>NC_043751.1:15591585-16949085 GCF_902148845.1 Salarias fasciatus
CCGGTACCTGTGAAACTGCCATGTCAAACTTGCAGGTCACATGATCTCAGAGCAGGAGGGATCAGCCTTAACAAAAGTATGATCCATCCATCTTATGTACCGATTCATCACACCTATGACCGATGGGGAGGCAAAACTTAACCTCAAATGCCTGTTTTTTGGACTGTGGAAGGAAGCCGAAGACTCAGGAGAACACCCAACCACACATGGAAAACATACAATCTACACACAAGCCTATTGTCTTTTGTTTGTATCATACACCCATTTTTAGACTTCAGATTTTAATATAACCTGTTCTTGAAATTATTTTTGTAGTTGTAAAAGTTCCTCCTGTATTTGCAGATGCAGAGCAGTCAGGTGGTGTTACTGTTTCTTAGTCATTAGTGTCACCACTTTATACTAAATGAGCTCGATGTTAAACTCTCCTGCCATTTAGTCACGTTGTGATAGATTATCTAGTTAAGTTGCACAAAACTATTTTGAAATGTACAGATTCTGCATGGAATGGCCCAAAATGCCCTGACTGAGTTTCCCAGGGCTCAAAATGTCAAGTTGTACAAGGAGGTTTTTACTGATTCCTGATTACATTGCAACTACTGTTAATACCAGTTTAATCAGATTCCCAAAATCAGCACGATAAGGTTTTTTATGCTTCGTCTGGGAAATGTGTTATTTAGATAAACAGATATTTCATTGTTTGTGACATGGTATTATAAAGATATTTAATAAGTGCTATCTTATAAAAGCTGCATTGAACTTATGTCAGAAATCATTGCTTATTATTACGCAGCATGTTTTGGTGTGGTGCACTAATCCACCCCCTCAAAACAGTTTGACATGTCTTTTTTAGGGTTTTTTAGGGCCCCAAAATTCCTGTATTAAATGAGTGCTGAAGTAAAGTTCTTTAGCAGCAGCTGTTTTCAGTTGAGAAATCATCTGCTGAGTGTTTTTTTTTTTTTTTTTAACTTGTTGCTCAGCTGTGTGACAGACTGCAAACAGGTCGGCCTTGTTTTAGGAAAAGGAGCACACCCAAAGCAAGCAGCTTTATTTTCTTAACACACTAAATGCCTACAGCAGCCTCCAGTTAGAGCGCTCGCATTCAGCCTGTACCCTCTCTCCTTCGTAACAGTCTGGTCACAATTACAGTGTGACGTTACAGAACAAGGCAGCACTGTATTTATCGCTGTGTGTAATGCGCCTGTGAGTCACTTCAGCACCGAAAAAAAAAAACTGAAAATCCAGGAAGTTGTTTCTGCTATTGCTTGAAAAAAGTACAAATCCAAAATCAACAGAGAAATGGAGGAAAGCTGAAATACTATGAGATATGTGTAGCACACTCTCAGCTGATATCTGACAGAATCTGCTTTCCTGCTGCTCCCCTCACCTTTTTTTTTTTTATTCTTAAAGCTGTATAAATATGACGTGTCAGATTGTTGACTATGCTATTTATTGCCCCAGAGAGATGAGTCAGGCGGAGCAGGTACCTGAGGACATGCCTGCAGGCCTCAACGATGACACAATACCGACAGGTAAGATCGCCTCCAGATGTGAGCGGTACAGTTTATTCCTGTTCCTTCCTAATGTTAAACTCCGCTTAACTAATCATGCTGATGTGTAATTGTTTTGTTTCTACCTGATGTCATTTAAAAGCAAACTGCTGTTGGGTAACATAGTTTTCTTCAGTTTTTGTGTTGATGTGTCGAATCACAAACTGTGTTTTTCATTTTTGACTAGACAACAAGGACCACCCTCAGACGCAGCCGGGCATGTTTGGCAGACTGGCGGGGGGCCTGTATGGAGTCACCAGAGGAGCCGTGGGAGCCACAGTGGGCGGCGTGGCCTGGATAGGAGGGAAAAGCCTGGACCTCACCAAGACTGCAGTCAGCTCTGTAGCTGCCGTGCCTGCGATGGGAGTCGGGCTGGTCAAAGGGGGAGTGTGCGCCGTGGCCGGAGGAGTGGGTGCAGTCGGCTCCGCAGTGGCCAGCAAAGTTCCCATAGGGGGCAGCAAAAAGAAGGACAAGTCTGACTGATGGAGAGGGAGGACGACTGCGTTTGTCTGTCGAAGCATTCGTGTGCAGTCAGACAGCAACAGAGGACTCAGTGTGGTGTCGGTTCTGTGCCTGTTTTGTATCGATGCCTGTATGTTTTTATGCAATTGTGAATTCACGTTACCAGAATTGTGGCAAAGGTTTCAAAAGCGACAGCACAACGGAGACTCTACTCAGACTTCTCACTAAATCACTTTTGATATAGAAAGAAAAACTATTATCTGTGAAACCATTTCGATAAAGTATTCATTCAACTTTTGATAAAAAGCCACAACATTGTTCTCACTTTAAACTGGGGTATTTGTCACATTGAGTTTTTATTGCAGAAAACAGTGCAAAGCTGGAACAAGATTTTGCTTGCAAGACAATCTGTGACCTTTAACTGACTGCAAGATGATGCAGAATGGAGCTACAAATAATTTCTTTCTTCTTCTTTCACATGTATACAGATAGGGATGTCACGATTTTTCTTTTCCTCTGAAAATAATACTTGCGTTGTCTTCAGTTCGTCTACAGATAATTCCTACTTTCGATACGGACGTCACCGTTACTTCATTGAATATTGTCTGTGAAGCGATAGTAATGAGCCTTTCTACCAATTTTAAACTTTCCATTTTTCTCTTGTAGCATGTCTTCTCGAGAAACTTGCTTTGAAAAAACTGTTTACCACGCATTAGCTTGATAAGTTTCTCCTGCTGGACTCCAACTGTTACATTCTGAACCATGCTCGAACACTCCTCTCCCATTGGACGGTTTGTTTTCTGTTGTGCATTCAGAGTTTTGCCTGGACTTGTTCACATCACATTGTAAATTTCAAGTGTCACTTGTGCATTTTCAAGCTGAATTCCTGTAAAAGTGTATTTTATTAAGAAAATGTTCCTAAACACTTCAAGGTGTGTATCACACAGAACCAAGGTTTGAAAGCTTTTGTTTGATCAGTGTTGCAAAATGGTGGAATATTACTGAAACAGCAATATTGTATTCAGAACGTGTTTGAATAAAAGACATAAAATTTGTTTCTGTTTGCTCTCGTGACCTGGATATCAAGATAAAAACTTTGAATTTGAATTAAATTGTCAAAAGACATAGAATGTAATATGGTGGTCAATATAGTCAGTAGTGAAAGTGCTTGATGAATGCAGCTGCTGCATGCTGTGACAAAACAATACCGAAGCATGGTGGTTTGGCATTTGTTCAGTGATGGATTTACTGCAGCTGTTGGGAGAGAAAATGCGGATTTAAAAAAAAAATTGAATCATCAAGTCGTCTTGTGTTTATTTTGAAGAGTTTTAAGTTTGATTCTTGTTTTTTTTTTTCTCCCAGTAGCATTGCTATTAGCTGTTTTATATCACCAAACACAAAAAGCAAAAAATCCCATTTTCCTGCCTCTAATATCTGCTGGTTACTAATACTAATGAGTGTCACTATTAATGCTCCTCAGAGATACAGCATAACCACGTCTGTATGAAGGAAGGCTGAGCTTTAAACACATTGCTGACTCTACTGGCTGAGAAAATAGATTATATCTTAAGCAAAATATTGGCTTTTAAATAAAGAAATTGTTTATAACCTTCCTTTCTAATTTGGTAACAATTGATCTAAAATGTACATTATACAGACATGGACAAAATCGTTGGTACCCTTCGTTTAATGAAAGAAAAATTCACAGTGGTCAGAGAAACAACTTGAATCTGATCGAAGTAATAATAAAAAAAAAAATCTATGAAATTTAACTAATGAAAGTCAGACATTTCTTTTCAACCATGCTTCAACAGAATTATTTCAAAAGATAAACTCAAGAAACAGGCCAGGCCTGATGGTACCCCTAGAAAAGACTGAAAATGATGTGATCAAAGGGACATGTCGACACAAGCTGTGTCCACTATTTAGCATCACAGGTGTCTCCAATCTCGTAATCAGTCAGTGGCTCATATAGAGGGCGACAGGTAGTCATTCTGCTGTTTGGTAACATGAAGTCTACCACACTCAACATGGACCAGAGGAAGCAAAGGAAAGAGTTGTCTCAGGAGATTAGAGAGAAAATTATAGATGAAGGGTACCAGCAATTTTGTCCACGTCTGTAGCTGTCATATGCAAATGGCAAAGTGCACAATTTAAAGACACCTTTATTATACAGAGTCGGTATTGGATTTAAACCTGATTGATATTCTGTTTGTATCCGAGTCTGACATATTAATGTGATGTTTGAGAAACAGTTTTAAACTGATAAAACTAAAGAATTTTCCCCAAAGTTAAGCTAACAGTTATTAAACTTACTTTTTTTTTTTTGTTAGGTGGAACTGGCCATTATAAAGATTTCATATACGATAATAGGTAATGGGACTCAGAATATAATAGAAAACATGAAAAAATTGTAAACCTGATCAAAGCACATAATGTAGGATACAAGGTAAAAGGCAGTGAGGCTTGCAGTTGGTGAGTCACACTCTGTATAGTCAGAGTGAACGTTTTCATTATAAAAAAAAAAAAAAAAAAATCACAACACCAACTGCAGTGAATGATTTTTCCCTTCTGCTGATTGCTTGCTTTTCCATTGCTATAAGGCTTAATATGATATGTATCTACAGTACAAACATTTCTTTGATGGCTGAACTGTAAGAAAGCATGAGACCCTCAGCTCAGTTTGCATTCTGAGGGGTGGGAAAGCTCACTGCTGCCTTACTTCAAGTGTCTAATTAACTTACCCCACTGAATAATTCTGTTGATAAAATCATTTGCATAATTGGAATTGTACATTAATGACATGTGTACTTCAGCATTCTACACACATCCTAATAAAACATCTACCTCATAGGGATAAAGAAAACATTCAATAAAAGGATGTAATTTTTAATCCACATTAAGGAAATCATTATTACAACATGAATCATTCAATATCACAAAATGGTTCTTTTTTTCATTTAAAAGAACTGAAATAATGGAAAATATATACAAGAAACCAGAGATAATATATTTTATTATAAATCTCTGTACAATAATTTCATCCAATACATTTGATTGTTACCGCACCAAACTTTAGACTTTTATGTTTGTTTTTTTTAATCATACACGTCATTTTCTTCTCATAATTGAACAAGGCCATGTTGAAATAAGCTCGACTCTGTTTATTCCTCAGGAGGAGCCGATACGACCAGCGGTCCAGAAGAAACCACCATCTTTGGTCCGATAGTCTTCTGATCCACGTCTGACACGTCTGAGACGTCTCTCTTACCTGCACGCAGACATGTACATGGTCAGATGTAAACAAGAATGCATATCCTCTCTAAAATGTGCTTGACTGTAAAATCAGCTCTTACTTCTTTGCATGCAAATAGGTTCACAGCTTCCGCTCGGTGAGGGCACGCACACAGTCGTACTACAGTGAATATACAGCTGTACAAACACACAGAGGTGGAAGCAGACGCAGTCATGTGTTAGAACGGGACTCTCAACTGTTCAAAACTAATAGCATAGAGCATGTGTGTTGTATCTTACTTCTTGCTTCTGGTTCTTTGTATTTTGTTCCACAAAGGCAAACATTTGGAAAACGAAACGTCTGTAGTGACGTGGCAGGTCGAGGGTGGTGGGAACTGGAACCAGTGCCGTCCTGTAAGTGTCAGCCTGGTTTGGACATCTGGATGTAGGGAAAATGAGAGATTGATGAAAATAGGGAGAATAAACAAATTGAAATTAATATGGTGGAAAATGTTGATAAGTATGGAACTAATTGGCTCATGAGTTCCAAGCCACCACAAGAGAGAAATGCCTAATCATACTTTATCAAAAATATCAAAAACGCTCTGCTGAGTAAGTATCTTTGTCAAAGGTTTTTGAAAAATAAAATCCAGTCCGAAATTATACTTTCACTTATTCATAAAACATTTAATCAAACATTTTGTTTTAAATGTTACATTGAGTCTCGTCTTCACAAAGCACCACTTTGCCTGAGTGAGAATTTTCACAAATACCAATTAGTCTAAATCTGTGTTTACTTACCCATTTATGAGAATGTCCCATTGAGGCAAACTGTAAGCGTCCTCACACGTAGTGGCCCAGCAGCGATCGAGTGTCAGGACATAATTTGGATTTGCCTGATCAAGGATGAGAACCTCCACATATACGGGATCCCTGAGTACGAACGGGATGGGATAGTCGGCTTCTGTGTAATAGGAACTGTAGGCCACGCTCACTGTGAAAGAAAACAACACAGGCATTATGACAGCTGTCACTGAAACATGAAATCCAAACAAAGCAACCCTGACAGCCTGCCATGCACTTACACTCATCACAACCCTTGGATAGACACTGTCCATTGCCCAGCCTCATGCCCACACGGAGAGGCCCCAACCCAGCGACTGGAAGGGGATTTTCCACTCGAAGAAACTCTTCAAGCACAACTTCAACAGACTGGCCGATATACCTGCACTGGAACATCAGTCTGTAAAAAAATAGAAGTGGCGTTTAGAGTCAGAGTCAGAATCTTCAATTCAGTGCTCCAACACTCTGAAAGTGGCGTCTCACTCATATAAACTGTCTCTGGTGATGTCTCCGCGGGGTCCCTGGAACACTTCAAACGAAGAAGACATACTGTTCTCATACACTATGACACCGTTCTCCTCCTACAAACAGTTGAAAGACACACTCAGATAACACTACTTCAGACTTCGTCTCCTTTGTTAAGAAAAAGACATAACCCTACCATGACGAGAGTCCCGCAGGCACTGACGGGAAACTGGTAGATGGCAAAGGCTGAGTTAGAGTCAACACATGAACATCCTGGACCCGATCCCAGCAAACTGATTGTGTCAGTATTGAGTTTGGGGAGTGTGGCGTCTTTGGCCACGACAACAATGAACTGGCCATCCTTGGTGCACTGGACAGTCACTGGTGGAACAAACACACGGAGAAGCGTGTGAAAGGATTTTACACTTTCTGTTCACTGTAGATATTATACAGACTCCAAAATTCATTATACCATAAAGCATTTTTTTTATGTACACAAAGTTGTTTTCATGTCTAATTCAGAAACCTTTTAATAAACTCACCTGCCTTTCCAAAATAACACTGGCGGCCATCGTGACAGCAGCTTAAGGCTTCGCATTCATCCCTGCTTGTGCCGGGAGGTCCACATGGAACCCTCACGGTGTCATCCACTTCACAGCTGGTCACGGGCGGTGGCAGCACTGGTGGTGGTCGCTGTATTTGAGGCGTCTGAGGTGGCTTGGCAGATTGATCGCCGGCTGTCTGAGGATATGGTTTCTTCCGTGGAGGTGGAAGAGATGGGTTTTGTGGCGGGCTAGGATTCTGAGGCACCTTTTTGGATCCAGGAGGCGAAGATTGAGCATCATACATCAGAGGATTCTGAGGCCTTGGGGGGGAAATCTGAGGGTTCTGAGGCCTTGGGGGTGAAATCTGAGGGTTCTGAGGCTTTGGGGGGGAAATCTGAGGGTTCTGAGGTTTTGGGGATATCAGAGGGGTCTGAGGTTTCCGGGACACTGAATTTGCTCCTGTAATCCAAGGATTCTGAGGGTACACAAACACCGAACTGGGCTGTGGGTTCGAAGGTATCCCAGGTTGTGGAGGGCTCTGAGGATTTGAAGGGTTAGGAGGGTTTGGATACTGCCAACGTGTTGGAGGTTTTGGAGCAATTGGAGGACTCGGAGGATTCTGAGGATTCCAAGGAGTCTTTGCTGCTGTGCCATGTTGAGGTTTAGCCTCTATGTCTCTTTCCACCAAGCAGGCTAGCAGAGCTAGTACCGCTAAAGAAGTGATACTCCATCTTCTTGCCATGGCTTCAGGGCCGTCTGACGTGGACAGTCCTCCGAGTATTTAACTTCTGTGTGCTGCCATATTTATATGTTACCATGCTTGAAGCGCCACCCCAGAGGCCAAATAACCACCAATCAATGGATCCCATCTTTTGACAGACAACTAAACTCCTCATGCTGCATTATGTGTTTACTTATATGAGGCGAAGGGGGAGTAATCCTGTTATCGGATCAGGTCAGTGTGTGCATGGGGGCAATCTGACACTGAAGTATCTGCCCAAAAGTCCAACATATGGGCCAAAAAAACCTTTTTCAAAGGTCTTCACGACCTTAAAATTGGTCAATAAATACTTAATTTTTGGAAGCACTAAAGTCAAATACATTGATTTTCTTCTTCAAATCTGCGACAAAGTTCTCTAAAAAAATGCTTCAGTCACAGGATGGACTGTCCGCCTTCTTTTTGTAATGAACTATATTAGTTGTAATTATACTGGTGAAAACATGAAACCAAGCATCCCTTTAAGCTATTTCAAGCATATGAGATGAATAGGAGCGCTGTGTTGAATTTTCAGTGAAACGCCATCATCACAGTGTAGTTTCAATATCATGCTATTTTAGTTGCATAAAAAAAATGTCTTAAAATGATTTTTCTCTTACCACATCAACTTGACTTGCATTCATCTTAAATGATGTATGCATGACTTTTTAAAACATGACTTATAAAAGGATTAAAATAAATAAAATAAAAAGCTTTTGTAGCTGTATATCCACAAAGTAGAAAGTGGAAGTGGAAGTTTCTATTGTACAGTCCATCAAAATTTAAAAACGGAAAATGTTACCCTGTTTCAGCTTGTATATAGAATTATTAAGAATCTTGTAGTAAATATTAGAATTGAACGTAACACATACACAGTACCGTAAATCATTCATGCACATCCAGCCTGCACCTTTTCCCAAGTAGCATCTTTTATTGCTTTTGTAATTACAGTTTTTCGCAGTCACTTTGGTGCATTTCTCACTTATTAAAATTTGAACAACAAGTTAGTTCAACCCCACAACATTCGGTCATTTCTACACATCATCGTGTCAGTTTCTCATTCCTTAACAGATTCCAACAACATGCATGAATTGCTTTCATACAACTCTCTGCTGTTTTACTTTTTCATTTGCTCATGTCATGCCAGTCAAAATGAACGATACTTATGCTGAATAGTCATTCCCTCTAAAACTAATAGTCCTCATTTCATTGCTTGAGTTGAACTAATTGTCAAAATTTGTCAAGCAAATTTTAGACATTTTTCATCTTTTTTTTCCTGAACATGTCTCTTAAATGTAGTTATTCTTCTCAGATGAATTTCAACTTTCACTGATGCGAAAGAGTGTGTGATGCATTTTCTTACGTTATTTTATTAGTTGCAACAATAAGTCATTTCTCCACGTTCACTCAACTGAATCCCATGATCCCCCGCTTTACAAGCAGCGTGTGTAGCATTTCTACAACACTGTGACACAGAAATGGAAGGTCAGCCTTGTGGAAGAGGTGTGAGGATGCGGAGAAGATGGGGAAAACGACAAAACAGGGGAAGAGGATGAAGAGGCCAAGTACAGTATGTTCCTGATGAAATTAGGCTGCACTTGTGGATGATGGTGTGAATCGTGGCCTCAGAACGGCTGAAGCTGGTCAGAAGATGCAGCAAAATGATGAAAAAAACCACTGTAAATTCAATTATTCAGTCATTTCGTTGGGAGAACAAGTGTACATACTGGACAGCAATTCAGCATCAAGCAATCTGCATTGCATTACTGTTACAGTGGGACAAGAATTTGCCACTTTTTACATTAGACGTTTAGACTTACAGCTTTATTGCAGCTGAGATTTAGTGTATTGTAGTGCGCATTGGTTTTCCATATTTACTGAAATTTTACTCTGTACCATCCAGGATTGTAGAGAATCTTTCAGAGGTGGAAAAAGACCCATTTTCTCCCTGCAACAAGAGCAATGGTGATTGCAAACAACGCCACAGGGAGGATGACAGCATCATTGGGAATATCGAATCTGTTACAATCACTACAACTCACTAAATACAATACTATTTGACTTTACTGTAGGTTTCAAATGGCTGTGTAAATAGTATATAATGCTGCATTGGAAAACACTTCAGAGTGAACTGTCATCAAGAAAACATGACAAAGTCTTTGACTGTCTTGTTCATAAAACGATGGAGCCAGAACTTTTCATTTTAATGACACTGACACTATCATTGTTAGTCACATAAAGAACTAAACTTGTTCGTGTGGGTAGTGTTAAAACCTCACTTTGTCAGATAAACCCTCAAGCAAGAGGAGAACTGTCAAGATATAAATCTGAACAATCCCTATTTGTGGAGTTTTATAGTTACTTTAACTATATGTTTTAAATTTTTTTGTTTCTCTTTTAATTTGTGCCAAAAACAGGACACTGTGACAGTTCAGGTGAAGGATGTTGTAAAGGGAAAGAAAATAAACAAAAGAATCAAAACTTTACCAAATAATTTCTTCTGAAATGGATGAATGGCTATGAAGAGACCAGAGGGAGAGCTAAGATTAAGCAGTTTTGAGAAAAAGTCTACAGAGACCAGGGTTGAAATGCTTTGAACATGTATTGAGAAGAGATAGTGGACATATACGACAACATGGTAATCCTCCATGTTACCCCAGAGGTAGGGATGGGAAGAAATGGAACAGGAGATGACAAACAAGAACTGTGAAATGGTTGATAGAGAAACTCTGGCTTCTGGCCATGTTTTTATGTAAGTGGAGCTTTGACCTGCGGAAACAATCAAGAAACTGTGATGTTGAAGGAGGACAAATGACATAATGATTATCAGTGATGCAAGCTTGCAATGCAGTGGGTTCTGCCCCTTAATTCCTATCCAAACAAAAGTGGAACAGAGCACATGTCACATGGCTCTCCTGCTTTTTTGCATAACAATTTGACCTTGTGGTTCTTGTTGCGTTTACATTTTTGTGTCCCAAGGCCTCACATTTGGGTTATAACAAACTCTGAGATCAAATGATTTTCATCAGGATCCCTTACTGTTAAACACCCCCGTAATTTTCCAGGGTGATAGATTTGCTTCATTCATTCACAAAGATATTTCGGGAGCCATTTCACAATGTCACAAAATCAGTTGCATAAAACTAACAGGTCAGACAACTTGTTCTTTGACTCATTGGCTTTAACTCTCTATTTACAATCCAATTTGGGGTCAAAAAAACCTTTGGGAGTCTGTTTATTTTGCAAGTACACAATGCTCAGACTTTCTCAGATTTGGCTTGATCATTTATGTTGCTAATGTGGAGGACAAACGTAGATTTATTGACAAATGGGTCTGAATTTAACTCATTTTCTCTGATAGAATGGAAACTACTGCAGATGACGTGTAGTCAAAATGACTGTCTTGTGTAACAATTTGAAAATGAAATGTCAAAATAGTGGACTCATTATCATAATGGTGAAATTTGTTGATTTAATCTTAAAAACTGTGAAACTCTCATCAGCCTTCCCAACACTGCTCACTATCTTTGTCTGTGACAGTAAAGCCTTTTAATGTATACTGAAAAACACAGGGAGACAGATCACACAGACAGACACCAGTTTATGCAGCAGGGAAGCTTTTGAGCTGTGGAAAGAAGCCATGGATATTGGAGACATCCACATAGAGAGCTCCTCCAACACCAGAGTCAAAAAGAGGCTGTCCTCACTGCTAACTTCTGCTGCCCACTCCCACTACGAGTCCATGGGAAAACAGTGACGCATCCAGCATGAAAAACAGTCAGTAGTATGTATACAGATTGATTGTCTAAAAAAAAAAAAAAAAAAAAAAAAATTTTTGTAACTGTGTGCACTTCTTAGTCATTCAGTGAGTTTTCAGCTCCAACATTGTCACAAATAAAGACTTAAGTCTTTTAAGTTTTCATAAAAGGGGGAAAAAACTGTACCAAATATGGAAATTTTCCTACTGGGGAAAAAAAATTGTCTTGTGACTAAAACTACCTAAATCACATTTGACATTGTTTACACGACTTTATGTGATTATGAAGAGCTACAAACTAATTTTGTTGGGAATATGAAGCCATAATTTTAGAAAAGATGTCCATATCCCATATCATATTTCTCTTTTTTCTAGTTCTTGCATTTCGTTATAACAGCAGGCCCTTCTAAGAAAACAAACAATGTCGTACTACTATTTGACAAGAGTGTGGCGCTACATTCACACAAACAAGTAACAATTTTCAGTGGACAAAGACGAAGCTACTAAAACGAGTAAAATCTATGAGCATGATTCTTCTGACTGAAAGGCTGAATAAACCTCTTCCTGGAGGCCTGAGGAGTCCGCGTGCTTCATGGGAAATCTGAGATTTTGTCCCGAGACCATTCAAAGTTTTACAGACGAGAAGCACGATTAATCTACACTCGCTTTTATTGACATTTCAATCACGCGCTGCTCTCCAATACTGACGACTACATTTCCCATAATTCCACGCGGCGATCACACGGCGAGAGCCTGCGTGCGCGTGTCTGTCCCGTCCGACTCCGCGGAGATGAGCTGGTCGCTAATGGTCTCAGACCCTCGTGACTCCCCGGTCAGGCTCGTGTAACGGCGGGGATGTCTCTGCCGACGGCACGGAGCTCAGACACGAGCGGCCGGAGGAGGAGGCCGGCCGAACTCGCGCACGGTCAGTGGCTCGTGACGGCTGCTAATAATACACTAAACTTACAGGGCGCAGTAAATGCATTCTCCATTTTAATTCTGCACGCATACAGAGAGACCGAGGGGAGAAGAAACAGGGACAGGCTGTGCTGTGTTGATAAACGGGTCCGCCGGTGTCTGTGCGCGCGTGTGTGCGTGTTTCTGTTCTCCAGGACTAGTGGGCGCGTCAACCTCCTGACCACCGACTCATATTTAAATGTGTCGCTGAAGACTTGATTGGAGGCTTGAGCAGCAGGGTTATGGTTCATAAAGTGGAGATTAGGAGCAGAGTTTAGAATAAACTCCAGAATCCAGTCCAGCAAGAAGTATTAGAAAGTATTACTTTCAAAATGTAACATTCATTTTAAAAGACAGATTTCATCTCTTTCTGGGGACGGTTTGAACAGAAAAGTCGAATCATTTGTTACAATTTAGTTGTAACGTTCTGAGTTATCCTGTGAAGTCTTGCAGGGCGCTGCAGCCAGGAACAGTTTACTATTGAGGGCAGGACACACTCTGGACAGATCATCCAGTCCATCACAGGACAAACACAGAGAGACAGACAGAAAACCACACACTTCACGAACTAACCTCACCATGCATGTTATTTTTGCCTTGGGAGAAAGCCTGAGTCCCCAGGGGAAAGTCACACATGGGGAGAACATGCAAACTCCACTGGCTGGTACTTGAACCCAGACACTCTCACTGTGAGGCCAGAGCTCTAACCACTGCTCCACCTGGTTTAAACAGGCATAGAAAATACAGGCATCAAATGAAAGATACTTGGTTACCTTTTGCTCTTGGAGGTAGCAAACTGTTCAAATAGCACCTAACTTTAATATTGTTACGTAGAATTGTTACATTGTTTATATTTTATTTTATTTGAAGGCTGCTCATTAAAACTTTACATTTCTATAATGTGATTCCTTGCACTGGAGTTATAGTTATTTTTATTTAAAGATCACTCTGGTGTCAACCCTAACCCAACCGCTCTATCCAAAATGGCAACTCCGGTCAGAGAGCAGATGCAGGCACAGGGAACAGTTCAGCTTCTTTATGTAGAGCTGGATGAATAGAGAATGCACGATGCTTTCTATAAAAAAAAAAAAAAATACAAATACAAATACATGTCACTATTTAGTAATCCTGCAGAAATTGTTCTTCTTTCTTTAGAGGCAATATGTATAAGCTATATATATGTAAGTGCTATATAACCAAAAGAGTCATTTACACTGTGTGGGTTACACACACGCACTGTAAATGAGCACTGACACTATCTGCCTATATGGTTTGAGAATTTGAACCTTCCCCCACAAATGTGAGTCCGAACCTGCATCCGCCTTCACAATTACCTCGACGAACGGAATGGAATAAATTTTTTGGAGCTATGATTGACACACACACACACACACACACACACACACACACACACACACACACACACACACACACACACAGAAAGAGGAAACAAAACAAGACTCCCTCTAAGTATGCGGTCTGTTGAAAGGGGAACTCACACTCGCTAGATGTTTCTCTGGTAGTTTCAAATATTCATCCATATTTTTTCATCTCATTGATGCCGTATTTGCTGTATCTTTCTGAAATGAATGAAAAACTAACCCAGTACACCCCAGTGCCTGAAGTAACAAGTACTTTTTACTCTTAAATATTATCTAACCCTTAAATATTGATATTTCAGAATCAGTATATCCGTTATTGATATTCAGTCTTGACTTATGAATCTACATTATCTCAATTGGAAACAAAAAAATGTTTGTCTTGCACTGTTGTACATTTTAAATCTAACGGTTTCCTCACCTTGTCCTAAATTCTTACCATCGTGTGTTCGTTGCTTGGTTTTGCAGATGCTTCATACGAGCGTGATTTGCAGGCGAGTTTTAATCATGAGGCGTCACTTGACCGAATGTGTGCCCCTCAACAAAATGTTCCCACACTCCTCTCCTCGCCATCTTCACTACACTCCTTATGTCCTACAACAAAATGCATGTCTGCACACACGTGTGAGTACCCTGTAATAACTCCTTTAAAATATGGTTTTAAAATATCGGCGTCATCGCCTCTGGAACACTCTGTGTCCGTCTTGTTGCTTTTGAATTTAGGCGTCGGACATCATGCCTGTGAGGAGAGCTGGGAGGAGATCCAAAGCAAAAGAACCATCAGAGCAGAAAATGAGGTGGAAGCCAACAAGCTGGTCAACAACTACAGGGTGAGGAAGAATTCTGTTGCACCTTCTGGGCAAATTCAAGAAGGCTGAGTTGAGGGTAAACATGGAAAGAAAAAAAAAAAGTGTGTTTTTGTGTGTCTCAGTTTGGTTTCAGGAAGTGGAAAAGCCACGTGACAGCGCGGCCGTTTGAAGTCCGATCGGATGTTGTGAAAGAGCTTTACTCTGAACTGAACGTCGTTAAGCCACACACAGGACCAGGTACTGACTTTCAGTAAAAAAAAGAAGAAAACAAAAAGAATGATGACCTTAGCTTGTTGCACCTTTGGTCTTATTTACAAGGACGACAGATAATGCTACATTAGATATAAAAATAACAAACAGAGCATGAAATTACTTACTGAAACAATGAAACAAGCAAAGCTACACTGTTTTTCTAAGGTTCACTAGAATATAGTCTAAGATCCTGGCTTGGGAAGGCAGTATTTCTTTCAAAGCTTTATAAATGATTTTACTCTTTACATTTAATGAATGACAATGAGGTGTAGTGTTGTGTAGAATGCAGTTTCTTCCACTGAGGATTTGGTTCTGTTTGTGCTTTGCGTGTCAGGTCAGTTCATCACGCTTGGAAACATTCTGTACGTCTTCCTGTTTGGCTGGTGGGTCTCTCTGACTTATCTTCTGGTCAGTATACTGATGTTCGTCACCATTGCTGGAGTACCGTATGGTAGGTGAAATAGTATTAGAGAATGCTATTTATTCACCGTCGGCTTTTCACTGAACGCATTTATCTCAATTCTCTTCAGGGAAGCTCTGCTATAAGCTGTGCTGCTACTTTCTGTGGCCGTTTGGCAGCACCATCCATGAGGTACGGTTAGAGATTGTGACTCTTGTCTCCTTTTCACTTCTGCAAATCGAAGCTTGCTTGATGACCAGTGAATCTTGCAGGTTCCTCATCGTCTTTGCATACTTGTGGTCGGGGACGCAGAAGTTCTTTATTTTCTGATTGGCACGACAGAACCTGAAATACTTGAAGTTGTTTCTGGCAACAAAAGATTCTCTTTCAAAAGATTCTCCTATCAGTATATAGACAAAGACTCCTGGCCTTTACACAGGGACTGCATTTACTTTCTTTTCAAACACACTGTAATACTGAATGACTCTTCTTTTATAACTTTAATATCTTCCACCCTTCTTCGAAGGCTTTCCACATGATTTCTTTGTTTCTTTGAGAAGTTTTGCCCATTTATTCTGTAGAGCAGGCCATCAGGTCTGTAAATGAGATGACTTGGCCTGCAGGCTCTTCTTCTCAGTGGTTCCAAAGGTGCTCGAAGTGCTTGAGGTCATGATTTCAAGAGAGAGCTCCTTAAATCAATGTCTTGATATGTGTTTAAAGTCATACCCCTGATGCAAGAGTTCTTATTAGAACTCCACTTTTATCCATAATAATAGCAGGATTCCGCTTTAGTGAGTGGCCAAGCTATTTGTATTCCTTTCTTTAACTGGCCCTCAGTGGATAAAAAGGGTCCGTTTTCTAGTTTTTTGGTTTTTTTTCTTGTTTTGTTTTTTTTTTTTTTTTTGGGGGGGGGGTCTTACAATGAGTTCAAAGTTAGTTGCTCCGTGGCTCATGGGAAGATTTCTATATGTGAATGATGAGCAATGACATTTCTGAAAGGCCAGCGATTGAATTGATTGAATGTTTCTGGTTTTGCGCCTCCAGGTGGGAAACGCAGTGCGGACATGTTGTGAACAGGCTCCAGACTGTGAGTGTAACCTGGCTTCGGCGGACGACTCCTCGCCAGTCCTGCTGCCTTCGCCCACAGAGGTGCCGGTGCAGGAGACGGCGGGGCGGCCAGTGCGCACGCCTTACTGGGTAACTTCACACACCGCTCATCTTCACTCCTGTCGGTGGAGAGTGAAGCAGCATCAAACCACATGGATGGGAGTAACTCGTTCTCTTGTTGCGTAGCGTCGTTTCTCCACCTACGTGTGGCTGCTGCTGGGATATCCTCTTCTGGTGGTGATTCACGGTCTGGCCTGCTTCATCTCCTGGATCCTGGTCTTCACCATCCCGGTCTCCAAGATGAACGCACAGACTCTGGGTGTCATTCTCCTCCTGCCTCCGGAAGACGTCGCCATCTCCACCACTTCGCTGAGAGCGGTAAAGACCCCCACTTGTGTCTCCAGAGAGACGTTAAAACAACTATTTAAATATTTCTGTTGACTCTCAGCATCAAGGTTATGAGAGCCGACCGCTGCTGTGCTGCTACCACGCTGCCAACTGGTACTACTACAAGTACACTGTGGATGGGATCAATGTGTTTGCTGTCAGTATCCTTTACCATCGTGGCGCAACAATGACTTTGGCATGCTTTGCAGAAATGTATTAAATTTTATTAGAAGATTTTTATTACCAGCACAAATGTTTATTCTTTTCATGACTTGATTCTTAATGGGTCAAATCAAAGTTTATTTTCAATCACATCCTTTTGATCGAAGCACTTTACAGGCTATGCAAAGATAAAATACAATAAAAATGAATCGAATAAAATCAGAACATGATTCAAAAGCTGTGTTGCACAATAGAGCAGTACGAAGTGATAGAACTGAGTGAAGTTAACAGATGATAAACCAAGGCAGGAGATACAACATCGCTGCAAAATGTGAGAAGAAATCAAATCTAACTTGAAGGCCAGTTACAGAGATAAAGAACACACACCCATACACGCTCACGCACGCACGCACACACACACACACACACACACACACACACACACACACACACACACCAACATGCAAACTTCCTTGGAATAAACAGTCGCAAAGTGAGGGGAACAGAGTGGAAACTAACCGACAAACTGTACGCCACAAACATGATATAATACAGGATCAGGGAAATGGAGTGGATGACCCCAAATCCCACTTCACTTTTTTTTTTTCTTAATTTAGAAATTATTTAGCTTAAGGTAATTTATTGATCCCCTTAGGCAAGTTATTTCCAACTCAGAACCATGATAGACCGTGTTCAAATAATAGCAGTGATGTGTGTGGATGTGACTCCCGACCACCCACGAGTAAATGTTCCACTTCAGTAAATACTGTGCATATTTTTTGCATATTTGTGCTGTCAACAGGTTTCTTAAAGATTTGGTTCTCTTCATGTCTCTCACTCTTATTTGCGCCTGTTACCGTCTTTGACCTCCACCTCAGACCTCCTCCCTCTGGTAATCATTGCTCTGATAATCGGATACATCGACAGAGAGAACGTGTACATCAGCTCCGATGCAAAGTTTGCCGTAGCGATCGGCTCCATCATCCCCTTGTCGTACTACATCGGTATGGGCATCGCCAGGTGAGCACTTTCTTCAAGTACGTTCATTGAGACGCTTTTTGATTCCTGCCTTCTGATGCTGATATCAGATCCGTTTTTCATCCGTAGCATGTCGGCTCAGAGCAACTTCGCAGTGGGCGCAGTTGTCAATGCCACCTTCGGCTCCATCACAGAGTTGACTTTTTACATCACTGCCCTGCTCAGAGGTCACCGGGCAGGCAACCCATGTCTGCAAGAGGTCGTCAAAGCAGCACTGACTGGCACGCTGCTCGGCTGCATCCTCTTCATCCCCGTGAGCCAAACCGCTTTTACACTAATCTGATAAAAAAACAATAATAACATCAAGGATTGACTGTTTTGTTTTCCTGTGAGCGCGCTTTTAAATATTGAATAAAAATATTTATTTTGACACAAGTCTCAAATTTTCCAGCATTGTATTTTTTTGTAATTGTGAGATTATTACAAAAAATTAAAAGAAGCTTGAAATTTTTCAGATGAACTATATGAAAATGGCAAAATAAATAATTTTTCCATTTTATTCTAATGTCTTGACATACACCTGTACTTACATTGTGTTATTGAAGGGAAACCTGGACATGTTTGAGGCTTTACAAACATTTTATTTTAAAAAATTTCAGTGGTGGTAAACCTTTATTTCTATGAATGCATATTTTTTTAACAAGAAGCCTCACTTTGGCCATAATTACATGGTTTATAATATTAATATCAAAACAGTGTCTTTGCATATGTGTGCAGAATATAAAGAAGGAACTGATTAAACAGTTGTACAAATATAAACAATTTGCAGGGC
Organism: Salarias fasciatus; assembly: GCF_902148845.1. Lineage (NCBI taxonomy): Eukaryota > Metazoa > Chordata > Actinopteri > Blenniiformes > Blenniidae > Salarias > Salarias fasciatus. Next base: position 15,610,459 of record NC_043751.1, read on the forward strand.
AACACAAAGTGCTGTTTTCTGGAAATTTCACCGCTTTGGTTTGATTTATTGAATCAATAAACAGGTTTCTTTAAGATTTTCACATATTTCTTTATGCTTGATCATGCAAAGAATCATATGAGTGTTTTTTAAAACCATCAGCATTTATCACTGATCGATGAATGAGATTTTTTGTTATTATTTTTCTCAGGGCATCTGTATGATCATCGGAGGCCTGAAACACAGCGAGCAAAGATTCAGCAGCCGGTGCACAGGAGTGAGCTCTGCGCTGCTTTTCATCTCTGTCGGAGGCAAGTGGTGAATCTGAGGTCACCTATGAAACCAGACGTCTGAAAGACATATTAAAAAAAAAACCACTTTAGAGCTATAGGAGACATGTAGGCACCAAACAGCCAAAGGTTTAACTGTGTTCACAGCCACTCCAATGAACACCATAACCAATAACCCCCCCACCCCCTGCCGTCTTGCTGTCTCCGCCAGGTGTTTTCGCCCCCACGCTGTTCTCCAAGGCTTACGGGAACCTGGTGTGTGACGCCTGCACCAACTCCACAGGAGGGAACAGCACGAGCAACAGCAGCGGGCCGTTCATCTGCCACAACTGTCACTACGATCTGGTCAGTATTCATGAGGAGCAACGGCCTCCAACACACTCACATTCATTTACATGTTCCTCGTTTTTTTTTTTTTTAATCTTTGACAGAACAACGGTTCACTGTTTCACGACCACATTGAGTGAGTATTTCTTATATTTTACATCATTTTAATGTTACATAATGTTGTGATTTAGTGCTTTAAATCTGTCTATTTGCTCTCAGCATGAATTAATCTCCATATATGTGTACATATACATTTCTATATGAGTTGCATTTTGAATTGAAAGGCTTTGTTGTCATTGGACCAACATAACGTGCTGCGTAGTTATGAAGTGGAAAGAAACTGATACTTGGTTTCCATGTTTTTTACAAACATTTTTTCTCAGGGTGCAAGTTAGTTGCATCTTAATATCCGAGCGTTGTTGCTTCCAGGCCTCTGGTGTACACAGTGTCCGCCCTCCTGCCAGCCGCCTACATCATTGGTCTGATATTTACACTCAAGACGCACTCCCACATTTATGACGTCCACGTCGGCGCAGGACAGGGTACGAATCCCTCCCTCAGGTCACATGTAGTCGACCCCACTGTTTCTCTCTGACTTCTGAGCGCGCAGTTGTGTGACGTTTCCTCCTGCGCAGTGGCTGACCACCACGGGACAGTGGTCCACTGGTCACGCCTGAAGTCGCTGGTCATCCTCATCATCGCCACCGTGCTCACGTCAGCTTGTGCTGACCTGGCCACCGAGCACATCCAGCCCATACTGAGTCAGCCCAACATCTCCCAGGTCAGAACCAGACCGCTTCTGCATTAGCACATTGTTCTTTTGATGGCTTCCTGTTGCCGTGGTAACGTTTTTTTTTTTTCTTTTTCCTCCAGTATTTCATCGGAGTGACGCTTCTTGCAATGGTTGCCGAAATCCCAGAAATTGTAAACGGGATCCAGTTTGCTTTGCAGAACAACATTAGCCTCAGGTCATTTCTCTGATATATTTTACTGATCGAACAGACTGACAGGGGCATGTCGAGTCTTAACTTCATCAAGTTGTTTGTGTTTTTTATTCAGCTTGGAGGTTGGAAGCTGCATCGCTGTGCAGGTCTGCATGCTCCAGATCCCAATACTGGTTCTGTTTAATGCCATCTATGTAAGACATCTCTCATCTCGTCGTCATTTATTTGTTTATGCAAACACCGATTCTTTCCTGTTGCAGTTGCTATTGTGTGTGACCCGACACAATCTGTGTTTTTGCTCAGGATGTGGGATTTGTGCTGCTGTTCAGCGACCTGCACCTGTGGACCAGCATCTTCAGCGTCATCCTGGTCAACTACATATTCATGGACGGGAAGTCGGATTATTTTCAAGGTAAGTTCTTTTGAGTATGTTGCCAAAAACAATAACAAAACTTAGACAATGACAAACCCAGATTTTGCATGCTAAATGCCTGGTCAAGCTAAGCCTCAGCCCCCCCCCCCCTGCTAATTCCCAGATGAAGATAACACACTACCAGTCCAGGTTAGCTGTGATCCATCCTGAAGCAGATTTAGGCATCTCTGAACACACCAGGAAGCAGATTTACTCATTTACAGGGAAAACTATGGAACTACCAACACAGAGGATGTATATAAAGGATTTGAGCCAAGAGTGTTTAAAGCTTTATTAAGCAAATGAATTAAAATGAACCAGGACACACACTTCAAAAGGTAACAATAGTGGAGTCCGAATGAAGTCCAAAAAAGAAGTTGTAGAGTAGACCACATGGCATTTATTTACATGCTGCACCTGCATTAACAAAACCGTGATGGCAGTTTGCCTCATAAATGAAGGAGCCTCCATTGATCTGCTGTTCTCTCTCCTCAGGCACGGCTCTGGTGGTCGTTTACCTGATCCTCCTCGCTCTGTATTACTTCGCTCCATCACCAGAAGGCTGTTAAAGTCGGGACTCTGACACCTCCGGTGGTCTCCCTAACCTCAACATTAATGTGGCAATCTTAACTCAGACTGAGTTTCTTCAGTTCAGATTTTCTTTTTAACAAAAGCTTAAACTGAAGTTTTTAATCTCAGGTGGAACCGTTTGAAGAAGCCTCTGACTCCTCATGTAAGGTGTAGTTTTTCTAAGCTGACATTCAACAGATTCCTAAGTTATCTTTGTAAAAGAAAGGACAGAAAAGCTGTATTTTTGTAATGGAAGAATACATCATGACGTGCACAAACAGAATTTTAGGTCACCGTCGTAGCAAAGTGTGGATATTTTGTCTTTGAATCAATATGGTACGGGTTTGTAGCTGTTCCTAAATGTTTGTACCCTGCAGTTAGAGATGAGGCACGGCTGGCTGTGCTCTTTGATAACAGAGACGATCGGTTGAAAGTACAAATGAGTCAATACAACACTTTGAAAAACCAGCTGCCTGCGTTTTTATTGTTGGTACAGACAGAAATTACAAAACAAAGTCCATTGCAGCCACATTTGCCTTTGACGAGACATTCAAATGTTCTCCCAAGAGTTTTTTTTTTGTAAAGTAACATGCACACCATACAGACATGCAAATGATTGTAGAACTTCCATTAACATCAAAAATGATGCAAATATAAACGCGTCAATCTTAGGCAATGCAGTACATTTACTGAGTTCAGCACGCAGTGAAGCAGCCCGATTCAAAAATGATCCGGAAATAAGGCCACATGGGGGAAAAAAAAGGGCTTTGCAGTACGATAATAACCAGAAGAGAGCTCTGGTTATTATTGTACGAACACAGTTGAGATTTGATAAAATGCTCATAAAACAGGTGAAGGGGGAAGAAAAACCAAAAAGGCCGTCGTGTGTCTTGGTATAAGCAGCCAGGAGCATCAGTGCAGTGTTTATTCTTTACCGTGCGCAGTAAGTATTCAGGTACCCAAATGTGGTCTCAGCATGCTGCCTTTTCTTTTTTTTTTCCTCTAATAAAGGCGATTTCCTTGAGCATGATGCGACACAGGCACAGTCCAGAAGAAAGGCTGAGGAAACAGCTCGACACCGACATACAGGGAAAACCCGACCCGAGCCGGTCGATCCATTCCCGCTGACACTTGGAGCTCCTTTAACTGATCGGTTTTTCACATTTTGAATACACCATGCACACACCAAAGCCATTAAAAAAAAAAAAAATCCTCAAATGTATGAACATATAAAGAAAATCCACGTTAGACTATAAAAAGTTAAAAATGGGGTTTGGGTATTAAGGTGGAAAATAAAGCTACATGTTCAGGTACATTTCAGATATCTAACGTAATAAAACAGCAGCACAGTGATTCAAATAAATAAGGAGTAATGTCTCTGTAAAATGAATAGCAGGAAAAAAAAGTAGAGGACATCAACAGAGCACCTGGTAAGAAAAAAAGAGCACAGTTCAAAGTAATGAAACAATAAGAAAGTTTAAAAGACAGGTTCGCAGAAATATTTCCTTAAAAACAGAAAAACATTTTGTAAATTAAGGCACAAAATAAAGAATGAAAAGTCTGCAGGGTCACTGTGAAGCTACAGCCATGTAAATCTGTAAATAACATCCCGAAATTCACTTTTCTAAAGAGAAGTATAATTTAAGATGAACCAGAAAGTTCACAGTGATGCTGCTTTATGGTTTATAAGATGCTTCCAGCTTCCTTCAAATCTTAAAAAAGGCATTTTGTGGTTTGTGCTGTACAAACCTCAAGTTATCAAATAGTTCAGTTGTTTTGTATAATTAGAATATCAACATGCTTTAGGGTTTTCGTGTCTTTCCGCTGCGTGAAACTGCAGTGAGTTTGACCTGACCCGTCACAGTGCGTGCAGAGATCGTAACAGTGTGCACGGCCCCGGCGCTCCTCCCACAGTGAAGCATTTCAACAAAGGCAAAAAACTCCACAACCAGTCGGAACATTCATCCTGTTTTTAGTCAAGTCGTCTTTGGAGAGTCGATCACCTCTCATGCAACACAAGTGACAGGTTAAAAAAAAAAAAAAAAAATCGAACATGTTGACATTTGAAGAAACTATTTTAAAAAGCACATACTTACCTAACACTAAAGCAAAAGAGCATTCATGGTTTCTTTTAATAAATGACATCAGGAGTTTTTAGTCCTTTCAAAAGCAGAGTTTGATTGGTTGATGCGGCGCCACATACCGCCCCGGTCGGTCTCCGTGTCTATTTGAGCCGCTGAACGAAGGCGTGCGTCAGCCCCAGGCCGAGCAGCTGCAGGCTGGACAGATGGGCTAAGTGAGGGAACGTTTTCAGAAGCTTCTCCCAGGTCAGTTCCAGCAGGCTGGGCACCACCAGCCACACTTTGTACAACGAGCCCGTCCTCCGGTTCCCGGACATGTTGACGACTCCGCCGTGGACGTACATGCATCCAGCCTGACGGAGAGGAACAGGCGGAGAAGATGAGACTGGGGGGAGGGGTTAAAATGTACCTGTAGGTCAATTTCAGTTTACATCGAGTTGCAACAAGAGGACATGAGATATGAAATACATGAAATGTGATAAGATGTGAAAGAAGTATGCTAAAAGAAGCACACAAAGATAGATATAGATTAAGCACAATATAAGAGTTTCTCTTTTTCGTTAATTGGGACAAAGCTGATTTTGTACGGCCTCAATTTACACGCTGACATGAGGAACCTCTTTCTTGATGAGATCAGCTGAAACTCAGCATTTAGAGAGCAGGAGTTGTTATCGACACTACAACCAGTTTCCTCTGTCACGGTCTGCTGTGGAGGGACTGGATGAAACTCTCCAGTCGGCCTACTCCACCACTTTACAATTTGCTTTAAACAGCAGGTTTTTCCACAGGATTTTCCAGGTCAGCGCTGCTGTTGATGTTGCAAACTAACAAATCAGGTGCTGTTTTTTCCCCCCTTGACACACACAGCCTCCAAGTTTTCCTCAGATTAGTTGTCCCTGGCGTTACAAGATATTTATATGTTCTTCAATCATAATCTCCTGATCCAGAGGAGAATAAAATGTTAAATTAAAAGCCTCAGCACAGTCGTTAAAAGTGAAGAAATCACCCTGTTCAACGAGACAAGGCCTGAAAGAATGAATGAAAGAAATGTTGACTTTCGTTAAGTATATGTACTCCATTGTGTGTGTGTGTGTGTGCTTGTGATACTGACCGGTGTGACTGCAGCACAGTGAAAGTACGCTGGCTCTGGCATGACCGCAGGGAGCTTCGTCCACTGGTGGGTCTGCAGGTTCAGCTTCCACAGGTCGGACAGGATTTGTTCCCCGTTATAACCCCCACATATAAACACCTCTAGATTCAAGAACAGAGGGAGAAATGATGAGGGAGAAATATTTCCGGACAGATTTGTCTGGACACAGCTGTGAAGTTTCTCCTTACCGTCTTTGACCTGCACACAACTGTGACACCGACGGGCAGAGGGATATCCTGTTGCGATAGCAATGAAACAAAATGGATTTAATATGCAGCTTTTCAGTTCCGTCAGTCACAATATTCTGAATATTGATCACAAACCTATTTTTTCTTGAGGTTTCGTGGCTATTTCCTCCCAGTAGTTTGTCTCCAGGTTATACGCATGAATCTGATGGAAAAAAATGGAAACAGATTGATAAAATTCCAAACTGAAGCTTTTCTCGTGTAAAATTTAGTCTGTCCCCTTACTTTGTCCAGTGGATACGATGTCCAGGATGTCCCGCCTCCTAAAATATAGATTCTCTGTCCATCATGAGCGAGCTCGTGTCTATACCTGTAAAAATCATGTATGAAAATATTCAGTAGGAAAGATTTTGAGCTTTTCTCACAAAACACATTGCTATTGTTTTAAACATGTATGCTTTATTGTGAAGAAAACAGATTGATGGAGGGTTCAAGTGGGTTTATGAGAACTGCAGACCACTCCAACTTTATGCACCAACCGTTCTTCGGGCAGATCTGTGGGCGCATTGTTTGGTTTAAGGTGGGTCCACTCTCTGGTGGTCAAGTCCAGCCTGTGTAAGTCTGTGCTGTAAAGGTAGCCCGTCGTCCCTCCAAACACATACAGGTATCCATTTATAATGACCATCGCCTGAGAACAGATACATCTTATGAAGGTTGGCGGTTGGAAAACACAGCAGAGGCTAATATTTACTCTATAGGTACAAAGTCCGCTACCTGCCCGTAGATCTTGTTGGGTTTCTTCCCTCTGCAGTTAAGCAGGTTCCACCGTTTGTATTGAACATTACAAACGTGGACGTCATTGCCGTTGTTTTCACCAAAAGGAATCCCAGTGCCTCCAAACACAAGCAGGTTGTTCCCATGTAAGACCGCTGAGAGAAATGAGAGAGAGATGGATGCTTGACTTAAAATCTCAAATTAAATTAAGAGAGAAATGTTGAAAAGAAAAGTCAGTAAATACATGAAAACATAGTGAAGGATGCCCATGTTGAAAGAGAAAAACATTTCTGCACACTATAAAAGCATATTGAAGGCAACAACGGTCTTTACCTGACATGGAAGCCAGCTCTGTGGGCATGTAACCCTCTGTTCGGACCTGCTGCCAGGAGGCTGTGGCAAAATGAAACCGCCAGAGCTCTCTGAAAAGTGGATAGTCCTCATTCTCTGAACCTCCAGCCTCTTCAAAGTCGGGGTTGTAGCCGCCGAACACGTACAGGTTAGTGTTGTCTGCAACACAGCGGTGTCCACTGCGGGCAGGCGGTATGCAGTGTCCTGTGCAAAAAAATAAGGTAGAACGAGGCACTTTATTTCAAATATTAATCTAAAGCACACTGCATCACCAAGTACATAACAGCTTGCAGACACAATACTAAGCTAATACTTTATTAGTCCAGGAGGAAATGCAACAAAGCATTGACATGAATCAGCTATTGCTAACATATGTTTGTTGGATGACAAAGATTGGCTTTGTTAGGGAAAACAACAGCACATTCAGTACCTTCTCTTAGAAAGCGGTTGGGGATCCGCAAGTTGGGGCAGGAGGGTGAGACGATGCGCCGAGCCTGAAGCCACCGGATTCGTTTTTTGAAGCCTAAAAGTGCCACCAAGCATACACAAAAAGAAAACATATAGCTTTATGGACAGCTTGCAGTAAGCCCTCGCCCAACTAGTACAGAATGCAACATTTTAGTTTTGTGGTTTTGGAGGCCAGAACCAGAATTTGAGATAATATAAACTGCTTGTTTGAATTTCTCTGATCCAACACACACGATTCAAACAATTCTAGTAATATCAAACTGTGCAGATGCACAATAAGCATTAATCTTCAGCTTGAGCTCTGTGTTTGTATGAGATTCATAAATTTGCTTTGAATCAAGCGCGTGGGATTGCACAGGCATGAGGTAGTTGATGTTACAGTATGTGGTAAAACGACTTTTTAAATATAAAACATACTTCGAAATGACTGCAGTACTCTTTCACAGAACAAAACAAAGCTAAGAGTTACAAATCTGTAAATCAGTTTCAAGGTTCTACGTTGCCTGCAGCCTCGAGTCGTCCTCGCTTTGGCGTTAATCTTTAAGTACACAATCACAACAACAGCGCTGCAGAGAATCCCTGGGATCATGCTCTCACTGATTTGTGTCCGCTTCCTTAGCAACATAAGCTAGCTGGCCCGAGTTCAGCTGCAGCTGCTGCAGTGCACCAAAACTAACATAAAACACTAATGTGGCTAATGGCTACTGTCGATTCAGGTCTGCGCTTAAAATAAAAAGCACCGTGGACTCCCGCTGCCAGGAGCATTCACGTTCCGTCCGGGTTTGTCACTGGGCTAGCTCTAACAGAGGGGCTGGTTTTGTTTACAAACCGGAGTCTCGGATGGTGGGCCTCCACGACAGTTTCTCAAACTTATTGAGCTGGCTGGAGGTTCCGTCCTGGCCGGGAGACGACATCTTTGACTGGGGGAGGGGGTTCACACCCAGACTTGGACCAGGACTCGCTTCAGTCTCACCAGGGCTCCTGGCATGGGACCGAAAGCCGCAGCTTCACGGAATAAATAATGACATGGCTCCACTGACCGTCCACTCCACTGCTGCTGCTGCGTCACGGCCAGCTGCCTCCATCTGACCAATCAACAGCTAGCTGCTCTCAGCACACCAATCAGCGGCCAGATTCTACCAGCCAACCAATCAGCGACCAGTGTCTACGAGCTGACCAATCAGCGACCGGCTCCCACTGCCAATCAGCAGCCGAAGACCTGCGCCTGCAGAGAGCCACATGTTTACACTTTATAAGCTGTGCGAAACTTATATGACTGCTAAAGTCTGTCAAAAACAAAGCAATTAAAGAAGTTACACCCGAAGAACATGCAGACATTTGTTTGTGCATTAACAGCTCCATTTTCTTTTTTTATTTTATTCTAATTTGTGTGTGTTCTTTGAAAAGTTCTGATTAGCACTACAGTGGTGCAGTGGCACAGCAAGATGTACTGGTTTCAAATGGGGCCCTGGGCCTTTCTGTGTGGCGTTTGCATGTTCTCCCCGTATGTGCGTGGGTTCCCTCTGGGTACTCCTGCTTCCTCCAACGGACCATGCATGAGGTTAATTGATAACTCTAAGTTGCCCCCAGGTGTGAAGGTGACAGTCTGTTGAAATATGTTGACCCTGTGACAGACTGGTGACCTGTTCAGGGTGTACCCTGCCCTTGCCCACAGCAGCTGGGATTGGCTCCAGCCCCCCACCCCCCTGAGAAGAACCAAGTGGGTCTAGATAATGAATGAAAGTTCTGATTTGTTTGAATACAGTGCAGTCAGACAGATAATATATTTTAGACTGACACTTCTTGGTTCGAAATGCAGTAAAATGACCCAAACCCATGTAGTGGTTTCTTGTTGATATTCTGTAGCTTCCATCATTCTTAAAGAACCTTGCTGTCTCAATTTCATGCTAATCCTATATAATCATGTCGGTAGCTGGCTTGCACTGCTGCATCATTTGTATTTCCACTCAAGCCTAATTCATTGTGTTATGTTCGCTACTGTGACTAAAACACTCTAATGCTCACTCACTAAATTTGAAACAACAGTTACTGTTATGGAACAAAGTGTTTCACACAACAAAAATACTGAAAGGCAGGGATTTAACATCCATGCTTACCTTTACAGTTTGCCAGGTTGCTCTGAGCAAATAACACTAACAAAGGCTCACATAGCTCTCACTGTAGATTGGCACTGTAGTTAAGATCATTTACTCTCTCATGGACAGTTCTGGAGGCAAGGTTTCTGGCCCCATGTTTTTCTTTTTTGCTAGGTTCCCTTGAAACACACAAATCCAGTCCCTTAAAAGTTGTATAATGGGTGTGCATCCTCCTGCATTCTTAGCCTCAGGGTGACTTTTCTGTTGCAATGATTAAACAGGCTGACCCTGGGAATGGAGAGGGATTAGAGGCATGTGTGCTAAGGATCACCAGCAGCCACACAGTGATATAGTGTTTAGCTCTCTTGCCTTCAGGCCTTTGTGGGCCTTTCTGTGTGGTACTTGCACGTTCTCCCTTTGTATGCATAGGTCACTTTGATCTCTTCATTAATCCAAAGATACCATTGTCTGTATTTGTAATTGTGTGTGTGTGATAGTCTGTTAGTTTGTCTCTCTGTGTTAATCCTGTGATCCTTGACTGTCTATAGTTTATATACGAGTAATATAGACAACAAAGATGGATGTATATCCAAAGGTATTTATTCCAAAGAAGTCGTTTCAGTCATCTGTCTTAGAGTTTAATTCCACCGTATGTGTATTATTCCCTCAGGAGTCTTTTCTTTAGCTGTTGGTGTCATTAATGACTGAAATTTGGCAGTGCATGCTACATTAAGACAGCTACAGTATCTCATGAAGCTTCAGTTCACAGAAATGTTTTACGGCAAATTGACAGATAAAAGTTATATTAACTGTAAAGTTTTTCATTTTGGACAAAATGTAAAACTTTGGTCAAAGACATTGCAATCTGCCTCAGTTTGAAGTAAAGCTGAATACAATGAACTCTATTGTGACTGCAAAATCAGCCTTTCCAGTGAAAATAAGTATGCACTATTTCCAGCTTACATATATCTTTTAGTAATTTTGAGCTAATGTCCATGTTATTCATAAATGATACAGCAAGGATCTCATTGAAGTGTATCGGTTCAGTGTTTGAGAATGAAATAGAAAGCAGCTGGTTTGTTCTCATTGTCTTAGAATGTGCAGCATAGTGATAAAATGAACTGACATGAGCTACAGAGCGACTCTGTTCAGTTTCAATAAATAACGTTGATGGGAGTTCTGAGCAGGTGTGGTGTTGGGTCAGAAATGCGATGCGCAGATAGTAACAGAGGTGTCTCAATAATGCCTCGACAGTTACATCAACAATCTTCAGGCTTCACAGAGGTCTTCTTCTCCTCCTCTTGTCTTATTTTTGTTCAATATATCCACTTTAAAAACCAGCAGTACAGAGAATTGTGACAATTTAAAAAAAAAAACGACATTAAATATTTCAGTGATATACTGAACTGCAAGGATTCACTAGAACAACCTTACATCTTGACAATAATTCTCAAAGTCTGTTAAACTTTAGTGGAGCCATAAACATCGTCTCATATCAGTCCACTGCACCAGTCTGACTCAGCCAACACCATTTGTAATACCGCATATGGTGGTGTGTGTGTGTGTGTGTGTGTGTGTGTGTGTGTGTGTGTGTGTGTGTGTGTGTGTGTCTGTGACAAAGGTAGTCGATGACATTTCCTAAAGCTTTCCCAGTGTACTAACCTTGGTTGAGATCTGGTGACTTATAAGATCATATAATTCACACCATGACCTTTGTCCCCCAGGAAAAGCACGGCACCTTTAAAATGCATCAACAGCTAACTTATTATTAAATGGAGGAGGCTCACCCGAGGAAGGAGAAGTACCAGGAGCTGGTTGAGAACTGTTGAGGACCAGCCGGAGGACCATGTGCATATCAGCGGAAGCGGATTTGCCTGCCAGTCCCTGAAGGACTTTAGCTGACTGGGCACAAACTATAACACACAAAACAGCTAATGCCTCGCAACCACAGCACCTTGAAACTTGTCATTGTTATTTTTGTCTCCTTCACACGACTTCTGTGAAGTGCATGTGCACGGGCCTCTACCAGACTGGTGTATACTCATCCTGCAGCTTAACTTTCATGAATGCCATTCATCATCAAGTTAAAAGCGAGGCCCAAATGCATGGTCTTAGGTTGTCAGCACAACAAAGAGTGGAAACCATTAGTTTAAATAATCCATTTCAGGAGGAGGAGAAGAAGAAAAAAATATATAAATCTATGAATTTATGACTTTAATCTAACTCAAGATGATGGGCTCTAGATTTCACTGATTAATGTCACATGTCTGTTTTAGATGGAAAAAAGAAAACCCACACGTGCACACTGCACAGGGAGAACATGCAAACTCCACACAGCAGCAGGGGGAGTGTGCGGGCTGCGATCGGGGAGCGATGTGGGAGTGTTTAGTGTGTGTGAGCCCCTCCTCTGCTCGCCTGCTCCTGGAGGTTGATGTCACTGGCAGAGGGAGTCTTCAGGACAGGACGCTCAGGCAGGAGCAACCCGGAGCCTCCGCGAGGAAAAGTGTGCCATGGTGCAGCGGGATCACTGCGGGCAGTAACGACTGTAACTGTCGTTACAGCCCCCGGGGTTCGAGGGTATTTCCAAGCTGAGAGGTTGAGGTGGCTCCATAACCGCATTTCTTTTCAGCTCACTTCTAAAAGGAATACAAAAATGTCGTCTCCAAGTCCGGGCAAGAGGAGAATGGATACCGACGTGGTGAAACTGTATCCTTTCCAGGACATAAACAACGCTTTATTTTGTTTATAATAGCATCTGTCAGCTGTTTGCTTTTGATTAACGAGGCGAGTTGTTGCCGTGGGGTTATATTTCAAGTAGCTGCTGGCTGTGCGAGATTGATTTATTTGGTGAAAAGTGATGTTAACGCTCAACATTAGTGTAGCTAGTTAGCAGGACGGTGAACAAGCCCTTTCTTTCAAAAAATACATTTAACGGGACTGATCTGAACTAAGCTGCTTGTCGTGTAGCATTGGCTCGTTGTAACAGTCAGCAGGGCTCATCCTGTTTGTATAAATAGATAATTATCAGCGGAAACTGTCGCAATATAAACGCTGTTAACTCTCGGCTAGCTTTGTTAGCATGCTAGCGTCGAACGGTGAAGTTAGCGCCGATAAAAGGTGATCCCACTGTGCTGACAACCCACCACAAAGTACCACAAAGGGCCTTTTTACATTTTAGAAACACTTAACACCAGAGACACCTTTATTTATTCATGTATATGCGGTGACGCCGAGGTGGCTAGCACTGTAGCATGCTACCAGGAGAGAACAATTAAGGTCGATGGACAGACGATCTTGAATAAATAACAACTGCAGTTTATTTAGAAACGCATGAAAAATACATCCAATCGGACAGAATATGCCTTTAAAATAACAAAACTAAAATCATGCATCAAACACTAAAACATGTTTTCCTGATAATTGTGAAGTGTTTTTTTTTTTTTAATTTCAAGCCATGTTAGTTATTTAGGTTGAAAAGTTTCTCATTAGATATGGATTCTTAAATAGGAGTGCTTACAAAAGAGTACATCATAATTATCTTTTCACGTCTTCCTCTAATAACTCTTATTTTTTTCTGCTGCAACTCCATCAGATGCTTTTTTTTTTCGATCGATTCAATCGATTAAAAGATATTTTCTGCGGTGAAGGCCACACTTCGTGTCATCCGTAGTGATTTGAGGCCGTGAGTTGGAGTTTGTGCATGAAAGGTTTTCTGACAGCGTGAGCTGAATTGTTTTGTTTTTGTCCTGCAGCGAGATGCTGCGCTCTGATTGGTCTGCCTGTTACCATCCGGAACACGGAAGAGGGCGGGGCTTCACACACAGCTGATCGAGGAAACAACGGGGGGGGGGTGGAGCTCCACGGCAGGGAGAGTGGAGGGCGCTCGCACCAAAAACTAGTCCTCCTACATCCCAGTTACATTTAAAGTGGGCCAGACCGGTAAAGCGGTGCCATAATAACCTGTAAATTTTAACTTTGAAGTTTTTCTTTGTTGTGGCACCGAATATAGTTGATGAAAGTGTCTAGTTTACAGGCTGGTTTTGACTCCCTGGCCTTGACGTATTGCTATACGTTTTTGGATAGAGTAATAGTTATGTTCCAACATCTGAAATATAAGGATAAGGTGTTTTAATTACTTTTTCCACATTTACCGAGATGTGGTCGCCAGCCCAGCCACATTATGTCTCTGCGGGGAGCTGATCGCTGTCAACAGTCCTGGTCTAGGGTCAACAGTAGTGGCCTGTCCGTTGTGAGATTGGAATTCTGATCTCATATCTGCTCCTCTAGCCTGTAGGCCGCCACTTTTTAATATCTTTCACTAAATATCTAGAAGTTGTTCATCATAGTTAAGCTAAAATGAGAGATAAAAAAATGTCTTGGACTCTGTGAAACTCTGATATACTTCAAAATCAATTTTATGACATCTCTAAAGACTATGGAACCTAAATAATAAAGTGTCATTTAAAGGAAGCACTGATCCACTCCAAGTATTTTAAATATTTTATCTTTCAAAGAGAAAAATTCTTATGATAGCTTTACATTTGAAATTCATTTACATATAAGGACATTTAGTCTCAACAGTTATGTTTCATAGCTAATCAAGAAGAAGACAGATTACAACAATCAACTGTGTGATAATGAGACTCTGACAGTTTATTAAAAGTTTATTAATGATATTTGCTGACCTTTTTTGTTCTGATCAGTGAATATGTGGAGGTTTTGCTCATGTCGATTGGTATTCTCAGGTGAGGAAACAGTGAAACTGTTTCCGTGGAGTCACATCAGTAAAGAATGGATCTAATGGAAAATACTGAATCATAAGAGTTGCACAGAAGCATCAGGTTTGAGCCATTTGGTTTCTGCGTCTCTCGAGCTCGTTCTACGAGTTCCCAAGTCTCCGTTTAACGCCTGTGTAACAAAAGATGCCACACATAGTTTCATGTTGCGTCTGTAATTTAAACATTCCAGATTAAACCGCTGTGACAGATCACAGTTAGATTTCAGTCCACTCCCACATTACATTGTAATTAGTTTTAACACATGAATTATACACTGTGTCCAGTTGAAATGACTGTTCTACTTCTATGTCTCATGTAAAAAATGGTATGTAGATTTTTTTCCTAAAATGTCTGCAAAAAATTAAAAGGACGGGTTGACATTTGTCCCGTTGCACGCTGGGTTCCCATGCTGCCACTTTGACATGAGAGTCAGACCTAATACCGGAGGATGGTGCTGATGAAGTGTCGCATGGTGAGGTTTGATCAAAATAAAGGTTTGCCTTTGAGTGGCTGTGTGAGAAAGCGTGTGTTTGGGTTTCTATGGATAATAACCCTTTGGGGGAAAAAAGCGCAAGAAAGCGATGCACTGTTTGCTGCTGAACTGCACATCTATAACCAGAAGTTATTTATAGGACCCGTTGCCTCGGATCACGTTTATAGAAGCCCTGTCTTCCTGGTCAGTGGTTTGCAAACCTTTTTATGTTAAGCTACTGAGCTTTTTAAACCTCCTCTGCTGGTGGATGTTTACTCTTATTTTACCTCCTGACCGTTATGTAAGCAAGCCATCTGCTGTTATTTGCGCTCCAGCAGTTCAGCTAAATTAGCATCTGAACGTTACCTTGGTAAGATCGTTGGAAAACAGACGAAAGAGATTCATGTCAGGATGATGAAACCGAGAGCAACGGCTCCTTCAGATGTGTTTTCCTGTTTTTTTAGTCACTGTGTCATCGTCACACGGCCTTTGAGTTGAAAGGCTGTCAGACGAGCTGACTCAGACGAGCTGACTCAGACTCGCGTCTCTTTCTGCCGTCACATGCTGTGATTATTAACCAAGCCGGGCAGCTTCCAGTGTTTGAGTGGAGCAGCTCATGTTCTCTCTGTGTTGAGGAATGTGTGATGGACGTGTGATGCACCATGCAGCAGGAACCTTTTCGTCGGTCTCAGTCTGTGAGCTTGTGCTGTTGTTACAGAGATGTGTCGGTCTGCTGGTGCTGTTTGTCAGACGGAGGTCTCTGCGTTATTGATCCGATTGCCACGAGTGACGTTATCGATCCGGTGTTTGAACTCCTCTTAGACAAGTTCACACAGGGAAACACGCTGAACCTAAAGCTCGGCCTGTTTTTCTTTTTTTCGTGTGTTTGTGTTTTTGCTTGCCTTGCTGCCGATCGTTATTTTCCTTAATCTGCCACTTCAGCATCGAGAGCAAACACGAGGTCACCATCCTCAGCGGACTCAATGAGTTCGTGGTCAAGTTCCACGGCCCACCTGGAAGTAAGAACCTCATGAACATTTTTAGGATTTAAATTGACGAAACATTGCACCACTTGTAAATTCAATTCAACACCCTGGATATTGTCAGATTGACAGGTGATATTTGAACTGTTAACTTATTTATTTGTTTTGTTTTGTTTTAGCGCCATATGAAGGAGGCGTGTGGAAGGTCCGAGTCGACCTCCCAGATAAATACCCCTTCAAATCACCATCAATAGGTATAAAATACATCTTTAATTTATTTAACCTTTATTTATTGATCTATGCAAGTCAGAAAGAACTAAATCTGTTTTTGGTTTGAATGAATGAATGAAATGGTGGATGTGAGTGATCCAGAAGCTGCACATGAACCAGATCATGTTACGTTTGGAGAATGAATCTTAAACAGTCTTTATATTTACACGGCACACTGTTGCTTTGTTCAGTAATTCTTCTCAAACCTGATCCTTTTTCAGGGTTCATGAATAAAATCTTTCATCCCAACATTGATGAAGCGTGAGTACAATGAGTTTTTCTTATTTTAAATGTACCTCTTATCAGAGCAAACCGTGCGGCCATGACTCCGTACAGATTCATTCATTCAGTTCGGTGTGTTTTCTTTCCTCCCTTTCAGGTCAGGAACCGTGTGTTTAGATGTCATAAACCAGACGTGGACTGCTCTCTACGGTACGTCACATTGCTGTTCCACTCAGTTCACTCTGAGTGGCGGTTGCGTCCAGGAGAAACACAAAGCGAGCGGCTTATGCTGTTCTTCCACACTGCAGCTCCATGCCAGGCATCTTGGTTTAATCGGATTACATATAAGTGATAACTGCCTCTTGTATTGAGGTCACACTCTGAGCCCTGATAGGTGAGACGGTCTTCACACACACACTGCAGTAAATGTATATTTATATTAGCGTTTATTTAATTGCAGCTGCTTTGATTGGATTTCTGATTCAGTCCCGGGAGTTAAAAGGAAGCTGAGAGATGTTTGTGCTCGTGTGTGATCTGCAGGTTTCTGCCTCGCAGACTTGTGCCGTATGTGTGAAAAACACCCTCACAAGTTTCTACATATTTTACGTGGGTGGAGCGACACCAGTGTGTCAAGAACTGTGAACCAGAGAAACAGTCTTTAACCGTGGACGGAGCGATCATTTCAACAAGATCAAACTGCAACTGAAGCATCACAACACTTCAGAGGCAGAATAGAAAAATGTCACCTGAAATAATCTTTCTTCAACAATGTGTGCAGTGAAATTGTTCATCAAACGCCCTCTAGTGGTCAGTGTTGTACCTGCGGGTGTGATACAGTGACCTGTGTTTTTTTGGGATCATCCTACTGTAAAAGATTGTCTGCTGGACTGGAGTTCTTTCTGTTGCTTCCTGCACTGACGGCGTCTCTCCTCCCACATCCTCCAGACCTCACCAACATCTTCGAGTCGTTCCTCCCTCAGCTGCTGGCCTACCCGAACCCCATCGACCCCCTGAACGGGGACGCGGCCGCCATGTACCTGCATCGACCGGAGGATTACAAACACAAGATCAAAGGTAGCGCAGAGGGCTCCGACACTGTGACCTGCCGCTCAAAATGACATGGAATATTAGTTCACAGAGAGTTACAACATGTAGTCTTCAAACACACTGTGCGGCAGAGTTGGAAAATAGAAATGATTTGGACGACATAATTTTTTTTTAACTGAGATTGATAAACAATGAAACTGTCAGTGTGTGAAAGAAAGACAAGTGAGGCTTCCAGCTGTGCTCAGTGTGTCTTCCTCCTCTGTGTGTCTTCCAGAGTACATCCAGAAATACGCCACAGAGGAGGCTCTAAAGGAGCAGGAGGAGGGAGGAGGGGACTCCTCCTCGGAGAGCTCCATGTCGGACTTTTCGGAGGACGAGGCTCAGGACATGGAGTTGTAGTGAAGGCGCCGCCGCCGCCGCCTCGCAGCAGACTGTCGTTTCCTAAAGAGCAGAAACTCAGTACTATATTCATATTTAAACGAGACAATTTTTTACAGCAACACAAGGATTTTTATTGCCACACCAGGATTTGCAGTATGATATTGCAGAATATTGAAACTGTCGATTCGGATTTCATCACCACTGTCCCTCCTCCACCTCCTCGTCATCATGAGGCCGGAGCCGAGCGCTTCGTTCACGTCTGAGATCTTCTGCGGCTTCCAGCCGAGTTTCTACACCGAGGAGCGCGACCGACGCGGGAGGATGGTCACGACTCGACTCGACCTCGACACAGCTTCTGCCGGAACGCCGGCAACGTTTCCAGGTTTCATCCTCTTCAGGCTTTCCTCCCCTCGCCGACAGACGGCGGCAGGATGACAATCCGTGATTTCTGTGCGGCCTCCAGGAGTTTCCTTCGCCTCCGAGGAGCGGAAGACCTGAAGGCCGAGGAGAGCGGACTCCTGCAGACGCCACACACACACACACACACACACACACACACACACACACACAAAAACAAACGACTACACACCACCCCTGTCAAGTCACGCAAGCGTGAGAGTGTGTACATAAGAGAGTGCACGTGAATGTAATCCATTGAAATCCTGTGTCGTTCTTGCCTCCCGATGCTCAGTAAGAATCAGCAGAGAAGACCACCCTCTCTCTGACACCCGTCTCCTCTTCCTCCTCTTCCTCCTCCTCCTCCTCTCCGTTTTAGGAAAGTGTTTGTCATTCTCTGAGTATCTCTGTATATTGTGGCATGACACAGAAGTGAAGTGTGTGTAGGGCTTTGTGGAGCTGTATCGCTGTAGACATGAGGAGGACGCCTCTGTGAGTCAGGCTGGGGTTTGGTGGAGATTAATCCAGGTCCTTGTTCAATTCTTATCTCCGCCTATTGCTTGTGTTGAACTATAATAGGTGTTTGACTTACGTAGGGATAGTTTTTTTTTTTTTTTTCATTTTTCTTTTTTTTTTTTTGCAGACGGTGGATCCTCTGATGATGTATGGTTTAATACTTAATATGATACTCTAGTTTGAAAAAAAATGTACTCGTCCTGTAAAGATGAGGACTACACATCTTTTATCTGCGGGATGGCTTATCGTTGAAGCAAATCCTCCAAAGACATGCTGCACCCGTCTTGTCATGCGCGTCCGGCAGAAGCTCAGACAGACGCTCTCTGTGTTTCAGCACACTCACACTCTCTTTGTTGGTGATGGACTGTTGTTTTTCGATGCGATGGGACCAAAAAAAACAAAACAAAAACTGATGGATCTGCAGGCGTTTTAGTTTCAATCCCCTCCCCCTCCCAGAAAAGAGGACTGGATTGGTTGAAGAGTTTACATTTAAGTTGTGGAGAAACATCACAAAACGCTCTCTCAAAGGGTCAAACTCGGTTCAAACGCGGAGTCAGGCACAAGTTTCTCCTTGGACGAGGTGTTACAGCGCCGTGACAGTGGACCATGCTGCACTGGTTTACATGTTTGTAACATGCTGTCACTGCATCGCAAATGTGCTTTTCTACAGGGAACTACAGTTCCCATCTTTTTCTTGTTCGGTGAGAAATTCATCTTAATCAGGCCTTGAATTCACGATCGATCACATGACAGTTTTTCTTGGGTGGCATTGTGCAGGAGGATCTTAACTTTCATCTAAACATTGATGTAGGTCAACAGAGATAGTCTTCATAGTTCGTTTTGACATGGTTTTGTTTGTACATGTCAAATAACCAGTTGAACTGACTCTAATTAGCCTTGGTAACCAAATATTTTTTTGATTTAACTCTGAAGGGAGCACAATGACAGTTTATTTTTTTTGTTTGTTTGTTTTGGAAACAAAAACAGACTGCTGTCCTTTCACTTCATCTGGATCCATTGTTGTTGTATTATGCATTTTTTTTATTAACAAAACATATATTTGATGCCTATGATTTGTTTTGATGACCTTATTTTTTATCTTTTAAGCCCTAATGTCCCGGATGCAGATCAAAATATCCCTGATTTTTAAAAAAAGCAAAAAATGAATAAATGTGCTTCCCTTGTAACATGAAAAAACAATAAACAACAGCAACAAAAATGCTGCAAGCTTGTGTGATTTGTTTTAAGATTGTTTTGTTGACATTGGTTCAGCCTAATATTTGCAAACCTTTTTTTTGGTGGGGGGGGACACCTGCATCTCAATGACTGGTGTCCTGAGAATGCACAGTCTTTTGTGAAATCTGCATGTTCTACCTGTGCATGGAAAAGAAAATTAATTTGCGAGACTATGGCAGTTATATCTACAGTTGCAATATAAATGACAAATAGTGGTGATTATTAGATAATACAAAACAGAAAAGGCTTGAAATATAGTAGCTCGGTTATAACTCTGAAATGCACGAAGGTTTTCATGTTCAAAAACGACATTTTATACGAGTATGTCCACTTTTTCTCCTGCAGCAGTGTGTTATTTTGAAAACTGTCCACTTTTATAATGTTGTAGCTCCTTTGTCCACTAGATGGCACTGTGGCTATTTTACTTTTAAAAGTTTGCGTCCTGTCTTAAAAAAACAAAAAACTAATAAATCTTCTGAACATTAGAGAGACAGAAATGCATATTTTACAATGTCTACAATGTCTGCAGCTTATTTCAGAATATTGCAAGCTCAGTATTCATGTAACTTTTGCTATGAGAAAAATATAAGCTTCGGATAAACGTTTTTATACTCAGATACAGCACTATTTGGTGATAGTTGGCATACTAACACACTGAAATCACAGAGGAAGTCCAGCTCCAGCTTCTAAACTCTGAAATGTAAAATACTAACAATAAATTTATATAAAGAAAAAAAAATCCAACAATAAACTTGGAAAGTAGTATATCGAACTTGATTTCTTTAGAGAAAAACGGTGGAGAAAACACTTCATATTTTGAAATATTTAATATTTTGAATTGTCTTGATTTGTAAACTAAAATTATGCAGAATGAAACAAAAACTGACACAAAATGTTTCAGCGGATCCGTAATAACTCAATATTAATATAAAAATGTTTCATAGTTTGAATTCAATTTGGCGCACGTGAGCTTTTCTCACTATTGGGAAGTTTATAACCAGCTGAAATGTTTTTTGGTGTTTTTCATACCATGGGGACGTCGGTATAATGAAAAATGATGCAATACTGAATGGATGAGGGGGTTTCTGTGCGTTGGGATGATGCTGTGACTCACATCCAGAGTATAATGATCTGATTAAATATTCATCACTGTGCGCAGGATCTTTCTGTCCACATATTCTGGTTTCTAGTTTCAGAGTCAGACTAACGTGGCTGAATGAACAGCTTCAAAACGAATATTAGACTCTTGTTATAAGCTAAATCATTAATTATTGTTTCTATTAATTATCAGAAAATGATGTGGTTTGCAATCTCTATCCAAGTTTATATTTTAGAAGTTTGTTTCATTTATTTACTCGGAAAACTTCTGTATATAAGTTCATCCTCATACAATGCAGATTTTTTTTCATTTCTTTAAACTCGAGGTTGAATGAGTTCATTGCTGAAGCAGTAATATTTGTGAAGAAGAAGGAGTGAAGTTATTTGAGAATAAGTGGAGCAGCAGCAGCAGGAGGAGGAGGAGGAGGAGGAGGAGGAGGCGCAGAGGAGAGCTGCCGGCCGGCTGCGCCTCCTTCATAATGTATGGAGAGGACAAAGGGGGCGCGGGTGGATTTCAGCTTCAACTTTGAAAGAGCCGTAACCCAAACCTGTCCCATCCGACTCCGGTGGATTCACATCAGCTGAAAGGATGATGCCTCTTTTTCCACCTGCAATCTGTCTAATAATCACCGACAGCAGGTACATGAGCCCCGGGGGGAGCGTATAAAGCGAGGAGCAGAGGAGGCCTGCGCTTGGAGGAACTTTTGAGATGTGGACGGAGAGGAGAGCTTCAGGCCTGCAGGCTGCAGCGGGGTGCAGCAGGGTGCAGCAGGGTGCCACACCCGGAGGATGCTGGTAGGTCCGGGACTAGGTTTTTTTTTTTTTTTTTTTTTTTTTTTACGCAGCACTTAAAGTGTTTGGAAAACCTGCAGCAGGGTCATCTTTAACTATTTTATAATTTTTTCTTTATAAAAACAGATTAAATATCTATTTTATTAACTTGGATTTGTTTGAAATGTGTTTACATTATGAAATCAGCGCCACTACAGGGTGCGTAAAAAGGCGCAGCGGCAATGTGGCGCATGCAGGCCCGGGCGGCAGAAGGAGAGGGAGGAGGGCGGCGTGGATTACTATGCTGCCAGTGGGTTAAGATGCTTACCAACTAATTACCTGTCCACTAGAAAATCCTCTGCTCTACAGCCCAAACAAGCAGGAAGCCATGAGGGCTGGCGACATGGAGAGTAGAGTGATTCTGTGTGGATCTGTCAGCTTTCGAGGCCAGATCATCCAGCTGAATGGTAGGAAGATGTATCCTCTGCGGTGTGGTTTTCAGACGGGTTGTTTGGGAAGATTATGGATGCTTCTGAAGGTTTGGCTCAGCCACGAAGCTACTAGTGTGTTTCTAATGTAAGAGTTGTGATGCGCAAGTAAGGACATTGGATTTTTTTTTTTTAATACAAGGTAAGAAACCCAACAATTCAACTGAAGGAACATATAATTCAGCGTAGAATGTGTCGAGATCATGGCTTAACTTATTGAATGAACAGACAAAACATCAAGAAAATGTGATGTTGAAGTTTTTTGTGAAATAAAAATAGGTAGAGTCAAATGTGGAAAGGCCAAAAAAGTGGCTGCTTCTGCTATCTGCATCAGACAACTGCAAAGACATGAAATTCCCATTTGAGAAAAAGAATATAGCTGTAATACATTCAACCTTTACTGATGCCGTGTTCATAATATCTGAAGGATCTGATTGTTTTTTTCTCTCCTCCAGACAGGTATTAGCCTCCAGTTTCTAAGGTATTATTATTATCTCTCAGTAAAAAGAGCAGCCAGGATTCTAGGAGGAGAATAAAATGACCAAATAAACACAGCGTCTTCAGAAAGGTTTTGATCGGAGCGTTCTGTCTGCATCTCTCTCCCTCTCTCTCAACCTTTTTACTCTATTGATCTCTCCCGGAAACGGAAAGATGAGCCCTGCTTTGGGACCCATTTGGAGCATCTCAAAAATCACTTAGCACATCATTCCCTACAGCCAGAATCAATGTGCGCGTCGGTCCCGCTCCTCCGCTGCGTTCAGGACGGCTTTCATGGAAGGTCGCAAACATGCCAAAATACTGAAACCCATCAGAAATGCAGTGGTGACAGCTACATCAGCCCTTCAAATGCTGTGAACGTAACTTTGAGAGCGAGGGAACGGGGCTGAGCACGGGCCTGTCCGGCCCTGCAGCAGATGGCAGAGCTGGATTTACTCTCCATCCTGTGAGCGAAACAAAACAGGGAGGAGTGAAAGACTCTGTTAACAGTGATGCTGTGTTATAGAGACTCTCTGTAAACATCTCAAGATTCAAAAAGGCTTTTCAGACTGCTCTTCAGCTGCTCTTGTTTTTCTTGTTTGCCATGTTGCTGGACAGCGTCTCCATCTCCTCCTATTCTGTGTATGGCACTGGTAGAATTCACTGTCACGACAGACTATCAGTGAATTACCATAGGGCCATAAACAGAGTAGAGACAGAACCACGCGGCGCGCATCCAGGTTCTCACTCAGGTTCCCGTCAGCCGTCTCTTATACACCTCTGATCTCCTTTGCCTGTTTTGGCACTAGCACATTTTTGCTATGTCTCTCCCAGTTTGAGCAATCATGTGTAGTGCCAATATGGGACGAGAGAGAGAGACTCAGCTCGGTGTTTTCATGTTACAGCAAGTGTTCGTCCACGAGGATGGAACTCCTCGATGGTGCCGATCCTCTCGGATGTCACCAGTTACTGTTCTGGTTTATCTCTGTGACGGAGCAGCCCCGGCTTCACTCGTCAGTCACACAGGCGCGGTGCTGGTGACACTCTCCCACAGTGTTTGGCAATGGTAGAACTCACTCTGGTGGGCTGGAAGGTACCGGTGGTTCTAGACTTGCCAACAACTGACGGAGAGCTTTTACTCATCGGCCGAACGGCGGCTCTTCACCGGGAGGGGGGGGGAATGGAATCTGTGAGGCGAGGGGATGCACACACAGTGTGTGTGTCGGCTGTGTGAGTGACTGCAGGCGGAGCAGTGAGGGGTTCAGACTGTCGTCCCCTCCTGAGCGTTCCTGCAGTCTCAGAGCACCTTAGAAATCTACAAGATTGTGTTTTTTTTTCCCCTCCAGGAGTTACCACAAATGCAGTTAGTCCACAGATCTTCACTCCTCTCGATCATGACATCGAACCCAAGTGTAATCTCATCTCTTGAACATGAAAGGTGTGAACCGAAGAGGGCTTTGATTACTGGACTTGGACTCATAAAACCCATTAGGCTCTGAGTTGACGATCACCCACGCTGATCAATAAATCAATGGTCTTCGGGTGATTGGCTGTGAAAAGCTGCAGCCGATGGCTTGTAGTCATAGTACTGGTGTGAGTAGGAGAAGCAACAGAAGTTCAGTCTTTTGGTGCAACCTGATGAAGTTCAGAGGCTCATCTTTATGCTGGTGTTTGACCTTCTGCGAGCAACTAATGCAAATTGTCCTTCAGCTCGCTGATAAACACACTGAGAGAAAGAAAGAGCTTTCATCATTAACGACCTCAGTGACCTGAGGTCAGTGAATAAAGCCCAACTGACCCTGTAGACCCAGGACTCTCACTCAAACACGAGTTTTTACGCCCAGATGGAAAACGAAAAGAGGAAAACCTGTATTGTTTTGAGATCTGTCTTTCAAATAGCTTGTAGGGTGATTGGAATTATTATATTGTCCAGTGTACAGATTGTCTGTGTGTTTTCTTAATTTACTTCCTGTTGTGAGGGACAGGCCAACACGTTTTATTTGAATGCATCAAAAAGTTCCAATAATTACATGATTATAAACCATTAACACTTGCTGTGTATCTTTTTACCCACAAATATATTGACAATGATAATGTATGTCTCTAAAATTTTTTGAACTGTCAATGTGTTATTTGTTTATTTGTTTTTATTAGCAAATACACATTTGTTGTCCATTTTTTTAGGAGCCAATGACTGAAAGATGCAAACGTTCCATCACTCACTCGGTACAAGCATCTGTAATTTGAAGTTTCCGTCTAACCGTTTGAAGATATAAAAACATATTTTTTTTACAAAAATATATATATTATCTATATAATAGATGGAAATATATATCCATCTTATACACTGTAGACTGTAAATGAAGTGACACACACACACACACACACTCCCAATTTCCAACTACAGTCAATTTTAGAGCTACCAGTTAACCTTAAACACATGTTTTTGAGCTGAGCAGGATAACTGAGGACACACAGGCAGAGCAGACTAACAGAAAGGCCCAGAAAGCCTGGATTTGAACCAGTGAACCAATCACTGTGAGTAAAGAACCCTGACCACTGCACCGCATAAAAATATAGATGCATCACATAATTTATTTGAAACACTTAAATTCTAATATTTCCTTTGTTTATAGGCAAGAAGTTGAGGACATTCATGGATGGACTCGAGGAGGACATGAAGCCAACTGGTGTGAGGAAGAAGATCGTCTGCTATGGAACATTTCTTGAGCTGAAAGAAGACCAGTTTTTCAACGTATGTTTGATTGGGTATAAGAAAAGAAAAGAAAGAAACACCAAGAGGAAAGATCGGTCATCGTTTCACCATCAAGGAGCTGAAAGCAGGTATAGGATCGGACAGGGACAGTCAGCGGCCGAGGAACGTACTTCATGTCTCAGTGCTGAAGTCCATTATAGCTGAGTGAGGAGGATGTGAGGTTAAGTGGTGCGAGCAGAAAGAGGAAGGAGGAGGCCAACACACTGACAGCTGGTACCAGTGATTAGGCCTGGTAGTGATGCAGGAGAGGCATCAAAGCTCTTTAGGGAGAATCCCTCACTGGGAATAGACAAGGACACACACACACACACACGCACACACACACCACTACATACAAACTGAGTTTACAGGTCTGATAGCGTATAGACAGCGTGAGCCATCTGTCCTGTTCAGATGCATCACCAACACCAACCAGTGGATTATCAGAGACTTTGCTCTACATACACACACACACACACACACACACACACACACACACACACACACACACACACACGGTGTGTGTGTGTGTGTGTGTGTAGGTGTGTGTATGCAGGATTTTCATTGCTAAAGAGTAAGTTGAACCCCAGAAGAGTAGTGTGTTTTTAGAATTTGGATCCCGGAAAGTGATGACACACACACACACACACACACACACACACACACACACACACACACCTCGTCCCCGGCTCTGAACGGGAATGGGCGATCTCATTAGATTAGGCGGGGTGTGGGGGTTAATGGGCCGCCTCGTTAATCTGGCATCTCACACTCTAATGGTTTCTTGGTTGCTTGTGTCTCAGATGTATATTTACACTGTGCGTCGTTGCACAACGTGCCTGTCACAATGAAGGTGTAATACACTAATCTGAGTGTCAGTTCATGAGGTCAGACCAGGACACAGACGGCATCTTACAAAATTCACAGGTTAAGACAGAACACTGAGGATTTATCTGCTGGTTACACGGTTTATTGTCAATATGTGACCAAAATACAGCAGAAGGATGAAAAGTTTGAAGTGAATCAGTAAAGTTAGAGGTTTTATTGGGTAGTAGATTACAGTAGTGTCACATCTTTATGCTGCTGCCCCAAAGAAACACAGCTCAAGGATCTTCAGCCAGGAAGTGTATATATACACACACACACACACACACACACACACACACATACTCCCACCATGCAGACTCTGGATTACAGTAATCCAGGGCGGTATTTTTAGGACTTCATGACCAGAGGCAGACAATCGAGGAAAACAGATAATGACCGTCACATGTCCAGCTGGACTTTCTTGGCCCAGAGTTAATTATGTTGTGTCCGGGGACCAATGCTAATGCCGAAAGCTAATATCTCTACATGTAACTGTCACAGGAAATTCTATCCAGCTAATGCAAGCAGAAATTTGATTTTGATTTGTTTTTGTAATTTTGTAAATCTAATGCTCAGAATGTCTCTATCCAGGTAACCTGTTTCTGCTATCACCCATGGACATTTGCGATGGCTAGAAAATTGAAAAGTTACTCAAAAACAGAGAAAGAAAGAGCTTTTAGCTCATATATTTGTTATTGCAGTCGCTCCCTGGCCTTCTATTGTATAATTCTTCAAAAAATTCTACACAAAACCTCACACCGAACATGAACATCTCAGTGTGATCAAAAACACACATTGATGTTGAAGAGTTGTCTTTAACTGATACTGATGTTTAACCAATTTAAAGTTAAACTTACCTTGATAAAAACAAGAGGCAGAAGCATGTTGTAACGGGGTTAAAGAGGAATATCAACCATAGATTTAATTTCATCCTGTAGCTTTTCACAGTTTACAATCTCAAAAGTGTTTTTTCACATAATAAAGATGAAAACATAAAAAATGTATAGCCAGACACATGAGATCTGCGTATTGTATGGTCTGCTGTTTTTTTTCTTCCAGTGAGAACTGAGGTCTAAATGATTCCAAACGACAGTCAAACTCATGTATCATGAAAAAAGTTTAATTGACTAAGTCAGTGAAATAGCATTGATATGTGGAGGTCACTTCTCAAGGCTCAAACACATCAACGTTGTGTATTTGGTTTGCTTGTATTTATCAGAAATCATATCGTTGGAGTTTATTTGATACTGTTGTTCAATCAGCAATGTCAGTCTAAACATGGTTAGAAATATAGGAATCTGACTGGTGCAACAGTCAAAACTATACTATAGCACCACAAACACCACACACACTGTCGCCTGCATTAAGTCTGCAGAGTGGCAAAAATATCATCGGTCAGTCTGAATTGCTCCGGTTCCACACTTGCTTTTTCATTTTGTGAATATTAAATCTACGCTTACATTCTTTCCCTTAAGAATGAAGCTGAAATCTAATCCTCTGAATAATCCTTCCATCTATCCAGCTCGTACCATCCCAATGAGGGCATCTGGTGCTGGAGCTGATCCCAGTAGGCTATGCAAGACAAGATACACTCTGGACAGGTTGACAGTCCAATACAAGACACACACACACACACACACACACACGCACGCACGCATGCACGCACGCATGCTATGGGAAACTTCCCAGGTGAGGTCAAATGCATGTTTATGCGCTGTGGGTGGAAACCAGAGAACCTGAAAAATCGCACCACTGCAAAAGGAAGACCATGAAAACCCCAAACAAAAACGGTAGGGACTCGAACCCCTGACCTTCTGAGAGCTAACGTCTACACAAAAAACATACAGTATAAGGCACGTTTTTTAACAAAAGGGATGCAGGGATGACCAAAAATCACAGCCCTCTTCCGCCCTCTACTGGTTAAAATTAGGCATGACACAATTTTCTTTCTAAAGGCGTTACTGACAAACAAAATACAGCTCAGTTTATCATTTATCTGTTTATTGAAAATAACGTTATTTTATGAAACTAAACATAGAACTATATGCACCGATTGCATGCATATTGTGCCTGAAACTTTAATTCCTCAGAAGTAAAATGCTGTTAATAAAAATTACAGAAACTGATTAAGCAATCACATCTGAGAAGGAAAAAATCTGTTGTTCTTCAGCTATTGATGAATATCAGTAGGAACTACAATTGTTAGTCGTTCTTTGATTGCTGCCACTAAATGTACCTGTAAAAAACAGTTAATAAGAGTTGTGGACACCCTCAAAAAACAGGCAAAAAAGTGTCTCATATTTGCTTATTTGAACTTAAAATGTAGCTTCAAGTGTAATTTTGACAAGACAGAAAGACCTGGAAATCTCTTCTCCCATATGCGGCACTGTTATGGCTATAGGCAAGTCTATATTGATGCTAAATCTTCGACATAAATAGAGGTTGTATGTCAGGGGTGTCGAGCATACTACTTACTATTCTGTAAAAAATGAGCAAACCAAAACAAGAACTGTATTTTTTTTCTTCACTAAAGTTCTTCACAGATTGAGCAACCTCAGATGTGACAGCCTATAGCCCAAGTTCACCAGGTTGGTCTAAAATGACTTTACCACCCCTGCTGTGAAGAATTAGACATCAACTGCATATGTAAGAATATACTTTATTATCCTTAATTAAAATCGATGAATAGTCTTTTTTTTTTTAATGTGATGTAGGTTTATGTTTACTTTATGTATATTCTTGTCATTTGAATCTTTTCAGAATCAGTTCAGGCATTACTGAGAGGACTCTGAAAACATTTCATTCATGAAACAGATGCAGCGGTGCTCGGATCAGAACATTTCTTCTGTTCTCTCTTCAGACTGCAGATGGCAGCAGTGCTCCTCTGGCCTGGGACAACACTCCTGGAGGGCTCAATACCTGTTAACAGAAGGCTTCTATGAGACTGTGTGCTTGTGCGTGCGTGTGCGTGCGTGCGCGCACGCTTGTGTCCACCTGTAGTAGTTGGGTTTGAAGGGTCCGTGTTTGCTGATGCCCAGGTATTTGGCCTGATCCTCAGTCAGCTCTGTGAGGTGGGCTTCAAATGTGGGCAGGTGAAGGCTGGCCACATACTCGTCTGAAAACACACACACAGATGTGTGGATATTTTTAATTGACTTTCAGCTGGAAATTGAAGGATGAAGTCGTTGTAAGTGCAGTTAATGGACGGATTACCCATTTTCTTTGGCAGCAGGTAGACGTCCTGTTTGTAGCGTCCCTCCGGGGCGTTGAACAGCTCTATGAGAGCTAAGGCCTGAACCACAGCGGTGAGAGTTAACGACCAAACCTTGAAAATAGGTCTGATAACTGACACTTCATCTGCGGTTTAGCTTGGAGAAGTGCAAAAAATAACACCCACAACAGCGTGTTAGTAGAAATAAAATAGTTTTTACACCTGAGTGGTGGCTGTGATGGAGAGAACGAATGAGGGCACAGTGGAGCAGCTCAGGTTCAGCAGGCGGCCCTGAAACAACAATAAAAACTGAAATATGTAAAAGGGGAAAATGATAATAATAATGCAGGAGTCACAGGGCATAGACTGATTACTTCTATAATTTTTTCTATATCAAATAATTACATAGAAGTCTCTTTTTTGGGGGGGCAATAAACTAAGATGAGATGGTTTACAAAAGATCTGTATTTGAGATAAGTTTGATTTTAGTTTATGCCAAAGAAAATGTGTGGTTAGTTGCTCAATTTTAGAGTCACCATAAAATCTAAAACATATACTTTTGGATTATGGGATATAAATAAACCCCAATGCATGCACAGGGAGAATGTGCAAACTCTGCACAGAAAGGTCCCCCCAGTCAAATCAAACTGGTACACTGTTCCATATGAGCACGGAATCATTCACATTTAGACATTTATACACAGAACTTACGTTTCACTGTTTTCCAAAAGTTTTTTTTTTTCAAGTGTTTGTACTTCATTTTTTTCCCATAAGCAGTGAAGTCACGTGGATTTTGGTTACTGTGACATAATAAATAAGAAAAAAAATGGAGAAAATATCTTCCTACTTTCTTATCAAAGCCTCCTGGGCGAGCCCAGATCGCTTTATTGAATCATGTCCTGCCATCCTCAGACAAGCAGCAGCACATCTCCTCTGGCTGCCCTGCAACTGTGAGCTGTCTGTTGAAGCATCTGCCAAATACAGGAATCATAAAGCAGTGGCCACGATCCTCCTGCTTCATTTGTAATAATCAGTAAAAAACTTTTAATTCAGTCCTCAGGTGATGCACATGGGGATAGTTGGAGTCTAACTCTCAGCCCTATTTATTGCTTTCTACCTGTTATCACCTCTTGTTGGGTGTTAGCTGAAACATGTAGTATCGAAACTGGACAGACTTGGCAGACCCAAACGTGTTGTGAGGGTCTGCTGTGAACGTCTGGTGGAACCCTCTGTCAGCATGGTTTTCAACTCCCACCTCCGGGAGAGCTTCTCTCATGTCCCGAGGGAGACTGGGGACATTGAGTCCAAGTGGACCATGTTCTCTACCTCCATTGTCGAAGCAGCTGCCCGGAGCTGTGGTCATAAGGTCTCCAGTGCCTGTCGTGGCGGCATCCCCCGAACCCGGTGGTGGACACCGGAAGTAAGGGCTGCCGCCAAGCTGAAGAAGGAGTCCTATCGAGGCTTGTTGGCTCATGGGACTCCAGAAGCAGCTGACAGGTACCGGCAGGCCAAGCGAACTGCAGCCTGAGTGGTTGTGGAGGCAAAAACTCGGGTCTGGGAGGAGTTCGGGGAGGCCATGGAGGAGGACTATCGGTCGGCCTTGAAGAAATTCTGGCAAACCGTCCGGTGCCTCAGGAGGGGAAAGCAGGTCTCCACTAACACTGTTTACAGTGGAGGTGGGGAGCTGCTGACCTCAACTGGGGATATTGTTGGACGGTGAAAGGAATACTTCGAGGACCTCCTCAATCCCGTCGCCACGTCTTCCGTGGAGGAAGCAGAGGCTGAGGTCTCAGAGGTGGACTCGTGCATCACCCAAGCTGAAGTCACCGAGGTAGTCGGTAAGCTCCTCGGTGGCAAGGCACCGGGGGTGGACGAGATTCGCCCTGAGTACCTTAAGTCTCTGGATGTGCAGGGACTGTCTTGGTTGACACGTCTCTGCAACATCGCATGGTGGTCAGGGACAGTGCCTCTGGATTGGCAGACCGGGGTGGTGGTCCCCCTGTTTAAAAAGGGGGACTGGAGTGTGTGCTCCAAATATAGGGGGATCACACTCCTCAGCCTCCCTGGGAAAGTCTATTCCAGGGTACTGGAGAGGAGGATTCGACCGATAGCTGAACCTCGGATTCAGGAGGAACAATGCGGTTTTCGTCCTGGTCGTGGAGCACTGGACCAGCTCTATACCCTCCATAGGGTGCTTGAGGGTTCGTGGGAGTTCGCCCAACCAGTCCACATGTGTTTTATGGACTTGGAGAAGGTGTTCGACCGCGTCCCTCGTGGTGTCTTGAGGGGGTGCTCCGGGAATACGGGGTCCGGGGCTCCTTGTTAAGGGCCGTCCGGTCCTTGTATGACCGGAGTAGGAGTCTGGTCCGCATTGCCGGCAGTAAGTCGGACCTGTTCCCGGTGCATGTTGGACTCCGGCAGGCTGCCCTTTGTCAGCGGTTCTGTTCATAACCTTTATGGACAGAATTTCTAGGTGCAGCCAGGGGCCGGAGGGGTTCCGGTTCGGGAACCACAGGATTTCATCTCTGCTTTTTGCAGATGATGTTGTCCTGTTGGCTTCATCGAAGCTGGACCGACAGCATGCACTGGGGCGGTTCGCAGCCGAGTGTGAAGCGACATGGATGAGGATCAGCACCTCCAAATCTGAGGCCATGGTCCTTGACAGGAAGCCCCCGCCAGGTCGGTATAGAGACTCTGGCCCAAGTGGAGGAGTTTAAGTATCTTGGGGTCTTGTTCACGAGTGGGGGAAAGATGGAGCGTGAGACTGACAGGCAGATCGGTGCAGCAGCTGCAGTGATGCGGTTGTTGTATCGGTCCATTTTGGTGAAGAGGGAGCTGAGCCGAAAAGCGAAGCTCTTGATTTACCGGTCAATCTACGTTCCCACCCTCATCTATGGTCATGAACTTTGGGTCATGACCGAAAGGACAAGATCCCGGATACAAGCGGCTGAAATGAGCTTCCTCCGTAGGGTGGCTGGGCGCTCCCTTAGAGATAGGGTGAGGAGCTCAGTCACCAGGATGGAGCTCGGAGTAGAGCCACTACTCCTCCACATCGAGAGGGGCCAGGTGAGGTGGCTCGGACATCTGGTTAGGATGCCTCCTGGACGCCTCCCTCGGGAGTTGTTCTGGGCATGTCCCACTGGGAGGAGAGCCCGGGGAAGACCCAGGACACGCTGGAGAGACTATGTCTCTCGGCTGGCCTGGGAACGCCTTGGGATCCTCCCAGAGGAGCTGGAGGAAGTGTCTGGGGATAGGGAAGTTTGGGCATCCCTGCTGAAACTGCTGCCCCCGCGACCCGGCCCCGGATAAGCGGTAGAAAATGGATGGATGGATGGATGCAGTATCGATCTAAACAGAGTTTATCTTCAGAGTATGTTCACCTGAGCCAGCAGGATGATTCTCTTCCCATCCGGCCAGATGATGTGGTCCACTTGAGGCCTCACTCTCACCCACCTCAGCTCCTCAGCTTGCAGACTCACCTGAAGGGCAGTAACCGAAACATGCGGCTAATAAAGCACAGACACATGCACCACGTGCACACGTGCACGGCTTGTTTTTTACCAGATCAATTTCAGTATTTGAGTGTCCCATGTTGCAGACGATGCAGCCATTCTTCATCCGATCCAGATGTTCTCTCGCCACCACATTTTTGTTGCCTGCAGAGAAACATAAAATATCACTCCCAACTGTAAAAAGGTGGGGTTTTTACATGATGTTGTTCCATTTTTTAATTGAACACATCAAAATGAGCTTTATAGTTAATCTTTCGCCACTCTTGATTAGCAAGGCAGCAGTCACCTGTGCAAGTGATGACCACGTCTGCCTGTCTGATGATTTCACCCAGTTTAATCACCCTGAAGCCGTCCATGCTGAGAGGAGAAGGGGACGTGGGAGTCAAGTCAAAATAGAGTCACAGTCAGTGTTTTGTTGCGGTGTCGCTATTGGAGGAGCGGACACACTTCACGTCTGTGCTGATAAAAGCTTCCTCTATTCATACCAGGCCTGAAGGGCACAAATAGGATCCACTTCTGTGACGTACACAATGGCACCCAACGCTTTCAGGGCAGCGCAGCAACCCTTGCCAACCTAGGAGTAGAAAGGAAAACAAGCTGGTGGAGCCACTGAAATAATCTGCTTCATGAAGTACTTCAGTCCCAAACACTGACCTCGCCGTACCCGCACACCACCACCTGCTTTCCTCCAAACATTACATCGGTCGTCCGTCTCAGCCTGGAGAAATAGTTCACCATGGTCACATTGAGGCCTTCTCAGCACGTATCTCACCTGTATGCTGCCATGAGTCCTCACCCGTCCAGGATGGACTCCTTGCAGCTGTAAAGGTTGTCAAATTTCTGCTTGGTCACAGAGTCGTTGACGTTCATCGCAGGGACGCACAGTTTGCCTGTCTTTGAGAGCTGGTACAGCCTGGGAGGCAGATAGGAACATCCACATGGAAGCTGCAGAGGGACTGTTCACACATAAACATGAAGCGAACTTTGTGTAAAACTGACCGAAAGATGCCAGTGACACTTTCCTCCACAATCCCTTTAATCCTCTTGAACATGCTCGGATACTTCTTGTAAATCCAGTGAGTCAGGTCGCCTCCGTCATCCAGAATCTGATGAGTGAAAAATGTAAAACAGAGTATTCCAACCTGTTTTTCCTTGTTTTCATGTCTAACTTTGTTCCCAATGTTCCTGCTGTGAATTCCTTCATGCATTGTGTGTTTTGTGCTCTGCTGTGTTCTTATGTTTCTTCCCTTTGTTCAAGTACTATTCAGTCTACATCTGATCGCCTAATATCACTTATCATCCTAAAAAACAGCTGCTTATTTCCTGGCCAGCTCATAGCTGGTTTGCATTATAAGGCCTGAAAAACCTACCAACTTTGGCACCTCAACAAAACAACACTGGCAACAACAGTTGTCTCAAACACTGCCCAATAATGTACCATGTTGGGCTGCCAAGCATCAGAACTGGCGCTGCGCTCAATGCACCACCAGAAATCATCCTCCGACTCTCCTCTCCATGCAAATACTGAGATGCCTGCAAGAGAGAAAGAAGCATGAAGAGTACCTGGAAAGATCCAAACATGAAGTGAGGTAGAAGGAGAGGTTGATAAGTCCAGGCCATACCTGCTTCAGCCAGAGCGGCAGCCACGGCGTTCTGAGTGGAGAAGATGTTGCAGGCTGCCCAGCGACACTGAGCCCCCAGTGCAGCCAGGGTCTCAATCAACACCTGCAGGAGTGTTTGAAACAAACAGAAACAAGTCTAAATGTTTACAGAGTAATGAAGCAACACATAAAAAAACAAACTGCGGAGGGTTTTTAAAATTTACACTTTCTCAAAGTGTTTCACTTTGACAAATATTGGAGGTTAGTAGGAAGGAAGCAAGGTAGGTCAGTAGGTAGATAGGTAGGAAGGTAGGTGGGTAAGTTGTTAGGTAGGTAGGTCAGTAGGTAGTTCAGAAGGTACGTCGGTAAGTTGGTAGGTAGGTAGGTGGATAGGAAGGTTAGTCGGTAGGCAGGTAGGTAGGTAGGTAGGTAGGTAGATAAGAAGGTAGTGTGGTAAATTGTTAGGTATGTAGGTAGGTCAGTAGGTAGATCAGGAGGTAGGTCGGTAAGTTGGTAGGTAGGTAGGGAGATAGGTAGCTAGGAAGGAAGGAAGGAAGATAGGCTTGCAAGTTAGTAGGTAGGTACGAAGGAGGGAAGGAAGATAGGTAGGTAGGTAGGAACGAAGGTAGGTAAGTAGGAAGAAAGACAGGTTGGTAAGTTGGTAGGTAGGAAGGAAGGTTAGGTAGGCAAGAAGGAAGGTAGCTAGCTAGGTAGTTAGGAAACTAGGTAGTAAGGAAGGTAGGTAGGTACGTAGGCAGACAGGTGTGACGGCACTGTGGTTAGCACTTTTGCCTCACAAGATGCTCTGGGTTCAAATACTGTCTGGTCCCATTCTGTGTGGAGTTTGCATGTTCTCTCTTTGTGTGCTTGAGTTTTCTACGGGTACTCAGGCTCCCTCAGACAGGCCAAGAAATATGCAGACACAAGGTCTCTGAGCAAGACCCTTTGCCCCGTCAGCTCCCCGAGCACCATGTTGCCTACCGATGGGTCAATTTGGTGATAAAATTTCCCCAAGGGGATTAAATTCAGTACGATACAGTGTGATTACATTAAAAAAAAGGTTGTAGAGAGGCAGGTAAGTAGGAAGGTAGACAGGTAACTAGATGGTAGCCATCTGTCTATGTATGTAGATAGATAGATAGATTGCACTGACCGCTGTCTGTGCAGTGATGTGTGTGCATCCCACCACTTTGGCACCGGTCAGAGGTTTCTCCCCACCAGCTCTTTTTCTCAGGGCCATCAAAGCTGGCATTTCTAAAAAAAAAAAAAAAAGAACTATGACACATGAGACAGACCTTATTTACATCTGCACTCTTTTTAATCTATAAACTGTGGTTTGTTATTTTCAGACCTTGCTGTGCCACTTCAATCTCCCTGCGTCCAAACTCAGCCTGTTTGATGTTTTTGATGCAGAAGTCGAAGTGGCCTTTGGAGTTCCTCTGCAGTTTGTCTCTGGGAGAAGTTTCATCTTCAGAGCTGTCGCTGCACGCTACAACATGGAGACCAGCTACTGTAAGAACAATCAACCCATCCATCTTCTATAGCAGCTGACTTTGGATGAAAGGCAGCGTACAACCAGAGCGGGTCAGCAGTGTATCACAGGACAACACAGAGAGACAGAATACAGGAGAAGGCCAGATTGCCTGGAGAAAAATACTTCCGCACAGGAAAATATGGCCATCTTGTACTTTAATGTGATAGTGTTGCTTTAGCCAGGTACACATACCGAAACTGGCCATGTGAGCTGAATGATTTTGTTTTTAGTTTTCCATCAATAATCGTTGTCTCTCACACAGCATCAGGAATCGGACTTCAGCCCGGTGGGTCTTTTTCCTGCAAGCCTTTGAAGTCTGTAGAAACTCTGGCAGTGATTGACATGTTTGAGCCGATTAGGACCAAATTAAAGAGGCCTAATTCTTCAGACGACTTTTCCTTTTAATTAAAGTTTAGCTGCAGGAGAAAGCACAGGGGCTAATCCTCGGGGCCTGTAGTACGTGTTGCTGGAATCAAAAAACAGCTTTGTCTATATATCAGAGACATGTGAGGAGACTTAACGGCATGAGTGCATGAGTGCATGTGTGTGTGTGTGTGTGTGTGTGTGTGTGTGTGTGTGTTTTCATGTTTCCAGACCTGAACTATAGCTGTCTGTAGACGACTGTGAGGCGGACCGAGCCTTCGGAGGACGCTTGTTGAATTCTTGATTTTGCTCACTCAGCTGGATTTGCTGGAAAGTAGAAACAACAATGGAAAAACAAGAAAGAAAGAAATAAAGACAACAAGAAAGGAAAATACACCATATACACTAGTCGTTAAATCTCAGGAACAAAAACACTTGAGCTTGTCTTGTCAGACCTGGCGTTGTCACAGCTGGTAAACTTGCAAATGAGTTTCATTATTCACAGCAGATAGTTGTTCAGCTCTCCACTCACAGCGTTTCAGAGTCACACATCTCTCTCTCTCTCTTCTCCACTCTCATCCTGTATCTGATGCTGTCTCACCATCCAGTGAGGCTGCCTGAAAGCTGAGCTGCTGCCACAGGAGTCCCACTTGGCCATGTCCCCTTCTTGGCGCCGGCTCGCTTTGACGCTGCCTGAACCTGAGGCTCAGGCTTACTGAGGGCTTACTGCCTCCAGCTTTTATTCTCTGGATTTTTTTTTCTTGCTTTTGTTCTTCCTCTAGTCTTATTGTGTAGAATGTGCACACCCACCAACGTGGCACAAACACGCCCACACTCAGAACGTAGCACTTGTACTGAAAGTTGGGAGCTTCAGGTTTGTTCGTCATAC
Organism: Salarias fasciatus; assembly: GCF_902148845.1. Taxonomy (NCBI): domain Eukaryota; kingdom Metazoa; phylum Chordata; class Actinopteri; order Blenniiformes; family Blenniidae; genus Salarias; species Salarias fasciatus. Next base: position 15,647,953 of record NC_043751.1, read on the forward strand.
TGCTGATGTTGTTTTCAAACAACTATAAAAAATCAATAACTTCATACATTTTCTATTTATAAAGGTTTTTTTTTTATGACAACCACTCAGAAGCAAGAAGAGGAGGTGATTCAATGTATTTTGGCGAGATGATAAACATTGCAAAGACACAACTTGGTGGATTTTATTGACAAAAGAAACTTTCCAACCTTCCATAAATATTCTACTTGAAAGTCATGACAACTCCGTAATGGGTTTGATTGATTGTCAAGTTCATTTTTGAGTTATTCAGATGAAGCCATCCCTATTTTCCTTTAACTATGAGTTGGCTCATTGTCAGGACATGCGTATAAAATGGAATTTAAAAAAAAATACCTACAAGTGATAAAGTTATCTAAACTAAACCTTTTTTAAAGTTTCAAAGAGACAATGCATATGGTAAGATGGTGTTTTCATATATTTCTTTTTCCAAACTCTAAAACCGAACAGATACATAAAAAGAGGGATGATTCCAACCACGCAGAGTAGGTAAGGTAGGTAAGTAAGCGTGAAACCCTTTCGATATTTACATTTGAGATGCAGCATAACAATTTAAATGTTAAACAAGATAGTTTTGACCCCACAAAGAAGCGATCTCAGCATCATAGTGAAAATGGGATCACGTGAAGAGACAGAGTTGAAATTAGAATTAGAAATACTTGATTAACCTCTTGGGAAACTTCTTGCACGATAGTTTCACACAGAAAGAAAATATGGCTAAGCAGTGACTGGTATGAGCATGAAAGAATGAAATTCAGCTGGGAGCGGATCCTCCTCCTGAGACCACCTGTACGGAGTCCATCTCCACCCTCACCCTGTCACTGGCCTCAGACATATCAAATATATACAAGAACTGTCATTTTCCAAGAAATGTTCTATCCCGGTTACAAATTACCTTCCACCCGTTTGACTTTAACTGCTCAGCACGTGGATTAGCGAGAGGAGAGCTGGGAGGCGTCAGCGAGTTTTAAGTGAGGCATCTCTCATATGATTCAGCTGATCAGACTCCTTAAATCCTCATTAGGAGCAATTAAAGTGAGGCGGGAGGCGCAGTTCTGGACACAAGCTGCTTTGGATGAGGCAGAAAAGTTTGTGACAATGACAATTAAATATGAAAGACTGCGTTTAATAGAGATCAAGCATGAGGAAATTATCCCAGTGAAGAACTGTAATGATATCAGAACTCTGTAGTTATCTTCAGATTGCTGACAAACGTAAATGGAAAATTTCCATCATGTATTCCAGTGTAATAGGGTGAACTCTACCATTTTATCTGCTTTTACAGCATCAGACAGACACATCCTCGTGATCCTGATGCAATCAGCTAATTTGATTTACATTTTTCTGAAAAGTTTGCCTAAAAGGTCTGGTGTACTGGTGCTTTTCATACAACTATGCTGGGAAGACGGCTATCTGTTTTGTTTGTTCCTCAGTGTTTTCCCAGCACAGTCCTCACTAACGAGTTTTTCATCAGATATCAGATCACAGAGGACTGTTGTGGACTTTCATGGGTTTAAGAAGCCAATAGTTTACAAATCCAACTCAGGTTAAATGCGAATCAAATATCTTTATCCTTTAATTTTCTTGTGAACTACATGCTGAAAAATCTGGATTTTTTTTTTCTTCTATAGATCGACCAAAAGGAATAGTCATGTCTCACGCCTTCAGCTCAAATAAAGTTGCATTTTAAAGCTGTAAATATGTAACGTCAAAGAACGTGCTGCTATAGGATAAAGATTATTTGAATCCATTTAAAACCAGCTGGCGCTCACTTTACCAGCTGCTTAATCTTTAACACAAAGGGACATGACGCTTTGACTGAGAGCAGTGTGAATATTAACTTAATGTTCTCAACAAATGCCACTGAATTCAAACCAGAAGCTGTGAAAATCGCACAAAAAAGACTCATATTTACTTTAATAGGAGCATTTGTGACAGTTGACGTACAAAGGTGGAGCTATTTTATAAACTGTATTTGCAAATTTAGTGAAAATAGTCTAATTGAATGATTCCCTTCACCTCTTACCTTGAACTCCATAAAAACAGGTGCAAACTTCAACTTACTCAAGGATTTCTCTCAAGTGAATGAGACACCTGACCTGCTGCTCTCCACTGAAAAGAGTCAAAGCCGGAATACCTTAATACAGATGGACTGCACGGCCTCCTGGTCCTTGGCCTTTGCCACGTTCACTAGACTGTAAACCTTCCTCATGCTGGCAGAGCGCTGCCGCCGTGCCCCCCTCAGCCGCCCTGCACGCCTGTAAGCCGACTCTGCCGGACTGATCTCAGCTCACAGGGCGTCACGCTACTCCACGCCCTCGCCCGACCGGACAGGTAACAGGAGAAAGTGGACATAAATAATGGGGCCTTTGTGACGCCCTCCGGCTGGGAACTCTGGGAAAAATACAGAGGAGTGACACTCCGGAGAGAAAGACAAGAGTTTCTAAGAGAAACGGGTCGAGTGTTACGTGAGGCCACACATGAATGTGATGCACAGCAGCAAAGTGCACTCTGCTCTCGGGCTATACATTAAACGGGCTGCGGGGAGACATGCCTACATACATGAACACACACTCATGACAGAACATGTTAGCAGGACAGAAAGAAGAGCTGTAGAGGAAGCAGCCAAGTGGAAAAAAAAAAGACCAGCTTCTGCTGCTTTCAGGACACAGAAGGCAGCACATGTTCCTGCAAGCAAAAGGACGAGCAGTTGTTGTTTTCTGGCCACTGAAGGAAGGAGGCAGCTCTGCAGTCTGACTGACGCTTCTCAGACTTCACTCGTCCTTCGTCATTTTATTCCGGCTCAGTTTAACTTACAGGCAACATAATCTTTAAGGAATACAGACATCTTGGAAGTGGCTTTACAAAAATATGACAAACAAAACCAGCAAAGCATGAGCGTTGAAAGAAAAAATATCAATACGAACAGTAAAAAACCATCAGTAGACCTCCCAGAACAGGATTTTTGTTACTGGGGACAGTTTCTGGTGGCATCCAAAAAAAAAAAAAAAAACAAGCATACAAATTAAAAAAAAATAAATAAATTCCATCACCTTTATTTTCAGTATGATGGTGTTTAAAAAAAAAACTCCTTTCATCTTACACTGTGATGGTTCATTCCACTTGAACATAACTATCAGAATAGCATAGAAAGAAAAGAATAATCTTTTGATAAATAGATGTTTCAAGCTTTTAATGGAGGAAAACAAGTTTGAAAACTAAAACTTTTGAACACATTTAAAATAGCAAGTAGGAATTATTTCTATACTTCCAGCAAATAAGTAGAGAGTACATGAAGAAAAAAAAATTAATGTCAGAACTGTTTTAGTATAATGTATTTATTTTTAGATCAAAAGTTAAACTACTCTTTGTCAGGGCCGTTTTCATGCTTCCCTTGTTGGCAGTTCTTAGTTCTGAATGTTCAATAAACCACTAATGAACAGTTTTATTTCTAGTTTTTGACTGATTTTCTTTATGTGAACAATTTAAAGTCATCAAAATACAAAAATCTGAAGTTAGAATGTAATTTAACGTTAATTTGATTAATTGTTAATTTCAAACAAAACAGTATTTAGCCATCAAAATTTGATGGCTTTTTTTTTTTTTTACCCACAATGCACTCTGACCCACAGCAGTTCAGCGTGAGTCCAGACACTGGTATATTTCTCCTACTCTATTGAAGAATTTGCTCAGTTTTCAAACATCCTGTAGAAATAAAACCGATTCAAACTGCAATCAGGTGAAACTTCTCACGTGAGTTTTTCCAGAGAGACAAAGCGAGCGTGGTGACTCATTTCAAACGGTCTGTACATTGCAGCAGAAATCATTAACAGCCTGTTTAGATGCAGAGTCACATTTTCCATGCAGCTGACGGTCATACTGTGAAAGTCACACAGTGTTTGGCTCACCATGTCGGTCTTCAGAGCTTCAGTCGCCTGCTCTCCCGGTCGGGCCTCGGGCGGCTCTGCCCCGTCCTGATCCTGAGTCGTGCTCCTGCTCTCTGCTGCCTTCAGCATCTGCAGCACTGGGCTGCATTTTGCGGCCTGATCTTGGCAGCTCTTGGCATCGGGGGCTTCTTCCACCGACTCTTCATTCAGCCCGTCCCTGCAGGCCGCCTGTGGGTCAGAACACTGCAGGGTCAGGTCCTCCCAGGAGGCCCCTGTCTGCTCCCTCTCCTCCGCCATCGCTCCTCTGACTGAAGTGACTTGCATTCATGCTCAGGTGTGACTCAGCCGTCCATCGCCCGCATACATCTATTTCCTCCAGCGAGGAGCATATTTACTCCAAACAGCAGCGGGTCTTTGGCTACTTTGACTATAATGTAAAGCAGATGATTTAGGTCCTGGATGCAGTGTGTGTAGAGTAAATACTGATGTGAGCTGTGGAAGAGGGAGATGTAGGAGTGTGACTTACCTCCACCATGTGCCCTCATATGGCCTCCTGTCAAACAAAGGCTTCTGTTTATCCTGAAAAGAGACACTTTCATCCCAGATCTTGCAGAGCCACTTCTTTTGTCTTGTTGTCTGATAACAATGTCTCAAATCGCAATAGGAGCAGAGGCAGCGCTGCAACATGAACACAGGTTGCACACTAAACAAACACACGCATTAACATGTTTACATTAAACCCGCCAACATCAATACGGGCTCCATGGTGACAGACCACCACGCTCGTCTGATGCCAGCTGAAGTCTGAGAAGTCTGGCGCGTATGTGCCAGACAAAATGTCTCGGCTGTGCATGAATCCGGCATCATGGTGCAATAAAGTGACCTCACTGGAAATGACCCGCTCCCGTCTGTTTATACACATGATATTTTCATTTGCTTTGACTTTAAAACACTTTAGATTAAATTAGATGAACATTTATATACAGACTCATCAAACCCTACACGAAGCTGTTTTCACTTTTGTGTTTTTCTTTATAATTTTGTTGTTTTTGTGCAGTTTCCTTGTTTGTTTTAACCCGTTGAGCTTTGAACTGGCCAAAAAGCTACAACTCCATATGACACTAAGTGTGTTCATGCAGTACTTTAATGACTTTTTGATTTTTTGGGTAATGACCGCAACCCATGTTTCCCATTAGTTTATTTTCATTAAAAGCTCAATATGCAATGAAGTTTTACCAACCATCGTCAACTGGAAGTTAAAGTCTAAATCAAAATATCTAATGAAATAAACAAGGATAGAGGTTTCAAAGAAGAAAAATGGCTTTTATATCCTCTAAATGTTATGGTAAGACTTGTTGCAACAATTCTTAAACATTTCAGGTTTCCTTGGGGAACAGGAGGATCAATAACAGGCTTTATGATCCACTAGAGGGCAGAACAGCCCTGCAGCCGCACTCTTCCCACAGCTGAGATAAACAGGCCTGCCCTCTCTCTCCACAGTGTGAAGACTGTGTGTGGATGTTATGTGGCCATCGCTTCAAAGGGGATCCAGGGACAGGACTCATCCAGTCTGTCGTTTCTGTGTGATGCAGGAATGTCAGAAGAGGCTGTTAAGTTTATTAGGGTGTAAAAATGGCCAGTAAAGTGTCCGGTTAAAAGTTGTGTCCAGATCAGGTCAGGCTTGAGGGTTAAAGAAAAGAGTCTCAATGTGATTTCTTTTACATGCTTGTGTGTGTTTTCTTTCTTTCTTTTTTTATAGTAACTCTTATGTTTCACAACAATGTCTGTTTTTGCATTTTCCTTTTTAGAATGATGAGAATAACAAAGTGTTGGAGGCAGTCAGTTCACTGGTTGTGTTGGTTGTTCTTTTCATTTTTAGATAGTAGTACCATTCAAGATCATCCAACAAAATGGGAATCTGTCTGAGCAAATATTTATTAGAGATAAACAAACAGCAGCCAGAATATCACCACCAAACTAAATGATCTGTCATTTTATTTACAGAAAAAAGCAGACACAGATAAAAATCACATTTAGGCTCATTTCACAAGAGCAAAGATTACAGGCGCCATTAATGTCAGACATCAGATTAATACCACTGAATAAATCTAACAAGAGAGGAAACACACACACACACACACACACACACACACACACACACACACACACACACACACACGCAGTCTTGTATTTCTATCCTTGTGGGGACCGTCCATTGACTCCCATTCATGTCTAGCCCCTAACCCTGACCCTTACCCTAACCCTAACCCACACCACAACAAAGCCTAACCCTAAAGAAATGTTTTTGCACTTTTACTTTTTTCAGTAACAACAACATGGTCAAGAAAACACTGTTTCTCCTACTTAGGACCGGAAAAAGGTCCCCACAAGGCACGTCGTTCCACGTTTTGCTATCCTTGTGGGGACATTTGGCCCCAACAAGGATAGAAATACAAGAACGCACACACACACACACACACACACACACACACACACACACACACACACACACACACACACACACACACACACACACACACACACACACATATCAGTTTACAGCTGCTAATTCTCTTTTCTGCTCTTAATTCAATTTGAAGTCCGGGCTTCATTCAGACAGATTCCTCATATTGGCTCTGATGTTTTCTCCTGATTCACTGCTCCACGTCCCTCCTTCAGCTGAACCGTCCCAGTGTCCCCTCCAAGCAGTCAGTGTCTTTTTTCTTGTCCTGACTTCACTTCTCGGAACAAAGTCACTGTTCAGGCCACAACACCATCAAAATCACTACGACTATTAACAACAAACAAATTTCTGTGTGAGGAGAGAGAAAAAGAAAACACCCAGAAGAAAGAACTGTCTTTTTTTTTTCTTATCAACAATACTGAGTCCGTTAATCTCAATAAATATCTATATAATTATATACAATGCTACGTCGTCATTGAAGTTATTCAAAGTTAGGCTTGTGGAACAACTAAAAACACTCACTTTAACAGATGTGGGATAAGTTCTGCCAGTGAAAAAGCAAATGAGTAAGTGCACAGCAACCACAGCTATTCTACTTGACAACTACATGTTTCTGATATTTGTTATCTCTCTTTGTTTCCCCCCCCCTCACCGCGCCGTTCGTATCTTCTTGTACTGGCACAGCAGCAGGTGTTTGAAGGTGTTCTTGAAGGTGGTGTTGCACAGGGCGTAGCACGCCGGGTTGATGGTGCTGTTGATGTAGCAGAGCCAGTAGCCGATGGTCCACAGGGTGTTGGGGATGCAGACGGAGCAGAACGTGTTGATCAGGACCATCACGTTGTACGGCGTCCACGTGACGACAAACGCCACCAGGATGGCCATGATGGTGCGCGTCACCTTCTTCTCCCTGGAGGAGATGCCTTTCTTTTTCCACCTGGCCACGGCGCTCTCGCTCACAGCTCGCTTTGTCACCTGAAACATGACGGGGGAGAAGAGCAAAGTGTCGCTATCCAACTTGAGTTTAACACCGAGGCCATCTGAAACATGAGATTTTCCTGCAGTAATAATCAAACCGACCTTCAGCAGCGTCTTTGTGACCAGAGTTTGTCGGTCAGCAGCCGAGTTCTCAGGCGAAGGGGGCTGCGTCGCGTCTTTACCACAGCTGGAGCTCTTTCGTGACGAAGTAGAGACCTTGGACGTCGAAGCGTGAGCGCTGTCCGAGGTAGAGTCCGCCTGGGAGGATTTCTCTTCCTTGCAGGGGCCGCTTCCATTCTGCTGGGGCCTCTGCACCAAAACCTTCTCCTTCTCCTTCGCGTCTGCTGCCGCCTCCTGGACTCTCTTCGCCGCGACGCAGTTGTTGTCGCATCCCTCGTCCTGGCTGTGGGACGGACCTTCTCCCAGGCTGGTGCCCGACGCCTTCCTGCTGTCGCGCCTCATGCGGCTGCGGCTGGCTTTGGAGATGCGCCAGTAAAGGTGGATCATGATGGCCACCGGCAGGTAAAAGGCCGCTATCGCCGTCCCAAAGGTCACGGCGGGGTTGGAGAAGAACTGGATGTAGCACTCGTCGGGCGGCACGGTTCTGCCCCCCACGATGAACTGCCAGAACAAAATGGCGGGAGCCCAGAGGATGAAGGACAAGACCCAGGCCGCCGCGATCATCAGGCCGGCCATCTTGGTGCTGCGGCGCACCGGGTAGGTGAGCGGCTTGGTGACGCAGAAGTAGCGGTCGAAGCTGATGATGAGCAGGTTCATGACGGAGGCGTTGCTGACAACGTAATCGACGGCCAGCCACAGGTCGCACACCACGGCTCCCAGGGGCCAGTAGCCGATCACTATATAGACCGTGTACAGGTTCATGGAGCAGATGCCAATAATCAGGTCTGCACAGGCCAGGCTGAACAGGAAGTAGTTGTTGACAGTCTGCAGGTTCCTGTTTACCTTTAAAGGAACGACACAGAGCAGGCTGTCAGATGCTAATCTTTTTGTGTGCTATGTGATGTGTGTTTTCTCTTTTCTATTAGATTATCAGTTCACACAGAGAGGCACATGTGGCATTCTTATCTCCCGAGCCTTAAAGTTTTCAAGGAGCCAATGGACAGTTGCTTTTATCTGTCTGACTGAAAAGGAAAAACAAAGAAAATCAAACCTTTATGGAGAGCATGACCAGGATGTTGCCGATGACTGTGATTAGACTCAGAGATCCGGCCACCAGGACGATGAGCACAATCTCCACGGTGGTGTACGGGCTCCGAGAGAAGAGGCTGCTGTTATCAGCTCCACTGCCGTTAGGAGTGTGGGACGAATTCAGAGTCTCCATCCTGTCTGAGATCCTTTTCACAGATTTCTCAGTCCATACATGTCGACCTGAAGATGACAACGGTTATGGAAGAATCAGCATCGTTGGGATGATTCGTCCCTCGTCGCCGACATTACAGCTTCGCGTCTGATGGTGGGCGTATTTATCTCACACATGCAAAATCGTGAATAGTTCTCAGTGTGTGAACAGCTTGCAGGTGTTTGTGCTAATGGTTTGGATCAGGTGTTAAAAGTACACAGGTGAACAAATAAAGGCTGCAGCAGCTGTGCTCACAAATAGACAGCAGCTTTCCGCGTCCTCTTTTCACTAATGACACATCAAAATAGGCTTAATGTGAAACCTGCATCCTGTATACTCAGCGACTGGAGCTTCACGTCAACATAGTGGTTTCCAATCCGTCCTTCACACGGAAAATATCCTTGATTTTATTGGTTTTCGCATGAAGTTTGCACGTTCAACCTGAGTAATTTTCTCTGGCTTCTCAAATGACATGTAGAATAGGTACAAAAAAAGTTTATTCTGAATTGTGTTTTGATGTCAAAGATATACTTGTTTTATGATGTGAGTTCGATTCAACTCCCTGTGCAAACTGGGGTTTTAAAAAGTTTTCTACAATGATACATTTTCCTCCCTGAAACCTTGAGCAATCTGGAAATCTAAATGCATCAAATTCCTAAACTGACAGACTCAATTTCATACTTAGAGTTCAGTTCAGTTTTCATCTCATCCTTGAGCTGCGCTATTCTGTTCACGAGAACTCAGTTGTTTACTTGAGAAATTGAAGCTACAGTGAGTCTCTGCACCTGACACATCCATTTATTTCTTTATTGGCAAAATGTGAAACCATCTCTTTTCCTTTAACCACAAATTACAGGCTTTACCCACTAATGGAAGCAACATGAACAGTAATGGGTTTGAACTGCTAATTCACGACATTTACGTACTATCAATAAAGGAAAAATGCACGCTTTTTCCATTTGTCATCAATTTCAAATAACCGCCTTGCTATTCATGTGTTTTATTGTTACTTTGGTTGATCGTAATTACTGTTTGTTTTTCAGTATATATGGGATGTTTGTTCTTTTTTTATTACAGTGTGTTTTGTTGGAGATACAAACATATTTTCCACTGAGGCTGCCCACTCTCAGAATCCAGGTATTCACTGTTTGAATACAAATATCTACTTAACAACATCTGACATGTACACGAAAATATCTCTTCCCTCACAAAGGATTTTGTGTCCAAAATGTCTCCTGAATGCACAACATCATAATTACCTACCTCTGCTCTGTACGCTGTCATTACAAACACTGTTCGCTTCAGCGGTCTGGGAACATCAGGAACTGACTCTCAGTATAACAATGTGATTTAGCAATGGATTCAGATTAGAAAATCGATGTAAAGACATTCAGTTGGGACCACGAGGGTCGTTACAAACTGCTAAAACCTCGTAAGTGACTCCATTAGGCCACATGATAACATCATACTGTACCTGAGAGACGGTTCCTTCCTGCTCTTACAGCCAGATGAAACTTCATTAGAGCGTCTGTAACCCTATCACTTACTCATCAAAGACCCTTTCTGGGCCTTTTCTGTCACGGATGAGGAAGAGCCGCTGTGTGTTTGGGTTTGTGTGTCCTGTAGTGGTCAGGACTTGACTTCAACAGCTCGTAAAGTCAGATACGGGAAAGATTTGTGTGGCTGCAGGAACTGCGCACGAGGTTAAAGTTGGTGAAGGAGTCAAACTGTGAGAGTGAGCTCGCATTAATCACGTGGATGGAAAAACGATCTGTTCACACAGTCACATTAAGGGGGACCAACCTCACATTAGGGACTTAATTCAGGTCTGCGTCGTGTCGGTAAAGGTTCATCCTTTGTGAAATGTTCAGGTCAGGTATAGGATCACAGTCAGACATCCGTCAGTAATGGTTAATACTGAGGAAAGCTTCTGGGAATCATAAGTGTGAGTGTTTTCACAGCAGTTCTGTAGAACATGGCTTTTAAAATGCAGTGAATGTCTCATTGCTGCAGCTGTGGGTGATCGATTACTTACTTACCGACTTACATAATTATTATCCATACCGGGTTTGGTATTCTCCTCATAATATTACAGAGGACTGCATGCATAAAATTCCAAACTGTTACGTTTTACTGACCAAAAAACTAAATATATTAAGGAAAGACCTGTGCAATGCCCGGGTCTGCTGTTGACTGAGGTGATAAAGAAGAGCTCAGTGGAAATGTTGGTAGCCTCCCTGTTTCAGACTTGATGGATTTCACTTACAAACTACTTTCCAGTGCTCCATGTTCTTTTACCAGCTTTATTGTCAAGTCTGTTGATCTGCTTTTACCTGTTATACCGAGGATTGGTAGATGGGTAGGTCATTAAGCAAATAGATAGCCTCTAAGAGACTGGCAAAAGATTTTGGTGAGGGAAGCACTTGTCCTTACCCGAGGTCCTGCCCTTGAGCAAGGCTATTAAATGCTCCTCAGACACCACACGACAGCTGCCCACTGCTCCTTCAGGAGGGGTTAAACGCAGAGGACAAATCTCACTCTACTGCGGTGCATATTTGACAAATAAAATGATTTCTTTCTTGTTCTTCTTCTTAATCTTTTAAAACATTATTTTAAAACAAACATGCAAGGAAAGAGACTGCAGCAGCAACAGGTTTCAGTTTCCTACATGCTGTTGTTCAAGGCGCTTATAGTGAATGGAATAAAAGATTGTAAATGTTTGTCTGGGCTGGCAGTGCCCTGCTGCACCTGCCTGATGGCAGTAATGTGAAGCAGTCATTGAGGGGGGAAGAAGGGTCCTCAGTGATCAGGGTGTCCTCATCACTTAGTGGCTGGATAGTTCAGATAGAGGGTTTGAGGTGAACCCGGTGTCGTGCCGGCCTGATTTCAGCTACGGGAGAGTTTCTTTTTTTGTGTTCGGCGGTGAGAAGGTTGACCTTTTTGCTGCTTGAAGATTTGCTCCAACAGTAACATCGTGGTCTGAAGTGCGCCAGTTTGAATCGTAAATATGACTGAGTCCTCTGGTCGGCTCATGTGAAGATGTTCCCACGTGATGCCGCGAGAACAAAGCATGAGAGCGGTGCCTGCTCGCAAGCCTGTCCTCACTTCTCTCTGTTCACACTAATAAGACCTACATTACTGGACCTCCCTAATTGGTATTCAGGGCAACTGGAGAGAGTCACAGAGGCAAACAGCATTTCTTTGACAGGCACAGAAACATAGTAATTAGATCCAGCAGATTCTGTCTGCAACAGCTGTACCGGTAATAGTAGCACTCCCCTGGCTGGATGAGGTCGGCTTCAAAAAATCTGCTTTGGGTTTGATCTAAGGAAAGAAGCAGCGGTCAGTAGTCACTGCTGGTTTTGGTTGAAAAGACACAAAAGCAGCTGCAGAGAGACACATCAGTGAGGGCAGCAGGAGGATTTAGAGCCTGCATGATCAAAGTGTTGGAGTTTATAATTAGTACACTTTCACCTCATAAATGTGTTCAGCAGATTACTGTGTTTCCAAGACAAACACGCTGCAAGTTGTAAATCGTTTTGGCTGTTTGAACAGATGGGATTTCAACCGAATCACTGACTCCAAAGCAAGTAAACATGAAATAAGCACACATGATGAAATGAACTACGAAGCAAGCCGAGTTTCAGGTGTTCCATTGCATAATCTCTTCAAGCAATATCGAACAGATGTGTTTTAGAGCAGTTGAGGCCTCTGCTGTTTTCACACAAGTTACTGTAAGTAGGTTTGTTGTCATTTCAGAGAAGTGTGTCCCGAATGTGAGGAGTGGGAAATTTCACACGAGCCTGAGCTTTGGCCTCACACAGCGGTTTAACAGGTAGAAGAGAAACACACTGAGTGTCCAATGCAGCCCTGCAACTGAGCCAGAGTGAAAAAAACAGTAAAGGAGGGAGGGAGGGGAAAAAATGGCACAAATGAGGCTGTTCAGAAAACTGAGAAATTCAATAGTAGAGGTGATGAAGTAAAGGGAACCATGGCTTCACACAAACAAGAGCAGGAAAGATTTAGATGGAAAATATTAAAAGTAAATATTTTAACTGTGTATTATTTTCAGGGAGGAGGTGAAACACACATGCTGCTCAGCTTCACTAACCGGGGATACCTCTTCAGCAGAGAGGCTGAGGAGCCCAGAGTCAGATCTCAGTCTGATATCTAACGGAAAGCTTTCAGCTCAGGTCAGAAATGCAGCTAAACATATCAGGAAAAGCCTGGTTAATAAAAACTGCATTTGAAACAGCACCTGAAGCAGCATGCAGTAAACTTTTATAAATGCATTGATAAACAATGTTATATTTGTGTTATTTCTTCTTCAAAACCACAAAAAAAAAAATTTGTGAGCCCTTATATGTTTCTTTCTTGCTATATAATTCTGATTTACTTGAATTTCCTCCATTAATTAAATATGTTTTAAGCCAAGATGGTTGTGAATATTATGATATCAATTTATTTTTCAATATTCCAAGCAATCTTACTGCAATGGTGCCTCCGCTGTAAAACCAGTCCAACAGTTATCCAGTCCACAGTTATTTGAAAAGTTTTGGTCATTTTCTGAAAAAGTCCTCTTACCTGCAGCATGCTGGAAATCCACAGAGATAGATAGATAGACAGATAACTAGAGAGAGATTATTTCAGCCCGTCCGCTGGCAGTGACACGGATGAGCTGCTTCAGTTTCGTCCATGTTACTGTCACCTCTGTCAGCACACTGGAGCAGAGAGAGAGGCAGAAAGTAACCTGATGTGGATGCTGCTCCGCCTCTGACAAGAACCAGCGTGTATATGTATGTATGTATATCTGTGTGTGTGTGTGTGTGTGTGTGTGTGTGTGTGAGAGAGAGAGAGAGAGAGAGAGAGAGAGAGAGAGAGAGAGAGAGTGTGTTTTGTGTTTGAAAGAGAGAGACAGACAGAGCTGGGAGGGGCTATGGGTGCTATTAGTGTGTTGAATCCCTGAAGCTATGGTCGCAAGTTTGAATAAGCAAGAGATGAGAGACAGACGCAACACACGGGGAGTGAGCGAGAGCTAAAGAGAGAGAGAGAGAGAGAGAGAGACAGAGTGAGAGAGAGAGAGAGAGAGAGAGAGAGAGAGAGAGAGAGAGAGAGAGAGAGAGAGAGAGAGAGAGAGAGAGAGAGATTTGTTTCAGGACCACGGAGAGCTCTGCAGCACATACGCACCATATTCTCCTGCATCAAAAAGCTGTGAGCAATCAAGTGGAGAGAAGTCTGAATGGGATTAAATAAAATGGTAAAGCAGTATTAAAAAAAAAAAAAAAAGGAGGACAAAAAGAAAGGGGTTGCACTGTTCTTCTCTTGCTTTAGGACGTTAACCTTTCAGACTCTGTTGTTTTGACCTTTTAACCAAACCAGTGACGCAGCCTGCCCCACTCGGTGGATGACCTTACTTTGATGGAATTACCACTGACGATAATGCTCCTTCTCTATAAAACAATATTGTAAAGTTATTATTGAGCACGCCATCACACAGGCTTGAGTTGATCAGAAAGTCAATGTGATTTACTCCGAGAAATTACAAGCCCTTCGCGTGTGTGTCGAGACATAAAGAACAAGCATATCATAATCAGCAATGCCTTCTTCACCAGTTTTAATTTCTCTCTTTTTAAAACTGGTGTAATTAATGTAATCTAACTTCATAGAGGTATTTTATTGTAACGACCGCATCAATATTCAATCAGACTGCACTGGTGCACCAGGAGTGTGTCTGTGTGTGTGTAGGTGTGTGTGTGTGTGTGGGTGTATGACTCTCAGAAGCCTTTACCTCAGTTTTCAGAACAGTCTGGCATATGTTCTGTTGTTTGGAGTAATTACATTTGTTTTGTTTCAAATTATACCAGTGGTATCTATATCAATCAGAGCAAGTGCTACTTAGTCTGATTAAAACAGTCTGAAAGAGATTCAGATGAGAGTGGAAAAATTGTTCATTTGGTGATTTTTGAAAGAGATGCACGTTCGCCTTCATGAGCATTGAAGAGGAAGAACGGGATTCATACACACAAACAATAATCATGAAGGTGAGGGTGTTCTGTTTATGATGCATACTTAAATCAAACAAATAAATTAACAAGCTCTGTTGAAGATTTTGGTCAGTTTAGTGTAATTTGTTTGAATATTCCATGTTTTCCCTGTACAGGCATAAGTTTTCTCCAGGTACTGTGACTTCCTCTCAAAAAGCATCAAAGACAAGAATGTCAAATTATTCAGAGATTCTCAGTTGTGTGTGTGTGTGTGTGTGTGTGTGTGTGTGTGTGTGTGTGTGTGTGTGTGTGTGTGTGTGTGTGTGTGTGTGAATCTTTCTGTTATTTTGTTTTTAAAACACAACTAAGATCTATTTCCCGAAGCACTACACATTCAGGATATTAGTTTTGTAACAGGAATACCACTGAAAAATAATAATAGTATCAAAATATTCTGTGAAAGATATGGTATAATACATTTTGATTAAAAAAATAATAACGGTGATGTATCTTTGGCATTTACAAACTGAATTAGCTCTTATTTTTACTGTGTATTTGTACCGTGAGTCATGTGTGGCCTTCTCAAGTGATTAGTCCATGTGGATTGTGAGATGACATTTTTTATGGTTCACATAATTTTGCATGAAATGCCAAAACAAAAGTAGAGGGCGGTTGCTGTGATTCTTCCTTTGGGCGACGGCTTGTGCGGTTCTAAAGCTTGATGCTGAACGTATAATTTATGAGGGTCATGTCCAGTCCTCGTTGCTGGACTGGCAAATGCTGTGAGTGGCGATATCACATAAAGGTTTCCTCATACCGGCGCGGAATTAACATCCACATGTGTGAGTGAGCTGTTTAAAGGTCTCCGTCGCATCTTCTCTGTTGTAGAGTCACACGGAAGACATTTTTCCCGGGGAGTTAGGCGCAGGCTGACCTTCATTCAAAAGCAACGCCAGCACGGACTGGTATCCATGCATTCATAAAAGTGTTCAGGGTTGAAAGAAGGGCGTACAAAGTCCCAGTGGATGCCCTGCTTCAGGCCATGAGACGTATATTATTGCACAACACTGTGAGTGATGGAAGCCGTAACCCTTTGCGCGCATACAGCCATTAACATAAACCCTCGATGTTGCTGCGTGTCCCTTTTACATAAATTGGAAACATTTGTTTTCATCATTCTCACTGACGTCTCTCCACATTTTCTTCTTTGAAATTACGTGTTTACGTATCTTTACATAAGTAAGACAAACAGCTTCGTTCAGAACTTTCGGACCACCACTCGTATGAGAAAAATAACAGCAAACAATGAAGCTCTCTCCTCCTCCTCACTATGTGAGCAAAAAGCCCTGCAGCTGCACAGAAATCAGGTCATCTGGTTGGAGCCCCAGCAGCCATTTGAATGGAGAAGGGCCACACACAATGCCAACACTTTTCACAGGACATCAGCGCATTTTCTGAAAGTTACTGGTGCATTCACAAAGATGCAGAATCTGCACTTAATGAAAATGTGAGTGGTGGAGGGATACAACTTTGAAGACCGACTGCAGCTTTCTTCATATGCTGTTGATGTCTCCATAATTACATACTGCATCATGTAATGATATAATAACTCTGATTATCCACAGACATTTACTGTGTCCTTATCGAGCCTGGAGCTAGTCGTGACTTTATAATCTCTTGTGATGATTCATTAAGGACCGGCTGTAATTCATCACAGAGTTCAGCCCCATGTGGACTCTGGTTCAGGACTGGCTCTGAGAGTACCTGTGTAGAAATTAGCTGCAGTTTATGAGTTGTGAGCTACAGATCTTCAAGCAATATGTTATCAATAAGCAGATACAAGTGTCTATGAATGTTCTTTATTCATTTTTTTTTTTTTTAGCACAAGATGGATTTTGGAAATGATTTGTCCTCAAAATCAAGTGATTGCTTTTGTAAATCAACCCTTGAAAGGGCACCAAATCCCTGAAAGTGTATATTGTGATACTTAAAAATCTATGTAAATAAACCCCATTATGTCCCATGTACACATGATAAAATATATTAAAGAGCATTATACTGAACAAAATATTTTATCAATTCTAGATGAAAAAACTAACCTATGATCGACTTTATTAAATTAGGTATATGTGGCTGAACATGACTATAGTATGTATGATTTCAAAGAAAAGTACTCGAAATATAACTTCATGGAATTGGGCACAGATTGGAGTTGCACTGGTTTTACGTGGACACGTTTCTCATATGTTATTTAGGATATTTTTGGGTTAAATGCACCAAGTTGAACAGATGGGACTGATAAATGCTTTGCCAGAGCATAGCATGGTTTAGTCATGTTTACCCTCAATTTAAAATCATTCCTTTGAAAGAATGAGGAAGAAATGCATAGCTTACCGAAAAGGTTACTTACCCGGTTAAAGGTTCACATGTGGTCAGAATCAGCTGAATGTTTTACTTCCTTCAAATGTTTTTGGGCCAGTGAAACCATCAACCATCTGTTGGTGGGTGCTTCAGGACTATGCTGCCACCTGGAGGACTAAAGTGGAACTTCCCCCTACTGACTCTTCACCAGCATCTACTGAGTGTGTGTGTGTGTGTGTGTGTGTGTGTGTGTGTGTGTGTGTGTGTGTGTGTGTGTGTGTGTGTGTGTGTGCGCGCATAAAACACATTATGCCCCCCTTTAGTTGCATGAAATTCAATGTGCGTGATTTTTTTTCCAATTATTTTCTAAAGGAATAATGGTTTTACCATTCGTTTATTAATGCACTCTCTTGGGTTCCTAAATATTGATTAGAAACACTGATAGAAATGATCCAAACCTTTCAAAGCACTGACTTTGGATTGTGTAGCGAGGCTGACATAGACACAGGAAAAACATGCAGACTCTACACACAGAGGCTCTACCCAAGATTACAATCAAGACCTCTTCTCACTGTACCGCCGACCAACTATTAAAAATCACACAGAGCATGTTAAAATCAGACAGTATTGAACACTGATGGGTGCTTTTTGCTGTGATTGAAGCATATTGTTTAACATATCAGTGATATGGGACATAGTTATTGACAAACCTTGACTCTAGAAGCTCTTCAAAGCATTTGAACCTCATGGAGTCACTCTGGTGTCATGGAGGCAGTCATGTTTTCATCATTTCACCCGAGGCTTAATTAATGTTGCTGATGATGATTGAGGGGAGTAGATGAAAGATGGACTTTTGACATTGTGACTTGTTTGCTGTATCCTCAGCCAATGCCATTCGCCATTAAATAGCTGTTGTTATTCGATGTTGCTCACTAGCGTTATATCACATATCCAAAATACTTCTGGTGTTCTCATAATTGATATTTTTTATGGACAATAGCTTGTTCAAAAAACAAAACAAAAAAAAAATCATTGTGTAAAGTGTTGAATCAACTTGAATGAGCAGACCAAGGACTGGACAATGGACAACAAAAAGTAAACATGAGTGAGTAGTGCTTACGGAGTGAGTAGTGCTCCTGGCCATCTGCAGCCAGTTCTGGTAAAAGGGAGCGATGTGACCAAACCCTGTTTATGGAGCGAGAGTCAGTGCTAACTAAACAATGCTTATTTGCCTACAACACATCAAGTAGAACTAACATGTCTTTTAGCTTGATTATCAAGTTAATTTACAACGGGCAAATTTACAAATGAATCAGCAACATTGTCACCCAAAGCATTTTGGGCCAAACAATCCCCGAGGGAGTCCCTGGGGGTGGAGGGCAGGGTTGCCTGTGGTCGGGGGAAGAGGCCATCTGTCTCCCTCGCCTCCCCCCTGCCCGGGTTTGACTTGTTCCACTTGTGACCCTAACCATTACAACTGAGGGCCGGAGCCATAAAACCACACCACATTCCTCAAATACATGTAAATCAGTGCCAGGCTTTGCATTTTGGGTACCACAGAGCAGGGCCAGACCCCACAAATGTAGCGTGCTCCGACAAATCCCTAAAGCAGGACGACGAAAGCACGCGTGTTTGTAAAGCATAACACCTACTGACATGATACATTCCCCAGCCATCTACCCTAAAATGTAATCATCACAGCTGGACACAACACAGAGGTGTCACCCCACACCATCAGTGTGTTTTCAGGTTTTAGACTCACCGCACGCACACACACACACACACACACACACACACACACGCACGCCACAATAATAGGCCCACTTGGGGGGCTGTGATCTCAGTGGAGCAAACTGAACATCAGAGTGCTGACGCGCTCTTCTGTGTTCGCGCCGTTCATCTCACATTCGTGAGGCTCCATCACTTGAAAGAGTCAACACATTTTCTGTTGCTTGGGGGACACGCTGACGTGGTGCCGCCATGGCAACAACAATGCACATTATTGCCCATTTAGAAAAAACAATAATAATAATAATACACACATGCCCTAGTTTGAATGGCTGCCTGGTGTTTTGCTGCTGGTTATTCAAAAAAATGACTTTGTGTTTTTGGCTCTGCAAACTGTGCATGCAAAAAAGAGATCTTTCCATGTTCGCTTAGAGCACGCTGGAAAAATTATGACAGTACTTTGCATAATGTAGGGGCCATCTGCAAAGGAAATGGTATGTAAAGTGAGGAGATGAATTCCAACCACACTGCAAACCTCTCTCATCCTGTGCAGACATTAAACAATTGACAATATGATGGGTCACTCCAGGTCAAAAGGTTTCTATTCATAACGAGAGAACATGAAAAGTCACAGATTTAGATTTGTTTATTCTCTCCATATTAGTGTCAAGTGTGCATCTCTCTCGGTCATAAAGAAAATACCGTACTTAGTCCTTTAAAGAAACTCCTATGAATTCAATAACAATATTCTGGCTCAGGCTCACTTGGTGGAACAATTCACCTCTCAGTCCCAAAGGTTGGACGATCCCACCTTTTCCATCAATTGAAGTTTAGTGCAGCAAGACAAAGAACCCCAAGTCACCCCGATGGTGTGCGGGCAGCGAGCACCTTTCATGAGAGCAGCTACCAATGGTGTGTGTATGAGTGTGTGACTATGACTGATAGTGCATGCACACTTACACTGGTGAAGTGGTAAAACACACCAGATACTGTAAGCATAATTCATCCATCATCTGTGAAGGACTTTTTCATTTTCAGTTGTTCAGACCGAAGGTGCTTCGTCTCCACAGCTCATCTGAATTCCTGGATGTGGTCACCGGCAGAACTCAACCACAGGGTGTAGTCCTCGCCTCTGAGCCTCAGTCCTCCCCATTAGGTCCACCCCTGTCGTTCAAATTCCTTTAAATAATTTATTGTCGAAGGCAAGTCTGAATTCACTAATGTTTCAATTATTTCATGAGCGTTGCTTTGTCTTCCTGTTACAATATTATTGAAAATCCGCTCTTATTCACTTGTGTCGAAATTCTTAGCTTTTGGAGGTTAGAAGCTGTTACATAAAAGAAAGAAATGCTGACACAGTTTCTCAGGGTTTTTGTTTCACTGTTTTCATATTTCTTTGACAGCTTTTGCACTCTACTGCTTATGAAATGGCTAAATTCATGTTTTAATTGAATCACAGCAGACTTGTCAGCGGTGAGAACCCACAGATGGCTCAGTTCCATCATGTGTGAAAACAAGTCCGGACAGTGACCCAGCATGCAAACTAGGACCTCCCCTAAAGAGGAACGCCACCGTCATTAACACAAAAGCCTGCTTTGAAAAAAAATCCCTGACAAAAGAAGTATATTATACATATCAAATGTGCTTTGTGTAAGGCGTACTCCTTTTTTTTTACCCCGTACCATAAATGTGCTCGCTTCATGTACTGAAAGTTTATCTGCACGCTGAAACTCTACAAGCTGCTCATGCAAACATGTTCCCGAGCCCGCCATGCAAATCACTGCTGACAGAAGTGAGAAAGTAAGCATTCTCCCTCTTTCTCTCTATCCCTCCCTCTCCGTCTCCATTTCTCCCGCACTCTCTCTCAAGTTGCATACTCTCACAAAACCACAAAACAATTGCAGTTGATTTTCCTGCATTTGTTGTCACGATGTCTGCATGCTGCATGCTTGAGATATTTAAAAGAGGTTTGTTAAAAAGCTTTGTTTTTAACAAGACAAAACTTGTGTGTTGAATTATGAGAAGGAACCTCATGGCAGTACAGCTCCCCTCAAAACAAGGAGGAATGATAGTGAGTTAGTATATTGCCTAATTGATTCACACCAGTCTTTTTTTTTTTTTTAAATCCAAGTTGGGATTTCATGGTAGAGGTGCTGGAACTGAGCTGGGCAGAAAAACTCTCACATTCACACCTTTGCATAATTCTAACTCACCAATTAACCTCAAATGCATGTGTTTGACCTGTGGAAGAAAACTGGAGTGCTCGGAGAAAACCCACACAGACATAGCGAGAACATGAAATGTCTCTGGACTTGAACCAGCGACATATTCGCTGATGTTAGAGCACTTAAACCAGGCAGCTCGAATATAAATAATCAATTATGAAATTAATGTCTTCAAATTATGGTGTGTAAGAACAATCGTGTGACCTATTAAATCATATATATGAGATTGAGAGTTTAATTTACAACTCATCTGGGCTGAACCTCACTTCTTGCCATCTAAATTATGGCTAAGCTAAAACAATGGCTGCAAGAATACTTACGGTGAATAATAATGAATTTTAACATTAGTGCAACTGTGATTTTTTTATGACAAAATCAAAACTATTATTTGCAGCAACCTAAAATTAATATGTTTCCTTTTCAATACCAAAGTTATTGTAATAAAGAAGTATTTTTTTTGCTTATTATTTGGGTTTGAAAGTCTGGTGGGGCTTGTGCTTGTTTTTCTTGTGTGTGTGAATTGTTTTGTTACCTGGTAACAATGAATCAATAAATTTGAGTATTTATGAGTTGATTTCAAGGTTAAAAAATAAGCATGTATGTTTTACTAACATGATCTTTTCACATAACTGTCTAGAGATGAGAACATTGATGTGTGTTTTTCATTTTCTTTCCTCTCATTTGAAACACTACTGAACAGACAAATCAGTTGGAAACAGTTATCATTTACAAACTTAAAGGTGAATTTCCTCATATGATTTTGTATGTAAAACCTGTAACTTTAAGGTTTTATCACTTGCTTCATTTTTGATTATGTTTTTTTTTTTTAATTCATGGTGTTGTGTTTAGGCAGAGATCTCACCTCTTGCAGATAAAGTTGTGGGTTTGACTCCAGGCTATAAGTATGGAGTTTGCATGTTCTTCCTGTGCATCGCGGGGCTTTCTTTCCATGGTTCGTTGGTGTGATTTTACGTGATTGTCCCTGTGCACTTGGACTGTAAAACTAAAGTAAAAAAATAAATAATATAGAGGGATAAATATGGTGGCATAGCGGAGCAGTCATATGTACTGCCAATAGTTTGTGGCTGTGGCTTTCTGAGTAAGGCCCTTGACCCTAAGCAGCTTCAGTGCAGTACAGTGCATCACTACTGTTATGTTTGTATGGTGTTATAATACTCAACAGTTTTGTTCTCAAGACTGGTCTCAGGACCATATTTTCAATGCTCTTGTCTTGACTTGGTTTCAGCCTCTTAAAGTCTTGGTCTTCTCTTGGTCTTTGGATTCTTTGGCTTTGGTTTTGACTCGGTCTTGGCCCTTGAATATTGGTCTTGAAATACTCTGGTCTTGGTCCTTTAAAATTATGGTCTTGTCTTGGGACTCTCTGGGTTTAATCTTGATCCAGTCTCACCTTCTCGAAGTATCTATTTTGGGATGCTCTGAACTTGATATTGACTTGGTCTTGACCCCTGGAAGTCTTGGTCTTGTCAGGGCATGGTCTGGACATGGTTTTGAAGTCTTGTTCTGCTCTTGGATGCTGTGATCTTGATTCCAGCTCTGTCTCAGTTTAGATGGTCTTGACTACGAGACTGTGTGTAGTTAAGCTTAACCATAGACGGGACAAATTAAACACAAGATTACTGAGGGAATTAGTGAAGCGTGTTTTCTAAATAAGAAAATATATAGCTTAACAATTCATGGGGTAAAAGGATCAAAATAAACCTAATAAAGATCAGGCTGTCTCGACGCCTTGTTGCTGCTCCGCGCATGCGCAGTGCTGCACCGTGTGAGGAGCAGGAAGCGAACATTTCTCGGAGTCAGATGCTGCCTCCTGCTCGCCTCCTGCTCCTTCTCGACCACTGACTCCTCTCGGGTCTCCACCCGCGTGTCTCGGCTCCACTGATCCGATCCCGCCGAAGCCGCGCATCGTGCCGATCCGGCCTCGGAGGAGTGTTGGCTGCGAAGTCGCTTCGAGGTTCAGGGCGTGTTTGAAGTGTTGGAGAGACAGACTGCGCCCTCCTCCTCCTCTCTCCCCCCTCCTCCTCGCCTCCACCTCCGCCTCACTGGATGCTAGCTCTGTCGGTAGCCTTTGCATGTCGTTGCCCTGGTAGTTAAAGTTGTGGTGTAGTCTGCGTTTCTTTTATTTATTTGGAGGAGGTAAAAGAAGAAGAAGATGGGGTGTACTCTGAGCACGGACGACAAGGCGGCGCAGGAGCGGAGCAAGATGATCGACAGGAATCTGCGGGACGACGGAGAGAAGGCAGCCCGGGAGGTCAAGCTGCTGCTGCTGGGTGAGGGAGGCTCGGGGTGTCGCCTCTGTTAGCTCGGAAGGCTCCCGACACACACCATTTCCTTTTAACTTCAAGCGAGCCGCTGCTTGTGCGTGGAAATGCGGCGAAATGAAAGTTTGCTGCGCCGCTGTGGCTCCGCAGGCGGCGGAGTTTCGGACGTTACATTTGAATGGCTCGGCGTGTGTTTGTGCAGTTAGCTGAAAAGTTTGAGCTACCTCGGTGTCTACCTTTTTGTTCTTTTGAATTTCTTCACATCACTCTAGCATGAAGTCCGATTAGTCGGCTGGATAGTGTTGGTGTGAAGCACAAAGCTCCGTTTTTCCTTCCAGCGGCGAGTCACTAAGCTAATTTAAATCAGTAATTAGCTTGTGTGCTACTTTAGCGCCGCGGTGCTAGCCTGGATTAGCTTCAACAATGTCTCAGATCTTAAACTCCTAACAAATTCTCTCACCCAATTCATCATACCGCCAACGTGTACATGTCAGATCACATTTATTTGCTTTATTTTATGTGCAACCATCAACTGGTTGCATTTTATCGCATGAAATAAACTGAAAGTTATCGCATTTCGGGCCGAATAACTCTCAATCTGCCATATTGAGTAAACCTGGTTAATTTACACTCAAATCCCGTTAAATCATTGCTTTGTGTTGACATTAACGAGAATGTGTGTCCATTTTTGATCGTGTGGGTTTGAAAGTAACCGCTAAATATGCTGCTAAACGAGTCTGGGTGCCTTTTCAGCCCCTGGGTTGTGAAGCATGTCTTCATCCGATTTCTGGGAAGTTATGCACAATAATTTCTTTGGCACCGCTTTCTACGTAATCTGTTGTTCTACAAAATGACACAATATTGCGATACTGTTGCAAAATACGACCTCTACTACCGATCATATTACTGACTAATTGATCTGATAATCGGGTGATTATCCTCTCGATTAATCAGCTGATATTTTGGGCCTGTAAACTGTGTTTCCCAAAATCCTGAGCTGCTGTATTTAATATGTTGTCACCAAGACAAAGCACAGATATTTACTATGAAATGAGCAACATTTAACATCTCAGTAGCTAAAACCACCAAATTGTGGATATTGAGAAATTAATGAGTTTTAAATGTTTTTATTTAGCACTTCTGTTGATTGTGAGTCAAGTAATAACTGCAAATCTGCAACAAGAATCAACAGCTTTTTTGATCATTTTTACTATTTCACTTGTGTATTCCATTGCTAAATCGATTTTTAACCTTCTAAATCAGTATACTTTTTGACTTTGAACACATAAAGAGAATTTTTTTTAACATTGTTTTCTTTATTCATGCAATCATCTCAGGTTATTGGAATCCAAGCAAATGCTTAACCCCATTTTGATTTGTTTTTTTTTTCTTTAAAAAAAATTCAAATGGCCTTCGGTTTTTGGCCCAGCTGAAAGGATGTTCAGGGGCAAAGTATTAGCGCAGTCATTTGAATGTGGTGGTCACCAATGCAAAAATGTCTTATGATGGAGGCATAAATGAGCTCCAGATTTACATCCCGTTAGCAGCAGTGTATCAGTCACGTCGCTGGTGTTTCATTATTCCAAGGAAAGCTGCCCCACCTCTGCTATTACTGGTACCTCATGACTACTGTTGGCTGTCTAAGTATGGATGGACGGTTTAGAGGTTGCATAGCAACCTATGCAGCCTGGCAGACAGCAGTCCGCATCTGTGGATCCTGCACACTCACACACACACACACACACACATGCACGCACACATCAGAAATGGCTAGTGCGTGCTACCTGGATGTCTGCCTGAGCCTTGCAGTCCGCGAGCCGTTTTGAAAATGCCTTCTTGTGCTGCATATTTTAGTTAGTCTCTGCTCGGGCGGGTCTGCCTGTGTGTCTGTGACACCACATTTTTCCAGTTTGTGTGTCTGCATGTCATTTGAGATGAGACCTGATTTGAATTTTCATGGTCGTGTGTTTTTTTTCCCCCCGTCACGATTCCCACAAGCACCTGCATGAGATGTGCGAAATTGATTTGAGGATATATCATCCGGCGATGATCTTATCAGAAACCTACAGAGCGTACAAGAACTCTGAGTCTTCATTTTGTGATCTGTGATTCATGTTATATTGCTTGCGCTTCCGAAGCAAAGGGAGAGACACGTCGCTTTGCATTATCTGCTCTCTGCAGTTTGCCACTCTTGTCAGGCTTCCCACTGGGGTTGTTTGCAATATTGCAGTAATCAGCAAACGATGCGCTCCTGAGTGGGAGGTAAGCCTGAAATGTCGACTGTTTATGTGCTGCACTAACACAGATGACGTCGAGTGATTTTTGTTTTTGTGTAGCAGCGTTTTTGTCAAACGGTTGTGGAAGAAGCTGCACACAGGAGACGCGGCGACCGTGTTTACCGCAGAGATGTATCTGCCTTTTTATATGGCTTGTGAGGACTGTGCACTGTCCCTGGTCCAGAATAATGCAGTCCTGTCAAACATCTCAACTCATTAATAAACATGAGACAATTTGTATTTCTATGTCTTCCCATAATTGGCCTCTACAGTGCCCTGGATTTCAGCAGTTCAGTGAGGCATGAGTGTGTGTTTGCAAATTAAATTTCGGTAATATTAGCTCTGTGACGTGTGGCTGTTTATCATATGGGACGGTTCATCGTTGAACAGTTAGGCTCACCTGGGAGCTGAGACTTCCCGCAGAGGTAAGGTAATTAAAATGTTGTGTGCTCAGCTCAAAACACTCGTAGTTCTCAGAGGGAGCAGGAGGAGCGAGTCGGTGTACCCAGCACTTCTGCAAGCAAATCAAACGGATGCTGCACCACTGTTTTTCTGTGTCTTTGCCCGGGAAGGCCTCTAATGTGTTTTATTGTATTTCTGTCGCATGTAAATCAGACTGCCTCTGTGAGATGTGACAGCTCAGAGTCCAGCCAGCCCGAAGCAGAAAGGGTTTCCATCACCGGGAAGTTTAAGCTTTGTATAATCTCATTGACAGGAGGATCTAGTTGATTAATCCAATTGAACTGTGACCGTACTAAAGCGGGTCTTAGACACGTCCTCATTGCATTCAGCGACAGTGTGATTGTTTGTTCATCGCAGTTTGACGTGAACTGAATTCTCAGAAAAGTGTATTTGGCGGTTTGGTCTTTTGTTTGGGTGTCAGATTGAAGCTGCCATGATGAAGGGTTTTTTTTTTTTTTTTTTTTTTTTTTTTGCTGCTCGACGAATCAAAATGCACATTGTCCTGTTTCAATTTTAAAGGGAAAACATTTTCATTTCAGAACTTTAAAAATCGAGCATCGACATGATCACTGCAACCTCTATGAGGTCAATCCTTCGATCCAAGGGTCACAACGGCAATTCATGCTAGCTTTCACCATAGACCTGGTTAGTTTTTGAGCCAGATTCTTTTCCTGCCGCCCCTGGGACTTGAACCTGGATCACCCACACTCAAGATCAAGACTTGATCTGTTGTGTCTCATGGGGCATATGCTGAAACCTCTTTTGTCTTTTTTGGCACTTTGCTTGGACAACACATTTGAGCTCAATAGGTTCCATTTTTCCTTCATTCTCTGGAAAAATGTAGTAATGTGACAAGTAAAAAATGGTTCTTGAAGGAACATATAAATGAGTGGTAAATCTGTTTTCAAAACACAAAAAGAAACCAAAACCACAATTTGTTGACCTCCTAGCACTGCTCTGAAAATTAGGATTGGATGAAAAATTTCCCGTCCATAATTAATTCAGTGAACCATGAAACATCCACATATTTTGAATTTACTTCACTTAGTGTTTCACATTTCAAACCTTTACCAAATATCTTGAAATCTGAAGCGTGCTTGAAACACTTTCCTCAACTGTTACACTAATCACCATTATGTCACTGCATCAATTGTAGTTTAATTTCTCACCCTCTTTCTTTCAGGTGCTGGAGAATCTGGGAAAAGTACCATTGTTAAACAGATGAAGTAAGTCTGAACAGTTTGTAGCATCAAGTTTGACAGAAACGAGTCTGGTGATCAAGAGGAGGATATGCAGCGGCGTAGAGCATAAAGGACACTTTCCATGCTCCAGATTGTTCTGAATTAATGTAATGATAATTAACACATTTCTTGCTGAGATAAATTGTTCCCTTGTTCAGATATATCATCTTCATTCAGCAATTTGCTTGACTGTTGAATTTTTCTTTCACTATCTCTCTATCTTCAGTGAAAAGGCCTTTGAACAGACATCAGTTGTGACTACTTGTTGAACAGACTGAATTATTTAGCAGCTATTTATATGTAGGGCTTTGATTCATCTCTTGACTGAAGATGCACCCTTCAGATCAACAGTGATGTTTTTCCTTCAGAAAGTTTAAATGAGCTTCTGTCTGCTTGTAATGCCACCGTGTCAACATAACGCTTTATTTAGCAAGTGATCTAATATGGTAACATAGGCTTTGCTTTCACTTTCTCCCTGCAAATTTCTGAATTCTTCGATTCAGACTTTGCCAGACTTTGAGATGGTGACGCTTCTGGGGATTTCTAGAATTTGAGGAAAATTATGAAAACTCATAATACTGCTTTCTGCAAAATTCCACAAATGCTAAATGTTTTGGTTAAGAGTTTACTCAATCCAGTCTGTGGAAATGACTGCTTTCAACATGTAGTGTGACACAATGCTTGATCAGATGCACTGAAAACATGAATGCTGCGCCTTCATTTTTATGTGATATATTTATTGATTTCTTCAAACGGTAAGGGAATAAAAAATCAGTGTCCAGCTGCTGATGTTCTCCGTTTGTGTGCCAGGATCATCCATGAAGCAGGATACTCAGAGGAGGAGTGTAAGCAGTACAAGGCCGTCGTCTACAGCAACACCATCCAGTCCATCATTGCCATCATCAGAGCCATGGGCCGCCTCAAGATTGACTTTGACGATCCAGCCAGAGCTGTAAGTTTAAACGTATAAGCTTGTTTCTGTAAAGAAAACACATTTATGTTGTAAGAATATCACCTATTTGCAGATCTCCATCTTATTCTTCCTTCTTCTGCAGCAGGTCTCTTGAAAATGGTCGGGTTTAATTTCATATTTGCTACTTGCAATGTTTTCTGCAATATCTCTGTGATCGAGAGTCTCTTTATCAAAAGGCAAGGATTTCCTCTCTGGTTACAGCCTCTGTGTGTCTTGCTTTCCTCTTAAGTGCAATTGTAGTTTATCCGGACCACACTCTGCTGTGCAGTCTTGAGTGTTTAAGGTTAAACAGACTGCTGTTTGATTTAGCAAATCTGTTTTTTCCAGGCAAAACAAAAGACTTAGTCATTGCCTCAGCGTGACCAGCCTGGCTGTGCTGTCGTGACCAATTCGAACCCAAGGCTCTTCTTCCCTGATTTTATGCTCTTACTGATATTAGGCCTTTGCCACTGACCTTCAGATCCTGTTTAACTTTAAAAAGGACAGGAACTAACACACACACACGATTTAATTTCAGCTTGATTCATGCCCAAACAAGGATGTTGTTGAAATGTTTTACTTTTGCATTTAGTTCATCATGGTAACACTGATAAAGTTATACTGCCATTAAATGCAATTTTAAAATGTGGAATAAAAGTTGATAAAAGTATGTTTCAGGTTACATAAACATCCTTTGTTTGTGCTCACCACCCTAGAACTTTGAAAAAAACAAAACTTCTGTGTGATTGAGTAACTGTGTTCGTGCCATCAGGACGACGCGCGGCAGCTGTTCGTCCTGGCCGGTTCGGCAGAAGAGGGATTCATGACGGGAGAGCTTGCCGGGGTCATTCAGCGGCTGTGGAAAGACGGAGGAGTTCAGGCCTGCTTCAGCCGCTCTCGAGAGTACCAGCTCAACGACTCGGCTGCATAGTGAGTGGGACACAAACCGGGAGGAGCTTGACAGTGTATTTTAAATAAGATTTTTTTTTTTTTATCCTTAAATGAACGGATGACACGAGCAGTAACGTTGAGCAGAAATGGTTTCTAAACTGTGCTGAGGAGGGACCGTTTAGAAGGTTAAGGCCTGAGAAAAGATTTCTGGCTGCAGTGAAGACAATCCGGTAAAGCAGCTGAGAGACAAAGGAGGTAATTTAAATGGTCGTGTCTTTTTTCTCTTCCCACAGTTACCTGAACGACCTGGACAGGATATCCCACGCTGCTTATGTCCCCACTCAGCAGGATGTGCTGAGGACCAGAGTGAAAACCACCGGTATTGTTGAGACACACTTCACTTTCAAAGACCTGCACTTCAAGTAAGTAGGAGAGACGTAACCTCGATTACGTGACTTTTTTTTGTTGTGGTTCCATTACAGAACATCTCTGATGTATTTGTGTGTTTTTCATGTGTGTTTTGGTTGGAAATATCAAGAAAAACAAAAGTTAGATTGATCACTTCGTGTCTGTTGCGTAAGCCACAGAATTACAGATATTTATCTTACAATCACATAGACACTGTCGCTCATTACTGACGAGACGATCCAATAACACATTCAATTGCAAATTTCCAGAGAACAGTAGAGTTGTTGGAGGCTTGAGAATATTTGCTGTTTTGCATTTCCTAGAAAATGTGATCTGTGATCCACCGTGTCGTGCTAATACTTTGTCTTCAAGGCTTTTCCGAACACAAGGCAGCCATTCATCCCATGTTCATTTTGTAGTAGCTGTTCTCTGGAAACATGGCAAGCCGTGATCAATCAGTTACCCATGTGTTGAATCTTTCTGCCAAGTCGCAGCACTAATTTATTGCCTTATTAATAGTTGTCCGTTTTGCTGCGTATGCCATAATTTACAGATTTAGAATGTAATATAAATCAGTAATAATCATCATGGCTGCATCGTGTTTTATTGCTCCTATAAATTCAAAAAAAAAAAAAGGCCTCAGAAACACGTTGCAGTTGTGTAACCGTACGTCTGTGTGATCTCAGGATGTTTGATGTCGGCGGACAGAGGTCAGAGAGGAAGAAGTGGATCCATTGTTTCGAGGGAGTCACCGCCATCATCTTCTGCGTGGCCCTGAGCGACTACGACCTGGTGCTGGCCGAGGACGAAGAGATGGTAAGACCCGCCCGCCTCAGACGCGCTCCACCCGTGGCTGCCTCGCCGCCTGTTCAGCACGGCGTGTTCCTCCTCTCACGCAGAATCGAATGCATGAGAGCATGAAGCTTTTCGACTCCATCTGCAACAACAAGTGGTTCACAGACACCTCCATCATCCTCTTCCTCAACAAGAAGGATCTGTTTGAGGAGAAGATCAAGAAGAGCCCCCTCACCATCTGCTACCCAGAATACGCAGGTGAGACCCGGAGCAGGTGCTCCGCTCATGCAAATAACGTCGTTTGTTTGTTGCTCTTGTGGATAAACCAAGTTCTGACCAAGCATGGGCTGGATTTCAGCCGGCATTGGAGACTGATCTACAGGATTAGTATTGGTTTTCCTTTATTTCAAAATTGTTTGGACACATAAAGTTGAAGTGGTAAACTTATATCTTATTTTGGTAAATAACGATTGTCAAAAACTCATTGAATTCCATTTTTAAGACTTTATATCCAATCACCTGTTTAAGTCAGAAATTTACGAGCAGTAATCCTGCTAAAAGTCACTGTTATCTTTTCAAAAACAGTAATTTCATTGATAGTTGGATTGATTGATTCATATTTGAACGTTTTCTGAGTCTGTTGCTGCAGTGCTTCTCAAACTTTTTTTAGTGTCCAGCCTGAGAAAATGCTGAGCCACTATTATAACCCTCCTTAACATGCAGCCTCTGAATCTGATCTGGTTCTAAACAGTTCAGCAGAGACATGCGTACTTCGTAATATGAGTATTATTTTTATTTCATGTTTGGCACTTGTGTAACGGCACAGCCTGAGAATCAGCACTGGTTCT
Organism: Salarias fasciatus; assembly: GCF_902148845.1. NCBI lineage: Eukaryota > Metazoa > Chordata > Actinopteri > Blenniiformes > Blenniidae > Salarias > Salarias fasciatus. The sequence goes on from NC_043751.1 coordinate 15,679,107, forward strand.
GTCAGACAGCTGTGTGAGTAATGGGTTTGCACACCTAAACAGTACTTCTTCCCAGGTAGTGAAGTGGATGTGTTTTTGGTTTGAAAAGCAACATTTGGAACACAGTGTTCTTGATTCGCGATATTGCGGTAACATGAACAGATTTTATTTTATTTTTTTCTGAAGTAGTTCTACGGCCAGGTAACTTTAAAATTTCCCGTGAGGTGATGTTCCACCATCGCTTCTGCCCGACTCCTTTTCCTCTCTGAAGTAAGCATGTTTTGCTTCCTTTGGACTCGAACCCAACATGGCCGAACTGCAGGGGATCAAAGTGCACTCTGGGAGTGACACTTCTCTGGATAGCGTCTGCGAACAGATACAACACCACCACCTAGCTGCCAGACGAAGCTTTGGTTTTCTCCTGATGAAGGGAGGTGGTTTCCCCGCAGCTGCAGTGGATCGCAGTGTGCTGTGAGACACTGAACCTCAGCCGCACAGTGAATTTTCTCCTGCTTTACATGCTGGGTCACATGCAGCCGTTCCCACCGCGCTGTACACGCTCCAGCACCAATGACGACAGCTGCAGTACAAAGTGCCTACACACCACTGGAGCAGCTTGGGCTTCCGTATCTTGCCAAGGGCCTCCGATGCTAACACGCAGGACCACGAACTGTAAATCACGGCATCTTTTTCCCCAAATGCAAGTGAACAAAGTTTAAAGAAGTGTCCCTGGAGTCCAATGAAAACAAATTTAGATTTTTAAAAGAAGCTAATTCAAAGGGTTTTGCTGGGGTTGGTGTTTTTGAACGCTCAGCCGCTCCCCATCTTGTGGCCACACAGAGGTGCGGTGATCTCTGCAAACAAAAAGATGATTTTATCCTCCCCGTGAAGTTCTGCCCTTAAACTGTGTGGGCTGCTTCAAGTTTAAACAATGAGTCCTTGTCAAGTCCAACAATAATTACCAATACTAATATTTCACAGATGTGTTACGGCCTCAACCGATGACGCAGATCACTGTACGAGGGATGGAAAACCATGACCTCCATGTCGAGGGTTTTCAGTTTTACATTGTGCAGTGGAAGCTGAAGTAACTCAGGGAAAACCACATCAAGTTATTGCAAGCTGCAGTCGGCTTATCTAATTTTTGAACAGATACTCTTCACTCAAGGTCAAGACTTAACCTGATGCATCACCAGAGACCCTGCAGTTTATTTCTACTATCCTTCAGTAAAAGCCTGCACCGCCGAATGAGCTGTGTTTTTGTTATTGGCAATTTACCAACACTCATTCTGTAGCCAATTAAATTTACCACCATATCAAGTTAAAAGTCTTGCAATGATAAATTGCAGCAAGAGCAGACATAAAGAAGTTGAGCACCAGCCTGAGGTGTGTGTGTGTCTGTCTGTGTGTGTGGAGCTGCTTCCTCAGCTCGGCATCGCTGGCCCACTTCTGCTGTTTAATATGTACGGCACCATTTCACAACAGTCATCTCGGGCCACTGTGTGTTCTGAGGTCACAATCTGGCAATAAGGGAGAGTGCTTATAAATGAATTCAGGACAGCTTCAGCAGAGTGAGGAGTTCCACCACTAGAGGTCAGCAGAGAACAGTTTGTACACTCCAAAGGAGTTTTTTTTTTTTTTTTTAAATAGGTTCACTTTCCTCAAGAACACGAAGGTGTAAATGATTAAAAACTTACTGCTGAGCAAGAGACACGTCTCAAAGTGTGTTATGTAGTGAAGGTTGTCACATGTTGAAACATGCTTTGATTTTGATCATCATCAAATCCTGCCGTGTGTGTGTTTTCAGGCTCAAACACCTACGAGGAGGCAGCGGCTTACATTCAGTGCCAGTTTGAGGACCTGAACAAGAGGAAGGACACCAAGGAGATCTACACCCATTTCACCTGTGCCACCGACACCAAGAACGTGCAGTTTGTGTTCGACGCCGTCACCGACGTCATCATCAAGAACAACCTGAAGGACTGTGGCCTCTTCTAAAGGTAAAGTCCTGCAACAAGCGCCGCAGTCTGTTGCTCCGACACACGGTTCGCCTTCAATTTATTTTCTCTTTTTGCTCAGGCAGCCCGGTGGCCAGCTTTCCGAGTGACTTCATTCAAGCAGAGTGTGGACGGAGGAAAACTGTGTGGACCCTGCTGGGAGTGTCACTTTTAACCTCTTATTAACTTATGTTCATCTCTAAACGTTTTAAAAGAAGGTGTGTAGAGAAAACATTTTGTGTAAAATATTTGTACAACTGTCTATGGCCAGGGACTTTTTCCACAGTTTTTAAAAATGTGCTTATTTTACCTTATCATTATTGTTAATTTTTATATCAAAGGGGGGACCTTTGTTGTTTTTTTTTTTTTTCTTTCATCCATGTTTGTAGTTGCTCGTGCCTTGCATGCCTTAGTTGCAGTGTTTTCATTTTTCGTTGAGTTAGATCCATGTAGACGCCACCAATCGATGCCTGTTATTTTTCCCTGAGTCCATCTTATCTATTTTTTTTTTTTTGTGTGTGTGTTCTAAATAGTTCATTGTGGTATCATTTTTGCCTCCTTGTACAAACTGAGTACACAGTGTACAGACCAAGACACTCTGTTGACCAATTCACTCTGACGCTGACATACTGTGAGAGCCGTGCGGGAAAACCTTTTCCCCATGTGTGGTTTGCGTGAGCGTGATGTGAGCAAGAGCTTTTGATTGAGTCCGATTGCGTGTGTGTGTGTGCGCGTGCGTGCTTGAGCGAACGAGTGACGTGTGGATGTGCGCACAATATAAAACAAAGGGACTTTAATCCTCTACTTGTCATCCTCTTTCAAAGTTTTATTTTTCTAAGCGACCAAAAAAAAAAAAAAAAGTTTCTCTCTCAAACGGAGGTGTGCACGTTGTCGGTGCGCTGCCGTGAACATTCCCAACTGAATCCTGAATCCTGCAGGAAAAGAGAAGCTTTGAACAGAGGATGCCAATGGTGGCCTTGTAGCAGACAGTAGGACCGCGATGTAGATCTGTGCGCAGAGCCTCACAGACGGACAGCAGGCAGCTGGCTGGATACAAGTGCACTGTTACTGATTAGGATCTGTGATGGTTTCAAGTTACATATCCCCCCTTCTGCACCCCAGCCCTCTGTTTCCATTGGATGGGGACGTTAGTGGACTAATCTCTATGATTTTTTTGCTAATAAAAGAGCTGCTCTGGTGTAACCATGGCAGCTTATGCAACAAGCCTCTTGTCTTTTGTTGTTTTTGGTTTTTTTTCTAAAAGGAAAATGATGCATGAAGCTTGTGTAAGTCACAGGATGCCAAACATTTGCCCAACCTATCCAAAGTCATCAATTGAGGCTAAAATAAATCTTTTACAGATCTTCAGGGTGTTTTTTTTTTCCCAGGAATTATGAAATATATTTTATTTTTGTTTTTATTGACCCCTCCAGGAGGAATGATTTCTCAGTATTGCAACCATTCTGTTTTGAGGAGCCATAGTATGGAAATAAATTAAGTCATTTTTCAAATATAAATGTAATAAATATATATTCTTTCACTTTTGAAAGCTACTAAAGATTTTTTCTAAGTTGAAATACTAACATTTATTTTTACACTTTCCATCTATTTGAATGAGGGTATGAAGGTTGAAGCATGAGAGGAAAACATTTTCATCTCAAGAAATTTGAAAAGAAAAATAGGTTAATTATCTCATAATTGAAATTGTAGGATTTCAAATTATATTTCAGATGTCACCCACCTCAAAAAATACCACTTACATATACGAGTATTGGCTATGGAACTTTAGGTTTGTATCAATGATTTGTTTAACCACTAACAGACTTGAGCTGACACAAACTACTTGATAGCTTTATCTTTAAGAATTATTTAGGATGGCTTGGGGAAAAAAAATATTTTTATATTTATTGTATTTTTTTTTTATTTCTCTGGTTTACATTTCTGTATCAGACATGAGGTTGTAGGTTTCTGTTCAGTTCGAGTTCTAAGAAATATGTTGTTACAATTTATTGGAATAAAAAAAACTGAATATTTATCTTGAGCAACACAACAGAGCTTTTTAACTTAAATAATCTTAAGACATTAACTTGGAACAGATTAAATGTATTACAACAGTGTGATTTTCATGAAGCGCTCCAGGCTCTACACAACTGGGACATCTATAATATAAAACAAGTTTCTTTACCCACATCCGCAGTAGCATTAAAAAAAGGGAAGAGAAGTGAATCTGGTCCTTTATTAAACCTGGAGGCTCATGTATGACAAGACTTTAAAACACAGATGTTATTGTAGCCAAAGCTCTGGATGCGAAGAGTTAAGCTTTCTCTCCAGAACCATGTGAGTCGTTACGTCATGACGGATAATTTCCTCCATACATGGTTTTTGACACGTGACGGCTCACAAGCTCCTCTAAGACGGCCTCTCTTCTCACTGGAGCAGGTTGAACAAAAGCCTCACAGTTTGAAAAATTTCAAACACATCTTTGATGTTTGGCCAAGCTCTCAGAAAATGATGTGTGCTCCTCAGTATCAGCACCACAGCCTATTACTACTGAAAATAACTAGACTGGTTGTTGTTGGGGGCACTATATTACCTCCATTTGCATGTATGTGTGTGTGTGTGTTATCTGTCTCTGTAGTGATGACCTGTCCCTGGTGAACCCCTGAACTGGGATCGGCTCTGCCACCCCATGATCCTTAACCAGATCACTTTAATCAGTCTAAAAGCAGAAATTATTTCTGTAGACTTGCATCAGAACAACCGAAGGCAACATCACCTTAAAGACTGTTCTACCAAGCAGTCAGTAAACTAATAAATCCATATCTTTGTTTTCACAATTCTGAAAACTCCAAGGTTTTAAGAGCTCTGTTTATCAGTAAGTGTCTCCCTCTTGTGGACACAATTAGTCACTACATGTAATGACCATCACTGATGGCTGCTTGATGGTAATAGAGGAGACAACTGAGGGAAATCTAATCACCAGTTTAATATAATTAACATAGATTGTTTCTGACAAAGACGTATTGGCCTTTCATATAAAATCTCTATTGGAAAGGCCCCAGGATTAGGGCTAATTAATCTTGAACTGGAATGAGAAAGTGATTTTCTTCCAAGCTGTGGTGATTTGAAGCGAGGGCCGAGGCCCAGAATCTCTTCCAGTATTCATGAGCCGATCAAAGGAATTAGAGATAGTGACAGGATTATCAGCACAACCGTCGGATCCCTGCCTCTTTTCAAAGAAAAATATATTTCTGCGTGTTTAACAGACATCAAATTTATGGCGACTAACGTGCCACAAATGGGTCACAGCTGACTCCTGTCCTGCAGACTGAGCTAAGCCAGCACCACTCGTGCACAATCATTAGGCATTAGCCGAGAGGACACTATTTTGGGGAGACATTGTGTGGTTTAAAAGCTAATTGCAGAGTCATTTAGCTAATCCCTAAAGCCCTCCCAGTGAGATCAAATAGTGTGGAAATGAAGCTCCTCCAGAATGAAGGTATCTTATTGAGGGAAGAATGAAGGAAAGGACGAAGAAGCTCTTCACGCCGAACACTGAAGCTGGACTCAGAGTCAAAGCAAAAGGAGTTCAAACCCATCAATCAAGAAAGTCTGTGATAAAGATCAGTGTTGAGCCACTGCCTGACTAAAGTGATAATACTGATAATGACAGAACACACTTAAAGCATTGTGACACAGAAAATAGTACAATTTCTAAGTGTATTGTCATAGTAAAAATGTGTTTGATTTAAATATCAGTGTGCCTGTTGGCTATCCTGTTAGACCTGTCGTGTTGGCTGTGACTGGATCCAACAACCCTCAAACTAAATGTGGCTAAAATGGGTTTAGGAGGTAAATGGATCAATGGAAGTGAGTGCAGTCAGGTATTACTGCACTGAGCAAAATGGTTTTGAAGCTCAAAATCATTTTTCATAATAAGATGCTGAGTAAATATTAATGTAACTGCTGTAGCTATTTTCTGGTTCAACCATTAAGCAAAAATGTCTCTGTGACAAAAAAAGCAGACCACTGTAAAATGTAGCTGCCATAATTGATTATTTTAATGATGTGCTTCTAAATTGTGATTTATCCTCTGAGCCTGCTTCTACAAAGGTTTCTTCCTTTTAAAAGGGAGTTTTTCCTTTCCACAGTCGCTTATGCTTGTTCATGTGGATCTGCTGGGTTTTCTCTGTTAAAAGTGTCTAGAAATTACTATGTTGTAATAGGCAATTTTGAAATAAAACTGAATTAATTTGAATTGAATTGAGCACTATAGACAATGAGCAGATAAATAAAGTGACTGCATTTCCCTTTTGGAGCAGTTTGAGACACAACAATAGCTAAAAAACAAGAATTAACAGAGATTTATTCACTGAAAATTGGACACAGACATAGAGCACTCTTTAATCTGAGCTGCTACTGTACCAGCGACGAGATGAAACAAACATTCTTCATAAAGCTGAACTTCAATACTGCTGCTGCCGCTGTGGAGCAGGACAGATCTGTAACATCGGCTGAGATCTGCTGACTTTTTTTTTTTTAATGTCCTCTTCAGAGCAGGAGCATCTGGTTTGGTCTGTAGACAGTGTGGACTTTGTCCAGGTGTACTTTACCACCACAAGCTTCATAATTAAATCTCATCGGGAGCTTGGAGGAAAAGCCATCATGATTTACTCGCTAATTCCCTGAAGCCATTCAGTCTAATTAACTTATTCGTCTGTGTGTGTGCATGTGTGTGTGTGTGCGTGTGTGTGTGGAGAATGATTTTAACTGGCGCTCCAGTCCTGCACCGCCCCAAGTATCTCCTCACAGATGCCGCTGTATCGTCTGAAACTCCTTTCTAAGCGTGTTACTGTCTCAGCAGACATGAGAACGTGGCTGGTTCTTATTTCTCCACATCTGTGGATAAAATATCGTCGATAAAAGCGAGAGAGGCCGGTCCGACCCGTGTACGAGCGTCCGTGTGAAGGTGACCCCCTCCCCCCCCGTCTCTGCCGAGCAATCGGAACAACTCGGTGTGTGTTTCTTCTCCAGCAGAGGACACACAGAGCAGACAGTCAATGAGGGAGGCTGTGAACTAAATCCATATAAGCTCTATTGAAATTCCCCCTCTGAGCGCACAGACTGCCTCGTGTTATTGTATTTTTGCCTTCTGTTGTTGGCAGCCTACTTTAGGATGCTCATTACTTTCTGTCTATAATGATGATATAAAGTAATATCCCTATCTCCCTTTTTCATCCCCCATACGGTGTGCACAAACATTTACGCGCAGTTTGAGGAGGCCTCTGTGGCCGCGGAGCCGCAGTTAATGTCGTGTTCCTCTGATTTTTAATACCAAACAAAAAGCGAACGACTGGATGGCGTTGTTTTTCATCCAAGTCATCATCGAAAATGACGCACGAGCCAAAGCAGCTAATTGCAAAACTCCTTCTTCTCCTCCTCCACCTCGCCCTGATGCTGAAGACACGGCGAGCTGCTGCTGTACTTCAGCATCCTGTCAAGAGAAACCCTTAAAGTGGCAATGAGTTGCTTAATGTGACTCCAAATTTAGGCACTCCGGCTCAAAGCTGCGACAGCTGATGGCTTTTCTTTTAGTTCTTCTATCGCTTGTGTTCACAAAGGAACGTCCAAAATAGTGAAACGCTCGGATCCAGATATAGATAGATGAGATCAGGATGAAAATTCAGTGTATGACTTATCCTTTCCACACAGAAGTTAAAAAAAAAACTCTACTTATGCAACAAACAAAGTTTGTACAAGTACAGTGTGCCAGATTTGTGCTCGCTCTGAAGGCGTTATGTGCTGATGCCATTATTTCGTGAAGCAGTGTTTATCAGTGACTTTGATTTCTGGAGAAAACTTGCAGGTTTGGTCATTTTCCAGGTCTGAGGTGGTGCATGGTGCAGCCCAGGCTGCAGGACACTTCACAGTGCAGTTCTGACATCCACCAGCAGAGCAGCTAATAGAGTAAAGCAGGGACTCATTTCCCCACAGGCTTCATAATCTCCTAATCCAGCCAATTTCTCGGGATTATAACAGCGCTCTTTCTGCGCTGTGGTGGTGGTGAGTCTGTAAAATTAATCTAGTCAACATCATCATCTGTTCAGAATTAGTGTCAAAAGTATCTGCTGCAGCCCGAAACGTACAGAATGACCTAAATGCCAAGACAGTGAAGCAAGTAAAGTGACAGTCAAAGTGCATCCACTGCTCTTCATGGATTATTTACTGGTTGCAGATACTCAGAGGGCTGTGTACAGTAATGTTGTTTTCTAGGGAGGATACTCACATTGCAAAATCCTCCCGCATGCCCTTAAAACATTCACACACGCGCAGGCTGAGAGTGGCAGTAAGAGGGACTGTCATCCTCGGTATTTGCAGGAGCAGCTCTTGACTTATGCATTAAATATTGAAGGAAACTTTACTTCGCCCACTTTGGAAAGCCATGTGGCCATGAAAAAGTAATGGCAACAAAAGGATTTGTCATTTTCTGTTGGACTTGGATTTATGTCATCATAACAATTATGTAACTCCGACCAACAGAAAGAGGGTAATTTTTAAAAACTAGAGGTGAAAATGATCCATGTGGTGTTTTCCTTACTGCTACATAGTAAACTGAATGGATTTCGGTGGACAACAGCAAACCAGTGGAAGAGTTAAGATTTACTTTGGCCTGTTTAACTTTGTGAGATGATTGGAGTCACAGAAAGATTACCAGAAGGTCCAGGATTTATCATACCTCTTGCCTGAATCAAACAATATCCTGCATCTAGAATTTGTCCATCCTTGTATGGTGCAGTTATGTTGCAATGCAATTATGTTATGTTGCAATGTTCTTGTTGTACTATAAAAAGGATACTGAACTAAAATGAGACTACACGATGGTGTTTTTGGGTCTTTCTGTGCAGAGTTCATATGTTCTTCCTGTGTCCTCCCACAGATAGAGGTTAAATACTTTTATTGACAATCTTCAGCTCCTGTTTCTAGCCAGTGTTTCAGTTAACCTTCACATCATTAGCTATAGTTGCATTTTCTGAGTTTGTCTGGTATTATTTTCCTACTCTCCTGCTCATCACCTGTGCCTCCAGAGGACAGACAGACCACAACACGTACAGAAGACATACTCAGAGCGAATCTGCTTGCAGATTATTTTATGAACGCGAGCCAACTCCAGCTTCAGAATTAGTGTGGTTGTGTAGGTTGTGTTTACCATATTACTTCTCTGATCTCAACTCAGACACCTGACCTCCAACCTCTGAGTGTTTCTCACTTCAGCGCACCAGTTTTCTTAAAAATAACCTTACTCATTCCACTTAAACACATCTTAATTCCCATGCGTGGATAAAGAATGTTTATGTATATGTTGTAATGTGGGAGTGTGTTGTGAAGGTATTAAGCACGCATTTATATTGAATTCTATCACGAAACTGGAGTAAAAAAAAAAAAAAAAAATCCAATAAAGACTTTTGAATATCCCTGTCCCATAGAGGGCTCTTTAAAATAATCATGTTAGCGTTGCCTTGAGGCTCTTGAATTATTTCACCTCATAATGCACCTAAGCGCCCATGCAGTGTTAAACAAACATATTACTTATTTTACAATACTTACCAGAAGCATGGTGAAGCAGCAGCAGCCTTCGGGGCCTCCGGGGGTCCTGGGCCCCTGGGCAGGGCGGTGTACAAAATGTTTATAGCACAACTTTAACCTCGTGTTGCTGGTTATCTAATATTAAACAATATATGTTTTCAAATTGGTTGAATGCATCTTCAGAGTTAACGCATGTAAAGTGGAGTAAACATGTGTTTCCCTGCATTGCGTGCTCGCAGGGTGTGTGTGCGTGTGTGTGTGTGTGTGCGCGTGTGTGTCGGGGGGAAGTTTCCCTGCCATGCAGAGTGGAGTGTGTGTGATCGCAGCGCCCAGCCTGAGGAAGCGCCCCCGGCAGTGGAGTAGCAGCGAAGCGCCTCCCGTCTTTTATTTCCCCTCCTCTCGCATCTCCTCACGCCGAACCAGAACCATTCATCTCTCCCCTCCTTCAGGCTTCACATCCGGGTCATCCGCCAGGATCTGTCTCCTGCGTCTGTGTGTCTGACACACACGGAGAAATTATTCCGTCCGCCGCCGCCGTGCCACACCGCAGCCCCTCTGCCCGACTGCGCGGCTCGCCGAGCGGACACTGCGCCTCGCGTGCACCGGTGACGATGGAGCCCCGAGCGGCGTGAAGCTGCAGCCGGTCGCACAAAGAGGCAGGGATGAGACGGTAGGAGGCTTTTTGCATGGGCTAGCCCGCGGTGATTAACTCGCTCCTAACGATGTCGAAGAGCCTCAAGAAGAAAAACCACTGGACCAACAAAGTCCACGAAGCGGTGATCACCCGGGGGAAGGACGGCGAGCTGGGGTTCGAGCTGAAGGGGGGCGCGGAGAACGGCCAGTTCCCCTACTTCGGCGAGGTGAAGCAGGGGAAGGGGCTGATCCAGAGCGGCAAACTGGCCCAGGATGAGCTGCTGCTGGAGGTCAACGACATGCCGGTGGCCGGGCTCACCACCCGGGACGTGCTGGCCGTCATCAAGCACTGCAAAGACCCGGTCCGCTTCAAATGTGTCAAACAAGGTGAGGGGGGGGGAAATAACACGGAGGTGTGTGTGTGTGTGTGTGTGTGTGTGTGTGTGTGTGTGTGTGTGTGTGTGTGTGTGTGTGTGTGTGTGTGTTTGAAGTGCCCGGCTGGTTTGATGAAGATGTCATTTCGTGCTGTCATGTGTCACTAAAGAGCAGAAGCGCGCGTTTCCACCTCCTCGTCTCGTGTCGGGCCTTCTCTAACGGTCCGTTCGGAGCGGGGACGCCGGTCCGCACCACCACCGGGACGGCTATTCGGGCAGTGAGACCGCCGTTTGTTTACCACGGCGTCGTGGTTCGATGCCACCGCCCGGAGGGGGTGTGTCTGTTTCGGCGTGATGCCACAGCTCCGCGGGGTTTTTTTTTTTTTTTTTAATTCTCTCGCTGTTTTGGCGGAGGACGGCGCGGCTCCTCCAGAAACAGGCCCGTGGATGAACGCAGCGGCTGAACCACGGAGCCGCTGCCAGCTCCGAGCTGTTGTTGTAGTAAAACTGCGCACTGAGGTAGAAGCAAAGCGCCGGAGCTTGGTTTACTGCGCAGCCTCACTTCATATTGATCCCCCCTCCAACATTTCATTGCCACGCTTATGCAATGTTTCTCACTTTTAGCAGTCCTGCAGGTCTCTAATAGTCTAGCTTTAACTCCTCTTTAGAGTTACATTTGTTGTAGATATTGTGATTTTTACCCTCACATCATTTTAGCTACAGGTGGCATCACTGAGCATCATTTGTCACCTGAAGACATTCAAGAAAAACATTTTCTTTATCCTAAATGTTAGTAAGATTTTGTGCAAGTGCAATCTATGAGGTTTTCACAGCAGTAGGTTATTTTTTTTTTGTACATGGGTTGTTTGATTTGTTTGCAAATTACAAAAATAGTATCTTGATCTATAATCGTATCTATTATCTAGTATCTATAATAGTACCTTATCGAACTGACTCCACAGGAAATCGACATGTGATGTGTTAATAAGCAGACACACTGCCCTGAGCCAATGAGCCAATGCAGTAGCAGCAACAGCAGCATCGCACACAAACCCAGTGCCACCCATGCAGCGCCCACTTCTCTCACCCAACGCAACCCCACAGCAATAGCAAACTATTTATAAGCAACCTCAGAGAGAAGCACGGTGCCTGCATGTCAGCAAAGCATGCCAGGATATAGACAAAAGAAAGAGAAAGTGACAATGGACCTAAGTAATGAGTAGAACATGTGGTCGGGTGTAATACTAAAGCTTTTTGTTGGACTGGTTTTGTCTCTCGGACCTGTGGCAACCCTGGCATGCGTACTGCTTTAACCACAGGTGACATCTCGATACATCACTGTCCGTGTGAAGAAATAGCTTTTCTCAAATGTTGACACTTGCAATTAGGAATGTGCATTGTGCATGCATCAAGCAAAACGCTGCTCAGCAAAATGCATCATGCACCTGAAACGTTCACAAAACCCTGCAGTCGTACTTTGAGTTGTCTTAAGGAATGTTTTCTGTGGGATTATTGTGATGCTTCATCAACAAAAACAATTCTTAACACTGCTTTAACTCCAGGTGACGTTATCCCTCAAGTTTCTATTAGTTAAATAAAGAAAAGTTTAAATGTTTACATGCTGGATTTGCAAATGTAATACAGTAGTGTATACACATCTTTGTATTTCTTGCATCTTAAACCAATGTTGACGAGTGAAACCATGAAGGCTTTGTTTATTTTCAATGTCTATCAAATGTTTCTAAGTTCAGGTAACCTGTGGTCACAGTTTGAACTGCCCGTCTTGCACATTTTTGTATAATTAACCCGGCCTTCGAGGCTGGAGGCTTGTTGTGTTGTTTTCTGAGCACAGCGGTGGATTTCATGGCGAAGACGGTTGACTGAGTGACCTGCTTCTGTCAGCCAGTGTCAATGCAGACGGGCTCTCAGCACAGGGAGAACATTGAACCGGAGTGCCAGTGCGGAGGAGATAGTTATCATCACACCCTCTGAGGCTCAGTTTAAGTCCCTATAAGTGGATCAAATGGTGTGCGTTCTCAGCCTTGAAATAAGCCAGCAGTGGCTCTGTTTCTGGGACATGAGTCGTAAAGCAAGAAATCAAACCGTCTTTATTTTTGGACATTGCAGAGTTTGCTCACAGAGGATTTGCCTTCACACATCCTCGCCTGACTGCTCACTCTCAATCTCTTGGTTTCCATGGGTTGCATCAATGTGATTGATTACTGAGTTAGAGCTGCTGACAGAGTAAGAGGACGATCTTGTGATGTGAGGGGAGTTAAATGCTAATGTGAACGTAACAGACAGTTCTATTCTCTTTCTCTCTCCTATCCATTTAAACATGAGTCTATCTGCGCTCTCACCTCACCGCTCTCCAGATGAACGTAGTCTTTACTGAGAACGTCCTTGAGCTCTCTGCTGTTTGCGCAAGGCTTGTTTGTCCCTTTCACTGTGCTTTTTTTTTTTGTTCTCTCTCTCACTCGTCTCTCTCTTACTGTCATATCGCTATTTGACTTCCATCCAGTGGTGAGAGGAGTGTATTTATGGCAGACAGTTGCTGACACACTCGCGGCCCGGCGAGGAATCGTCCAGAAGAAATCCAGTTGCTCGGCTCAGAGGCCACAAACAGAGCCCCCCCTTCTAAAAAAAAAAAAACAAAAAAAAAAAAATCTGAGATGGATGTCCCGTCTGAGTGCACAATCATGTCTGACTAGCCATGCAAACATGTGCACACTCACACATTTTAACAGGCTATTTTCGGTCAGGTGGATTGCAGACCCCACCACTCTGCCCCCCGAGGGAGCGCAGCCCTGACAGCGAGGCCTGATGGGCCTGGAGAGCGAGGCCACAGCCACGACTCCGCTGTGACCTCCTCGCGCCACGCTTTTCTCTTATTTTTTTCGCGCTCATCGCTGAAGCTCCGTGCGCAGGCGACGTTTGCAAGCGTGCGCCTTCTAATGGAGTGCAGACCTGCTCCTTTTCTGCATCCTTCGCAACAAGTTTGCAGACGAAGCCATGAACAGACGGTGTCGTCTTCACAAGTCTTGTGCTGGCAAGTTCACTTGACATCAAAACAGGCAGGTGTGAGTTCTTCTGGGGCTGCTTGAAGACACGAAGTTAGTCAGGAACGTCACATGGTTTTGTTTTGTGTCGACAGTAAAGAAAGAAAACCTATTTTCAGCGAAAGACATTTATTTTAAGTTTGCACTAAGGTTAAAGGCAGACTGCGGTTACTGTAAAGTACTGCATTACTTAAAATGAAAACAAACACTCATTTTTCCATATTTTTTTCAATTTTTGTTAAAAATATTCTTCGTGACACTTTTGCTTATTTTCTAGAGCATTTACACCCCTTTGTTGAACTGAATGTGCTTTGACCTCTCGACAAACACATCGATGTATACCTGGGAGTTAAAGCTGACTTGAGCAGCTCCGGTTTCAGGCTCCGGATGTTGTTCTTGCTGGTTCATGATCTACTGAAACAGAGAAATGTTTGTTACGAACAGCATTGAGAAGCTGCTGCATGTACAAATTAGAATTACTTTAGAAAAAAGGTTTTCATATATGCTGCTATATATTGAAGATTAAATAGTTGTGATAAAAAAAAAACATACCATTTTAAGTGTTGCCAAGTGCAGTATAACACCACCTGAAGGTCTCATTCTTATTCACTTAAGCAGACATCTGTTTAAGTTGCAGAATCATCAGATCAATATTGAGCCTTTGTCGGCAGCTCATTGAGAGTCAGTTATTGAGCTGAACACACATCCGAAGCCCGTATGTGTCAGGAAGAGGGACCCAGAAGTGCAAAAATACAAACTCAATTTTTCAAATCATTCCGTAAGTGCACTGATAAACTTTAAAATATGTCAGCTACTGTGAGAGGATAGAGGTACGAACACTTTAGTGGTATATGTTGATTTTTCTTCTATGTATATCTGTGATTGTCGTAACTGCCTTTTTCAATAAGGTGAGATATGAGTGTGTTGTTGATGTGTCCTTCTCTCAGGTGATGTGAGATCAGCTGTGAGACACAGATCTCCCTCCCATTTACCAGAGTCATTGGTCATACTTCTGAATAGTTCCCCAGCTGCTGCAGCTGATGATGCACATGAGCAGCTCCACCTACGCCACAAATCCGTAAAGGCCTTAGTGCTCAGGATCTGAGATGCTGACAGACTGCATGGCCTTAGAGTAAACCCAAAGCTGCACCGGCACACAGCACACCAGAGCCACAAAATTTCCTCACACATTCGGGCATCTATCGTTTTCTTTGTTACACGAGCAACTAATAGACAACATGGCGAGGAAAGATTCAGCTGACTTCGCCTCTTTTTGCACATCTCCTCAGCCTGCTGCTTGATTCTTGCATCAATAAACTCTCACTTGTATGTTCCAAGTGTTTCAGCATTACAATCCTGAATATCATCCTTCTGCCGTGTTGACCGATTGCTCGTGTTGACAGTTTGTTGAGCACAGCAACAAACAATCACCGGATTGTCGTAGTAAAAATATCACAGTATTGATCTTTTTTTTGTTCCCATTGGAAAATTTTGTCCATATTTAATAAATCTGGTACATGTGTAACTACACTTGAAAGCAGCAGTGAGCTGAAGCGGTGCGGCACCTGGGGAGCTGGGGGTCAGGGGTCTTGCTCAGGGGCACACAGAGGTCCTGTTAGATTTGAACCTGCAGACCTCTGAACAAACGCTCGCTTCAATCTTTTCATCCTCCCCTGGCTTTGTTAAAGTTGAAAACAGAATCTCAGAAGTACCCCATGATGTCTTGTTTGTACTTGTATCTGAAATAAATATTTACTGAGACTGCCCATTTCTCCACAACCTGCTGGACTCCAGTCACCAGCTGCTCCTTTTAGTCCAGCCACTGCCAGCTGAACCTTTCCAGCTATCAATAAAGGCTGAGTGGGGACCAGTTCACTGGTGTGCGGTGGTGCAGATTACTTAGCCTGACCAGTGCACGGTGGAGCGTTCCTTTAAGGACAAACTGAAAGCTTTCTGTGGCACTAACTTTCCCTGCTCATGCCCATCACTCTCTGTGCCGAGGCACAGTCGTCAGGGAGATTTATGCTAAGTTGGCTGAACAGGTTTTTGTGGCAGATAATTTTACTTGACATTTTTTGGAAGACTGGCACAGCGTCCATCTCATCTCCTGGCTCACTTCACAGAACCTGAACAAAATGTCACGCTGACGAGCTAATTTGTTGGAGTTTTTCGGTAGCCTGGCTAACGGGCCGGCGAGCTGATCTTGTGCCACACCGTCACGTCACTGCTGTAGGATTCACATATGGCGGGAATGAAAGGGGTGTAGATAGATGCACAAGAGGAGGGAGATGGAGCAGTACAAAAGAAACGGGAGATCTACCATCATGAGCGGATGAGCACACGATGAGTTCAAATGACACTAGATCATTTAAACAAGATTTTTATATATAAATAAAAAAAAAGTGGCATTAATTGACATAACTGTTTTCCAGTGATCCAGAATATTGTAAAAGTCATATTGTAAAAGGCATCAGGTCTAATGACCAGATCTTTTTAATCATTCGACATTAACATTTGAGCTTTCACACCCCAACAATGAATCTCTTGTCTGGCTCGCATTTCGTCACAAAGTCAGGAATAAATAAGCCTCTTCAGTATTTTTATACAGGCGTCAGAACATGATTCAATGTCACATCTGCATTTGTAACATCCTTCCCTTCATCTATGATGGTTTTGCCTTTCAATTTGTCACCTGTCTGCAGATCTCGCTGCCGTGCTCGCCTCCTCATCAGCAGAGAGCACGGGTGAAGTGCAAACGGCTGCTCGAGCTCAGCGAGGCAGATTTATAGAAGTGCCATGAAGATCATAACTGCAGAGAGGTGTTAGAACAGTATGGAGAGGAGCGAAGTGTGAATAGGAGTGTGTGCGTGCATGTGTGTGCGTGCATGTGTGTGCGTGCATGTGTGCGTGCGTGTGACAGAGTGAGAAAGAGAGGTGGAGTCTTAAGAGAAGACTATGATGAAGGTGTGAGGAGAAAGACACTTGGTGAAATGGATGGAAATCAATCCTGTGACTTTTTTCCTTTTCCTTTTATAGTGCTCCCTGTGCAAATCAAAATGAATCAGCTCCTATAAAGCTTGTTTTTTTCAGATTACTATAGATCTCTGTTATGCCAAATTAAAAAAAAAGAAGCACGCGCTTAACAAAACCTGCTATGTTAATAACTTAATATTCTCTGAAGTTTGAAATTGTTTTTAGTATTTCTTATCGGTCCCGTCTTCCTGTGTATTCATCAGTTTTTAAAAGACAGGAAAACACTTTTGAAGAGTAAAGATTATTTTGCTCCGCCAGGACAGCCCACCTCTCCTTTTAGTTGCCTTTAATTGACATTAATCTTTTGTCACAAATAGTTGTGCAGCAAATACAGTGAGGTAAATAAAAATGTCAGCTTTTATTTGTTTATTCAGGTTATATTGGGCCCGTCATCCGGGGGCTGCATCCACAGGTGATTAACATAACAATAAACAGAATATCAATGCCTTTTCCTTCCCTGAAGGTGCCTACGTCTGGATAAAAAAGGAAGATTTAAAGCCACAAACATGTCACTGCCTGCTGATATTGCCTGTCTGGAATGCAATTTGCTCCCCTCCAAATATATGTTTTTGCCTCTCAGAGAGGAGTGTAGACGACCCAGGGATGTTTCATCCCTCTTGTATATTAAATCCACTGTGTGTCTCTTTATGAGGGAAAACAACATGAATTTAGAATGTTAACATGGCCTGTAACATCTGAGTGGAGCCGCGCCAGCCGGGAGGGAGGCCGGAAAGCTTCCTCTTTGCTAATGAAACAGTTAACTTGAATCCAGCTATAACCTCTCCACCTGATATATAAAACTTTTTAACCATCTTGCTGGCTGCATTAAGTCGATAATCTGCTTTGTGAAATTGACCGTTCCGTAAACCCAGCTCTTGTGTTACAGTTGTTAAAGGAGTGCAGTGATAATGGCGGCTAATTTGATGATCAGTGCTGAGGAGAAGATATTGTTCTGTTTAAAATAGAAGTAAGAAGTAGAAAAGGAATTATTTTCCTTGCAGGAGCTCTCTTTTCGTTCTTAAAGCACTGTATGCAGTGATCCATCCATCCATCTTCAGCGCGCTGAGTTTTGGTCGAGCATCAAACTTGCCTTTTCTCTGTCTTCAACTACAGAAAAACACACGTGGGCCAGAACAGCAGTAGTCACGTTCATGTTTTGACATTTGTGTTGTGAGACAACAGACCTGCCGCATACTTAACCTTTAGGAAAAGAAACGGATCATGATGAGGAGTAATCAGCTCAGCTGGCAAGCACGCGTTTTGGCACGAGCAGTGAAGCGTAAACTCCTCTAAAACAAATCAAGAGCGGGACAGAGCTGTTATCGTTCCTCTTAAATCTGACACAGCAGCATCTTTGCGCCTTGTTCTGTAACTCAGTGCGACAGCGCAATGCCCCGAAAGCTTTTTTCCTTTGGGAGCGAATTACTAACGGGTCAGATATGCCGTCCTGGTTCAACTGACCTCACTAAAGCTCCCGATTTCTTCAATTCACTGGACCATTTTCTCAATTTTTTTGGTTTTTGGAATGACTAAACCAAGACGCACACACCACCAAACTCTGGAGAAATCAAGTGCTGGATGGCGGAACGTGATGAAATCCAAAGCTTGGCAGGACATCCGTGCCTCCTCATGGTTGCTAGGCTCAGACTGGACAGTTACTGTTTGGAGGCGTTGTTTAGTGAATGTTACTAAGCACAAATAAAAAAATAAATAAATAAATAAAATAAACTGTCTATGTAGGGCAATTAAATTGCTCACATTACACAGCATCCAGCTCCTGCTTTGTTGTAGCTTTATGCTGTATAATTGCTGTATGATTAGCATTTAATGCCTCGACCTCCAGGAATTGTTCGAGCTGTCAACTCTTCTGAGTCGGCCGTCCAAGTCCTGGCAGTCCTCTCAATGCGGGTACAGTGAGGAGGGACAGATGGAGCAGAGGGAGAGAAGTCGACCTTCTTCTGCTCTCTTGTCGCTTTGTTGATGAGAAGCTTGAAGAATCAGTGCATAACATCCTGTCTGCTCTGTTGGTATTAATAACTCACCAGGAGATGAGTTCTGTCAGAGGCGGAGGATGATTTTATTGAGGCTAGAAGCTGCTGGAGCTCGGCTCAGAGGATCAAACTCAAGCTCAGCCAGCCAATGACCAAATATCTAACTGGTCCAGTTAAGTGAATTAGGTCAACGTAATTCTCCTCGCTGTGGACACACTCCATGGGGCGAACGGCGCTGCAGCATGTGTTTGTGAAATGGAGATAGATGTGGAGTTTTTGAGTGTGAAACGTGACTACAAAGGAGTAAATTTGGGTCCTTTCAGAATGAAAGGCCTCAACATGACTGTCCCCCAGTCGTGAAAGGATCATGTTGACGACTCAGCAGCCGGTTTTCAAGCTCACTTGGTGTTTTTTAGAGGAGCAGGTTGACTGGCTGTAACGCCCCGTGGTCAGGAAGTGATTTACCAGCAGATTTTCAGGCACAGGGTTGTCGTTTTAGTATGCCGGAAGAAATTAGTCATGTTTGTACTGCCTGTTTTGTTGAAATCTGTATCTGCTCAGACCTTTTGAAAGACGGATCACTGTGGCAGTGCAGCTGGATGATGCAGTGCACGAGGTCGAGTTTTGAAAAAGAGGTTCCATTTCATGCTGGCTGAGAAAAACACCATATTTTTATGATTATTCATGAAGTGTATGAGTGTTGGGAAAAAGTGTGTGTGTGTGCATCTGTGTGTGTGTGTGTGTGAGAGAGAGCCTTATTCTGAGAAAAGAGTATAAATAAATGTGAGTGTGTAAAGTATATGCATGCACATATTCATTTCAGGAACAATATTTTGTCTTTGTGTGCAGCATCTCAGCTCTGAATCATCTTTTTTTGTGCGCTAACACGGACACACTGTAAGTATGCTAAAAATATGTTGCAGCTCCTGAGCAGAAAACCGTATTTGTTGTTGTAGGCATTAGTGCTCTGTGGCCGTCACCCTTGTTTGTTTCTTTCTTTTGTGTGGGTCACCTTTTGATTTCTCTGTGCAAATCAATTTATTTATTTTTTTTATTCCACCTTTTGGCACATGGCAAGCTTGCTCAAGTTTTTGGCTTTCCTGCTCTCCTTACAAGTTTCCGCATCCAGCAATCCATAATGTACCCAAAAAGCACAGATACATTTAAAATTTAAAAATATTTTTCAGGCATATCTGCACTCGGTGTTTCCCAAGGTGCATTTTTTATTCTTATGGTATGTGAGCATTCAGCTAGCTGGTGGAGCATCTTTATCTTGTGTTCCCTGAAGAGGAGGGAATGTAATTGAGTTTAGGTGCCTCTGCTTTATAAGGAAAGTGAACTGACTGTGCCAGCGCGACAAGTCAGGAAGTTTTTAGCTCTTTTAGTGAAAGTTGCAACGTGACATTTAAAAAAAGCGCAAAAAAGTCTAGAAGTTGCTTGAGCACAAATACGTCAGTAGTGTAAATACAGTTTTCAAAGTAGAAGTAGCAATGCACACACAGGGAGTTTATATTTACATTCACTAGATTTTTTAATCCAACACACCAGCAGTCAGTGAGGAATTGAAGCGTCCTGTTGTAACATCTCAGTGTTAAAGCCCTGGCCTGGCCTCTACCGTCTGTTTCAGGTTTGAACCCTGATGTGTTTCACTGAGTTATGCCTTAAAACTCATATTTCCACACTTGCCCGTAGATATACATCATTTTGGATAATAATGTCTGCTGAATATAATTGTATAGTTAAGTTTGTTGCTGATAAATCCAAAAAAAATGTCAAATGTGGAGTATTTCCCTCTGACTTATGGGGAGACAGAAGATTACAGTAGCCTGCAAACAGGAGGCAGCAAGTGCCTCTGAATTACACTAGAATTACCACAATAAAACTACAAGTGAAAGAAAATCTAACAGAAGCAACGCCATAAGAAGCTGAGGATTAAAGGGAGGAAATATAGTTAATATAATAGTAAACTTCATTAAACAATAACGACAGTTTTATCAGCCCTCAGGTGTCCGCGATGGTTATTTTACCAGTGGGGAGTGTATTTGTGCATCTTTCTACGTGCATGTATTCTTTATGACTCCACAGCGGAGTGTCTCCACTAAAAGCCTCCCCACCTTGTTTGGTTTATATTCTGGGAACGCTGAGTAAACCCACCTGACCTGCTGGGCTCTGTTTGAAGGCTTCGTGGTTAAACCACAGATGCATTCAGACCTGAGACCATTCAGGGTTTTTCCTTTAGATAATATGATTTTAAAGTCTATTCTTTGATGCACAAAAAGCCAGAACAAAGATTTAGAGGCTGTTTTGACATGCTCCACTTTATTAGTTTCACTGTTTCATGATGTCTTGTAATTTTTTTCATGATCGTTATTATATAATTGCAATTCTCTGTAGCATGATACATCAAGTGATATTTTACTGCATCGTATACTGTGCACTAAAATCATCAACATCTACAGTATCATAGTTGGCTCTGTGGAGTATAATTATAACAGTGATTTTTATTTGTCATTGAATGTGACATTTAATAATATAATCATTTATATCGCAACAATATTTACTGTGATTTTTGTACTTGGATTTTCCTTTGCAGCATGTTTACTGTGATTTAAAAAAATGCATTTATGGTATTACATATCATCATCATGATCTGTTTTTATAGAACCGTATGAATATTATTGTGCCTTTGTCCTCTCAGTAGTGATGTTTACCTCGATTCTGTGCAATAATCTTCACAAATTAATATGAAGGTTTCTCTGATTTCCATGAGATGATGATGAATTTTGGTTTATCCATTGATATCTTGTCTCTGTGTTGCTATTAGTGTTGATATTAGATACACTGTAACATACTTATGCAAAAACATTTTAATCACAGTTGTTTACTTTCTATTCCTGTTTTCTGAGTCATCCTCTTGCGTAAAATGTATTTGTGAGTTTCTAAGCGGCTCCTTGTACATGTCAGTCCTACATTTCCTTTAGCCTCAATCCGTCTTACATCTCCGAGAGAGCTGAGAGACAGTCACTTCTCACCTCCACAGATGGAGGGAGTCGGGTCATCTGCCTCATTGTCACAATAATTCTGCATTTAGACGTGCTGAATATTTGCAGCCTCGGTCATCTGTGTGTGTTCACTCTGTTTGCACAACACTGGAGTTTTGTTTTCAAAGCCATAGCTCCTGTATGAAGGAAACTTTGTGGCTGTGACAGTCTGAAACAACAGCATCTCCCCCACTTCCTCTGAATCGTATCTTATTCAGTCAGGCATGGCAGCAGAGAAGGCAGCGGATGGTTTTCATTCATTGACACAGTGCAGCGGTGCTAATCTGATAGCTTCGCTGTGGGCTTCAGATCTGAATGAGGAGGATTATAAAAGCTGGCGTCAGGAGCCGCTCGAGCTGCAGCGCTGAAACAGGTGGATGACTCCCAACAATGTTGCATGATTTTTCTGACTTTATGGAGGCGCTCATCATTATTCTTGAGCTGAATATCCTGGATTACAGCCAATTTATATACACAGAATTATAAAGTGAGATCCCAAAACACGAGGTAGCCAACACAATCTCTCCTGAAACTCGAGAATTTATGTGCATCAATTCATCGACATTAAAACCTTTATTTTATTTGTCTGTTGGGGAGTGCTAATTAAAAAAAAAAGTCTGAGTTTTAGCTCCTCATGTGCAAAATGTGTTGGTATAGCCTCAGTAAGGCTTTGTAAATCCGCTCTGTGTGAATATTTAAATTCCACCACTGAGTTAATCATGTTCACTGCAGCAGCAGCAGGCAGCTTCCCGTCTTGGGGAGGACTCTGATGTGTCAGAGTGCTTCATTTACATTTAGGATCATTTCATCACTGTAGTTGTTGCTTTCTACCAGCAGAGGACAGTAGCTGTCTAATCAGTTATCACTTTGATAGAAGCAGCTCCCAATCTGTGGTGACACTCTCTCAGTGGAGGACTGTGGTGCTTTTAGTTCACTGCAGGAGGAAAATAAATCTTTCAGTCACATGGTGGAGGTTTGACACTCAACTCGATGAAAACGATGGGAAAAATGTTTTTATCTATGTTAATGCATCCATCTTCAATACTCAGTTTAGCCAGAGTACCATGAGGAACACAGATCTATCCAACACTGAGGAAAATAGCTATACTCACCAAGACAGACAGTTACTCACAGAAACATTCACAGCTATGTAGAGTTTCCAGTTACCAGGTGTCTTATATTACATCCATGCTTTGGTGTCTACATCAAATTGCGACTCGACCATTCAAATGTTGCCTGAGAAATTGAGGCTCACCGGATGACGCAACATTTTTCTAATCCTCGGTGCTCAAATTTTAAAAACATTCATGTGAAAAGCAGCCTCGCCTTTCGGTTCTGCAGGCTCAAGTTCTGGAGTTCAACAAGATTTCCTCACTATTGAGCCGTTTGTAGAATTAGTGTTGCATGTCTGCCGTCCGTCTGTCAACAAGTCTGGCTTTTCCTCTCTGACCTCTTGGTATCAACGTGGCATCTTTAACAAGAGAACTGCTGCTTGGAGACATTTTGTATTTTTGGAGATGATTATTTGTAAAAATATCTCAGCAGTTGCTGAAATGCTCGGACCAAAAACTATGCGTCATTCAGAGTGTCTCTCAGCACTTTCTCCTACGGCTCAGTTTTAACTGAAGCAGAAGACACTGACCATGTAACGCTTTGGGCTGAAGCCATGTGATTAACTGCTTTATGCTCGCATAAACCCACAGTTGAACATATGTACCTAATGTTTTAGCCATTGAGTGAAAGGCCGTATTCATTTAACTCCACTATTTCATTTAGCAGCTGCTTTTTTTCCCTGAACCTCAAAACTGTTACCTCTGAGGATTCCTCCATAATTTAAGCTCCAGTCAGGACATTATATATTCATGGATTCTCTAAACTTCAGTGACTGACAGGGTAGAGGTTGTTTTGAGGATTTTACAAGATCAGACAGAAATTGTATTTCAAAGTGCAACAATTTATATCAATCTTAAAAAATGCCTATACCAAAAGTGCAGCTCCAGAGGGGAAATTTGAGGCATCAGGCTCCATTCTGAAATGAAGAGGCTGTATTTCTTTGTCACATTTATGGCCTTAAATGACACGAACAAGTAGATTTTGTCTTTCTGAAAACTGTTTTCCGGGTTAGCCTGAAACATCCACAGTTCTCAGTGTCAACAGGGAGAGATAAATGTCTCATTGAGAAATTTGCTCAAAAACATTTTCATTGGCTGGAACAAGGCTGTTTTGTTTTCTGTAGATGTCATTGATGAATGCGTTGAATTCACACTTTTGAAGGCCAGGATGGAGGCTAAAATCTAAAGCCCCGATGTCAGTGTTGAAGTAAACTGCGTTTGTTAGCGGTTCAACAAAACACAGAATGTCTTCACATCAGTGTTGACATCCGTATTTGGCAGATATGCAGTTTATTATGATTATCAGTCTGCATAATTAAATTTGTGGGCTTTTCTGATGATAACGATATGTGGTGACGATCTTAATGAAATGACAATCGCTGTGTTAATGAGTCGGAGCAGCGTGTCGACTTCGTGAGGAGCTTATAAGTATTTTCCACCTGACTTGTTAGGATGAGAGTTATAGCCACTTCTCACAGGCTGTGTGCGGGGTGGGTTTTATATTCTTGTTCATACAGTTCATGCTCACGTCTGGTAATGGGAGGGGGGAAGAAAGGGGCAGTCAGGTCAGTACAGTTGAGTTAAATTCAATTCATTTTAGTTTGGATTTAACAGCATGAAGGGCCCCTTAATCACTACAGACAGGCTTTATTAGACTATCAGACCATAGCAGCCAAGTGATGCATTGAAGAGGGGAATCATTACGTTGCTCAGAAGGTGGCCCTCTCTCAGCCGCAGCCACGATTATTAATTTTTTGCATTGACTGGGAACACACCCCTGCTGGTTTTAACCCCTCAGGTTATTGACTGCAGAGCCCCCAGTCTGATGAGTTTCTTTCTGCCTTCTCTTGCTCCGTGAGATCCTGCTCCTATTCCCTCTCCACCCTCACAACGCTACTTATATAAACTGTTTGAGCCCCCACTTTCCCTTCTAATGTCCTGACGTTGGTGCTTTGCTTTACTTTGAGATGCATCCTGCTTGTTGTTCCTGAGCCCAATCAGCAGTGACAAACACTTCCTCAGAGGAGCCGCCGTGTACGCAAAAACACGCCCTCCCGTGTCCGTCTGTATTCGTCTCATCAACGCGAGTGTGAGAGGTGAGGAGGGATGAGGGATTAATTTGCCTGCTGCATGAGGAGGAGGATGGCAATTTCTCCAACTCCCCCCCTCCTCTTTAAATATTGAAGTCTCAACTGTAGTGTGGGCTTGTTTCTCTTTGCAGTGACTCAGAGGTTGTAAATGTGTGTCTGGTCTTGATTACGGCGCTTTAGAGAAGACATAGCGAAACATCATCATTGAGACTGAGAATGTAGGGGGGGGGGGGGGGATCAATATTAAGACCTTTAGGAGAGAGGTTCCGTCATTTACTATTAATAATGGGCCCTGTTGCCTGCTGTAATAACGCCATTAGGAATACTGGAAACAGATACTTCATCCACAGCTAAATGGCCTTCACAATACACCCACATGCAGAAACAATCAGCAGCCACAGTGTACAGTATCATTCACACTCTCAGCCTCTACCTTTCTCCATCGCTCCCACAGGCCTTCTGAGGCCATCTCCAAACATTCCCCCCTAATTGGCGCTTTTAAACAAGAAAAAGTAGACTAGGTCAGATCAGGGTAGCGTTAAACTGGAGAGGTGGATAAAGACGTGGAAAGTGGAAAAATAAATGTCAAATGGGACAAAGGAGCGACAGAGACGAGAAATAGAAACAGAACCAAAACAGTAAAATCAGAGGAGAAGGAATTATCTGGAGGATGAAAACAATGGCGGGAGAAAAGATGATGGTAAACAAATGATAAACAAATTCAGTTCTGAGGAAATCAATTCGAATGAGATAGGATCAAGCGCTGAAATGTCATTTTACTTTTGGGCGTCTGTGAAATGACATTTGACTGCAGAGAAAAGCACACAACGCTCTAGAAATACAGTTGTCTTCAAACTTTTGTAGGAAACTCACAAAAATGCTTCATGAGAAGTGGGTGGCACATTCATCCACTAATGTTTTTCCTTCTTTCTGCAGAGCTTCATGGTGACACATTCTTTAAATTAAGAATCTCTGTTCTATTCGCTCTTTACTGTGATCGTTTAAAATCACCAGTGAATCTGTGATGGACCGGTGGCCTGTCCAGGTGAACCCTGCCTTCACCCACAGTCAGCTGAGATCAGCTCCAGCACCAGGAGAGCTGGATAAAGCAGTATAAAAGTTCAATAAATACATAGTTGGAGTTCTCAAATTTCACACTCTGTTTTGTTTGTGAAAGGGTAGCATATGAAGAACATGCAAACTCCACTCAGAACAGCCCATCCAGTAATCAAGAGGGTTAACCGCTCCAGTGTACATACAATACTTTGCACACGTGCATATTGTATGAACTACAGTAACTTTCTTCAGAAATACAATGAAAAAAATTCAACAGAAAATGTAGAGTTGAAAAGAATGAGAGTGCAGGAGTCCAGATCACATAAAGTAATATTTCAGTTGTGATTGATGCAACAAAATGAACTGTTACTGAAGATGGAAGCTGAGCAGCATTATCATAAACTCTTTCTGTACACAAACTTCTGCTCAGCTGGAGTCCAGAGGAGGAAAAACCAAGCGGAATGGGGCGAATTACAGTAACGGAACCACGCCTCAGTTTATAGTCAGTAACAGTGAAGTTAGCTGGGAAAAGTAACATGTTAGATTATTTGTTACTAAAAATAATAACGCCGTTTATTGTAATACAATTGCCCCTGTCACTGGTTATCTGTGGTAGGATTTTTTTCTGTTCATAACCACTGAATATTTTCATGAAATATTCAGTTCTTATAATACTACTACTTCTAGTACTACTACTACTACTACTACTACTACTTCTACTACTACTACTACTACTACTAATAATAATAATAATGATAATAATAATAAGAATATGATTTAAATGCATTGTTGTTTTTGTCTTGTATGGAAACAGTTGGAGCGATCACGTAACATATTACGTCACATCACGTACTAAGTAAGAAATTACCTTAAAAAAATAATTACAATCATTCTCATTTTTCACCTGTCATTGAAGAAACATTCCCCTGAAACAATCTGTCCTCTCCAAGGATGTCTTGGTCACAATTTTTTTCTTTCAAAATGAGTTGTTCCAGACAACTAGGTTGCCAAACAAGCAATACACCATTCTGTATTTTATGACCGCGCTTTCGGCCTGCATGCCACACCGTCTGCCTAGGGCAACGTGCTTGGAGCATAAACTCACCTAAAGTCTACCAACCTGGCAACCTGGACTCTCTAAATGGAAGGAGCACTTTATATGAAATAATTTTACTTATTGCACCTTCAACATCAGCAGTGTTTGACTCTGGTGGTTTTATTTGCTTCTTCATGGAGGAGAAAAGCCTTAGTGGTCCTGAACAAACTCAGCAACAAGAAAGATGTTCAACAGTAAGTAACAATGTGATTATCCTATATCTAATTATGTACCTGTCATTTATTAGCAGCATCATGTTCGCCTATCTTTATAGGAATTATCTGCATGTTTATCTCAGCAATTTTATTGCTACTTCTCTTTGTCAATAAGTCCAGAAAAATAACTTCTAGAAACAAAAGGGACATGTCTGAATTAGATGGGTCACTGTCAGCATCAAACATGAGAAGCAGGGACCAAAACTGGCCATCCAGTGTACTGTGTCTGCTCCATAGATTGAACATTTTTCTTGTTTTATCAAGTTTGGCAAATTACACTAAAAATGAGAGAGGGAAAAAAGAACAGCTGTTTGCTGCAAAGATGCTGCAGTGAAAGTTTTTGCTAGCTTTAAATCCATACTGTGAAGTAAAGTTTGTTAGAATAAGGAATCTCGGCCACGGCTCAGCTGGTAGAAAGGGGTCTTCCATTCCCAGTTTGGTGGTTCGATTCCCTCTCAGTCAGTTCAGGTGATGAAGTGTCCTTGGCAGGACATTGAACCCCAAGTTGCTCCTGCTGGTGTGGAATGCATGCAAATCAGCCACTAGCACTGGTGTGTGGATGGGATTTGAGCGATTGAAGAAAGAGATAATATAGAAGCAATGAGCGTTGGATTCATGATCTGGTTTTGTAGTGTTGATCTAGCTGGAAAACACATTTCAACACATTCCATCTGCAAGGAGCAAAAACCTGTGAAGGCCCTTTCTAACACCAACCCCTCCATTTCCTCAGAGCTTCCACTTGAGCCTCAAAGCTTTCTCGGAACAGGTTCCTAAAAAATAAAGTAAAATTATCTCAAATCAGGTTTTCAAATCAATTCACTTGTCTTTAATATTATTATTAACTTTGATCTTTATTACGTTGAGGATTGGGATAATATCACATTGCTTTGCATTTCCACATATGTTCACACATAAATTACACATGTACCGTATTTGAAAATAATAATAAAGCCTATTTTTTGGCTCAGGAACAGGCCATTTAATTTTATTTCTTAAGGGAAAATTTGTTTTGGCTTTTTGACAAGTTGTTCTTAGATCAGTTTTCAGGAATTAATGAAGAGGCTGTAGAAATCATGCAGACCGAGATGCAGCATCAATTTAAAGAGTGTAACAGTGGTAAGGTTGCACTTCTTCAGAAAGAAAATCCAAGTTGTTCAAGTTCTGCATAAAGGACATTAACTGTGAGACATTATATGAACATGATATGTGATAATGTTACTGAGCATTGTGCTAAATGCAAATACTAAAAGCAATGATGTTTTTCGTGTTTCTCTGCCTTTGTGTTTCTCTAAAGCAAAAGTCTCAAAGTCTCCAAAGCACAGCAGTGTTTTAACTTTGTCGTTTGTGGTAATGTTTGTGTTTCTGATTTGTGCTCTGTGGTCACCAGGTAGGAAATAATTCAGCCTGCCAATCCCTTAAAAAAAGACTTAATTGCACTATGTGAATAAATTGCTATTCATCACACTCTTGTTTCATATTTGAAATTGTGAGTTACCATAGTCTAGTATTAATTAATCATCAATATGTACATTTCTCATGTTGAGATCACATTAATGATGAATTTATGGAGTATTGTATAATTAATTGTGAATGTTTTCTGAATGAACTCATATTTTTTTGCAGTGAAGTGGGAATCTGGGAGCTGCTGTCTGGTCTGATATTGAAATTGAGCTGAAATTAAATGAAGAAAAACAACATCGACATGTCAGTAATAACTTCACTCAAAGTCAGAGGGGTTAGCAGTAAATAAAATTCAGCTTCGGATTCACTTCGTGTTGACTTTGCAGTTGTATGATTAAACCGTGGAAATAAATGAGTTTGACATCGGGAGTGTTTGTGGAACTGTTGACCCTGGTCCGAGCTCACCATGCTGCTGTGCTGGAGGTGAGAAGCTCGGATGATTTTTATCTGGAGGAGAGCTGAGAGGAAACCAGGGCTCATATTATTCCTACTTTCTCACTGACAAGTGTGTTTCCGAGGTTCAGCTTTGTGACCTTTGTAACCTCTTGTGGGAGTAGGAGAAGGCTATCGATCACCAAGTCTTTTTCCCAGTTTGCTTCTCCATGACAACCACTCGGGTTCATCTCAGCTACACCCCCCGATGCCCCCGACCGTCAGACTCCCGCCTTAACACTGGGGGTGGTGTGTGTCCGTATCAATGGGGATTCTGTCGGGTAGTGCCGAGGTTTATCCACATGTAAGCATAAACATGTTGCTCTGGATTTCCCTGCAGCGACAGGCAGCATCAGTCCCTGCAGCGGGACTGCAGGGCTCTTTCTGCTTCAGAGTTTAGCAGTTTAACTTTAAGGAGACACGCTCGCAGAATCAGTGTGGCGAGACTGTGTTTCCCTCCTGCGTCGGCCTCCTGGGAGAGTGGGCATGTCAGAGCTAATTATGCCTTCCCCAAATCAAACAAAATGGCTCCTGTTGGTCCGTGCGTCTATATGCTTGTCTTTCCAGCCTCGCTTCAGAATTCACGCAAACAACTCCGCGTGAGGAGGAAGAAAATATACTGCGCATAACAAAGCCTTAATGAAATGTTTAGATTTACAAGTATATGGGACCATTACCGAGACACTGGAGACTTTTTTTTTATAACGTTGAATGGATGAACAGTGAGATTATACAGTTTCACATCAATTCCTCAACATTCAATTTCTGTCAGCCAGTCAAACTTTATTTCTATTGCATTTTCATGCAGGTTACTACAATTCAAAACACTCCACCAAAGATTCGACCTAGTGATAATACTATGAGAAAACAAATATGGACAAAGACACAGTGAATGCAAGATAAGAGGATTTTTCTTGTCTTTTTTTAATTGATGTACTGAGAGGGAACAAAGAAGAAAGATAAAATATCAGAATTGCACAAACAGGGTTTCCTGCTAATTTCACAATCATTACAATCAAAGTTTGCTTCACGAACACAGATATATCAAACATTCGCTTGTATGTGAGGATTCAGAGTTTTTGTGATCTCAGCATTTTTTCATGTTTAGTCTGCAGAGTTTAGAAGATTTTCTTTTACCTTCAGGTTCTCTGGTTTCTCTGTGGTTTTTCTGTGGTTCTCGCACAATCCAAACACATGCATGTGGGGGTCATCAGTCATGTAGAATAGCTTGTAGTTGTGAATGATTTCCTGCCTGTCTCTCTGTGTTAGTTCAGTGTCGGACAGGCTTGTGTCCCGGCCAGATCCTGTAACTCACCCGGCCAGTGTTAGCTGTTATCGCCTGCAGCTACTGCAACACTCACTTAACAGATGAAGAAGTTGCTGGTACTACCTGCACCACCGTAGACCACGATGGACAATTCAAATAGGAAATTATTGTACAGATTAATTCATCATTAATTTGCTCGTCTTTCGTTACACTGATTAGTTGCAGAATATGAGTCAGGCATGCGCAAATATCAGGAAAAAAGACCTGCTCATTACAATGTTAGATAAATGGGTTCGGTTACAGGCCACATACAAATCAAAATATTATGAAGAACAGGGTGACATAGAGGCGGTTTGCATTTATTCATTTATTACAATTAAGCATCTTGTGTTGTGCTTGATGGATTAAACGTCATGGGAACAGAGCAGGGAAGAGGATGATGTCAGTGTGCTACTGAAACAGAAAGGAGAGCAGAGATAAATGGGGGCAGCTCAGACAGCAGAGACTTGCTTTGCTGTGTTAATTGAGGAATATCCTCTCTCTCGTCTTCTCCCGCGCTTGTAGTTTGCGCGCTGCTTGACTTGACCTCAGGCTGGATGCTGTTTTTGAGGAGGACGGCTTATCAACATAAATGACAGGTGCTGGAGTGCGATCGTGACCTGCTGAGGGCGGCGAGGGCACGATCAACAATTCAGTCAGCTGCCTGCAGGAGGAAAGTCGAGTTATTATCATTCCTGCTATTTTACAACTGAGGGCGTTTGAAACGGCTGCGAGGTGGCGTCCTGATATTTTCGGATGCTTCTGCAGGGGCGATCGTCCTGAAATACTGCAAGATTTACATTTTAAGAACACAGAGGTGTGGTTTTACATATATATAAACATGAGGATTTTATTGAGTTTGCTTTGAGTTTTTGTATGCTTGGTTTACAGATTCTCCTCAGCCTCAGCTGATTGATTCTGCTTGAGGTGATGGAATCAGTCTGAACCTTTCTGTTCATCACTGCATCCTACACATAAAATTAATTCGTTGTACTTGTGAACTTTAATAAAGATACCACTATTCATTTGCAACTACCACATTAAACATGGAGTTGCATGGAGTTGTGAGTTACACATGGGCAAAAGTAATTACTGTTATTTATGGATGCAGATGCACTGATATGATCATTTTGACCAATGCCGATATCCCATATTAATATAGCAGTTATGACTGATAGCCAGTATTTACAGATATCGATACTGATAATAAAAGCAAGTTTCTATAATGATTTTTTTATACTGAAATCTATGTAAAAATGGAATAATTAAGAAATTAATTAATTTATTTTCCAAAACTTCAATTTACTTACTTATTGGACGGAATTGGATGTGTGATATCTGCTGATACCGATATCAGTGCTGATATGTTGTGCATCTCTACTTTTATTGTCATGCTATGTATGCACTTTCGTGGCTAATTGAAAATCCCTGCTGCAAAACATTACGTTTGTCCAATCTTTTCAGTGTTTGTGCTTTGCAGTTTTCCGTGTGCAATTGTCTTTCCAAAAAAATGAAACGGACATCATGGAAGTACAAAATTGTGAGTTTTAACAGTGTGTAATTCCAATTGATACTGCAGTTCAGATGAGGAGCCAAGCCCGCAGAGTGAACTGAACCGCCTTTTACTGTGTGTTTGAGAGAAAAGCTGTGGGAATAGAAATCCAAATCTTCTGTGAAGCTCAGCCTTTCTGCTCAGAGCGAGTGTGAAAACTGCAGCTGCTGTAAGTAACAATGATGGAGTTCATGTCAGACCTACTTGTTGCTGTGAGCAGTCATAATTAAGATCAACCACAGTCTCGTCAGGATCTGGTAGCTCTGGTGACACTCGTATACAGGACTTATTTTTACAGCAGCACGTCCTGCTAGTATTGGATTAGCAGTCAAGTATATGAACTTAATATATGTATCATTGTAAATCAGTGGTTAGATCATACATACATGGTGGCTCGTAGCTCTTGTCTAGACTTGCTGTCACACTTCACATCTTCACTCTTTGTCAGCTGGAATTGGCTCCGGCCCAACCGCGACGCTGAGTTGGAAATAGCTTTTACTCATTGCAATATTAACTGTTGCTCAAGTTTGCATCTTCCTGTGCAGCATTGATTTCTCACACTGGTGCCACAGTGAGCTTTACTACGTGTCGTTGCACTCCACTGAGTCAAAGGTAGCACTGACACACTCTCAAGAATGGATTTATTGGTGGAGTAGGATGTATATACAAGTAAATAAAAGCTCCATATCCAAGTAGATGGATAATTCAGATGTAGTTTAGCAGAGTGCCTCCATTTACTGCTATAGTTTCGGTGGTGAATCCAGTTTTCCAGTGTGTGTCGTCGTTTTTTCTTCCTGCACTTCTATTGGTTGTGTGTGACCATGGGCCGGGCGACTAATTCCTCTGTCAATATTTTAATTGTACCTGATTCTGACCAGTCTAAAAATAGACAATGCCCCAAAATTCACATTATAACACAGCTTTTTCAGGTTCAACATTTTGCTTTAACTTCCTGAAGTTCTTACGCTCATGGAAGCACAACTGGTGGCGTCATTGTCAGAGTGAACTGCTCAGTCATCTGTCAGAACAAGAGAGATCACAGCGTCTCTGGATAAATAATGACAAATTGGCCTGAATTTGAGGAGCACCACGTTCAGCAGCAGCCATATAGTTCATGTATCCAAAATTTGAGTTAATTGTAGTTGTACATTGCTCCAGTGGAATTAGAATATTACCACGCTATTTTTACTGCTATACACCCACATGATGATAACTTTAAGAGGGTTTAAAGTATAAATCTATGAATTGATTAAAATTCAAATGAGTTGCCTCTGTCATTTCTATGTTAAAGCAGAGATTAGTACAACACAGGGAGTTATTTTAAATCCTTTACCAGCTGTTGTGAAGCAAAAAGTTTCAGCGGTAGCTGCTAAATTTGTATCAACCTAATTAACTTTCGCAGCCTGTTGCTCCCATATGAAAATGAGATGAGCTGATTTAAAATCTTGATGATTGTTGTGACATACTGAAGTCAGTGCTGGAATACTGACTTTTACTGTGGCGGCTCATGGAGAGCACATTAATCAAGTGACTTAAGCAGCGGAGCTGCTACAGAATTAGCAGTAATTGGCCACGAGCTGATATAATCTACCACTGCTGATGTTGGTCAGGCGCAGGGTGTCCCAAGGTGTCCCAGCAACAAACCTTATCTTCCTCCTGCCCTGTTTTAATCGTCGCACGCGCCACCAAAACAAATATTCGCTTTTTCTTGTCCTCATTTGACACTGCCAGCGTCTCTGTCTGCCAGGGAAGCTTTCTGTGGATGTCTGCTGCTTTTCTGTTGCGCAAGCACACGCACACAAAAACACAGATTGAAGTCAGCTAATTCGATGTGTTGTGGCATTTTGTAAACATGCATTTTAATTCTGGCTGCAGCCCATTGCTGTATTTGACGACAAAGATTTTCAGCATTTGAATTTTGTTTTATTTGCATACTCTGAAAGCACGGTTGGAGTCCGCACTCAAGATGAAATTATTTACTTTGAAACAGCACTCCAATGTTGCTCGTCGGTATGGGGATGTAGTGTGAGGTGAATGAACAGCTGTGTGAACAAATCTGCTTCGTTTGTGTTGCTAAGCAACAAAGATTATGTTGCGGATGCCACTGAAGATCTATACATCTCGGTCTGTAAAACTGTTATTTTTGGACATCTTCAGGCTTTTTTTTTTTTTTTTTTCAAATCGGAAAGCTCGATACCTTGTTAAACATATGGGACGGGTCGCTCATGTTGTAAAAAAAACAAAAACCCAGCTCTGCCCACATTTGGATCGCAGCAGCATGCTAAACACTCAGCAGGACCTCATTTAACTCACCCAGCAGTAACAGAATATTTTTACGAGATATTGGACATATAAATTCAGGAGACAGACCCAGAGAGACCCCGGGTTGTGTCTGAAATCATCTGCTTATTCTTTTATTCACTGCTTCCTAATATGAGTCAGTCCTGAACTTTATATTAACATTTTTGACATCTTCTTATCGTTGTAATTTCATATCATCACCAACCGCTTTTCCATCTCTTTGAAGTAGCAGGATGCTCCCTCTTTTTCAGTGTTTCAGTGGGACGTTGTACTGAAATGGCACCATGTGATCTGTAACGTTTTGGTTTTTTGCAGATCGCTTGACGATGATTTGCTGGGCAGTCAGTATTGATGACTATGATACTGAGCAGGACCTGCACTGACTAATCCGGCCTGCCTTGATGAGTTTGAGATCGATTGCACTGTCATCATTTTCCTCTTGGGGTGCTGCAATTTTTAGAAATCTATAACCTACTACTTTGTTGAAGCAGCCAGCCACAAAACAAGTTTGCTGTGATGCATAATGAATATTATGGGCCGTGTTTACAGCATCAAGTTTAACTCTGAGGTTGCTAAATTTGTTCTGTTTGAACAGTTACGCTCATAAAGCCTCTTTAAAAAAAAAAAAAGTCTGATAAAAAACAGCCCTACTCCAGATGGGCCCTCAGCTCAGTACTCATATCATGAGCGTGTCTCTGTGTTGATGCTTGTTTATATCTCGTATTTTGACCGAACCTTGCTGAAGAAGATGCTCAAGGCATCTTTCCTGGCATCTGCAGCTGTGAGCTCATCAGTCCTCGGCGTGTGTGTATAAGTGTGTGTAACCTCCGCGTGACATATGCCGCTGCCGCTGCTGCGTGTCTCTCCAGCCTGTGACGTTAACACAAGGTCAAACAGGGAGAGCATCTGGTGGGCGACACGCGGGGTATTTGAGGAATGTCAGGGAGCATCTGGGTTGCACTTGCGCACAACACAAAATTACAGACACAGGTCTAAAAATGCTTTCACACGCATTAACATTGATTTGCCACTGTCACTACTCTCTCTCTCTCTCTCTCCCTCTCTGTTTCTCTTAGTGTCTTGCACACACACACAAAAAAAATACACAGACGCTTATCACACAAATGCACAACTCTCCAGTGCAGTAACGGCAGCAGAAGATAGGGGCTGCTGCAGGACTGTGGAAGCTGTCTGGCCAATCCGCTGGCAGGTTGTTTGGAGCCCGGCTTCCCACTGGCACATCTCCTTCTCCTTTTTTCTGCCGACGATCGTCGTTTCTCTCCATCCTTTTGCGTCTCCCTTCCTGTCCCATCCCCCCCGTACCCGTCTCCTTCCTTGGGATTAATATTGGCCGCGGCCGGCCGCTGTGTGCCGGAGCAGCGGCGGAGCGGCACATCCAGGAGGGAGAGAGTGGGGTTTCACTGAGGCAGCAGGAGAAGATGTGCAGTGGTCGCTTGCAAAGCTAGAGGACGCCTGGGAGGACAGGCTGTCTGTGGATATATACCTGTGGAGAAAGGACTGCTCTTGTCAACATCTGGGCCAGCTGCTGATGAGGTGTCTGGATTGCACTGTCTTTCTCTCATCTGTCTGTGGCTCTCTGTCTTGATATGTGTCCGCGTGCATGTATCAATATGTGTGAGAGTGTGCGTGTGTGTGTGTGTGTGTGTGTGTGTGTGTGTGTGTGTGTGGTGGTGGTGTGTATGTGTGTGTGTGTGTGTCGGTGTTTGTGCATGTCAGAGATGTGTGGCCTGTGCAACACAGAGCCGTGTGATGTGCTGTTTACCCGTCTGAAAACCACCACAGTGCTAATAATGTTAATCAAGGCTGGATCCTGTCTTCCTTTGTTTCCTGGCCCTCTCCTCTCCTCTCCTCTCCTCTCCTCTCCTCTCCTCTCCTCTCCTCTTGCTGTTGCTGTTTGTGAAGCAGTTCACAGCCTTGCTAAAATGGTGTCACTTTACATAAGATGTTGGTCTGAAAGGATTAATAATCTGCGAAACACAGAGACCCCTGTGTCGGAGATGCACATGCATGCCTTGCGTGCCCAAGGTTTGCTGTGTAGAGTTTCCCTTCTCGGGCTATATGCTGCCTTTGGCAGGCGGGCGCTGCATTGATCTGAAATGGGAGGCCGAACGCTGTAGTCTCAGTTTGGCAGGAGGTCACTGGAGTATGCATGAGTGAGAGGACATGTTTGTCATTTGTAAATGCATGGCATGTAACCTCATCCCTCGCGCTGTCGGATGTGGCCATTTGTGCATACTGAATGCTGCGTGGAAAATCAGTGCTCCTCCTCTCACCCTCTTGGGCTTCTTTGGTTTAAGATGAAGGGAGGAGAAACTATTCATGGACATTATCATACAGCGAGTGCTACACAGATTTGTTGGCCCGTTCTTCGTCTCCAGCTTCACTGTACAAGACAGCTTGTACAGCAAATAATCAGCACAGACAGAGAGGCAGAAGCATAGAGGTCTGAGCTCCTGTCCTCTGTAGCCTTTGTCACCCAACCTGCTGACACCACACTTTTAGCCCCGAGGGGATCACTGGTTTACACAATTACCATGATCTGTGTGTGTTTGCGTCAGCGTGTAGCCTCTTATCATTTGCTTTGGTGTGAAAATCATTCCGAGTTTACAACCTGAGGAAGCCATTTCTATCTCATTTAAGAGCAGAAACTCTTGTTTATTTTGTCTCAAGAAACCCTTAACATACAATTCCCTCCATTTTACTGCTGACCAAAGAAGGCTAATATTGTTAAAATCATCCCTAGACTTTAGATGTTTATGCTTCAGGGACAAACCACCATATTTTTGATGGCTACTTCTACATATACTGCCTTTTAAAATAACTGCCTTAACTTTTTTTTCCAGAATTGGTTAGACGTCCTCAGAAATAGCTTCAAACTGTTCCGCAAACACCCTAAAACGTATCTAAATGGTAGATTTCCTCTGGATATTTCTCCCAATGGGATTTATCAGTAATTTATTTTTCTGTTTTCAATAAAAAATGGAAACAAATCGAATCAATGGAGGATTTATTTTTAAGGTGGAATAGCAAAAAATATCACCAATCTTCATTTTTTAATGTTCTTTATTTGTGTGTCATTTAATTGCCATGTGCCTTGTCTGTAAAGGACAATTCCACTTCACTGTCAGTTTGGACAAGCTGCACATTTTTGTTTCAGCTAAAAGTAAAACTTCTTAGAACTCACAAACTTTTTCAAATATTGCAAATATATTTTGCAATTTCATGTGCACACATCCCCATAATATTTCCTTGCAGGTTTTGTGCTTTTGGAAACTTCAAATATAAAAGCACTGAGCCTCTCAGTCAGACTGCTGCTTTTTCTTCTCCAAAAGAAAAATTCTTGCAGTGATCATGAAGCTAATTTTAATTTTCAATAACGTCTGTGCCCATCACCTTACCAAAGTGTCACCTGCTCTGTGTGTGTTTTCAGTCGAGTGCAAACACTAACCTCTTTCTTGATGTATTTGTTTAGGGGGGGTGGTTGACAAGGATTTGCGGCACTACCTCAACCTGCGCTTCTCCAAGGGCTCAGTGGACCACGACCACCAGCAGATCATCAGAGACAACCTCTACCTCCGCACTGTTCCCTGTGAGTCTGCATCATCCTCCCTCTCCGCCGCCTCCTGGCCTCCATCACCGTCTCACGCCTGTCTGTCATTGCTCTTTGATCTCTTCCTCCAGGCTGCCTCACCTTGTGTCTGTAATCGTCTGTTTCATTGTCTTCCTCTATTTCTTCGTTATCGTTTTCCTCACCCCTCTGCGCATTGTTTCCTTTTTTTAGCTTCCCCACCTTGTCCCGAGGATACTGCTCTCTTATTTTTCGCCACACACTCGGTCTTTCTCTCCGTCTCTCGCCGTCTATCGCTCCTTCTTTTCCTTCAGCCGTCCGGCTGCCGAGCTCTCAGCCTGAGGTTTCCACGGCAACCACCCTCTTGTCTCGAGGCTGGCGTTGTCGTGATGCCCTACCCCCTTCAGCACACGATAGGCACGCACAACGCACACGTATATATGAAGATAATCACAAGTTGCTCTCTTGAACACGTTTAAACAAAAGAAAAAAAAAAAACAAGTCTCTTGTCTGTGTGTGGGGAATTTTCCATTCCGGTTAAACAAATCCTCATAGAGACACGTCATGCCTGTGAGGATACATGTGAACATGGGTTGTGTTATCAGCGCGTGTGCCTTTTGCCTGTTGGGGTACGATGTCATTGCCGTGATTGACATTGAGGGGGATGCTCAGTAGATCCGCCTTCTGTCAATACACCGCGCGGCTCGTGAATCAGCCCGCGTGCTGCAGACCACACGTTATTCCCTTCATGCAAAAAGTGGATCAGAGCACGCTAGCTGGATGTTTTTTGGTGGCCGGTGCCGGCATATTTCAAAGCGCTCGGGTAAATGACCGTGTTCATGTCGAAGACTATGCGACAGACGACGAGGCTCGTTTTGACGTCGACGCTAGTTTGTGTTTGCATTGACTGAGTGCTTCTACTATAGACGTCCTCTGCCGGTGTGTTGAGCTGCTGACACAGAAGTGATTGTTTAATACACAGCTGCACACTTCCTGAGCCTCTCTCCTCCTCTTTTTCCTCTTCTCTCCCTCCCTCCCTCCCTCTCTCCTGTGGTTTTCATCTCTTTGCTTCGGCTCGCGTTCACGCTCCTTCCTGCTTTTCCCTCCTTTTTACTTCTTGGATTTCTTTCGGTGACCACCTCACTCCATCACATTTTTTTTTTCATCCCTTTCTATTTTGACTTTACGTGGCCTCTCCCTCTCCTTCCCTCTGCTTCTGCTTTCTTCCACCTTTCTCAGACCGTTGGCTGTGTAATAGTGCATTAAAGGCAGACTGACAGGGTGACTGGTAAGGTGATGGGAGCTGGCTGAGCTTCAACACTCCGGCCCCATTGAGACTGAAGGATGGCACGTACTTTTTTCAGTAGCACGAACCATAGCTTTGCCCCTGTGTTTCAATTATAACAACCTTTCACCCCTGGGACTGGAGAGACGGTTATTTTGTGTGATGTGTGAGTGGTAATGACATCCCCATAATTAACTGCCTATCACTCAACAAAGCCGATCCAGTGTAATGAAGATTATAGAAACTTCTAGACCTCCTGCACAGCCTTGTTAAATCATATGCCAATTATCTGAATTTCATTTGAATACGTCTGTGTTTTCACAGTGATTCCTTCGCCTTATCTTAGCCTCATGGATCTTTTTTAGCGTTTGGTCTGTAGGTCATCCGGGCTGCTTAGGAGACTGTTTCATACATATTCAGTCTTACACTTTCTGGTAGTCTGAGGCGCTGCTCAACCAGCAGAGTGACACAACATCAGACTGCTAAAAAACAGGGATGATGGTCCTGAGCGATGCACTGCTCATGCCCAGTGGGCTTCTTGTTTTCGTGGTTTGGAGCGCTATAAAATCAGTGTTTTTCTCCCTTGTCTGAAGCGCTCTGACCACGCTGTCAGTGCGGGTCTGTCAGCTTGACAAGCAGACGCCACTCTGCATCACAACATGCTGTCAAGGACGTGGCAGGAGGTGTGTGTGTGTGTGTGTGTGCGCGCGCGCGTGTGTGTGTGTGTCTGGTCTGCGTGCATGTTCATGTGTGTGCTCATACAGCTAGAAGACTCACATGCTGACATCAACTACTGCATCCTGTTACATCATTCGGCTCAAGGATTGGCCACTCTCCCCCAAATAATAATGAATTAAGTTTGCTGTGTGATATTCATTACTGCAGAATTTGTGTTGTGACCCCCCCAGGCGACCAGCCGTGTTTGTTTATCTTTATGCTTTGTGTTTTTTGCTTGCATTGTGATGTTCACTGTCTGTTGGCTTCTTTTGGATCTACACACATGCAAACTAACAGCACGTCTCCCACTTCAAGGACATCCACACACTTTCATCAAGCTTGGCACAGACGGCCACTGCAGCCTTATGTTTACAATGAAAGAGATAAACCCGGTTGTGCAAGAGAGAATCGATAGTTCGATAAAGTGTCAAGCAGAAGCAATCAAGAAGGCCGAGCAGAACTTGAGACGTGAAGGGAAACGACTTCACAGAGGCGTCACACAATGCAGGGTTGAACCCGCTGATGAGATTGTGACTGTTTGAACTGACTTTTCGAGCGTTTGTGTGTTTGGATTTGTCTGATTTTCTTTGCACGGCTAACTTGACCATCTTAGAAATCAAGCTTGTGTTCCTGTCAGAGCAGAAATTTGAGAAGAGCTTCAGATGGTCCTGTTGTCTCCATATAAGTGTGGTGAGACCCTCTTTGATGCAAATGGGAATGACAGTAAAACAGTGAAAACGTGACAAAGGAGTGAAAAGGTCTAGAAAATGCACAGTATGAAGCATAGGAGCGTGTGGAGCTATAATAAACTATGGGAGAGAGGGGCGAGGGATGATAATGGATGTAGACATGAGCAAAGAGGCTCTTTGAGAAGATAGAAAATGGGGAGAAGACAGAAGGAGTGGAGGTAAAGAGGAGGCGATCAGCAGGCTAGAGGGAAGAAGACTGAAAATGAGAAACATGAGTCAATGGAGGAGGACGAGGATGGGATGGAGGGCTGAGCTGTGGGGAGCAAAAGGGCGAACGTGCACTGAATGGGGGTAGAAGGAGATATGAGGGAGCCTCGTAAGTCATTCCCAAGAGAACCATCTCCTCTCCTCCACTCTACTCAGAGGCATCAGTAAAAGGCTCTATAAATAGCTGCAACAGTGAGCAGCACATTTTGCTACTCAGATAGCCTATAAATACATGCAGCTTCTGTCACTTCGCATCCGATGCTCTGGACGCACGCCGCCCTGCAGCTTCTCAGCCTCCGACAGGGAATCCTCCTCTGGAGACTTCAGAGGAGGAGCAGATAAAGATGTTGATGAGAAACGTGGCCAAGATGCTTAGGATGGTGATGGTGATGAGGCTGACGGACGTCTCTGATAATGATAGGTCTAACGGAGATGGCTATCATGATGATGTGAGCAAGTGTGTGCAAAATGAAAATCATCCGAACGTAAGCGGGAGGTTTTAATGCGCAGTCCTGGTGATCTAGAGTACACTCGCACTGTTGGCATTCAAAGCATTTAGCGGTTAGAAAAGTCCAAGGATGTGAACAAAAGTGACCGTTTAATGCTGAACCTTTTAATAGTTTATTGTAAAAATTCAAACGTACAGCTTGAAAGCATGGCCGAATCCAATATGTATGCAGAAAAGCACTTTACCCACTCTGCTGGTGTACATATCTGTCTGTGTGTGACTCTATTTTCTGGCAGTCTCATTCTTTTGCCTTTATTGCTATTGACAAGGAACACAGTCGGCACTGCACAAAGATATGAGCAGGCCCTTTACGATAAGCAATTGGTTTCTATGACAACCACAAACTGTTTTCATTTCTGACTTGTCAAACTGTTGTTTACTAGGATTTCACGTGTTATGGGGCCAGTGGTGAGTCAGTCGATTTTGCGGGTTGCGAAAATTGCAGATTAGCACAGATGGAACCGACGTCATTTTAAAAGTGCATTTGGGATGAATTCAGTGAAGATCGTTCATGATGTGACCCGGTTGATAGACTGGGTTGCAAGCTTTGGAAAAAGATGTTTTTAAAGTGCTTTGCAAAAAAGCACCTTTTTGAACCAATTTTTCTTTATAAATCATGTTCAAAGCTGCAAAAGCAAAACAATCCCCATGTTGCTATTTCATGATGAATGAACATTAGCGTGAGTTGTCATCTGCAGCGTCATATTGTGGTTTTCTGTCAAAATTTAAATATTCAGGTCTGTTCGGTTCAGGCAGTATGACTGCCAATGTCTCGGATTCATTTTCATTTGAATAAATCCCATCATTGTTAATGTGCAGTCAGATGCATACCTGCTGTAAATACCCGTTAACAAAGTGTGCACCTCCAAACAAACAGTTCATTCATCAGGAATGATTTCTTCAACAAAGGAGGCTGTCACCACCGTTATCCACCAAACTCCCCCACTTCTATCTGTTTGATCTTTCTTTTTTGATGAGCTGAGAAAAAAAAAAATCCAGTTTGTTTTGCATCCAGAAATTTGTCCTGAAATTCACCCAATAATAGATTCAGTGTCGTCAAGAGTTAAATCCTGTTTATAGATTGCTGTTGTATAATTCAGATTTTTACTAATGTGTGTTTGATTGAGATTAAATTCTAATTTGATACTGTGAGTAATGATAATGAGGCCAGGAGGAAGAGGAGTGATGAAGCTATTTTAGGATGTTTGTCAGGATGGTAATATTGAAGTTCAGTGAGGTGATAAAGATAAGTTCATTCCGTGTCTGTGTGTGTGTGTGTGTGTGTGTGTGTGTGTGTGTGTGTGTGTGTGTGTGTGTGTGTGTGTGCGGGGGGAGAATGAGTGACTGCGCTGGAACTGACACACACTGTACTCACGTATGACTGCACGCATGTTTTTTTTATATTTGCTATATTACACAGTTGCATTGATTATTCTGTTTGTGGGATGAGATTGAATAGGCTGAGCTGATAAATGAATCATGAGTGTTACAAGCCATTCTTTGTTAAAGTCGTGTGTGTTTGCCGATGAGTCTGTGTATGTGAGTGTGAGTGAAGCGAGAGAGAGAGAGAGAGAGGGAGAAATACATCATCCCCCAGGGACTCTCTCCTTAAAGGGTGATTTGCCTGCTGGCTTGCTCTTGTTAAAGGGCTGGCTGACATGCTTTGATGTGGTTCTCTGCTCCCTGCGGTTTGATTGGCACTCTGGATTAATGTTGTTCCTCAGATGAAAGAAACCGTGAGGGAATGAGATGAATTTTATGAAATGAAAATAGCAAATATTGAACTTGTTTAATGAACTGGTTATGTTTGCAAAGTGCTCCCCCCGATTAAGGCCCGGACAGGTGTCATCTTATCACTTTTTCTTCTCGTCAGTGCGATCCTCCCGCTCAGCAGTTAGTCACAGAATGAGCTTCTTCTGTAGCCTTTTTCGACTCGTGTTTTCTTTGAGGTTTGCCTGTAGACCTCAGATCAGCGTGATAAGCGTGATGGCCAGGGGACTTGATTGCTTGATTGTTTACGCTGGTCAAGCCTTTTTTGAAACACACACATGCACACACACACACACACACACACACACACACACACACACACACACACACACACACACACACACACACACACACACACACACTGTCGTCCTGTGTCAGTCAGACTTGACATGACAATATTCGAATAGAAGAAACATTCCACCTGATTCAGCCTGATTTCTCCATGTTTCATTTGGTGTGAAAAGTTTTAATTGAATACTTCTTTTTTTATTTTTTTATGTATGAATCCTTCTAAAATGAGTTTTTTCATGTTCCGTTTTCCTCATTTAAACTTTGTGCCTGAACAGGTCCATCCATCACAAAACGGGGATGTGACGGCAGCTGAAGTACACAGAGCTGTTTGATTCTTCATTTGTTTGATCGAGAAGTCAACCAGTGAGGGCAAACTGAAACTGATGCATAATTTGCTCTAAATGCTTTTGACAGTTTGGAATTATGTATTTTATTTCACAGCGACATA
Source organism: Salarias fasciatus (assembly GCF_902148845.1). Lineage (NCBI taxonomy): Eukaryota > Metazoa > Chordata > Actinopteri > Blenniiformes > Blenniidae > Salarias > Salarias fasciatus. The sequence continues at coordinate 15,722,983 of NC_043751.1, forward strand.
AAGGTTCAATGTGATTTTTCTCTACGCCACTTTATAGGGATGCACATTGATATTGATACAACAATATTTTCTGCCAATAAACACAAAAAAAGCGGCATCTTTATCGGCATGAAGCATCGATGGTCGTATGTCGATTTGTATACAGGAGACTGAATCACCTCCAGCCCACTTATTCAGATTTATTCATATGGCAGCTGTTTTATGCTCTATAAAGTACATTTTTATTGTTCCTGCAACTATAAGTGGTTAATGATTGCAAAGCATTTCATTCTTTAGTTATTGTGAAAATGTTATGAGATAAAGAAAGCGTTCTCAATTCATTCTTTAAAACTCTCTTTTGGGGAATTTTCATGATTTCATGCAGCAGTTGGTCAGTCAGTTTCTGTGGTGTGTGAGCTTACTAGTCAACTTTATAGGATAATGTCTCCCTTTTTGACAAACAATTAAAGGTTTCAGTTACCAGACAATAACGCACAAAATCGGTTATTTGTAGCATCTGAAATGAATAAAGTTAATGACCTTCTTTGCCTTTTGCGGTTCTAAAAATGCGCTTTTATATCCATTCCATCTGTCCACCCATCTGCCCACTCATCCTTCCATTCATCCATCCATCCGTCCATCCTCTGTGCCGCAAACAAGGTTCACTGGACACCCAAGCCAATCCCAGCCAGCTAACAGACCTAGTTAATTATAAGTTACCAACATGTAACACATTGAAAATTGATGACCATCACAAATTTGCTCAAGAGACATCCAAAAACAACATTTACTGTCATTTCAATTAGTGGAGTCAGTCAGTGTTTGGTGTTTTTTGTTGAGAATGGCTTCATAGGATTAACTGACCAACAGATCACCTGTCCATTCAAACACTGTAGGTTTGAATGGTTTCTGAAACGTACAGGATTCAGGGTTGCAGATAAAGTTGGAGTCAAAGGAATACTTTGACTTTCATGGAAACAGCATTATTCACCTTTTTGCTGATAGAGTTCGATAAGACGATCAATAGTTGCTGCTCCAGCATCTTGCTAGCTGAATTTAGCAGGGAGGCGGCCCGCGGAAGGAAAGACGTTGGCTGAATCTCTCCCAGAGTGACAGAGCCCACCTACTAACACGTCTGAAGCTCACCAGCAAACAATTGGTATCAACCAACAATGTATTTGGAGTAGCTCGGTACAGTGGGTGATGATATACAGAGCTATTTGAGTTTCATGAGTTTTAGCTGGCTGTATGATGGTTCAGCCAATAAATAATCCAAATCGTAACCTCCTAAAACAGTAAGTCACCTCATTCACTTTGTTTTCCACTTCTTGTTTGAAGTGAATTAATGACCTGAAGCTGTTGTGTGACTGTCTGTCCCTGCTGACCTGTCCAGAGTATCACCTGTCTTCACTGGTGAGTGCAGCAGAGGAAAGGATGTGTTAACCAAATACAGGTAGTTGTTTTAAAAATCCGTAAGTATATAATGGAATGAGAAAATATTGAAGACTGACTTACTTCTACGTTACTGAATTGTTTTTGTTTTCATCAGTTGAGGATTTCTTTATGTTTTTGTCTCAGAAATGTGACTCTGTTGACAGGATTCAGCTACAAAGGGCATAAAGAGAAAAGTTAAGTGATTTTGTAACTGATCTGGATTGAATAAACCTGGCTGCTCAAACCAGTTCATCTGTCATGCTTTATAAAATTAACACAACCAGGGATCGATTTTTCAGGTTGTGGTGACAGTTTGAAGATGCACTATTTTCATTGTTCAGATTCGGCTTACTGGTTATCAATACATTGTTCTGTGCTTTGAAAACATGAATACTTCTGTTAGTGTCTACTTTCTATGCAGTTTACACACTGTGACAATGTTGCTGTTGAAGCTTTCATACCGGTAAAGCCCAGCTGAATACAACTGAGTGTCAAATTTGGATGCTTACATTACCTACAGTAGATCTACATACATATTTAATGTCTGCAGACATTAGCTTGTTACTGAATATAAATACACGTTCACATGACACATGGCTGATAATGATCAGTTCTAAACTACTTGGCCAAATTCAAATCCTTTTTTGGTCGGATTCCAAAATATTCCACTGAAATTTACAGTAATCTACCTTCAGCTGTTTACTTGTATTCATATGAAACTGTGCAGCCCTCCCACACTTTCTTACTGCTGACCCGCCTGCTTCTGTAAAGGCAAGGCAGCGTCCAGCCTCAAGGGGGCTTTACACCCGAGAGGCCACATCCACGTGCAGCGCTCCCGTCTTGCGGCTCCCGTCAGAGTCCAGCACTGGTTGAGTCGCTCTGAGCTAACCAGGTGTGAGCTCTCAGTGGTCAGGCTGTGACAGTAATTGATGAAGTGCGAGGCTGCGGCGAACGTAAACCTGCAGCTCCGCGGAGCAAGATGAGCTGAAGAGGCGGACCTCTGACACCGTAACGAGTAAAACGGTTGTATATACAAAATGACTTGTCACATCTGACATAAATATTATTTCTCTTCGGCTAATATAGATGTTTCTCCTTGTTACCATGGCAAGTCTGTGTTGCCAAGCACTGACGTGTTGTCGTGGTAGCAGACACGACTGTCAGAGTGTTGCCATGTTGTGTCGCTGCATCATCTGTGGCCTCAGCTTTGTAGTGTAAATAAGTGTGTGTGTGTGTGTGTGTGTGTGTGTGTATCATAACTCTTGTGTAGACCCGCTGTCACACTTCACATCTGCCAACTGGGAGGAATAAAGGAGGAGGAGGAGGAGGAGAGATGAGCAGTGAGAGAGAATGATACACGAGACCAAAGTGCGAGACATGACTCGAAAGAGAGACAAAGAAAGGAGGATGACAAAGGGAAGGGGCAGGGGGATTTAAAAAGATCGAGAGGGAGTAATGAGGACATAGCTCACAGAAACAAATGGATGGAAGGGCAATGCAGAAATAAGGGGAGTATTATGAAAGATAGATAGATAGATAAATAGATCGCTCTACAGTTGGCTTGGTGAAATGTATGCGTCATTAAGCACAGTGTAATATTAGATTTCAGTGTAACTTGATGAGAATATCAAAAAGTCGATTGAACCCCTCCCTATGCTGATCCTCTTCACAGTCTTAACCACTTTTTCCTGCTCATCACAGCACCTTCAAGGCTCATTTATCAAACAAAGGTATGTGTGGTGGAAATGGTGTAAACGTTGCTATTTTCATCGTGCCATGTGTCCGTCGCGTTGGAATGAGCATTTGGAAATCAATCTACCAGAGGGGGCTGCACTAAATCAACATGCCTGCCAAGAAGAAGAGTGGAGTTCTTCGTACAGACAAGGAGGAAGTCAATGATAACTACGATGGCAGGAGGTGGCACTAATCCTGATATTGAGAAAGAGGCACGATTGGAGGTGGCGTTGCAGGCGACAGTGATCTGTGAGGCCATTAAACACCTTGAGGCATGTTATACAGCTGCTCTTCGAAAAGCTGTTTGCCTCGAATTTCAACACGACCACATGGCTGCCAGTGGTAGCGCCACACTTTGGCAAAAAGAATCTGTAATTCTCACATAACAGATGTATAGCTTCGTGTACATCTGGAGAATAAAATAGCGTGCCTTTGATTGTTTGCATCAATCAATCTCCCCCATCACCAGCAGCAGCCATCTTAACCACTCTACCCAGCAGCTTTGACCAGAATCCAGTAACTCAGAAACTTATTTCCTATAAACCTGTCATTGTGTCCTGCAAAGTTAAAGAGGTGAAAAGAAACATATCAGATTTATTGAATTAGCGTCAATCCAGGTAATTAATGCATCATTCTTCGCTCTGCATTAGATTATTAGGTCAGATTGTTATTACATTACTCTCAAAAGACTTGTGTTGTCACATCTGGCTCTACGTGTAAATCCTCTCCATTGGGTCCACCTGAAGCTTGTTGAGAGTGTCATGCTTGTTCACCTTTTGCAGAGTATTTTTAGGTGCTGTTACATCAGTTTTAGTAACAAGTCCTCTCAACTCCCACGGCAGCCTGATGTCTGTGATGGATGAGACGCAGAAGCCCAACAGGGGTTTGTCAGACAAACACAATCCGCATATAGAGGCTCAAGAGGGACTGTGCGTATCCAGTTTTACTCAACTGGGTTTGTTGCACAGTCCAATTACCGTACAGCTGTTCCCTGTATGATACCTACAAATGCTGCAAGACATTTTTCTACACACATGCCTCAAAACTCCAGAGGGTCATATCTGTAGCTTTGTGTCTATAGATTAAAGCATTAACTATTAATATGAAAGACACTCTTGCCTCGCCCCTCATCACCTCCTCCTCCTCCTCCTCCTACTTGTTCCCACACAGACTCATGCTGAGACCGTATCATTTGGCCAACCCCCTCCCCACTCTTTATTATGATAATGATTCCATCGATAGTCTATTTTTAGCTCTGAATCTCCACCGCTCTACTTCTCCCTCTCGGTGACTTCCTGTCTAATTATACAAACACGCGTATGAATACATGCGCGCATTCTCAAACACACTTGCAGGCTGCTGTGGATGCGCCGCAAGGTTAACCAATCAGGCCTTCTCTCTCCTCTCACTGTCTCCGTCTGTGTTGCTGCCTCTCTCTCTGTTTTCTCGACTTGCCACTCCATTATTTAGCAAAGGTCTTTGTGGTCTTATCGTCTGACACCCTGCTGAGTTATTTCAGAATATCAGCTATTTTTGCTTTAGCTCTAAATGCACTTTCCTTGTTAGGTTTCTGTGTAATATCATACACACACACACACACGTTCTGTCATGGTTTGAGTGGAGAATACCTTCACTCCCCGAAGTGGCAATGCTGAAGCTTTTCTGCGTTTTTATAGATTTAACTCATTTAAACCCTAAATCTCTGTGGCACTCATATTTCCACTGGCAGCGTCATCTCGGAGAGGTTTGGCTAACATTGCCTGATTGCAATGTAAAGGCCAATTTTTGGCTCACAGCCAACTTTATCCTTTATTAGCGAGAGCGTGACATCCAATCAATAGTCAGCAGCAGCAGTGTTTTAGGCTCAGAGAGAGCTTCACTGCTTCCCCTCTCCTCAGCATATTTTTGCACCTGTGCATTGAGCCCAGCTTTGTTCGACTCATTTATTAAAGCTTTTTATGGATTTTTTGGGGCCATGTGCAGAGAATACAAAGAAAGATTCCCCTGAACTGAACTGAAGACATGGCAGCACACATTGATGGGCATCCTTCAATTATGATTGTACTCTTTATATTCTGTACTGGGGAGTTTTCAAGAATAACAGAAAGAAAGATAGTAAGGCAAAGATAGATGAACACTGACAAAGGTAGAAAGAGGGGAGCGAGGAACAGTGTATGGATTTTTTTCAAGGGGGGGGGCAGCGGTCTTTTAAATAAAAGGTCTGCTTCACAAGCATTTAGTGGGAGGAGAGGAGGGAGTCGGAGCTGACGGTGAGGAAAAAAAACATGTAATGTGCTAAACCAGTCTGAGCAGAAATGTGTGAAGAGAAGGGAAGAGAGAAATGAAGAACAGTTTGCCCATCACAAAGCTAGATAGGCAATCAATATTCCCAGCTCAGATTCAACAAGACGCTCTCCCTCCGTCTCCCTCCCTCTCTCCCTTCACTGTGTCCACTGAAGGAAGCTGTGGGAGAAGGCCATCAGCAGGTCATCAGTATTCCAGCAGGCTCTGCCCACTCTGGTGTGGGCAGCAGAATAATTTCATTCTGATCTTACAGATCAATAGCTGTACCCAGTGGAAGGCGACCAAGCCCGCCTGGCGGTCCGAGCCTCTGCAGTATTCAGAGGAGCGCTACACATGCCGTGGATGACCCTGTTGAGGATCCTGTTAACCTGCAGTGCAGCTCATATATTGAGGCTCACTCTGAAGGTCTTCAATACTTCTTCATACGTCACTCTTAACAGATAGCACTGAGAGATAAATGTTTACCAAACGGCAGATACAGTGACCACCTTATGACTGTCGGCAGTTTAATGCACTCTGATGCAAAAGCTTTTAAAGAATTCATTGTCTTCGTTGTACCCATAAATATGAATATACGCTGAGTCAGAAGAGGGATGAGTCAACCTGTGATGGTGAGGATTAATTTTATTAAACCATATAATGCAATGCACCTCACTTTATAAACCAGAGCTACAGCCTGAAAAATTACCATGGAGTAAAAATCAATACCTGTGAAATTGAGGGAAAAAAATGTAAAAGCTCTACTTTAATACCTCGGTTTGCAATACGTTCTTCTGACATTGAAACAGAATGCAAAAATACTTGTGCGAGCCTGACACAGTATGAGTTCCAGTAAATAATTTTCTTCATATAAGAAATGTGGATTATTAGAGGTATTGCATTAGCACATATATTAATATTTACAGTTTGGGTGGTGTCTGAAATATGGGTGTGAAAGCGAGATTTTGCCCACTTTGTGGCTTTTTCATCAGTTTTTATGACACATCGACACACTGTATATGGCTCTGTGCAAATATTTTCAACCAGCTGTAAGTACGGCATTAATACATTTTTAAATCAATAAACAAAAGTAAAAGTTAATGAACAGAAAGGAAATTCACATGCCACCTTTGGCATGTAAATTGCATCATTTGTCCTTCTCAGGACAGAGTTTTTGAAGGAGCTCTGTAGGGAAGTTTTTCTGGTCTTTTTGGTAAACGAAAAGACCTTCAGTGGAAATAGTCTGGATGAAATCACACAGTCTCTGCCTGTGCCTCCAGAATGACCCCACCCTGTTGAGATGGACTGTCTCTGGGAGCCACTGTCGCTTCCCGGATCCAAGGCTTACTTTTCTGTGTGAAATTAGTCAAAAACAAAACCTTTGAAATTTAAAGTTTTATTTAGCCCTAATCCATAGCAACATGAAGACAGATATTACTGTTGGACATGAGCAGCATGTATATCTCTGACATTTATGTCAGTTCGAAAAGTAACATCGCTACTTTACGCTGTAAAAGAAAAACAGCCATTCACAACATATTCAACTGGCAATATCAGAGGAGCGTCTTCATGTTGTGATATAGAGAAATAGGAGGTTTCATCAGATGACTTGAACAGCTCTTTTTAGAAAGTACCATTTTTTTTTTCTTGAATGAATAAGGTATTTTGTTTGTGAGAGCTTCAGCATAAAAAATCAGAAAAGAGAGGAGGAAAAAACATTTTTTCCTTTAAACTCCAAATTAGTTTTCTGTGCCAACAATCCTTTCTGGAACTGCAGTAGTGTCCAATTGGTTTCACATCACAAAAATGCAGATGGATGCTTTGACCACTCTTCTGAGATAACTTAAATGTAAGTTTGGTTTGGCCAGTCAACTCTTGCATAATTTAAAATGAAAGTGGTGTGACTCTTCTTTTAGCTTTGAGTAGAACAAACATTGTAGCATGACCCATTTGGCTTGAATATGACTGTTGCACATGTGCAGATCGCAGTGTCAGTGTTGAAACAATGTATTGTGCAGCTCCGCGTCTGACCAATTTGGTGATCAAAGTCAGACTCTTTCAGAGAGGCACACACTCACACAGACACACTGCGGCTCATACCTGTGGGGTTGCGGATTTACGGGCTCCTGCTGGGCTGTGATCAGCTTGGAGATGGGATTACTGTTGGCACAGTGGGCACTTTCTCACCGTTTAGAGTCACAAAGACAAACATGCACACAGCAGCGATAAATACAAGCAGGCACACCTTGCATGGACAGACCGAAAGGCAGGACGGTTTTATAGGCGCGCTGCAGTTGTCTGATAGTCAGGGCATTATTGCCCCGCTCATTAGATGTTGTTAAGCTTCGGTCTTCACTCCCAGTAGTGAGGTAAATACAGCCGGGAATGTTCAGCGGATGCACTGCAGAAGCAGAGTGGTGACAGTTGATCAATGGGGATCTAACGATTAAGATATCACAGTCTGGGAAGAGTTAGAGGATCCTGCAGTCCCCCCTCACTCAGTAATGTGCATATGTGTGATGATACTGTAGTGACTGCACAGCACATCCACCACCTGCTGCTGTAATCTCCCACAGCTCGCACGTCTGCTGTGATACTAGTAAGTGTTTTATACCCTCCATTCATACCTGATCACATGCACCCCCATGTTTTCTCTGGCCTTCCCCAACCTGGTCAGCTGATCACCCGCCCAGATCCGCACTCGTTGGAACGAATCTTTCAGTCTTTGGCAGCTGCACAGCCGGATCACTCTGACTTCGCTCTTAGCATGCGGGCCTCTGAGCCCTGGGAAAAGCTCAGAGACTGTTCTCCCTCTCCACGCCAGACCAATGACTGTTTTCAGGCTTGATCGATGGAGGGAAGGAATCAACCCCAGCAGACTTCACTGAGCCCGGGCTGAAAGTCCACTTGGCAGAGACACAAACACAGCACCTCATTAAACTCAAAACTCCCAGTGCTGCCATCGCACAGCCGAGATCAGGCGCTGCAGCGCTGATGGAGATCTCTGGAGCAGTGATGCAGGAAGGCTCTAATTGCTGCATGCTAATGTGTTACCGCTGCATTCCTGCTGTTTCGACAATAATTCGTTGGGCACAGTATTGTGTGCTGCGTATGGAGGTTGGAGTTATGCTTAGTAACTGCCGTATTGAGTCACTCATTCCTAAAACAGCGCCGGGTCGGGAACGCAGGGAACGCATGAATGGCGGCATGCAGTTTGATCCTGCTCTGCCTGCTCCTCTCCAGTTGTCTCTCACTGTCTCTCACTGTCACTCACATGCAATTGTGTGAATGGATTTGGCTATCACAAGTGATGACTCCTCAGTCTGCCTCTTCTGTTCCATTTCCTTTCCCCTCCCACTTCCTCTCATGCACTCTGTAGCCTCAGATCTGCCGTCTTTTTCTGTCCGGCCTTCTTTTTGCAGGGCTCTTTCTCTGCCTTCCTGCTTTTTCTTCTCAAGTGCCCTATTTGGCTCTAATGACCTCTCCCTCTTCATTTCTCTCTTCCTCTCTCCCCCTTTATCTCCCTCTCTCTCTCTCTGCAGGTACCACAAGGCAGCCTAAGGAGGGGGAGGTGCCGGGGGTGGACTACAACTTTGTGAGTGTGGAGCGTTTTATGGAACTGGAACAAAGTGGAGCCCTGCTAGAGAGTGGAACCTATGAAGGTGAGCTGTCTGAGCACCGCGGACAAAATATTCTGCATCTGTCAGGAAAATGCAAGGGTTCAGAGAGTGAAAGTGGGACGTATGTTTCAGCTGAGCTGTTTTACTATTTTCGAAGTTACTTTACCTTTTCACAGTATAATATTTGCTTCTTTAATTACAGGATGATAGGGATAGGTGATGCTCTTATACACAACTACAGTGAACAGCATCCTCTGCATTAATATTCAGCAGAGTTTTAGCTTTCTCTCAAGGCGTGTGTCATTGTGTGTGTGTGCACATGCATTCGTGCGCGTGTGGTTGGATTAATGCCATTTTCAAGTCATGTCAAGTCTGTGCATCTCTTCTTCGCTGCACTGTCAGAGACATATCTACAGATGGGGGATTTGCTGGTTCATTTCTCCAGAAGCAATTTTGGTGTGCTTGTGCAGCCGAACACACACACACACATTATGTGTGTGAATGTGTGCGTCTACAGGGTCTGGGAACATGTTTGTGTATGTGAGTGTGTGTGTGTGTGTGTGTGTGTGTGTGTGTGTTTCAGATTTTTTGTTCCATGTGCATGTCACAGATGTGTGTCCCTGCGTGTCTACAGTGTATGTTTTCCCTGACGCTGAGCTCACTATAATACCCACCGGAGTGAGCTGTCTCTTTCTGTCTGCCTCGCTGCACTGGAGGTACTGCAACTCATTTTATCCACAAAAAAAAAATAAAAAATAAGAGAGAGGACTCCTGGAGGAGCAGAGTTCGCTGAGAAAGTAATTTCCTGAGATGCTACTTAATATGGGCAATCATAATGATGTTTTTGAATGGGGTGAAAATGCATGTTTCTTCATCGCAAATAATGTCGATATTATTAGAAAAAAAATAGTTATCAGCTGCCATGATAATAATGTGAGCTGCTAATCGAGTTCACTAATGTACCACACAAGCATTGCTTGGTTTTGCTACGTCTGACTTTAAAACTGCTGCCGTGCTGCATGAAGTTTCTAAAATTTGAAGTAAAATGACAATATGACAAGAGTTGTAGCACCTGATATATCAGCTCTCAGTCATGTGAAAATATGTCTCCTTGAGGTCCAGGTGCTTTAGCTTATTTTTTTGATTTCTCAACTGTACCTACAGCTGGTCCCCCACTCTCTTTTCAGTGTCATGTCAAATCACAAAAGGTTGCCTGTGCGAGGGCTGCAAAAGACATTAATACGACATTCATTTTTATAGTTAAAAGGTTTTCTTTGAGCTCTTAGATTCATCGTATTTCTAATGTCAGACAAGAATCCAGGTTATTGACTTCAGGTCATGGCTCAAACCACCAGTTCAGACAGATCAGCCTCCTGATTCTTAAAGTTCACGTTGTCTTCAAAACTCACCCAGACCTGGTTTAAGCGTGACTTGAGTCCACCTGGGTTCCACCACCTGGAAGTGAGTTTGTCGAGGTATTACATCTAAAGAGGAGAAACTCAGCTAAACCCTTTTGCTGTCTCAGACGCAGGTTCTGGTTCTCAGCCGCAGTCTGCTGCTTTGGAGTGAATCCAAGCTGAAGGTTTATCTCTGGGATTAAATAGCTTTCTCATGTTGGTAATGTTTATGTATACATTTCCTTCATCAAAACAGTGACAGCCACCTAAAGATAGTCTGCAATCTAATCACCCTCCACCGCTAGTTTGTTGTCGTGTTTATCATTCAGTGTTGTCTCCTGTGATTCGTTGATGCATTGGGTTCAGGTTCATCCAATCACCTGAAAGGCATTTTTCAAAGGGCCTGTTTTTTTTTTTCTTTCTAGTCTGTTTCTCACAATGATTTCTGAGATGAATCTTTTTTTAAAAAAAAACATCTGGTGCGTCAGGTTGGTGTGATTCACCCAGCTGCAAATATTCTCTATCAGAAGATGAATTGCCCTCCATTAACGCGTCATTCTTGTACATCTGCTCCCAGTAGTGTTCCTCTTTACAGTGAATGCTCTACGTAACAGAATGGCAGCCCAGGGAAAGGCATACGACTTTTAATAAAACTGAGCTGTTTTTGAAGCACGTTTTTTGGGGAGGAAATAATTGATTAAAAGCATGATTCACTCTTAAAATGCCTGCTAGAAGGCAGTGAAGGAAACCAAAATCAGACACAGAGTCTGGAAACTCTTCAAGGTAACCGCACTGCATGTGGGTGTGTGTGTGTGTGTGTGTGTTTGTGTGTGCATGGCTAAGTCCGTACAAGAGCTTACGTTCGTGATGATGTGAGATGAGTCACAGCTGAAGGTGGATATTGAACCGCACAAAAGCCAAAAAGCCTTCGGGCGCATTGAAGATGCAATGAGCATCTTGTTTTCAAACTCAGCGTGCTACACGAGGAATAACTCTGACCTAAACTTTCCCCAGCGTGCTCCGTGTTTTCTGTCAGCTCTCACAGGTGGGCGCTGGCTGCCTGTGTAGTTTCATACTCGTGTCTTTGTTTACATGTGCCTGCGTGCGCACTTTTATATTTTGGACAGGATGTGGTCCTTCTGCCTGGCGAGCAGCAGGGTGAGTCTGCTTACTGAGGAAACACAATGGAATCACTTCTCATATCTTTTCATCTCATGCTGTGGAGCAAACTGATGTCTGTGGACTCTTTACCGCTGAACCTCCTTTTGTTCTTTATTGCTGCCTCCATCTTTCTTCTCAGCTTAATTCTTGTTCTCATGTCTTTTCCCCGATCTCCCTTCTGCGTCGTCAATGAAACCCGCATGTTTATCACAGTACCTGCTAAGTGAGCACACCCAGGAAGGACTGCAGATGCAGAAGAAAAAGCAAAATCGGTCACGAAAGGTCTAGAGAGAGCATCCATCAATAATTTACTTATAGATCTGTGATACACGATAATAACCCTGCTGAAAATGAAACTCCTCTGTGTATACTTTGCACCTCAGGAACAGTTAACAGCCCTGTGCTTGATGACCTGAGGGGCCAAGAGGGTTCTTACGGCAAAACACATTTGTTTTGTGGTTCGAAGTCAATTGGCAGATTTATAGATAAGCAGCACCAGCAGCAGCAGTGCTTCCGAAGCAGAGACGTGAGAGATGGTCTGACATGTGTGATGTGCGAGACGCCTCTGACGTGTTTACTTTTCCTGCAGCAGCACTATGAAGGACCTGAAGTCACGGGAGGGTTTTTTGTGGCACACTTGAGAAAAGATCCTTACAGCAGCCTTAACTTGCTTGGAAATAAAAGATGGATTATTCTAGAAGAACTTGCAGGAAGACAAAAACAGCTGCTTTTCCCACAGAATACTCATGTTCATGTACCCCCCCCCCAAAAAAAAAATAAATAAATAAAATAAAATCAGTCATTTCATGTCTCAGCAAACATAATAGACATAAACAAACAACATATGAGGCATTTTGTTCTAAAATTAGATCTGTATGCATCATTAGGCATGAATATCACGGTGAAAGTGTTTCCTTAATGACCAAAATATTAGTCTGTCTTAAAGGGGGACATCGTTCATCCGTGGGGACGTGTTTATGTTTGTAATTCCGCATTTTAAGAGAAGCTGAACTCTGCCCCCGACGCTGCCTGCTGTTCAGGATGCCAGTGGCTGTTATGAAAAATGCACCCCTATGATGTTATTCCTCCCACTAATGTCATAATAATCATTCTCCAAACATATTTCTCCTCATCTGTCCAAAGCAACAGTTGCAGCTTGAGAGGAGTCAGCCTAATTAAGAAGAGCAGACAGCTGGTTTGGGCTTTGAGAGGCAATTCAGCACTGCAGCAAAGAAAAAAAAAAGTATTTTACCCAAAAGACATTCTCTTCTTCAATGTAGATTTGAACCTGAAAACACAATTTAAACTGCTGTGACAGTGGTAGGTATTCACAGTTATTATTGAATCTTAAAAGATGTTACTTAGATTTCAAGATCAGGTTATTTAGAGGTATAGATTACAGTGTGACATAGCCACAAAAATTAAACTGAAAATGAAATGAGGAGCTTAGAAAAGTACAATATAAACTCCCTAAATACACACCATAAAAAAGTAATGTAGACTCAGAGAGATGCAACACAGAAAAGAGTCACATGAGGACAGGAAATATTTTAGAACAGAAATCCTGGAAAGGAGAAAAGTTGTCTCTTTGACTTTTTTTTTTAAATTCACCTTTACCTTCCTTTCACATTTAAAAGATTTTTTTTCTGCTTTGACAATAAAATCCCCTGCAGGTTTATTTGCGCGGACCGTTTCAGCAGCAAGAGAATTTATAGAGTTTTACATCAAACAGTGATGAATGCCAAATAAAAACAAGAAATGGGAATAAAACCAAGTTAAGCCACAAACATAAAAGTGTTATTAAAAACATAAAAATATTGAAACATAATAAAACGAATGAAAAGTTAATGCAATATAAGTGTTAAAGTTACTGCATAGCAAACGGAACGGCCTGAATTGGAGCCATCCTGCAGCTTTTGGGAGCTTGTTCCTCGTGTTTGGATGAATTAAAATCAAACAACTTCTGTGTGCTTAGTTGTCACTGCAAATAAAAAGCAGGTTTGATCCAGATGGCTTGGTTACTGGAGGGAAAATAGTAGAAAATCACAAATGTATAGTGGGCCTTTACCATTCAGACTCGTAGTATTTTCAGTTCTGAGTGACATAAAGCCAGTGAAAAGATCTGAAGACTAGACTCATGCGATCGATTCTCTTTGGTCTTTGCAAGAACTCAAGCAGCAAAATTCTGCTATAGCTTCTTACCAAGAATCACTGTTACTGTAATCTAGACTGCAGGAGATAATTGCAAAAATTAGTGTTTCTAACTGCTGCTGAGACAACAGCCCTTCAGTTCTAAGTAGTACTGTTTTACTATCTCACAACGGTTGAATATTTGATGACACAAAGTGAGTGACATCTATTGATGTATTGGTTCATTCACTACTTAGAGTCTGTTTTTTTTCTCGTCTGTTCCGAATGGTACATTGAGGAGATTTCCCCCAAGTTATTAGCATGCTGTCATTTTACCGGACTGTCGGGCCCACTCTGATTCTCTCTGAAACTCTGGCCGGCAGGCACTAATGTTTTAGAATAGAACAGTGTTGAAATGATTGGTCACCTGTAGAAGTCGAATATTCTAACAGTCGGGCCTTCTCTCTGTAAAGCGTCTGTTTGGAGCCACAGCTGGCTGAGAGCGGTGGTCGTCCACCCCGCCTGCCAGACGGCGTTGCTGCTTCATCTGAGGTCCCTCTTTAGTGGTACATGTGTCCTCTAACACGAATGCCGCCGCGCCTCTCTGCCCTCAGATAACTTCTACGGCACGCCGAAACCTCCAGCGGAGCCGTCCCCGGCAGCGCCTCCTCTGAATGTGAGTGAGGCCCTGCTGCCCGGAGCCCGGCCAAGCGCCCAGGGCAAGAGAAAGCGGAACCAGTCAGTCAGCAACATGGAGCAGCGCGCCAGCCTGGAGCCGCCTGAGGAGGAGGAAGAGGAGAGCCCGGTCGTCAATGGCAACGGGGTGGCCATCACTCCAGGTACCGGGAGACGAGAGAGAGAAAAGCACGAATTTTCTGTTTTGATGTTTATAAGCCATATTTTTCATCTTCTCCTGACTGAAATTAGATTCAAACGCTGTCTGCGGCGGCGAAGACGTTTCATAATGTCATATTTAGAAAGGAGAAAATCTGGTGCGAAGGCTCAAACTGTCCCCTGTGTTATTTACCGCCGTCACACTGTTATGACTGTGTCTTTGTAATGACTCCTCCTCCTCATTGTGCCCTAAAACATAAATCAAGAGGCTTCAGAGTGTGCAGCTGATTCAGTAGCTGTGACAGGCTAGCCTAACCAGCTCCTGCAGACGTTAACAGACTCTGTATGTTAGTGAGAACTCCACAGCTGCTCGATGCCCTTATGTAAGAGAACGCACAAGGGCACCTGAACGTCTCCACCATTATCAGTGACCTGAGTCTCAGTTTGGCGTCAGCTCCCGTCCCTTTGTCCTCTCATTTCTCTGTCTCTCCTGCTGTCTTCCCGCCACTGGCCTTTGTCCTTGTTTCTATTAATACTCCCGCTCTCTCTCTCTCTCTCTCTTTCCTCTCCTCTTTCCAACCGCTTGCTTCTCCTTCATCTCTGTGGTCTTGTTTCTGCTGCCCTTTCGGCTTCCTCCTTCTTCCTGCCTTATGTCTTTGAACTATGTGTTGTTGTTGTTGTTTGTTGTGTGGCTTTTTTTTTTTCTTGCTTTATTTTCTTCCTGCCATTTGTTATTTTTACTTTGTTCCTTAAACTGCAACAGAGGAAAAATAATAATCAGGTTTCACGCTGTCTCTTCAGACCTCACAACAAAATCAAAAACACGTTTCCTGTTACTGAATGTATGTTTCTGTCTCATCTGAGGAAAAAAAATATTTCTGCACAACTTTATAATGTGGCCAAAGCTGTGAGATTTGATGGTGACAGTTGTGGATTTAGTAAATCTAGATGAACATAATTTGGCAGAAAGTTCAAGTTTCTATCAAGTTCATTTGGAGTTTGTGTGGTTTCTCCCTAAATGTTTTATGTCTTTAACAAAGTAGCAGAATAATGATCTTCTGTCTCGTGCTCCCTGCTTGTCCGCTGCCTCTCATGCCACCAGCTTTCCTCCTCACTCTAAAAACCATTCCATGTGCTTCTGACTCAGTCCCTGACCCCTGAAGTCCCTGTCTTTCCCTGTTTCTCAATTCCTGACATCCCTATGTTGTTTCCTCTTCATGCTTATTGTCCTTAGACTCCATCACTCTCTCTCTCTCTCTCTCTCTCTCTCTCTCTCTCTCTCTCTCTCTCTCTCTTTCTCTCACACACTCTCCTGGGGGTTCATGGCTCTGCAGTGGCTTTGCTGTGACTCATCATGCATGCCATGTGTACTGTGCATTCAGGTCTGCATGTGTGTGTGTGTGTGGGGGGGAATAACAGTGTCGTGTGTGTGTGTGTGTGTGTGTGTGTGTGTGTGTGTGTGTGTGTGTGTGTGTGTGTGTGCGGTCCACAGAGTCCAGCGAACACGAGGACAAGAGCACAGATGCCTCTGGGGAGGTTCCTGTTGAGACATCCAGCCAGGCTCCAGCATCTGCCGACGCCCCCACCGAAGGAGAGGAGGCCCCGAAGTCCCCCTCCAAATCCCCCACCAAAGTCCCAGACGCAGACGAGGAGGAGCTGGGTCCTCTGCCCGACAACTGGGAGATGGCCTACACCGAAAAGGGGGAGGTTTACTTCATCGAGTAAGAAGGAATCTCCTCCAACGTGATAATTTCAGCCGTACCGTGTTTATGCTCTCGTAAAGAACTTACCCTTAATGATCAGTTTATTGTTTTTTTATATCAGCAGCTATGACAGTTTATTGTGGGCTGAATTAAAAAAAAAGAAAGCTTGAAATAAAATCTGATAAAACGCGACTGTTCATGTTCACTAACTTTAAAGTCGTGGTGGTTTATGCGGCGCCGAGTGCAAACTTCATAGCTCTTAGCCTCTGTGTTGAATAATTGATGTGACTTAGCACTGCTAATCAGACAGGATGCGCATGCAAACATGCACGCACACAGAAAACACACACACTCACACAAACTGCCCTCCTCTTTCACCCCAACTAATTAGTGTCTGAGGGCTAATTAGTCAATTAATGGTCATTTAGTTTACCTAAAAAAGAAAAAAAATAGTTTTTGTCGTTGGCGACGCACGAGCACGCACGCGCACACACACACACACACACACACACACACACACATACACACTTTGTGCTGTTTTGTACTTGTCTCTCTCCCTCTTCCTCCCTCTCTGTCTCCCTCTGACCTCTGTTTGTACCTTTCCTCTTTGTATTGTCTTCACCGCTCCTCTTTCTTCTTCTCCAGTCACAACACCAAAACTACGTCATGGCTCGATCCTCGGCTCGCCAAGAAAGCAAAGCCACCGGAGGAATGCAGGGAAGACGGTGAGTTTCAACAAGGCTTCAGTTTGTCTTTGCGGTGTTTGTGAGAGCGGGTTGTCTCTGCACTTCCTGCCATTTGAAGACCTGTGTTGTTTGTTCCACAGAGTGTTTGAGTCAAAGCAGAAAAATCGTCTGCTGTTCAAAAGTCTTCAGTCTGCTGCTTGTTTTCCACAGTTATGAAGAAGACAGTTATCTTTCATTTATAAAGCTACTAAAATGTCCAGGAGTTAATTAAAACTGGACCAAGAGGAAACATGACAAAAATACTCTGATCTTTTCAAACTGTTTGACAACCTCTGAAGAATAACACACCTCCAAATTAAATTAGAACAAACACATTAGTGGAAGATAAAGTGAGTGCTAGATTGTTTTACAAACAAACAAGCTAGAAACCTTTTCAACTAATACTTGTTTTAATTTGTGTGAATGTTCATGTGTAAGCCTGAAATGTGAATCTGAATTGAATATCTGATTAAATGCAAACCGTTTATATAATTGTTTGTGGGTGGCATGACTGAGGGTCCCTTCC
Organism: Salarias fasciatus; assembly: GCF_902148845.1. Lineage (NCBI taxonomy): Eukaryota > Metazoa > Chordata > Actinopteri > Blenniiformes > Blenniidae > Salarias > Salarias fasciatus. The sequence continues at coordinate 15,740,509 of NC_043751.1, forward strand.
GGTCCTCAGACTGTCTGTATGGGATTAACGCCTGGTAACTATGGAAAGTATGCCATAAAACTCTGAAATGTAACAAGTCTTCATGATGTGTTGTGTGAAAGTGAATGACAAACACCCAGACCACAGCTGGACACAGCAGCCACAATCTGAGAACTGAAGCATGAATTAATTTAAAACACTTTCTGCATTTATCTGACACTTTTTTTCCCCCCACACACCTGATTCAGTCAGTGGATCAGTCCCATAATGCTTTGCACTGAGACACTGGGCAATGATCCCACACCCAGCTTTACTCAGAAGCCCTCCCATATGGAGATGGATTTGTTGCTTGACTAATCATGCTTGTTATGTTTGTCTGTGGCGACCCAAAGTTGAATGAATCAGTATGAAAGATGGATGAATGTTTTCCTGGTTTGTAAGATAATCTGAGTTTCAGATGTTTAAACATCATCAGATTGAGTAAAATCAGTATTTGACTTTTTCTTGAGTCTAAAAGTTCCTACCAAGTCTTTAGAAATTCACTTTGAGTTTTTTTAAACTCAAAAAGACATTTTATAAAACATATTGCACCTACATTTCTTTAATTACTTATTTATGTAAAATCAGTTGTGTTGTCTATTTTCTAGCACATTTTACTCACAAAAGTATAAAAACCATTGAGGCTATTTTCAGTTTGCAGATTAGGAAAAATAATTTGCTCAACGTTGGCAGGTTCAGACTTTTAAAGTTGACACTTCAGACGGGAGTAGCATCGATTCTCAAAAGCTCATTGCATTCTGACTGTACCCAAAGTGTGAATTAGTAAAACAAGCATCTCTTCTCTTGTAAAAGTAATTATTTTAGAGGCTCGAGGATGAAATGCTGTCCAGGAAAAAATGTGTAGTTGATATAAATTATGTTTTGTGGAGTAGAGAGGTTTTTTATCCTTGTTTGACCTGTCCTAAACCTCCAATAAAGACCGTCTTTTTTTTTTTTTTTTTTGAGCTGGGATAGTGTATTTCACTTTTATTGTACCAACTATTCTGCAGTTTCTTTTTTTTTTTTTAATCTGGGTAATCTTAAGATCACAAAAAAAGTTTTTCTTGGGTAAAGACAGTCAAAATAGTTGTTGAAATCTTCGAAAGGCAGTGTCTGTGTCAGTAAAGTGTTAGTTTGGCGTGATATATAACAATAAGTTGATCTTCTGTTCCTGCTACTGTCACAGCCTGCGGTCAGAAAATTAGCTTCTGATGTGATTCACCCGAGTGAGTTCTGAGTTGCTTCTCTCTCCTCACGGCTTTAACTAATCAATCCACACACACTTTCAATCTCCTACTCCTCACTTTTCCTCCCAGTCGGTCTCCCTCTCTCTGCCTTCGTCTCTCTCTCTCACTAATAAAACTTGCTCAGTTCTGAACTGGATCTTACTACACACACACACACACACACACACACATTCTGTCAATGCACAATTGCTTTTCCTCGAACATGGCCAGCGTACATTGTCATGTTAGATGTCAACAGCGTTCTGAAGTCTCTGTCGTCTGTGATGCTCCACGAAAACTTCTTTAATATTTTAATGGTGCCGCTTTCTGTTGACATTGGCTTTTGTCTGTTTTTATCTGTTCTTAAAACAGTACTCGAGAGTTTTCCTCAAGGGATTGAAACAAGAGTAACCTGAGGTCACCCAGCGCTCAGCTGCCATTTCTCCAGCTTCTCTGAATCTCTCATTAAGGGACTTTATGTTTTTCACAACAAGTTCCAACCTGAAGTTTACGGTCCATAAGATAAACAAGGGTGTAGCCACAGCACCGAGAGCCTTTGTAAGTCTGACAGTGACCTGCAGTGATTAAATTGTTGATCTACAAATAAGACTAGTCAGCAGTGCTTTGTGGCTCTGCACTTTCAATATGAACATCTGGGACATTTTCTCAACTTTTTAAAGGTAAGCTGCGTATTCAATCAATCTTCCCTAGTCAGTAAGAGTATTTTAGTTACTGTCAGCCTTACAATCAAAAATGCATTTTTTTTTCACCTTTGTAAGAATTGTCATAATACATGCAATGGTACCCAATGAGGCAAACCTGCAGGTTTTGGATATATGAAATGAAAATGTTAGTTAAATACATGTAAAATACAAACTCTCTATGAACAGAATAATAAATCTAAGTTGTCACATTCTAGCAGAATTAGCAAATTAAACTGTCTGATCTACAGTGAAATTGTCCACAAATCATCAGATGTGAAAGTGCAACATTTCACAGTCAACAACCATCAGCTAATGAAATGGAATGGCAAAATGAGTGAGCGGCTCAGAGACAGCTTCACTGAGCTGTAAGAGAATCCCTCTCCTCTCGGTGACCGCTACCTGCTCTGAACTGATGAAGCTTCAGAATCAAATAGATTTGGTGACTTTTACCCAGGGACCTTGTTGTTCTACGTGTGTTTTGACTGTAAAATCCAGAAAAGCTATTTCAAAGTCTTATCTTCTAATTCATGCAATGATCAGATGTCTGGTTGTATTTTTGAGTAGTTACAGTCAGTAATATCTCAAGTGGGCAACTTTTACTACAGTTAAATATATAAATACAGCATCCCATCTATCAGGCCCGCGTGGTTAAAAAGGCGTGCAAACAGATTTGCTGCAAGTAAAATAATCATGAAATAGTATTTGACGAAGCAATGAATTTAAAATACATCTGAGGCTGGTGAGATGGATGTGTTTTGCCAAAACTTGAACATAAACCATGTTCTGAGGAATCACTGCACAGGATCTTATGGCAGAAAAATGGCCTGTACGTATTGTTTCCTGCACTCTCAAACATTTCCCCTTTGAGACGGATCAAATCCCTAGTGCGGCCATGTTTAAGAACAAGCAGAATAATGCATGCCACGTCTTTCTTTCTTTCTTTTCTCGCTGTGCCTGTTTCTGGTTTTGAGGAGGGAGGCGGTCGTTAAAGGAACTTAACGCTTAAGCAATCACAGCCTGCAGAGGATTTTGAATCAAAGGCTGTTAGCAGAGCGTCGGTGAAGGCCCTGGATGACACATTGCATCCTCTCACAGCACCTTTGAATTCACATCGTCGTGAAAACAGTTGCAGCTGCCAGAGAATATTATTTCCCAGCATAAACAGCTCAGCAGTCGGCAGCGTGGCAAAAGGATGTGTAGTTGTAACAACCAGCATGTCCGTCTTCACGATACTCTGCCTTCTTTGCTTCTAATGATGGCTCTGGCGTCCTGTAGCTCTCAGATATGTGCTTAATGTTGTGCCAGTTTTCTGGTATTCGCAGCAGATCGCGAGTGTTCAAAGACACATTAAATGGATGGCTAAGTTTGTCAAACGATGAAATATGGATGGAAGTGAGGCTGTGCCGTTACGTAATGAGAGTGAATTAAACAATAAAGGTGTGGAGGAATTATCAGGGAGAGGTGATGCTGCTGTTTTCCACTGCCCCCTCTGCCTGAAGGATTTCCCAGAGTCTCACAGCCTGAGGAAGGAAGCAGACAAACATTCAGACATGCTTTCATCTGTGTCTCTTCCCTCTTGGTATACATGTCTGGTCTTTTTGCTTCACTTTCCTTCAGCATTACACACCCTCATTCGCCATTCCCTTTCCCCCCATGCTCAGCCTCTCAGGCTTCTTCTTCTCCCACGCTACGTTTAGGCAGAGTTTTAGAAGACGCCTGTTTGTGTTGACGTATTTGCACTAACGTACAACCTTTGTCTGCATTGTGATGTATCTATATACTGAGGCAGACTCTGGGAGTTCAAAGCCTTGTCACCGCAGATCTAGTTTGCATGCAGTCTTTTTGTCAGTGAGCCTTTTGTTGCATAACACAAGCCCATATCTCCCCTCTCTCTCAGAGGAGGGAAGAACAGTGCAAGAAAAGCTTCAATTCCAATTCCAAAGAGTTACTTTCAACGCTGCCTTTGATATTTACTCCATCTCACACCAGTTTCGAAAATATTTCCCGATGGAAAATGGCTGGCCATGGTCACTGTCGAGGCAGGGATCCTTCACTGAATCCGATGTCACTGTTGAAAGACAGTTCGCAACCAATGCAGAAGCAAAAGAAAGAGACAGTAAAGTTGTCAAAAAGAAAGGAAATCTAATGGATTCAGAAGAAATGATTGTGATCATATTTTCCCTGTTGGTGTTTCTCTTGGCAAATAAATGTGAAGGACACGGAGGAAGAGTTTTGTGGATGAGAAGTGTTGAAGCACATGCATCCTCTGTCAGACAGCACCGCTAAAAACGTTACCTCTGGGTTGCATCACTGTTATTACACTCTGTCATGTCTGGACCGGGACCATTTCTCTGTCTCTGTTTTTCTTTTTTCCTCTCTCAGATTTATCTGTTTTCACTGTTTCATGTCTCGTTTCCATCTTAAGAACCCTTTCATTTATTTTTTTTATGCACTTAACTTTCAGATTGGAAGTTATTACAGTGCAAACACAAGATCCTTTAATTATGAGAGCAGCAGTGTCACTCAGCAAAATATAAATAAACAAAACAAATCAAAAAGGCCTTTTAATCATGTATTAATACTTGAGGTAATTTGTTGTCATGTTCATTTTTAGCTCCTCAGTCAAGATCTGCTCCACCCAGCACTTGTCAAACTGAAGGCCTGTCTGACTTTGAGGACTATGTTAATGAGCAAATATTTGCATCCTGATAAGCCAAGACAGTGAACCTGAGCATGATAATCGGGATGCCTGTGGCGTCTCAGCATTAGTTATTTTCAGCATGTTAGTTTGCAGCACAGCCTTGTAGAAGCGCTGATATCAGAAATCTGCTTTACCCATCTACAGCATGTCGTTTGAAGCGAATGTGCAAATGTCCTGTACATCAGAGTGAATGCTAAACCTCTTGTCAGCACTCAGAGGATTCAGTTTTTATGGGGGGGGGGGGGTGGCAGTTGCAGTGGTCAGACTTCAGTTGAGTCGATGAAATTGTATTCTCCTTCACAACATAAAAGATACCAGTTCAGCAGCTAACATCTTTGTTGCATTGCTAAGGAAGGTTTACTTTGGGATTGTTAAAATTTGTGAAAATATGTTGTCACCTTGATAGCTAGCTGTGGAGGAACCTTTGTGACTTGCTGGAATTGCTTTACAGACGACTAAATGTGAACTCGGATGATCCAGTCTAGTTATGGGAACAGTCTGATCTGACAGAGCCACTTGGATCAATCCAGTTGACTGTTTTCAATTTGCTTTACAAGATACCATGTAGGATCAAGCTGAGCCTACTACGTCTGTCTTTCATCATTGAAAATATAGGAATGGATAAAAATGACAAAATAACAGAGAAGCTGTAACAACTAAACAGTTTGAAGCAAAAAAAAAGGTCAAAAATATCATCTACTGTTGGATCCTGTCTCACTGTTTTAGTAATTCAGTTCTCATATAAATGATGGAGTTGTCACCTGCACGTGTCTAAATTGACTTTTCACTTATGTGGTGCCTTTTTCTCCTTTCAATGGTTTGTTACATCCACTCTCCATCATTCCACAACTAGTCACACACTCAAACATTAGTTAGTGGCAGCTGTTTTTCCAAGGACACTTCAACTCATGAACAGAGCAAGATGGAAGCTTAATTCTCCAAACTCTGGAAGATGACTTGCTCTAGCACCTGAGCCTCAGCCACTTGTTGTTGTGCCTTGTCCTGCATTACAGAGGCTCCCAGAGCTCCTGTTGTTATGCTGGATGTTATAAACCATCAGACGAGAGTGTTTCACAAGAATGAAACAACAACCACCTCTTCCACTCCAGATAACATGTTTGTAAAACATTTCTGTACACCAGTGGTTTTCAAAGTAAGACGTGGCCCTCCCCTGGGGGGCTCCAGAGAGCTTTAGGGGAAGTAAAATTTGAGTGGCATCACTCAAATTTTCTTTAAAAGTCATATTTTCTTTTTCAGTTTTTAGAAGTTGCCCGATTTAAAAAAAAAAAAAATATTCAGGATATTTTTTTTAATATGTTACATTCTCTTATTTTCAACAATTTTGCAGGGCAAACAATATGTCAATGTAAGACTTTAAATAAAACAAACAACCTTTTTAGCATTTTAGACAGAAATTGTGTTTGCATCAATAGTGACAGTTTTCTCGGGTTAAATCTGAGCTTTGGGACCCTTCTGTGAGGAGATTTCATCTCATTCTGCCGTTCTCTCCAGGACTCAAGTCTCCTCCAAAAGTCCAAAAACATGGATTTGAGGCCAGTCTGTCTCAGTCGGGGTTTACTGGCGCTGCCCTTTCCAGCACGTTCTTGGTGCATGTTGTCCTACAACATGCCTGATTGGAATAATGTTTTCGTTATTGATCTTTCTTCTGACATTTTCATGACATCATTGTTAAATTGAGATGTGCTGGCAGACTGTGAGACCTGAAACATGCAGAACAGGAGCTTATCAGGTCCAGTGTTGGAGACCTTAGAGTGTGTGTGTGTGTGTGTGTGTGTGTGTGTGTGTGTGTGTGTGTGTGTGTGTGTGTGTGTGTGTGTGTGTGTGTGTGTGTGTGTGTGTGTGTGTGTGTGTGTGTGTGTGTGTGTGTGTGTGTGTGTGTGTGTGTGGAGGTTTTTGGGTTTAAGTTTGTTCTTGAGTTCGTGCATCTTTTTTCAGATGAGTCAGATGAGTTCATTGTATCGGCTCATGGCTGCCTGCTGGTCAGGGAGACTCTGTGCGAGGGGAAAGATGAGTCATCTAATGCAGAGGAATCACAATTAGACTTTATGTCAAGAGAGACACCCATGCACACTCGCATAGCCCGTCAGTGCTCACACCACACTCACACGCATGATGAGGAATTTCGTTCAGCGTCGGAGGAAATGACGCCCTCAGCGTTTCAGACATGCAAACGCCGGTCATCCATTTAACACACACCACACACGCTCTGCAAATATGGACTTGTATGAATGTGGAAGAGCACACACAAACACCCTCACTCTGTCTCTGCGTGAGTTTCAATGGCAGGAAATAGAGACAAGACAGAGCCCTCTGCTCAGGCGAGAAAAAAAAAAAAAAGACTTCCACTGGTGGTTTCCATGGAAACTGTCTCCCCTTCACTCGAGAGGGAGGGCAGGCGACTAGTGGAAGAGTTGGACCGGCATTTAAGGTGGCTCGTGGACGCCGGGGCGGGAGGGAATTTAAGGTGGTGTGAGGTGTGAATCCGGCTGACTTTTTCACCTCGAGGATGTGAGACGGGTTCATCTGAGGCGATGGCGATGGCAGATCGGCTCAAAAAAAAAAAAATCCCCGATGCAGCACAGCAAAGGCGATTGAGACGTGCCCGTCTCGTTCACCTCGGGGTGCAGAGTCAGCAAACTGATCAACCATGACGCTCAAGCACACACACATTGATGCATTCAGAAAAAAAGGTTATTTATATCAAGATTACAAGTCCATCAGTGGTGATGGACTGTGTGGGTGAACTGTAGTCCCAAATACAATTCACATCAACGGGAACATACGTAAACTCAGTTCAAGGAATCGATTGCTGATAATCTTTAGATGAAGTGAAAGTGTTGAAGACTAAACCACAGTACAGGACTGTTCCAGAACTTTACAGTGCAACACTTGAACATACAAGACGAATGATCAAACAGGCCTGAGAAATGTACACGCTGTTTGAATGCAGTAGTTTGATTGTGATATAAGTTATTAAGGACATGGTAATTATTGCGTTAATTATTTTGATATGCATATCTGTGAATTTCATCAAAACTTGTTCACAATGAAAAACTGCTTCCAGAATTAACTTTATGAATAATTTACCTTGATTAAATGCATTTTTTCAGCAGGGATGTTCATATGTTCCCCCTAATAACAATGTTCATTATGTGATAAGAAATGTTTGTGATAATTAACTTTTTTTTTTATTTCATTTATATTTTTTCAACAAATCACACCTCAGTCAGGAACTGCGTGCTAAAACAAGGATGATTATTCTCCATTAAGGCAGCTGAAGCGAACTCTATGTACCTGCTAGGTTTTTTTTTTTTTTAATAGTCGGTGCTAAAAACAAGCTAAGACTGAATCGCAGCTCCTGAAAGTGTTGAACTTTGCTCGGAGCGTCGGCCTGACGTGACGCGTGAGCCGCTGATAAACAGAGCGGAAGCTGAGCTGCACCCCACCTGCCACCACCACACACCTTTTGGTCCAAATAAAACACATCCTCATGCACACTCTGTTTACTATTTGTCCTGCTCTTTTTATTCACCTTCCACCGCGCTCCTGTTTTGTTCCCACCAAGGTTGACAGTTATTGTCCACTTTACTGTGCATGTTTTACGTTCAGCCATGTCCCCGATGAGTAACTCTCATCCTGGTTGTCTTTTTATTCCAGTCTTTTTTAACACTGATATCCAGTTTTATTAGCTTTGTGTTATTGTTCATGAAGAAGATTAAAAAAAAAGTCTGCACTTGGATTTAATAAACTTAGTTTAGAGTTTTTTCAAATGAAATTAGAAATCACAATTTTCATATATCTCATTTTATTTTTGTGGCCCTCAGAATAATCAGTGTTGTCTATCTTTTGTGTGTGACGGCAACCATACACTCTTTATCATAAACCATGCGGGTGTCAGAAATGATTAATAAATGCTAATCGGAAATGTGTTGGTCCTAGTTTGTGTCTGAATGAGAAGCAAACAGCTTGGGCAGATGAACGCATGCTGTGGTCCGTCTGTACACTGTTTGTGTGTTAGCTCAGTAACTTGTGTCAGCGTTTCTTATACTTTGTTGTGAAAGCCGAATGATAAAATCTCAATTTAAATACCAGCAGAGGGAGCTCATGACATCCATCCATCTTTCATCCCAGTTCATCCAGGGTTTGTCAAAGTGGAGGAGCTGATCCCAGCTGGTTATAGGTCACCAGTCCATCACAGAAAAAGCGCAGAGAGACAGACGTCCATAAACACTCACATTCACATCGACAGGCAATTTGTGAACCTCAAATTCATGAATTTGGACTGTGGGAGGAAAGCTCAATCCCCCAGATGCAAATCAGGGACCTCCTCACCATCGAGTGACAGTGTTTTGCTCATGACAACAGGCTGCATGTTGTGCGCTTGTGTGTTTGTGTGCATCAGTAGAAAGTTAGAAGTGCGGCCAGGACAGGGAGCAGAGGGATCTTAGCAGCGCCTTGACCCAGTTCCTTTACAAGGGAGAGAGAAGAAATAAATCAACAAAGGGATGGATGAAGTGAGGAGGGAACAAAGAGCCGGAGTAGGGAGAGGAGGAGACAATTAACACAACAGCTGTGGAAAGCTTCCAAGGCGAAAGTGAGTGGGTGGGTAAAAGAACGAGAGACAAACACAGAGTATTATGGTGAAGGTATTTGGCCTTGAAGGATTTGTTGGTGCCATTGAAGGAGGGGAACGAGGGACAAAGCCGGATGAAGTGTCAGATGATTTGAAAGTCTTTTTCCTCCCACCCGGACTTGTATTGACATCTTTGTTGTGATTCGTGTCTCCATGAAGAAGCCACCACTGCAGATCGAAGTGTTGTGTGTCTATTAAAAGAGCACTTTGGGAGCGTCTAGCTGTGAGCCCTGAGATTCATGTTGTCTCCCCTCAGTGGTTCAATTTAGTGTCTGCGTTCCCTCTCTCAGCATAAACTGACTTCATTTCCCTGGTCTGTGTTCTTTCTTCCTCTCAGAGCTGCCCTATGGCTGGGAAAAGATAGATGACCCCATCTACGGCAGCTACTACGTCGAGTAAGTTTCCCCGTCGACTCAAAATCAACTTATCTGCTCGGTAGTGAAACAGTAAATGCACTTTTGTGGTTTACAACGCCTCTTCATGAATTATAAACGACTAAATCCTCATTTCTTTTTCATATATTTCTGCTCATTCGATTAAATTTTTACAGAGAAGTGCTGCCCTGTACGGATTTCTCCCAAAAAATTCTGCTGATAAACTTTAGCCAGCCTGCATGGTGTTTTCATGTTTTATTACAAACACACTGTTTATATTCCACTTTTTAGATGCTCCTATTTACAGTTCAAGTAGTCTAGATTTTGTTACTTTCAGTGATAAGTGAAGAATTTCTAGAATTTACTCATTTTTAGTCTGCAACAATTGAAATAAACTCTAATGATGTAACAAATGACCGATCATCCAAAGATCTGAAATATGAGCTGCAGCAGGCAGAATTACCACAATATTAGGCTTAAAATACTGGAACATATGAGGACATTTGATATTATATTTAGAATATGTGCATCTTTACCACAGGATCCATCTAAAAACACAAAGCTTTATCAAGTTGTACAGAGTTTATTGTCAAATTGGAGGCAGAAAATTCCAACATCAGAGCAGCTAGTTGTGTGTTATCCTCAAGCTTATTGAGATATTTTGGCTGTACGGAGAGTAAACACCTGCCTGGATTTAGTCACATATTGAGCTCATTGTTTCTGGATTGCTGTATTGTCTCCAAATAAAAAATTACCAAATATTCTGTTGGGTTTATCTCCTGTAAGCTGCAACTGTAACTTTATTTCTGATGTGTTTGTGTTTCTGAGCATCAGTATCACTGCTGTGATTTTACCAGAGCAGGGACATTGTGAAATGTCTTTTAGGAGCTGGACTAAAATATTATCAAACAGGAAAAATAAGGTCCAAACTCCAGTGTCGATGATTTTCCTGAAAATCCTGATATTTTGGAGTAATGCCTGCCTTAGACAGCCTGAAGTGCAGATGCTTGAAATGTCAGCATGAGATATTAAAGTCATGACGTTTTCAAGAATAGAATGTAGTGCAGAGTAGAGTAGAATGGAAACTCCACATTTCTGGTGTGATTACTCCTGTTACTGTCACGTGCCACCAAAGAGGCATTTGCTTGGAAGTAAATATAACAGTATGTTTCACACAGTTCTTTTGTTCAGGACACATATCGAGGCCAGTTTGTCTTGGTCAGTAGGATCTCATAATAATAACCTACAAACAGCAGCTGCTCTCGCCACAGTATTCGCCAAATTCTGTTTCTGCCACCTTCATGTTTTCACAGATTCCTTGATGCTCATGCCATTTTTCTACAGACAAACGCAGGTCGCTTTCCTGGCTGCATCACCTGTCTTTTGGCTTTGGTCTCACTGCCCAATTTGATCTGCACTGAATAAATTAGAAAATCACTCATGTATTGAATAAAAGAATTTTGTTTTTTGTTTTTTTTGTTTAGTTTATTCGGTCATCCTGGACTTTCTGTCAGAGTGTTTTTTTTTTTTTTTACCCACAGGCCTGTCTGAGTTGAAGGTTTGAAAGACCTTCACACAGCTACATGGCTGATAAACAAGACCAGCACCCGCTTAAAAACGAACAAAAAAGAATCAATTCAGTGAAGTCTTGATGTGTGATAGTTCAACACCGTGAAGGGTTTGATTCTCATGAACTTACTTCAGATTCAAGTACATCCGAGCCATAAAGAAGATTGCTTATTACTTGAATACAGAGCTTAATACATAACATGAAAGGGAATTATGCTGAAATGTTGCGGAATGGTTATAATTTGTCCATTTGTTTGCTCTGTATTTCCAGTCACATCAATCGAAGGACACAGTTTGAGAACCCTGTCCTGGAAGCCAAGAGACGCCTGGAGCAGCAGAGGCAGATGCAGAGCCAGGGACTGTCGGCTCTGCCGCTGCCTACAATATATAGAGGTATGAACACACACAAAGCATACCGACACACCCAAAGAGCTCCGGAAAAATGAGACCGCCGTGATGTAGAGGGGATGAGCTCAGCACATGGCCTCCGTCTTCAGGCTGTCATGAGCTGTTACATTTTTAAAATACATTTTCCCCTGTTGTAATGATTTTCTGTCTTGAATATTGCACTTTTTTCCAACTCTTTTCCTCACCCATCTCATAGAGTGGGCACTTTCATGAGTATTTGATGGGGCAGACGCGCAACTTCACAATGTACAGGGTCGACTGGAGATCTCTGGCAGTGCGGGGGACAGAGAACACGCTCACCCCGAGGCCTCTAATGGGCTAATCCAGGCACGCGTATGATGACATATTATGCCAGTACATTATGTACTGCTTCATCTGAGTGAAAACTGCGAATCTCCAATGAGTCAGCTTATCAGGGAAATGTACCGTCATCAGTGTTCGGAGCTTCACAATAGTGGCATTCAGAGCAGAACTATTTTGTCTTAGCTTAATTTGCTGTAATAATAATAATAATAAAAAAAAAGAATCCACATGTTGAGTATTTCAAAAAATGGGGGATGCATATTTTGTCCTCATGCAGCCTTTCTCCCATTGCAGAGAAGCCTTTGTTTACGAGGGACCCAACCCAGCTGAAGGGCACCTTCCTGTCGACGGCCCTGCAGAAGAGCAACATGGGATTCGGCTTCACAATTATCGGAGGCGACGAGCCCGACGAGTTCCTGCAAGTGAAGAGCGTAATACCAGATGGACCGGCCGCTCAGGACGGCAAAATGGACACAGGTAATTATGTGTACAATCCAATTTTGACAACTTGTTTAGAAATAAATTGAGGTTTAAACAAATGGCAAGCTGTCGCCGCCGCCACTGCTGACGGCGTAATGTCATGTTTATAGGAATGTTTAAGCGCAAGCCTCATTACCGTGACTCCTCAGCGTAATGGAGCTGAATTTTCTTGCCCCCGTAGATCAAATTTGAAGAGCTTTTCTTGGCAGTGTATCAATTTCGCCGGAGCGTGATTTCACCTGCCTGTTGTGTAATTTCTGTCCGCGTCTCTCGTGCATTAATGGTCAGAGGATCACAGCCGAGCGTCAGTATTCATCTGTTTTTTAGCGCAAAGTGAATTGGCATCAAGCGAAGCACAGCTCGGGGCATTTCTGAGCAATGATGATGTGTTTTTTTTTCTCTTTGCCTTGGGAAACCTTATCGTACTCCCAGTGAGTCCACAATGTCACCCAATGATGCCTTCAGTCTGAGAGTCTAATAAGTCTTTTATTTGCAGAAGCTGTAAAATAAGTGAAAGGAGACACTTTAGGGACATGTTCACAGCTTACATATTAGGACAGTGTTACGACACAGCAAGATTTTATAACCAATAAGAGAAATCCTATGAAAATATATCAAAGACAAATTGATAAATCATGAAATGTCTGACCTTTTTTGTTTCTTTTATACTTTTCAAATATTAAAAAACACAAAAATGGAACTTTTAATTTCCTTTTCTGACTTGCACAAGTCGTATGTGTAAGTTGACCCTTTAATTCTCATTCAGAAAGTCTTCCAAGTTGTGCATTCTCTAAATAAAAGGCTACAAAGCTACAAACACAAACTGCATTTATGTATCATAAGGGATTTTTCTTTGTGAAATCAATGTAAAGAGTCCTCCAGTGTTTCTCAGAGGAACAAGTCAATATTTCTAGTGTTGCTGTTCTGAGAGCAAATCTCTTCTAATTTGTTGCTCTTGTGGTGATTTGGAGCGTCGTTGCTCTATGAGGAGGAGATTCTAACGTTCTAAGACACCAAGTTTGCCTGGACGGTTGTTTAATTGACTGGCAGCTCATGTTGGCCGTGAGCGCTGACAGTGTTTGTGCAGTTTCAGTTTCTAGTGGTGGTAAAACAATCCCTGGTGTTGTTTTGTGTGTCCTGATGTCCTGCAGTGATTTTCTTACAAACAAATCTTCTTGTAAACAAAATAAATCTTGTTTTCCTTCAGTATCACAGAGCCAACTTTTCTCTTAGACATTCATATGACCACACTGCTTTGCAAAATAGAATTTTTATCATTTTGAATAGTGTGTAACTTATTCGGCTCTGTATCTTATATTCACCTATCGAAGATTGAACGCTGTGTGTCTGATGAAATCGGGTGAAGGAAACTTGTTCTGAGTGCCTATAATCTGAAACCGAGCACTGCAAGTTTCTGTGTCCTCAGAAATTTCAAGTTTATCTTTGAAAGGGTTATCAGTGGCCCTTGGTGGCGTATTTAGGATGCCCTATATTTGTGCCCCTGGCATTCTGTGTCCCACGCGAGGGCCTCGGTTTCCCCTCTGCGCTCTCTCTGCTGATGCACTCCAACATCCCTCTTTTAAAAAGAGTGGAAGAAAATGATTTTATTGTCCATAACTGTCAGCAGCCCACATAACGCCAACTTTATTAGTGGACATTATTGCTGCACGATAAGTCCGGTATCCATGCAGCGCTCCCATTAGTCAAGGTTTTCTCCAAACGGAGTCATGTAGAGGTGTCATTGCACAGTGAATTTACTACACCCTTGTGTTTGTGTTTCATTAAAAAAACACAAGCTTAATTAATATTTTGATATGGTTATTTGAGTAATAATGCAGTGCTGTGCGTGAAAACTTAATTATGAATTTGTGTTTGTTCAGCTACAATGTTCATGACTGAGGCAGCGTATCCCCACTTTCTGCATGCTGCTTTCAATGAGAAACACCTAAACATTGTTCCACCAGCCCCCGCAGGGACGCCACTGATTTAGATCGTTTTTAATCCCTAATGAAACAAACCATTAGTTCGAATCCTCTCTCAAAGAGCTGATGTTAATAAAAGTCAACAGTGACAGGAGGAGAGGAGAAGCGCTCTCCTCTGAACCTGTGATATGGCCTCATGCCGGGCCCGACTGGTGCCTAAACTGCTCATTTGGAGCTCATTTTGGAGCCGGGAATCCTCCTTCCCACTTTCAGTTCTGCCTCTTTCATGTCTGTCCCCCTGCCTATCAGTTTCTCTTTTATCTGGATTCTATCTCCCTCTATTTTATCTCCATCTCTCTCTTTGTCTCTCCAGCTTACCCTTTATTATGCTTTCCTATCTAACCATGTCATCTGACACTTCTCCTCTGTTTTCAGCCTCAGTATATTTTTATCCATTTTTTTTCTTTCTTCCTCACTGCTTTTTCTTCTTCATCCCTCCATCCTGGCCTGTCAGAGTTTCTCTCTCTCTATCTCTCTCTCTCTGTCTCTCTCTCTCTCCTCTCCACTCTGTGACATTGCCAGAGCTGCTCACACACATGTATGCGCTCACGCATTCACACTCATATGTGCACACACTCACACACACACACACACACACACACACACACACACACACACACACACAGACACTCCTCGACTGAGATTAGCTGGCCTATTTGAGCTGCTCTTAGGGATTGTGTACTATCCTGCCTGTGACATGTGGGGTTTATTTTTTATTTTTTTTTTACGTGCGTGCACGGCTTGGTGTGTGCGTGCGTGACAGAGACTGCCTCCAGAAGTGTGAAATACAGGATTTGAGGCAGCTGCGTTTGTCATGCAGCTGCGACTTTACGGCTGAAATCCATAACTTTCTGCACGTTCAGACTACAAGAAAGATGACAGAGTATCTGGTGTCATATTTGTGAATTTATTTCACCGGCTTGTTATGGTATGCAGGAATAACGTTCAACCGGCAAGACAAAGTGAATATAAATATGATAATTCAGTCCTGATTCAGTACTTTTCTATCCTGCATGTCCTTCTTGTGCCTGTGGTTTTCTCTGACTTTCTCACAGAATCCATTTGCATGGTGTTCATTGACATTTGATCAGTGTTGCTGGATCGGACAGGTGCAATGAGGACATGTTAAGAATAAATGTAGAAGCAGTGATGTACATTTGCAGCATGTTTCCAGCAAAGCAAAGGGAGTAGGCGTCATTATACATTCTGCATTAGTCTGAATTAAAATCTGTTTTCCTGAAGATGTATCAAAGCTTCACATGATCTTTTTCTTTGGTAGAAGTTTATGAAATGATGAAAGGAGAAGCACTGATTCTGCGTATTCACTCAAGTGAATGAAAAAAATATATAGACTCTGAAGATGTTCTCAGAGTATAAAAGTGGAAGGACATTTCTATTCACTGTTTCTGTTCTTTGGACAAACAACTTCAAAGATTCCCCTTAAAGAAAGTCCTGAATGAATGAAGATGTTGCTGCAGATTAGCTCCATTATCAGTGTTATGTGGTTCACTTCCAGCCGTGTTTCTCCACATTCATTTTCTGCTCTTTCTCTGTGGTGAAGTCTCGCCCTCTTCTGTTTGGTTCTTTAACATAGTTTTCACCTTTTCCTGTTAGTCCTGCGTGAAAAGCGCTAATGGTTACACAAAGGATTCGTCTTTTTCTGTGGTTAGCGCGGAGCAGACCACGGTAGTACCCAAAAATTAACAAGTAGAAGCAAAAAATATATATATTTGTAAGAGAAGTACAGAATGTAGAGAAATGGAGAACAGTTTTAAAGAGCATTAATACTTTGTAACTTCTCATGTCTGTGTGACTTCCTTCCACCTGAATATTTGGGATGAGGTCTCGGTCCTGACTCAGCCTCCCTCTCTCTCACCTCCTCGTCTCACACGGGCATTAATAGATCTGAGATTGTGTTCCTGCGCTGCCCTGAGAGGGACGGCGTGCTTCCTCTTCAGTGCTGCAACATGTTCTGATCCCACTGAGAGTTGACACTTGTGTCAACAGACTGTAACAAGTTGTATTTGTGTTGCGCGGCGTGCCCTACATAATCTACTGACACCGGATCTTATGGGAGCCGCGTGCGACTGACGCTCGTCCTCTCCTCTTCCAGGCGACGTCATCGTGTACATCAACGACATCTGCGTGCTCGGCACGACGCACGCCGACGTGGTCAAGCTTTTCCAGTCGGTGCCGATCGGTCAGAGCGTGACCCTGGTGCTCTGTCGAGGATACCCTCTGCCGTTCGACCCCGAGGACCCCAGCGGCGCCGCCAGCACCTCCCTGACGCCCATCGGCCTGGAGCACCGCCCTCTGGTGGTGAACGGGCGCAGCAGCTACGACCCGTACCTGGAGTACCTGTCGCTGAGCTCCCAGCTCCCCCCTCAAGCCCTGGCCCAGGCCGGCGTCTCCCACCCCGGGGACACGCATCTGGACGGCTCCTCCCTGCCGCCCACCACGCCCGGCTCCGCCTCGGCACTCACGCCCCACGACGACAACGTGTCCATGGCCTCCTCGGGGACTGCAGGCGTCGCCGGGGCAACAGCACAAGCCGCAGAGCTGCTGACGGTTACCATGGTGAAAGGGGCCGAGGGATTCGGGTTCACCATCGCCGACAGTCCTACCGGTCAGCGAGTCAAACAGGTGATCATCCCTTTTATTCACTCAGCAGGCACGAATAGACCAGCGAGGACTGACGGCTTCAGATCCGCCCGCTACTTTAACGGTCGCCAAACATCTGTTCGGGAATTGAAGGTGGTATTTCAAGAGTGAAATCTCAGGAGACAGCTAAAACTCAGCAGTCAGGCTGACTCACAGATTAATCCTGTGACAGGTTTATAACAGCAGGTCGAGTAAAATCTCAAGCAGGACGATATTCACAATAGCAGGAAACAAAGGGAGCCGTTAACAGTGTCATGAATGAACTGTGTTCTGGTGGTGCGGCGTGAAACCCCCCCCCACTGATGTGCAGTAGCAGGCAGGATGAGCTGCGATGTGACAGATGCTATTTCTTATCCCTGTTGTATTTATATTCGCACATCAGAACATCTGCAATCCTAAAACAAACATCTGTCTTATCCAGCCTTTTTGTGTTCAATCTTTAGGACTTATTGTATAAACAAATGAGCAAAAAAAAACCCCTCATCACTTCACCACAAATAATTTCAACATGAGGTGACACTTGAAAATTACCTTTTCTCCCACCGCCCACTGGAATATATTGAATTCAGCAATAAGGTGCACAGTGGAGTTGATCCATACTGGAATTCGCAGCACAGAAAAAAGAATCGCAGGCGTTGAAATGTAGTGACGGCAGCTGCATGGCGCTGTCGCGTTGCAGGTGCTGGAACCGGGATCGCAGGCAGCCGCTGGGCTCATCGAGGGAGATCTGATCCTGGAGGTGAACCAGCAGCCGGTGGCTGCAGCCGGGCACGGACGAGTCGTGGAGATGCTGAAAGAGTGTCCTGTGGGCGCGGAGGCGACGCTGCTCATACAGAGAGGAGCTACAGGTGAGACACACAGACGGGTTTTTACCCGGTAAATGATTTATCATCTGTCTATACAGTTTCATTCTTGATTCATAAAAGCCGCAAGAAAGGTTTTGAAGGAGAGCTAATAAAACTTGTCCCTAAAAAACTAATTCACAGCACAGACTGAGAGAAAATTAAAGTTTTTCAGGGCGTATAAATTCTAGTTACTTTTACATGAAAGTGAAAGTTCAGTCATTGTCAGCTGCTCTAATACGTGACGATGGTTTTTCATCTATTTACGACTGCAGTGGTGGCAAAAACTATTACGGCACAATTAATATCAAATCGCAACGTGACGTGCAGGTACCTTTCAAACGCCGGGATAATTTTAGCAAAATTAAAGAAGGGTCCAGCGCGAGAGCACCTGCCCGCTAAATATAAGTTGGCGTCTAATTGGGACGCACAAATATGATTTTATGTTTCCTCCTCAGCCCCAGCTGCATCGCTGCGAGAGAGGAGTCAAGTAGAGTTGACAGTGAGAGCGAAGAGAGCAAAAGAGATTTTGATTATGATAATTCTGAGACCAGTTCTATTTTTGAGCACATTCAAATCGCAGTGGTTCTGTATTCACATTTTATTCCACTCTCTCTGCCAGATTTTATTGTAGGAATGTTAAATAGTTTAGTAGCACGAAAATAATTTCATCTGGTGCCAAACTGCACAAATTACTGTATTATTTCCAGGGGAAAAAAGTGCATTTTCATAAAAACTGTAACAATTCAGACTTATTTCACAGACCACTGGTCTTCTGTGTTATGTATAAAAAAAGAAACTTTAATGTTCCTCCCCTGAGGAAATAAAACCGCTGCAGGAGCAAACAGCCACAGGATACATTATTAGACCCCGAAAAGAAGGAAGCGTGGAAAGTGCAGCAAACAATATGCCGCTGAATTTCTTTCATATGTGCTGAGTCATGCGGAGAAAACACCAGAATATCAGACGTGTCTAAATATAAAAGTGTTAGCAGATGTCATACTAAGTGTTTTGTGCGTCATACCATGTGCTTCTCAGTGTTTTCCAAAAGCGGCTTCATCTCAAACATGTCAGATGTTTTTTTTTTTATTTTCTTTTTTTTCTTTCAGTAAAACAGACCGCAGAACCTCAGGGAGTGATTTCAAATGCAGCACATCAAATGTAAAATGAAGTGGAGAGTTGGGACAAGCGGTACAGTTAAGCTCACGGTTCGGCGTAGTGCAGCTCTGTGGGTAGAGATGGTGCCGACACAGCTGAGGGGAAAGCTTTCTCATCCCCACTGTGGCTACTCATCTTCAAAATAAATGCAGTTATTTCGCTGCATTGTGCTTTGGACAGGAATTACCGGCGAGTAGCTGCCAAACGAGCGGAGCCGGTTGATGTGATGCTGTTTATCTTGCTGTACTGACTGTACTGAAGCGCCTCCACAAGCAGCGTCTTCACCGTTCCCTTTCGCGCAAGTGCATATCCATGTGCTGTTAAATGAGGGAAAAATATAACAATTAGGACAGCATGAAATGAAAAACTTCCATGATGCAATTACATTTTTCCAATATGCATTCACTGAAACACACTATTTACTGAAATCCAGTACGATCACTCCTCCAGTGTTATTGATTTCTAAATTGCGGCTCATTCAGCTCATAACACTTGACTTTTAATGGTGCTTTGTTATGCTAGGGATCCATTCCTGTCATCAGCACCCTCCCATCTGTCCCAAATGATTTTTGTAAATTGTCATGGGGGAATAGAAGATGGATGTGAATGTTCGCACAAAAAGTAATGTCCAGCAGTCTTACTCTGATTCTCATTGATGTTTTCTAAAAATGAATAAATAATTTTAGTTAAAAATGTAGAATATTTTTTCATACATTCCATAAATGTATTTTGTGCAGATAAGATCGTCCTGCTATGTCTTTATCATGGCAGAATGTTAGTGGCTGGGATATATTATCCAGCAACATACTGAAATGCTAAAGCGCAAGGAGAATCTGCTGTAGGTCAGATTGAGATTTTTAGACGATTGGGTCAGTGTTTCTCTAAAACTGCAACTTTAGTGAGGTGGGTCCAGCCTGTCGTGGTCACTTTCTGTCAAAGCACTGTCCCGGGTCGCTATAGGTTCATGGGTGACCGAGGCTTATTGGTGCATCTGGTCCACTGAGGCCTCATTTTGACACAAAAACAACTTGGTGCCAGAATCTGCAGCCCAGCTTCAGAGCTCTCCTGAAGTCCCTGCATTGTGCTCAGTGCAACCTTTGGCAAAAAAGAAAAAAAAAAGGGAACCTTGAAGTATCAGATGGAAACTTGCAGTGCTACGGCTGACTGGATTACATCTGCGCTCAGACGGAAATGTCCAGAGGTGGCAAGTAAATGCTAAACGGACTTCCCTGAGATAGCAGGTTTTCACCACTTCAGCAGTTTCTGAGCCCCCAAAATTGCAGTTGGAAGATGACCAGCTCCCCCCACCGAGCCACAGCTGCCCCCTCACCAACATTCCACTCAAGATCACATTGGGCAAAGCTGGCGTCCCAACAAATGAAATACAGTCATGATAACTGCAGCACTGTGGCTAAAGAATTGAAACCCCTATCTGATGTAGCTGTGGAATATTCTCTCAAGTTATTAGTACACTGAGATGGGGCCTGAGTTCCTTTTGAACTTAAGTAGTAAAATACCTTAAAGCAATATTTGCTTCTGGCGTATACTTTACAAATTAAGTGTCTTTTAAACCAAATACCTTTTGAAATCAACCACCTTTTCAATTCATACATCTTTTAAATCATGAGATTAGATGAAATTAGTCCTTCAATTCGCACAATCAAACACAACCGAAACACACTGGTTTGGAAAAGGAACAAAAATCCCACTCTGGTCCTGTGTGTGTGTGTGTGTGTGTGTGTGTGTGTGTGTGGGCCCACACACATATTCACTCCTCAACCAATACACCAGAACCATGTATTAAAGATTGTTGCAGGCTTGGTTGGAAGCTGTGGTGCAGCGAGATCCAAAACTTAGTGGTTGCTTCGCTCAAATTGGGCAATAAGCAAAAAAAAAATGGCCATTAGTATTGATTTGTACTCAAGCATCAGGTAGTCGGCCTTCAAGATCACTTCATGCTCTCCACAACCGGACGCTCGCTCGCTCGCTCTCTAACGGCCGCCCACAGACTTTTTTTCGCAAGCAGCATCACTTTTCCCGCCCCCTTAGCTCAGGGAAAGGCCTGGATTGGTTATAAATACTTTAAAGTCCAATGACAAATGAGCATTACGATGAGTAACTTTTCAGACTTTGCCATGTTAGGTTGCACAATCAAGTGTTCTGGCTTCAAATCAACTAAACATCATTCATAACTATGTGTTAAACTCTACATTTACTCAGCTGATCTCACAAATATTTTATTAAATCACTTCAATCCATTTTAACCAGTGTTTCTTTTTTCTTTTTTTTTTTTTTTTTTCCAAAAACAGGAAATCAGATCCAATAAAATGAACTTTCATTCTCTTTTTCCATTTCATAAAACTATTTATTTACAAAATTCCCACAGATTTTATGCCCTGAAATAACATTGTCTTTTTCACAGGGCTACAGAAAGATTCCACTGTGAGATTAGATATTGATTAGCATCGTGGAGCAACTTTATTTATGAGCAAAAAAAATAAATGCACCACGGTAAACTGCTCAGAGTTACATCCTGACCTCTTTAATATACTGTCAATGATCCCGACATTAGATTTTCTCTCACAGGCTGATCCTGTATAAACGCACGCATCGGTCTTTATACGCCGAAGCTTTCTGTTGTGTTTGCTCCGGATGTGCTGCAGCACAGCGGCTAAAGACTAAAACGCAATGCTTGTCAACTGGCCCGGGCGCTGAGAAATTCATGAGGACGGTGTGCGTAATGCAAACTGCCTCAACTACTGTTTAACAGTCAGGCGGTTTTCTGAACGGTGTAAAGAAGCAGATGGATTTCTTCTCAGGCGGCTCACGAAATACTGGCTTTGTTATGTAATCTGAAAGTTTAGGAGCCAGGAGACAAGCCAAACACCACATTGTACATGTGGAATATTTTTTTTCCACAGCTCAATCTGTAGTTTGTTTTCTGTTCAAGTGAAAAAGATGAGTTCATTTTTAACTTCAGGTCAAACACAGAAATGTTAGGATTTGAAAACTTTTTCCGATAAAGAAAATGAAATAACATCAGCATTTCCAGCACAATGTTTTTAATTGGCGATATAGGTTTTTACCTCCGTATGCCCGTCACCATAGCAACCACTCACTCACTGCTGTGTGTAAATTGTAGTTTTCAGTTTAATTTTTTATACGAGGGCCTTTTTTTTCTTCTGTCTGATTTTATTAGCAGGATGTATTGAATGTCAGAAGCTGTGCTCTCTTTAAACTTCTTTAAGATGACTCTTTGTCTCGTTCTTTATATCTTGATCCAGTCTGCCTCGGTGCATCCATATGAGAAACTTCCTCTCAAGGGCACGGTGTTTCCTTCCGCCCCGAACGCTGAGGCAAACACTGAATTCTTTCCTGATCCGACTGTTGGCTGTCTGCATTTAGTCTTCAGGACCTGCCACATGTTGAATCTTCGCTCCGAGCTCTGCATCCTAATGAGCCGCTCCACGCCACCTTTAACTTTCTGCACACGCTCAGCATTTTACCTTCCTCTTGAAGTGAAAGGAGGAGGCGATCACACACCCTCAAGTCCAGGAACATGAATCAAAATTTAGTTATGAAGTAGCAGGAAGAAAAGGACTGAGAGAATTTCATAGTGGGGAAGTTTGAAGTGCCAATTTTGTTCAATATACCCAGAAAGACATGGTATGAGGTCATTTTCCTTTTTTTTTTCTTCTGTTTCCTACATGATTGGCCTCCTACGAGCAAATTAAATCGCACACTGACAGCTTCATTTGTTTGACATGTGCTCCTGCTCTTGTTCTGAAAGAGGTGTTTTGGTCAAAGGTCAAAATTTGACTTGATAATACCCCCCGAGCCGCCTCTCCCGCTGAGCCGCCAGCCTCCCCTTACAAACACACACTGAGCGGCACGGCCGTTAACTGCGCAGCACCGTTCAACATTGTCAAACAAATTTCCACAAGTCTCCGGTCCTTCGGTCATTCAGAGAGGCGGAGTTCATGAACCCATTGTTCACGTTAAACGTGACACGCGGCGGCCCTGCACTTCACATTTCATCCTCTTTTCGTGCCGTGTGTCGTTCCTCTCGAGATAATTTGCCAGGAGTGAGGAGTTCATTTACATTGTTTCTGAGACGATATCAGAACTTTAAAGAGGAACTATGGATATGTTCTCACTTGCATCGTCCTTTTCATGGTTTGTATTTAATTAGAGATGAAGGCAATCAGTCTCATATGAATCTCAGGTTTAATTAATTGAAGTGTGACTGGAATTATTACTGCAGAGCCGGAAAGCAATCAAAGACATTAGCTCTTCGTGATCTTGATTTATCAGACTATCTATTGTCAGAACTGCTGGATGGTTTGTGGATGTTTTCCTTGTCTTGGTGTCCCGAGCTCAGCTCACGCTACGTCACTGACGAGTGGAGATGTATGACAAAAAGCTGTCTGGCCCAGTGAACTGAATGCAAACTGTACGTTCAGTGTCTCGATTATTAAAGCTGATACATTTTGCAGTGTGTGACGAGTGCAAAGACTCTGGTGTTCTACACTACAGCTCTACTTACAAAACCATTAGGACAATCAATAATTTGCAGTTCTTATAAACACACATTTTATTCACAGTAGTGCATTGAGAACATGTCAGATGTTTTACATAAGATATTTGGTAACACTTTACTTGAAGCCCCTCTTTATAACACATTATAAGTAGTTATAAACACTAATACATGATCACAATGCTTTATAACTGACTATACAGCAGTATACAGCAGTATACAGCATAGGATTAAGGTTAGGGTTAGGGTTAGGGTTAGGGTTAGGGTTAGGTCCTGGCATTGTGATCATCTATGAATGTTTATAACTATAGCTACACATGTTATAATGGCATTATAATGCTTTATGAATGTACTTATAATGTGTTATGCAGGGGGGCTTCAAGTAAAGTGTTACCAGATATTTTAACCTTCCATTGAAGTATGAACACTTTGATTGTGATGGCAGGAGCATGTTGGGGACGGGAGGAAAATAAATCCGTGCAAAAATCACAAAACATTCTTTAGTCGTATGTCATAAATTTTCAGTTGTACCTTCATCCTGCAGAATGAAGAGGAGAGATAATACCCAGCTCCTCATTAGCATCTAGTGTTCAAATATCCAGCATCTCTGTTTCAGCATTTCAGTTTCAGTAACATGGTGTTAAACCAGGCACTGCGTCCACGACAGCAAGGCTTCACAGGGGAAGAACCCGGGTGCTGGGTCTGCCTGTCGACAGCCTGGACCTGTCGCCTACATGAACATTTCTGTCATCATAAAAGGCAAACTCTGGCAAGGAAGACACATATTACTCTATCAAAACTCAGGCCGATGGTCTCCTCACGTATAAAGGCTTTCACAGATTTTGGAGAAAACACATGCTTTTCCATATGTGTGGATGTAAGCTAGTGCCATAGATCAAATGTTGTAGCAGAGGAGCAGAGCCAACATCTGCCACCTGGTGGTTAACCTTTGCAATCCTCTCCACTCAGATTTCACAGTCAGACAACATTTTGAAAGTGTGCTGAAATTCAATACACAAATTAAATTACCCTGCACACTTTTATGCAACATCGTGTGTCAGTTCACACACAAACGCTCACAAACAACTTGCACATGCCGAGTTGAATGTGAGATCCCGCCTTTCTTCCAAACATGTCAGTTCCTCTGTCAACCGCACCACTTCAGATCAAACAACTCAAAACAACGACCCCAGAGGGACTATCAGCCGGACACACCGGGAACTCCTGGCTCCTTCTGTTTGGCTCTCCTCTCCATGGGGTGAACAAAGGGACAAGGTCTTTACACTGACTCATACATGACAAATGTCTGAAATATTCCAGTATATTTTAGATCGCAGGTGCAGAATTTCTGAGCAGGACACCAGTGAAATTTAGGTTAATGATGCTATTTCAGATGTGTGACTGGAAACGGTGGTGCTTTCTGTAAGACAGACGTGGTGTTAGACTTCTGCCGTATGTGTGACTCTGTGTGTGTGTGTGTGTGTGTGTGTGTGTGTGTGTGTGTGTGTGTGTGTGTGTGTGTGTGTGTGTGTGTGTGTGTGTGTGTGTGTGACTGCTTCACTGTAGCGTGGGCTCTCTGCCAGCGTTCCACTGAGCTCCGGTCGTGTTCACAGCTCCGTCCCCTGACATCCCAGTCTGAAGCAAAGCCAACCACAGACTAGAAACATTTTGCAGCACCAATGAGGACGCAGATTGAGGCCGTGGAAAAAAAAAAAGAAGAAGAAGGTGTCGGGCTGCATGAGCCAATCAGACTAATCTGAAGGCCATCCAGAACTCAGCAGGCTAGTCTGTGAGCCCGGCCTGCCAGACTGCTTGACCACTGACTTGTGATGGAGGCTGCGTGAAGCCTCTCTAAAAGCCATTCACTAGTAATTCATCAGCATGCATACGAGCGTGGCACACATCCGGCACATACGCCGGTGAATTGTATTAGCATTTAAATTAAGCCGGGCCGCATCTGTAAGGACGACGGTCCTCTTTAATGTGAGTGGACATTTGCCTAGTAGCTCATACTCATTTCTGTCAGTGGGTCATTAAAGAAAGTTTTTTAGAGAATGAGTTATTAAAATTCCTTAAAGGCTTCCCTGAAGGCCCGTATTCCCTGCAGAACGCGGTTATTAGCCCCAGCCTCCCACAGCGCTCTCCCTCCGCTGCTGCTGCCACTCTGCTGAATCATTTCAGCACCATGGATAGCTCCACTCAAACTCCCATTCATGTCCACAGCGCTCATGCGCAGGAGTGTTTTCCACCTCCTCCACGCCAGGGACAAACGGCATTTGGCCTCAGAATGGAAAACGTTTCCAGGTAGCTACGATGTTTTAAATGGAGGAGGTCTGGAAATGAAAATATACAAAATCAATTATAGACGTTAACGAAATGGCATAAAGGATTTTCTGTTTTTATTCTGACTTCACATGGGCGCTCACTGATCTGCTGTATTTCATTTTCGTCAAATCTCCACTCCTTGGCTGATTTTGATTGGAAGTTGCTCCATTATGCCCGGTTGCTAAGTGCCCCGGCCTTCATCTCAACATCTAAAAAAAGCAGGCAGAGTAATTCCAGAAATATATTCCGTCCTGTGCTCCCTGACATTTCTTGTTAAATCTCATAAACTGAATAAATATTAAATATAACGCGATTCTCTAAAGGATATTTTACAAGCGCACACAACTGCTGAAGGATTCATGCAGGCCCGTGCTCGAGGAGTGTGTTTATGTGTTTCTATCCACATGTGAGAAGATTCAAAATGACTGTTTATACAAGTCAGCCACCGCTTGTTTCCCCTCATGTCTAAATGTATGCATTTGGGTCTGATACGCTGTATGTCTTTGATTCAGCGGCGTCACAGGGGAGAAGTGCTGATGAGATTGTTGCTGTGATGTGGAGTGCTTCCTATATGCAGATATAATACCACTTACAGAGTGAGAGACGGAGAAAAGTGTGAGTGCTCGTGTATAATGGGGGTGGGGGTCTGTTCTTTCGCCTGCGGCTAATGATGTAATTATGTCGAAAACAAATGCAACAACCAAGCTCATTTAGGAAGAGTTCGACAAAAACAAAGTCAAAACAGAGAAATATGAAGTCGGCAAACTGAGAGTTTTTGTCACTCATTAGTGGCAGATGATTTTTGATTTTTTTTTTTTTTATTCCATTAAACTGAAAACTATGCACACCGCAACCGGTTGCTGGTATTCATGTTTTTGTTACCCTCAGTGTGAATCGCATTATTGGAGTTTGATATCTGTTCACCGTGTTTTTTTTCCTCCCTCTTCCTCAGGCCACATCTCTCCGTGGAAGGCATCCAAACAGGTACAATTACCGAGCTAAATGTGTTTCTTCTTGTGGGCTCAGATCGGGCTGTGTTAACCCAGACGTGTGTGTGTGTTTGCTCAGTGTTTTTATGTTGCTCTATTGTGAATCAGCGGCTCCTGACCCTGCTTATTAGTTTGATCACATCAGATGTGACACCTCAGCAGCTGGGGAGAAGCTCTTCAGATTTATACTTAAGCTGCACCTGTTGCATCTCATACAATCAGCTCTCATTCATGTTAGACAGAATTTTCAGACACGATGGAGCTCACCACGCTTCGTTTTAAAGTGTTAGTATTGATTTAATTTCATTATCACATCTGGTCCCGCTTAAAAAGACATTTTTCTTTATTGCATAAATTAGTCGCTGGAGCACATTTACCTAAATATACGCTCATACAACTTGACATGATAATGAATGTTTTGTCATTGTTTCAGTCTGATTATGATCTGGGTTATCGGTCTCTCAGCATTATTCTCCACAGCTTCCGCTCATGGTTCACCTTGTGTTTGTTGTTCCAACTTTCCTGTCATCGCCTTTTGTTTGTTTGTTTGTTTTTTGTATTATGAAAACATCTTTCTCAGAGATAATTCATCAGAGGAAAAGCAGAGGCTTTATTCATCAAAATTTCATCGTTGGATGTTTGATCTCCTCTCTGCCGAAGAACTGGCTGACAATAAAGGCCGTTTCTCTGATGGAGGCTGATAAAGGAGGAAACTTTCTCTGCACTCACGTTAAATGTCAGTTTTAGAAGAGAGTGAGTCAGCAGGATTCGTCACGTCACGACCAGTCA
Organism: Salarias fasciatus; assembly: GCF_902148845.1. Lineage (NCBI taxonomy): Eukaryota > Metazoa > Chordata > Actinopteri > Blenniiformes > Blenniidae > Salarias > Salarias fasciatus. The sequence goes on from NC_043751.1 coordinate 15,768,229, forward strand.
TGTGGACAGATATCAACCAGGCTGCAGAGTACATTATTTTCAAGTGTAAGATTGACATTTCCAGCACACAAAGAAAGAAATTTCATGCAACTTAACTTTTTTCCGTGAGAGCAAAGGACAGAAGAATATCCAGCTGGAGAACCATTTTAAACTCAAAGAAACGACGTTACAACATGTAGAGCTCTTTTTGGCCCTGCTCGCTTAAACAGGTGAAGTAAATTCTCAGATCTTTCTCTGGCTCCGCTGCGAGTGTGAGCTGTTACTGTCGGAGACAGACGAGACAAAGTTTAACAGTGTTCAGCGTAGCAAGCTGAACACGGCCTGACATTTTTAACAACAGCCTGAGATAAGTGAGGTTTCATTTGTGTTTGCTGCCAAATCAAATCATTAACAGACTGATGCCTGAGCTGTTTGTTTATTTCTGTATTTTCTTTTTTTTTTTTTTTCCACACGCTGGTATGATCGCTGATTCTGTGTTCCTGCATTGTTGATGAGTGTGGCTTTGTGAAGTGGAACTGGGAGCGCTCACTTATCTGCCTGCCTTGGTTCAGTCAAAAACTTAATTCTCCACATTTAGACTTTAACCGTGTTAAATAGGCGTGTATAAGAAACAAGCCGACTGACAACAGGTCTTCAATCAAACATCTGCCTGTGTTCTTCTCCTTCCAGTTGCCCGACCAGTGGGACCCACACGGAAGCCCCCAGGCCAACCTGTCCGGCCCGGTCTTGCCACCCTGCACGCCTTTCCCAAACCAGCCTCAACATCGCACATCTGTGCCTGACTCCACTGAAGGCTTTGACCTTAACAAGCCCGACCCTTACGACCTTTACGAGAAGTCCAGGGCGATCTATGAGAGCCGACGTGAGTGCAGAAGCCCTGAGTTTGTCAGTCGATCGTTGCAGATGGGAGCAGCTGTCAGTAACACAACCTTCCCTTTGTTATCGGTCTGTGTGTGTGTGTGTGTGTGTGTGTGTGGTGTGTGTGTGTGCCAGGTCCAGAGTATGAAGAGGTGGAGGTCCACCTGCTAAGGGAGAAGACCGGGTTTGGCTTTCGCATCCTGGGGGGAGACGAGGCCGTGCAGGCTGTGAGTCCGGACGCCCGTGACAAGGCTCGTATGGGACGGGCTGGACCACAAGCACTTTTAACCCTACACACACACACACACACACACCTGCCTCACTTGACCAGCATCTAACCTCATGTCGCACATTTGACCAGGAAACTCTCCCCACTCACACACAGGCACTTCATCTCACACTGCCCTCACCCCGCTAACTGCTCGGCGCCTCCCATACCAGAGTGGCGCCTTGCTAACTTGCCTGCGTGGTGAAACAGCATGCGAACCGTGACGCAGACGGACTGTGGCTGCGGGATATTAAGATGGCCGGGAAACGTTACCGTGACCCAAAAGCAATCGCCGTGTGATTCCTCTGTCTTTGTCTCATCCTCCTCACCTTCATCTACGCTGCTAATATCGATTGTCTTTGAACAGATTGTCATTGGCGCCATAATAGAGAACACCCCTGCTGAGCGCGATGGGCGGCTTCGACCCGGAGATGAGCTCATTTCTGTGGATAAAAATGTGGTTGCTGGGAAACCGCACAAATACGTAATAGACTTGATGCACGCGGCGGCTCGCAACGGTCAAGTCAGCTTGACTGTGAGACGGAGAGTGCAAATGCCTGGTGAGGATACGTCTGATTCATTTTTCCTGTCATCTATTGCTTTCTTGTATATTTTTTTCACACTTTACCAAAAACTGGAGAACGAGCTGCACATTTTACTGGCATCAAAAAAACAACAACACAACTTGGACGGGACACACATGCTAACAGATCACTGTGTACTTTTCACCCACACAGCTTCTCTCTAGTAGACCATGCATACGTTTATCCTTTGTTCATTGTGAGTCTGTTTCAGACTCTGGTTTGTGTCTGTCTGCAGTTATACTGCAGAGACTTAAAAATTTGCAGTTTAGAGCCCTCATTTCATTGATTGCTGCATCTATAACTACTTTCATCTAAAAAAAAAAAAAACCCAACAAGACTCCAGTCAGGAAGTCGGTAAAGCTGTACAGTCTGCTTTCTCTCTCGCCCTTCAGGCGAAGCGTGTCCAGTGAACGGCCGCAGCCCGGGATCCGTGTCCACGCAGCACAGCTCCCCCCGCAGTGACGCAGCCTCGGCCTCGGGCCCGCCGGCGGTGGCTGTCCCCGCCGCAACCTCCCATCCGGAGGGGTCCGCCCTGCAGACCAGCGACGTGGTAATTCACCGCAAGGAGAACGAGGGCTTCGGTTTCGTCATCATCAGCTCCCTGAACAGGCCCGAGAACGCCACCGTCATCAGTGAGTTGCAGTGACTTACATCCGTCTAGTGCCCCGAAGGTTGTTTCTAAACACAAACGGTGATTGCGCATCCGCATGACTAATACTCCCAAAGTCACTGCGCTACAAGGATCTGTTTCATGCTGTAGCAGGAGGAAAAAACATCCAAAAAACCTTTTTCTTTAATAACTTATATATCTAAAATGTAACATTTTCTCATTTCACATCAGCCTAGTGTGTAGTTAAAACCCAGTTTCAGATGTAAAACAGCCATTTCATTTGTTTTATTAATAACCAGTGAGCTCCATCATGTCTCCCAGTGGCTACTCCACTTGAGTGATGCTATTAATGCTGCGCCGTAGGTTTACAACCTCCATTAGCTGGGGTCGAGCTGAAATTGATTTGTCGTTTTGTTGCCTTTTTTTTTTAAATTCAGTTCTAATTTTTTGTCTACAGTAGTGTTCAGTTCTTCAGAAGTTTTACATTTGTCCCCATGTGGTTCCCAGTTTGTGAGTGGAGCGGATATTTTGGAGCAGACTGGGGGATTCTTTCGTCCGTCTGATTAACCGAACCTGTCTCATCGCCCGGTGCGGTCATGGAAACACCTACCGCGCTCAGAAATACTCATATGAAAGTTGTGAACTTGAATTAATTGCACACTCACTTGCTTTGTGCATATACCTAAGAATATAAATAAGCCAAAAGTGGGTCCAGTTGACAGAGTCATTACACTTGGCTAAATTAGTTCAGGATGTAATGGTGCGTGCTCAACAGTCCCTCGGGGCTTTTCTCTGCTTGATGAGTCCAGAAAGGTTTTATATTAAAGTGAAATTTTCTCTGTTTATTCAAGTGTCATTCCAAACTGAAACTCAGGTTATAGTTAATGTTTTCTAAATGTGATTTTCTACTGAACAGCTTTAAAACGTTGCGAGTATTATTTCACTAATTTCATTGTTTCTGCAACAGAATTCAGAAGTGTAATTATAAAGAGCTGCAGTGACGCTCCCCGTGTGAAAACAGCCAAAAGTGTTACCATGCTGCTTTGAAATCCTTCTTCCCAATTGGCAGTGACAGCCACCTTGTTATTGCCCGTTTCCAGCTGTGCCCCATAAAATCGGACGCATCATTGAGGGCAGCCCTGCGGACAGATGTGGGAAGCTGAAGGTGGGCGACCGCATCCTGGCTGTAAACGGACAGTCCATCATCAGCATGCCGCACGCAGACATCGTGAAGCTCATTAAAGACGCCGGACTCACAGTCACACTGCACATAATACCAGAGGAGGGTAAGTGCTTGTGCGTGTGTGTGTGTGTGTGTGAGAGAGATGAAATGACATTATTGGGTGTGTTGTGTTTGTTTTGGTTCAATGGAGAATAAACTCCCTGAAGTCAGTCCGCTTGTATGATCCTGTCATCCCAAAAAAATCGAAGCAGTACAAATAGAGGTTTTCTCAAGCTGTAGAGGAGTGCTTCGGCCTTCACTGTAAACTCCTGTCCATTCCAGGTGCTCACTCCGGCCCCAGCTCAGAAAAGCAGAGCCCCATGACACAGAAACACAGCCCCCAAACCCAGCCCAGCCCTGTAGCCCAGCCAAGCCAAGGAGGCGCCCAGCCCGGCCAAATGTCCCTCCAGCCAGGGCAGGCGGCCGCTCATCCGGGTCAAGCACCTGCGCAGCCCAGCCAGACGCCAGCTCAGACGAACCAGACGGCGAGCGGCCCCCCGGCACCAGCAGCGTCCCAGCCTGCACCGGCCGGAACCCAGCAGAGCCCCGTCACCCAGCCCGGCGGCGCTCCTCCGCAGCTCTACCTCCACGACGGCAGGTGAGTGTGTGTTTTAAAGGAAAAGGAGATGAAAGATGAGAAATATCAAACCAGCACTCTCTTTACACGCCAGTAAGTTTGAGAGAAAACTTGTGACTGCGCAGGACTCTGGTCCCAGTCAGTCTCATTCTGAGGCTACTTTGTTGCATAAGACCACTTAGCTCCAACAGCGTCAGTGAATAATTCACTTCAAGGTATCTCTTCTATAATGCAGGAACCCGGCAATCAGACCCTGTTCCATGTCAAAACTATGGAACTGTGTCTACACTGTGTGTGTGTGTATGTGTGTGTGCGTGCATGTCAGATCAAGGCGTTCAGTGTAGCACTCCCCGAGCTGTGGATTTATGGCCATTTTACAAGTTGGAACTTGATAAAAGTTTTAAAACGGAGGCTGATATTTCCGTCCTTCTTGTGTTCACATGCAGTAACCTTCATCTTGTGCTTTCCTCCTGCGCTCGGCTCAAACTGTGTTTTACTAATAAATCTATGCTCAGTGTGTCGATCCTGTTCACATGAGAATACCAGCCACAGTAAAATACTCCCTTTGTATTGTTGGCTGCGATAATGCCAGTATTTCAACTTCTTTCATAATGATATAGTGTTACACAGTGAAACAGTGATTTTAAGCCACAACAAGTAAAATTCCCTGAGATGTCGCGGAGATGTGTGATAACTCGGGAGATATTCTGGAAACTCTGTGAATGTAGGTCACCAGTGTTTTGGAAGAGCTTAGATATGACTGCACCCATGCATGTAAACCTGAGATCTGTCAGGTTGTCAGTGGAGAAAAAATAAGGAATATGACACTAAGTGCTCACATTTAGAGCCGAGCAGTGAATCCTAAAAGAAATCCACAGTTCATGAGGACAACTGTTGTGTCGTCTGGCCTTTTCATTGTGATCAGATCTGTCTTAATTCACCCACAGACATATCAAGAAGTTCAGAAAAGAAATCAAAATTTTCATGTCAAATTTTTTCTAAAATCAGTCACCGTTTTAAAAATCCCTGTCAACTTTCTCAGAGACAAACAGCAGATGTGAAGAGCCACCAGACCTGCCTCACGTTTCTCTCTCCTTCGTGAAGCCTAAAGCCCAACCCGGTGATTTGTTTCCCCTCACAGGTCAGAGGTAAAAGCAAGGCAGGATGTCAAACCCGATTTCCGTCACCCTCCCTTCACCGACTACCGGCAACCTCCGGTGGACTATCGTCACCCTCCGGTGACCGACTACCGTCAGCCTCCGACGCTGGACTACCGACACCCGCCCGGCCTGCTGGACTTCAGGCAGCACCCGGCCGCTGCACAGTTCCCCCTGGGGATCCCTGCCGACTTCAGGCTGCAGGTGGATAAGAGTCAACAGCATCAAAGCAAACCTTTTCCACATTAGCTGCATGTGTGAATTGTTGACATTTTGTTGTGCAGGACTACGATTACTTCACAGTGGAGCTGGAGAAAAGTGCGAAAGGCTTCGGCTTCAGTATCCGCGGGGGCAGAGAGTACAAGATGGACCTATTTGTATTGCGCCTTGCAGAAGACGGCCCCGCCATCCGAAATGGACGGATGAGGGTGAGATGATGGAAACATGATTAAAGTCACTGTTGGTTAAGGACCGTGTCTGTGTGGGTGGATGAATACAAGCCCCGATTTCTGAAGAGCCGTCCCAGCATTTCTGAGGATGTGCTTGTAGAGATAGAAGTTGCAGACTTAACTGAGCCTCGCCGGCCGTGCAGCTCGCCATCTTAATGCCTCAGAAAAAAAATCACATAAAATGCAAACTGATATTAAATATGGTGTAAAATTTAACGAGATGGATTTATCACTCTTTACCTTCATAAGTATTTTTTTTTCCAAATGTCTCCTTAAAGTATTTAATATAAAAAAGCAATCAGCTATAAATTAAATTGCCGCTGTCATATATCGACTTGATTTATTAGCCTGCATCCTGAATAACTCCAGGAGTGAAAAAAGCTATGAAACATTTTATCTGGTGTCATTTCACTTTAGTTCAATTTATTCCTATAATGCAAGTTAAAATGTATTTACCTCATGGCCGTTTACATTCACAGGAATATAAGAGGGAATAAAACTCTACTTGAGCAGCCTGCGGCAACAGTAGAAGAAGAAAGCAGAGGTTTACCTGAAAGCAGCCTGCAGCAGGTCCAGACTGGAGCTCTTTGCTTTCCTCTGTTGTGCCGAGGGCTGTTAGCTGACCGGCCTGCCAGGAGTCACTGACAGATTAAAGATCGCATGAAAACTAGTGTCCATGCAGGACGACTGTATTTTTCCGGCGTATGAATTTCATGCCTGTAGCTGTACCTTCATCCAGCTTCAAAAGTTTCAATAAATGTTATCAGATGAAATGTGCAACAAAATACAAGAGCTCCGCTGATGCGAAACAGAAACATTAGCTTTTCTAATCGTGTGTCATTTCAGTTTCTGGCAAGAGAAAGTTTTCACACCAACCAGAACAGTTTATAAGTCGGCCCATGCACCTCTGTTATTTAACAAAGAACAAAAGCTACTTAATTTTTGCATTCCGGGGTAAAGCAATAGTAACATAAAAGAAAACAACAAGCAATGTGACAACAGAATGAAAGAATGATTGACAGATTATCATCTTCCAGCTCAACAATCAGAGATCCTGCAGGAAGGTACAGAGACAGGAGATTATATCAGATTATACAGATAATTATTTTTAAGTCTAACTCTTATAGAGGATTTGGCGTTCCTCCAGCATGTTTCCTGTCTCTCGGTCACTCAGAAAAGTATGAACGCTTATGAAGTCAGTGACTGGGTGACCCGCCGCTCACCCCGAGCGGCTCCTGTTGAGACGGAGTCAAACACGCTGCTGAAATGCACTTATTCCCCCGTCGCTCCGTGGAGGTGCTGCACAGCAGAAGCAGGCTGTGTGGAAAAGTTAACCTTCCATGGTTAAACAGAACCTGACAGAAATCGACCCTCTGTGTGTGTGTGTGTGTGTGTGTGTGTGTGTGTCTGTGTGTGTCCTGCAGGTAGGGGATCAGATCATAGAGATTAACGGGGACAGCACTCGGGACATGACTCACGCCCGCGCCATCGAGCTGATCAAGGCGGGGGGCCGGCGGGTCAGGCTGCTGCTGAAGAGGGGGACGGGGCAGGTGCCAGAATATGGTGGGTTTACGCCACATGAACCCAACTCTCCCACAGTCCCACTCAGAGATTATCATTGTTGACTCTTCTTATAATCAAAGACATATTAACATAGATTTATCTCTACATTTCACTCCTTGCTCTGTAGTTTATTAATCCTCCAATTTAACACGTCTTAACAAGAAAGAGCTAGTAGCTGTCCGTAATAACCTGCCCTCTTCGTGTGTTTTAACTCCTCTGCTTTAAGTCTAATGATTGCTACAGGCTTTTACTTGCCTTCCTTTAGGAATGGTACCTTCCAACCTCTCCATGTGCATGAAAGGTGACACACTAAGCTCCCCCTATTTCTTCCTAATGGGCCACTCGAAAGACACGGTTTGTGAAAAACTGCACGTCTGTCTTCCTCTCAGTGCTGATGAATCTGTGTGTGGTGCAGACGTGCTCCGGGCATGCAGTCGGGCGGACGATCATAAGTTTGTGCATGTGAAAATAGCAGCTGTGTTGTGAGTCTGTGTAGGTGTGTGCATGAGCTTGTGTGTGTGTGTGTGTGTGTGTTGTGCTAAGAGAGCAATATGCTCTGAAGTGACCCTCCAGATGAAATTGTATCGTTCTGAAGAGGGCTGTGAAGTAGACTGTTTGAAATCAGAGTGCTGCTGGGGATCAGTCAGACACACAAATACGTCTTGTTTTTGTTTTGTCTTGTTTTGTTTGGCTCTGAATCAATCCCGACGCACAAATCTGTGTTTGTGCTGCTCAGACACGTTTGCATGCAAATTTGCCCGATAATGTACGATGACTTAATGACGCTTCTCCTTCTCAGATTTGCTCTTCTCCCTCATTGATTCGGTCTCTCCGTGCACGTGCATGCTTCTACCCGCCCGTTTCATCTCGCTCCACCTTGACAGTGTTTTTGTCCTTCCCCCCCAGACTGTGTCGGCCCCTGGGATCCCCTTCCTACAGCCCACTCTGCCCTGCAGGAAGTGACCCTGGAAGCTCACCTGAATCCATTGCTCTCATCCCATCCAGCCTCAGCCCCAGACTCCCCTCATCAGCTCCCCCATGAGGCCACAGTGTGCATGGCAGACAAAGCCCCGCCGCTGACGGACCACGGCTCCGTCAGGGGGGCCGCAGGTGGCAGGTCCACCGAGCAGAGGTGCGGCGTCCGGGGGCAGGGGGAGGCGGACTGTGGGCCGGCCGACAGACACGCCCGAGCTTTGCCTCCCAAAGCGGGACGGTCCAGTGAGAGGAGAGAGAGGCAGCGGGAGGCCAGTTCCCCCTGCTGCGACAGGAAGGTCCTGCACACGCAGGCGGTGAGCGCCGTCTGGCCCTGGGACCCCTACGTCAGCGTGAACCTGAACGGCGCCCCTCTGGGCAGCGGGAACGGACATGCCGGCCTCCAGGAGAGGCTGCTGTCCAGAGGCCTGTTCACCAGGGAGGACGACAGGGCCGGCGGCCACGCCGGGCTCTGCTGCCCCTCCAAAGCCGCGGAGGATCCCCCAGGGAGGAGCGCCGCCGCCTCCCCGGGGCCCTGGAACGTCCCCGGCTCCGACAAACTGCCCGGCACCCTGAGGTCCTGGACCTCCACGGTGAGCAGGTAGACTGCTGGTCTGGACCTGATCACACTGAATGGCTTCTCCTCACTCATGGCGCCCTCTCACATCAGAGAAAGGCACTTTATCTCCCTCTCTCTCTCTCTCGCTCTCTCTCGCCGGTCCCTTTCTCCCCTCCGTCGATTTCTGAAGTCCTGTCCTACGTTTCATTTGTTCTTACGAGATGACGACTACACCCACCACCTTAAAGGACACACAGACCTTCACAGCCGCTGCTCCATGCGGCGCCACCCCGATGGAGACCCTCACGCGCGACCATCCCCGTCACAGATGGAACTGTCCTTTTCGACATGTACCTTTAACCGCTCGACCGTATCTGGCTCAGATTGGTTTGTGCAACGTGGCCTCACATGGAACAAGGAAGACAAGCATATGTGCAGCCAAGAGATTTCATTTTTGCTCCATTTGACGGCGGCTCCGCGTCCGTCGGATGGAGGCAAGCGATACAGAAACTTCTGGAAGACAAGCGGCGGCCTGCTCAACCCGAGCTCACATGCCTACCGATATATCATATACTGTAAATGTAAAGATGTGAAAAATATGTACATTTGGTCTACTCAAAAATATACCTGGTGGTGTGTTTTTGAGGCAGTGTTATAGTTAGATATATTGTAAAAAAAAAAAAAAATCTATATATATATATATATAAAATAAAATAAAGGGGGAAAGAAAAAAAACCAAGAGACAGTATTTTAGGGTGACGATTTCCATGGCCTCGTCTATAACTACATATCAAAGACTGTGCAAGTCACCAAACCCAGACCGCTGAGGAGGGCGGTGGTCGTGTGCATGGATATGAACCTTCATGTCATCAGACAGGGTCTCACACGTCTTTCAGAGGTAGAATATAGAGCGAACATCCTCTGGGGAGGAGAGCAGCGCAGTCCACGTGAGACAAAAAGGATCCTTTTTTTTTTTTGTTTTTTCGTCCTTTTTCCACAAAATTGAACTTTTGACTGACAACAGTTGGCTTAGTAAAGAACTCATTATACTCCTCTGAGTTATGTACGCAACTCAATCACAAGTCGACCATGCAGTCATTGTGCAGAATTATAAGCTGTGTTGTATTCATTTAATGCTCAACAGACAAAAAAAAAAAAAAAAAAAAAAAATTCTGTCCAGTCTATTTCCCATTTCTATGCCTTTTACTGTGCTACGTGTACCACATCACTGTGGGAGAGGGGCATCGGTGCGGGGAAGAGGAGGCCGATGGGGGTGAGGTGGGGCGGAGTGCCTTACTCGAACTAATGCAGAGCTCTTGCGATTTGTTTTGGAACCTTAAATGCAAAGCAAAGAAATTACCGCCGGTCTGCGGGGGCGCGTCGTTTCTTCAAACGTTCAACTCCAAGCAGTGCAGACACGCTGATGCACTCTCGGCTGTAAAGCTTATCAATGTCAGTGATCGCCCTCGTCCACCGGCGTTTGAGAGGGGATCAAATGTAGCCTGTAGCATCACATCCTCTTCTCCAGGTCACCTGGGAGCGCAGAGCGCCGACCGTCGATCAAGACGGGGTCAAAAATCAAAGTGGGTCATGATTTCTGTACTTCAGCTTTCTTTGTCTGTTCCGTGAAGAAAAATGTTAGTTTGCTGCAGACGAAGCAGGATCCAGATGCATCAAAACATCCGTTCGATCACAAACTGTTGTCTCTGGCTGCGATCAAACCCAGACTATCCAGGACAAACACACTCCTCCGTTTTGATACGATCCGATTCCCCCCAGCGAAAAAGGTTTTTTGCTCCTAAATTAAAACTCACTCGAGCTTCTGAGTGAAGAAAGACCGGAGGAGCCTTTAAAAAAAAATCCCAAAGGGTTGTGACAGTCTGACTGCAGCGTGACGGCACATCTGGGCTCTTTCTAGTAAACCGCTGGTTTGGTGCTCCTACATGCAGACCTGGACACGAAGGAGACCTGGTGCGTTCAGCATCATCTGGACTGATGTTGATCAGCAATTAAAAAAAAAAAAGAAAAAAAGTGGTCTGACTGAGCGTTGGTTTACGAGGTAAACTGCTGAGCAGGAAGCATGACGGCACACCGGTAGGCTGTAGAAATGTGTTTACTGTTCGTACAAATGTTGAGAAAAGCTGAGAGAATACGTCATCCAGCCCTCTGTCTCCATCCAGGCCGCCCCCCCTGCCTGCTGTGACTGATTTTGTATACAGAAACAAAAAAGAAAAAGAAAAAAAAAAAAACAACCTGCTTATTGGAACCTGTGAAGGATGGCACGTTCATAAACCCCCATTGAGATCAAGTATAACTGTGTAGTGTTAATTGTGTACTATTCACCTTGTACAGCTGTATTCCTACAAATATGGTTTACTGTATCATTGATACTGTAGTTTCAAAGACGTGAACAACTATTTTTATGAAATGCGACAGTACTGATATATTACATTTTGCTAAAAAACAAAAAACTTGTTTACTGAAAGATATTCTGAAATACTGTCAAATAAACTCTTGACATGGTGTAAAACAGAATGTGCCAGACTCTTTAAATTCACACCGCAGCTCCAGTTGCTTTTGCGCTGTATGGGATCACAACCTGAATTTAAACATTTCCAAACTATTGCTTCGTCAAAACCGCATCCATCTTCTGGACGTTCTGCGGCTCCCGTCGCAGGATTATCAATCGCTGCAGCTTGAACGTCAGAAAGAACCAGCGTGTTTAAAACAAAGCCTGATATTGACAATGAATCATTGTCAGGTTGAAAGTAGATTTTAATTAACGCACGTCTGCCTCACACACTGGAACGCAGAACACACGGCGACCAGCCTTTCCAGTCACTGCGCATGATTCATCTTTAAAAGGCCTCGAAGATTATCGGACGTTGTCGTGGGTGAGAGGAGTTTTCAGGAGCTCATCAAAATTCACCGCAGAATCCAGGGAAGGAGAAAAAAAAAAACAACTCTGCAGTTATGTTGTCGATCAGTAAATTAAACACGCTCTACACTGACGCCCAGATTTAATTTGTCAAAATGAAAGAGACTTTAGTGGAAGAGTGACAGGCCTTCATATTCAATAGTCTGATGAACAGTAATGGAGTAAATATTTCATCCTTCCACCGACTGTGACATGTAATTAGTGAAGGTATTGATTACAATCCGTTCCAGTTACACAAGAATCTCACACCCACCCAGTAAAAATGTAAAAAAAAACCAAAAAAAAACAATAAAATACATTTTAAATGAGTCGGGACACATTTTCTTTTTTTAAAAAAAAAAGCTTGTAAACAATTTCCCAGCTTCTCACTGTTGTTTCTGTCTGAGGCCTTCGACTGTGAGCAGCTGCTGGTGTCTTCTTATTGGGGCTGATCTGCTGGAAGCAGCGGTTCCTGCTGGTCTGGCGCCGCCAGAGGAGCCTTCTGAGGAAAGGAGGACCAAGGAAATTAGTCACTGGAAAAAAAAAAAAAAAAAAAAAACATAACAGATGACTGTAAAGGATATTTTTGATTTTAAAATGAATACGTCTCACTTCGGGATGGCTGTAGATTCCGATCTGAAAACGGCAGCAGACGACATCAACCAGGAAGCCGACCATCCCGTGGAGCATCCCTGCACGTGAACACACAGCCGGTTAGAGAGCGGCGCTCGCGCTCAGGGGGGTTAATGTTTGGTAGAGGCTCCTTTAAATCCTTTTAAATGCTTGAAGATGTTGAGTCGAAGTGGCAGCCTGCACTTCAAAGCACACACACAACCATGAATAATACACGAAGAGTGGTTTTTGTCTTTTTTCCAAGCTTCTTAACATCATTTACTGAGGAGCGAGTGTGTGTGTGTGTGTGTGTGTGTGTGTGTGTGTGTGTGTGTGTGTGTGTGTGTGCTCGCCAGCAGAAATATTCTCTCTTTGTCAACTTTTAACGGACACTTAGTGAAACACACTCCGCTCACACTGGGTTAGGTGGACGGACAAAAAAGACGGCCAATCCTCTTTTTGAATAAATAAGTCAATAAATGCAATGCATAAAAAACAATAAAGAAACAAATCTGGGGGTGGTGATCCACAGGATCTTCTTTCAATGTCACAGTATAATTTAGGATTATGTTGTCTTCTCTCGTATCGAAATTTAGAGGAAGTGATTTTATTACTATGAGCCGCAATAAAATAAACATTTACCCTCCATATAAAATTAGAGTTTCCAGCTTTTACCGTTACAGTATTGCAGCCGTCTTCGTCTCACATCAGAGATGTTGAAACGTGTGATTGTGCCAAATGATTTTTTTTTTTTTATGAGCAGTTTCTGTGACAATAACATTGCTTTGAATTCATCAACTCTCTGATCTGTTTGTACATTTTCACACAAAGTTTAATTCATCAATTAAAAAGCACAGAAGTCGGCGTTTGATACTCTGGAATGAAATGAGACGGCGTTTCGGGATCCGACGCTTGCGGGACTCTTGACGTACCTGTGGTGGAGAAAATGCCTCCGATGATTCCACAGAGTCGAACCAGGAACTGCCAGAGCGGCATGTGCTGCTCGGTGACTTTCACCATCAGTGAGCTGATATCGTACTTCATGAAGATCCCTGAGACGCCGTGGCTGCCCGCCGCGTGGTTGATCACTCGCTCCTACAGGACAAACACACACACGTTCAGCCATCGGAACACACACCGCTGTCTGAACGTGAAGGCCAGATGGACAAACAGCAGACGGACCCGTTCAGTGACTGAGTACTGGTGTGTGTCTGCCGACACTTTGTAGGTGTTGAGCTTGGTGGGCACGATGGTGATGAAGTACTGAAACATGTGGTTCGCTGCGGAGAACAATTCAAAACCCGTCAATCAAATGGAACAGCAGAGCGTCCGTCACGTTTACCAATTAAGATTTCAGAAAGCAGGTGTTACACTCGGTGGAGATTTTCTCTGTGCCGTCCAGCGTGCTGATGATCCCAGGGATGGCTTCTCCGAAAGAGAGGTGGTCGATCCGATGGGAGAAGTTATACGCTGCAACAGCAAGAAGAGGCGCTTTAGCAGGAAACGCACAGCGGAAGACGGACGATCTTCTCTGACATGGATTTGTTGCCGAGCCAGCAGTAACACCGGGATAAAAGGAAGGAGGAAATCTGTTTAACCTTAAAGGCACTCAATTAAATACTTGCAAATTGAACGTTTCAGCCACAAAGTGTTACTGATGAATAATTCAAGACTTTTTTTATATCAGGAGTTGAAATTATTCAAATAGTTTTTATACACAATAACAATTTTGAAAGTGTCAAACCCACTCACATCATACATATTTCATGATTTATAACTTGCCACGGCTCATACTCCACTGGGTACCACGCTCATATTTACTGTATGTTTGCTAAAAAATATACAGAACTGTGATCTCCAAGATCAAGTCGGTCTACGAGTTGGCAGGAAGAGACACTTTTACCAATAAGATTTCATGAAATCAAAGCTGAATGTTAAACACTTCTATTTCTCTTTTATTGAAAGTCATCAAGCTTCATTTGGACAAAATGTGAGTAAAAGTACCAGTAAATCTATTCACTGTCCAGACGATAATCTATTCAGTCACGGCCAGTGTCACCACGGCTTTAAGTAGATTTTATATTCATTTCCCGGATACAGTGATTAAAGGTCCATTCACAAGAGGGTCAGTGGTTTAAACAGAAGAATGACACCGACGTCTCGGGTACTTAAATTGAAACCTGTTCATTCTTCAGTACATAAAACAACTTGAACCGTCAAAAAAAAAAAAAAAAAAAAAAAAAATTTTGTGGAATAATCACAGAGTGGAGCTTCTTTAACTTCCTAAAATTACACAGATGACTGATACCTGCAGTCTTTTCTGATCTTTAAAATTAGGTGAACTGGACTGTTTTAAAACAGACTGTGAGGAAGAAGAACATCAGCTGCTTCGGTTTTTGTTTCACTGTGGCTTCGCTCAACGGTGTGAAAGTGAAAAGCTGTAAACTTACAGTCATGGCTAACGAGTGCGGCCAGGTGGGCGTGGCCTCGGGGGTGTGGGATGGACCTGCAACCAAACAACAGCAAGATCAGACCACAAAACATATCTGTGTATCTACTGAGAGACTGTGAATAGATACAAATATCTCATAGTGACTGTAGATATCTCCCCTGCAACCAGTTTGCACAGCAGTGGCAGTGAGGCAGCAAATTCACGATCTTTGAATGAGACGTGGTTGGTGTGGAGCTCGCTGGTCAACTAGCAGTCCAGGACCGAACTAGTGAAAGTGAAGCAACTGTTGAGAGAGCAGCAGCTTGAGATCTGCACCAGTCCGAGCCAAGGACACGACTCTGATACCACATCTTCGTTCTCCGCTCGCTCCTGCACAAGACGGTCCTTCTCACTTCCAGATTTTGGCTTCATTAGTGTGAAACTGTGACTCAAGATAGATTTTTTTTTTCTTTCCAAATGAAGACTTTACAGCATCATACCAAACTATTGATACCGACGTTTAAATTTGCACTGAAATGATTCAACGTATTGAGCAATTGATTAAAGGGTTGAGCTCTCTTATTACATTTGGACTGAACCCCTCTCAGATGTTGTAGCATTTGTATTTGCAATTACATCTGTGTCAACATGTTTTTAGTCAAGAGAAGTCCGTCCTTTGAGATAAACACTGTTGCCAATTTTCCACTTGTGGCATTGAAACAAAGAAGGACAAGTCAATCAGTTTTTTTAGTATTTTTTTAAACACTAGTCAAATCTGAAACAGAAGAAATGTAAAACTTCATCTAGAATTTCAGGTAGTTTATTTAATCAGTCTAAAGCAAATGAATGAAGATGATCATAATGGTTCTTGAAGACAACAACTTGTAAATGTGTAACAAAGGGTAAAACGAAGCACACATACTTGCCAACGGTGATGTGGAAGTTTCCTGCCACCTTGTTGACATACAGATGCCCGTGGATCCTACAGGCAGTGAGCGAAGAGGAGCTGTCCTCACTACAGGAGGAAAAAAAAGAAAAAAGAAAACGCTCAAATTTCCAGCTTAAATCAGGACCATCACAGACCAGACTGGCTTTAAGATTCAGATACCTTGGACTCTGAGCAGGGGGAGATCCTTTGAGTGCAGCTTTGAAAAGCACGTCCTGCAGGGAGTGCTCCACTCTCAGGCGGTCCTGGATGTGCTGCAGCGTCCTGACGGGACGGATAAATAGCAACAACATAGACATCTTTGTAATGACAACCATATGGCATGTAAACAATGTCCTGCTTTTTAGCCATAAATAAATCAGCAGAGCCCATCACTGATTATAGACATCAAAAGTGGAGCAAAAGCAGAAGTGCAATCCTGTAGGAGAGTGTACAACAGATTTGATATGTTCAAATGAATCTTACATGTGCCATAGCCTTTGCTGCGGAGAGAGCTCAAAGTTGACCTGAAATATGAAAAATAAATATCAGATGAGGATAAAGAGCTTTAGGACTGTGACAAAAAAGATTAAGACGTTTTTTTCATTTTATTTTTAATCCTTCATTGCTCAGTGAACTATAGAAAGCTCAAACTCACTGCTTCATATTTTAAGCCATCAGAAGCAACCATCGTCTCTGCAAGATCCAAGACATCTGCTCCTATATCTGCAGTCAAACCACAAAGAAACCACTTTAAAGGCTGTTTTTACAGGTGACAGAATAAAAAAAATGCATGGGTCTACTTACATTGACACCTCATGGCTACTGTAATATCCACATTTATCTTCAGTTTACTGCAAATGAGGGAAAGCTGCAGTTATGCTGGGAGGAGTTTAAGCACATTAACAACACGTACTGCTGTAGGCGCTCACCTGCTGAAGTCTTTATCCACCTCGTATTCATACCTCATCCACGTATTTCTGTACACAAAGAACTCCAGGAAGGCGAGCGCAGCCATGAGAGTGAAGGCAATGAGAGAGACTGGGGACAGGGTCAGAGGTTAGGTTTAGGGTTAAGGTTCCTGAGGCTGCTGAACACCGGCGGTTCGGCCGCGGTGAGGCGGGCTCTACCTGTCCCTCCGGTGGCTGAAGCCTCCACGTAGCTCTCGGGAACTTTCGGGAAAGCGTCCAACTCTTTGACCAGAGTCAGAGCCTTCTTCCTGGTCAGCCTCCTCATTCTGGGAGCCGCGGCGGAGGGCGAACCCGGGGGTCTCCCTCATCCACCGAGTGTCTCCTGACAGCGAGCAGGCAGCTGCGGCGGCGGCTGTGCGCGTGACGTATCGTTCCGCTGACGTTGGACGTCTCACGAGCTCACGTTCACTCTACTGTTAGCTTGTTAGCTTAGCACCCAGCTAAAGCACAGCTGGGGAGAGCCGGTCTGACTGTTAATATCAATTAAGATATTCCTTTTTAAACACGGTTTAAATGCTTCTGCCGACATCCACACAAAAACAACAACTCGCCCCCAGTTCGCCAGTAGCAGCGTCCGTATGATGTGGAACTGCGCCGGTTCCGCTTGACCCCATTGTTTGGGGAAAAAATGCTTTCATTTGGTATTAGCGCCCTCTAGCGGTGACTAGCTCTTCCTACAGTTCATTAGTTTAATACACAAACTGATCATTTTAAAATAAATATAAAATATAAAAATCATTGTATCATATATGTTACTCACGTGTATATGTGTTTTTACCTAACCCTTAAACAAGCTCTGTGCACAAGGAGGTGCAAATTATGGGGATGCAATAAAGAAAAGTTTTGTACTGTTAAAATTTAAAGTCTTGCTGTAACTCAACATCAAATGATTTGGTTGATTTCATCTATATTTGTTTCTTCGGCCAGTTTATAAAACAGAATGACTGCTAATGGTGCAGGACCTGATGATCAGAGAAGCTATTGCATATTGCTCATGTCCCAAATAAACAATATCACATGGGAGAAAATATTTGTTACTCATTAATATAACAATAGCAGGAATGTCTGTATATGTATAGATGTATCTATTTTACAGGATAGATAGATTACCAAACTATGCTGATATGAAGTTTGACTAATTGAGCGTAAAATATAAATTGAAATAGACATGTTCATGTCAGGTACATACAAAATAATATAATCACATGCAATTAATGCAATCATTGCTGAATGTACTGTATGTGCCTGCAGTATATCCTTGAGAGTTTATTTTAAGCCAAGAGACAGATTTTGGTGATCAGATAAAGGATGAGAATGACAGAAAAGTTTTGTGGAAACTCTTCAGTGATGAGAAAAGCATATTTAACCAGAGAGAGCTTCAGTCAGTGGGTGATGAAGAAAATACATCAAAAATCACAAAGATTTAATAAATTAAGGCGATAGTGGTTTTACTGAATGGCACTTGGATATGGATGGAATTCTAAAGTAGAAACCCATTAGTTTAACTATATAACTTTAAAATATCTGAATGTCATTTATTACATTAACATAAAATACCACTTTGTTTCTTTTTCATGGTGTGAAGTATAAAGGCTACTCAGCACAATTCCCCTTTAAAGTTAATAGACTTGGTATATAAAAAAAAATCCTTTGATAAAAAATTGTACACACGACTTTAAAACAAGAATGTGTCATTAATCTTTAATCAGGTAACGTATCCTGGAAGATACAACTTCCATCCATCCATCCTGCATAATGCAACTAACCATAAATGAAGGCATGGTACATCTGGAACATATGCGCAGACGATCAACACGCAAACACGGAGAGACAGACAACCACGCACTCACATTCACACTACGGGCATTTTAGGGTCTTCACTTCTCCTCATATGTAAGTTTTTAATCTGTGAAAGGTAATCGGATATACCTGGACAGTGAAAAAATTTGCTTTCTAGTCAATATTGCAGTGACTATATAGTTAAAAAAAAAGATGCTTCAAATTAGTGCAGGCTTTTGGTTATTTTTACTGTCAATACATTAAGCATATCTACAGGAAAATATTACTTTACAACTTCAAGTACTTTCTGCTCCATATTGGTTTGTGCACAAACAGGACTAGTGAGCATGCCAAAATAATTCCAGCATCCTCAGATCTGGAATATGAAACTTGTGATCTTCAATAAACAGACATTTGACTGGAAATGAGGTCAACACAGATTCAAATACACCACATCACCTGCTCAAATAGTCTGAAGGGTCACGCCCAGCTTTAACTGACATAAATTAAATTAACAAACAGTCCAATTTATTCTGCAGGTACAGAGTCCGGACCCTCGTCCCGCAGGACTCCTATCTCTGGGATGTCAGAGGTGGGCGTGTCAGGCGGCTCTTGGGACAGGTCTTCAGAGCATCTGCTCACGGTGGGTGAGATGACATCTGGACTTGTGTCGCAGGACTCTGTGCTCTGCTCCGACGTGGCTGTTGTGGCTGTTGTGGCAACACTCGGGGGGACTGGGTCAAATTCATCATCATCGTCCTCCAGGATTGGAGACTCATGGATATCTATCAGAAAAGAGAGGCATTATTCAGAATATAAAGAGATGTAGAAAAACTGAACTTTTATTTACACTTGATGAATGAAAAGAAAACGTGAGCTTACTGCTGAAAGCGTCTGGGTACTGCTTAGCTATCTTCCCTTTCAGTGTCCTAAAAAAGTAAAGGAGATCAAAAATCAGATGATCAGTGTGTTCACAGTGTCTGTTAGCACTGAAGATGTTGTGCCATACCTGATCCGTCTGAAAATGCTGTCCAGATCTTTCTTCATCTCCACCAGGGTGCGGGTGTGGAGCAGAAAGTGCTCGTTCATCTGCTGCAGCCGCACATTCGACAGGCCGTTGAAGTTAATCAGCATTTCATTGGTTTTCTCAAAGCGATCCAGCCTGTTCACAATACAATTAAGAGGAAAGTGACAATCTGTTTTTTTCTCCAAAAAAAAAAAAACATCTGTGTTCACTTTTTTCTTTCTTTTGAATGTATGCTCAAATTTCATGCCCTGACACTCTCCAGGTTCACATAATACAAAATCTAAACAAATACTGTAATACATAGAATAACTTAAAATAGCAACATATATCGAGATCTAAAATTAGACATTTCTAATGTCAATTTCAGTAACCAAAATTCTCCTAAATGAAATACTGGGTGGTCAACATGATGTACATGAGGCACAATCAAAAAGCACCATTTGTCTAATGAAGACTCCCTTTTGAGTCTGAACTACCTACTTACATTGGTTTATGGGGGTTGGGTTTAACATTTTCACATTAGTTTGACCTGAAATGCATTAATGAATGTACAAAAGAATAGTTTGTATAAATGTCCCAACAATCTAGTATGATATCGGAAGGGGATTCTGCAATAATGTCTATAATTCTACTCTAGAGGAAAGCATTAAGGTTTTAAACGCTCTTTAAAGGTGCTAGGTTTCGTAAGAATAAATGAAAAACTAACTTAAGTCCAGTGCATCTGCCTGAACCTGCAGTTTCCACTCACATGTGTCTCTGAGCCTGAATGATGGCGTTCACGTCCTCCGAGTTCACCATGCTGAGCATCCTGCTGCAGAAGACTCCGGACGCTGTGGGCTCCGCCATGATGAGCACGAAGAACGGCTGCACAAACAAACCTTCACTCACAAAGATGCGGACAATTCGAGAACCATAAAAAAAGAAAACAAAAACAAAGCACTTCCGCAACAATTTCACTTCGGCGCTGTCACATGACAGCCACATCCGGGTCTCTTCTTCTCTGTCTGTCAGAAGTGGAACAACCGGAGAACAGGCTCTTCATCGCCCCCAGTGTCTGATGTGCGCAAATACATCACCATCAAACCAGAGTGTTATGAAACAGTTTGCCCAATTTTTACGCTTTGTAAAAACTATGGGAAATGATTAATCTAAAAATGTATTGAATGTTGCTAAAAATCTTAAAATTTTACTGGACTAACAATTTCCTCCACAACCCACTGGTTAAAATATTAGAATGTTAATTTATACATATGGAAACCCTTGAATAAACCTTTGCAATGAATTGAAGTCAGTTTCAGTGACAACCAATAGGTACTGTCCATGTTTTAGCTTTATAAAAACAATATTGCAGGGAAATGTTGCAACTGTTTTTTTTTTTTCTCAATAAAAATTAAGAAAGATATCCCAGGGGAAATGACAGAAGAAGCCAATATTCATAGAAGTAAAGTATTCTGCAAACTATTTACTTTTGCTACTGAAATAGAATACATTTGATGTAAATATTTATCAGTGTCCTTTAACTGATGTTTCTTTTTATTATTTCTTCTATAGGTAAATTGTAAAATAAAACTCCCAATTTAACATGGAGCTTAAATGTCTGATTTAAATTTAAAATTGCTTTGTCTACGTTTGGTAGAGGATTCAATTTTGGCTCAGCGTTTTTTTTTTTTTTTTTTTGTTTTTTTTTTTCATTACATATCTGTCATTCTTGACTATTTGGGAAAAGATTGAATCTGGGTTGAGCCTGGGTCAGGCCTACGATCAATATATGGATGGACATATTGCCTCTTGATGGATGATGTCTTGACCTTGAGTGTGGGCTGAGTTCAAATCTCCATTGCTGCACGAAAGGAAAAAAACACAGAAAGCAAAAGTTGCAATGATTTGTTGTGATGATTTCTGAGAGAAATTGAATGGGCCAATTATTCTTATTATATATTATCCAAGTTTACTTGTGTGCCAGAGGAAAACATTTTTAAAGGAAGCTTAAAACACAAATAATCAACACCCAACTATCATGTTTTAAAAACAACATGACAATTGTGTTAAGATGCTTTCCATCTTTGTCTTTGGGTACAATATGCATTATATTGCAATGTAATACTTTAAGACAATGTATTTTTAAGATTGTGTACCTTCTCTTTTTCAGTTGTTCCTTATCCACATTAAACCCAATAAACACAGTAACTTCAAACTTCCAGAAAACTCACAAAATTACTTTTATTAAGGGACAAGTAAAAAAAGTACATGATGTATAAAAAAATACAAAACCGCTTTGTCTAACTCGTAAGCTACGTAAATGCATAGCAACAATACATGCAAGGCTAGAATAACGCATCCTACCATGATCCTACTATTTCGCATTTTTTAAGCTACAAAGGGAGAGACACAGCTCGTTGCAATCTATCAGTCCTCTCAGTCTACGTGATACAGATCTAAAGGGATGGTACAGAATAAGTTAGGTTGCACGTAACTCAGCCGATGAGTAAATAAATACTTAACATCATTTCACAAATATTGACAACCAGTAATTCAACGCAAAGGTAGCTAAAAGCCCGCGTGAGAATTACATTCGTTTTTCTGATTAATAAAACCATTCTACGTTTCAGCTAAAGATAAAAAGAATTCATAGTATAACACTTCTAAGCAGGGATGCAGTGATACAAATAAATATGAAATAAATAAATAATGAAACCTATATGAGAGTTATATAACTCGCCCCACCCTTATGTACAAAACACATCCTCTGCTCCCGACTACAACATCACAGGTATGAAATTTCATTAGTGTTTTTCTTAGAATACCATAAACATACATACAAATGACCTCGGACAAGCACACGTGTCCATAGAAAACCTGCATTGATTTGACATTGGGTGAATTTCAATGTGCTTTGGCTTTCATTTGATAAATAAAGTAATATTAGGCTATATATATCACAACACATTTGTGGTATATACGAGGCAATGGCATAGAATTTCAACTTGTATAAAGTCTTTCATCACATACTGACCCGGGAATGATGGAGATAGCTGATATTGATATTGTTGAATGACTATAGACCGATTTTGTGTTTTGCTGTCATATTGTTGTGGTATTATTATGCAAAGACACTTCTATTTTTCCATTTTCTTTTTTTTTTTTCCTTTTTTTACATACAAAAATAAGTTAAAACTTCGGAGAAATGGATCCAAAAAATAAAAGTAAGATTTACAATTTCTATAAGGCCATGCAATTTTTGAAGACTCATGCATCAGATCGTCAGGTCTTTTGGATGAGTGAGTTTGCCATTCATGCAAAATGCACTACGTGTTGCTGAGGCCACAATAAATAGAGCTATTGTCCCTTTTTCGTTCCATAATACCAATCCAGAATTAACACTAGCGCTGTCTGTAACACATAGTTAAGGCTGGTGTATTTGCTGTTGAAGCTGTGAATAGGCCTTATTTAAAATGGGACCCACATACGTATTAGCACACAGAAACACTAATCTGGTCTACAAACACAAACCGTTTGATAAGAGGGGATGTCATTGTGAGCAGACGGGAAAAAAAAAAACACGAGGGCTACTGTACAGGTTCTGAGCTCCGTCAGTGTGTCATTCATTCCCAGACGGGCTTCCACCATTTCACAAAAGAGAGATCTACTCTGCACAAAGACTGCAAAACTAATCTGTTGTACTGTATTAGTCATATGAACATATACGCTTATAAAATGTCCTTGGTGAGGATGGGTGCACCTGTGTGCTTGAAATGTTGAGTGATGAGCTTCAAGTAGCACCTTTTTCTGTAAATGAGTGGATCTACTGTGTTGTGGAATAAAGTCCGTTACATGTACCAGCAAACTAGAGCTCCAGCATTTTATCTAAAGTAGATCAATAACGCCACAGATGATGGTCTATCATTGCGATGGTAAGAATATTAAATACAAAAAAAAAGAGAGAGAGAGAGAGACAAAGTGGAAAACACAACCGTTCATAAGTTACCATTTAAAACATAATAAACAATCCTCCAGCAGTATGGTGGAGAAGACCGATGGATTTACAGCTGCTTTATGACTGAAGGCAATCTGAGGCAACTTCTTTCTGTGAGTGATCGGCACAAAAACAGCACCCCGAGATGTCTTCACAAATGTGTGCAAGGAGGGGGGAGGTTTCGGCTTTACCACCCTTCCTCCACCGCCGCCTCACTCCTGGTTGGAGGCGTTGTCACGGCAACGCATAGCTGAGCAGGCTCAGCGTTTTCCTCGCACACAGGCACCTCCTTTACTTCCTCCTCTGTCTGGGACTTCTCCAGACCCGCCCGGCCCATCTCCACTTCCACCTCTTCCTCCTCGTCTTCCTCGTCCTCCTCTTCCTCGTCATCCTCTTCCCGCTGCTGCTGTTGCTTCTGCTGCTGCTGCTGCTGCTGTCGCTGCTTGTTGCGGCAGCATGGTTTGAATAAATGCGGGTCGATGAGCACTTCCCCAAAGCGCCCCTTGTAGATTATCCCGCAGCACACCTTTTGCCTGAACAAAGCAAAGCATGTTTCGCTTAAGAAGCATGAAATCAGACCAAAACATTTACATTTCACGCCATTTACAGCACCGCCATAGCATGCATGATGGTATAAGCACTTCAAAGCCACGTGAAAGTGAAGGATGTGAAAAAGACTGTGAAAGAGTCTCACTCACCTCTTCCAGTACGTCAAATCGAGAAATGAGAAAACAGGGGAGCGGCTGGATCCTGGGCTGAGTTCGGAGTCCGAGCCCTCGTCGGACAGGTTGCTGTAGCTGGGAGACTGAGCCGGAGAGGCACTGGAGGTGGTGCTGTGGGCGTCTGAGTCTGGAGCCAGAGCAAATCATACAGCGTTACCACATGGCCTTCTGAAGAACACAAACAATGGTGACACTGAGTGAAAAATGAAGGTCTCACTGTTTCGTTTGAGTTCTTTCTGCAGCCTGCTGATCTGACTCGGTCTCACTTTCTTGGAAATCGACTTTATCTTCTTGGGCCTGGAAGTTATCTTCAGACTCGGACCTCCTCTGGCATCAACAACCTGTGCGGTTGTTGAAAATGTTCAGAAATTACAACAGTGTTCCCCACACTGACACGAATATATGTAAATGTTTCTAAAATCCACATATCAAGTGAACTGCCATTAAAACTCACATGGTTCCAGTTTTTCTTGGTGCCCACAGGAAGCTTCTTCCATCGCTTCACAAGGAGCACGCAAGCATTGCAGATTTCTCCAGACCGAGTTTCACTCAATCTGCAAAAGAAGAGCAGCTTTGACAGAATCCGTGCACGCTCCCTGCTCCTTCCCTCTGCAGCCCCCACGTGCTCAGGTGTGTCTCTTACCCAAAACAGCTCCTGAAGTCTTTCTCGTAGCGCTTGCTGTCCGTGAAACGGGAGCTTGACGACTTGGCACGGCAGATACAGCAGCCGTCCAAACTCCTGTACATTTTCGGCTTGTGGAAGCCAAACATCTGCGTGCGGGAAAAGGATTTGGAGTTATGGCTGTGGCGCTCATCCGTGAGCATCGTGTGTTACAACTGCAGCACCTCCCCGCAGCCCTGCCTTCAAATCACAACTGTGAAAAGACATCTTTAAACCCGGGCGGACTGAAAAATGAGGTGTTTTTTCCGTAAACTACAGTCACGGAAAGAGCTTTTGTAGGAGCATCTCTCGGCTTTGACCCACATGAGGGAAGTAGGTCAACAGTCAGACAGCGTGTCAGACAGATAATGTCACCACGCCGCGCGCACAGGATTCACGCTTCGCTTTTGGAAATCCAAAATACTGTGTAAGCACGCGCTCAGTGGGAGCGTGCAGCCGGCTCGAGGGGGTACATACATTATAATTCAAATAAACTAGTAACTGCGAGGCAGAATTTTTTTTTTTTTTTTAAGAAAACGCGTCCGGGAGAAATGAGTCGAAATGCAACGAGCGTGCCGATTATGCAGACTACTTGTGATTTATGTTGCTAGGCAAAAAATTAATCTCCACACAGCACATGTGGCCCTGAACTGCGGCAAAACTGCGAGCCGCGCCCCCCAGACTGGGATTTTTTTTTTTTTTTTCTTGCCATCAGTCCTCGGGGTCTTCTGACAGTGCGGTGCCACAGAGAGCAGACACAGCAGGACAAACACAAGACCCCTCACTCTGACAGAGAGATCGCAGACCACCCAAAGAGCAGGTCTGGAGACAGTAGTTTTGATGATCTCAATAAAAATTCACTCTCTGATTATTATTTGCAATCGTCCCACGTTTAACCTTCATTTGTAGCTGTTAAAGCGCACCGTATAAATCTGATTTAATTTCACTCTGCAAACTAGTAAAATCAACTAAACGAGCTCACCTGCAACATCATCTGATTTATAGAAATAAGCATCAGAAAGATATTTAAGGCTAAACACACATCCACATAAATGAATAATAAACACCCGATTCAAAGAAACTTTGATCTTTTATCTATGCAGAGGTCAAAGTTATAACCTTTTCTCATAGTGGGCGTGAGTGAAACTAAAATTCTAGTAGTCAGTTATATTACTGTGTTAGTTCACTATTAAGTCTGAACTGAACTTTATAATACATATATAGAGACAAAAAGACAACATTCAAACGCACAAACGTGTGTTTTTTCCCCCCAAAATGCATAATCGTGAAATAGTTTATATAAGTGCGGTTTCTGACAGTTTTCCTCGTCGGTGTGTCTCATCTGTAGGCTGCAGACGATCTCTGCAGCAGAATACAGTACGTGACGCAACTCAACATGGCAACACACTTCAAAGGCGGAGGCAATGTGGAGGAGCTGGAAGGGGGTGTGATGCGATTCTCCGCAAAAAAAAAAAAAAACTGCCCTTATCAAAGTAAAACTACCAAATTCCTCACGAAAGCTCGTGCACTCGTCCGAAAAACGACTCAGCGTTGAAAATTAAAAGACGACACGGAGAAATGTGCTTGTTTTTTGTATCGAGACAGAAGTGCAAGTCGCTGGTTTCGCCGCCCACTCCGGGAGGAAGCATGGCATGCCACACGACCTGCTTCATGCGCACCCATTTTATGACGGCCGTCCTCGGCTCGACGATGCCCGACTTTCTCCCTCACATGTTCAACTTTTAGTGGCGAAATCACACCAAATCCGACGTATTTCGAGGGCAAATGACCCTACGTTGAGTTTTAGAGGACGGCCACTGAGGGATAATCGTGTAATTTGATCTTTACTCTTTGTTATTCCGGAGCCGCGTCACTGCAACAGTACACGTCCAACTACATGTGCGCGAAGTTCAAAGCCACAGCCGTCTAAAAGTCGGTTTTTATACCACTTTATTGAGCTAAAGAGCCTTGTTTGACTCAGTTTGAGTTCCGTGCGGTGTTCGTCCGCACTTTGGGCTTGCAGGAGCTGTTTTGTTGACAGCGGCGGCCGCGTGCTGAGACGCATCCCTGCTCCGGGTGGGCGTGAGAGATCCAACTTGGCTTCTTTTGCACGAATAAATGTGGAGCGGGCTACAGGCGCACCGCGACCGCGGTGTGCACACTAACGCAGTGTTAGAGAGTGCGTTTTTCAACACAATAAATAGAATTCCTGCAGCAAAAAAAAAATTAAAATCACCGATTTCACCCCCACCGGCAAAAAAAACGCACGTAGCCAACCGACAACAACAACAGCCACCTCCCCCCCACACCCCCTGCTCTTCATGTTTGCATGTGAAGACTCGTCGGACGCAATTTAAACACATCCCCGGCGTCCCTTACCGCCCTTTTGTAACACTTTATCCCGTTACTTTAATTGCTTTTCAGGGCGATCCGCACGCCAAAGTGAGCGCCGGCCGGTCTTGCAGCAGGCCCTGATAGAACAATCGCTCAAAGACAACTCGAAGCTTGTTTTTGCATTGCACATCCTAAAAGCGGAGGAAAGACTTTTCAAGCCGCTCAAAGACGCGACGAAACAAACAGTAGCCGACTGCAGCCCTTACCTTGTTGCGAGTTGCGTGCGTCTGATACACAGTAGTAGAGCTGGCAGCGCGTCGTGGCGTGGGGACTATTATGAAAATCAGCCCGCATCAGTAACCCGCTCTCTTGTTGATGTCTGCGCCTGTGGACGGGACTGGAGAGTTGTGGACGGAGTGCGCATGCGCCGTATCCACACCTCCATTTCAGAGTGGAGCAGAAGGCTTTTTTCTTTTTCTTCAATCAAACTATTTACATAAACGACGTCTGACGTAGGCGTGCGTCCGCGGCCGACTGGCCTTATAAGGATGGGAACATTGCGCGGGAACAGGGGGCTCGGCCCCGGTTGCTATGGCACATTGGAGAATGTAAGCAAGGGGGCGGGGCCTGCGGTTTTACTACAGCACGCCAGATGGCCCGTCTGGAGGCCTGCGGCTCTCAGGAGGCTCGGCGTCTAGCGCAGAGATGCTTTGTTGGTTTGAATTGCGTGACATCAGGCCAGATTAGTTGGAAATTAAAGGTGGAGGAAACTGCTAGGAACTGGTATTAGAGATCACGTCCCTCCCACTTTGGTCACTCCTCATTGGTTTGCGGTGAAATCGAGACTTGAATTAGAATAATCTTCTTTTGGTAGATAGATTTCTCCATCGCATCCTGAAGAGGTGTTTGCCCCATAATTTCTAATCGAAACACTTATTTTTCACAGCTTTGCTATCTGGAGGTTCTCAGTTTGTGTGAATAAGATGGGCTGCAGAGCTTTGAGCTTTCTGGTTGTCTCTTGTTGAACCAGCTCCCACTTTCAATTAGGGAAGCCAACAGAGTCAGACCAGGCTCAGAACTTGCTTTTTGATGAGGTTTATGCTTGATGCTAGATCTGGTCACTTGGACCAACATTTTTTTTTAGATGAGAATTAGTTGTTTTTTTTTCATGTATCCCTTTTTCCAATTAATTTTTTTTTCTCTGCATTTAACCCAGTTCATTTAACTCACAGATAACTTTAATTACACATAAGAGCGTTGGGCTCCTTGGGAGCTACTGGGGGCCAGGATGCTGATCAAGGACCCTGTAATTGTTTCTGTGACAGTCTGTGCTCTCGCCCCTTAATTCACTCTCTCTGTCCTTTCCTGCAGTATCACTGATTCTAGAACTGGGACTTTGATGACGCCTGCATCAATTCTGCAGTGAGTAGATTGCTTTACTGTCAATTAACTTCTTGGTTTGTTGATGTCTGTCCTAATCGTTTTTTTTTTTTTTTACCATCCCATAACCCCAACAGTACAGCAGAAAGCTCCTACCTCTGAACCTGGGTCTGAATGGTCCCATAAAGGGAGAAAATCATGTTCACATGATTTACAGAAGTAATTTTTTCTTTATCTTTGCAGACACAATCTCATTTGCTCATACCAATACAGTCTGTTGTGAAATTATCTAATAGCTGTGTTACAAAGTGGCCATCAATCTATTTTTGCAGGTGCAGTCTAAAGGGAATTTATTTCATTACTAAGGATGGGTGGTGTGGTTGAACAGCAATGAAATGTAATGCAATCTGTGACTTTAATAATAATTTAATACTTCTGTGACAGTGTCAAGTAAAATTAAATATCTCAGTAAATTCAGAATTCATTACAGGTCTGTCATAATGGATCATGTTAGGTTTTATAAGTCACGACTGGTGAGTCTATATCATGTACATAATTTCCTTAGAATGATAATCTTTCCTCCAGAGCTTAATGAGAATATTTACATGTCACCTGTTTGCACTGTGTAACTTCCATCAGTCCTCCATAATGAGTGTGTGGTGAGCCTTTCAGCTGTTGATAATATTGCTATAGTCTGTTGTATTAACACATTTTGGTAGCAAAAAAAAAAAGAAAAAAAGCACAGAAAACATGCCAGTTATGTCAATATTATCTTTAATCTTTGACAGCACACTTCATAAATAACAGTTCATTATTGCTTTCCCTAATTTGTATTTAAACAATAATAGAGGCTTGGTCATCGTGGGTTACATAGTGCTTGCGGGATAGTGCAAGAGACAGTATTTTCATAGTTCAACTGTTAAATTAAATGCAACATCAACATAATACTTTTTTTTTCAAACCTGTGCTCTATCCATTGTCTGGATTTTACAAAGACAATAGAACAGCTTAGAAACAACAGCATGACTGTTATTCACATCAGAAAGGGTGCCCATAGTGGAATCTATTGTTTTACACAGACACAAACAAGATGCCTTTATACAGAAAAATATGCCACATATCCATTACACCATCATAACAAATTGGAACAGGTCAAATGGGATGGATGCATGGATGGGATAATACTATCAAAGATCTGAAGGGAAATTATTTACAATGCGAGAGAAAGAAAAAAAAAAACTAAAAAGCTTTCTGACAAAATGGCAAATGCTATTTGAACTGACACAACTAGGACACCAGTTTGGTTCCAGTGCTTCACCAACTGTGGGTTTCATGAGCACAACTCTGTAGCATGTGACCCCCCACACTGAAATAAACAAAAAGAATCAGGCCAGACATTACGCAGTCAAACAAGGGCATAATAATAATGTAATATTCTTTAACATTATACACTGGTAACAGTTTCATAGTATATCTATTAAGATACTGAATGCATTAGGTAAAGAAAAACTAGTACAAGATAAATAAAGCCTGAGTCTTGATATCTTACGTCACAACACCCAAAGACAAAACAAACAGATTCTGGCCATGCAAGTGCTTTGTTTAAAATTCAAGTGCAAGCAATACAGCGTTAGAGACAGGTATAGTTGTCCCAGGGTCAGGTACAGTAAATGACATGAGCAGGGTGGATGTCTACTGTGGATGTGAGTGTATCAATGACTCTGATCCTCTATGGGAAAACAGAATTTCACAGTGTAAACAAGCATAGGACTATTTCCTGAAGCAAATACAGTAGATCAGACATTTACATCAGTGAACAAGGCAATATGTTTGGTGCTTGAGTTTCCAGTGACGTCGTCTCCTCCAGTGGCTGTTTTCATGATAAAGTTTCTTTGCAAGAGTCTGGATGTACCTCCTTTTTCTTCACAGATGGAAAGATGATAGTTTGCACTCATCGGCATCGAGTGCTTCAGGCTACAGAAAGGGATTCAGGGTCAGAGGTCGACCCCTTTAATCAGTGCTGCTTCCAGGGTGATGCTGAAGTCGTTTAAGGTGTGCAGGATGCGGGACAGGGAGTGTACGGCGGCGCGGTCCCGCAGCAGAGCACCGTCCTCATACGTCCGAGCTGTCAGAGGACAGTCTGCCAACAGGGGGAGCCACTGGTAGAGGAAGCGGTCCCTGCCAAGAGAAAACCATCAAGTCAGCCAAACCCCATCATTTGGTGAGAAACATTCTCCAGAAACAAAATGAAGACGGGATGATAATTTGAGTTACTTCAACACAGTTTGCTTACTTTGACATGAATATAAGGTAAATAAATATTAAAAAAAGAGAATAAATAGACAACTTGTAATGATGCTGAGCAAGTGGGACTGTGCACATTTGATTTAAGCTTTACTGTGACAAAGTATGACACCAAATGTGTCAATAATGAATGTAGACAACCCGTTTTAATTCTGTGCAAAAAAAACGTTTGGGCAGTTTTGCAAGTTGCAAATGCAGGGCCGCATGGTCACTAAAATGTGATTGCATTTCATAGAGACCGCACAAAAAAGACATTTCTAATTAATTTCTTCCAAAAGAAACAAAAACACACTGATATGTCAGTTTTTCTGACAACACATGGCAGCATCCAATGATCATAGATGTTTTCTCCAGTTTGTGTAAAAAGTTTTAATGATGTTTACCTGAAGTGAAAGATATTTCAGTGACTTGTGTGCAATAAATACCATAAATACACATCAGATTTGTTGGGTATCCGTTCAATGAATGTTGAAGTCTAATCTATTCTTCATGCAGTCGGTTGACTGAACGCTGACCTGTGCAGTCTGCACAAATCATAGATTTAATAAAGCGCTATATAAAATGCAATAAGTTCTTAATCAGAGTAAGTAAAGGTTTTTTTTAATCTCTAAATCACTTAACTTTTTTTACTTGTCAAAGTGTTTGCCTGTGCTTATTAAATGTTATGTCCGGTCACCTGATTCCCAAGCAGACAAACAGCTGGAACTTCCCCTCTTTCCCGATGTTTCTGGGCGAGGCATTGATGGCGTTGACGTAGTGGCACAGTGAGTCACAGGGTGGACTTTTTGTCAGTGTGGATCCATGCAGGTCGCCCATCTGATCAGCGGTCTCCATGGAAACCACTGCTTTCTCTATGGGAGAGTTATTTATAAGAATAATATTAAAATGGGAAAACACTAGTGTGAACCATCACGCTCTGATGCAGCCAACTATAGAAGTAAAATTCACACTCAACACCACTAGATGGAGACATGAAACAAGTATCACTTCATTAATTATCCACGCTCACCTACAAAGTCCCAAACAAACACGTTCCTCTGGAAAAGGCGGTTGGATTTAAACCCGTGGAGGAGAAACTTCTCCAAGGAAAGCACCAGCCCCCCTTCACCACATAACAACACTGTCAGGTTTCCCCTCTGAGAAGGAAGAAAACAAATAGAATTAATGACAAACAAGAGGCTCAGCTTACCCAAAACATCTCATCTGTGCAAACAGACTGCAGAGCAGCATCTTCAAGACCATGTGCTGAATATGTTAATGAAATGAATTGTAATGTGATGAATGTCTAAGTTCAGCTGTAGTGTTTAGAGGGGAAAGGTTGTGCTGATTATATGAGGCCTGTGCTGCAGAAGCAACCAGTTAAATCTGTGAATCAGTGTTTACGCTCACTGCTTCGGTGACCTACCTCTTGTTCAGGTTTGTGAAAATGTTTAACCAGGTTATTCGCCGCCTCCCTCATGTCCTCGTGCACTTCAACAGAAAGCATTCCTGAAAAGATCAAATGAACAGTGGTTACAAATGGAAACTTGAGTACGAGTGGAAGAGGACAGGGGCTGAATGGAAAGGTGATACGGGGGCAGAGTCCGTGCTTAAAATGAGCTTTTCTCAAAAAGTAGGTCAGCTATTGTGCTAAAGAATGTATTCTTTGTCAGTACGCACTGCTCCGGCCGCCAAGCGATCCCAGCACTGTCCGTACGCTCTGGGAAGGAGAGGCCAGCTCCGGAGGCGTCCCTGTCCACCTTCCAGCATCCTCCTCCGCACCAGGTGACACCAGCTGACCAATCAGGACTCTCTCCAAGCTGCCGTCGCCCACGCCTTTCCCCAGCCAACGGCCGCACGGGAACCTGAGGAGGAGGACACGATGTTTTTATCAAACATGAAAACAGGCTTTATGGACATGAGACAGATGAGAGCATTCTGTTCTTATCGGCGGGTTTGCTGCTGTGAATGCACACTGTTTATTTTTCTTCACAAAACACAAGCATCACAATTGTTCAGCTTGTTTTCGCCTTTCAAACTTCCTGTTTTCTACTGTAACAGATTCACGATTTGTTATCTGCACCGAACATGCAGATAACAGCAGTGGATTAAGGACCGCTGAGGACAAAAAGTAAGAAGAAACGCATTGAAAGACAATGATCAAACTTAGGATGTTTTTGACGAATAAATCTGTGAACGAAACCTAAATATCAGGATAAACTATTTTTTTTAATTTCTATAACGTAAAAGTTTAGAAACTAACCCATCATTTCATTCCAGATAGCATGGTCAACTCACTTTGACTAGAATATTCAATTTAAATGAAGTGTTTTTGCTTCTTTATGCACCAGCGACTGTTGTGTTTTCATGACAGCAAACATTAGCGTGACACTGAGACCTGAGCCGAGAGGTCAGTGATGCAGCAGAGAAAGCTCGCCAGTTTATCGCTTGTGAATTACCATCAGCATCAAAGCCACAATCTGATCATGCGTGAAGGCCGTGAAGTGCTCCAAAACAGATAACTTGGTTTTGTGACGTGAAATGAGTTTGACCCCCCCTCCCGGTTTAAAGTGTGCGTGATTTAAAAGGTCAGAGGCTGAATCTTACTTGTAGGTGTGTCCGGTGATCTCGTTGTACACCATCACACAGTCGATCAGACACTTGGCCAGCAGGCCTGAGTTCTCCTGTCCCAGCTGCAGAGTGCTCAGTCTGCCCAGGTTCTTGCACTAAAAGCATGAAAGCGCCGGTCACTCGAGGGCAGGTCTGCCTGTGCTGTCAGCACACGGCAATGCAGAAGAAGATGCAAAAGCAAACCTGGAAATAGATTTCTTGAGTATTCTTTGGGATTTGTCGAACTCCTGAATCACCCAGCTCTCCTGACACACACACCCAGGGATTAACCGTTGCCATAGCGATGCTCAGCTTCTTCATGGGTATTATAACAACGCGATATGGAATACCTGGGAAGACACAGGAGGCCAAATGAAAAAAAAGATTCTTGCAATCTACAAATGGTAAAACTTTTCTGAGAATATTGTGCAGAACTTGTCACCACAGGAGCAAGTTTACTGTCTGTTGTTTGTGGCCTACAGGGTCTTTGTTAATAAGGCCAGCTGGGTGGTGCTGGCAGTAGTAAATCTCAGCCAAAGGAAGCTTTTACTGCTTTCCATCGGTGTCCTTGAAAGCAACAAAACTGACAGTAAACTCTGCCTTTTGTTGTTTAAGTTTACTGGACTCACTGATGGAGGTGAAGACTCGTGTAAAACAGAGGTAGTCCACGGTGTTGAGGGAGAGCAGGTGGAACAAAAACTGCTCCCTTTCTTCCTCGCAGAGCAGGAATGCATGAGGTTTGTACAGCTGCCTGTCAGGGGACCGGAAGAGGACAAAAACTCTGTCAAGACACACTGCAAACACACCGAAGCCTGCTTGTAAGCAGCGTAAAGATCAGTGGGCCCTGACCTGAGCAGCTCCTGGTTTGTGAGCAGCTCTTTGAGGTGTTGGGAAAGCATTTTCTTCTCCAGAGCCAAGTGGATCCAGGCTCGGGCTTGCCCCACGTCAGACAGACCCTCGCTCATGGACTGGATGAACCTGCAAGGATGATGGACAGAAATGCTCCAAAACATGCTCATATCCATCCATCCAAATATCAATCCTCTGCCATGTTAGCCAGCTACTAATCCATGCATGAAACCATCCAACGAATATATTCAAATTTGAGTAGCAACAGTGCAAACCACATGCTCTAAATGGCGTGACCAATTAAAATGTTGGATCTGATTAATCGACACCCAGATGCACAAAAATCTTTTAAAAATCACTGCACATCCTTCCTCGTTACCTCATGTCCTGCACCAACGATCCTCTCAGGAGCAAAGTGCCTTCATCAAGTGCTCTCTGGTCTGAACAGTTTGATCCTGAAAAGGTCAATAATTGCACACAGATGATCAGAGAATTCAATGAGTCACACAACGGAAACAAAACAGCCGGGTCGCGCTCGAACCTGGAGACTCGGCTGGTGCCTCCGTCTTCCCCCGGGCGGCCTGGTAGTGAAGCAGATGTGACCAAAGAGCAGACTTTCCCTGTTGAGCAGAAACACATTTGTCAATATCTGACCGTCTCGTTCAGTCGTCTGTTTGTGTTCATGCACATGATATAAACCATTTCCAGATGATTTTATTTTTTATTTTTTTTATGTGGGTCACCGAGAGACTGCTGGCAGATCATGTGAGCCACTGAGGCAAGAGTTGGATCAGATGTCTGACCTGTTTTATCTGCAGACCGTGGCCCCAGGTCCTCTCAAGCAGATCACACAGGCCATGGATGAGTGTGTTTTCCTGCAGGCCGGTGATGTTGGCTTCGCCCTGACCCAGCTCCACGCTCTCCTTTCCCATCCTCTCCATCAACATCCGTTTGGTCTGAGGCGACAGGAGGAAGTTAAACGGCGCGAACATCGGGGAGCGATTTTAAAATAAATCTGCGAATGAGCGAGAGCTCCTCACCTTCAGACGACACTCGCTCAGAAGCCCATCCACAAACTCCCGGTGAGTCTGAGAGACGGCCTGAGGTGATGAGTCGAGCAGTTTCGACTGGCGGAGGGTCCTTCTCAGAAATGTGTGTTTCTGTTGAATAAAAAACAATCAGTTCAATCAGTATCCCAACGCCTGAGTTATCTACTGTGTGTGGCATCTTTGAGCAAATAAACACACCTGTCTGTGATCATTGTCCACTCCTGAGTGATCGTTGAGTGACGATCGCTTGGGTTCAGATCTGCGTGACGCCGTGACACGACCGGACCACCTGTGCACACAGACCAGCTCATGAATTTACCATTTAAATGCTGTATTATTTTTTTATTATTATTATTTCAGTTCACCACATTACTATGAAAAATGTATGTAGGTGTGAAGAGATCTCACTTGTTGGTGTTTTGTGCCTGCGCCAGCACGTCGGCCTGCAGCTTGGGGAAGTAGCCCGGATGGTGGCGGCCTTGACCGATCCTCATGTCCAGCAGGTGGGGGTGTATGGCCGTGTGGTCGGCCTTCAGCAGTCTGCGCTCAATGGGATGAGCTGTCAAGAAGAAAAAAAAAAAGACTTCTGAAATGAATCATGAAACAAAAACTTTTCCAGGATGGACGTCTGTTATCAAATTTATGCTCTCCAAGTTGGTGTGTGTGACAAAGTTTAGCTGCAAAAAGACTCATCAAATTCCAATATAGAACAGAAAAAAAGCAGTCGATGCTCTAAATGAGACAACAGGCTGTGATGTGCAGACTGCATTTTGCACAACGTTGTTGTCACAAGGTCAAAACAGGCTTGCAGCAGTTTTCTCAGCAATGTCCTTTGCTTACATAACCCTCACCCCCCACCAACTCTTGAGTTCACCCCTCTTTAATCCTCTAATTCTACCCACCATTCTCCTCTCATCCCTTATTGCAAAATCATTGAATTCTCTGACTATCGTTTACTGTGATTTATTATCTGTTAATTTGCTTTTGATTTCCAGTTTCAGAAATGTTTTCATCGCTCTCAGCTCTCCAGGTTTCGTGTCATAGTGCAGGACTTTTAAGCAGGGTTAAAGCAAAATCCTCCGTGTTCATTACAGAGGAGGGAGCAGAGGGCGGCAGCGAAAGAGGCTGAGCAACGTAATCAACCTATAAACCCACACACACAGGCAGATGGCGGCAGATTTGGAGATTCCCTCAGCAAAATCTGGCATCCAGTTCAATCACATCATTCAGCTCAATCCAACAACTCTTTGTTTAACACCCAACTTCAGCAGCAAAAAATAAAAAAAATAAAAAATCTTCTGTTGCTCTTAGTTTGACATTAACACGTCCTGATTTTAACTGATGGAAGCTGATAATGTGAGCTGTATATATGTGTGCAGCTGCTTCTAGAAAACGTTTAACTAGGACTGTCAAATTTAATCTTCAGCGTCATGCTGCAGAAAAGCATCGTTGACTGCATCACGTCGTCCCATTTTGCCTAATCTCTCAGCGTACCTGACTCAAACAGTGCGGCGCATTTCCTGTACGGGCAGCTGCGGGAATCCTCGTCGCCGGTGTCGTACAGACGCTCGCGCTCCAGGCGACTGTCAAACAGCTGCTGCAGCGGCTCCCTGTCGGCCCAGCGAGAAATAACTTTTCCGTCCACGAAAGACGAGAACATGGACGTCTCCAGGAAGCGGGACAAGAAGTGCAGGTGTGCCGCCGGCTGAGATGAGAGAAACGAGCCCTGGAAGATTGAAAGTGATGAGTTATCCTCAAGGACGTGATTCAAAATTAGCGAAATGCATCAAGATTTGTGGAAATATGCGACGAAACGCATTGGTTTTAATTTAAGGACAGCAGTCCTCAGCTGATGATGGTTTCAGAGGCTGTATTTGAAAAAATAAATGCTTAGTCTGTTATATTTTTCAGTGATCTGCATCTGAATTACCTTGTCGAAACTGAGCGTTCCCTCTCGGTTGCTCAGCCAAGAGTCCAGATCCAGAGCGCTGTGGATGACGAACTCCTCATACCTGCCGAACATGGCAGCGAAGCGCACGGCGAACACCTCCCTCAGGTTGATGTTCAGCTTCGCAGCCTTCAGCTCCTCCTCCTCCTCCTCGAACACATGTCCCAGCGTCTTCCCGTCATCCGACAGCTTCCCTCCTCCGCACCTCCTCGCCAGAGCCTGCAGCCTCTCCAGCACCGCCAGCTCCTCGCCGCCGAGGTTCCCGTTCCTCCTGTCCTCCATCAGGTCCTCCAGCACCAGGCTGCTGAGGCGCTCGGATGGCGAGGAGGAGGGGGCGGTGCTGCTGCTGCTGGTGGTGGTAGTGGTGGTGGGCTTTGTGACCACTCCTCCCTGCGGCGGGACCCCGAAGTGCAACAGCACCTCGCTCAGTTCCTGGATGAGCTCGGCCTGATCAGGAAATCTGGGAAGGTCCTCGGGCGCTTCGACACAGTGGTTATCGATGTCCACGAAGCAGAGATTGGCCTGGAGATCGAGACGAACACAAGGGATGAAACACCAAACACAAACCAACCGGTTTCTCCATCAGATAACGGTAATAGGTTTGCCCAGTCACAATGTGCAGGCTCCTATTTGTCTCAAACAGATAAAGTGGCTGAGCTTCAGCATCCAATTAACTTCCAAGATCAAGATTTACATTTCATTTGCAGATTCTTGGGATTTCACCCTGATAAACGCTCGCAGGACAGAAACGCGGTATTATCTGATGATTACTGTTATCACTGCAACAGGAGACAACAGGCACTGAACAAAAAAAAAAACTGAGCAAAAAGTGAACCTGAAAAGCTGCTGAGCAACGAATTACACAACTCGGAGAGGAGACAGGAAGTGATTTTGAAAAAAAAGTGCCTCAGTAAGCAGCCGCGGAGCGGAGCAGTCAGCAGCTACCCCACCTTCAGCAGTGACCTTCGGCGGTCAGTTTATCGCCTCTGGGGAAGCTGGGAAATGTACTGGAGAGAAGACAGTGGCAGAACATCTTCCCTACGCATGTCTGCACTTTTTAATGCCTTTCATCACCTCTTTGATCCAGAGAAGAAAAAAATAAAGTAACACAAGGACGTAAGGAAAGGAGCCAATGCAGTGAACACAAAAATACACGAAGAGTCGAGAGAGAAGAGAAATCTGATTCACCACTGTTAACTCACGCTCCATTTCCTAATTCTTCTCTAGATCAGTGGACATAAAACCACACACGCTGTGGGTTTTAACTGCATGGCCATAATAAGGAGGATCTCTTATAACTTCCAAACAAGCCTCAATGCAAGGCAATGATATTTTCCACTTGCTCTAAATTGCAGAACTCAAGAAATAATTTCAGATCTATAACTCTCATTAATTATTCAGGAAGCCCCATTATTCTGGACCCATCAAAGCGCTGTGTGTGTGTGTGTGTGTGTGTGTGTGTGTGTGTGTGTGTGTGTGTGTGTGTGTGTGTGTGTGTGTGTGTGTGTGTGTGTGTGTGTGTGTGTGTGTGTGTCTCCCTGGAGCAGTCGTAGTGCTGCTTCTTTTCTGGGGCACAGTGACATGAAAGAGGCTTCAGTGAGATATTCATGCAGCGTAACACGATCGCGGATGCAGAATTGGATTTGAAAAGGGGGGAAGGGGGGGGCAGCTCGGAGGAGAAGCATTGTCCTAGATTAACTGGCTGGAGGCAGAGGGCAAAGCGCACAGCGCAGAGCGAATCAGCAAATATTTTGCATGAGTGTCAGTCGGAATGTCTGAAATGAGCACGTCTGACTGGCGCGTCACACAGAAAACTCCCGAAGCGCACGTGCGTCGGCTTCGGAGTCGTACCTCCTGCGGGAGGTGAAGGGAGGACCTCTGAGCCCCGTCTCGGCGCTGGATACCCATCAGGAAAGGCACCGGGGCGTCCAGGAGGTGGTGCAGCGGCGTGGAGACGATGGGCAGGTAGATGTGCTGCCACTGGAACGGGAACAGCAGGGTGGTGATGCCCTCCGCCACCGTCATCAAACGCTGGTAGTCTGAACACAAAGGGAGAAAGACACAGATCAGTTCATGGCTACAATATAGCTTTAAGTCACTCTCCACGGTATATACAAAATCAGCTATTGTTAATTCATTTTAATGATTGTTCACAGGAGCTTTGCCGTATGCAGTATTGTATGACTTGCAGTATTCATAGAAAAGCTCTTTGGAGCACGGTTTGACTTAGAAAAGTGGCATTAGTCATGGTTGCAGTGGTTCGTACATTAGCTGTGTTTAGAATCTGGACTAGGAGGCCTTCTCCTGATGACTTGGAGGTAAATGTGTTCACGGTGAACTGTTGATTCAAAATTTCCTTTGGGTGTGAATGTAACCGTCCAGGTTCCACAGTCGGCTAGAATCAGTTTCTGCTGATTCCATTTATCCATTTTGCCTTTTAGGTTTTAATGCTAGCATTTTTTTTTTTTTTTTTTAATCTTAAAAGTCACAAGTATTGTGAGCAGTGGTGGCCTCCAGGTTGGAAAAGCAAACTAGGATCTGCGGTTCGCTGGTCCAAACTGCCATTGAGCAAGGCGTCTGACTCACACAATCCCCAGGTGCCGTACTGCGGCAGCCCGCTGCTCCGAGTCTGTGCAGTTCAAGATAACAATGAATGGACTGGGTAAAATGCAGAGAAGGGATATTTCCAAGGGGAAAAGTATGCTTCTTTGTTTCCATTCAATTCTCTATTTCATGCGCTGTCGATTAAAACTTATCTGGCAATAAGTATGACTCACTTCAGCGTTCTATATCTACATTTCCAAGTTCTTACTGTTTACTATTTTGATTAAGGTTCATAAAACAGGAAAAAGTACAACAACAACAAACTATTACAACAGTGACATAAAAATATAAAATCTCGGAAAAGCAATAAGAACAAACAATACTTTTTTGGACTATTTTGTATGGAGGATGATCTAAAATGAACATTTATTGCAAAAAATGAAGAAAAAAACCAGAAGCTGACCTTGAGAATATAGCAGGACTTGAGTTTCCAGAAGTGCACAGGTGAGTAGCTTCACCATATTGTCCACCCCCAGCAGGGAGAAAGCCTCCCCGAGGGAATACTCCCCCAGCGGCAGCTCCCCGGGGCCGGGCCGCTGGCACATGATGGGCCCCTGCACCCCGTGGAACCTCAGTGACCTTCCGGGCGGAGGCAGGGGCACCTCGTACAGGATGTTGTGGATGTAGCTCTCCAGAGGGAGCGGCGGGGCGGTCTGGGACGTCACCGCCTGGTGCAGCTGCGCCAGGAATTGCCGCGAGGCTTGCAGAAAAGGGAGCGGCGTGATGAGGCAGAGGGCTTTGGACACGTAGAGGGTGTCGCGGGCCGGATCGAAGGAGCCCACGCAACCGGACACTCCGGCCAGAGACTCGGCGTCCGACTCATCCAGGCTGCTCGCCAGCGAGTCCATGCTGGAGGTGGAGGGCGAGGAGGCGGAGGAGGAGGAGGCGGAGGGGGAGGGGGAGGAGGCCGACGAGGAGGAGTGGTGCTCCACGTGGTACATCTGGAGGAGCGTCTGCATGGCGGTGATGATCTGGGGGCTGGTCACCTCCTCGTAGAAGGTGTGAACGAAGCCGTAGGAGCGCGTGCCATCGTCGAAGGAAATGGTGAAGGAGTGAAAGCGAGGGTCGCGTCTGTCCGCCTGGGTGCGGAACGACAGACCTTTGGGCATGCAGAGCTGGAGGAAGAGCCGGAGGGAAAAAGACAAAAACACAAAAGAGTTTAGAATAACATGGTCAAATATTTTTTTCAAATTATAACTTTGGCTTCTGCTGTGAAGTAAAAGGTTTTTAGCAGTTCAAAATTAATTAATTTTAACATGTTGCTTCAAATTTTAGCAATAATATGAGGGATTATAAACAAATGGAAAATCCAATAACACATTTTTCTGAAATAACGGGTTTCAAAAACCAAAAAGAAAGAACTAACACTAAAACATAAAACACATAGGTGTACTCTCCAATAGATGTATGAGAAACTGGGACCAAAAACATCCAATACCATGGTGATCTCTGGGATGCTGCTTACAGCATGTTTCACCGGGAGATAACAAGGCTGGACGCTGATGTAACATTAGTTCAATTCCACCTGACCGCCGACAACTCTCTGAGGGCGATGCTGACCTGCTTTTCCACTCATGAACAATGACCATGCTGTGAATATTTAGGCAAAAAGTTTTCAGTACAAAAAAAAGGAGAGTGGCTCCTGTTGCAGTTGCATTCATTTTATAATTTATACTTTATTTAGCTGAAAGAGCAACAAATATCTAACTTACTAACAGAGACATTGTGTCTATTTGTGACAGAATGTAGCTCACAGGGAAGCTGAGAGTTCAATAAAGCATCATAACACATCTCACCATGTTGACAGCATCTTTGTTGAAGGGATTCCTGTCTGTGTTTTCAGGGTAGTGCACCAAAACCTTTGACTTGAAGGAGCGTCGCAGAGGGCTCTGCTCGAAGCTCTCCCCTGAAGGTCACACAGATAAACTGAGTTAGCAGGTGTGTGCAGGAGTGCAGAGTTTTCACCTTGACTCGGGATGAAACAGAAAGGACAGGGCGCCGCATCCCAACACCGCTTCTCGTATCGACACAACTTTGTATGAGACAGAGTAAGTTGTCAAGTGCATTGGACAATCCTGCACCAGAGAGGGGAAAAACCCTTCCACGGGTTATGTAACTCATCCCATTACCATAAAGATAGAGTGAAAATGCGCCACAACACCCCTCTTCACTGACACGCTGCAGCAGGAAGCTGTTTAAAGCTCTGACTTTGCAGTGCATGTGGTACATTCACGGCTGGATTTCTGCAGTCAGAGCGCTGATATGCAAGCAGGAGAAAAGGACTGTAAAGTGAAGATGAGCGAACTGAGGGCAACGAAGAAGGCTTTCTCACTAAAAATCGACTTTATGGGGACTTTATGGCCTTGCGTGATGTAGATTTTTAATTTAGATTTCTGTGAAAACGGCACTGAATTGTCCTTCACCAACACTCTCGAATGCAAAAAAAAACAATAAAAATGAAACCTCAGACAGGCGAGCCAGCAGTGCCTTTTCAGCTGCCAGCTCTGACGCACTCGGTCAGCGCTCGGGAACATCCGCCTCACCTGCCTACGAGATGACGCACAGGACCGAGGCGCCGGAAGCAGAGTCAGACTGGTAAGTGGGAGATGGGCATTAGAGGATCACGGCGATGAAAAGAACTGAAAGAACCGTTCAGATTGGTGCCGCTGCTCAAGAGGCAGAAAGACACAAGAGGTTGCCATGACACCCGCGTCTGTCTTTAGCCTCATAGAAACACATGGAGACGAGGCCCGAGTGTTGTCAGCGGTTACGTCAGCCTGGGCTTCACCAGCTGACCCAATTAAAAGTCCCCTTCCTGATACGACTTCCCACCTCAGGCACGAAATCCATGTAAAAACAGCATGTGCCTCTCACTGCGTGGCGGAGCAGAGGGCGGAGGAGGGAGGTTTGTTTTTACTGTCAGTGAAAGCTTAACAGCCAGTTTGGAGCAGATTGTAATTAGTGAGTTTCTTTATCTTACCACATTAACACACACACACTCTCTAAAAATTCTAAAGTATGTGCTTCAGCTTCACTGGCAACCTGCCCAGTGTGTAACCCTACCCTCACTCATGGTCAGCTTCGACTCGCTCCAGCCCCCAGAGACCCTGAATGGGATGAAGTGGTAAGGAAGATGGATGGATCGTCCACAGAAACAGCGCGGAGTCCTGGTGCTGGGAGGGAACATGCTGCATGTCTGCAGGATTTCACACTGACGTGTCTGTGCTCCAACACACCTCAATCTTGTTTCATCATCAAAGTCTGTTGCACCATCAGTGGAAGCATTAATATCAGAATTTTCATATTCATTCTGTTAATATTTAGTCCAGAAAATGCAAGGAAAGATAGACAATGCTTTGCCTCAAAAACCCAAATAAGTTGTTTACTAGGGGAAAAAAATAATCAAAATGAAACCTATTTCAATATGTTTCAGTTTAATCTTCAATGCATCATGAATGCTTTTAGCCGTTTCTCTGTTTCATATTCATCTCACAGTTTCCACATTCATCTCGCAGATTTATTGCCCCGAGTGGTCGTCTGCCCTTAAAGCAGACACCCTTCATCAGCAGTGACGGCGCTCCCATGAAGGCAGACATCTGTCGTATTTGCAGAGTAAATGACCCCCCCGGTCCTTTCATCACTGCACTACCTGAGCAGATACCTTTTTCAGATGTGGTGTTGAGCTCAAAACATAAGAGTTGCATTTCTGAAAACCATTTTTACCCCAGGATCCATCATGCATGTAAAACTATAAATAGGACAGGCGTGATTTGTCTACATGAACTCTTTGTTGACAGCTAGAAAGCATAAAGCAGCTCTGTCCCCGGTCAGCCGGTTCTCAGCCTTCACTGATGCCATCCCCCTGAGAGCGCCATCGGGTGCCTCGGCCGCTCGGCGTTCCAGCAGGCAACGTCATGTGAAATTTGATTAGGCTGCAGAAAAACACAGTGGCGTCTATTGAGGAACCAACAAGAGCAGATTGTCTCTCTGTGGGCATTCACTAATTACACAGTTGCACAGAAAAAAAACTGTACTGTACCATCTCATTCCATCACGTATAAGGCTCCTGCACTCAGTGACTCACTCTAACTTATGGGAAACGTGTTAAAACACACACACACGTGCACACGCACGCACGCACACACAAAGAGGAAAGAAATCCCTTGAAAGGAGCAGAGCCCCCCGCTGCAGCAGGTCTGGGATGACCTGCTGTTACATAAGCAGATTGCCGGGGCTCAGATATACGAGCCAGAGCTGTTGTCACTCTCCGCGGGACGGCAGATATTACCCACTGGTGCACAATCCCTATCAGAGCCTTCAGCATCCCGCAGAGCTCTTCCTATATTTAAATTTCCTCACTGAACCCTGTGCTGCAACAAAATACAAAAGGAACAGGGCTGTTTTTAGTCACTGTTCTATCGCTATGAGGAGCTGCGAGGGACGCACATCAGCTCCACGACTCAAACCTGGAAGTGACGTTCAAGATTATCAATATTCTGCACACCTGTGCAGCTCTGTTTCTGCACAAAGGCAACAGCAAACATGTGCCAAAGCA
The DNA here is from genome assembly GCF_902148845.1 of Salarias fasciatus. Lineage (NCBI taxonomy): Eukaryota > Metazoa > Chordata > Actinopteri > Blenniiformes > Blenniidae > Salarias > Salarias fasciatus. Next base: position 15,812,678 of record NC_043751.1, read on the forward strand.
CGTGCCCCGGCCACACAGGGCTCCAACTCTGTCAACAGCCCCGTAGGGAAGAAAGCAACGCCGCACGAAATCTCTGTTTCTAATAACGCTAACCTACAACAAATAAACCATCGTGAGCACCTGACTCCCAGCAGCATCACTGCAGCTGTCATCACCGTGGCAACCCCCACATCCACCCACACCACAGTATCCGATTCCCTTCGCCACCTTTGGTTTTAAAGGAGAACAGATCAGATGCCTTCTGGAGCACAAAATAGAAAAAAAAAAAAGGAAAAATAAAAAAGAGAAGCCATCACATGGATTAATGGCTGCTCTCTGACTGACAGAACAATGTAATCTGGGAGCTCACACACACACAAACACACACTGCCCTGTGTTAGCCCTCATCCTCAAGCCTGGATGTTCCAGCTGTGTTCCAGTTTTAATGAGGAGAATATGAAGCTGTTGTTTTCTTTCTGTCTCTCTGTGTCTCTCGCTCTCTCTCTATGATGTTTTCCCTCCAGGTGTAGCAGAGAATGACTTGCAGAAAGCCACAAAGAAATATTGTTGATTACCTCAGAATGCTGAGAACAATAAATCCAGAACACAATAAACAGATGTGTGAAATGTTTCCCTCAGGCAGAGGTCACATAAAAGGACAATACTGCGGGACAATGCATTATTAATGTCAATAAAACCCGAATAAGATGCCTGTATCTTATTGGAAAATGAACATAATTTCGGACTGTGTGGTTTTTGCTTGTTTGTGCCATGTATAGAACTGTATTAGCGGCGTCCACTTTGATCTGTGCACATATGTTGTTTAAATACCAATGTTGTCGCTATTTCTGAGGCAGATAACGGACATTCCGTAAAGGTTACGCACAATGTTGTCAACAGCGCTGCCAGTGAAGAGAAGGGAAAAAAAAGACATTTGAATCGCTGACAGTCAACACAAACAGGCCTACATGACCTGCTAAATACCCACGGTTGTTTTTCTTTTCTTTCTTTTTTTTTTCGACCCTCGGTCGCGCGTATGTCTCGTGCGTGTGTTTGTTGACCGTCCGTCTACCTGCTCCGTCGTCCGGCTCCAGGCCCGTGTCCGCGTCCACTCCGCACACAACAAAATAGTGGGCGAAACGGCACGAAGCCGATCCCGCGGCCGCCGCAGTTCCGCTCATCTTCGACGCGTCGGTTGGTGTCTCGGCTCGGTTCACTTCAGCCCGATGTCGGCGGTGCTCATAGCAGCAGGATGCGGGTTCGAATTCCGGAGCTTTGCCGTGCCGTGCGCCGCGTCCCGCGCGCCCCTGATCCGCGCTGTGACTGATGATGGAGTCAGGAGGATCCGGCCGCGGTGGTCATCTCTGCCCAGAGGGGGGGAGGAGAGGAGGAGGAAGAGGGCTGGGTGGGAACCGGGAGACAGTGTGGGAGGGAGGCCTGGGAAGGAGACAAAGACCCTGAACGCATCATCATCGTCACTGTTACGACAGCTTCTTTTTCTGAAAAGGCATCAGCTGCACCCAAAACAATCTGGATTTAATGATCCATTAATTATCAGGAGACACGGAAAATTATTATTATATTCTGTCAAGTTGATTTGAGAAGCACATCACACACTAAGGTATATATTTATGAAAAATTTAAAATTAATATATTTTTTGATTAATTAAACTCAGCTTCATGAAATATTCAAGAGACGGGCGGAAATGTCCTGTCATTGTTGGGGGTGGGGAAGGAAGAAGGCAATGAAACAACATTTCCCAAAGGCTATGAAAACTATTGTTAGATGGAGCCACTAATTATAAGATATACATTCTGTATATTCTGACCACAACAAATCTAACAATAGTTAGATAATAGTTAAAAAACACACACATTCGTTCATATTTATACTATTTACTTCTATTTCAATAAGCCACTGATATGGGAATGACTTCACAAAACAATGCAGTTTGTTTCACCACTGAATACACAACACAAACAATTATAGTTGAGAAGGGAATTTGAGCCCATATACATCTCACACACACACACGGGGACACACACACACACACACACACACACACACACACACACACAAACACACACACACACACACACTAGAGCAAAGCAAGTATGAAAATGTAATGAGTGTTGAGTTTTACCCTTTGACATGTTCTTTAGGAAAACGCAAAATTGCTGCAGATAATTGTTTACACACATTTAGGTTGTTTTTAGCAAGATGTGCTATTTTCCTTCAGTAAATTTCTGCATTTTTTTTTTAGTTAGTGTTTCAATTTTTCCCACCAAGAAAACTTTGTAGTGGCTTTTCCAGGATAAAAATGAAGAGAGGAACTTGTCACAATCATTGTTTAAACAACTAAAGAACCTCGAGAAAAACTCTGACAGACTTAATTGTGCTTTATGCCTTTTCTTCTCCATTTTGTCATTTGTAATCGTATGTGCTTTAGCCTAAAACATTAAACTAAACAAAGTCTATAAACTGTTAAAAGGCCTATTTTGAGATCAGTGGTGGAAAACATGTATCTTCCACTTCAGCTAAACTGTGATCACATCGTCTATCTTTGTTCCACTTCTGTAAATAAAACTTATCATCACAACTGTTATTTCTCCATGTTTTGTCTGGCAACCGTAAAAATAACTAAGTGGGTATTTTGGTGTTTGGTCTGGGAGATTTAAAAACAAACCACGGTCATTTTGACTGAACAGTGATGCGCTGCAGGTCTAAGGAGCACCTTGAGGATTACCTAGCACTTCTTTCCTCTACATCACGGTAAGATTGTTCTTTTTTTCGACAACTAAATCTTCCAAATCCAAAAAAACACAGACAAGAGAAGGGCAACAATCAAACTGCCATACCATATTGGGTATTTATTAAACCATCCAAACAGACATAACAAACATAGATTCTCATTTTATAGGCAAAATGATTACTAACGTTATTAAATAAATATGATAATCTAAGTCACAAGGAAATCAGCCTCCTGCTGTACATGTTCTGGTAAACCATAATAGCCTGAGATTCAGATTTGGGATTAACAAAGTCAGTGTCTGAACATAAAAAAGTGCAGCATTTCCACCCGAAATGGTCGACGCCTTAGAAATCTTGAGTTAAACAAAGTCACATTTGTCATGCATGTACACTCATCTCTCCTCTCTGTAGCTACTGTCCACAACTCCAGTCCTGCAGACAGACGACAAAAGGACAGGACCTTATTAGTGCATAGCTTAATATGGCAGCAAGGCTAACATTCAATGGCCACTGCATTCAAAAAAACGAAACATTGCTAATACAATAATTAATACCATCACAAGTATTCTGCTTTGAAAAAAAAAATTCAAGCTGCATATTTGTATCATGATCACAGCCATCCAGACATCCTTTTCCCCTTGTAACTTCCTCCAGCTCCTCCCCCGGGGATTTTTCAGGCATTGAGACAAATAACACACGGACATCCTGGATCAACCATACTGCACAGCTGTTTTGGTGCTCCTACAAAGTCAGAATTTATCAGATGGCATCCCAATCAAACGCTCTAAACACTTTCTACACGCTTTTAAGGGAGACTGTCAACTTCAAAACCTTCCTGAAGTCCTCTCAGAAAGATGCCAACCGTCCCTGTAGGTCAAATCCATACTGGCTACTCTTAAGGTTATGGTTTACATTTCTCAAACTGGAAAACAATGATTGGGTTTAATTCCCCCCCCGCCAAAAAAAAAAGACATTGAGAATCCATCATGCTAATTCATTGTCAGGACTGGAGCTGTGGATCATTGCCAGAGTCTCTGAGGCATGCTGAAGTGGGCAGCAAGAAACCTGTTGGCTCACCGGATAAAGTGTCTCTGTCAACCACAGCAAGGTCGTGCACAGGATCATGCTGCAAACATTCACTAGAAAACTTTTGGCAGTGGGGTTGGACTCATAATTTCACCCGGAAAACAGCTTCAGAGATTTTTAGGTAGAGTTCTTGAGGAAAGGGCACTGTGGGTCTTTGAAGAAAGGAAAATTCTCGGCAGCAGGATGAAGCAGGAAGAGGTGGCTTGTTTTCAACACAACTGAAGGAACAGTTTTGTCCTGCTTCAACTCTGCCCATCATCTGACACCTGTGTAAGAAACCAAGGGAGTGTGGCTGGTGAACTTAGCTACATGTGAAAATATTGACTGTAGATAATCGGAGTAAGGGAGTGAAACGGGAAAAGATGAAAAGGTGAGGTGTGAAAAGGTGCATGATTCAAAACTGGGAGGATAACAAATTTGTGGCTTTAGGAAGCAAAATCTGTGTATGTATCAGAGAGAGAAAGAGGAATAATCTATGTCAAGATACGAGCAACGTGAGCCTGGATTTCCGAGTCGGGGTGTGAAAGCAGCTGGATGAGTCTGCTGTGGAGCTGAGAAGATTCATCCAACATGACCCGGAAGAGGCAGTCCTGCTTCCTCCTCAGTTCATCAGCCACCTGGGCAGAGGGCCTCCAGGCCTTCAAGTTCCCCGCAAAGGTCAGGAGGCGTAGGAGCACTGCAGGAGCCGTTCTTTGGTCAAATAAGAGCACCACAGACGCTGGTGCCTGGGGAGAAAAAAAAAAATGAGAAAGAGGATTTGAGATAGAAATTAAAGTAAAAGCTGAAGTTCTGGTACTTTGGAAGACAAAGGGCAAAGGATGTGTTTGATCTAAACAGGCAAACTACAAGGCTGTTTCATTAGATAAGATAAAAACAGGATCTTCTTTTCACATCTCACCTGAGCTTGAACAATGTCGTCCATCATGTCTGGATTAGACGACAGATTTACCAGGACTTTCAGAGTCTGAACCTGAAACAAATACAACATATATATTTCAGATACTCTTCACAGTCAAAGACTGCCAACAACTGATTCCAAGAAAAATGTTTAAGTGGTTGTCTCTGAAAGACTGATCAATGTTGTGTTTATAGAGAACAGGAATTGGTTAAGTTTATTGAGAAATGAACCTTTAACACAAACCTGTAATGCTTCATTGCTCACAACCAGGAGAGACATTAGAAGTGTAATTGATTCCTTCAGTAAGTGCTGATGTGTGTCGGTGACTGAAAGGTTGGTCAGCAGCCTCAGAGCACTGAGCTGAAGTTCGGAATTCACTGGTGACATTTCAATCAGTTCCAGCACTTGTGGCACGTAAACCTATAAAGACAAGGCCAGTTGAGTGAAAACTTTTCTAAAATAATGCATATACAAAATTGGGGATGAGCATGCGGACCGCTGTGTAGAACAATCAACATACCTTAACTTGCTCCTGATTTGCGATGTTCATAGACAGGTTATTTAAAGCGTTCAGAGTGTGCACTCTAACCTCTGCGGCAGAGTCAGAAAGGAATCCAGCTATGATATGAATCCCTTCAAATTCCCGTATTAGATTCTGTGAAATGAATAAAGCAGGAAAAAAATAATTAAACGCAAATAAAGACAAGTGTACAAATTACACAGTGAATATTCATATCATTGAAAACAGCTGCTCATTTTTCCACTGTGTAATATTCAGAACAAAAGTATTCAGCTTCTTTGCTGAGCAGCTTTAGGTTTACCCCATTACACTGTACCTGGTTCACAGTAAAAGCAGCAGCATTTCCCAACGTGAGGAGAATCCGACACCTGTCAGATGGATTATTGCTGTTCTGCAGACATGAGAGCAGCATTTTCAGGTGCTGTGGTTCCAGATTGTTGGGGGACTGATGTATGATATCACCTGGTGGAGCACACCACATTAGCAGAATTCAAGCATTTCAATCAGACTTCCATTGGACACTGTTGTGCAACTTTGTGGCAGGATGCAGAAAACACAAAGCCGGCTGCAAAATTGTTTGGTTTGATAGGTTTGCAGAGGCCTGACCTCAACACCATGCAGCACCTGTGGGATGAACTGGAGGGGATGCAGCAAGCCAGGCCTTCTAATCTGCCATTGGTGCATGACTTCATAACCATGCCACCTCATAAACTGACGCACATTCTGACATAACATTCCCAAACCTTGTTGAACGCATTCCAAGAACAGGGGACACCATTTAAGGGGCAAATGGGAGGCATCTTAAAGTGTGTGTATTAACATAAAACGTCATGCAGGTGTCAGGATACTATTGTCCATATACTGAAGTAGATCCCAGCCAAATTTTAATAACCTTGAAAAGCCACAGCTGTATTACATAAGGATTTAGGTTTTATATCAAAACACTGTTGAGATTCTCAAAAAAGCAGAAATGGACATACATTCAATAATGATCCTTCGATCCTTCGTGCCCAGAGAGTTCACATTTTTTATTTTTAAATTATTGAAAGAATCTCAAATGGCTTTTCCAAACGAAAATCATCCACTGCTGTTTTATAACCATGTCTCCTAGAGGCAGCAATAACGAAATTCTTCCTTTGACAGTGTGACTTTACTCTTTGAATTTAGCTTCTTTCTTTTTTTTTTTAAATCATTTCTATTACAGCCATTCCTTTCATTCACATTCACCCATGTTTACGTTTTCTGTTGCGCATCTTCATTGAGTCGCTTTTTGTTGAATGATTGATTGTATGAATACAACCGAGTTTGATGGATCGGTTGTGATGAAATAAACTCATCTAAGCGCAGTTAAGTGCAGTCCAGTTCAATGTCCTCTGTGGTTCTTACCTGATGTAACATCCACCGGCCGGGGACACACCACGTCCAGTCCAGACACTCGAGCCAGCAGGCTCCCGGGTTGCAGCTTCACCTCACTCTGCTGGCCGCTCTTCACGCTCACGGAGCTTTCACTGGTCACACTCTTCTTGTTTCTCTTGAGAGTCCCCCCGCTGATAAGTTTGTATAAACCATAGGAAGCTCCAGCTCCGGCAACGATGCCGAGCAAAGCCTTCATGTTACCGAGCCTGCCGCCATCCTCCATGCTGCTGCTGGCTGGAAGCTAAACCCTGGTAGCTAGCTAACGTTAAGCCCCGAAACGCGCTACACAAAAACACTAGCTCACTAGCCGGGATCATTAGCTAGCTGGCACTATTTAAAGCCCATACCAACAACAACAAAACACACTGAAACACATCGCAACAGTTTAAAAACTGGAGAAGTTTGAGAATAAGCCACAGTTGTCAACAGTTTTCTGCCCCGTTTATTCGGGCCAGTGTTGGGTGGCCAATAAAAACTATTCCAGTGTCAGTGCCAGTATGACCTTCCCCCAACTAAAAATATTAACTTCATAGTTTTTCTTTCAGTTACACGTTATCCTATGACTAATTCAATAACAAACCCTTTCCTGGGTGTGCAAAACCACTTTAAAGATTATGGAGGCTTTCCATAAACATCGCAGCGATACATTAATCGGCCAGCATTTAATGTTCAACATGATTCGTTACCTAGCAACAATAAATTTCCAATGAAAACTCAGTGTGGGATTATCTATTCTGTTTTTAGACGTGACAGATACAAAATATGGATTTTGCCAACAGAGCTTGTTCAAAAAGAGTGCTTCATGTTACACTTCCATACATTTTCAAAATACTTGTTCCGTTACTTGCGAAGTGTTACAAGTGACATCCTTTCAACGTTCTATTCACAATGAGTTATTAAGGAGATATTTTATATACATTAAGCACGTTTCCCTTAGTGTTAATACTATTTGAAGTTATTGTTCAGTTTAACACCGATGGCATTGTGTCCGTCATGTCCCAATGATTGAAAGCAGCCTCTGGAAAACACTGATGTGATTCAGTGAAAGGACATTCTTCAGTCTGTGCACTTGTTGCTTTTCTGAAGGTGAACACATGGTGGCTCACTTTCTCAATTTTCTTTCTAAACTCGACCAACTACTTGTAGGCCATCAGGTGGACTAGTGAATATGTAGTTTTTAAACTTTGTCTCTCATCTAGGGACCATTATGAATATATTCATAACATTATGAACAGCTAACTCAAATCCCTGTTGTACAATTAAGAATATTCTTTTCAAACAGGCCAACAACTCTGACACAAGAAAACTTTGTTTCTTCAGGTGGGCATAATTCAAATTTTACTTGGGTTGTGGCTTTCTCATGCTGATTACATGAGTGTTGAGTGACAGACAACTGTCAAAGATAATGATGCTGCCGGTTGACTGATCTCATGTGACAATCAAAACAAGTGAAACGTCGGAATTCTTTCAGACCTTTATTTTGATACCAGTTGATCGGAGCACAGAATTAATCTGCCACTGGACACTTTCCTGAAAAACAAAAGAAAAAACCATTAACTTTCAACAGCTGTGGGTGTTAGAATGAAGCAGTCACAAAATATATTCTTACCAATATTTGTATTAACTCACTGTTGGCATAGTAAAATGCAAACAAGAAGTGTGAGCGGTGACGACTAGCAGTGTATGAACATGTACGATGCTTTCAACATTTCAGTTACAAGGACTTTCTAACAACTAAATAGAAAAATCAGAATCAACACTATCAAACAGGAAGGCACAACAGTAATGTTAAGAAAATAATCCCCTACCTTTTGATTTTAGTTGAAAGGCTGAGTCTTTGTATTTCAGTATGCTTTGTTTTTATAATTTTGTTGTTTCAGAGCAAGTTTCCATTGGTCTACAGAACTTTGCTTCTGAGCCTGCTGATGAGGTGTGTAGCAGAGTTTTGATCGATGTGCCGTGGCCCTTCCTGAGCGGTTTTTTGACTTCACCAGTGCATTCAAAGAAGACACTGATGTTTTAGGAGCAGGGCCATTTGTGTTGTCTTCGTTTGTCCAGTAGACACAGCCATTGGGTTCAGAGGGCCAGTAGACCAGGTTTCTGGTTGGTCTTTTCAAACTGACTGGATTAGTCGTTGCCTTCAGTGGTTGACTAGAGGTCTGTTGAAGATCAAATCTGTTCGTCCTCCGATATCCATCATTTTGGAGAACACTCCGTCTTTGTGGCCTTGAAAATTGGCGTTTTGAGTTTCTTGCAGTCATCCCTTGAGGTCTGGTAACTGCGTCGTCCGTTTGTGTCTGCGTGATTGTGGCCCGATTCTGACTGTAAGCGTCTGATGTCCTCCCCATTTTATCCGGAGCAGTCAAGACAATGTGAGTTGGATTGGTTTTCTGATATCTCGAATAGCTAATGGGTCTGCTTGAGCCAAGGGTAGAGCTGGGGGGCCTCACCTTAAAGAAGTTTGATTTGTTGGGCTGCTGTTGAGGTCCACGTTCATCACCTGTGCGAAAACCCTCATGAGTTTTCTGTGGAATAAATTTATCAGAGCTTAAAGACAAATAACTGTCATTAACAGGCTGATAGATAGCAGGAGTATAACTTAAATCCTTTGATTCTGTGTCCTTAGTGGGTTGATATGACCGAACTGTCATGGGTGGTGGTCCTCTTTGTTTATGCACATTTTTTGGAGCGTAGATCCGATTACTTGGTGTTTGTAAACTTTCATCGCGGTATTTCATAGATGGTGGCCTCTGTTGCGGTACGTCATCACTTTGAGTCACTCTTTGGAAGTCTTTTCTGTGGTTAAAGTCAACTGGTGGCGTTCGCTTTTCTAATGAAGAATCCATTGTGGTAAATTTCGCTTTTGAAGGACTTCTATTAGGGATTTTACTTGGGTAGTAGTTGAAGTCCTGAGGTTGGCTGGATGAAGGGTTGTTCGGAGATGCAGCTGCAAGGCCTTTGTGGGAAGAGTCCTTTCCATAGGATGAGCCAGCGGGAAAGTGTGTTTGTCCCCGCGGCCTGTTACCAGTTCCCTGAACATGAGGATTTTCAGAAGCTCTTTCCAAAAGGTCATCTTTCTCCCCAGGATGACCACCATTAGCCAAATTACTGGAAACATATCCCTTGGCCGCCGACTGGTGTGGGTAGGGAGCAGAGCCCAAACTAAACTCTGGGTTGTCAAAACCACGTAAAGAAGTTGGACTTGCTGGGAAGCCACCAGGATTCAGGACAGAGAGTTGTTCCTTTGGCATGTAGTAGCTGGCACCACTTTCACTCCCAACTTCGGCTGGACTGTTGTCACTGCGGTCAGTACCTTCTTGAGCAAAATTAGACCTGTAGCCCATCGAAGACTCTTCATTAAGTTTCTTCATAGCTTCTCGTGCAGTTTGAAAATGTATGCTTGCATCACTTCCTGGTGTTAAGAAGGAGACCTTCATAGATTCAATAAATCGCCTAAAGTGATTCATTGTTGGGAAACTGACGCCCTTCATGGAGTCCGGTGCGTGTTGCTTCAGCAAAAGGCCAAGGGGATGGTGGTAACCACTAGAAATTTCATACTGATGTGCAGGAGTGGGTGGGGCCTCTGAAAACTGTTGTCCGGGGTCTGGCTGCCTTTGGGCCACATCTTTTCCTGCATTAGTGAAGCCGTTCTCGTCACCTTGGTTTCTGTACTGGATGTGTTCTCTCTTCTGAGGGACCAAGTTTTGCTGCCGCCTTGCTTGTTGCTCATTCTCATAGTTTGTGTTTAAAGGTAATCCAGAATTATGCTGGGGAGAAGTTTCTGGGCTCTCATAGAGGTCGAAGGCATGTGCAGTATTGTAACCTACTGGGAAATAAACATCAGATTAATATTAGATTTTGCTTGTGTCAGCGGAAAACGCTGAACTACTCACCGTTTTGAAGAAGAAAACAAATGCAGCTGCAAAGCAGAGCATGAAACCAAGAGTCCCTGGAAAAAAAAAAGTAACAGTTGACCAGTCTGTTCTTTAATAAGCTACACTTAAAGAGCATGCAATGCAGAAACAAGGGCTAAAACAACCTACAGCAGTCAGTGTCTGACGAATTAAAAAAGGATTGATAGAAGGGCGTCACATGTTGAATCTCAGGTATGTATTGGATCTGAATACGAAGCTATTCGTTCAGAATTGTGTTGAGGTCGCTTCTACAAAACCAAACAAGCTCGAGCACGTGGCTGAATCTGAGAGTCAAATAAAACCTTCGGTTCAACAACTTAAACAAGCAGTAATGGAGGAGGAAAATAAGTCAGATAAGTGGAGGTCTAGCCCCTTCAAGCACTTATGCAAACAATACAACTCACACCACAGACTAAAATACACAAACAGAAGGAAAATGTATGGAGGCAAAGGTCAAAAACACATAGCCACATCCATATGTACCACTGAATAAAGTCAGGAAGAAAAGCAGCTTAGATTTAACAAATCAAAGTAAATTGCTGTGTGTGTATTTACCCAAATGGAGACGCCATGGCAGTGAGTTCAACCACAGAGTCCAGTGGCAGAGACAGCAGCAGACAGTTAATTAGAACCGCCAGCTCAGACAGTAATCACTCATACTATGTCCTGTCTTTATTCAGGCAGTTTGACAGCAGAAAAAAAATAGGAGTGAAGTGAGGCATCAGAATGAGTTCACTCTGGTTGAAATTAGTTGATTGAAGGCAGCCTGTGTCTTGGGAAAATCAAACCAGTGAGAGAAGAGTGGGCGGAGCATTCTTTCAGAGACCTGTGGTCACAGAAACTTGTGTCTTGCTTGCAGCATATGCCAAACCCTGGACAACCTCAGAAAATGTTCAACACAAACATGAATAAAACCAAGCAGAGTGACTCAGCTGTAATACTAAACAGGCCTCAGCACTTTCTCTGGATAGTTGTCAACAAGTGGGCAACTTCACGAGGATATTCTCTTTCACATATCACCTTTCACCTGCCCGCTCTACCCATCTGCTATCTCACAGTTTATATTTTCTCCTGTCTGTCGTTCTCCTGTCTATTTCATCATCTTCATCTGAGAGCACCATTATAATACCTCAAATGAATCCAAAAATATTTTTTTGGGTGTCCCTGGTTCCTGTCGTGATGAGTTAGTGATAGCTGCTGAGAGCCTGCCAGCTCCCTGAATTAATGATGAGCTGTGTTTGCTGTTCAGTGACAGGAAATGGAAAAAGTTCACGGTGCAGGGAGAGAGCCATGCCATCGAGCTGGCTTTGAAGATGGACATAACACAGAAACACTTTCAGAGGAAATGCCAGCAGGTTGTATTCGCCAAATGGTTGAGCCGGGTAAAATTACACAAAAGGGCAAAGGCTGGTAGGTGATCATTTAAGTGTTTGTGAGTGGAAAAAAATTATCGCAAGTACTGTTTGTTTCACTAATTTGGATGTGCGGCGTTTGCAAGCTGTGACTCTTTTCTTGCTTATGAACAGAGGAAATGTTAACTGTGGTTATGAAACGTGTTCAAACAGAATTTTCCTTTACAACCATTTATTCCCCACTGTATAAACCCACTCCGATGACTCACTTTGTCCCTGTGCACCTTCAACTCAGACACTAAACTCTGTTCTGGGAATCGACACAATTGAAATGTGTTTCTGATCTTACTGGAACCTAAACAAAATGTTTCTCCTATGAAAGGAAATTGCAGAATTGCGAGATAACTCTTAGCAATTCTTTTTTTCTTTTAATTCTAGTAGCTATCAAACAAGCTTGAGACCCTTGTAAATACTGTTAGTCTTAATTGATTCATGTAATCTTACAAAAGACTCCAAAGTAACCAAGGAGTTCTTTAAGGTAAGAATTTATTTGTAGTTTTATTAGAAATATTCATAAATGGAACTGTCATTTCCAAGCAGATGAACATCATCACAACAGTGGTTCCTCAGATCCATGAAGTTTTTGGGGTACTTTTGGGTTTGTGCCTTCACTTCCAGTGCAGTGTGAATGCAGTTTCGTTACTTTGAACATCTGCAAAATCACAAAAGCACTTTTCCTTTTCCTACAAGACAAACAACCGTGAGAACACAAAAGAAATCAACCCTCTGCTTCCGCTTGTGTGTTTAGATGAGTCCTGCAGTGGTTTGGAAATGAATTTGAATGAAAGCAGCAACAACCCATGGGATGGAGAAGAATGCGATGGATTTTCATTGTTTCCAAACAGCCTCTCTCTGAAGGTAGGCCCTCTCATAGGACAGATCAGTCACATTAAACTTTTCAGCAAATAAAAAGAGCGTGATGAGCTAACCCAGAGAAAGAGTTTGGCTTCGGAAACTGCAGCTGTCCTCTGCAAGCACCCAGCGATGAGATCATATCTGTTACATAACACGAAAATTTGACTCTACTGTGGACATACAGTATGTTCAGTTTGTTTTAGGGTGGCTGATAACAGTTGATTGCAACTCATTCAGCTTTAGCATACATACATATACACTATATATCAATTTTATTTACATAACTAAGACTACTTGCAACAATGCTATATTCGCTGAGTTGTAGATTTGTTTTGGATTCACATTTTGCCCAAAAAGTAAGTAAGTGCAGTTTTGGCATTATTTGCACCAATGATCTAGTCGAGCGCCTCTCCTTATAAATGGTGCCTCAGTATGTTTGGAGAAAAACAGGAGCAGGCTGTTTACATTATGGTTCCTCACAAAGTGTGAAAGTTGGAACTGACCCCGTGCATGTCTTAGTGACTAAAATAACATCAGTGACTCATCTTATACAGCTAGAAATTTATTGAGAAAATATATCAAACTTTCAGGATTGAAATTACTTAATTTTTTTCCTCTTTGGTATTTTCATTTTCAACAAATGTTTCAACACCAAATTCCTTTTTTCCTGATATTACAGGTTCCAGAATTGTTTGAATACAATATGAACGAAAATGTGAAAATAGATTATCTGTTTCCAGATAAACTTTTGAAATGTAAAAATGAATTCATCGATTTTTTTTCCCCTTCACCCTTTTATTCAATTTGTTTTTCCACAGATCTTCCAGTATTTAGACCTACAAGACTTGCTGAACTGTGCAGAGGTTTGTTGCTCATGGAAATCTATCATCCAGTCGAACACACTGTGGAGTCAAGTGAGTCCCGATAAACTGCTGCTTGTGTTCATTTCTTTAAAATACTGAAAGCTCCACTTTAACACCACAGAAAATAAAATGTGCCCCAATTTCTTCACTTTTTAGATCAACGTTTCTGTGGGGAAAGACTGGATAACAGACAGTACAATGAAGAAGATTCTGCAGAATTACCGCATTTTTGTCACCCACCTCAACCTACGAGGCTGCACATCTCTGAAGTGGCGCAGCCTAAAATGCATCAGTGAGTCTTGCTGATTCTATTGTATTTGTTTGCTCCTCTTAAAGCTCTTTAATGCAAAACACCCATGTTTCTCTTATGTGTTCAGTGACCAATGCTAAATGTTAATGTTAATTAAGAGTAATTGTAAACACAGAGTTTGATGAGAGAAAAACAAAAAAAAAAAACAAAAAAAAACAAAAATAGTTTGTCCATCTGATGCAGACTGTTCTACAATATTGAAAGGCTGTGAATTAAGAGTAAAGTAGTAACTGTTTCAAAAACAAATCACAGATTATATGTACATGTTCATTTAAATCAGGAAAGCCTGATGATCTCATATTTTTTGGGCTTCCTCAAGTGGCTTGGCTCCAGCTCCTCCTCCAGCTCTGCCTGGAGTTCCTGCGCTGTGTTCGTCTGGTCCTCATTCACTCGGTTGTGCAGTCGGTCCTTTGGACAACCCCTGTTGTAGGAATGTACATACTCCTCCACACTTTCTCCCACATGCTGAAGGGGAGCGTGACACTGCAGGCCCGAGTGCCTGACCGCAGGATGCAGACGGAGCCAGTACACCATATAATGGATGCTGAACAGAGAACGCAGCATTGGTTTTTAGTCATATATTAACTTGAAAAGGTGTTCAGAATGGTTTTAAAGCAGAGGAACTCACCTGTAGTCACACATCCACGGGTTTCCTCCTAGTCTGAGCTTTGATAAGAAGTAGAGGTCTTCAAGAACCCCGTGTTGAATGAAATGCAGACCGTTGTCTGACAAGTCCAGCTCACGAAGATGCAAGAGCCCAGACATGGAACCTGGGTAAGAGGGGGAACGATTAAGATACATTTTCATGTGATGATGAAACTAAATACTCAATTAGAATTAGCCAGATGAAGTTAAAACAACCATGACACTCTGGATTTTTTTTTTAGATGTTTCTGAAAGACTTCTACACAGTCATTATGTAATGTAACTATCTCAGCTATTTCCTCCATGAATAACTGTAATGCTGTATACACAAACACGGCAGAACGTCTCTGAAAAGATAAACGGGGGAACAGAAGTCTGCAGCAGTTGTGTAACTGTTCTTGACCTCTTGGCTCTTCATTTGTCATCCATCATAATAACGCAAGGCATGTTTTTTCATCCTGAACATTTCTGATCTATTGAGAAATGAACACTGTATCGTACGCATTCAGTTTGATTGGTATTTATTCTAACATAATATCACTTTATGGATTTACCTGTGTCAAGATGCTCCATGCGGTTATGACTGAGATTAAGCATCCTGAGACTTCTTGCGCCGTTAAAACTTTTGGCTTTGAGGTGTCTGATTTCATTATGAGACAGGTCGACATGCACGACATCCTCTGGAATACCTGCAGGCACCTCAGTCAGACCTGGAGATGAAAAGGAAACCTTTATGGAAGTGTTTACCCAAATGCATCACATTATTTATATATCCGCCATAAAAGGTATGTTTGCATCATGTTGCACGTGCTCTGCTGGGAAGGGGATAGATTTTTCTTATGAATTATTTGTTTCTTCTGACCAATACCTTCTTATATTCCAAGTACAAAATAAATACTTCAAGAATGACTTATTGTTTACTGGAATTTTACTATAAAAGCCAGGCCTCTTCCAAGTGCACATTTTCTAAACAAATCACTTAATTTAGTCTCCTGGTAAAAAAAAAAAAAAAAAAAAAAAGCATTTTTTTTCTGCCAGATGGGTTATTTCTTTGAATTTTATAGGGTGACAAGCAACTACATGAGATTAATCAGGAGTGGAGGAAGCAAAGGACAGAGCGCTGAATAAAAACATATGGGCGACCAGATGTATATGTTTTGCTCTTCCTGCTCTATGCCATAAAAAATCTTTGATAGATGGAGGTTTAGTCATTCCAGTCATGCGCTCAGTGATATTTAATCATGAACATACATGCTCTCAGACACAAGTTATATAAGAGGCACGTGTGGCGAAATGTTCAAACTGCATTGAGTTGTAAGTTAGAGCCAAACAGTATGTCTGACGAAAACAAACACCGCTTACCTCGGTTACTGCAGTCCATCCGAACTTCAGGGAAAAGATAGGTGTGGCACACTACGGTGGCGTCCGATTTGCCTCGGATTGAACTGGGCTCCAGAGGTTTTGCCGGGTCCGTTTGGTTGCTGGTCGGGTCTGGCTCCTGACAGAGTAACTCAGGATTAATCTGCTTCAGTCTGATGTTTTTTAGCCTGGTAGGCTCTGCACACCTAGCAGGAGAGACATAAAGAATTGTTTTTTATGTTGTCCTTGTGGAGTCAATGGATAGATCTGTACTGTGAGATGCTTGAATTCACTTACTTAGCATAATTACCAATGTGACGGTTGCTTGGAACCTGAAGAGTGCGAATGAGACTCTCCATTCCACAGAGACAGATCCAGGGATTGTCATATAAACGCAGGTACCGGAGGTTTGGAATGGGAATCAGAGCCTCCTCGCTAAGTGTTCCCAGCTGGTTGTGCTGCAGCAGGAGAGTTGTAAGCTGTGTCAGGCCCTCAAAAGCCCCTTCCTCCACCAGAGAGATCTGGTTCTGCTGCAGGTCCAGACTGGTTAAACCCTCATATCCCAGGAAGGCCCCATTGCGGAGGACTTTGATCCGATTGCGGGCGAAGAGGAGGTGCTTGGGCTCTTGTGACCATGTTTTCGAGTCCGGAATGGCGTTGAGGCGACGACCCTGACAATCCACAAAGACGTCTCCAGCTTCGACTGACTCTGAACAGCTGGGTGGCGATCTGCCGTGACGCCCAACGCCTCTCACTCTGACAATTTCCAAAACACAACAAGGTCCATTTCCAGCTGGTCAAAGCCTATTACAGGTTGTGAGAGTGTGAAGGATGGATTATATAGATGAAATTCATACCTGTCACGTGCAAGTTTATGTCTCGCTCCTTTGAGGCCTCTGCCTTTTCCTGGCCTTCTCATCTCAATGGATGGGAGGAGGAGCAGGAGCAGGGAGGCGAAGAGGAGAGAGGCGGTCACACGCATCCTGAGCCCTGCAGCGATCTTTCCAGGAGGAGGAGGAGTTTTGGGTCAAAGCTGGAACTTGTAATGAAAGGTCCTGAAGCTTGAAAACAGAAGAAAAAGGTTGAAGGGCATCAGTGTTATTGTTGTTACTGCTGCTGTGGAACATATGACCACTACGTAGGACACAAGAACCCTGTCCATACACTCAATGTGTCTTTACATGAAGGGACGCTCTCATCAAGCTTCTTGTTTCTTAGTTTAAATATGATAAAATAATGTGGAATACTATCTATCCTAATTAGATGGTTACCATAGTCTAAAGCTCAATGATTCTGCTTTTCGCTAATTTAGTCTCTTTTGTTCCAGGTGAGTGCAGAAATCTCCAGGAGCTCAATGTGTCAGAGTGCCAAAATGTAACTGTGAGTAAAGATTGTGAAGTGTGACCACGATGTGTCCCAAATCCCACTGAAAATATTTCATCTTCATATCTCCTGTGTATATTTTCTGTTAGTCTTTTTTTCCCCCTTTTATTGACACAGAGATTAAGAATTAATTATTGGTAACTGATTTTTCATACAATACAACTTAATCTTGTATTAAAGACATTCCTGAGACATTTCCCTCTGCTCTATAACAGGATTTAATGATTCAGAGGATTGTGGAGGACTGTCCCTCTCTGCTCTACCTAAACCTCTCTTGCACCCTCATAACAAATGAAACTCTGAAAGAACTTTCCAGGTAAACAACAGAAGTTCCCAGGCTTTCTGTCTACTTTAGTTTAGTACTCTCACTTCAACTCAGATATGATTAAATATGTTTTGCCTTATGCTCATTTCATTGGCTTCCTGCCACTATGTTTCCAGAATGTCCACATTTGTTTTAGTCCACTTTTAGCTCACTGTTGGTTTGTATAATGTGTAATCAGAATCAGTGATGGTCAATGTAAACTACATTTTTTCCGAGGAACAAATGCGGTATTTGCAACCCCTTGGATGTATAATTTGATTATATTGATCTCTCTCCAGTGTATTCGGGTATGTGTTGTATTTTGATGGTGGTGTCTTTCTTCAGGAATATCTAATCAAACAAAGTTCCATTTGTTAAAGAAAACTACAAAAACAGACAGAATCTGCTTTAAAAAAAAAAAAAAAAAAAAACACTAACTGTCTTTATTTTCTTTCACACAACAACTGATTTTGAACAGAAACTGTCTCAACCTACAGTACCTGAGTCTGGCCTACTGCTACAGGTTGACAGATGAAGGCTTTATCTACCTGCGGACAGGAAAGGGCTGCTCCAATCTCTTCCACCTCAACTTGTCTGGCTGTACACAGGTTGGTGGGAAAACTCCTCTCAGTGTGGGCTCGCCTCCGAGCAGATCGTTGCCTCCTGAGTCAGTCTTGGATAAATCCAGTCACCTCGGTTAGTTTCCACGTGCCTGCTCTTGTTTCACGCTGGGTAGCTTTTGCGTGCAGTGAGAGCTCAGATCGAATGGTTTGGGCTCTGAAGGCAGGCAGCGTAGGGGCAGGAGGAGGGTTGGGTTTATACAATCAACTTAGGACCACCCACTCAACATGTGTATGTTCCAAAACACAGCACATGTACTGCAACATGAAAACCCACTTTCCCTTGGGAATGTGTGTTAGTTTGGCTCCAGATGCACGGTCTGACTTTACGGGCCCCTGAAAACTTGAAGGGCAAAGGAAACTGCTTCCAGGAGAGAGACTCAGATCCCAGCTCACATTTTCCCCCCTCTCTCTCTTTCTCTCTCTCTTCACCAAGATGACACTAAATGGCTTCAGATATGTTTCTGCTGGATGCTCGTCACTCAAAGAGATTGTAATAAATGACATGCCCACCCTGTCGGATAGCTGTGTCTTGGTAAGTGTTCAAATTTCTGGATCATTTCAGGTCGCAGTCACTGATGAGGAATGTTAAATCCACAGCCAAAAAAATAAGGAGCGAATTAAAGGAGTGTTTGTTTTGCCACCTCCAGCATTTATTGCTCCCCACACCCTTAACCCTTAGCTCTTCTCTGACAGGCCCTACTGGCCAGATGTCGCTGCCTGTCGGCCATTTCTCTGTTGGATGCTCCTCATCTTTCCGACATCGGTCTCAAAGCCATCGCCGAAGCAGCCGAACTGAAGTCTTTCAGTACAGAGGGTGAGATCACTCAGTGCAGCATAAACCTTTTTCCATACACATAAAAAAATTGTAAGACCGGTCCAGTTATTCTCTCTCTCCTATACCTTGCCGTGCGCTTTAGGCAACAACCAGCTGACAGATATGAGCTGGAGGGCTCTGTGCAGCAGCTCGCCCGGCCTCCGCAGGCTCCACGCTGCACAATGCCCCAGAATGACAGATGCCAGCCTCAGATCTATGGCCACCCTGAAACACCTGCAGTATCTGGACATCTCACTCTGTAGCAGGTGTGTTTGGGTTGGACAGCTGTTGTCTCAGACTCTTCTTTCATTAAGCAGCCTGGCGTATTGTTTGTGTTCAGGGTGAGTGATGACGGGATACGGTATTTGACCGAAGGTGCCTCAGCCGGGACACTGCGAGAGCTGAACGTCAGTCAGTGCAGTTACGTGACTGACATTTCAGTCATGATGATCGCACAAAGGTATGCTCAGACCCTCCCTTCTCTTCTACTCCAGAGCACATTACATCTCTGTAGAGCTACTTCCTTATTTCTAAACTTCAGTCCGACCTGCAGAAACCTTCTGTAACCTGTGTGCACAATTTTATCAGGCTGAGTGAACTTTGCCACCTCAACCTGAGTTACTGTGAGAGGCTGACAGACGAGGCCATGGAGCAGCTGAATGGCAGCTCTATCTGCTCCCTCGACATCAGCGGTTGCAACATCCAGGACGAGGTAACGTGGGCACGCTCGCTCTTGCCTTCACTTGTTCCCGAAGAATGTATGTCTGACTTTTGTGAGGAGCAGTCTGTAAATTAATGTTTGTTGTTTTTAGGGACTGATTCATCTCAAGGGGATTCACTTGAAGAAGCTGGTTCTTGCTGAGTGCGTTCATGTCACGGACGTTGGCATTGAGGTACACATCTGTAGAGTATCACCATAGTGTTTAAATGTTTTATTTTCCCATTATTAATACTCATCCATCTCACAAAGTTAACATTTCTTCACAAAGCTCTCTTATGTTGGACAGAGGCTTTGCAAGAGCATGAGAGACCTGGAGCATGTTGATGTATCTCACTGTGCAGCTCTGTCTGATGCAGCTGTCAGATCCTTCTCATTTTACTGCAGAGGTCTCATCTCACTGCGGATATCAGGTTGCTCCAAGGTATAAACACACACAAACACTTCCACAGGCTTTCAATGTTTCATATGTCTTTTATCTTGTAAGTTCAAGCCCTGTTTTCATCTCCTCTATTCTCTGGCTTCAGATGACAGACGTGGCAGTGCAGTATCTGACATGTGGAGCTCAGTACCTGCGAGAGCTCGATGTGAGTGGCTGTGTTCTTCTCACCGATCGATCAATAGGGCACTTAGAGCGAGTGTGTCCTCCACTCAGATCCATCACCATGGCCTCCTGCTGTGGCATCTCCAGGTAAGAATAAAACTCACAACTCACCGTGCTTCTTGCTGTACAAAGATGCAGAGTGAAGGAGGTGAACAGTGACCATGTGTTTCCTCAGGGTGGCTGCTCGGAAGCTGCAGCCACGTGTGGCACACTGGGAGCACAGCACCGACGACCTCCGCTCCTGGTTTGGGCACAATGGGAGCCAAATGGAGCGTTCAGTCACATAACCCTTGAAGGCAATGCTATTTGGGAAAATGGTGGAGTGGCACAGAGTCCTGACAGCAACACAGATCCATGAAATGAAAAGTACATAAATGTGTTTTTTATCCTTTATCTGTGGGCTTGTTGTTAAGATTGATGGTCTAGAAAAGTGTTTTTCAGTTTTTTTTTGTCTTCAAATACATTGGAATTGTTGTGAACCTGAGTTAAATATGTGATGACTCACCCGGCGCTCCAGGGTGTTCTCTGCCTCAGCATCCAGTAGAAATGCATCTGAGGGGATGTTTCCACTTCAACAACTCCAGAGTTCATCTTGAACTGGCGGGACTGTGTCATGCACAATTAGCTGCCGAAAATATTAGCAAAATCTGGAATCAACTACGTCAATGTTTTTTTAAGTGGAATATTGTAAATAAATGGAAAGAACTGATTCTTTTGTGGAAATAAATCCTGTAGCTGAAACACTTTGCCTGTGATGATCCATCTGGAAACTATTGCACGGTTTGAAAACCCAAAATACAGAATAATAATGAAATGAAGTTTTGTCAATCTTAATTTCATCGGGGAGAGCTCGTTTTCAGCCACTCTGTCATCATTTCATAGCTCATTGATGCGTCAGAGGAATATTTGGTGCTGCTCTGTTTTGTTTTCGTACCAAAAGTCACTTTTTTGTAATCAACTTACACACTGCCTCCAAAATAATCTTCATCTTTTAAAAACTCCTTCAACATTTGCAACTGAGAGTTTACCTTAGCTTTTCTTTAAACGTTTAACAATTAACTGGACATTACTTTAGAAAGATTTGTGTCTCCAGCTTTGATTAATGAATTTCATTTGAGCTGCCTGTCTTCCGGTGCAGGTTGTGTTCATCCTAATTTATATTTTCGAGGTTTCATACTTCTGCCACAAATCATACCAAATCCATGACATTTTATGGTCGAACACAAGTATCTCTTAACAACTTCAACAGTTTGATTTCAGAGCTGGACTTTCATTGAAACGGTTTTGTTTTTAGAAAGACAGTCAGTAATAAAGTTAGACCTGTTGGTATATTTACATTAAATGTTAGATAAGAATTTATAGTTGTTACTTTCAGCGTGAGGCCTGATGCCAAAAAGCAGTGCAATGAAATACAGGACATAGGAAATTTAAAAAACATGAACAAGCTTTGTTTTTATTAATATTAACAGCATCAGTACAATGTGACAGTTCAAGCACAAACACTATGCAAAAAGTACAGTATTGTTGCAAAGTGGTATGAACAATGCTTTATTAGACACATAGAGAACATTTAATACACCAGATAATGTAATTTTTCATTTGAAACACTCTATAACCTGAGCGATAAATTAAATAATTAAGGACGGGCCAGCTTACATTCACTTTGAGGAGCTGCAGTAAAATCCTTCTCTTTCTTTTAAACCAAAGTTTGAGTGCAGTGATCCAGGATTGTGACTCGGGAAAATGCTTCCTCTCAGCCTCCAAGCCTCAGAGTCTCAAACCAGCTTTGTGTCCTCAGTGTGACGGGGCCTCTGTCTGCCTGGGCTTTAACCCAGCGGTCCACTGGAGGGTCTGCGTTCATGTATCCTTAATAAAAGGAGAAGAAAACAGAGCGGGTACATGAATACATCTGTAAGTGTTGGAGGGTTGAAAAATATGTGAAAGTGGGGTGATGTAATAATAATAATAATAAAAAAAAGAGGTGTTTACCAGTAACTGTGGTATGGCCTTCTGTGGAGTTGTTTACTACTCCATGCAGAACAACCTCTGGGCTGATATCCACCGACACTCCACGGGCCTCCACTCCGGCTCGTAACGAGGACGGGACACGCACACTCACCGCTCCTTCATACGGCCCAGAGGAGAAACACTCACAATACAGAGCAAGAAACAGGAAGACAAGCTGTGGCTCACATTCTTCTCATACTGTGCGTTTACCTTCCTGACTGTGAAGCTCGGCGCTGCCGCCGTCTCCCACGTAGACGTCGATCCCTCCGCTGAGAGAGGAAACCTTCACCAAACTATTTGAACCATCTGCAAAAAGGAAAGCAAGCCTCAGGTGTCAGGACTTGATCAGATACGATCCACAGGTTACTTTACAGCCAGTTCACCTGCTTACCGATCACTGTATCTCCAGACTGGTTCTTCACAGTGGTGTTTCCTTTAAATCGTTACAAACACAAAGTCAGGATTAACTAAACCAGTCACCAGTCGAGGGTTTACTAAGTAATCTATATCACTTATAGAAAGACAGTGAAAAGCTTGGCAGAGGAAAAACTTTCTTACAAACTTGCATCAGTGAAGTTAACAAGATAATTATTTCCATGGCACTAAGAATAAAAGGTGTGTCATTTCCCATCATGATGATGTGTTCCTTAAGTCCATATGGAGGTTTTTCTTTCTCCACATCTAACCTGACTCATAGTCATTCTAAAGAGGAAAAAACAAGTTGATAAACTGATCAAAAACACATTGCAGCTAAATCAGCTCTGCTAGAATTTCGCCCGGGCATTCTTGATGTGCCAACGCTCAGCATTACTCAACATGTTAATCTGGTGCAGCTGTGTGGGGATTAAAGGTGTCCAACGCTATTGTCTGGGTGTAAAGTTTTCTCCTCAACATGGTCAAATAAAGACTGACTCATTTTCAGACCTTTCAATTAAACTGAGGAATTTAATCCTCTCTTTCTCTCTAAATATTTTCTTTATATTCCATCTACCTTAGCTCAGTTTTGTTTTTCTCTGCACCTGGTTTGGCTAATGACATTAAAAAAAAAAAAAAATCAAGAGCAGATAAATATTTCAGTGTGCATTAAAAGAATCTGTGGCTAGCCCTCACCGTGCACGTGGCCCAGCTCCACCCTCCCAGAGCAGGAGGACACACAGCTGGACTCAGCATAGATGGCTTTGACCTTGAGAGGGCCGTGCTCTGTGGAAACGTCCATGCTGGTGCCCTGCAGC
Organism: Salarias fasciatus; assembly: GCF_902148845.1. Classification (NCBI taxonomy): domain Eukaryota; kingdom Metazoa; phylum Chordata; class Actinopteri; order Blenniiformes; family Blenniidae; genus Salarias; species Salarias fasciatus. Next base: position 15,836,372 of record NC_043751.1, read on the forward strand.
TTCTTCACGTCCACCGCCTGCAGGTGATTCCAGCAGACAGGTGCTGCATGATTTAAATTTTAAACTGTTCTCAGCTCAATCTTCTCATCAGAAAGGGTTACATAAAGCCCTACATGTGTCAGGCTGCTGCTGCCCCCTAACGGCCGTTGAGTAGAAAAGCATGTATGTGGTCGCTTACACCGTCTCCTCGTGCTCTGATGCTCACATTGCCGTGAATGGTGCCCGCACCTGTAACACGTCCTCCACATGACTGCACCTCAACGTGATGACCCTGGGACATAACAGGAAAACATGAGAGGACAAGCAGGATGTATCAGAATGTCCAGGCGTGGCATCCATCACCTCCTATTTACGATATTACCCTCATGAGACCTCACTTCATTTTTGTTATTAGTTATTTATTCTAGCTGAATGAGCCTTACTGTACTGAAAGACGACATCCCGGGCTTTCAGGTGACAAGTCAGCCTTGTAGTTATTTCTCATTTGTGTGTTTGTGTGTTTTTGAAGGAAGAACATGCAAAAACTGCCGTTTGGCACTCTTTGCATCAGGCATCCATCAAGAGTGCAGAATACTTCTTTGTGAATGTCAATACATTCAACATATCGACAATACATCAAAATTTTTCCATGCTTGTCTTTTATAGCTTCATTAACAATAAACACTATATATAACAGAATAATCAGATGCTATATCATACTACCAATCTTCCTGTATTTCTTATTTATTATTGCATGTTTCTTTTTCTTCCCTCTTTTTCCTCATTAGTATTACATAGTTATTACTGCATTCACTGCACTATTTCAGTTGTATTGTGCTGTTGTGACATTACTATTTTCCAACACAGGATCTAAAAGACACAGTATATCTATCTCGCTATCGACACTTAGAAAAACTACGATTTTCAAAAATTTAGTTTCATATCCCGGATAAAGGTCAAAACATACTTTTACATCAATATTCAAATTTATAAGAAATTCAACCTGCCACTTTTTTTTTATTCTCAGGAGGTGAACGTGATCTGAGTTGATTCCTGCTGCCAACGTGCAAAAGGCAGGGTGTGTCCATCACAGTACTAACACAGAGAGATGCTCAATCTCACATCCACTTCTGACTACAGGCTGTTTAGGGACACCATATTAACTCCATCCATAAAGACCCCAATACTGAAATGAAATCATTAATGATTAATCATTGTTAGATGGAGAATACTTGACAATGTGTGTCACAGATTATGTGGTTTCTGTCCTCTCCTGAAGTCAGCTGAGACCAGGTTTTTCTTCTGTTTTTAACATGTTTACGCCAAAGCCAGGTCATGATGATGGCTGACAGTTGAACAGAGCATGTTGTTTTACTTATAGTATCACAGAGTCTGTAAGGTTTTTTTTTTTTTAACTTTGCAGTATTAGTTTAAGCAGGTGATGATAAATTACACACTCTTTAAACACTTTGTGTATTACAAAAACTTTAAAAAGTATTGTTTTGTTTCTTTGTGGTCGTATTAAAAGACTGCAGAGATCACCGTGGCTGTATCAGTTACCTTTACAGCTGCTTTGATCACCCACCTTCACAGAGTGCAGCAAACAGTGGCCTCTTTCTATTTGCACCTTGCAGATGTCACACTCCATTTTTCTCACTTGCACGCTGCCTTCCCCCTGAGCAGTGATGAAGAGATCTGACAGAAGCACAGGTGAGATTTCAAAAACACATCAGAACCAGCGGGATGAGGCATGGAGCATCTGACACTCACTGCTTTTAATCGGAGCAGCCACTTCGATGGACAGGTCTCTGTCCACCTCCAGAGCAGAGATGAGCAGCTCCCTGCTCTCCTCATCGTAGCGGACGTGGAGCCGGTCCGGGCCGGCCTGCTGCTGCTCCGTGCCCGCCGGTCCGTTCACCGCGATGAAGGCCCGGTCCGCCTCGGGGAAGGCGTGCGGGTCCAGCGGCTGGATGGAGAGGCTGCAGCCCAGCTGAGCCCGCACCGTGGTGAAGGGGCTCACCGTCAGAGCCCACTGCCCGGGACGAGGCGGCTTTCCGTGTGAGGAAGAGGATGAGGAAGACGACCGAGAAGGTCCGAAGGGGGTCAGAGGGCGGCGGCAGCGGAGGAGCGCGGCGGCCCCCCGCTGGGCTGCGGCTCTGCAGAGCATGGCGGTCAGCTGGAGGTGAAGCAGCGGCTCATCAACCCCGCTAGTGTCGATACAACTACACCAAAACCCCGTGTCATTCAGCCGACATGCACCGTCCGCATGTTTACATCACTGCAGCCATGTGCACGACAACACGCCGCACTTCCGGTGCGCGCTTTCAGAATAAATGTTCAAGGAAAAGTGCATGTTTGGTGTCAGACAAAAGGAAATGTAATACATTGATTTACAAGGGCCAGATTGTCCGAACTGCAGGGCGTGTGCAGGATTTCCTCTACATCGTCACCAATTTTTAATAATGGAAACAAGTGTTAAAACCAGGGGTGTCCAATATAAGGCCCTTGGGTCAAAACAAGCCCACAAGAGGCTGCAACCGGCCTGTCAAGCCACCAAGCAAGTGGTACATTATATGTTAAAGAAAGCATTGATAAAAAAAACACCCATAAATTTGCTACGGAAGTTTTTTGAACATTTTATTGTATTTTGCACAAGGCGTTCTGAATATTGGCTTTGTGTTGACATTGCAGTAATTTTGTGTGGTTTCTTGAAAATATAGACCTTTTTTTATCATGCATAAACCACAACAAATAAAAACTTTGATAACCTTGAGGTTATCATGGTTGTATGCAGCCTCTGAACTAAAACGTATTTGACAACCCCTGTTTTAAACTAGCTGCTCCACTGCACGGCGCAATGTAAAGTATTAGCATTAAATTGCATATATGTTATTATTTTATCCAGGCAAATGAATTATATTATGCTGTTACATGGTGAATCAGACTCCAGCGACTCTTTAAATCAAAGCTTTTCCTCAATGGTAGCTCACTGAACACACTGTACAATCCACACTCCAAAATAATATCTGAGAAGAGATCAGTTTTAAACAAAACCAGACACATTTTCTGCCTTTAGTTTGCAAGTTTGTTTGAGCTGCTGTGCTGAAGGTAACAGTCCATGTAACTATGGCAGACTTGACAAACCGGATGTGTTTTCTTGTGTAAATTCAGAGCCGCCCCCCTTTTGGCTTTGACCAATCCGTAGGCTGATTTGAATACGCTTGAACTGACGTTTGTCTCGCAAAAGCTGCTGGGTAATTGAGTTTCTCCTGGCTACATCTGTTCACCTCGGACTTTCTTAGGAGATGTGTGATCATACAAAAACTTGCAGGACATGAGATCCAGAGGTTTGGGTTGAAGATCACTGCCCTGAAATATAGGGGGTTAAAGTTTTCTAACAATAAGTTGTTATAAGCATCCTTTAAAACGTTGATTAAAACGTAAAGTCAATCTCTGGTAATATTATTAGATCTCCTGCAAACTGTTCAAAATGACACACATTTCATTGTCTGTGGTTAAAACCTTCTCTGTATGTTGTGTAATGCTCCTTCAAAGTAACATTATTAAGAACCACTGCCCTACAATATAATGTGTTATTTGCAAAATATATTCACTAAATATGTCTGAACAGACCTTTTGCAGTGATTTTCTGTGTATAGTACAGATGTTCAAGATTTATTTATTTATTATTATTATTATTATTTATTTTTTTTTTTTTTGCTTTTACCTTTTTTATGATGAATGCATCAATGAAGTGCAAACACTGGGAATTTCGAGATGCATTGTTAAAACAAGAGCCAATAAATGTTAATGCTGCTATAAATACAAAATTGACAACTATGTCAAAAAGCAGTCAACTGTTTGTTCATATATGCTGCAGCTGTTAGCAAATACAGCCACTTGTCCAAAGGGTTTAAGCATTCTTAGATGTGGTGGCTCCACCTTCAACTGTGTCCTCTGACTTTTTAACTTTAGCATTTTTTTACATTTAGAGATTTCAGACAGAAAATACAAAAACAAGCTTTCAAGTAGCTGTCTTTATTATTTCTTCACATACATAACCAAATTATAAAAACACCGTCTCAGATAGTTTGTATTAACTATCAACTGGTCTTCCAGCACTGTGATAAAAAACATCCCTGCCACTGCAGATTCACTCTCCCTTCATTGATAGAAAAATATCTCTTTCACAAACTTCTCACTTAAAAACACTTTTAAAGGACACAAAGAGTCAGGAATATGATTTTTTGTTTCCAGTATGTACATCCTCAGTTCATGTCTCCTCATCCTGTGAAGAAACAGTATTTAAAGTGATAGAAATACCACAAGGCGGCAGCATTGTGTCAACAGCGCATAATAACGGTGTGCATAATACAATGACATTTTATTTCACTTGCAATGAGCATTATAGCTTATAGCTTTCAGAACCCTGGTGCTTTTTGGTTTTTTTTAATTATTTTTTTGTTTGTTTTTGTTTTTGTTTTTACAGTCAAAGCTCATGGTGCAACAAATCCCGTAGGTCTTATCATCATCCTGACTGTTTTAAACGACTGCCTGTCATTCGTGGGGTAATACTCCATGGAGATGTTGTGCCACGTGCCCCAGAAAATGCCGTCCCGGACGCCCTTGTAGCTTCCCTCGTAGTATCTCCCGTTGAGGTTGGCGGCCATGCAGGCGTCAAACCACCAGCCGGAGCTGTAGTAGGCCCCGCAGTTCCCGGACGGGTAGCGGTCGTTGTCCCGGTCCGGGGTCGTGAACGCCCTGTTGTTGTGGTCGTACTGCTTGTTGAAGCGCAGAGCGTCGCCCGCCGTGCCGGAGTACCCGCCCACCGTCAGCCTGTAGCGCAGCCGCTCGCTCGCCACCCGGAACTGCGCGTACTGCGCGTGCTCCTCCACCCCGTCGAAGTCCTGCAGCTCCACGCGCAGCGTCATGTCGCGCTCCCGGGTCAGCAGGTGGATCAGGCTGTTGCCCAGCCAGAACTCCCCGCCGCGCAGCTCCCCGAACCCGGCCTGGTACTCCGCCCAGGAGCGGTTGAAGCTGACGCTGCCGTCCAGGCGGCGCTGCAGCACGGTCCAGCCGCCGCCCTCCCGCTCCATGTCGCAAAACACCGGGAAGCTCCTGCTGCGGAGGTCAGGGGTCACCAGGTACACTCCGCTTTCAGTGACTCCTCTGAGCAGGTGGTCCGAGCAGTCTCTCACCACAGTGGAAACTATTGAAGGATGAAAGTAAATTACAAAGATTTAGAAACCCCTCTTTTTTATTTCCCTCGAATCCCCTTCAAAGCCGAAAATCCCTCCTTCATTTAAGAGAGGATCTCACTAAAGTCCTGATTTTTTTTTTCATTTTACCTTGCAGGTGACATTATCATCTTACAGCTGGTATGCAGCCTTGAAATATGCTGAAGGAGGTCACGAGTGCAACGCGTCAGTGCAAACATTTTCCACCATAAAATGAGTTAGTGCTGTTGACGACAGGACCACCACGGTAGAAACACACTAAACTGCATTTCAAGCATGAAAATTCATTTTCACTGTTTGTTAGGGCAAATAAGACATGTTCATGCAGCACAACGCATGTAGAGCCTGAGGTTCACGCTTACTTTATTTCAAAAGGCTTATTTGATCTCCATTGTTGAACTGAATTAACTGATTATTATTGTATTGTCTTTCTGAAAAATAAACTCCAACAGAATTTTTTACAGCTGTCAACGTGGACATAGTTGTGGTTTTATCGTCATGACATTCACATAACGCTGCACATTTTGTGCACACATGCCGATTCTTTTTTTGAAATAACAGATGGTGTAAGATACAGAGATAATCAGACCACACATTAATAGCAATTCTTTTGTCATGAGTATTACAGTTAATCATTGGGTTCATTGTCTTAAATTACTTTTATCTCTGTTCCTCATCTATCTTCTCTTTCAAATAATACTCCTACAAATCAAGCTTACATCAGTTTTTAATCAGCTTTATTAATATTTTTTTTTGATGTTACTATAGAATAATAAATTATTTTTGTTTTTATTTTGACATTTTGCCAGACCTCTGGATTGTAATTTCACTTAACTGACAGAAACAAAGCTAGATTTACATTCTTCTGCTAAAAGACAAAAAAAATGATGCCAGTTTAACAGTCTTATCTCACTCTGTTGGTGCTTTCACATAGAAACAAAACATAATCATGAAGTAGCTACTAAAACTGTATCTCTTACCTTTAGAAGGTGTCAGTGACGGCGTGTCTGCTCTGTCAGGCCGGCTGCCCCACTGAGTATCCTCAGGGTGTGGTTTTGGATGTCTGACTGGTTGTCTCCCATTTGGACTCAGGCTATTGTTGAGGAAAGCAGCCACCTGGTTGATTTTCACTCGTAGTTCACGTGCGCTGGGAGTGGATGAGTCTGCACCCGAGGGCTTGAGGCCAGAGGTGGGAGAGGTTGTTGACCTGTAGTTAGGACTGGGGGTGGAGGTTATTTGGGAACTGGGGGAGGGGATTGTAGATGCCGGCTCCTCCACATTTTGGAGTGTGTTAGCCTGTGAGCTGGAGTCGGATTTGAGAATTAGATACGGCTTTGTGAAACCTTGATCACTGCTAGAGACGTCGCTTGGGGGCATCCTGTGCATGCTTTTAACTGGTCTTGTTGTGGTTGGGGGTGATGGTGGCTGACTGGTTGTTTGTGTCTTCAGATTAGACATAGTCCTGCTGTTGAGGCTCACTGTAAAGTCTTCATGGAGAGTGTGAAGGTTAGGAAAGGGTCCAGTTTCCAGGCTCTTGGCAGTTTTTGGATCCAGAGTTACAACTTTCCTCATGCTGGGGTTGAGCTCTGTACCCTTCGAGGAATGACTCACTTCAGCAATCTCTTTTCCAGGGCCAGCTGCAGGTGGCATGCCAGTTTGAGAGTTTTGGATGCCATCTGCAGTAGTCCAGCTGACAGCAGGAAGATCTGGGTCCAATTCAGTCTTTGAAATTGGTTCTGATTGTTCTGGTTTTGGCCTTTGAACAGGTGTTGCCTCTGGCTTGACTCTAGGTCTAATTGGCAATCTGTTTGGAAGAGGGTGTTTAGATGTTTTGTTAGATACTGCTCTGGAGACCTCATCAGGCCGAGGCTTGGGATTCAAATTAGGCCTGGGTGTTTTAAGTTGCTGATTGGTTTGGGGTGGTTGGTCAGTTTTACGGCTGACATTTGGTTTAGTCTTTAAGTCTGTCGCAGACTTTGAGAGCTTTTGGTTTGGCTTCAGCCCTTGGCCCGGCTTAGGTCTTTGGTTAATTTTAGGGTTTTTCACGCTGGGTTTTAACTTCTGATCCAGTCGAGTATTAACTCGTTCAGGTGTGATTTTTCTTCCCGGTGTTGACTCTCGATTAGATGTAGGCTTGAATGTGGGACTTTTTTCATTTTTTTCCATCTCCTCACTTTCTGGTATTCTGAGGATTGTATGGATTTCCTGGTCAGGTTTGAACTTTTGATCCTGCCATGTATTAACCTGATCAGGCGTCTTTTTCTGACCAAGTGTTGAGTGTTCTTCAGTCTCAAGTAAAGGATTTCCATCAGACTTTTTCATGGACTCAGTTACAGACTCCTGGTTGAATGTTGCTGTATTATGATTGAGTGTAAGCTTTTCATCTGGCAATGTACCAGCTTGATCAGGTGTAATTTTCTGTCCAGCTGTCAATTCTGGATTCGATGTGGGCTCAAAGCGATTGTTTTCAGACATTCCCATGGACTCAGTAACAGGCTTTTGATTAATTGCTGGGATTTTTTGACTGGGTTCAAACTTTTCTTCAGGCTGTGTCATGACTTGGTCAGGTGTAACTTTCCGCCCAGATCCTGAGTGCTCATTAGAAGAGGCATCAATTGCAGGTTTTTCATCTGCTTTCTTCATGGAGTCAGTTTGGTTGAGTTTGGTGATTTTCTTGCTGGGATTGAACATTTGATCCAGCCGTGTATGATTTTGATCAGGTGTCATTTTGTGTCCAGGTGTTGATTCCTTATTAGTTGAAGAGTCAGGTGAGGATTTTTTGTCAGGCCTTTCCATGGACTCGGTTACAGACTGTTGATTGAATGTTGGTATGTCTTGATGGGTTGAAAGCTTTTTATCCGGCAGTGTCCGAGCTTCATCAGGTTTCTGCCCTCGTGTCAACTCTGGATTGGACACGGACCCAAACGAAGAATTTTCTTCAACCCTTTCTATGAACTCATTTCTTGGTGTTTGATTGACCGTCTTGACTTTCTGATTGGATTCAGACCTTGGATCTGACCACGTATTTCCGTGATCATGTTTGATTTTCTGTCCAGGTGTTGGCTCTCCATTGAATGTAGGCTTGAATGTGGGTTTTTTGTTAAACTTTTCTATGGAATCAGTCACTGGATTTGGATACATTGTTGGTATCTCCTCGTAGGGTTTAAGTCTTTGATTGGACATCGTGTCATCTTGTTCTGGTGCAGTTTTCAGTCCAGGTGTTGAGTCTTTGTTTGCTTTTGAAGAATGTGACGGATTTTCACCAGACCTTTCTATTTCAGTGACCGGCTCTTGGGAAAGTTTCGGGATCTTCCTGCCCAGGTTAAACTTCTGATTTGGACGAGTATCAACCGGATGAGATGTAATTTTCTCATCAGATGTTGAGTTTTTGTTTGATGTAGGCCGAAATTTTGGATTTTCTTCAGCCTTTGTAATTGACTCGGTTATAAACTCTTGGTGAACTACTGGCGTGTTCTGATGGGGCGTTAGCTTCTGATCTGGTTTTGTATTAACTTGATCTGATGATATTCTCTGTCCTGGTGTTGAGCCTTTATTATCTGTAGGCTTGGTTGGGAAAGTTTTGTCAGACTCTTCACTTGGCTCTCTGTTAGGATTTTGGTTGTTGGCTTGGATTTTTTTGTTTGGTTTAAACTTTTGATGAGGCCATGCATTAGCTCGATCTGGTGTGATTTTAAGGTCAGGTGTTGAGTCTTCCCTAGATACAAATGTTTGGTCTGGCAGTCTACTGGTACGATCAGGTGTAAATTTCTGTTTCGGCATCAAATTTGGATTAGACACAGTCTCAAATGAAACATTTTCTTTAATTTTTTCTGTGGACTCAGTTACTGTTTCTGTCTTGATTTCTGGAATTATCTGATGGGGTTTAAATTTTTGATCCAGTCCATCAGAGGGGATTTTTCCTCGAGGTGTTGAGTCTTCATTAGATGCAGGTTTAGAGATGGGACTTTTGTCAGGCTCAGTTACAGGTTCTTGGTTGAATAATACTATATTCTGATGGGGTGTTTGCTTTTGATCTGGCAATGTACTAGCTTGATCAGGTGTCATATTCTGTTGAGGTGTTGAGGTTTTGCTTGTGGGCTCAAAAAGGGGATTATCATCATCTTCTTCTTCCATAGACTCAGTTACAGTCTTTTGGTTAATTGTTGTGTTTTTCTTATTGGGCGGAAACCTTTGATTAGGTGGATTTTTTTGTGTAGATGAGCCTTCATTGGGTATGAGCTCCAATGAAGGGTTTTCATTTGCCTTTCCTATAGACTCAGTTGCAGCATTTTGGAAAGGTTTTGGCGTTAAAATAGTCATTTCGCTTCTTCTTAATTCGGGCTCATGAACAAGTGATTGATCTTGATTTCGTTCAAATGATTGATCTGGTCTTGTTTCTTCACTTTCTGTTCTCATCTCAGGTTTTCTAATTCCATCAGATTTGGTAGTTTTAAAAGGATGGAACAGTTTTCTGTCAGGTTTTGAATTTTCACCAGAAGTTTGGATTTGTCCAGGCTCTTCCATTTTGTTGATTGAAGAATATCTGTCTAAACGGGTTGTGTTAACCGCTGGATGTTTTTGATGATGTCTCTGGGTCACAGTGACAGGCTTTTGATTTGCCTTTGGCCTTTCAACTGGTGCCTTGTTTGGACTAGATGCATGCTCTCTGTGTTGTTTGGGTTTTGAAGTGTTTTTTAGGTTTTGATCAGTTGATAAAACATCAGGTTGTCGCCGCTGGTCATGTTTTATAATTTGGACATGTTTTGGGTTGTTGGCAGGTTTTGATTGGTTGGTTGTGGGTTTGGGCAGGGAAGGTTTCGGCTTTTGAATATATTTAGTTTTTTTGTCAGGAAAAGCTCGTTCTGGTTTCCGGTCATTTCCAGTACTTTTCAGGTCTTGCTCCGCTTCAGACTTAGTTTCATGTTTATGCTTTGCACCAGGTTTTGGTCCTCGACCTGGCAGAGGCCTGATGCCACTTTTAGTGTTTGAACTGATATTCCTATTAGCTGTCCAGTGGCTGTTACCTCTAGTTTGGGGAGCTGTAGTGATATATACGTTCTCATGTGGAGCTGTGGTGGCGGTAGTGGAGATAACTTGATCATTTAAACCTGCTCTGGGCTTTACTTCAGATGAAGATTTGAAGTTATCAGTGGAACTGGTTATTTGTTTTCCAGGCCCACCCACTGTGCTCCTCGAGGCGGTTGCAGCATCAGGCTGAGCATCAGGGTTTTGTGGCTTAGAATTACCAGCTGCTCTCTGTCCTGTGCTTTCTATTGGTTCGTAGGCAGCTATAGTCTCATGACTGCCATCGGTGATCAAACCTGAAGTAGAACTGGGCAGAGAAGGCGATGGAAGAGATGACGTAAAGATTATAGCTTTGTTAGAGTCTGAGGAGTCGGGGCTCGAAGCTCTGCTGATTGTAGAGTCAGGAGTTGGTCTGAATGATACAAAGTCTGTCCTTTCAATTGGTTTGCTGGATGATAATTCTCCATCACTCTTTCCTTGTGCTCCCTCTGTTTTTTCGCCTTCTGTTATGATCTCCTCTCCCGGCTCCCTGCCCTCCTCCTCCACCTCCTCCACTTTTATAGTCTTCTCTTTTTCTGTGTGCCCAATGCCTTCAGTCTGTTTTGGTTTCTCGTGATTTTGCTCCAGATTCGTTCCCTTTTCCTTTTCCTTTTCCCTTCTGTTCTCCACACGCTCCCCTTGCTCCCTGTTTATATTCACACCATGATCTTCAGGCATCTTTATTCTATCACTGGGTTCAGTTAGGGTCTTTTTATCTGTTTCCTTTGTTTCATATTGCCTCTCATGATAATCATTTTCTTCAGGTTTGTCTTCATTTTTCACATTAGTGGTTATCTCCCTTTCTTTTTGTTTCTCCAGCTTATCCTCCTGATATTCCTTGAAACTCTCCTTTCTTGTGTGTTGTCGATTTCTGTCTGGCACTGTCCTTCTGTTATTTTTGTCAGCTGTTGTTTCTGTATCTGAATCTTCAGTCCTCTCATCCCCACCAGAATTTGGCATTTTTGTTTGTTGAAGTTTGTCCTTTTCATCTGTCCCCACTTTATGACTTTTTCCATATTTTTCTGTCAATTTCTTATCAACTTTTTCATTGTCAGTTTCTTTTATGACCTCTTTTTCGTGTGCTATTTCTGCCCCCTGTGTTTTTGTTCCTTTCTCTTCCAGAGTGAAACTTTTGTCTCCATCTCCTGTATTTTTTATCTTACCTCTGTGTGTTCCACCCTCTTGTCGGTAGTCTCTGTCACTCTCTTGAAGTCTCTCATTAATCCAGCTCCTCTCACCCTCACCCTCCTGTTGTTTCCCGTGCTCTCTTTGCCTTGCACACCCTCTCTCACTTTGGCTTGCTGTACAGTCTGCACACAGCTCCCTCAGTTCATCCACGCTGTCCTTCAGCTTCTCCAGGTCCTGCACGATCCTCTCCAGCTCTCTGAGTTGTTGTGGAAGTTGAACGGTGAGTGGCGGCAGACTGAGTATGTAAGGACACGTGCTCTCATCCGGCCCCTGTCTGCACGGCTCCTCGGGTGTCAGAGTCGCAACGCAGGGCCCAAATCCTTTATCCAAATCCAGCAGGGCCCCCCCATCAGAGTCCGCCATGATCCAAGAGGGACTTGAAAAAGCCAGCAGGGTCCCGCAGAGGCACAGTGCTGTTAACCTCATTGCGTCCTCGGAGCGAAGAGTGGACGGAGAGGAGGGAGAGAGCGTAAAAACACCCACCTCACTTTGTGAAGTGCAGTGACAGTGAGAGGAGGAGGTGAAGTGGGAGGGAGGGGAGGAGGAGGGAGGGGGACCTGATGGAGCTGTGGAAGTGAATCAGCGAGACAGCTTTGAGAGAGAAAAACAAAAAGGAGGGGGCAGTACTGTGTGAACCCATTTCCAAAATTTTTGAGAATCTCTCTAGACAACAGCGGACAAAAAAACAGGACGCACGTGAGAATCAGTGACATAAAACACAATAGCTTGAAAATTTGAGGATAGTTAATAACTAGAAAAGACTGAGTTTCATTGTAATCCCATTATTATATTCCAATTTCCCTTCTTCTGGTCTCATCACTTAACTGTTTGTAATACATTCTCAATTTATGCTGTCATGATAAATGCATCACAGATTTTGGAAATGCGTTCGTGTCACAGTTGCTTTGGCAGGAACGTCCCAGTCTTCCCATTCGCGGGTCAAACATGTGAGTGACAGATGTGACAGATCAAACTGTGCAGTTGAAGAGCAATATTAACCCCTGGAGCGGAGCCAAGACATTCTTACTCTGATTTGTAATGGTATATTTCATTTAACCATAAGCTCCCCGGTTTAGTCGAGCTTCCGAGTAATGAAAGTCGGGAATGTCATATTTATCCAAGAAGGCCACTTGATATAATGGGAGGGTGAGATGAAAGAAATATTTAATTTATTATTGACTTAACGTTACTAATCCCAAACTAGTGTCGGGAATCTGTGAGGCAATCTCTGGGTGGAGAAGATGAACTTGTTGTGTTCGGGACTGTCTGTTCATCTAAGAATTGGCTAATTCGTTTTGTCTACATATAGTCAGAAAAAAAGAAAGAGAGAAAACACAGTCACATGAACTAAATGAGGCATCTGCTTGGCAGGGAGTGCAGATAATGAGGCTTTAGTTTATCAGACCCCAGGGAGTAAATGTCAGAGCCTCCACAGGATATGAGATGTGAGTGATAGCATGCAATGCCAGTGTTTGATGTTTCAAAATTCTATTCTTTTTAAATATTTGTTCGACCACTCAAACGATCTTATTTTAAACCCCGAAACGTGACTCTCGAGCAGTGTTGTTCTATCTCCTTCACTGACTGAGAGATATCGCAGCTGTTCTTTAATCGTGACAAGGGAGAGTATTTGTTTGGTGAGAGGATTGCAGGAAGCTTTGTAGTCGAACTGAAGAAAACTGAATACAGCAGTTTACGAGCCTGAAAGTTCATTTTGCCCTCTGCAGAGGCGGCACCTCATAAAAGCTTTAAATGCAGTTGTTTCAGTTGTTAAACGCTGTGATTCACAATTACAAAATAATTTTTTAATTCTTTCAAGCAGACTGTTCGGGCTTCTGGACGACGCTAAACTTTTTAAATCCTTGCTCATATCCAAGTCAGAGCTGTGCAGTTCCACTTTGGCGCTGACTTTCATGTTGTCTTCCTCATCCTCCGTCTCTCCTAATGGAGCTATGAGCTCATCTGACATTTGCCAACTGTTGGCAGGATAAAAGCCAGAAATAAGTGTCCTTTAACCTTTCACAGTCACCTCAGTGTTTTAACACTAACTTTGGGAAATGGTGTGAGAGAAATGTTTACAGTCTTGAGAGACTCGACTCTGAACGCTGGGCTGTATTGATTTATGATCATAGCCACATCTTTAACAGCTCAGCCAAGCATGAATCTCAGACAGTCACTTTTTTGGCTGCAGCAGACCAACCTGATGCACACATTGCATGAAACATCAGTGTAATTAGAGGCTACAGTGTGTTTGAAAAAAGTTAATCAGCTCTATCCATTGTGTTTTATCAAATCTGAATGCAAGAGTTCATGAAGAATCGCTGTCACTCCAGATAATACCCTCTCCCCAAGCTTTACCCATTTATGGATGGCAGGGTTTTGTATTCTTTTTTTTTATCCTGAAGGTGCCCTCTGGGGAAACAGTGTTTTGAATTCCCCCGGTGCGCTCGCTTGGCTCACTGTCTCTCCTGGATTGTGTAAACACTGTGAGTATTTTTTCCATCCAGACTAGAACAAACAAATGACCATCCGACCAGATTTGCTGCCGGGGCTTCCCGGCAGACCACTCCATCTCCATCCACCTCGGGCAGAGGAGCCCGTGTCACTGGTTACGTCTGCTAAGTGCATAAGTGTCCCATTTCCAGACAAACTGGCCTCACCCCAACAACAGTTACAGCGCAGCGCCAGCCTCTTCTAATAGCACACTCAATATGCATGCCCCAAGGTACAAACCTACCTGGTCTTTATTATTTTACTGACTCATCGTTTTCAAGCCAAATTCAAATAAAATAAATCAGCAAAGCAGTTACGTGACACAACACCTGCTTAAATCCCACTGCTCAGCGTGCATCGCTTGTTATGAGACTTTCTCTTAAATTGTCTTTTTCACGCTCTCTTTCCTCCCCATTATTTAAACACATGCAGATTCGTCTTCACATGACGGGTCTGCAGCCAGTTCCCTCACGCCGCAGTAACTGATACATTCCTTTCCCTTCACACGTGTGAGAGTGTTTTTCATGCCTTCAATTGACTGATAGTGATTCCTAAAAAGTGAAACAATCAAGTGTCTTTAACATCTGGGTTGGATTTCCGATAGCCAGCAAACAGCAGATAATATCAGGTCAATTTGCCTCAAATCCAAAAGCCTGGGCTTAATTAAAAACACAGCTTGAAATTCATATTTAAGAGACCGTGTCCTGATGAGGGATGTGGAAAGAGGGCGTAACACGGGAACAGATTCTCCCCTGCTGTCGCCGTCTGCCCAGCAGGAGTGCACTCTGAGGTGAAAGTGGACATTTTTTTTTTTTTTTTTTTTTAGACCTTGACATGCAGGAGAAAAATACCAGCAGTAATCTTTCCACCACAGAAGAGGTTATCTTCAATGTTTTGAAGTCTGTTTTGTTTCTAAAGCCCTACAGAAACATTTAGTCTCCCATCATATCGGATCCTGATGTCCATGCTGAATAGATTTGTGCTGCCTTCTGTATATTCCCCAGCTGTGATTAATTGAAGCCATGCTTCGTACACAGAGGATGAAGTAGATACAAATGCATAGAAAGATAGACTGAAAACCTTTTTTTTCTTTCTAAAGTATTTGAGGGCATTAAATGTAGCAACACTAGAAAGGCTGTCTTTTTAAAATCAAGATAGTAAAAGTCCAGTGGTGGGTGGGTGCACTTAAAGCAGTCCTTTGATTCTTTTTTCAGACTTTATTTATATCCTAGAACAGTACTAAGAAAAAAAAAAGTTTTATTGTGATTCACTGTTTAAAAGGAAATCATCCTTTGTTTTGTACCGACCTTTCATGCAGATCCTTCTTTCATTTGCTACCGGACACAAGATGTTTTGCCCTCTGTTTATCGAGTTTTATTATAATAATACATTGTCTGAAGACAAAAAAGTAAAGCTCTACTTTGAGTATCTGAGTATTAAATACAAAGTAATGAATATCTTCAGTGGTGAAAAATAGTTGATATATAGTGAATTTCAACCCCTTTCTGTTTTATTTACTGCACTCTACTAATAGGGGCATTTAAGTCAATAAACAACACAATTGCGCTCAACTATAAGACTGCCAAGGCCCAATGGCGTCAATGAAAATCTATGACTCAAATCAAAATAAGCATAAAAGATGCATATAACTACTGTGCTTTTAATAATATTTTGCCACTTTCCACGTTTTAGTTTGTGCCGATTCAATGTTTATTTATGGAAGTCAAAGGTGTTTTGCTCTGTGCTTTGTTTGCAGAGGAGAGATCGCTTTATTCATGTGTCACAATTTGATTAACTATCATTTGAGAAAAAAAAACAGCTGGGGAAGAGTCTTGAGACAAAGCTCCTGTTACTGTTTTTACTTCAAGATTTGGCAAGACAGAAAAGAGGAGGGTTTTCCAAACAGCGCGGCCCTCGGCAGCCCTTCTAAATTTTATGTTGGACCCTCGAGTAAATCAAATGTCCACACTTGATCAAGCCTCCGATTACATAATATGAAGTCATAGTGGGAAACATAACTTTTAATACGTGCAAACCTCCATGAGGTACCGAATCAATGAGTCAGACTTACTTATTCCCATAAACAGTCCACTTACCCCTGCACTCGCCTGCAGCAAGAGGGTGGAGGGGCAGATGGCACGTTAGCAAGTGGGATGGCACCCTCCTCAAATCGCCTGCTAACGATTAGTTTAATGTGAATTCATATGAAAGTGTTATGTATTCAAAATATTGCTTTGCAAATTAAAATGAGATAATTGTACACGGCATTAGTTCAAATTTGTGCGTCAGTAAGCGTACTTTCCTCTGCTGAAGGTGCTATAAAGACCGATTCCCTCTGCAATAGTTTTTGTTGTGGAAACCAGTAATAACTTATTCGTTTGTTTTTTAGCAAACTGTGTCCTTTTCTCTATGGCAACTGTTTAATTGTCAGCCAGGGTGCTACATTCATTCATTGAGTAATTTGCATCAAACATCATAAACAAATCTCACTTTAAAGTAAGCCACTGTCAGTGTTGATGAACACTGTATACCCTAACTTTCCAATCTCTCTCAGGCATGTTGGGACGTCAGACAGACGAGGGCAGTACACGAGGAGGGGAGGATGAGTTAAGAGTCTCGTTCAAAAGAGAAGTCGTTTCCCAACTTTCTGCTGCATTTGTTTCACTTTTATGTCATAACAAAAGATAACTCTCATCCAAAATGAGTGTGTCAGCAAAGACATTACTCAGACCTTATCCAGAAATTCTAATAACATAACATAATGTTTTTTTTGAGTAATAGTAGTGAAATCATGCGTGATATAAAACGTAGCGAGGAGCCAGTTGTTGTTTTCCAACAGTTTGGAGCACATTTTCACCGACACCACCCAACATTTGAACTTTAACGACCGCTGCAAGGGTCAGTGAACCTGATGAGTTTCACAGCAAAAATACCTCATAGCGGATTTCCATCACTTTAATGCCACCTAGTGACTCTTGCAAGAAATACATCATGATATATATTATAAAAGTACAGCAGTGGCCTGTGGAATCCCCCTGGATTTATAAAAGTTTTCAGTTCTGTTATATTGTATGTAAAGACAGTTTCCTGGTAAAATACTTTGATAATGAAGTGTCGAAACAAGAAGTTGTTTCACTATCTTTGCAAAGCTTTATGTGATGGATAAATTTATACTACTGACACTTAATGTATTACTTCAAACACACAAGCTGATTTAGTGAATCAAGATTCTGATTATGTAAACGTAACAAAGACATTTCTTGTGAGATTACTTCATTTTTATTACTATTTTAAAACCTCACCATATCATTGTGTCCCTTGTGTCTTATGAGTAGATTTTTGTTGGAATCAGAGAATGTGCAACAAACAAACAGCCAAGGTATTAAATTCTAGTGAAAGGTCCAATCACACCACAGTGGACTTTTTTGTCCTTTAGGAAAATTCCCTTTGTGCAAGTGCAAAAATAAAGGTTAGTGCATAGATGACAACTTTTTACAGAGCACACAATATAGCAAAACTCAATCACATCCAGACAGTCCATATATAGATTGGAACACAGACCAAAGGAAAGTAGTTGCAGCCAATTGCTGTTTTCTTGTTTTCTGAGGATTTCAAATGATTAATGCAAAACAAGCATAAGGAGACATAAATGATCACAGAGGCTCTTTGAATAAAAAAACTATTTTAAATTAACTAATAAAACGTTCTCGTACCAACACTTCTTTTGTCCCTCTCAAGAGGTGTGGAAAGCTTTTAAATATTTGAGCCCAAGAGGCTGGCTTCCTCTAAATCTGTCCCTGATGAAGACCTTGCTGCAACTGCTGGATGCTGCCTGCGCTGCAGGTGGATGCTGCCTGTCCTGCTGCTGTTTCCTGCTGGATGCTGTCTGCTTTGCCGCTGCTGGCTGTTCGCTGTGCTGCAGTCCTGCCGCTCCTGCAGGCTGTCAACCCCGTCTGCGCCCCTCCCCCCTGCGTGCTACGTCACGCCCCGGGCCCCGCCCCCGGCCTGGCTCTCACGCACCAGTTACGTCTGACCGTAAAAAATAGAAACTTCCAAGATGGCCGAGTCCGTGGAGTCCATGCATTTCGCAGCAAACAGCAAAACAATTTCCCCTAAACCCCTGCTAGCTAAGCGGCCGCCCGAGAGCCGTCCGCAGTCTTCCAGCGACATTTTCCCGCCGCCCCCCAAGAAGGTCCGCGTGGAGGAGAAGGGCCTGAAGCACCGCAGGCTGAACGGAGAGGTGTGCGCAGGGGAAAAACACAACGGGAAGCAGAGTTGTGGGAGCCCAGCGAAATGGAGTTTCGGCCCGGCCAAGGCGAGCCACTCCGCCGCCGCCGCGGTGCCAGCCACCCCTGCCCGCAAAATCTTCAAGATCAGCAACTTCCTGGCGTCGCCTCACAAAGTGAAGAAGACGAAGGAGAAGCGGCACAAGGAGAAGGAGAAGAGCGGCGAGGCGCAGCGGAGCTCCGCCGCTGTGGACAGAGTGAGCCCTGCTAGCTGCCATACAAAGACCGAGAACGGCGACGTGAAAATGCTACAGAGAGGTAAGACAGCGGCACAGCCCGGCGGCTCCCCGGCTCACACTCACATTTCGACCGCATGTGAAGCAGAAACCACACAAAACCATCTATCAGAGCATTACATAATGCTCTGGAACACAGGCCCCGTTATTTATTAGGCCCGGTGCTGGTTTGTCCATACACGTGGAGATGTTTGCGCCTCACTTGGGTGTCTCGGCGTTTCAAGCTCACCGTGTTTCCCCCCCTCTGCTCACCCCTGTCAGACCACCGACCGAAGGACAAGGACCGACAGAAGAAGAAGGAGAAGAGCAAAGAGTGGAAAAACCACAAGATGCCCCCCGTGCACGACATCGCCAGAGAAAACGGAGAAGTTCTCCCCCCACAGAAAGGTAGGACTGGAACCAGGCTGACACTGAGCTGTCAGATGTAAACAACAGGAGTGTTATTGTTTTGTGGGGAAAAATATTTAGACTAATGTTGCATTCAAATTACTTTTCAATGGCGATGATAGAGAACAGGTAATTTCAAAGCACAACACTCAGGATATATATTTGTTCGGTTTAACTTTATTTATGTCAAAGTTTGATTTATTTGAAATGGGAAAATCCCACTTTCATGCAAACCCAAGATTTATTCTGGTAGCACAAAGCTTCCTACTTTACTGCAGAATTTGTAAGCATCAAGTGTATAAATAATAAGAATGTTTTCTCACCTTTTATAAGCTGAGAGCTACTTCAACAGTTGTTAATATTCCCAAAGACTACTTGTTACAATCTTCCTGAATAGTCTTGCCTTGTTCACCTTTTAATGTCAGTGAGTATTCAGATATGTGGAGAAGATGCTTTACAATACTGAGGACTACATATATTTGAATAGACAACATTTTTTATGTTCGCCTTAATTTGTTTCCACTTATAAAAGTGAGTAAACAATAATTTTTCAAACATTTTTCTTTGTAGTAGGATGAATGAGTAAGAAGTGTAAATTCACAGTTGTCTCTAATTTGCACTACCTTGTGTAATCAGGTTGTTTGTACTGACACTTTCTGAAAAATACCTTGTTAGCTATCCTGTTTTGTTTATAAAATGAAGTTTGCACTGATTACTGATTCATGTCAGTCACTTAGTGTAAATGGACCCCATACTCTGAAACCTGCTGTGTGCCAAACGAGCGGGTCTGAATCGGCCTCCAAATAAACTCCGTTGGAGTTCGATCTCATTACAGACCAAACAAAGGACTTGATGGACTCCGTTATTGCTTTACAGAGAAAGTGCTCCTGAAAATCAACACTGTTTTGAAGTTGTTGTTGAGTCCTTATCTGGTGAAAACTTCACCACAACAAAGCAACAAGCGTTGTGTTGGATTAGCAGAGTGACAGCATTGCTGTGATAAAGTATCTTAGAGATAATGTCACAGCAGGTGTTTTGTTTACATTTTTTGATGCAATGATTTGGGTTTCAATAGCTGCACAACACGTCACTCATACTGTAAATGCTGTTTGTGCCCCGTCACAGACTCCAAGGAGAAACCCAAAGCCGGATCAGAGGAAGACCTCCTGCTGAAGAAGCTCAAGAAGAAAAAGAAAAAGAAGCACAAAGATGGCGAGCGGGTGAAGGAGAGACACGGCCGGCCCAAAATGTATCACCGCTCAAGCCAGACTGTGTGTTCGGGCGTTTCTCTGGGTCTTCCCGAGCTCCTCAGCCGAATAAACGGAAACAACAGCAGTAGCCTCATTCACGCCGCAGCAGCGCCACAGCCGCACCATCAGGATCCCGCTCTCTCCGCTGCTACCTCTCCCATCTCCTCCATGGTCAGGGACAGGCTCGGCTACAACTCCCCGCTCCACTGCGCCCCGGCACCGGCCCTGTCCGGTCTGGAGTTCGGCCGTCTGATCCACATCGAGCAGCAGGCCAACGGCGGGGCGTCGGTGGCGCACGCCTACAGCGAGCAGCTCGCCGGCCTGTCCCCGGCCGAGATGCAGCGCTTCGCCCAGGAATTTGTCACCCTGTCGTTCAGCGAGGACGAGAACCAAGCCGCGGGCTTTGTGATGGGGATCATACACGGAGCTGCATCCTACCTCCCAGACTTCCTGGACTACTTCTCGTACAAGTTCCCCAACGCACCCGTGAAGATGGAGGTGCTTGGGAAGAAGGACATCGAGACCACAACCATGGCCAACTTCCACTCTCAGGTGAGATGGGTTTTATTTTCGTTCTCTTGTTGGCGGATGGAGGCAGAGAGGAGGCTGAATCGGACGCCGAGATGCTGTGAAGTGTCACTTTGCAGTCTGGGGGCGTCGAGCAGCTCAGACTCTAAACTCTCCCCGGCCGAAGCGACACGCCAGGAGTTGCTGTCCAGACCGTTAGCGGGTAGAGCTCCTCAAGCTGTGCTGACATATCTTCACTGGCGCGTTGAGGGTGTCTCAGGCTGCGTTGTGGCGCGACGACGGCGCCCAGCTTCATGTTTGTCTCTGTTTGGTGATGCTGGCTCCTTCAGGTAGAGAGGTGGAGGCTGCTGAGGAAACTGACTCCTTTAAAAGGTGAAGACGACAGTTGTAGCTCATGCTTGGAGCGGCTGCTGGACTGTCGGCTCAGATATTCTTTTAAAAATGTCTATGTGAAATTAAATGAGATAACTTTACAATATGGTCATTAATTCTCTTCTCTCACATCATCTGTGGTGCTTAATTTAAATTAGTTTTATACTTAAAGACTTTGAATAGTTGCGTGTTAATATCCAAATCTATAAAGCCGTGATGAGTTCATTTCACGAGATGAAAATATGATTTTTCCATTCATAGATTAAAGGAATCGTGAGGTGATTATTTTCTTTTCCCAAGGCGTTCGTCTTTGTTTGTTGATAGAATTTTTTACGAAATGGCACAAGATTAATCAACGCATACATTCAGTTCAGATTTGATTCTGTTTTTCTCGCCTGCAGTGTTTACGCTCAATCACAGTTATTAGAAACTCATCAACCCTGACTGCATAACACAGAAACTTCCCTTTGAATAAATCATTTGTCAAAAGTTAGTGAATATTCCTTTAAAGTTGCGGCCCTTTGTTATGCGCACTCAGGAGGACGAGACTCAGCATTTAGTTGAATTCTTATTTGAGATTAAGAAGTCAGAAATGGTCCCACTGCGCCTCATTCACCGCTTCTTCATCTTTTAACCATGTCTGTAGACAGAGAGAGAATCAATTTAGGTCAAGAAATATTAAAATTATTCTCACACAGACCTCTCACTGGGATGAAAATCATTTCAGGGTCTTTCCTCTCGGCCGTTCTCGCAGTGCTTTGTA
The DNA here is from genome assembly GCF_902148845.1 of Salarias fasciatus. Lineage (NCBI taxonomy): Eukaryota > Metazoa > Chordata > Actinopteri > Blenniiformes > Blenniidae > Salarias > Salarias fasciatus. Next base: position 15,858,155 of record NC_043751.1, read on the forward strand.
ATCAGATATTGCTCCGGCTCATCTGGTATCAGGACTTCCTCAACGGCCAGCATAAGGCAGATGGTGCCTTTCGTTCTGCCGGGTTTTTTAGGAAAAAATAAACTCTGTGCAACTGTCAGTGTGTTTTGTTGATAGTGTTTATGATTTAACCCCGATGTGAATATTATTTCCATAACAGTCGCTGGTAGAGAAGCCTCGGCGTTCAGAGCACCTCGAGTTTAGATGACTGATGGTTTTATGGCTCCGTCTGCTGTCAGATGGGTGCGATGTGTCAGAATCAGACTTTATACTGACAGCGAAGCTTACGTGTGGGCGTGAAGGATTCTGTTTTGTGTGCATTTTATGGTAAAACATGATTCGAGAGAGCCGAGTTTCACAGACCCCTGGGGTCTTTTAGCTTTCACTTTGACAATCTGCACTTTCGAGCCTCACAGACGCCGGAGTCTCTTGGTACTGGAGCGTGTTCAGACCTTTCTTTTAAATTACTTTTGCTGACAGTTTCACACGGAAAACGGTCGAGAAACAGGGCAGAGAAGGAGCACTTTTTGTTTGAGAAATTGTTTCTCTGCTTTTAATCCATCCTAGTCATAGTTCACCCTAACTAGACACAGTGGGAACTCTGCCGTGAGATTTGAACCGACAAACTTCATGTGAAAAGCCGCCGTCTCTAACCACTGGGCCCTTTTTAAGTGGAGGTTTTGATGATGGGAACATCTTGTGTCCGGTCTTTAAGCTGCAGTTGGTTTAGTGTCTCCTCGCAGCCATTTTCGTCCTGGAAAGTGAGTCCCGTGCTTGGAAAATGAAGTGGGTGGAGGCTAAAGTCATGGTGGTCCAGTCAGTTGTGCAGAAGCCGCAAACAGCAGAATCTATATTAAATCAATTCAACATCGAGGCTCAGACAAATTTAACCACCTGTAATCTGTTTAAGTTATCCGGATCAGAGTTTATTCACACCTTGGATGGGCGCAATAAGTTGAATTAAAAACAACACAACAGTTCACTGGCTGCCCTGAGTGAAGACGTGGTTCAGTTCTGGGTTTGGGGCCTTTTTTTGTGGAGTTTGCATGTTCTCCATGGGCTTAGAAGGCAGATCATGCTTATTCCCACACGCACTGTTTGGCTAGTGCTTTATTCCTACCGTTCATGGCTCAGTTTTTAATCTGTCTATGTGTCAGACTGTTGCAGTGTAAAATATCGAACCCCAAGTTTCTCCCAGTGGAGGGCGACCACCTTGCGCGGCAGTTCTCTGTGCACTGGTGTGTGTGAACATGACTGATGGTGTGAAGCTCTCTGAGTCTCACAGAGCAAGGAAAACACTATTGAGGAAAAGTCTATTTTCTTCTGTCCAACTTCCACTTTTTACTGTGAGCTGCACTAAATGCACCCGTGGGATTATTGTGGTGGCATCTATACCAATCTTCGGCCATCCCAGATGAAAGATTGCGACTTCTCCGATCGTACTGAACAATCTATGATCTGGTGTTTTACAGTGAGAGGCGTTGGCAGGCAGCTGTTGTTGCGGTCGTTCGACCACAGACGGCTAATCTGATGACAGCGTCAGAAATTTCACAGCTGCCTCACTACAACGCTGTGTGTGTGTGTTTGTGTGTGTGAGATTGCTGCCGCGTGCGACAGCTACTAACAACCAATCCAAAAGGAGCAGACATGACGAGCAGAGCGACATGAGCAACACAGGCGCTGCAACGAAACAACAATTTGCAGATTCCCAAAGCGCCAAAATGTTTCACATTCTCCTTCTACCTCCTTGCCATGCTGTTTCCTGCACATAAATGCTACTAGGATAATGGCTAGTTTCTTAATTTGATTTGTTTATTTTTTTGAATGTATATGTAGATGATTTACACCAGATTACTTAGGTTCCCATGTTAAATTTTCTACATAAATAAAAAATAAACAAGTGACTAAAGACGCCTGACTCTGAATGCAAAAATATTGATACATCTAGAAGAGTGCAATTCAGTGATTGTCTTTATGTGGATTGTGGATTCAAAACTGCTAAAATATGTTTTCCTGTCCTTTGTATTTAAAATTTGGTCTGTGGAGGTAACTTACCGCCGTATATTTTCAATTCTGCTCGTGCAGACGTTTATAAGTTGCTCACATCAGTAGGGCTGGGCGATATAGCCAAAAAATTAAATCTCGATTTTTTTTCTGCTTGAAATCCGATTAATAATTTTAATCGATTTTTTTCAGTGTAAAGAAACACAATCAAACATTTTTCAAAAATAGGATCTTTTATTGAATACCAAAACATCAGCATTTAACTGTATGAGCAGTATAGTTATTACTGAGGTCATTTTAACAAGAACACTTGCATGGGCACCACTTTGAAATAAATAAATAATAAAATGAAAAATGGGGAAAAAAATTAATTTAAAAATGTCACATAGATCAAAGTTAAGTACCGACAAAACACACAATTTAAGTTTCATTTCCATTTTTATCATATTTGTGCTCTGTATTTCATTTTGTGCCTTATATCAGCCTTTTCGTTTTTATTTTTCTGATAATTCGGCCGAGTTTGTTATGGCAGAAGATAAAGAACAGACCGTGTTTAATCCTGGGAAGGACCGTGCATTCTCTGTCCCCGGCTGGAGGCTCTTCTCTAACTCTTCTCATTTGTAAGAGAATGTTAACTGTAGTCTGTGCTACAGCGCCAGTCCTCCTGGTGCGGCGACTGTGCGTATTACACTGTCAAAATGGCGGAGGGATAGAAAATCGAAATGATCGAATAATAAAATCGAATAATCGAATTAATTCGAGATATCGCCCAGCTCTACACGTCAGTCATCTGAAGCGTCTTTGTCCCGACTTCGAGGCGAGTTAGTGACATAGATATGTTTGTATTCACATACACATTTGTGGTCTTTTCTCGTTGTTATCACACTTCCATTGTTTTCAGAGTTAAGTTGTCTTCTTTGCACATTTGTAATGTTTGTATCTGAATGACACTGCTCAACATTGCCCCCTCAGGTCTTCAGTGGTATTACTGTGTTTGCTACACATCCATAAGAAATTTACCGATGGTGGTCAACAGGATTCAGATGTGTTTTTAGCCTTGAAGATATTTGGTCTTTTATGTCAATCTTTTTTTTTTTTTTTTTTTTTTTTTTATGAAAGATGAAATGCTTCCATATTGATTAAAACTGGAGACGGAAATACATTTTTGTCATAACTCATAAATCCTGGTATGGCAGAGGTCAGAGGTCCTTGTTAGTAATTTGTTAGTGAGGATTTTTTTCAGTCCCCGCAGTGCTCAAGTAGCCCATCCCTGACATCCAGGATAACGCTGTTATCTACGTCATAGGAGTCATATAATTCACTGGAGAGCAACATGTGGCAGTGCAGCAGACACAGCTCAACAAACTGCTACAGTGGCCTAGTGGAGGAGTCTTAAAACGTCACACTGAAGTCAAACTAAACACCGAGTGAAGCTTAATCAAACCCCAAACTTTCTTTTTGCCTTTGGTTTTCATGCTGAACGTTCACTTGGTTACACTTTTCTAAGGTTATGATCGACTGTTTTTGTTTTCATGGTAGCATCAGCAGTTGTTCAATAAACCTTTTGAGGGCTGTATCATTAAATTCCTGCTCCCACAGTAATCATCATTTCTTCCTGCAGCCTGCTGCGTCTTTTATCACAGTTTTAATTTCAGATATTAAAATAATTTGTGTGCGAAGTTTTAATATCTGCTAGACAAACGATCCAATATATCTATTCAGTGTTAAAACTGGGGCACTTGTTTGTGTTTAAAACAGAGATGTGCCTTTTATATCATGTTACACGATTATTTTTGCCGCCTGTATTCATTTTCGAGTCTCATTTATCAGCCTTAATACAAACGCTGGTTGGCGTCTGAACAACTGCACCTGTGATTGTAATTCATTATGAGGTACGCCCACACTGTAATTCAGATTCAAGATATTTCAACATTTTCTAATGTGTGCATGCATTACAGAAAAAAATGTATTGCTCTTTAGAGGCCATTTACCTCCTGAAATGTCTTATAATAGCAAAGAAAAAAAGCATCACTTAGTTTAAAACATCTATAAGATGTTGAAGCTGCTCAAAATCACAGTAAGGAAGCGGAGAGAAACTGCTCACCTGTCACCAATAGAGCAAATTACCTTTTGTTTAAAGCGCCGATGGATAAAAGGATGAGGTAATAAGCCGTTCAGTGCGGCCTGCTGGGAGGTAAAGCCTCCATCCAACTGGAGGCAAATTAAAGCGTGAGTGTAAAGGATTCTGAGAGCTGGGGGACGGCCTGAGCTGTCTGAGTGGATCATTTATTTATCACACAAACACATGGTGTGCACTGGACGCGTTATTAAACTGCACAAAAAGTAAAGATGTGTTTTTGCTAAATGATCATCCGGAAAATCATTCATTTAGAAATAGTGCCACATCTGTAAGAGACAAGTCTTTGCTGGAGGAGCAGCAGAACTGACTGTGTGGGTGACACCCATTAAATATTTGCCAGATCTTCTCTGCTAATGTCAAACAACATTTCTAAGCTGTTGACTCTTGGTTTAGTGGATTGATTGAAGTCTGGGGAACTGAGGCACATTGACAGTTTATCCACCAGGAGCCTCAGTGGTGTGTTGAAGGACAACATCCCGCTCTCCAACCAGCATCTCGGAGGGCCGTTCAGTGACAGGTTGGGGATCGTCAGTTATTTCAGAATATCTATATTCAGAGGATCAAATCTGACACCCAGCATTATCACAATAACACTTTGTATTCTGTTTTTGTGGCCCAGTACCAAATGATCCACTGATGGTGCACTACACCTGACATCCATCTATCCATCCATCCACCCATCCATCCACTGTAGCTGCTTCATCCAACTTACAGGCTGAGAGAGCTGGAGAGGAGCCCAGACAGTGCAGAGGAAGGCAGAGTAACACTTAAACATGTTACTTATCCATCACAGAGACAGGAAGCTGTTATAAAGATGCAGTTTTTAACCAGTCTGTCTGCTGTGGCTGCATTGTGCTTCAGTAAACTGTGATATTATGATTCTAGTAGATTTAAGTAAGTTTTTGTCGCCTTGTCGCTAATTTAACGCTCCTTATAGTTAATGATCTAAACGCCTTTATTCCTTGAATTTGGATGAACTGAGCTCATCTTATTTGATGCAGTCGTTCAGGTGGCGTGAACACTCCATCCTCCCTCACAAATACACAGTCATCTTGAATTTTTCCTTTTCCTTCGGAGTTTTACACGGCACAAACAGGCCGACTCTGACACATTAAAGTTTATGATCTGCTCTGAGGCATCATCTGTGCTTCATTAAACTGCCTCGCCGTGACACAGTGGACACTTTAACGTTGATACTCGTCTGGCTGAGTTTTTATGTCGGTGTTAGTCACTCTTTCGTCTCATTGACACTTGACCTCCGTGAGCCTGACGTCTGATCGTGTTGTCGGTCCTGAAGGCGTCCTCCGTGTGAACTTCAGAGTATTTTAGTATTTCATTATTTCAGCTTGTGTCTCTTCACATCTCTTTTTTTCCCCCCCACAAACCCGACACCAGCTCACTCTCTCTCCGTCATCTGTTGACATTTACGCCTTTTGATGAGCGCCGAGTGTCGAGGAGTTCCTCTAATGAGCCTTTTAATAAAGACAGAAGCACCGAGAAGGTCACGCCGATTATGTTGAACACACACTGACAGGCTCAGCTGTTAGACCAACATGTTTGTCTGGTAATTGCATTTAAAACAGCTCCTGTGGGTTTTCAGGGCTACGCGCCGGGTTGAGTGGCGTTAGCGGACGCCTCGCCGGGTCTGATCTGTGTCCTCTGCCTCCTCCAGGTGAAGCGGACATATTCCCAGGGAACGTACCGAGCCGGGGCCATGCGACAGGTCAGTCTGGTGGGAGCCGTGGATGAAGAGGTGGGGGACTATTTCCCCGAGTTCATCAGCATGTTGGAGGAGTCTCCTTTTCTGGAGGTGAGTGCACTGATGCGTTATTAGATTGACTTTTGTATTGCTTTTAGTATTTTGCTTTGTGCACCTTTTATTCTCAGCCTATAAAGTCATATTGGCTAGGCCTGTTGCAGTCCATAATGTATGGGATAAAGGAGATAGAAAAATTAGAAATGTTGAAACAATCTTTGCAATAGAACCGTTCACTTACTAGATAAGTGTAACTTCATATATTAGTCCTGCAGGGCTGTATATGCCAGTCAAATTGGTGGAAAAATGTGCTGCTAAAACAACATATTAACGCTGTTTATGCAAACATGTCTCACTGCACACAGCTATGCTGAAAACTGAACTGGTGGTCTTTGAAACGGCCTCTGGGAAGCCCACCAAACAGGGAAAATCTATTATTATTGTCACTCAGGAACAACTTAAAGCACTCTGATGCAGCAGCAGCAGCAGCAGCAGCTGCAGAGAGGATGGTGAGGTTTTTGAAGGAAGCCGAATCCTGAGAAGTTCAAGAGAAGTTCAAGAGACGGGCTCGTTTTTATATTTACTTTTTTTTTTTTTTTTTTTAAGAAGCCAGCCTGGGTGTAACTCAATTTATTTCTGAAATAACATCAGTGGGGGAAATGGTGCGGTAAGGATCATTTGAATTAAAATAATTTAAAATGAAAGATAAACCTTGGCCTTGACTACTGCAACAATCGACTACAGAAAACGCTCAGTCATATCACTTTATTACTGATTTTTGGTTTTGTGAAAAAATAGATAAAACCCAATTAAATCAGAGAAATAAGTTCATACACCCTATCACAGGCAGTATAAACCCTGCAGTGGACTGATGCGGACACCGGAGCTACTTTGACAACCTCTGACTATCATCTCTTTATCAGGCTTCCTCGCTTTTTTGTGTCTTACTTAGTGAAGCATGAAAGGAGGAGCTGATGTGTGTCTGATCGAAACAACAAAAATGAAAAAAGGAAGAGCGACTCGAGTGCCATCAGTCCTGTTAAAGACTTGTCAGATTCAGATCGTCTGAAAGAATCACAACTGAAGACGACAGTCGAGAGGTCTTAATTCTAGTTCAATAAATCATTTATTTATACGGTTTAAAGGAAAATTAAACGAGGAAAGTCTGTTTGAAGAAAGCATGAAATTACTTCTTTAGAGCGCTGAGCTCAGGCTTGACTGCTGAGACGCACAAATTATCCACCTTTTTTTAGAGCTGTGTTGAAAGCTTCAGAAAATATTGCTTGTGTCTCCTTCCTTTGGAAATAGTGACTTCACTTTGATTACAAACCGCTCAAACATCAGCCGCCTCATAAAAACGCAGTAGTGTGTCTGACTCGTCACGTCACACCAAAAGTCCAGATGAGCACCAGGAATCTATGAGCACAGTGCTGTCTGTCTGACGGTTCTCCCCCCTGTGTCGGTGCAGCGGACTCTTCCCTGGGGGACCTTCTCCAGCCTGCGGCTGCAGAGTCCCACCGAGAGCGACGACGGCCCCATCATGTGGGTCAGACCGGGAGAGCAGATGATCCCCATGGCCGACATGCCCAAGTCGCCCTTCAAAAGAAAAAGGTGCGTGAACAGACTCTCCAAAAGCTGCAGTCAGACGCACCCGAACGGCTCAAAACCCAGCAGATCCTGAACGTCTCCAAAATGAATTTCAGGTCCACCAATGAGATCAAGAACCTGCAGTATTTGCCCAGAGCCAGCGAGCCCAGAGAGATGCTGTTCGAGGACCGGACGAGAGCGCATGCCGACCACATCGGTCAGGGCTTCGAGAGGCAGACCACTGCTGCCGTGGGTGTGCTGAAGGCCGTGCGCTGCGGGGAAGAGTGAGTGTCCCTCTTCACAAACAAAGACTTCCACTCAGGAGGTCGTGTTAGACCTGAGACAGCAGCGCCACTTTGAAGATGGGAGCAGAATCACATTAAAGACAAAAAAAAAATAGACCGACTCCCAACTTCCAACGTCTCCGATCTGTAAACAGGAGTGTGTGTGTTTCTTCGCAGCAGCGACACTCCGGCCCGGATCACCAAAGACGTCGTGTGTTTCCACGCTGCAGATTTCCCAGATGTGGTCATGAGGCTGCAGCTGGACCTCCACGAGCCGCCGCTGTCGCAGGTGGGCCGGCCTCTTTCACCGTCTCCAGCAGTTCGCATGAGAAATAGACAGTAAACATATTCTTTCTGCATGAGATCACTACCATCAGAGTGGCAGAGATGAATAAATCAGTGATGAAAAAGTGTTCATGTTCAGATTTCTTCTTTAAAATGCACAGATATTTTGCTCCCATTGAAATTATGATGATTGCAGTTCATTTCCTTTGTGGACTGTAAATATAATAAATTGGAAAATGTGAATCAACAAGCATTGTGAGTTTTGGAGGACGACACTCAGGCGTTCCTGTTCCTTGTCCCACAGTGCGTGCAGTGGATCGACGACGCCAAGCTGAACCAGCTGAGGAGGGAGGGCATTCGATACGCCCGCATCCAGCTCTACCACGACGACATCTACTTCATCCCCAGAGGGGTGGTCCACCAGTTCAAGACGGTGTCGGCTGTCTGCAGCCTGGCCTGGCACATCCGGCTCAAACAGTACCACCAGCAAGAGGAGAAGGAGGAGGAGGAGGAGGAAGTGGACAAATGTTCGGCCAGTCAAGTAACGCTTCGTATCAAAGAAGAGGAGCGGGACGATGAGGAGTTTAAGGAGTGTCACCTCGCTAGACAACCAGCAGTGAAACTAGAAGATGAGGATGATGATGAGGAGGACGAAGAGGAGGAGGAGGAGGAGGAGGGGCTTCTCTCACAAGCTCCGACACAGACCCTGAAGGAGGAAGAGCGAGACAACAGAGCGGAGCCGACGTCGGCGCCGACGCCGCCCGCAGTCAAGAGAGAGGCGGACGAAGGCGCCGCCACTCCCGCGCCGACGGCGGTCACCGCCGAGGAAGACGGGAAGGAGGAGAGTCGGGGCGGCGCCGACACGCGCCCGCTGCCGCAGGAGGGCGAGGCGGACGGCGCCTCCTTCAAGACGCTACAGCACAGCGGCAGGAAGGAGAGCGACCCGGAGGAGGAGAGGCAGCAGAAGACGCCTGCGTCTCTGAAAGAGAGGAGTAAAGACGGCTCCGCCAACACGCCGCACGTCAGGAGAGAAAAGGACAAAGGAAAGAGAGAGAGGGACGAGAAGGAGAGGGTCAAAGAGAAGAAGGACAGGAGTAAAGACAAGGACAGGGATAAAAAAGACCGGGGGAAAGACCGAGAGAGGGAGAAGGAGAAGGCGAAGGCCGAGGGGTTGAGAGAGGCTGGCTCCTCTGTGCTGCTGCAGCTGAAGAAGAAAGAGGATGAGGAGCGAGCGAAGGAGGGCAGCAAAGCTGCTCAGACGCCGCCTGCCGCAAGAGACGAGAAGTGGGCCAGGGAGTGGGACTCAAAGACGCAGCCCCACGTCAAGAAGGAGAAGGAGCACGACAAAGACAGAGCGGCGGCGGCGGCGCAGCACTCGAGGCCGGACAGAGAGGAGGCCCGAGACGCCTGCTCGCACAAACACAAGTCGTCGCACGGGAAGAAGGAGAAGAGCGGCCACAGGGAGGGCGGCGCGCTGAGCGCGCCGGCCAAGTCCACGGCGAGAGAGGACGGCAAGGCGAGCAAGCCGGCGCACGCTCAGGTGAAGAAAGAAGGGAAGAAGGAAAGAGAGGCGGGCGGCAAAGAGGAGAAGAAGAAGCCGCCGGCCGCTCCGGCGGAACACAGGGCGCCACGGACGCTCGTCACCTTTGACCTCTTCAAGCCGATGGAGGCCCACCAGACTCTGGCGCTCTCCTTCACAGACAGTAGACCTAAGACTCACCACCACACCGACTCCCGGGGCTCCTCGTCGAAGCCCGGCGCCGACATTCGGACGCTTGTCGCCTCTAAAGGACCAAAAGTAAAAGACTCGATGCCGGGGAAACCCGCCGCGCCGATACAGGACGGCGGGCTGAAGCAGCCTCTGAAAACACACACACCCCAAACACAGAAAGACTTCTTAATATGACTGTCTGGATGTCTAGTCTTCTTTTCATTTTGTTTTGTTTTTTTTTTTTTTTACTGTACAACTTACGCCGAGGCTTTGTTAAAATGCTCCCGAGCGGCGCCGCCGTCCTCCAGACGTCCGCCGGCCTTTCTCCTTTCCAGCAGGAAGCATTCCTCCACACGGCTCCCGAGACGAGGACGCGCTCCGCGGGGGATTTTAACGGCGCCCAAGAATGTAAGCTAAGTAGCTCACTTCACGTTTGTTAGCAGATGTATGTAGGCTTTCTCTAAAAAAAAATGTTATGTGACCCGTGTGTCAGTGCCTGTGCACTACTTAGCTTCGCTCTTAAAAACACCTATTTTAGGTACTGGACTGAGCCAGTCTGAAAACAACCGCCCGATAGGAAAAGACTGCGTTCACCGTCTGGGACGTGACGACCGGCTCACGAATTTCTGTCGTTCGGAACGCGCTACAGTGTACAACGAGAGCGAGCGGTTGTTTTCAGACTGGACCGTTTGACTCACACAGGGCTGTAAATGATACTGTATGTACCAAAACTGTACAGTATAGATGTTATTAGCACCAATGTGAGAAAATGTATACAGAAATTGCATATATTTTTTGTAAGACAAGTTTTATTTTCCATAGAACTTATTTATATCATTTACTGTCTGGTTTTTATTTGAAAACGATGTATGTGAAAATCCTGTTGTAAATACATTTTATTTCCTAAGATAAGACTTGGTAGTGTGATTTATACTCTGATCAGAACCTCTCAATAAATGGTTCAAGATGTTGACTTAATGGGTGTCAAAGTCTCCTCCTGTACATCGGCGGGCCGAGCCGACGCCGATCTCTCTCACACACACACACACACACACACACAGCTCAGTCACTGTGATCCTCAAACCACCCCGACAGCGAAGTGTCCACATATTTACACCAGTCAGGTGTTTCTATCAGTAAGAGAGCTCCCATCAGAGGATTTTTTTTTGTGGCATAGATTCAACAAAACGGTGAAAGCAGATGTTTAGTCAACAATGTTTTCATTTTTTTCAGACCCCATCCTCTTTAAACTCTGTGACTGTTGTGTGTGAAAATCTCTGTAGAGCAGCCTGTTTGGCACTAACAGCAATGCTACGTTCCAAGTTCTTCTCCATTCTCATTCTCTGACTTTCAGCAGCTCAGATTTACTGCCATGACTCGTCAGGAGAACTATTTGCATTCAGAAGTATTTGAGCAGGTACACTTGATAAAGCGGTCGGTGTGTGTACGTGACTTTGCTCCAGAAAGCTCTGCAGCCGAGATGTGAAGCTTTTTTTTTTTCTCCCTTCAAATAAGAACAACAGATTTGGGGTCAATATTGTTGATGAATTGCTTGTGTACTTTAAAAAATAAAGCTGTTTTTGTAGCTATTTAACTAGCCCTAGATTAATTCTGAGTAATAGTTACTTTTAATGGAGATTCTGGTGATTCCAACACACTTCATTGCTGTGTGCAGGTTGTTCATTTTGACATCTAAAGAAGTATAATTTGAGACCTTGGAACTTTCCAATAGAAACAGGCTTCGTTTACATTTGTCATCCAAGTGTTTTTCACTCCCCAACAACTCAAATCAATGTTCAGTCGAGACGAATAAGATTTTGAAGATCAAAGGTCACTGCAGTTTTGTTTTTCCTTTAAAGGCTCTTCTATTTATTACAGTCGTTTCACAGGCTGACTTGAGGGTTGACCAAGGCAGACATCAGGAGGGCCTCGATTCTTCTCGGCAGCTGTAATAATTCTGTTGAGTCAGATGAACCAAAGCAGCACCATTCAACTTTCACTCCCGAACAAAACACCCATCATTCACACTTTTATTCCAGGAGCTTTATTGATAAGTGTGTGCCCCCCTGCAGTGAGGCAGTACATCTGAATACAGTCAGGCGACGTCTCTTTGGACTAAAGTGTCTGGAACAATGACGTGATGAAGGTGAGTTTGACAGTGATGACAACTTCAAGCTCAAACACCTGACACGATACCGCCTCACACCGGTTATTAACAGTTTTGGTGTTCCATTTGGTGCTCTTTTGCATTCACACGGACGTCAGCTACAGTTTTAAAGTGCAAAGTTTAAGCTTTGAATTTACATTCATGTGTAAATAGAGACAAATAAGAGATCAACTCTGGGAAACTAGTGAAGAGCAACACAGTGAGCTCCATCACAGACGCTTCAGTGGGCTCTGATTTGTCATTCGAGGAGTGGGGGGAAAAAAAACCAACTGTCCACCTGAAATATGTTTTCATTCATCCATCTGCTTCCTGTACCCGCTCTATCCAGTGTAAAGCTGTCCGACCGCAGGTGAGAGGCAGGATGGGCCTCATCTCAGGACTGATGTTGGTTCAACAACAACAACTATAAAAATAACCATTCCTTGCATCCAGTTCCTCGCATCTGGAGGCTTTTGAAAGAACAAGTCAGTATTCTCAACTATCATCGCTGGGTGCTTTTCATTCATTAGCTAAATACTCTTTATTGTGGACATACATTACTTAAAATTGTTTCTTAGCATGAAACTATAGAAAAGCAATGAATGTTTTGGTAAAAGCCACCATACCAGAGCAGCCTAAAAGAACAATTTTCCTTTGCAAATCAAAGTTTAGCGCTTCACTGATTTAAAATAAATCTGAAAGCTGCAGCAGAAAAATGAAAAGCATCATCTGAAGGAGCCAGTGCTCATTTTGTACGTCGTCTCATCCAGCAGGATCAATCTGGAACTCTGCAGTTGAGGGAAGACAAGCCAAATACCTCCTCATCTGTACTCTCATTACTCATCTTAGGATCTTCCCAGCGGACACTGGGTGAAAGGCAGGGTGCACCACAGACAGGATGCGACTAAATCACAGGGGAAACGTGGAGGTAACAATCACACCTACAGGCACCTGAGCTCAGAGATGTGTCTGTGGACTGTGGGAGAAAACATGCGCAGTGAGGCTGTCTCAACCAGACGGTCCCAGTCAGAAACATTCTTCCTGTACCACCCGGTCAAAAGGCAGACACACAAAAAACTGAGCCAGGGCTGGAAATATTGTGATGACAGCAAATAGTGTTGACTGTTGTAAGTTAGAAGGTTTTGCGCTGCCTCATCGTCTCTTCTCACAGTGCTGCTGTTAAATCCTGACCTGTAAAACAGGTGAAGCCTCAGTCACATCTGCTCCCACCAAAGTCTTGATGTGGAACTAAGAAAAGGTACATCTTATAATAGCAGTAAGCGCTGTCTTTCTGTCATGCATCCTCTGCTGAAGATGCTGAAGGAGCCCTGCCGGTTCAGTCCCTCCTGTAGTGGAAAACACTGTGTCCCAGCTCCACCAGCGCGCCCCCCAGCAGCGCCCACAGGGGGACACACACCACACTGAGCCACATGTCGGTGAGCCTCTCCAGGCGGGAGCACAGAGTCAGACAGAAGGCCAGCTTCAGCAGCAGGGCCGCCAGGTACCACAGCCTCCTCTTCAGGCTCTGCTCCCCATCCCGAGGGTCAAAGTCCGGCTTGCAGCGGCCCGCCATCTTCACGATCAGCATGAGGATGAGGATGGTGTCAAAGGTCCAGACGGGGAGGAAGATGAGGAACCAGTTCCAGGTGATCTTGGAGTCCAGCTTGAGGACCAGCATGATGAGGAAGATCAGGGCGAAGATCCAGGAGAGGAGCACCCGCTGGGCCAGGGACATCTTCATCTAGGGAGGAGGGGGCCAGTGTGACCCGAAGAGGAGGAGGAGAGGAAGGACCACGGCCAAGGTGACGGAGTGACCTAAAAACACACCGAAACAAATCACACGGGACTGAAAACAAACAAACAAAAAAAAAAAAACCTCACGTAGCTGTGAGAAAAACAAACACAACGGGCCGCGCTCCCCTCCGGGAGAGAGAGGAGAAGCAGCTGCTAACATCACAGACAACAACACAACCGACACGACTCACCGGGTCCGCCAGCGGGCCGCTCAGCAGCCGCAGTCCGACGGCCGGGTCAAGCGAACACAAGAGTCAGCGCCGCAGAAATAAGGTCAGAAAGGCAGAGCCGCTTGAACAGAACCGAGACAGAACAGGAGTTAGCCGTTAGCTGTTAGCTTCCGTCACTGCGACGTAACAGGATATCCGGTGATCCAGCCTATCAAAACAAAAGCATTAAATTACTTAAAAAAGCGACATATGGTTGATATATATATATATATATATATATATATATATATATATATATATATATATATATATATATATATATATATATATATATATATATCAACCATATACATACATATATACATTTTATGTATGTATGTATGTGTGTGTGTATATATATATATATACACATATATATAAATAAAATCTTGTCAGAAACTTTATTATTTTTAATCACATTTTTTTCTTTTTTATTATTTATTCAAAGTTCTAATAAAATCAAATTGTTGGACACTTGAGTGAGAAAAACAACAAGAATTATAGTAATGTTATGTGAAGGGGTAATCCAGTTCCATATCTATCATCACATAGATCACTAACTAGATATGTTGATGACAATAGGAGTCACAAAGTGCTCTGAAGACAACTGATTATAGTAAATACATTCTGAAATTAAAAGTGGGCTAGTCACGCAAGTAAAAAATCCATCCATCTTCAATCTTGCTTCATCCTGTTTAGAGTCGTAAGGTGCCAGAGCCAATCCCAGCTAACTTTAGGATAGGGCAGGATACACTCTGGACAGGTCCGTCCCAGGGCAAACACAGAGACAGAAAACCACTCACACTCACATTTCTATATAGGGTCATTAATTGAACCTCACATTCATGTTTACCTGGAGGAAATCCTCATGTGCACAGGAAGAACATGCAAACTCCAAATAGAAAGGCCTGGGTGGGATTTGTAGCCATAAAATTCTCACTGTGAGGCAAGAGTGCAGACTACTGTGCAACATTAAAAAACAAAAAACATAGTTATGTAAATTAGATAAATGAATGTCTTTTTAAATTTTACTCAAATGCATTTATTTTTTTATTGGGCTAGTATAACAAATTAATACAAAGTACAACTCCATAGACATCATAGATTGTCAAAAAAGTAAAGTACAAAACGCTTGAGGTAAAACATCATTGAAAAAGATTCATTTAAAAAGCCCTTATTAAAATTTAAATTCATTTCAAGGTAAATACTCACTTTACACTATCTAGCTGTCCTAAAAAAAACAACGATGCGCTTAAATTTACAAGATAGTGGTGGTGCAAAAATACAGTGTGTGAGACAACATTCAGTCGAAATTCTCATGTCTTTGTCAAATGTAAACAATAAACATTGTCATATTCCTCAAAGTCCAGAGTTAATGCGGAGAAGCAGATGCTGTCACACTGATGTTTTGCCACAAGGAAAAGTTTTGCATTAAGATTCGATGAGTGAGAGACCTCACAATTCCCAAGCAGCTCACGGCAGACCGGAGGCAGAAAGTAGAATCATACGGATACAGAACAAATGAAGCCTAAGAACACAATGCATACCAAACATTCTGACATTTCTTTTTTCATGTGAATGTTGACCATTTCCAAGAATTTGGTTTGTTGTGTCAAACATTTCCAATATAATTTTCAAACCGCAGTTGACGCATGCTCCTGAGTGGCTTGTTACTGACTATATTCTTTACTTTGTAAGTTATTGTACTGGCTCTAAATCACATCAAAAGGGCAAAGCCAGCAGTGTGTCTGTCTGGACTTGTCTGAGTCTCTCAGCCTTTAACACATTCATTCCTGCCAAAGATAAATTTCCTCAGAATTGGTTCATGGATATATTGTAATGAAATAATCATTTTCTGAAATTGCTTTGCACTGTTTAAGTAATCAATACTGTTAATTGACAAGCAACAAAGTCCTTGGATGTATCTGTACTTAGAACCCGGTGTTTCCAACAGTGGAATGATACACGTTTATGTATCTTTAAGTCTCAGTGGACCACAATATTTATTATTCTTTGGATATAATGAAGCTCAGAGTCAGAAATAATATATATTAGAGGCTTTGGAGGCGATGCTTGTTTCTCAGGAGAATTCAACATGGATTTAAATCTTTTCATCAGATTTGCCGAACATAATGAAAAAAGTAAGATACGATCAGATGTGTGTGGTACGTTTAACACAGCTGCAGACTTTTGATGGCATTACCAGTCGTGGTTCTCTCCCACATTTTTACAGTAAGAATAAAAAAAGTTTCACTCACTAGTGAAAGCACTTTGCTATGGAAACTCACAGTACCATAGTAAAAACAACAACAAAAAAAGAAGAAGAAGAAGATGATGGTACCCATGTAATGAAATGTAATTATAAGTGTTGTTCCTGTTTTCACCTAAAGCATTACTGGACACACGGCAGGTGCGTCTCTAAAGTTTACACAGTGCTCTGCCTGCTCTCACGGCTAAGCCCCATCGCCTCCGAGGAGAGGGACGGGAAATCAATAAAGATCCCGTCTGAGTCCGAGTCGGCCGACTCTAGCACTTGTCCAATGATGGTTTCGGGGCTGGATGACTCGCTGGGCGGCGTGGACGACGTCCCCTTGCTGAGATCAGTCACTGTAGTCGTGGCCTCGGTGCCGTGGAGCGCTCCTGAGGAATGAAGGGGAAGGATGGAAGGAGACGAGAGAGGCAGGTCCAGAGCTCCTGCTCCTCCCTGGACAATACCTGGAGGAGAAAATAAGGAGGCAATGATATACTTTTTTTAATTTAAAATAAAATCTATTCATGAGTGAGTATTAAAAATCACAATAAACAACAGCAGCTAACGTAAAGTCATGTAGAAGTTGGTCCACATGGCATACCGTTGAACTGCGAGCCCACGCAGAGCCGGTTGGAGGAGGAGGCAGACAGTTCGGGTCCTGAGGCCAGGTCAGCATAAGCCAGTCCCTGCTCCTCCAGGCATGTGATGATCTCGCAGGCGGAGTGGCGCCGGATGCCTCCGCTGCCAACCGAGCTGGCGTCGGGGTCGTACTCGGCCACCGGGGTCAGCAGCAGAGGGATGTTGTAGCTTTTTGACCGTACCACGGGGTTTTTAGACTGCGGCTCCCCAGACTTGGGCCAGCCCCACGGCAGACGCTTCTCTGGAAGAGGAACAGTCCGGTGAGTTGACTTACTCTTCTGACACGGACGGCGTTACTTTAGCTCCGCCTCACCGAGAACGCAGCAGTGGGCCTCGTCGTCATCTCCAGAGTAAAGCCCATGGGTTCCAAGGTAAGGCGAGACCACCTTCTGAACCAGAGACTCCAGCCTCAGGTAGTCCTCGTTCACCCCCCGTGACTCGTGCACCCCCTGAAGACAGGAGGAGACGTGAGCCACACACGCACCAACACACACATTGATATCAAGCTCTTTTTTCTTCCTCCCCACAGCTCCACTCCAGTCAGAAATAACCGACAGGTTTGATAATCAGAATAAATAATTCAAGTCAAATATTTTATAAATGCATGAATGAGAGGAGCTCCTTAATTTCGGCCTCGGTTTGTAAAAATTGCATGACTTTGGGTAAAATCACCATATAGCAGTAATGTGTGTGTGTGTGTGTGTGTGTGTGTGTGTGTGTGTGTGTGTGTGTGTGTCTGTGTTTGCCGTACAGCTGTGATTCAACCACAACCTCAACCTAAAGCAGGTGTAGAATATGGATTCATGGACCAACAATAAACAGAAACACATCAATAAAATATCCACAGCAGCTGTGAATCTGAATTAGAAATGTGGCCACCAGTTAAAAGGGAATAATTAAATAGGCATTAAATAAACTTAAAATAGTGAACAGATGCAGGCAACCTGGCAATTAAACCCAGTAAATTGGTTTGACCTTCTTCAAAAGGTTTCCCACATCAGGAGATTCCATTTTTTTGGCAATAATATGACCGATAATATATTTCTATTAGGATGTTAAAATTTCAGTCATTTATACTGACACACTGTTCTCAACCTATTAGAGACACTCAGTTAATACTGACTGACTTTTCATAGAAATGATGGAAGCTGAAGTTCAAATTGCAGTACATTATATAAAAGAGATTATTTTACTTTTAATTAACCCAAATATAAAAGTAATTTCACTTTAACTCCATATTATCACGAACTGGAATCAGAAAACAGTTCCACCTCAGAGAACACAACAAGCTGCCAGGTGATTGAGCAACAGCAACAGAAACTCAACAGTAAACCGGACCCAGTGTACACAACAGCAGGTGCTTATCTTTACGTGTTTGGGGGCAGACTCAAACTATCATGTGCAAATATCAAAAAAACACGATTAGGAACGGCAGCATTAACCAAACAGCGACCGAGCAGAGCGGCGGAGTCTGCCGTCGGTGGGCGAACCTGCAGAATGAGCAGCATCTGTGTGACGGAGGGAGGCACGCGGGCCCGTGGGCGAGACAGGGCGTCCTCCAGCTTCACGCTCAGGACGATGGTGTTCCTGAAGTGCAGCAGAGCCAGCTGTCGGACAGACGGCTCCTTGCCCTGCGCGCACAGAGGGGTCACGGGAAGCGACAGCAGTTGAGGTCGTCGACCTCTGGGGGACGGCAAACCAAACACACAGAGCCTCTTGTGATGTTTACCAACCTGAACCGGGTGGAAGATGGCCTGCAGCATGGAGAGGACGTCGCAGAAAAAGAAGTCCCAGGTTTCCGCCAGAGAGTCGAGTAACTTCTGACCTGCATGCGCCACACAGAAAAAAAATATTCAAACTTTATTCACTGGAAGAAAACTTCAAGAACACATTATTTCAGTCGTACCTTCATAGAATCTGATTTTATCCCGGAGGATGACCATCCCTTTTGTCAGCAGCTGGTTCTGTGAAAAGAAGCCAATAAATATGAAAATCAGAGTCCCCTCTCTCTGCGTGGAGCTGATCTGCAGTAAATATCCTGCCTGACACTGCAGAGAGTTTCATATATTCAAATGAATATTGAAAAGAGTCAAATATGACTCACCTGAAGATATTCGGTGAAAAAGGAACCCAGCTCGGTCTTTAACAGATGTCTGAGAAAACAAATATGTGACATTTATTTAAATGAAAAAAGAATTTGAAACATTCAACAGCTATGTCCAGCCTGATCCCCTCCCTTATTGATCACTGTCATTCTCTACTCCTTGGTCTTTCTCACTAAAATCTCTCCAGAAACTTCAGATTGTCCAGATCTCAGTCCTCCACATCACACCCACCCGCAACCTCGCCCCGAGTTTAGGGGTGGAGGAGCTGAAAGCTGTTTGACTCACTCCCCCAACACAGTCACATCATGGACTCTCTTCTGCTTCAAATCCAGACTCAAAACTCACCTCTTCAACATTTCAGACTCTTTCTAATGACACCAGGCTGGCGCCGGTTTTATGCTTATAACAGGGAGCCATCAATATGGAAGATGGTCCTTATTTTTTGCCAAACTTGGTTTGAAAATACAACTAGCAGTGATGCTTTAGTTCTTTGTTCTGTTAAAGAACTAAAAAATAAATAATAATTTTGATTTAGCAGAGTAGAATCCAGATTTAGGTGAATCAACTTGAAAGCCTCACTTTTCTGAATTACTTCCAGACCTTTTTTTTTGTGTCATTGAGGAAATCTGTCATACTCCCTGTTGTTATTTGTCCATGAAAGATGTGTTTAGCGAGCTCCGACAGAGGCAGATAGGAGTAATGGGCCTGGTTTAGGAAGATAATGAGATATCTGGCATGACCACATGACTCCCCAGGCCTACATACAGTACACTCTGCACACAAACAAACCCATTCACAAGGAAACATGCAGTCAGCACACAGGACAGACAGTAATTATTCTGATTCTAACTCAAAATGACATCAACGGGCTAAAATAAGGATGTTTTTTTTCTCCGCAGAGTGTTTGTGCGAGCGCAGCTGTTTGAACTCACCGTACACCTTCATTCAGGACGTACAGCTCGTTATCGGCCAGGCCCTTCTTCTGGAAGACCGCTATGACAGCGTTGTGGATGCTGAAGCACAACGGAAACGACACACAAGCCGGTCAACGCGACGTTCCAGAAAAGCTGCATCTTTTGCTGCTGGGCTGTGTCTGATGTACCTGTTCCAGGTGGCGTTGGCTCCGGCCCTCTTCTGCTTCTCCCCTCTGTCCTCCGGCGAACCCTTCTCGCTCTTTCCCAGCTCGCTGAGGCTCGGAGAGCTCATCAGCTTCAGCCGGTGCAGAGTCCTCATGAGGTATATATATGGAAGGGAGAAAAAAAGATGCGCACTAAAGAAACGGACGGCGGCGAAAGAAGGTCAGGCGCAGGCAAACGGGCCGGCCTGTACGGAGAGGAAACGGGAGCAGATCGCTGGAGGGGAGAGGGGAACGTGAGCATGCAGAGGAGGAAGAAAAAGAAAAGAAAAAAAAAAAAGGCACAATGACAATACAAAGAGCGGCTGGTGACAGAAGAGGAGAGAAGTAGGACAGAATGATGCATGGTGAGACGGGGCTGGCACATTAAGAGCAGGATGGGTGGAGCCGGGCCGAGAGGTGGGCTTCAGTGTCACTGCACCGCCTCGAGGTCTCAGAAGAGCCGAAAACAATCGTCCACGCACTGACAGGGGGGCACATTCCTCCTCCCTCTCCGCCTCTGTCTGTACAATCCCGCCATTGATGCAAACAAATATTTATGCGGCGCGCAGATGCCGGAGGAACTGCACGGTAAGCAGGACTTTGTTGAGCCTGGGACTGTACGGTGGAGGAGGTGGAGGAGGAAGTCGTCCAGCTTATTAACAACAACAGAAACACTGATAGGAAGCAGAGACGCGGCCCAGAACAATGAGGAAGGTTTTCCTGCTCTGCCACAGCTGGCCATGACCGCTGTGCGAAGAAAAAAAAAATGGACGATGAATGTGTGACACAACAAGTTCGCCAGTGCGGCATTTTGATGGTAAAATTTGTCGATTATTTTGTTTTTATTTATTTATTTTGCAGCGAGACTGAACACTCAGTCCTGCTCTGATTACAGACTGCAGTCAGAGTCAAACAGCCCACGTCGCTCCGTCTATAGGTGGAACAAATCTGTCACTCCGACAGTAAAATCTGAGATGAGATCAAGTATTTATAAGAAACAAGAGGTTCTCATCAATCATTGTGACAAGCTAAAATATTGATTTTGATGATGATTTATATTTTGAAAAATCTGAAAAAAAAAAGCCTTCCCTTGTGTGAACAGATGTAAACTTTTGCATAAAACATAAAGTACATGGTTGCCATGGAAACAGCGAGCCAGACTTCAGGCTGAGACATGAACCGAGTTTTTAGATATGTATCGGTCCATATTTGTTTACATTTTGAACAACGATCGAGACTTTACTTGGATGGAGAATGGTCAAACCCCCACCGCCACAGCGGCGCAGTGGTTAAAGCTGCTCACATCAAGATTAACCTTTGTTCAAGTCCAACGAGAGTCTGCCGTTTTTGACATCGCTGATGTACTTTGATACTGAAGAAACCTTTAAAAAGCGATGAGTCTGAAGCACCATACCTCCATGTCAATTGTACATTTTCTAACAAATATGAGCTCTTATTTATGATTTATCCTATATTGCAATAATGAGACATGTTTGTTTCCTTCTGAGCACAGCGGCTGTATCTCTTCTCCAGCGTGGTACTAACCTTTAATTTTCTAATTCAGCTGAAATCTGTCATTTTTTCCTAGCTGTCTTCATGGACCTTTAAAATAGATTTTCTTGAGTTATGATTTATTTCAGGAGCGCATGTTTTGTAACGCGACAGATAAAAATGAGAAATACTGAATTTGTTGTTGTTGTTTTCGTAATTTTGGGGAGACTTGTAAGGCTCTCTGGATATTAAATGATGAGTTGAAACTCAACACGAACAGCACAGCAAGTAAACAACAGACCCCCTTTCACACCCACGTGCGCGCAAACAAACAGAGAAAACATGGAAAGCAAAAAACACAAACTGATGAGATGTACACACACATAAGGAAATGAGTCAATCAAACTTCCCACCAGGAGATCCTCATCAGCGGCCAGCATGAGCTCAGCCGGTTAATGAAATCTTCTGGGACCAGACATGGTCTGATTTTTCTTTTTCTCTTCTGTGAATGCTAATGAATATTTCAGGGTCTTTTCCAGGACGCTGTTTAAGTTGTGAAATGCTAATCCCAGGAAGTGGATCTCACCTCCTGATCGGGTGCTCGCTGCTGCTGCTGTCCATGTCCGGGCTGGGAGGGGGGGCGGAGAAGGTGCTGAAGTTGAGAGACAGGGGTCGGGGAGAGGGCCGGGAGGCGTGCCTCCTCCTGAGTCCGTCCAGCATCTGAAAGGAGGAGAGGGAGAGAGAGGGGGGGCACAAGATGAGGAGATTAAGGTTTGAGTAAAAGGTGGAGATGTGAGGGAAGACAAACAGAGCCTGGAGGAGAGTGATTAAAAGTGGATCAGGGAGCTGTGTGAGACATCGATGAGAAACGTCTGCTGCTGACACATTCATGATCCTCCTCCACCCTTTAATCTGAGGCGACGGAAGGAGGGGAGGAAAAAAACATTCTACCTTTCAAACAAACAGACACAACAAGTCTGAAGGAGAGAAATTCAAGCCACACATCTCAGACCTTTTCATATGAGCCCAGTACTTTCAGTTTCTCCTTTCTGACTGATATTTCAACATTACGGAGGGCAGTTTTGCAATCAGTTCCCCAAACATTACATCAGGGGGAAAAGCAGAAATGCATGTTTGTACATGCGTCGGTGACTGTGTGTGAGTGTGTGTGTGTGTGTGTGTGTGTGCGCGCGTGTGTGTTATTCCTGCATAAGCGGTTAGTTACAGTTACAGTGAATTTGGGTGTCTCCCCGTAGAAACACACTGTACAGTGAAGCACCATCCCCTGGTCAGAGGGGAGAACAACAGTCTGGCTTGTCACTCTTCAGACAAAAGACTCAACACAAACCTCCTCCACTGCCACCCTGCACGCAACTGATGAAAAAGCGGGCGGGTCGTGTGTTTTGTAGGGTTTACTGGCTCGCAGTGCCAGGAGATCACACCTCAGACGCACACCATAATAACTCCGTCTGCACAAAAATGCCATGCCACGCCAGTCTGGGCATTTCTGCTTTTGTTCACCCCTCCTCCTTGTCTTCTTCTGCGGGGCGACACCACACAGCCGGATCGATGGCACTTTTAATTTTATAGCCAGCCTCTGGTTATTTTCCTGCTCTCCAGGTGGAAGCCCCCAGCTTCCCCCGCGTCTGTTTACTCGACAATAGAGAGCCATTCAGAGGGCCAGACGGGCCACCAGCAGTCCACGCTTTATCCTACAGGGAGGAATGTACAGTCAGCCGTGCGTACGTGGAGGTTCTCTATTTATTTCTACCTGTGTGGACGAGGGGAGGAATCGTAGTGGGGGGAAAAAAAACAAACACCCTGCCTCACGAACACGCGCCGATTTTCACAGACGCACCATTAAGTCCACCTATTGATGGGAAACTGTAACAATAATGGCCACAAAGTTACCGTGTGTCATGCGCCTCTGCCCGCCCGCCCACCGCAGCCTGCCTGCCTCACCGTTCCTGATCCTGTCGCGTCGCTCCTGCCGGGATGAATCTGTCACGGAGTGCTGACCGTCCGGGCTCCTCTACTGCCGCCCCGCCGCGGAGCGCTCCCGCACGGCCATCAGGACGCAGGCGGCCGGCCGGAGGCTCCGACCTGCGCTGCGGAGGAGGAGAAGAAGAAGAAACGGGGCACTGGACTCATTCATGAGGCATGAACCGCCGCTCCGCTCTGCTCCGCTCCGCTCTGCTCGCTCCCGGGCGCGCCCCCGCTTTGTTTTGACGAGATGCAAAAAAAAAAAAAAAAAAAAAAAAAAAAACGAACCGAGGCGGCCACGAGCATCACGTGGCCGCGCATTGTGTGCAAAAAAAAAAAAGGTTGGGGGGCGATCATTCGGATTCATGAATAAATGACATATAGGAGTCTTGGTCATGCACGCGCAATTTGACTGTATTATTGTAGTAAACGAACATGCAGATTAACAGGCCTCACAGTGCAGAGCTGCAGTGCAATACAGGTGTGTGTGTGTGTGTGTGTGTGTGTGTGTGTGTGTGTGTGTGTGTGTGTGTGTGTGTGTGTGTGTGTGTGTGTGTGTGTGTGTGTGTGTGTGTGTGTGCGCAGAGGAGGTAGTAAACAGTGTCCACATCTGACCCCAATCTATGCAGTTTAACACACTGGGTGTCTTACCATCTGTCAGTGCATGCCGTGCACGTTTTTTTTTCTCCAGATAATCCCCAATTCATACTGATGTAAATAAACAAGTGCCATTGGAAACTTTACCTCTGGAGAGAATTGAATTCAACTGTTTATTTGAAAATACTCAACCGTGCAGGAAATGTCCTTTGCACCAAAATCTGCGTGTTTTTATTTATTTATTTATTTTTTCCTGGTGCACAAATGAATAGCAACTCATGGCACGCATGTTGTGACAGTTAATCTGTTCATGCAGTAAAAGGCTCTTACTGGATCAAAGAGTCCCACTTTAACACAGTGTTAAGCTCAGAGAGTTCATTCCACCCCAGATTCAGACTGGGCAATGTCAATTGTCAGTGGTGATGACAACAAAGCTAATCACACAACATTCAGCATGAAAAAGAACTGAGAAATATGACATTCATTTCGACAGAAAATGATTGTCAGGGGTGTCAGCCATATGGCATATAGTGGTAGAAATCACCCTGCTGGATGGCAATGCAAAGAGTAAAAATTAGAAAATAAGATGTCACTTGAAGGGTTGTAATATAGAGTAGCACGATGATTAAATAATAATAATAATAATAATAATAATAATAATAATAATAATAATAATAATAATAATAATAATAATAATAATAATAATACTAATAATAATAATAATAATAATAATAATAATAATAATAATAATAATAAAAGGAGACTTCAGGATTGTAAAATACATATATTGTACTATCTCATCAAATGGGAAGCTGACATCTTTATACATTTACAGGGTGGGAAAATATGTATTTTAGGTTTTTTAGTGTAGTCGTTTTCTTTACTTCAGGTTTGCCTCGGAATTTCTACTATCTAAATGTATGTGACAATGTTAATGGTTTTTTTGTGTTTTACATGAATCCACAATCAATATAAAAAGCATTACTGGAGTGAATTAGTGTAATCATAAATACCATACCTAATTATTCTAAAATTCTCCCAGTCAACTACCGTGTTCTTTCCAACTCGTTAACTGGAAAGCTTATTTCCCGATAACCGTGAATGCAGCATAAGCTCCTCCTTCCGGTAGTACAAGCGGGAACTTCAGATGGTAGTTTCAGTTATTATTACATAAATGTTGTATATATTCGCGTTTTTAACAAACGCGAACATAATTACGACACACTGTAAGCGGGTGAGTGTTTTCCCCATTGTTTGGCTTTCTTAAAGACGACGTTCATGCTGGGTTGGTGTAGCGTTAGCCAGCTGTCCGCAGCCGGTTCGTCCTGCTGGTACACCTCCATCACCAGCCATGACTCACGTCTGGGTTTGATTTAGAATTAAATGAAGGAGTTACCGGAGGCTTAAACGGGTTTTTTTTCTTGTGACAAGTTATTGAAAACAACAACAAATGATTCGTTCAGAGTATTAATAGCCTCTTTTCTTTTGCTGTTCATGTCAGTGACCTTTATGCAGCCATGTCCAGTGAAGAGAGGAGCAGCTCTGCATCCAGGAGCTTTGGACAGGTATGGACCAGTACAGTCCCACAAATATATCCTTCTCCCTGAAATACACTCATAACAACCAAATCCATTCTGTATCATGTGTTATCAGCCACTGAGCCGAAAGCTTTCCCCAAAAATCACAAATATAGTGAAGTAGACCAGTAGATCTCTGAAATGTCAGACATGGGTGAAGCAAAAATAGTATAAAATCTCGTCCCTAATGTGTCCCTTCACACTATTCTTCACTCATCCTTGCAATCCAAATGATTCAGACAGAGAAATCTGAATATAAAAGTGTCTTTTTTGGCTGAAATTGAGACATGTTGACAGTGCACCTACACAGCAGAGGAGTACCAGGCAGTACACAACGCTCTGCGGCAGAGGCTGGGACCAGAGTTCATCAGTACCAGGGTCGCTGGTGGAGGACAAAAGGCAAGTCTTTGTTTTTTTGTTTTTTTTTTTTTCTCCAGCTCTGATGCTAATTTCAAAGCCACCCTGCACCCTCACACCACATCTGAGCTTGTTTGTCTTCATCTTCATCATCCTTCCAGAAACATTAATAGCAGCATCTGCATTTGTAGCCTATAAGTTTCCAATGCACAGGTTTAAAAACACTGCTGCAGCATCATAAGTTAACGCACACATTTATTGAATTTTAAACCACACCGCTTCACGGGACCACTGAGCTCTAACTCGGCTGTGGCTGTCTGTCTGACTTGAACAGGTGTGTTATGTTGAGGGGCATCGGGTCATCGGCCTGGCCAACGAGATGTTTGGATACAACGGATGGTCTCACTCCATTTCCCAGCAGAATGTCGGTACGACTATCTTCGCCCTGCAGCATCAGTGTGTGCGTCTATAATGTCACACGTTCAGACTGATGACTCCCGTGTTTGTGTTTCCAGACTTTGTGGACCTCATCAACGGGAGGTTTTATGTGGGAGTCAGTGCATTTGTCAAAGTGCAGCTGAAGGTTGGATTGACAAATAATGTCATAATTTTTCATATGTATTCGTTCTCTCTTCCTCTCAGTCCAGTAGTTTTAGCGTCAGCTTGAATGGAAACCTAAATTGCGGTGAAATGTGTTGATTTTTAAGGTGCACAAATCTTCTGTTGTGAATCTTTCTAAAGGACGGGTCGTTCCATGAAGACGTGGGCTACGGAGTCAGTGAGGGACTGAAGTCTAAAGCTCTGTCACTGGAAAAAGCCAGAAAAGAATCTGTCACTGATGGCATGAAGAGAGCACTCAAGTACTGCTTTTCACTTATTTCTGCTCTATTAATTCTGCTCCAACCAGAAAAGAAGCTGCATTGGATGTTGAAATGTGTGTTTCTGTAGATGTTTTGGCAATGCTCTTGGAAACTGTATTCTGGATAAGGAATATCTGCAGGCTATAAACAAGATCCCAAAACAGGTCAGAAAGAGCCATAAATTTCAGTTTTTTTTTTTTTTTTTTTTTTTTTTTTTAAATCATATTCATGTGACAATCCTAATCTTGTTTCTGTTTCTGCAAAAAGCCTCCTCCTCCACTCGACCCAGCCCGGACCAAGCGCTGTGAGGGCGAGCCGTCTGTGGAGAAAGCCCGCCTCTGCAGTCTGGTTCAAGAGGAGCGAGTTGCGGCTACGACGGCTCCGGCCAGGATGCCGCTGGAGCGCCGAGTCCTCAAACAGGACCCCAACAGCTCAGAGGTTCACACTCCCAGCGCTGCTGACCCCACTGCTGAGTGGAAGAGTGAAAACACCAGCTCCGGGTAAAGCCTGGCTCAAACCTTGATATTCTATGTACCCAGTAAGATTGACTCCCAGGTCCTCAAGCTGTTACTAACCACTAACTACCATTTTTTTCCCTCTTAGATCTACTCTCGACACTGTTGAGTCTGAAATGCATACTGACCCCAAACGGCTGAGGAAACTACGGCAACAGCAGCTTCAGCAAAAGTTCAGGAGGGAGATGGAGGCCAAGAAGCTGCAGCAGAAACTAGAGCCTTCTAAGTCCGAGGAGGAGGAGGTCGCTATCGGAGCAGAGAACATCAGAGGTAAAAGCTCCACATTTCAGAGATATCATTGTATTTAAAGCTCTCACAGAACAGTCGGATATTCAGTGTGTGGAGCTGTCGTCTCCTCAGGTCTTCACTCGGCGTCTAGTGAGAACAGGAATCCCAGCAATTATCAAGCAGGTACCGTTTACCAGCACACACACACACTCTCCTGGCTGATTCGGTGTGATGAAGAATCCTGCCCTTCACCCCTGCAGACGACCCTGAGCTGTGGGATTTCACTCTGGACGGGCTGGAGGACATAGACGTCCCTGCAGGTGGCGCCGCGCTCGGAGGGTCCCGGCCCAGCACGCCCGGGAGCCACCAGATGCAGACCCGCAGTAAGACCCCTCAGAGGGGCCCCGGCAGACCTCCAGAGGCCCCGTCCTCCGGCAGGAGACACGAGCCGGCTCAGTACAGACCTCAGCACTACAACCACTGTCAGGGCCGACCAGGTGGGCGGAGCCGCCGAGCGACCCCACCCCCCTCTGCAGGACGAGCCTTCTTGACAGACTGAAACATCTCTGCTTCTCCCACCTGCAGGAGCAGCGATGAGTCCGTACCGGCGGGGACAGCACATGAAGAAACGCAGACTGGACACCTGACTGCCAGACGCAGGATTTTACTCTGGTTTTTATTTATTTCAGTGTGAATTCAGGTTCATTTTGCAATTTTTGCAATTTATGCACATTGGGATTGTGTTTTATGATTTTGTTCCAAAAAAATAAAGCCATAACTGAATGATTGCATCTCTTGATTAGACAATCTCCAAGAAATCCCATCAGGTTTCTAGAAACACACACACAGACCCAACAAATACTTTAATTGATATCTTTTTATTTGTTTTTACATTTTGTACAATGTGAAAAACGGACACAAAACAGACACTGAATCACTGGGAGTCAGTAAGGAGGGATCAGAAAATAAAGCGTGTGGCCGTCGATCAGCAGCCTCGGACAGTACTGTATATAGAGCGGCCTGTGAAACCAACCGATAGTAGCACAGTAGAAGCACACGGAGCTGAAGCCTGCTGGCGGCGATGATGTGCTGTACAGTGGCCAGTGGTGCGTTGGTCAGCATTTTGTAAGATTAAACACCAGTGAAGCCGGCATGCAGAACCTAGGATGGTCGTGATATTGAAGTTGTGCCTGTTATATTGATGAATGGCATTGGACACTTGTGATATTGTCAGAAAGGCAAATAAAAAAAAAAGAAAATCTCTAATATTCCCATATCAAAAACATTGAAATCGGTAACAACCCTCAACAGCATGCAAGTGTTTCCAATACCCCTCAGTCCCTATAAAACATTGCATATTCTGCATTGCAGTAACTTATTTTTTTCTCTAGAGAAGTTAAAACTATTCATTCGATCTACAAGCAGGTGAAAGAGTCACGGCGGCATGGCACTGCGAGGTGGAGAGAGAGGACCTGCGTCAGCGCGACGGCTTCTGGGAACCTTTGCACGGCTCAGCCGCCGCGCCGACGAGCGTCTTCCGTGAACCGGTTTAATGATAAATCCACAAAAAAAAAAAAAAAACAAGGGTCACGTGAGCCATGCCGAAGCGCACAGCCGATTTCACAACACGCACAACTGGAGGGAGGAAAAACAAGCCTGGTTTCCACTGACGCTCGGTGTGCTATCAGTCCTGCCTGCGCGTTCCCTGGAGGACGGTCGCAGCGACGGGACGAAATGAAATGAATCTGGAACTTGTCATTAGTGTGGA
The DNA here is from genome assembly GCF_902148845.1 of Salarias fasciatus. Taxonomy (NCBI): domain Eukaryota; kingdom Metazoa; phylum Chordata; class Actinopteri; order Blenniiformes; family Blenniidae; genus Salarias; species Salarias fasciatus. Next base: position 15,887,577 of record NC_043751.1, read on the forward strand.
TGCAAGGCACTAAAGTGTTCCTGGTGGTTTTGCGGGATAGAGTGCATGTGCATTAGAGAGTGGGGGGGGGGGGGGGTGGGGGTCACCACAAGCGGACTCTGAGTGACTGAGCGGTTTGTGAAAGCATTCACCTCACATTAACATATGTACAAGAAAATTAAAAAAAAAACAAAAAAAAAAACAGGGCAGGGCAGTTATAGATAGACGAGCTTAATAAACTGCAGGATGGCTCCTGCGCGGTGAGAGGGATACCAATAACAACCACCCTGCAATTGCACTTTTTATATTCCTTTAACTACATGTTGTTTAACAACCTTTAATATTAATTACAGTGAAACAACATCAAAATCTGATGGCTGAATACAGGTCCATAAAGAACATCGTTTTATTAAATATACGCATACAAAAACAGACCACAGAGAGATAACCCCAGACACTTGTGATTTGAGAGGTCACGGATCAATGTAATGGGCAGAAGTATGTTGTGTGACCTCTCGCTTCCAATCGGTTTTATTTGTGTAAACAACTTGGAGAAGTGTTCATACTTCCCTCGGTCCGAAACCCTCCGATAATACCTCGACAAAGCTGTCTCGTTTTTGAATATGAAAAGATAATTCCGCCTGCTCCTGTGTGGTTTCACATGTCAATTTGGGAAAAATAACAAAAAAAAAAAAAAAACACCCTGCAAACACCCTCTACTCAGATTGTAATCTACAGCAGCATCAGCTCTTCAGTTCTTTACTCTGATTGGTGGTCAACACCAGGTAAATGTTTCTTTGAGTGGCAGATCCACTGGCTTACGTGTCAAGACTGAAAGAATAATTCAGGATAAGAAGAAATCTGCATGAGAGACAACTCCAATCACAGACATAAATATGGAGAACATGGAATCATAACTCAACGAAGACATCTCTATGTACAAAGCCAATGTTTTCATGTTTGGAGATTAAGGCCACAGTTTACGGGGATAGTTTTTTCTTCTTTTTTTTTTTCCAAGCTATTTTGTCATTATTGCATTTCCATAGACACTGGGATGAAATCTTCCTGCAACCCTATTCAGTATGCTACCTAACTTACCAAGTCTTTCTTCTGCTCACACTACAGCTCCCTTCTCCTGTCCCACTTCCTGTACACTCGTCCTCCCCTCGCTCGCTCAAACGACTTAACCTCCCCTCCCAGAACTCTCGACCGGGTTAAAGACTTCAGTCCCAGCTCTACTTCGCAGACCAGATCAGTAAGGACATGAGCCACGATCCCTCCACGCCTTCTGCTCAAAGGAATGACGATATTGCAACATCTGCTCTCGAAAGACATCTTTGGCTGCTGCTGGTTGTGCCTCTGGGTTTCTGCGTGACCAGACACAGCCGGCCGACTCGTCACGGCGCGTTACAGCTAATGGCAGGTTAAAGTGGGAGACGTTGTGCCGCGGATGTGTATTGCACTCTACCTCGGACGACTTGAACCACACAGATCAACTTCATGACCCAAAGAACGTAGAATAAATGTTGAAATAAGGAGCGCGATGCCGAGCCGGCTGGCCGGCGGGAGAGGCTGGGGTTTCCGTCAACTGTCTGACCTCTCCACCCTGGCGCCGCCCCGCGGGTCAGCCTGAGCCAGAGCTCGGGGTGGACTCGGTGGGCCTCGGGTTCGACGCTCCCGGGTTCACAAACTTCTGGGGCGCTGGTGCAGTTCCCATGTGGTAGCCTTGGTGCGGGGGCACTGAGGACGTGGTGGGCGGCTGGTACTGCGTCAGCGGCTGCGTCGGGTTCAGCATTCCAACTTGGCATGTACTTGTGGGTCCTGCCCACTGGGGGGCGCTGTACGGTGCCGAGGCGTATCCGAACCCCGGGGCGACGGGGCCCAGGGAGCCTTTCCGGGGGCCGAGAGGGGCCGAGGGATTGGCCTGGCTGGGGAGGTGGGTGTTGGTGGTGGATGTGTTGCTGGAGGGCGTCGGGAGCGTCGGACAGAGGTAACCTGGAGCAGAAAATTTACGACCCATGTTGGCTGGAGGAATAATCTGCAGAAACAAGGAGGAAAGAAACAAATCTTGAATAAGCAATACAAGATGAAAGTACATATTTTACACAACAGATGTCAGATACTCGAATCCCAAGTTCCATTTCCTTTACAACAGCAGTGTGTCCTTACGTCGTGTCCCAGAATTCCCTGCGCTCCAGTTTTCGGACCTCTCTTGCACTGGGAGAGATTGATGGCGTCTCTGGCCCAGTTGTCCACCAGTTGGTGCAGGTCGTCCGTGAAGGTGCCCTTGCCCTTCTGGGAGTGAGACGCGGGGGGAGAAGGTCCGGCGGCCTGGGTCAGGGAGCCGGAATGGTTCTGGCAGTAGGCCGAACCGTTTGTGGAGCTGCTCCCGCCTAATCCTGAGAAAGCAGAGGATGAAGGGTGAGAAATATAGCAGATGTGTTTCAGCAGATGAGTGTGGATGGATGAGCTTGTACAGACCTGTGCCATAGCTACTGAGGCTAGGCATGGATGGAGAGGAGACGAGCTGCTGCGCAGACGACCTGCTGCCTCCTTGAGACGCCTCTCTTGTAGTTTCTGAGGCTTCCGTTGCAGAGAGAGAACTTTGCTTTGGAGGGGACTCTGAATTCTGGCTGGTTGCTGGAGATTCAAACAGATTACAAATTAAATGAAAGCGTACAGTTTAACAAAGCAAAGGATGCGGTTTTGATAAGGAAATAAGAACTATATTGCTAAAGTCAACTCAAAATGGCCGGGCTGTCTGCTCGTACCTGAGTGTATCGGGCTTGGCTGTCCGCTACTCCGTGCAGATTTGTGGCTTTTGCTCTTCAGCCTCCGCCGGCCTCCGGCCATGGCCACCGCCGGGGAGAAAACAGAGGGAGGGGGCTGCTTCCCCATCTTTGTGAACAGGGCCTCGATCTCGTCTTTCTGCCGGGTCTGCAAGGCCTGAATCTCCATCATGTGCCTGAGAACGCGGACAGGAATTAACGGCTGTGAAGCAACACGGACGGGGCGCTGCGAAATGGAACTATTAATACGTGACATACTTTTCCCTCAGACGGCTGATTTCTTTCTGCAGGGCTTCGTCCTCCGTCCCCGAGTCGTCGTCGTTGTCGCTGCTGTAATGAGGGTGTGCGTTATGTGGGTCGGAGGTCGACGACGAGGGCCCGTTCTGCATGCTGCCGCTGTGAGACGGACTGGAGCTGGCGGCCGGAGCGGGGGTGACTGCGGAAAATTAAACATGATCGCAAGACGGTCGGTTAACTTCAAAGATTAAAAAGAAAAAAAAAAAAGAAAAGGAAATGGAACCACCGTGCTGTTCACCGGAGGAAGACCGTTTTTAATAATTCATGCGTATTTAGTGACCAAATCCCCTCGAGTGATTCAAATAATGAAATTTTATGCTCTGCAGCTGATAACTCCCCAAGATCTCATTAATAATTCCCACTGCAGCTATTGTGATAGGATGTATTAAAAATCAATGAAAGAGATTGAAGTAAAAATACTTCCACTGAGTCCGACTTTCCATAAAGACACCTCGGAGTGCATTATCCTGTTATTATTACAGCTGCAGTGGATTTACTTCTTAGTGTGTGTGGTGTTAAGCAACTATTCATTTTGAAATGTGCCTCATAAACAGAGCAAAATCTCTTTGTCTTTGACACTAAACTGTCCAAGTCGGCTTTCTTTCCATTTGTTGTGGATACGCAACAAACCTGTTACTGAGAATCGTCCCACTTTAGAGCCGGCGTTGGGTTCAGACGAAGCGTTGCTGCTCGCGGACACCTGGAACCGCCCGATGGTGGTGGGCTGGCTGGTCGGGCCGGCAGAGAGGGAAGAGGTTCCGTTCACAGCGTCAGTTTCACACAGATGCTTCGGCAGGCCGGACGACCGATGGAGGGTGTTTTCTGGACTTGAGGATGAGGAGGAAGTCGAGGACGAAGTCAGGGAGGAGGAAGAAACGATGCTGGAGGGACCTGGAACGCTGCTTGATGCGCTGTCTGAGGCCACAGAGACCTGAGGAAAACAGGACGTCTCATTTTAATGAGCTCGGCTTTCGGCTTACAAGCACAAACATCTCAGTACTAGATTTTAAGTTGCGGTTAAAGTTGCGAATGAACTCACGTGGAAACGTCCAAAAGTGAAATCTGCCGCCGGGGCTTGGGAATTCGCACTTTCCAGAACCGTCTCTGGACTCAAAGCGTTTCTAACCTGGGTGTCCGGATTACCCAGAGGCTGCTGGGACTGTTGAGTCACACAAATAAGGTTTAAAGTTAAGTCACACTTTGGAGTAGTGTGTGCATACCAAATCCACCAGTCATCATTGACGGGGCAGGAAGTGCTGCAAGAACAATGCGTGTCTCACCTGATTTGGGCCAGGAATTGGCGGCACGAGATCCAAGGAAGGTATAGCAGCATGGTCAAACCCAGTTGGTAGAGTCTGAGAAAACAGCAGAGGATAAATTTCGCAATGAACTCTTCTCAGAAGAAGAACTGGAGATATTTAAATGTAGCAATTTTTCACTAACCTGAGCCCGGGGCTTGGATGGGGGGGTCTGGGCATGTCCTGCTGGGGTGATGCCCTGCCCTGGAGTGGTTGTGGGGCCCAGAACACCTTGCGCCCCAGAGGTGAGTGGGAGGTTAGATGGGGGTACGAGGGCAGGTCCTGGCGGGGGGGAGGAGGTTCCGGTGGGAGGGGAGGACGTCCCCGTGCTCTGACTGGGATCCACTGATGCCGAGGAAGCAGAGCTCTGGTCTTTAAAGAGGGAGCGGAGCTTCTTATCCAAGGCTTGGATGTCGTCTCTGCCGTTTGTTTTGGTCTGCGGTTCGGCTCCCTCCGACTCCGCCGGCGGCGGCGGCTGGGCCTGGTTTAGACCGGGAGCGGGCTGACCCTGGGACGCTGTGTGCTGCGGCGCTTGGTTGGATGGATTTACAGGCTGAGTAGACGCTGCAGCGCCGGTAAACGGTTCTGAAGCGGAGACACTTCCAGCACTGCTGGATGAAGCTGCGGCGGGGGGAGTTGCAGAGACGGAGCTGCTGCTCAGCTGGGGGCCGGGCGCAGCGGGGACGGAGGCCTGCGTGTTTGGAGAAGAAGCCGCGGCAGCTGAGGGAGGGACGCTAGCTGCTGCGGTCTCATGAGAGGACTTTGGCGGTGAACTGACATCTGACTGGGGCTGAACAGCTGAGGGAGTCGGGGAAACCCTTCCTGCTGGCGGAGGTTGTGTGGGGGTTGCAGCAGCAGCAGCGGCGGTGGTGGAGGGTGCGGCTTCGGGAGGAGACAGGACATTGCTGGACGATAAACCGCCGTCGGTGGGCAGGACGGAGCCTGAAACTGACTCGGTAGTGGGGAGATCAACAGTTTTGCCTCTTTCAAGACGATCCTGCTTCATTTTACTGAAAGCCTGCTGAAGGGTCCCAGATGGAGCCGAGAGGGAAAGGCCCAGAGGCACCGAGGGATCTGAAACAAAAACAACAAAGGGAAAATAAAGCTACCATCTTGAGAGCTGATGGATTGAAAATGCAGCGCACAAACTAGGATCTTCCCCTCACCTGGGCCAGTGTCATCACTGATCGAGGTGTTAGCAGAGGGCGGTCCAAAGAACTGCTCCTTCAGACGAGACTCCGGCACCGGGCTGACGATGAACCTGCGGCCGGCCGAGTGCACCACCTGAGCTGCAGTGCTGGGGGGAATACCTGAGCAAAGAGAAGCACTTGATGTGAGTCACACATACTTAACATCAATGACTTTAAGTGAAGACCTGTCTTCGGAACATGAAGTCTGCTCACCTGGCATCATGGGAACAGACAGCTCAGCCTGTTGTTGGTCACTCTTCTATAAAGGGAATAAAATGTTGATTGAGGCTTTTAATCTCAATGGATCTTCATGTTACATACTTGGCAAAACGGTTTTGTGGGAAAGAAATCATACCTGAGGAAAGTTCTCTTTCGTGCCTTCTCTCTGTTCATCAGCCTTTTCTATGACTTCACGGACCTGCTCGATGAAGGACTCCCGCTCGTTCTCCAGGATGAACTCACTTTCAACCTGAAACAGGAAACCAAACATCAGGCGCTACAAATAACCGACAGAAAGCTTTCAGACTTGTGATGCCTACATTCAAGGGTTAATAACCATTATCCTTCAATCATATTTGTTGTCGATTGTTTTTTCCCAATGAGATAAAAAGCTATAAAGAATACACATCATTGGGCATCATTGACAGAACCTACCATGATTTGGGCGATCTCCTCTGGATTATCACCATCCAGGTCAAATTTGAAGGTCACCATCTTCCTATTGTGTGTTTCCAGCTGGCATTCTGCAACTCGGTCTCCCACATTCGAGATCTGCCAAAAGACAAGTCCCAACTATTTTAGTCACCATCAGCAGTAAGAAGTTGAAGAGACGGATCAAAGCCGTTAAAATACGTACATTAAGAACGTTCAGTTTGGCTTTGGTCGACTTTTCGTGGCGAGAGCGGCTGCGTACGGAGCGCCTTTGGTGCCGCTTCAGTGACCGACCCTCATGGCGGCCTCCTGATGTAGAACCATCGTTGCCATCACTAAGACCTGACGCTGTGTCTGAGAGGCAGCTGAAGGACACAAGAAGAGGTTTGACAATTAAATAGTGCAATGCAAGTGAAACCAAATTGAAATTAAAATAAATCATTCCATACCTCTCTCCAGAAGGTGGCACTAGGGCAGAGGGTCCTGCTGGCTGCTCTGCTGATGTGGACTGAGGAACAATCACCGGAGCCTGAAACACAAAAGACTTCTAACAATCCAGCAGCAGTACAGTTTGAATCAAATTAAAAATAACTATATTGTCTTTGGTCTTTAATGTTGCTTAACATTTAAAAATAGGAAGGCATCGAATCAAAATCTGACAATTTTAATATTCTGAATGACCACCAGGTGGTGCTGTTTAATCTAGTGAAACAGGTAACTGGCAGCAGCACAAGACGCCATTATTCAGTGCTGAGACAGACTGTAAATACTGCTGTGCAGCGGAGTTTTCATTTCCCCCAGAAACGGGCCCTTTGCCTCTGCTCGGCTTACAGAGAGATTATTTTGTTTATATAAATCACCACTGCTGTATCGACGCCAGCTCCGGGCCTGGCCTGGAGGTAGCGTTAATATTTTTGTCGGAGCTGTGCTGAAAGTCTACGATTGATTCAATCAAAAAGGATGCCATTTTCAGAGCTGTATGAAATTATGTTTCTCAGCTTTTTAAAACAGTAAACACATTAACAGACCCACACAAATGTATTATGTGCTATTCGAGTACCTGCAGAACAGAGAGGCACGAGGCCTGATAGAGGAAGTATAGGTGCTCTGCGTTGAGTGGAGGAGACATGATGGGAGTACTTGGATCACTGGTCCAAGACTAATGATGCAGAAATGAGCAGCATGCAGAGGGGAAGAGTGGAAGAAATAAAGGCAACAGTGACAGTAATGAGAGTTGTGAGTAAACATTGAAAAAAAAGGAATGAAGAAATGCACATAAAATGGACGACTAGACATTTATTCAAGTACGATGTTAGTACAGTCAAGCTCAGCAGAGAATTAGTGAGTTTGACACATATGTCAGTATGTGTCCTAAAGCAAGACAAAGTCATTTGCATGTTTAAGCGTTCGGCAGGTCGGATGCATGCGTCACCTGTAGCTGCTGAGTTCCTGTCTGAGCCTGCGGCAAAGCGGAACTCTGCAGAGCGCTGCTGCTCTCTGGCTGCTGCTGGGGGAGAGACGGCTGGGTAGTCGGGGGCATCAACACTTGCTGGCTGGGAATCTACAGAAACGGCAAGAAAAAGAAGTGGAGGAGCAGAGATGAGGGCAAAAGATAAGAAGACCTACAACCTGACACATGACATTCAAGTCGGCGCTGAGGTCACGTCCGGAAAAGCTGGTTTCTCTTTCAGCTAATTTTGTCAGAAATTTACTTTGGCTCCTTTCCAACGTGACATCCACTTACCTGATGCACAAAAAACACTACGACAATCAGCAGAGCAAGGTGTCTCCGCATTCACTGGCAACGTTTTCATGCCAAATCCAACGTGCTTTTTGTCAGACATGCGAATTGCACGTGAAAGTTGCCCTTTGAAGGTTTCCTCTAAACAGCAAACCCCCCCACCCCCCACATCCCCCACACTAAACACCAAATTCTGCCATGAGAACCAGTAAAGACAGGTTTTGGCTTCGTTTTCCGAAAGACCGTGGGTGTATTTGAAGTTGTAGCAGGAAAATGGGACATTTTATCTACCTGCGGGGGGAGCGATGGTTGGTAGTAAACTCCGTACTATAAGAAACAAAACATAACACAGGGTGAGAGAAGGAAACTTGGAGAGGAAAAAGAAAGGAAAAAACAACCTACATAAAGGAGGAACAGAGTGGAAACTGTGGGATTCAGTACGATGCTTTCAACGCGGCTCCCTGAACCAGTAAACACAGGCTTTAAAGGCTAACCTATCACCAGCACAGTTTTGCTGATTTTGATCGGGTGAAGTTCACGTTTACTGCGCTGATAGACTGGGTGTGTTCACTGTAACCTGAAATTATCCAGTTCAGGTCAGCAAACCAGGCTTTTCAGTTGGCGTGGAGTCACTCTTCAAAGACAAAGACATGCAGTACAAGTAATACCTGTGAAGGCGCCGCTTGAACAGACTGGCTGGACGGAGCAACAGGAACAGCATCGGGCTGGCCTCCTGGCATCTGAGGTTGAACCTAAAGCGTGACAGCGAAAAACAATATGGGGAAATATTGAAGAAACACTTAAAGGGAAATTCAGCCTTTAAATTTAATCATTTGAAACACAAGGAATATGGTGTGAGGAAAACATTCCAACACATTGGACTGAACTATTTTCTCACCAGAGACAAATGCTGCTGTTGCATTTGGTCATTCTGAGCCTGGGAGCAGGACGCCTGGGACTGAAGGTGCTGACTGGGAGGAGAGGTGTAGGACACGCCAGGCTGAGGAGGCTGAGCTTCGGGAAAGACGGAAGAACCGTGTGGTCTGTCGCCAACGTCCCAGCCTGCGCCAGAGAACAGAAATGCTGGTGTCTGTCGACTGTAAAAGCAAACCGCTGTGCTGCCGTGCAGCCGTTGGTAAATCCAAATATTTACCTCCAGTGTGCTGCAGCTGCTGGTCAGTCTCGGGCTCCTCCGGCTCGGGCTGAGCAGAGGCTACACTCTGACCGGGGACTGCGGCTGGAACTGGAACTTGCCCACTCGACTGGGGAACATACTGGCCCCCCTGCGTCCCCGCAGCCATCTGGTTTGACTGAGGGCTGCTGTAGCTCTGAAGGCTCTGCTGAGAAGCTGCCTGGGCAGGCATCTGCGTGCTGTGTTGTGTCGGTTGTGGAGGGACGTAGGAGGCAGCCGGGGGCACGGGCTGCGACAGAGGCACCTCCACACCGGACTGCTGGCCCGGTTGCTGTGCTGAGGGCAACTGTGTCTGCTGTTCTTCTTCCAGCCTTCTCTTCTCTTGATCTTCTCTGACCTATAAAACAATCAGAAAAAATGTGTTAATATCACTCAAAAGACCATTATAATGAAAACTACTAAGCACAACTACATCCTGTATTGAACAACAGCATTCGATTCAGCATGAATCATAATAATATAAACATTTAATGGTGAGTATGGACACACCTGTTGTCGCTGAGCCCTCTTTCTACTGATCAGAGACACCCTGTCCTTTATGGCCTTCGCAATGGTTTTGTGATCACCGTCGCACACGTAACCAGAATCAACCTGATACAACAAAGACGTTACATATAATTCAGCAACAGCACTTATGCTTTGCGATAATCAGCATGCGACAGATTTAACACATTAAAAGTTGAACCTACCATCTCCTGAGCCACATCCTCTGGGACATCTTTGTTGAGGTCAAAAGAAAACTCAATTGCTTCGTTGTCTTTGTATTTCCCCTTGAGCTTTTTAATGTCTTCAATTCTAAGCCACAGTTTAATAGCCTCCATTTGTCCATCGTCTTCTTCTGCCAACTCCACTCGCACACCTGTATCCTCCTGGAAGAAGGCGTGGTTCAGAAGGTCCTTGATTGAGTACCTGGAAAAATGAAGTCAAGTGGTGAGGATTTTGAGGCGTAACACAAAAGTAGAGGAAATATAAAATTATTGTAAACTTTTTCTTCAGTTCGTAAACCTTTCATCTTTGTTCTGGCGAATACATCCCTCAATGATCTCCTTGACTTCAGGAATGGCCACCTTGTCGAAGCTGCCTGGCTTCACCCCCTAAAGGAAACACAGACGTCAGAATGAGGACTGTTCTCCAAAGCTGAGCAGCCTCACTCCGGATGTCATCTCATATCTCATTTTTCTGAGCTCCGATGCACTGCCTTAGGGCTGACAATGTTAAATTAACTATCTTTTAATAATGCATGGAAGTTTATTTTACAAGGATGTACTGGATGTATTCTGTTATTTAAAATGTTAGGCAAAATACAGACAAATAAATCATCTAATATAAACTAAATTGCGTCACAAGTACATTTTCATGAAGAAATCGCTTGACGAACAAATCAATCACAATTTAATTTAAATTACCTTTTTCTCCTTTGTAGAACACCCAGTATGCATGCAGATGTGTGAAACCGCTAGATATAGAATAAAGTTAACTGGGTGACCGTCAGCTGCAAGTTGTAGTTTGTTAAATTCTACAAGCAGAATCACCTTCGAGCTCAGATTCCAGATAAGGGTCGAATAATTTTAGCTTTTTTTTGTGGTGAAGGTCAAACATCTCGTAGACGTCGTTTCAACCATTTTTTTTGGGGGGGGGGCACTTTAAAGATGCAGAAGGTGAAGTGGTGGATAAGGAGCACATAAGAGAGTGAAGAGAGCCGATGAGAGGTGATGAACTGAGCTAAGAGCAGAAGAAAAGTCCCCGGTGGTTTAAAAATGAAGAGCCGACAGACAACTCAACAGCTGAGCTACATGACAGAAACCCTTCTCCCAAATGAGACGAGGGTTGAGCCGGAGCTATTGACACAATCTGAACATGGGCTCCAGGAGCCACAGAACACTTTATATATGAGCTGACTCCAGCAAATCTGAGTCGGGCGTTATGAGCCACTGGTGGCCCAGAAATAGAGCTGGGAAATGTTTACCATCGGAAAAATCATCCTCAGTAGAATCAAGTGTCAAGCACTTCAGTGTTTGTCTTTTACAGTTAATGATAAACTAAATCTATTGGTTTGGATTTAAAGGTACTTATGAAGATAACAGCCCAGAAACGGGCTTGGCCTCTTTATCTATGGAGTCATTCGAATCACAAATGAATCATATAGGTGACTGTGCAATATAAAGCATACTTGAGCAAACTGTGTGAGTAAGACTAGAAATATGCGCCTCTCTTGTACATTGACTTCCCTTCTGGCATCGTCACAAGACTTAGCTATTCATCGGCAGGAAAACGACAGGACTGTACTTGCTCAACCACTTATCAATCATCCACGTCTCGGGTCGCTGCATTTAACCTAAATACGTGATTTATGAACAGGGGCAGGAAAACAGAGACGGGCAGAAGAAAAGCAGAAGGACCTTGATGGTGGAGTTTTCCTCAATAACAACAGAAATGACCCGGGACACACGGCACAGGAGCAAGGTGTCGGCTAGAATGTAAAATGACTCCACAACTGGACACTAGCCTTCGAGGCACATGGGAAGAGGTGAAGGCAGGGCAGAGGGGTGGCTTGGAGGGCTGAGAGGAACACTTACGCTGGTAACTCTGCGGTAGATCTGTGCAGCATTCTGGCACTCTGAGTAAGGGTACTCTGAGGTGGCCATCTCCAGCATGCACATTCCAAAGGCATACACATCCACTGACTCGTCGTACTTCTCCTCATACATCTCAGGCGCCATGAACTCAGGGGTACCTTAAATCAAAACAACTATTCAGAACTCTGGAACTCCCTTACTCAGAGTGGGCTTCTCATAACCCACTGCCCCTCAAGCTCCTCTAACCCGTGAGGGGTTGAGGAAGAGGAGGATGAGGAGAGTGACCAGCTTGCTGACGCGTCCACGAGGAGAACCTGTGAGGTGAAAGTTGGAAGAGAAAGAGAGAGAGAGAAAAGAAAAGGGGAAGGAAGCAAAAAAGAGAAAGAAAAACAAAAAAGGAGGGAGAAGCCGGGCTCAGTTAGACTGCAGAGAAGAAGGCACGTGTTTGTCTGTGTAAGACCTTCACATGTTGGGATGGAGCAGTGTGACCGAGGGAGCCGATGTGCAGAACACACTTGTTGGCCGAAATTAACGGAGTTTGTGATGTTCAAACATGACAATGAGACACCCGATAGTTCTATTTAGGCCGGGACATTGTGTAATTTGTTCCAAAAGACACCAATCAGCTCTGTAGGGAAAATATGACTAGCTATGGAAATAACTTGACCTTACCTTGCACAACTGTAACCTCGCTCTTATAATACACCCAAAGCTTGACTTACCGTCTCGTCTTCACTTACTGGAACAAAGTGTTATGGTCAAGGCCGAGATAAGTGGATCCCATAGCTAGTAATGAAGCCTAAAAGTGTGCTTCTGCACATCAGCCTTCCATGTTTTCATTACTATTTAATCTCAGGTCTTACACAGAAAAACTTTTTTGTTTATTTGAATGTGATTGCTTCTGAAATTGATGCATAATACAGCACACTGTCAGACTTACCAGGCCCATTAATGATCATACTTACTCAATGACCAGCAGTACCCTATTCATTCCAAACAGCAGAATTGGGCACAGCTGAGGCTAGAGCCTACATTTTAAAAACATACCCAAGAATGTGAAAAGAAAAAAAAGGGGGGGAGGAAAAAAAAAAAAAGAAAAAAATGCTGACAGAGAAAATTTGGAGAGAGCTCCCTGGACACAAAGATGGAGCAAAAAGATTCTGCAGCCCTGCAATATTTTAAAAGACAGTAAGAGACAAACACTAGAAATAAAAACCTGTAGAGGCAAAACCCATAGAAAGATAAGTTAAACATTATTGGAGAAACTGGCAAACAGACCACATATTTCCAAACCACAGAACAAAGACCGGTCTGAGGCAGAACCAGAAGCCATACCTTTAGCCATGGCCAGGTTAGCCTGCAAGAAGGCACGACAGCTATTATAATGATTTTACTGTTTACGAGTGGTAGAAATGTTAGGCGCTACTTACATTCAGTAGATGCCTGGAAAAAAACACTCTCTTTTTGGAGAAACATAGCACAGGAATACTAGGTAACAAAGATCAGACTAGAGAGAGAGTGAGGGCAAAAAGAGAAATCCTTGTGGTTATCTTCCTGAAGATCACCACTGTATTTGGCCTCCATTTGAGCTGTGGTTTGAGAGACAGCTGAAACGCTGTGGTCTGTTTTTGAACCACATCGCCAGAAAAGCATGACAAACGAAAAGGCCGTCCTTAAACACCACAAATTGCCAAACAGTCAAGCCCTCAGAAAAGGTACTGCCCCATGTAGGACAGGGATGAGGAGGTGAGAGTGACTTCAGATTCTTACCTATGACACTCTTGGCAAAGGAGGCGCGCTTGAGTGTGGCCAGTCCGAGGTCTCCAATCTTCACGGATCCTGTCGGGCCCGTGATGAAAATGTTGTCACATTTGAGGTCTCTATGGATGATCGGAGGAGCCCGGGTATGAAGAAAGTGAAGTCCCTTCAAGATCTGTCGGCACCAGCTTCGCAACACTTTGATTTTCATCACCTTGAACCGCTTCAGATAACTGAAAGAACAGAGGTTTATACACTCTCGTTAAAACAGGAAATACATTTAGATATGATCCTTTTATTTGATGAATAATGAAAAAAAAAAAAAAATCAGTCACACTCTCCCCTTTTTCTCACAGCAAACAGTTCCAGTTTATACACCACAAGTTGGATATTGCTTTGTTTACTAATATGTGACTCACGTTTTGAGTGTGCCAGAAGTCATGAGCTCAGTGACCAATACAATGCATTTCCTGCCTTTGGACGGTCCTTCCCATGAGTCATAAAAGCGAACAATGTTGGGATGCTGAAGTCCCTTTAGCATCCCGGCTTCCTCCTTGAAACGCTGGCGCTCGGTTTTTGACAGCTTACGATCCTGCAGGAGACAGAGGAAACTCTTGAATAAACCACACAACACAAAAGCAGGCGTGACTATAAGCACTGAGAACGAAAGACATGAAGGCTATTCTGTAATGAGAACTAAGTGAAGGAATTTTTATCCGTTTAGCATTTGAATGCATTTAATTACAAAGATTCGAAAATAAATCTTTTAATCTAGCTGTTGCTTGAGGTTTTTGTTTTGAAGTGTTGCGTTGCACAGTTCTCTTCACACATAAAATACAAACATATGCTCTGGAACCATTCAACGTACACAGGAATGTGACTCTGTTTTTTCTGCCATATGACCGCTAACCAAAAAGAATCCGTCTGGCTTTATCTGTGATTTCAAGCAAATTCAGAACTTCCATCTAAGAAGATTAGGATAGCACGAACCATAATGCCTCTATATAGGTTTGATCATTGAGAATAAAGCACTTGAGAACACCAGGAAAAAATATGTATGGTTTCATTTTGAATTTTGGGGTTTTCAAAAAGCATCTGTCAGCACCTGAAGAAATGTCAACTGCTTTGCTTGTAAATTTAAGTGCATTAAAATGCTTGTGCTCAGAGAAAATTATTCACAACTCCAGAAAACAATGCATGCTGATATTACCATATAGTGCAGATGGGTCTAAAATTATGCTCTGCACTTCCAAATACAGCTAGATGTCAACAAATGCCTGACAGCTGGGGAGTTGTCAATGAATCATTGCAAATTAAATGTAAACTTGATAGCACTGACTGCTCCTTTAACCGAGTACTGCATGGATAAGGATTAGCATCAATGCCAATGTGGGCTCTGTGCATTAAGAAAAAAAATCTAAAACACGTATAACCACCCATCTCAAGTTACCTGAACAATTCCTTCTGTGACCTACATTCACAACAGGCATGACTGCAGGGCAACAGAACCACGGCTGTCAGACTTGGCCCGGTGAAAACTTGCAGCCAAAGACCTCCCCTGAAATCCACAGAGACCTGGCCAAGGGCCAGGCTGTCCAGGAAATACAGCCCCTTTGTGAGCACGGATCACGTTTTAGAATCTGAGAGGCTGCGCTCGCCAGACACTTGAAGGATATCTTAAGCAAGGCTACTCAGTCGCAGTTTTAAATATTGTGCAGGGTGGTGGGAGAATTGTATTTTTTTTTTCTCCTGGGGGGAGAAGGGAGGAGGAGGAAGAGGGTGTGTATGTGTTGGTGGAGGGGGCAGACAAATGAAAACAGAGCGAACTCTATCAGAAATAGCTGTTGCGAGTGAGAAGAAACAACCACAAATGAATGCAAGGAAAAACAAAGTGAGAAGAGAGAAAAGGAAGCTCCACCATGCAGTTGAACCAACTGACCTACTTTTTGGAGTATTTATCTTGTTGTTTGGGGTGGGTGGTGCTTTCCCTTTCTATATCTGCGCACGATGTCAGAGCAACCATACAAAACATCAACAGCTGCATTCCTCCACTCTCAGACTTTAGATGAAAACATATAACACCACAAGAACCTTTGCCTTTTAACTTATCACTCATCACACTATTGGATAACTGGCACCATTTTCACTCACTGTCTGCAAAACGTGAAAACAAAACAGTTCAAACTGAACTAAAGTATTTCAGTTTTTTTCATTTCCGGTGAAGTAAGAACATTAATATTGACAGAGAATGATCAGAGGAGGATGCAACAAACTGGCAGTGGCTACATAAATCATGATTGTTTTTTTTTTTGTAATGCAGAAAATATGTGGTTAAAACACAATCTGATCATCTTTCAAATTTCTGAACTGGTTCCCCACACACTGTTACACAAATTCCTGTAAAAGGAATTTACTGTCACGTAATCTTGACGACCTTAAACTTAACAGTCTTACCATCCCCTGAAAAATGTAACTGGGGTGATTCATCTGTTGGAGAGCAACACAAACTGTGCTGGGGGACAGGTTGTCAACTAACAGTCTTCAGACAAAAGATGGGGGGAGGGGGGGAATTTCCTGGCTCAGTTTTCAGTTTCTCACTCAATCTGACATTTTCTACATTTGACTGAAAGATGTCAACACAACCCATGATATATTTTGACATGTAACAGGAAAAAAAATGCAGAAAGAAATCAATTCACTAAACTAAGAATCATAATGTTGAGGGCATTTGTTTCAATGAACTGCAAGGTAAAGGTCCTTTAAGGTCATAATTAGCATCCTATGTTGAGTCTGTTTACAACCACTGGGCCCATACTGTATTCACATTCCCAGCAGACTTTATTCGAAGTGCTCCACAAGCAATGCATGCAGACCAGGGACCGACCACACAGGTGGACTTGGTCTGCAAAGTTGTGGCAACTGCTGCGTTCACGCTTCCACAAATGAACAACACTAATGCAGCAAACATATCTGGATTTGATTCAACTGGTACAAACGTAACAAGTTTGGACATATAACTTTTGTGTTTGACTAGAGGTGTTTAGTACACAACAACTCATTAAAAAACACACCGAAAGGAGGCATCACTTGACTGGCATTTGCTTGAAACAATCATTCCTAATTACTGACCTGAGACCAGCCAAACTTTAGACTGTCTACCTCATAAACATACACATAAATAAACACACCCAAGTCACCACTGGTGTTAAAAGTTAGCATCAAGTCGTGAAATATTATCGGTTTTTATAGACTGCGCGCACGCTTTATGACAGTTGAGGTGTCAAACTAACCTGGCACGCACTGGGGTACTAACAGCCGCTGCATTTAAATCACAACCGCTCTGGCAAAACAGGCATGAGTCAGTTCACTGAGAGGCTGGAGTTCAAGTGCTGCCTCTACAAAACGTGTGCTGCCTACTACCTGACCGCAGGACCTGCGGGAAAACAAGACTAAAACGCTCTTTGAAAGAAATAAAAACAATACACAGGGAGTTGGAGGTACATCTTCTAATTATTATGAACACAAATGAGAATAATGAAGGGGATTTCATATATTTAAAAAAAAAAAAAAAATCTTAACATATTTCACTGCATACTTTCTGCATAGTTTGGACACTTAGTAAAAATCAAAAGCATCTTGTTTTGACTCAGAGCAACTCAAAAGCAAAGATACTGAGTCAGAGATACTGTGATTGGGCCTATCCAGTAGTAGATAAGGGATGTCAAACATGCATCCTGTAGCCAGAACCGGCGTGTCAGCTTTTTATAAATACACACAGGGATGGTAACAGGAAATTAAAGCCGCAAGCGGCATTGGACGGGACCTCGCCCTCTGGCAAGGTGGCCCGACTGAGGTCGTCCTCGTACCTTGATGACCGAAGTCCAAGTCACTGGGAACCTTGCTCCTCCATAGACTTCCAGCACTTTCTCACCCACTAACATGGAGTTGTTAGCATCCCCCATCCACTGACGTGGAGCTTTTAGCATCTGTCATCTGCTAACATGTAGCTGTTAGCATCCCCCATCTGCTAACAGGTAGCTGTTAGCATCTCTCATCCGCTAGCAAGTAGCTGTTAGCATCTCTCATCCGCGAGCAAGTAGCTGTTAGCATCTCCCATCCACTCACATGTAGCTGTTAGCATCTCCCATCCGCTCACATGTAGCTGTTAGCATCTCCCTTCCGCTATCATGTAGCTGTTAGCATCTCCCATCCGCTATCATGTAGCTGTTAGCATATGTCATCCGCTAACATGTAGCTGTTAGCATCTCCCATCTGCTAACATGTAGCTGTTAGCATCTCCCGTCTGCTAACATGTAGCTGTTAGCATTTCCCATCCGCTAACAGGTAGCTGTTAGCATCTCCCATCCGCTAACATGTAGCTGTTAGCATCTCCTATCCACTGACATGGAGTTGTTAGCATGTCCCACCCACTAACATGTAGCTGTTAGCATCTGTCATCCGCTAACATGTAGCTGTTAGCATCTCCCATCCGCTAACATGTAGCTGTTAGCATCACCCATCCGCTAACATGTAGCTGTTAGCATCTCCCATCTGCTAGCATGTAGCTGTTAGCGTCTTCCATCCGCTAACATGTAGCTGTTAGCATCTCTCATCCGCTAGCATGTAGCTGTTAGCATCTCTCACCCGCTAGCATGTAGCTGTTAGCATCTCTCACGCGCTAGCGTGTAGCTGTTAGCATCTTCCATCCGCTAACATGTAGCTGTTAGCATCTCCCATCCGCTAGCATGTAGCTGTTAGCATCTTCCATCCGCTAACATGTAGCTGTTAGCATCTCCCATCCGCTAGCATGTAGCTGTTAGCATCTCCCATCCGGTAACATGTAGCTGTTAGCATCTTCCATTCGCTAACATGTAGCTGCTAGCATCTCTCATCCGCTCACATGTAGCTGTTAGCATCTTCCCTCCGCTAGCATATAGCTGTTAGCATCTCGTATCTCTCACCCGCTAGCATGTAGCTGTTAGCATCTCTCACCCGCTAGCATGTAGCTGTTAGCATCTTCCATCCGCTAACATGTAGCTGTTAGCATCTCCCATCCGCTAACATGTAGCTGTTAGCATCTCCCATCCGCTAGCATGTAGCTGTTAGCATCTTGCATCCGCTAACATGTAGCTGTTAGCATCTCTCATCCGCTAGCATGTAGCTGTTAGCATCTCCCATCGGCTAACATGTAGGTGTTAGCATCTCCCATCCGCTAACATGTAGCTGTCAGCATCTCCTATCCGCTAACATGGAGTTGTTAGCGTGTCCCACCCACTAACACGTAGCTGTTAGCATCTGTCATCTGATTCAGCAGGGGCCACGACAATGGATTGCAGTGCGGGAAGCTCCATTGCCGTGGCCCCCGCTGAATCGGTTGGATTTAAATAACTTCTGAAGGAATCCAAGATGCACCATGTTTGTCTGAGTGAGTATATGAGCAGGCACACTCCTATAAATAAGGTCCAGGTATCCAAAAAACCGGAGTTGCCCTTTAACACTGTTGAATTTGAAATTATCCCTGTGCTTTGTTAAAAATGTCATATTTTGCAAAAATATGGGGTGTGAGGCTCTTATTTTGATAGTCATGTCTGCTCCACTATGTCAAACACCAATATATCCATGTGAGTGTGATTCCATACATTCATTTGCCTGTTTGAGCAGCAATCCATCACTCATGTGTGATTTGTGGTCACGGTGCGCCATCTACTGTGGAAAGCAGGGACAACATGCAGAATGTTTTACAGCAGCTCTCAGATCAGCCCTGAGGCTCAATGCCCATATATGGCATAAGTAGGTCACATGATGTTAGAGTGTGACTCGGCAGACACACAGTTTCTCTTTGGTCAAAACAGCTGGGGAAATGCATTTCCGTGGACCAAAGTGAGCAAACAATGTCAGAAAGTGATAGGAAATTTAGTTGTCTTTCACTGTAGAGCTTTTCAGAGCAGTCAGACTTATAGTTTTGAAACGGGAGGCTTAATTGATGAAGAAGGAGAGAGTTTTTGAGCAAAATTTGAGCAAAATTTTGAGCAGAAAGTGTGAATGACGGACTTCCTGTTGCATTTAGGTCATAGGCACGAGTGAGAAAGTTGTAGATCTCGATGAGACGAACGCGTGCATATGTTTCTTTTCTCTGTACCACACTGTGAAGGGTGAAACAGTCCATATTAGTGGTTTTTGAGTGAAAAGTGTTTTGAGGCACATTTGATTTGACAGGAAATAACGGACTTCCTGTTGGATTTAGGTATAGGTATGTCTCTTGGTAAATTGTAGAGCTCGATGAGACGAACTCATCCATGTTGATTTTATTTCTCTGCGACATTCGTGCGGGTTGCACTGTCCATTGTAGTGTTGCAAGTGCGTTTTCAGACTTCAAACTTTAAGGGTTAATAAAATCCACACCCTGAGACTTTTGAAAAAGTTTTTAACAACTTTTAGAGAGAAACTTGTCCTCTATTATTTGGAACCACTCTGATGTCTCTGCGACAAGCGGTCTCGGAGCAGATAATTTTTAAAGGAGGAGTCATTTTCGGCTGATTTTCATCAAAATTTGACATATAACTCGAAATAGCGGACTTCCTGTTGGATTTAGCATAAAAATATCAGATCCTTTTTTGTAGATCTCAAGGAGACGAACGCATGAGAGTTGGTTTGATCTCTCTGCGACATTCCTGCGAGTTACGGTGGGCTTTTTTCACGTTTCTAGGTGGCGCTAGAGAGCGGATGGAGTTAAGGGGTTAATTTTTCAATAGGATAAAATTTTTTGCCAGTCTGCATGTGCCTGCCAATTTTGGTGAGTTTTTGACCATGTTTAGGGGGGCAAAACTGCGTTTAAAGACGCCAGGAGTATAATAATAAGAAGAAACGAACGAAGAACAATAGAGGCCTTGCCCTCAGGCAAGGTGGCCTCAGTTGAGGCCACCTCGCCCTCGGGCTCGGTCCCTAAAAATAGTTCAGCTGAAAGGTCTGGGAGTCTCCTGGGCCATACACCCACCTGAAGCTGCAGGTTGTTAATTACTGTTCATTTCTACCTAATTTAGCTAGATTTTATAAAAGAACAACCTAAGAATTGTACCTTTTTGCTCACAAAGTAGTAACACCAAATCCGGGCTGTAAGTAAGCGACATATTTTAGATGCTGAATGTTGCGGTCTAAAGAGAATTACTGTTGCAGTTGGTTATTTATGTTATTACCATATCAATACACTGAGATGAAGCATGGCTGTGTGCATCCCCTGAACGGAAACGAGTTTGACACTTTAATGTAGTAAATTGCAAGATAAAAGAAATGGCGTTGCTACACATTGTAGAAATGTGTTTGTTGATATGATTCTGGTATTGATTTTAATTGGTGAACAGATAAACCAGATACAATGATGTTAACTTCACCTGTAGTTGCCAAAGCCTGCTACTATTTGAACAAATGAATGACCTGAGGCGTTTCAACTGTATTTAACTCTCATCTTACGCCAGTTAACCAGTGTCACTCAAGCAGAGAGAAGAATACTGCTTCTAGGCAAAGGCCATCATAAATAACCCAACAACTCTAAAATTAGACTGAGGGGGGAAAAAAAAGCAGGGGTCATGCCAAGGGCTGGCTCTGTCAGGTTCCTACACTGAGTCTGACACTAAGAGCTCGATGTAGCTCTCCATGCCACATAGACCAGGATTTTGAACAATAGCTAAAAGTCAAGGAGCCTGGCTAACAGTCTGATCCTCAGCTACTTAGCTGCTGCGTGAAAAGCCGTTTCTCTGTTGGCAGAATTCCAGAGCATGCCCAAGGAAGTGTGACACGTGGATCAAAGATCACTGCTGAAAATGTTTAGCTTTGTTCTTCCCGCTGTCACCCAGTAAGAAAGAAACAAAAAGAAAAAAAAAAAAACAATTTGCTCAGAATGACCATATGCATGAAGAACAGAATAAACTGTGGTTTTGAGACATCTAAATCAGTGAATGAAAGCTTCACATTTGGAAAGGTCACAATCTTCCACCGAGTGAACATCATACAGAAACTCCTGTATTGCTAAACACCTACTCAGTTCAAGTCAGCGCGTCTTCAATAGAAGTCTACCACTTTTACTATTCATGTCAGTAATCTAACCTTGAGACTAGCAATCCTAAAAAGCAAGTCACAGTGTTGTACCAGTTGGGTATAGCCTGTCACTCCCTGCGAATGCCATGAGGCAGCTGGAAAGAGAGCCCTCAAAGCTTGTGAAGGATGCCTTGTCCTCATCTTTCAAAGTCTGGCTGGAGTCAACCATGGGGAGGAAACGAGAGAACGATGACATGGTCGAAAAAGGATGAGTGGGCAAGAAAGGGGAGGTCCCTGAATGTATTTCTCCCTTTTCCTCGACTTCCTCTCGGAGATGACCTACTTATTGTTCAGACATGCCTGCAACGCGAGATGTGAAACAAATGTGTGGGTTCATGGGTGGGTGAGAAGGGGGAACGCCTAAAATTCTTAAGACGATTGTGGACAGATGGCCTTCCAGACTGAACATGTGACAGCCATCTCATTTTAAACTTTCTGTCCTGGCTGACGGAGAAGAATGCAAGCGTGTGGATTCAGTCTTCCAACACTATTTCTCCATCTTGGTAACTTTTTCGTCCTGGTTTCCTATACGGAAATAAGTCATATGACTAAAACTTCACCTTGTGGACAAGATGCTAAAGGCGGTCACATGGTAAAACCTGTCAGACTTGTTTCATTGGGAAACAGCCTTGTGATTTGCTGCTGCTGCTCTTTCAACTGACATCAAATTCCCAGAGTGCTAATAAGTGGCAAACCTGATTAATGTGCACATCACTGATTCTGGTATCAACAGCAAGCAGGCAAATTAATTAGATGAGCCTCCGCTGGTTTCTTTATCAGTATAACCCTTGAAATGAATTTGATCGTATTTAATGTGCTTTTCAGGAAAATTGCATTTTTTTCATGCAACCGAAGCGGAAATTGTTCAGACTTTTACTATCAGTAGCTCTCTAGAAAAAAAACTGGATGCAATGACAAATGCAGGGGGAAAAAAAACATCTGAAAAATTAAAATAGTGTTCACTAAAATTCTAGTTCAAAGAAATGACTGAAACAGTGGGATCATGCGACTGCTTCAGCAGCCTGTGCCATGTGACAGGGATTTCAGCTCTTCATCTGTAACACTGGAACTTCTGAGCTCACAGCTAGAAGAGGAATGAGGGTGTCTGGTTGCACACTCATATTACAGGACTAACAATAAACTTAAGACACAGCCTTCGAACTCCGGAAAGCTCATTGAATGAATTTAAACAAGCCTTTCGCATCGAGTTGGACAAAAGCTCAGCCAATGCCAACACCACACGAGCAGGTATTAATAGAAATCTTTTTCCCCAACTCAGTCATTGAAGTTTCAAATTCCTTTTTACACTTGCAGAGAAATCACAGAAAACCACTCGAAAGCAGAAGCTATTTAGACATTGTTGCCAATCGTCAGTCTCATACCTTCTGTATGTTTCACAAACTGAAAACTTACAATGAGCAAATTTAATAACCAGTAAAAAAAAACTAAACTGTGCAAAGTTCACTGTAAATTCATCAAGATCTCAGTAAAATAAAGTAAATTTAAAAAAAATATGAGTGATGTACACAACCTCAAACAAGGCTCAAACACTGGAAGCACAAAATGACTGAATTCAGCTTGACACAGGAATAAGTTGAGTGAAACGGTGAGGTGAGGGATTGTGGGGGAGTTGAGAGGGAGGTGGAGTGATAGTTTAGAAGCAGGCCTTGGCAGGCCAGCCTGCTGTGCTTCACACAGGAGATTCCTCTGTGAGGAATGTGACCCATTTTGCATTCACACAAGCATTGAGAGCAGTAAAGCACGGAGCATGCGCATGGTTTGGCCTGCGTGAGAGGGGGGAAGGGCACGTGTCTGTAATCTTCACATTGTTCTAAAACCAGTGTGCATGCGTAGCTGCGCTCCTATCTGTTGCCGGGTGAGGCCTATTGCATTCAGGACTGGGTGAAAGCGTGACAGTAAAAGCACACATTCATGTGGTGAATGAGGTCAAACTCTGCTGTGGGCCATATAGCTGCTATAATGAGGCAGACGCAACTACGTTTTTTTTTTTTCTTTTTTAAAGGGACTCTGAGATTTAAACTAATGTTGGAAAAAAAGAAGAACAAAGTTCAAATTCTGCAGATCATAGATATGAGATTTTCTAAATCAAACATGTGATTCATCCAGCTATGGCCTCTGAAACTGAAAGGTCAATAAGTCAAACTTTCATGGTTTTTGTACATTTTAGGTAAGATGTAATTCTTAATGAGAATACAAAATAATGTGTTTTTTTTTTCAGATAAAACATTTCTCAGTTTTACCATCTACAATCCTGGTTTTGCAAACTGATTAATAAATTAAACAGATGGAAAAACCTAATGTCAAGTATCAACTCTGCACACTGCCACTTTAATGTCTAACTTCAAATCTTGTTTATGGTCATCGCCTGTGTCAAGCACAACTCATAAAGTTATAACCACCCATTAAACAAGTTCCAACAATGCCCCATAATTTGCCAATGTCTTACGGTAATCTTGGCACCTTTAGCTTTTACTGTCACTCGAGGCCACACTGTCAAGGCTGCAGATGGCAAAATGTCAAGTTTAACTCTCGTTTTGATGATAGGTGTACAGAGATAAACGAAACTTGAATTCATGCAATGTTTTGAGCTGGCTGTTATCCATAAAATGAAGAATAATATAAGCAAAATTTACTCCTGAGGTCACCCTAATTGATTTCTTGAATGAGTTTGAAGGATTCGAATTTCTACAAGAGAATGAAGGCATGTAAAACAAATATTACCTGCAGCTCACACCAGGCCACCTCCACAGTGGTTTCGGTATCCAAGCCCTTGTAGACAGTCTTGAAGGAGCCACGGCCGATTTCTATATCGAACTTCAGGAATCGACCATCAGGTGATGTTCCCACTGCCTTGGTCTCTGCCTCCTCGATGTCCTCTTGAACTCGTTTCTCAGCCTCCCTCTGCTCTGCCTCTGCGCGCGCTTTGGCAGAATCCTTATCTTCTTCCTCCCCCTCTTCTTCTGGATGTCCCTTTGCCTCAGCGATTCTTTCAGGTCCTGTTTGACTTGGCAGTTCCGTTCCTAAGCGTGTTACAGTGTGGGTAGCTACCAACACCTCTCCATCATAGCTATCTTGAGCGACAGCAGGCTCTTGCTCTGAAGGCACTACATTCACCTTGTCTTTTTCATTATCCTTCCCCTCTTCTCTCTGTCTTCCACTGCTCGCAGACTTTTCATTCTTAGGTAAACTGGGTTCAGTCTTCTGTAAGTGTGTACTAACAGCCGTTTGGCGCAGGGGGACAGATTCCCGTTGCTGGACTGGTTGCGGTACAGGGATGGGGATTTTGCTAGGTAAAGGGAGGGCCAACGCGGTGGCATTGGAATCGCTGATGACACTACGGCGTAAAAAACGATGTTCAGCGTTACATCGATCTCGCTCCATGGTGTGATGCCGGCGACTGACTTCTGCAGGCCGACCCTCACTCACCATCGAATCCGAACCGGAACTGGGGCCGTTCCGACTTTTCTGGGGGGGGGCCAGGAACTTCACCATTTTGTCGTCTGGCTTTTCCGACATCCCACCACCCACACAAGTAAGGGGGTACAATATCTGAAAATTTAAAAAAATAATAATTCCATGTCGGCCCAAAAGGCTTCTGGGGGGTCTATCTGTGCTTTAAAAAGAAAGAAAGATAGAGAGAGCGAGGACTTTGATCAGCGGCTGTCTTTTTTTCCTGCTCAGAGACAGTCTTTATATTTATAGTGTGGGGACTGAAGTAGTAGGATGGGAGGTGTTCTCTCATAAATGGAAAAAGACTGAACACCACAGCAGAATGCAGAGTGCTGATGTTGACACACAAGTCTCTTTAAGTCCACACCATCCATCCTGTAAGACACAGGGTGCTGCTTCGATCAAGCATAAGGAATCACTGGAGGGGAACAAGCATGCAGAGCCTACAACAGGTACTGGCAATAAGCACTCTGGTGCAGGAAAAGGCAGGCTGGACAGTTTGGATTCAATCCGTGTCACTGCAAGAGAAAACAGAAAACACAAGCATGATGATGTGTTTCACAAAGTAACCCATATTATATCAAATGCCGACAAGACATGAAACAAACCAGCTCCGGGTTTGTGAATATAGTTGACAGTAAACACAAATGTTCATAACATTACTATGGTCAGTTTAAACAGAGTATATATTTAAAGAACTGAAAACTGATAGTGAAATTATCTTAATTACTACACTATTGTGTGATTATATAGCTTCATTCTGTCATTCAAGTTCTGTCTCTCCAATACTGTGTCTAATTAAATGTCATGTAGAACACATGTCCACCTCTAAAGCAGGATTTTCCGGCCATGACCTAAACAACATAATCAAACACATGAAATAATTCTTACACTAAGAGATGTGGTACAAATTCAAAGAACATCGTTGGCCGGCAGATTAAATGATTATGTTTTTGGGTTGGATTTGCGAATATGGGCTGAATAAATTAGATTAGTGCATTGTTATACGAGCGTCGAACCCCATCCTTTAAAGCTGCAAAACAGACATTTAATTCTGGCTGTAAACCATCAGTGACATTCCATATGGGAGTAACAGAGGGAACGGTTTTTATTGCAGCCCTTTTAGTACTGCTTTGATCATGCAAAACTGCAATGCTAAGCTTGTTACTTATTATTCATCTCTGTCCAGCCCTGGCTGCAGCCATTATCAGCAACCATAATGAAAGAACCACACCGGATAACGAGAGCTGCAATAACGACCCACATAAATTAATCAGCTGCGCGATTTGACCGTGTAGGCATGTACAAACACACGATTATTACATACCAATGTCTTCGCTGGTATATAAATGTCCCTACGCCTATTTGAAGCGAAAAAAAATCGAGTTCGGCGTTACAAAGCAAGGAGGAGCAGCGGCTCTTTGTTAGCCCGCTAACGAGCACCGAGCTAGCTCGCAGCTAGTTAGCTGGCGGTTGGCTCATCCCCCAACAGGGAAACGATAACCAGGGATGACTAATTTCCGCGTCTCACATTTTAAAAATGTGTTCCGCCCCCCTCGCTGGCCTTGCTTATCATGATAGCCATTTCTACTAAAGACGCGTCCGATGTATCTTTACTCTTCCATTCCCGAAATTAATTCTAAAGTTCATCGAGATTGTTTCTTCCATTGGGTGATTTAGCATCACACCGGATAGCAGGCCCGGTGAGCCGCCGGTTTAGTGAGCTGCCCATCAAGCTAACGTTAGCCAGGCGGGTCTAATGGCCTAAAGAGGCGGATCACTTCAGCCTCCACGTTTGAAGTTAGCCTCCGATTCAGGGCTTTGATTTCACATTACATGGTAAGATTATGGGCAATATTATAACAAAACAGGAGCAAAACGTTAAAAGCGAATTGAAATCCGTGATTTTTTTTTTTTTAAAGACGGATAGATTTACTAATTTTCGTCATGTCTGGACAGGAGGGTCTCAGAGAGGCCAAAACTTACTCTGGTTTAGAAAAACAAAACATACAGGTGTAATGTACTTTTTGTTGTACAATACAAACACGTGACAACTAACTAGATCAGGATATAAACAATTGCTAGATTGAATGCTCCCCACACGAGGGAACAATGTAAACTGTCCTCTTTTTTTCAGATTAGAAAGACAAAATCAAACCTTCAACATTCATGATTTGAGGTTTGAGGTTTTGAGTGTGGCAACTTCCGAGTCTAAGCGTGGTCACACAGTCAACAGGGATTTCACGTCTTCAAAAACTTTGGGCCAACAGATTAGTCCACTTCAGATCTGACAGCTTCCTGACGAATGTCACGCATGTCAAAGATTGAAATGTTATAAATCAAATATCAGCAATGTCTGAAACTGGGTTTGTATCCTCTGGTACGAACAGAAAAGATTTGACAGATCTTCAGCCTTAAAGTTCGTCAGATCTACATTTAGATAAAGAATAACAGTCAGAATGTCAGTGTGGGGCGGCCTCTCGTACGTTGTGCATTGAGAAGTGATTTGTTGACGATCTGATTTAATAGTCTAGTCAGTAGTGTCTCCGTTTCAGGCAAAAATATGTGGTATAAGAAGTCGAACAGATATACACAAACCGTCTGACAGTTCATTACCGCATTTAGAGGAGTCTTTAAACAGTTTTCTATCATGTGGGTCCTCGTAACTCCCGTACGGAGGCTAACTTCACTGGCGTCCTCCAGGTTGTCCACATTCAATTAAACGCTCTCTGCAAGCGACAACACTCGCGGTCGTTTGTTGTTATTACGCAGTTGACAATGGACATTTGAACTGCTTGTTGAAGTCCGGTATCCATATTAAAACTGGAAGCACCACATTTGATTGAGCGAAATGCGTCTGTGTTTCACAACCTGACGCCGACGTCCTGTGCTCTCCGGTGGTCATTCCGCTTTAGCTAACAGCTAACCGGCAGAGACGTACCTCGATATCGTGTCCACAACACCAGCGACGCTGGAAAAAAAGATATCCAAACGTGTATCCGTCCTCAAAGATATGAAACAAGACGAGTATGGAGGCGACAGGCCCGATAGGGTTCTGTTTAGCGAACGCTGCGGTGCGGGCTTCTGTGACGCTTTCAAACAGGCAGCGGCGCAGTTCGCTTCAGATTGATGAAGAAACGGCTTTTGTTAAAGCGCCTGCGCCGCTCAGCGATGACCTCATAACCGTGACACACACACACACACACACACACACACACACACACACACACACACACACACACACACACACACACACACAGAGGTAAGACACATGACAATAAAAGTGGACAAGTCATACTTCAGTCATGCTGCACCTCAAATCAATCACACCCAACTTCAACACACACACACACACACACACACACACACACACACACACACACACACACACACACACACACACACGCACACACTCAAAGACAGGACTTGTGTGTTGTATGGACTTGCTCCTTACTTATTACTAAGCTGGTGAACAATCCACAGTGTACGTGCTTTTTACCTCTCTTGGCTGTAATCACCAATGGCATTCACTGGATAAATCATGCGTAAAAGCTGAATGGATGGGTGGATTAAGCAAACTGTCACAAGTAAACAGCGATCAACGAGGAGTGAAAATAGGATGACACTGATTGCAGCTGTTAAGCTGTGCACGGAAAGGAGAATATCCCTCATTTATAAAACTTCTGGTGGTTCACCTAAGAACATTAGGAAGTTCCTCACATGCAAGCATAATAGAAGAATTGCCTAATCATGTATCTTATTTCAGATAATACATACCAAAATATCAATATTTTATCTAATAATAGTGATGAGTCGTAGGCAAAATGACATGGTCATACAATATATTAGTCTTAGTTTTTAAATTTTGTGGAAAAAAAATCCCGACACCATCGACCCAGCCTTAATTCACTAGTAAACACTGCCCCCTGCTGGAATTTATTGACTTACAAATTAATGCCAAACCTATTTTAAATGAAACACTGAATCATGAAAGCATTTTTTTTGTCAGAGAAGATGAACATTTACATTAATGGCGTGACTGTGAGATCAGGAGGGGATCTGCTGAATTTCAAGGATGCAAACTTTCAGTCTTACTCGATTTGCAGATTCTTGCATTGCATTCACCCCCCAGCTGACCACATAGTTTTATGTTTGCAGTGAAGCTTTGTCTTTACGACAAAAATGCAGGTGTAGCTCCGCACCTTCCTTTCTCCACCCCCAGGTCGTGACCGCGCATTTAAAATTTAAAGCGTGGCGACGAAGGCGGTCGTGCACGCGCAGCGGAGGCTTGACGTCACTGAGGCGCCCTGGCTCTCCTGAGCCGCTGCTCCTGCTGGCGAAAAGATGGCAAAATCAGATACACGTTTATCCAGCTTCTAAACGTGAAATGCCCGCTTTTGCACCCGATTTCCGTCTGGTTGAAGATTCAGTGCTGGCGCCGATTGGAGCTGCAGCAGACAACGTGAAAGGTAGTTTGTTTGGAAGGATTTTTTTTTATATCTATGTATACCCCACTGGCTTTTGTGTTAGCGAGGAAAAACAGGGTATTCCGCTTGACCACATAAATCGGATGGACTAGTCTCCGTGTGTAACGGTGAGTTTAAGGTCAGGAGTGTGTTTGATCCGCCTAATGATCGCTGAAGGTGTGTGTGTGGACATGTGAACGAGGAAACCCGGAGCTTGAAAGCAGAAACGGCAGAGCACAGAGGGAGGAAAATGGATATGGTTTGATATGGGTGTCTCCAAAGCAGACGCTGTACGGTGTCGGCAGGATTGTGGAAAACGCTTTAATCCCGGTTAAATAACACATATTCTCACTCGGCACAGCCCGAACCGACCACATCAAACATCTATCCATCCATTCGTGTGCTTATTATTCATTTTATTGTAATTTTTTTCCTCATATCTTGGGGATTTTTTTCCCCCCTCACAACGTCCACCATGGACAATTCCCATTTCCCTCCCTTGCTAGTTTTAATCCTTAGAGTCAGCACAATGTACAGAGGATTCAGGAATTCACAGTCTATTTTACAGACAGTGTGAGCCATCGCACAAAGGTTAGAGAGGAGTGTAGCGGTGAGCAGAGAGGCAGCAGGAATGCAAGCCTGTGCTGTTAGCCGGTGCCATTAGCTGCTAGCAAGGCCACGCAGACTCAAGTTGAATAACTGTGCAGGGTATTTACTCCACACACACCAGAACAGTGTCAAACAAAAGAGCCTATTCACGACGATCCACAAATCATTTCCAGCATTAAATACCTGCGTTTCGACCGAAAGAGTGGGACTGAGTGTGCCGCAATCAAATTTGTATTTTATTGCAGACGACTCGAAATCTACTAGTCACTAAACTTCTGAATGCTTTTGTTGTAAAGCTTTTATTACACTGCGGATGATGTATTATGGGTGTAAACGTGTTAAAATTCATACCGTTATCTTAGCTGTCTGTGTACTGCAGGGTTATTCAAGGTAACTCGGTGAACCACACTCACCCTCAAAATGAACTGATGAGAAGATTCAAGCAAGAAAAGAAATCAGTGTTACTTAACAACACACCAACTGGATAATTTAAGTAAATAGATCCAAACGAAATGATAAAACTGGAAGCAGTTAATGGGATAAAGCTAAATCACAGTTCATAAGATGAATTCAGAGTTCTGCCTCCGTTTTATTGTTGGTGGAAAAACTAGTTTTAGTCCTGCTTCACTGACTTGACGTGCATTCAGTTGCTTTATTGTTTACAACAGCAGCTTTTGTGTGCTATTGTTGCCCAGTTTTAAAGCTCGGCTGTGTTCTCTTTTCAGATTGATGTCAGCGTCTGCAGAGCTGGATTACTCCCGTCAGAAGAGAAAAATCTGTTAGTGTCGTCTGGCTCTGAAAGTGGAGAGAATCGGACCTCTGGTGTATCATGATCATTGTGCCCGCTGTGCCCAGTTGAAGCAGGATCCCCGGCACACAGTATTCACGCTATCTGTGGGAGTCAGAGAGACGTCGGCGTGCTAGGTCACTTCAGCTGTCAGCTTCTGTCACCTGTCCCAGCGGAAGATGTACGGTAGCGCCCGCTCCGTCGGCAGGGGGGATGCCAATCACAGCGCGGGGAGGGATGCAGGCGGGACCGGCAGCCAGGGGTCCGGCCGTTCCCCCCGCCTCCCTCGCTCGCCCCGGATGGGACACCGTCGCACCAACAGCACCGGAGGCAGCGGAGGAGGACCCGGAGGTGCGGGAGGCAAGACCCTCTCCATGGAGAACATCCAGTCCCTCAACGCTGCGTACGCCACCTCGGGGCCGATGTACCTGAGCGATAACGAAGTCGCCATGGCGGGAGACCACCTTCCAAAGAGTGGCGGGACAGTGACGACGATGGGGAGGCAGAGGGTGACGTACGGTTCCAGAGGTAGCAGCAGTGGAGTCGTAGCCGCCAGCACTCCCAATATCTCCACCTCAGTGCCTGCTAATGCTGTGCTGCCAGCAGGCATGATGGCAGGCGACGCTCTGGCGTTTGGAGACCACCACATGGCCTCCACGGTGCCCCACTCTTTAAGGCAGGCCAGAGACAACACCATCCTTGACCTGCAGGCTCAACTGAAAGAGGTATTTGGCAAATTGTAGACTTGTTGAAGAAGCCTTTGAAGGTTCGGCCGACTGAATATTTATGCCTGTTTTTCCGGTTTCTCCAGGTTTTGCGCGAGAACGAGATGTTGCGGCGAGAGGTGGAGGTCAAGGAGAGCAAGCTCAGCTCTTCCATGAACTCCATCAAAACCTTCTGGAGTCCCGAGCTGAAAAAGGAGCGAGCGCTCAGGAAGGACGAGGTTTCCAAAATCACGGTTTGGAAGGAGCAATACCGTGTTATTCAGGACGAAGCGCAGGTGAGCATTTCCCAGGTTTTCTTCAGAGTGTGTCGACTTACTTTCCTGCAGATGCTGAATGTACTTGAGCAGAGAAATGCGCTTCACCGACTCAAAGTGTCAGCTTTAGTCTGAATGTGGTTCTCGTTCTATTCTCTCTGCATAGGTTAGGAGCAGTTTTTGAACATCTAGTTAATCCTCTTATATGCAGCTGTATGCTCATGCTTAGCAGATGAAAGAGCGTGTAAGTCTAATGGCTGTATTAGCATCTCTGTATGTTTGAGAGCGGCCTGGATGTGGAGAATAGGGAGGGGGGAAAAAATGCAGAGAAAGCTAATTTAGAAGCCGGTAGACGTGCAGTCGTACAACCTCAGAGAAATGAAAAGAAAGATAAGCACTTAGTCACAGGTTGTAGTAATAAAGAAGTGACTTTTTAAGCAAAATCCATGTTAATATTGAAGGAAAAAAAATGACACTATAAATTACAGGCCTTGACTGATGGAGCTGATGTCTTTGAAAGGTTTTAACTGAGATTTTATCAAATTTCTTATTCTGTCTCGTGACATTTTCTGTTTTAGTCTCGGAACCTTGCACCTTTTTGTTAAATCAGGCATATAACATAGCATTTCATCATCAAGTGTATTTATTTCTATTAATCCAATGAGTTATCCTGATGGTACAGCTGCAATGGTTTTTAATTTCTCTAGCTTTGTGTCAATGTTGTGCTAATTGCTCCTACTTAATATTTCCTGACATACAATAATGCAAGTTGCCACCTTTTCATCGTTAATCAAGTATGTATTTAACAAATGTAACAGGCTAAATAGGAACGAGGTCTTGCACTGTGTAGAACTTGAGAGAATTGGGTTTCATTAATGAGGAGAAATCGTCTTTGTTTCAGTGCGATTCTTAATGGATGGGCAGACCTGTATAATTTACTGTTTTCACTCCTGCTGAGTCACAGAATCACACTCTGGACTAATTCCCAGTAATGCCTGACTAGAGCGGGGCTAATCAGCGGGTGCTTTAATTTAAAGATGTCTGCTTTCATACATCTGCCTCCTCCTCCTCCTTCGCTGGCACACATGCTGTGCAAAGCATGGACACACACACACACACACACACACACACACACACACACACACACACACACACAGCCTCTGAGGCATTTGGATGATTATAGCTTTAGAGAAACTGCATTGCCCTGACTGTATGGAGGTTCATCTGCATGTATGTTTCAGCTGGTTTAGGCTGCAGCACTTCGAGTTGCTGTAGCGAATGTGTAGTATTATGTATGATGTTGATGCCTGCCCCATTTTTTTTTAATATAGAGACATCAAAAGTTTTGTCATGACTTGTTTTAACTTCTGTACATTTGAACCTGTGCTGAGGACAAAGTCTTGATTCATGGAGCTCGGCGTCATCCCGAATTGTGACTCGGCATATGGTTCAGTGTAGTCAGTGCATCATATCTCCTCTGTTTAGTGCTTTCTCAGCTCAGACACCTGACTGTTGTCTCTCCTCGGGCAGAGAGAGTGAGAACATGGGGGTTGAGGAAGGCGGAAGAGTGTGTTTGTGTGTGTGTGTGTGTGTGTGTTTGTGCGGATCGGCGCAGTCACAGCAGTGAGTCAGCCTTAGTCACGGGGTGGAGAAGGGTGATGGAAAGGGACTGTTAGTGAGAGGAGAGGTGAGAGTGTAAGAGGGAGGAGATGAGGCGAGAGCAGGCAAGGTAGCTGAACAGTGTGTTCGAGGAGGAGAGAGCAGTGCGAGCTGGTGGAGAGGGCGACAAAGGAAGGGGGGGGGGCAGGAGGCGGAGGACGGGGAGAAACCAAGGCAGACACTGACTTCTCCCTTTGTTCTGTCGTCTGAAAACGCTCACAGCTGGTTCAGAGCAGAGTGTAACACAGCCTTGTGTTACTGTCTCATCGTAGCCCTGCCAAGTGTCCGTGGCGTCAGATGCCGCACACAATGCAATACTATACTGGACCGATTGTGTTTCACCGCTTGTATTTCTCCGGGCATGAAATGTAACACTGTATACAAAGCACCGCCTGTTGCCAGTCAAGACATTTATGCATGTTTAGTCATGATTAGAAGCTGATTTTTACAAGACGTAACACAATCTGCTGCCGGGGTCCTGGAGTCTGTTCATCAGCCGCGGGATCGATGCACATTTCAGGTCATCTTCCTCAGCGTTAATCATATTTTTTAAGAAAAGTCTGCAAAAAAACGTGCGTCTCCTCTTTGCCTCCAGCATCTCCAGATGACTGTTCAGGCTCTTCAGGATGAGCTGAGGATCCAGAGGGACCTGAACCAACTGCTCCAGCAAGACCCCGCCAGCCAAGGGAGGGACCTCGCCCTGACGTCCGAGCCCACGGAGGAGAACTACCGCCGGCTGCACGGCGAGCACGAGAGGCAGGCAAAAGAGCTCTTCCTGCTGAGGAAGACCCTGGAGGAGATGGAGCTCAGGATCGATACGCAGAAACAAACTCTTGGAGCCCGAGACGAGTCCATCAAAAAACTTCTGGAGATGCTGCAGAGTAAAGGTGCATTTACCCAACAGAGACTCATTGATATAGATTTTTTTAAAATGCTTTTGCACGTGCTTTGTCATGTTGACAGAGGTGGTTTGCTTTGTGTGTCAGGGCCATCTGCCAAGGCGTCGGAGGAAGACCAGGAGAGGACCAGGAGGCTGGCCGATGCAGAGATGCACCGGCATCACCTGGAGAGTTTACTGGACCAGAGAGACCGAGAGATAACCGCACTAAGAGAGGTATCTCCCTCTTAATCATGTTACTTTCCTTCTTCATCTGTTTGACGCGTAACTGAACATTCCTGAAATGTGCTTCACGTCTGATCCAGCAGGAGCTGCACCGCCGATACGAAGGAACCCCCGAGTCCACCAAGACCAAGGCTCTGCAGACCGTCATCGACATGAAGGTCAGTGTGTGCAGATAGAAGTTTGCGTGTGTGTGTGTGTGTTTTTTGAGGTGTTTGGTCACATCGTGCTTTGTGTATTAACACACCCAGGACGCAAAAATCAACTCAATGGAGCGGAGCCTGAGGGACATGGAGGAGGAGCTCCTGATGATGAAGTCTAACGGTCTCCTCAGCTGCGAGGAGCGTCAAGAGGAGATGAAGCAGATGGAGGTGTACCGCAGTCACACCAAGTTCATGAAGAACAAGGTGAGAGGCAGCGGGGCCACGGTCGAGTCTGCCGAGCAGCTAAATGTCAAACATAAATCCCCATCCTCTCTCATTTGCCGTTCTCAGATGGAACAGGTGAAGCAGGACCTCTCCAGGAAAGACACGGAGCTGCTCGGGCTGCAGACTAAACTGGAGACGCTCACCAACCAGTTCTCAGACAGCAAGCAGCACATCGAAGTCCTGAAGGAGTCCCTCACCGCCAAAGAGCAGCGTGCCGCCATCCTGCAGACAGAGGTGCGTGTCGGTGCTAAATGGAAAGCTGAGATCAGCAGGTGCTTTTGGTGGAACAATCGGACAGACGGTTTAAAGTTGTTCGCCCTTTCCTGACCAGGTGGACGCTTTGCGTCTCCGCCTGGAGGAGAAGGAAGCGACGCTCAACAAGAAGAGCAAGCAGATCCAAGAGATGTCCGAAGAGAAGGGAACCCTCAACGGGGAAATTCACGATCTCAAGGACATGCTGGAGGTTAAGGAGCGCAAAGTCAACGTGCTACAAAAGAAGGTTAAAAACAGCCAAGTGTTATCCTCAAGACCCGTGTGGGGATTGTGTTTGTGAACTATTTCTGAAGTGCGGAGGCTTGTTTTCTTTCCCCTGGTGATCGCTGTGCTTGCTGCAGATTGAGAACCTGCAGGAGCAGCTGAGGGACAAAGAGAAGCAGATGAGCAGCCTGAAGGAGAGAGTGAAGTCCCTGCAGGCGGACACCTCCAACACCGACACTGCTCTCACCACACTAGAAGAGTCTCTTGCGGAAAAGGTGAAAATACAACGACATAAAGAGTTTTGGTGTATCCACCGTAGTTCAGTTACCTCCATGAAGGAACCTTGTGTGATCGTTTCCTCCACACCTCTGCAGGAGCGCATCATCGAGCGTCTAAAGGAGCAGCGAGACCGAGACGACCGGGAGAAGACGGAGGAGCTTGACCGGAACAAGAAGGACCTGAAGGAGCTGAAGGAGAGACTGAGTTTACTGCAGGGAGACCTGTCAGACAGAGAGGTGAGAAACAGTCACAGCTGTTGGCAAACTCCTGTCTGCTGTGATTCTTATCTTTTTGTTTTTTTTTTTCTCACTCTGGTGCCGTGTTAGTTTATTAAGATGGAACTCATTCATCTGTGCTTGTTTATTTGTGTGTGTTTGTGTTTGTGTTTGTGTGCCTAGACCTCTCTGTTGGACCTGAAGGAGCACGCATCCTCTCTGGCCTCCTCGGGGCTGAAGAAAGATTCCAAACTCAAGAGTCTAGAAATCACCTTGGAGCAGAAGAGAGAGGAGTGCCTCAAACTGGAGAACCACCTTAAAAGAGTGAGATATTTCAACCTCAGTAAACCTCTACAGGTCATCATGGTGATGTTGATATTTCTTCCGTTATGGTTTTTCTGTTAATGTTTGCTCTGTTAAATGACTTTTTGGGTTTGGAAAAGCACAGCGGTCAGCAAGTTTAGAAACTTGAACTTGAACTTTAATTTGTTTTTTTTGAGCTCTGATGGTGGCTGTCTGGAAGCTAAAGAAATTGATTGTGGAAAACCAGGAAGAACATTCCTTTCTTATTTTGTTTTCACCAAAAAATGCCTGTACAAGTTTACGTTATTTGTGAGAATTGAGCTTTATCTGAAAAAAATGCTGCAGCTAAATGTTGAGTTCAAATTACCAGTGGCAAGTCGGCATCCTGGTTTCCTAATTTATTCAATGCAGAAACAAAAAAGTGTCTTTTTTTTTTTTTTTTTAAGAATAAGATCAATTTCACAACTTCCTCATTCAAGAAACTGAAAGGAAGTGAAGCATGTAGAAGGAATGTCTCTGAAATAGCTTGAGGTTTGAAGATAAGCCAATCTTACAGAATCTGAATTTGTTGTCTGTTTTAGGAATTCTAGACACATAAAAGTTTCTTAGCCCAGTGACAGATTTATTTTTCCAAAACAAAAACATTTTCTCAAATATCAAATTACAGTAAAAGATATTCTTTACATCTGTAGTTGTAATGTTGCTTTCTGTGGTATTTAAAGCTCTCGGACATCATTAAATATGTGCAGATTTGCTCTTAATTACGTCCACAACGAATCCGCTCCTTTCTAATGTTGCTGCTGAGCCGATTCCTGACCAGCTTCTCCTCCTCCGGCAGGCTCAGAACGCGGCGCTGGAAGCTCAGGCCAACACCGAACTGGCAGAGCGCATTAAAAACCTCGAGCAGGAAGTGGCCCGCCACAGAGAGGACTCTGGGAAGGCGCAGGCCGAGGTCGACCGCCTCCTGGAGATTCTGCGGGAAATGGAGAATGAAAAGAACGACAAGGACAAGAAGATCAGTGAGCTGGAGAGGTGGGTCGAGATATGGACGCGTGTATTGTTGAATATCCAAACACAGTGAAGAGAAGCACTCTTCTCCTAATTGCCAACACCAGAGTGTTACAGCAGAGCCGATTCTTCTCGATCCTTGCTTGTTTTCTTGGTCTGAGTCTGCTTTTCTCTCTATTGCTCTCTTATCTTTACACTGGAAAACTCTCCTCCCATCAGTTTGGCCTCCAGGTTAGTGTTTAAACTTTCCTCCTCCCCCCTGACCGTCACATCCTTTTCTCTTTGTTCCCCTCTCACATTTCATCCCCTCGGTTTGCCTGCACCTCTCTTCAGAGTGCGTGGAGCCGCAAGGGATTGTCTCGTCCCGACATATTGAACTCTTTGTTTCTTAGACTCATTTTTCCACATCGGCCTCTTATTTTATTTTATTTTTTTTCTTCTTTTCTTTTTCACCCTGACTTGAATCAAAGACCGACTGTCTGAAAAACTTACCAAAGACAGTCAGTTGAGCTGCAGATGCAGCTGTCGAGTTTATTTAAAGAAAGAGCAGTCTGGTGGTTTTTTTTCCTGTGTGAATATTCATGTTTGACTGGGAAGCACCTCATAGCAGTGAGATTGAAACAGTCATAATGGGGCAAAAACTGAGCCATAGTGCATTGATACGGAAAGGGCTTGTTTCTGGATTTTTTTTTTTATCTTAACTCTTTAGTGACAGTATTGTTAACCCTGCGCCCTCCTGCGTCTGCTGGACTCCCTGCAGGCAAATGAAAGACCAGTCGAAAAAAGTGGCGACCCTGAAGCACAAGGAGCAGGTGGAGAAGAGCCGCAACGCCCGACTGATGGAGGAGGCCAGGAAGAGGGAGGACAACCTGTCTGAGAACTCCCAGCAGGTGAAGGTGAGGAATGCGCCTCTCCTGGGGGAACGTGCGCGCCCCGCGGGAACGGCCGGCCCGCGTTCGCCCAGTTAAAGCAAAAAAAAAAAAAAAAAAAACACTTTTATCACTTTCAGGACACTTTGCGGCAGAAGTCGGAGCGCATCGAGGAGCTGGAGGAGGCCCTGAGGGAGAGCGTTCAAATCACGGCGGAGCGAGAGATGGTGCTCGCACAGGAGGAGGCTGCCAGATCACACCAGGAGAAACAGGTGCAGAGCCTTCACACACACACACACGCACGCATGCACGCACGCACACACATGCATGACAAAGCAGTATTATTCAAGCCACAAGTACACGCGTATCTAAACTTGTATATTCTCGGATAAAGACGCCGCCTTCACTTGGTGTGATTTTTATCACCTTCTTTGCTGCCTCTGTTGAGTTGTTCTTCCTCTCCTCCTCCTCCTCCCTGTTCTCCTCCTCCTGCGTCCTCAGTTCTTTTATCTTTGCTTGTCGTTTTCTCTTGTTCTCTCTCCGCTACACACCGCCTCTCTGAAGCACTCACTCAAACCAATGCATGAGTCCAACCTCGCCCACATTAAGTGGTCTAAGGTATGAGCCCAGTATGTGTGACCTCCATCAGTGAGCAGCCCCCCCCGCCTCAGAGAGGGTGGACACAATAAAAGCAACACTCTTTTAAGTTCACGCAGTCGCGAGCAACAACCCTGCAAATGCGCTGTCCAGTAAAGTTTGGCTGTTTGTGGTGGATTTGAGTCTAATGTTGTTGGACTGTATCTTTTCGTGAAGCTCTCCCTCCAGAAAATTGTAACTTTGAATCGAGGTTTTCTTGCTAAATTAAAAAATTAAACGTTGTGCAAATTTTCTCCTTTAAAACGGCTGGAAAAAAAAAACAAACATGCATGCAACATCACATCGCACCCGCCGGTGTTACACAACATCTGTTCTGTTGTAGTTCTGAAGGGTCACACTAGAGTTAAAAAGTGGCCGAAAGTTTTGCACAGCAGTGGGGACGGACCCTCTGACGTTGGGTGAAACCAGCAGAAGAAAATCCCCGAGCAGGTGGCTTTATGCGCATAGAGAAAGATGCTTACATGTTCTTTTGCAGTCGTCACATTGTCTCAGAGCTGCAGTGATTACTGCTGATTTGTTTTGCAACATTGTCATCAATAATTTGTTACACACAAAAAAAAAATCTTGAGTAAAAAAAAAAACAAAAAAACACTGCAGCAGTTATTGTATTTATCATATCCATCAGTGTCATATGTGAAATTGGCTGCAAAACAAAATGTTTTCTCTGCAATGAATTCAACAAGCTCCTGGAGGGATTGGCCTTGTGTTGCTTTTGTTTCCAGCCTGATTATTTTATTTCTTTTTCAAACCTGATCTTTGCTCGTAAAATAATGCTCATGTGGTGGTCTGGTCATGCATCAAAATGACACTTAAACCGGTGATTGTGAAGGAGTCGTTCACTCTTGCTCCGCAAGTTGTGATTAAAGTGCATACTTATGTGAATATCAGGTGAATTAAATGTGATCCTGGAGTTTCTTGATCTAGAATACTTTACTCAGATGATATTTATTTATTTATTTTTTTAATTCTTTCACTGATGGAATCTTCAATGGATTGTGGTGTGTGTGTGTGTGTTCCCAGATGGAGGAGCTGCTGGGGGCCATGGAGAAGGTGAAGCAGGAGCTGGAGTCCATGAGGGCCAAGCTGTCCTCCACCCAGCAGTCCCTGTGTGAGAAAGAAGCGCACCTCACAACCCTGCGAGCTGAACGCAGGAAACACCTGGAGGAGGTGCTGGAAATGAAGTAAGAGACGCACACACACACACACACACACACACGCGCACACACACACACACACACACACAGAGCAGGGTGACACAGACACCGGATTATTGATCACTTCCGTAATCTTGTAAAATGTCATCCAGCTCTGGCGTCCGCCAGCTGGCAGGCTGATGTTATATGCACTGAATTATAAATGACCATCGAGTAATTCACCCTGTGGGTAAACCGTCTCTCCAACCCGGCAGGCAGGAGGCGCTGCTGGCCGCGATCAGCGAGAAGGACGCGAACATTGCACTACTGGAGCTGTCGTCCTCGAAGAAGAAGAAGACGCAGGACGAGGTGTCTCAGCTGAAGCGGGAGAAGGACCGACTGGTGCAGCAGCTCAAGCAGCAGGTGAGGAAGAAACCTCCAGACCGACGTGTTGCTGCTGTTCAGTCAGCGTCCGGACGACGGCGTGCGGCCACCAACATCCGATGGCGTTCTCCGTGACCTTTTTCTCCTTCCCTCTTTGATTGACAGACTCAGAACAGGATGAAGCTGATGGCGGATAACTACGAGGACGATCACCTGAAGACTGCACCTGATCACACCAATCACAAGCCCTCTCCAGATCAGGTAGTCTCACCAACCACCGGCCGTCACTCACTTTTCCTTCAGCTGAAAAACCTATCTCAGAGCGAGCTGAACGTCTTTCTTGTTGGTATTACCTACTAACCGAATGTTCCTTCCTAACGCTGCGGTCGGCTAACGTTGTGGCTAAACAGGATGATGAGGAGGGTATCTGGGCGTAGCCCGTCTTTTGCCCTCCCCCCCTCTCTCTCAGCCATTTTGTTCAGAAGGGTGAGCTCGTGTGAAAGACCCGGAGCCGTCACGTCTCTCTTTGTCGCATCACCGGCACATGTTCTCATCTGTCATTCGTTCGTGACGTCCACTTTGTCATTTCACGTGTCTCATTGTGATGCTGACAAACGCGTCTTTGTCTGACCTCACGCCGCCGCTGATCCATCGTACCGGCTCATATGTTTTTTGTTTTTTTGTGGCTGGGGATCAGTGTTTCGTTTGTGTGTGTGTGTTTTTTGTGTATTTACCCCAATCTGAAGCTTTGCAGCTTTGCATGCTGATGCTAATAATTCGCTTCTCATATTGCGGGCCACACAGTTTTAACTTTGGTGTAATGAGTCACTTTAAAAAAAACTCAAAATTGAATTGTGAACTTTAATATCTACAGTACAGAAAGCTGGCTCTGATGTGAGACGGTGATGGATTCACATGCATGAATACATGCATGAATATGGTTGTGATTTTTTTTTTCTCCCCCCTTTCAGTGAAATATTTGTTGTGAATTTTTTTTTTTTAATGTGTTGCATGTTCTTTCGTTCTATCCCACCATCAAAACTTGTATCGCAACATTTCCTCCGTTGACATTTCTGACACTCTCCTCTCTTTCGCAGATGATCCCCCCTCTTCTCGCCCTGTCTCAGAACCGCAGCAAGCTGAAGCTCTACATCGCCCACCTCACGGACCTCTGCCACGACCGGGACCCCAGCATCCTCAGCCAGCTCACGCCGCCCTCTCACTACCACCACAGCGACCCCGACGACTGGGAGAAGGAGCTCCAGAAGATGAGTGTCGAACAGGTAGAAGGAGGGCTCGATTTCCGTCTGAACACCACGGCAGCTCATACCTGGAACCGAGTATTAGAATATATATAATATAATCGAGAATTACCTTTAAAATCCGAATCTTTCTGTCCTGGTTGCAGCTGGAGCGAGAGCTGGAGGTGTGTGAGAAGGAGAGCGGGGAGCTGCAGGAGTATGCCAACTCCGTCCTCCAGCAGATCGCGGACTACTGCCCCGACATCCTGGAGCAGGTCGTCAACGCCCTGGAGGAGTCGTGCTGACAACTCTGAACCTCAGACGCAACCCGGCTGGGCCCAGGTGCCTCTACCTCCACCCCGACACAAGGCTCCTGGACGGGAAGGGAGGGACTCCGGTCCTCCTGTGCCCCCCCTCATCCACCCTGCGACAAACTCTCAGGGCCCGAGTGCTTTCCTGTCCCAGAGCCTGAGCTGGCTGATTCGCATGTGGACTGGTAAACGGAAAATAAAATTTAATGTAGATGTGCAAACCTCTGCACAAAGTCTTGGAGTCTACTGCCAACCTTCTTCTCCTGAGATGAAGCACAGATACCTTCTCGCTCTTTCACCCTCGATTTAAATGGTCTGGCTGGCTACAGGGCAGGAGGGCACTCGTCACC
The DNA here is from genome assembly GCF_902148845.1 of Salarias fasciatus. Lineage (NCBI taxonomy): Eukaryota > Metazoa > Chordata > Actinopteri > Blenniiformes > Blenniidae > Salarias > Salarias fasciatus. The sequence goes on from NC_043751.1 coordinate 15,929,885, forward strand.
CCGGAGAGCTGGGGAGCTGCTACATCTGGAGGGGGGCGAGGAGGAGCGGAGTCCAGAGAGGCCGCTTCACAGAGCCGTGCAGACGCTCGTTTTATAACCTAGTCAGCGTTACTGCTCATGAGATAATGCTTTTTAACCAAAAAAAATAAAAATAAATCAGTCAATGCAGCATATTGTGGACCTGAGCTGTCGATCCGTCCGGAGAGCTCAGGTCAGGCTGAAGGTACTTGTGTGTGTGTGTGTGTGTGTGTGTGTGTGTGTGTGTGTGTGTGTGTGTGTTGTGTGTGTGTGTGTGTGTGTGTGTGTGTGTGTGTGTGTGTGTGTGTGTGTGTGTGTGTGTGTGTGTGTGTGTGTGTGTGTGTGTGTGTGTGTGTGTGTGTGTGTGTGTGTGTGTGTGTGTGTGTGTGTGTGTGTGTGTGTGTGTGTGTGTGTGTGTGTGTGTGTGTGTGTGTGGTCTGTGACTGGATCACTGGCATTAGAGGGGGATCAAGGCCTGACCTTTGACTCATGATCAAACATCAGATTTTAGTTATGTTCTCAATGGATGAGAGAGAGGACTTAAAAAAAACAAAGAGAGAGAAAAGAATAAGAAAAACAACAAACAAAGCTTTTATTGTTGGTGATGTGTTATTTTTTAGATGGTTTTGCACACTTGACGTCCACTTGTTTATGAGGTATGCAATGTTTCTTTTGAGAACGTTCTAGTGGCCTTGGAGCATGCACAGAGATCAGTACTGGACCTAAAGCAGGGATCGATGTTCCTCTGTAACACTGGTGCTAAGGCATGATGTAAGAATCTCCAATCTGATCCGCCGACCATCCAGACTCATCCAAAGTTTCTAAAGATGTTACTTAAAGCCCACCTGACCTTTTACTTTGACTGAATCGCCGCCGAAATCGAGCGATTTCCCCACTCCCTCCCTACCTTTTTTATATTTTTCCAGATCACTTTCAAAGTGATGCCTCCGTTGTAATTTTTTGAACTCTTCAGGGCTGAGGTTTTTAATTACTAAGTGCATCTACATTTACAGGAAAACGAAAGTCACTTTTCAGCAGATTTTTGACTTTTTAAGATCAGTTTGTAAATAACGTGGTACTTAAAAACACGTACAGTGACTGAATAAAGGTGATTAAGTGGAAGGTGTTGTGCATTCATTAAGACAAAAAAAAAAAAAACAATTCTGAAAAGTTCCAAGCAGTGCAGTTTGTCTTTTTGTGTCTAATTTTGTCTCCCAAGGACAAAATGTGTGTTTGTGACAGTACTGCCATAACTTGCGGAAAGTCATGTTCTATAGAGATAAATATATATATGAATATAATACATATAAATATATAAAATGTTTACTGTATCGATATGCATTGAATGTTTGCACAGAATCTGAAGAGCGGACCGCTCGTGAACAAAAATGAGCGTGGAGTTTAAGTGTCCTCAGCAGATACATGAGGAAAGAAGTGTCAAAAAAAAAAAGAAAAGAAACTAAAACAAACTTGTGTCAAAATAACGTGTGAAATTCAAATGTTTTCAAACCGTGACTGTGTGATGGGAGAGTACTTTTCTGCATTCATTTTCGAATAATTGTCTTTTTTTTTTTTTATAGATTTGTAAATGTATTATCCTGAGATTCAATGTTGTCAGCTTTCGGTTTCTTCCTCTCTTGATGTCTGTTTTGTGTGTTTTTTTTGTTTTTTTTTCTCGTTAATGTCAAAGGCAGACTGAGCCTGATGGATAAAAATAAGTGTCCAACCGTCCCCGACGTTACATGATATGTTGTAGAACTCGGTCATCACACATCTGGAAACAGATGTTTTCTCACAGATTACCTCCGTGTCGAGTTTCAGATGAGCTTGTGAGGACGGACTGGACAAAACACATGCCCTGGTGTTGCAAAGCGTCGGTTGGATGCTTGTTCTTGTTTTTTGTTTTTTCCTGCTTCTTGTCGGTCAAACCTCCAGATGGAGATGAATTTATTTCCGTTTAATTCCCTGACCTTTTTTTTTTTTTTTGTTCACCGCCTGGCTGAGAGAAGAAAGAAAGTGTTTGATTTCCCTTACTTTGGCCTCTGTGTCCCTGCCCTTGCCTTAATGTCCAGTCATCTCTTTTTCTTGACTCCTTACTGCAGAACACAGAGCTGATTAAGGGGCTTCTGTCCACTTCATGGTAAAAAATTTTTTTCTTTCTGCATTTGTATAAGAAATGTACTGCCTTCTGTCTGTTCGTGTCAAGAATCAAAACTGTGTAAAAAGAAAGCAAAACAGACATGTTTGTGAGTTCTTTGGATTTTGTATGTATGTAAATAAATAAATTATAAGCATTGCTTCTGTTAGTGATGGTGGTAACTTAAAGTGATGCAAACCAACACTTTTGATTGATAACTGATTTATAATGTGTGAAGGAAACCCCAGAAGCTTGGAATAATTTATGTATTTGTTTGCAGACACTATAGAAAAGGATGGATTTGGCTGGTTAGTGGTCTGCTTGTGGCTGTTCCTCTCGTTCTGAGCTGCTGCCTCAGACAGATCGTTAAATTAAAGGTTATGTATTTACTTCAGAAGGCACTGGAAAACACATCAATACCTTTTGAAATGCATACCGGTAAGCAAAGCTATCTGGACAAACGAAGGTGCAAAATTCAAAGCTGGTTTCCATCTTTATTCATAAATATCACTACTGTATGAATATAAAACAATCTTAAATTACGGCCTTTAAACAAATACTCTGACAGTATCAGTGGAAGCTCCTCAGAGTTGGGGGGGGAAAAAAAAGCAAAACACTGACGGACAGTTAAAAACAGCATTTCTCAAACCTGAACGTGACGGATCCACCGCTCTGAATCAATGTGACAGCTCCCTGCTCCAATGAATAAATCATCATCACCCTCCTCACCGGTGTCAGGAGCATGATGAAGAGCCACCCATTGAAATCAGCGGTATGGGAGCAGAGACGCCTCTCTTTACCCACGCAGGGCAGAGAAACGCCGCTGTACAAGTATTGCATATCATCACCTCGGTAGCTGTTCATTGCGACGCCTCGTGTTAATAAAAACCTTTAACAGCCGATACATTAATTTACTTCCTCAGGAATATGAAACATAGCCAACTATACATCAGTGAACAAAGGGACTGGAGTGATCCACCCACTTCAATTTGAAGTACAATTTTGTCAGCAAGTCATTTGATAAAAAAAAAAATTATTGGTTACACGAGTAAAAAATACATCAGCCATAAACAAAAAAAAAAATTCTATCAAAACTTCGATCCAAAGGTACGCCAGCCTTTCTGTTAAGAGTTAAAATAGCTAGTTATCATTCTGCTGAGAGATTCCACTTTATATCAAAATCTCCTTTCATATGTGAGTCATAAAAATATAATATCTAATCTAGTATTCAGCGACAGTAGGCACTCCTGTGTTTCGATGGCTGAGGTAGCTAGACAGTAAGAACTGTACACAGGCTGAGATTTAAGAGAAGAGAGCACAGGACTGGAAACAAGAGTCACAATAAGAGTGGAGGACTGCGGCGGAGGCCAACACAATTCCAGTGATTGATGCTGAGTCCCTCTCCGTGGTGTTTAGTCACAGTATAGAAGGTAATATTAAGAACAGGTGCAGGCAGGTCTGCCCAGGATACAACTGAGCAACATGTGGAAGCTTTCATCTCATCCTCTCGCTCTCCGTCACCTGCCACAGTCCCAGGTTTAACACTTTAAGGCATGGGAGCTGCGTGATCCTCTCCAGGCCTCTCTTGGTGATCTTCGTGCAGCCATACAGGTCGATCCCCGTCAGCTGAGTCAAGTGATCGGCTATCAGCTCCAACCCCTTGTCCGTGATCCGCACGCACTGCCCGATGTTAAGAGTCTTGAGTTCGTTCATCTGCCTCACCATGCGGTTGATGCCGTCGTCGCTGATGTGACAGGAGCACAGAGAGAGGGACTTGAGCTGGTACAGGCCCTGTGCGATGTACGCCATGCTCTGGTCTCCGATCTTGTCGCAGAAAGAGACGTCGAGCCCGGACAGCTGCAGGGAGCCCATAGCCAGGTGCATGATCCCGGTGTCGCTGATGTTGTCGCACGAGCGCAGGTTGAGGCTGCACAGGTGGGTCATATGCGACAGGTGGATCATGCCTGCGTCCGAGATCCCCCCACAGAAGCTGAGGTTGAGGACTTTGAGCTTGTTAAGACCTTTTGAGACGTGTTTGAGGGAAAGGTCAGTCAGCCTCTGACAGTCCTGCAAGGTCAACTTCTCCAGGGAGAGGCAGCCCTCCGCCGCACTGCGGGTCATCCCGGACAGGTGGCCGATGCCCACATCCGACACGTGCCTGCAGCTGCGCAGGTTAAGGCTCTTGAGTCTGTGCAAGCCCCAGGCGATGAGCAACAGGCCCGTGTTTGTGATGTTGCTGCATCCCCCGAGTTCAAGCACCTCCAGGTTTTTGAGGTACTGCGCGATCCTGCCCAGGCTGGAGTCGGTGATCTGCTTGCAAAGGCTGAGGTTGAGCACCTGCAGAGACGGGATGTCCTGCACAAAGGCATGTCCCAGACCATTGTCCGTCAGGTTGAAGCATCCACACAGGTTAAGGCTTTCGATCTGCGGCATCCCTTGGATCACGTAGCTGAGACTTCGCCTCAGGCTGAGGATCTGCACCTTCTTGATGCCCCGGGTCTGCAGGCTGGGGAACAGGGACGGGTTGGCTCGCCGCAGATGGAGCTTGGCTTCCACCCCCCTCCACACCGACTTGTGGTAGGACGCGTCCCTCCAGGAGGTGCACACTTGGGCAACTCTGCCTTTGTCTTTCACGTCCAGGTAGCTGAAAATAATGGCCAATATTTCCGGGAAAAGGCACGATACGTGTGTCTCCAGTTCAGACATGACTGCAGGTGGCTGCGGTGAGGCTTCTGGTGGAGTTTGCTGCGAGCTGCCGAAGTTGCTGTCTGGCCCGGCAGCGCGAGCTAACCGTCAGCTACATGAAGAACGAGCTAGCTGTTAGCCGCCTGTTAGCTTCGAGTGAAACAAACAAAATTCCTCCCATCTCGCCGGAGAGTTTGAGCACACGAAAGCCACAACCATCCACTCAGGTGGCGCGCAGACGGCGTGGCGGTAGATGGAGAGAAACTTCGTCAGGCAGAGGCAATATTTACCTAACGAGCTAGTAGTTAGCCTAGCGTTAGCCGTAGCTGCCTGAACTTAAGAGCTTCAGAGATGAACAACATCCAGGTCCGGGGCCGCTTCTTCCTCACTCCGGCCCATGGCGAGCAGAGTCCCAAACTTTGTAGTCTGTAGACGTCTTCATCGGCAGCGCATCTATTCAGCGGGAGTAGGACAGATGCCCGGGTCTTTGACCGTTGGTCGCATTTCGAGCAGCATCCCGGATCTGTACAATGAATAAACCATAAAGTGTGTCAGCTTTCAGGGAGTTCAGGGAGCAGCGCCCCCTGGCGGAGGGAACACGCGTCGCTGCACTTTGACAGCTCCACGGCTTGAAAGCTTTGCTTTTCGTCTTTGGTTTATAAACCATGTAGCACTTATTTTTGTAATAAAATAACATTATACTATTTAATAACCTATTTATCTCAGTTACCGTGCCGCAGGACTGCGGCTTCCCTGAGCAATAGTCTGACATTAAAGGAAGAGACAAGTTATCTCAGAATTAAAAAAAATAAAGAACACACATTATTTCTGTTTACTAGAGACCAACATTTTCTGTGGAAAAACATGAAAAATAGCATCCTGAGAGTTATTGATGTCAAATACATCAAGGGGTTTTCAATGCAAAAATAACTGTGCTTTCATGAAATATCAGCGTTGGGAAAGACGTCAAACTGACTGCGGATGCAAAGAACATATGTTGTACAAGCTGCAGCACCAACCGATCTTATTCTAGATTTACTGGAATATTTGAGTCACAAATGTGTTTCTGTGGTGTGGTATCAGGTAACATTTCATGAATAAACACACAGGAAAACAAGTAAGAAATCAAAAGTAAATAATTGGATGTTCTGCCTTTGTTTTCATTGATTGTTTACTTTCGTAATTACTTTTCTAATTTACATGTTTGAAATAAAGCTTTTATTACTATTGCTACTAAACATTCAAATAAAAATGAAATCTAGACAGCCTGACTGCGGGTGAGAATTCCCAAAAACCTTTAGAAGAATATGGATTCATCACCTTTGATCACATTACATTACTTTCAATACTTGTAGCAAAACCCCAAGTGGAAGATCAGCCTCTCTTAAAGCTTCTTAAAGCTTTAAGAAAGAAAGAATGAAGAAAGCATTCTTTACAACTGATCAGTGAAGGTACCTCTCTGGAGTTTTCTAACTCTTTTAATGAACTTAAAAAAACAATTTTTCATACTTAAAAAAACCACAACTACTTTTAACAAAATAAAAACAATCAGAGCTATGAATACACATGCTGCATAATACAAATTCACAGAATTGTTGAAGCAGCTCAGAACTTTTGTTTTCAGCTAAAATACAATCAAAAACACAAAACTGTAAACGATTTTTTACGGCAGCAAGTATTTTAATTTTCAGTGATACACTCAGGATATTTCTCTTCTTCAGAGCGAATTTTCACACAAAATAATGTTTGTATTTAGATAAAAATACATGAAGCACTCCTCACAGTGTCCCTTTTGATTTAATATGGTTCAGTGTTTATTGCACTATGGTCAATGCTCAAAGTGCAGGATAGATAAGTGCAATGTTCACTGTTCACTGTCAGCAAAAAACAGGACACGTGCACAGTAGTGGTACTGAGTTAACCTTTGGGGATTCATTGTTGCATATGCCTGAAGGTTCATGATATGGAATCGTGATATGAAGCAGTGTGTCATGACACATCCAACAGTCTTCTCCTCCACTGGTTCTCTGTGCATTACTGGCTGGAAGCCTGCAGCGAGGCGTTCACTGACCTGCTCACCTCTGGCTGCTGTGAGGACTCACAGCGAGGTGGTGGGGGGGGGGCGGCAGCACAGTCACTGAGATGAGTGAGAAAGCGACGGAGTGGTGGGATGTGGCTCCTGAATGCTCACACGCAGCTTCAAACTGGTTTACACATGGACAGAGATCCATTACACTGTCGAGTTAGTAATGTTCCGGGGTCGCGGTTCGCTTCACACCGGCTCACTGACACCCTGCCAGGAGTTACTGCCATGCTTTAAAATGTGCGATGGATCAAAGGCCAACAGCTCTGGATGAAGGTTACATAAGTGAAAGAGAGCAAATAATGTGTTGGCATTCTATATTACAAGTGATTTCGTGTCTACTCAGTTAATATATGACTGTTTTTACCACTTTTTCTTGATTTTTGTATAAAAAAATCCCAGTTTTTAATTGAACTGAAACACAACAAATGACTCGATGTAACTGAAGTTATTTGCTTAATTCTATAATAAGGCATACTAGTGCCAATATGTACTGTATGTACGGCATAAGAGAATCTATTTGAGGGGGTCAGTGTTGGCCCGGAGGTTAGAAAAGCAGATTTGGGATTGATTATGTGCAGGTTCGAATCCCACAAATGTCACTGGCGTGGGTCTCTGGGCAGGACCCTCGACCCCCATCAGCTCCCTGGAGCGCTGTGACGTGGCTGCACCTCTGCACCCTGGAAATAGGATTGTTCACTGCAGAAAGGGAATTTCCTGAAGGGGATTAATAAGGTCTGATCAGTCAGTTATTTCTAATAATAATATTGTGTTTTTAAGTTGAAGAAATAACTTTTCTGTTCAAGCTTTAAGAATACAAAGTGTATTTCAGACAACAGCAGCAGTCTTTGTTTGTATATCTGAGTGTGGTTATGCTACACGACTCTCTGCCAATCCCAGTAGTAAGAAGTTAATGTGGTTAGAGCCTCACCTTTGACCTTCACTGCTTGAAACTCTGGGCCTCCTGACAGCAGCTCACCAGAGGCCCAGAAACAATAAATATCTTCAATTCCTGGCATATTTTCGGGCTCCTGTCTGGCTGTTGGCCTCTGACTCACTCGCGGTCCCACTTCCTCTGCCTTCACAGCACGCCCTACATCACACGTGTCCCTGCAGGTTTTTTTTTATTCCAAAGCTTTTCCAGAGAATTGAAAGCAGACGCTGCTCAAACCTCAAGCAAGCAGCAGAGTCAGGGACTGTCCAACGCTTTGGTGAGAACAAACCCAGTAAACTCTTATTGCAGAATTTCTTACAAGTACTGAACTGTCCCTTTTGAAAGTGAATATTCATCGAGTTCAGTACATGCACACAAAAAGCAGTATTATATATATCCTGTTTTATGTAAAATCCATTTAGTCCAAATTATGGCCTGTGGATCAAAACTGTTCTTGAAAACACTAACTTATTAATCCCAATTTGATTTTTTTTTCTTACATAACCGCAAGGCATCACATTGTTTTACTAGGAGTAAATAAAAAAAAAAAACAGTGGAGCTGCTTTCAAAGTTAGTGACTTTATTCCCATCATACTGGCACTGGCATTAAAGCCACAGTGTTTTTGTGAAGACGTGCACGCTGGAGGCTGTAGAAATCGTGCGACAGGGTTAAGCCCACATTAGACTGCAGAAAAACACTGCGGCAGACAGCGCTTTGGGGCTGTTAATCAGTGGAAAAACAGTACTATATAACTGAAATCCATTCACCATTTATCATCTTTCAGTAGCTATAGCTTAGGTTATTCGTTGGTAATTCTGGATGAATCAAAATTTAAAGAGAACACGCGACACTAGTTTTAGACAGCGGTTCACTTTATTCTGCCCCATTGGGCAACATTTAAAAAAAAGGGCACTGGAAGTTCAGGTTTTCTTTTAAATGCAGACTTTTCTGGAATTATTATTATCATACTGTCACTTGTTCTGGTCCCTTCATCATGTAAATGGGCTGTTTGTGGGCTGAAATGAATTTGACACCACTGGTGTGAATCAACCATCATCAACTCTCCCGGCCACACCACACCATTTAGCTTCCAGTTAATGCATATCATAAATGCAAAACGCACAGGGAGACCATGCAGTCTTCACACAGAAAGGCCTCCAAGGCTTCTCTAAATATTGAAATGAGAGTTTTGTGCGCTTTAGATTCTTTTTACTTCAGTGTTTGCTTGTTTGAATTCGCCATGGAGCTGAGCCTCCAAAGTCACAAAATGAAATATGATGCCAGCTGAACGAGTTAGTGGATAAAGTTAACAAACACATTGGAGCTTTAGAGAAAATGAATCTGAATTTGGCAACAAAAAGACAAACAAACAGAAGAAATGGCAATACAGGGGACACAACACAGAAAATGTCTCATCACCAAGTCCGCAAACAAAAGTCATGGGGAGTCAGCTGAGGAAATGACTCTCTTCATAATAGCAACATGACATAATCAATTAAACTGTGTGTTGTCCAATAATCTTTTAGCATTAAAGTCCTCATTTTGAGCTCCAGAAGTATAAAGGGTAAACCACCACACACCTGTCTGTGGGATGAATCTTTAAAACATTAAATTCAGGAATAGTAAAATAATCTCTCACTCTTTTTTACACTAATTTCTCAACCAATGCTTTTTGTTCATAATGTTGTGCTTTTCATGGACCCATGTTGTGTTTTTTAAAGCTATAATTCCCATTCAGCAGTGCTGCCTCTCTGAAGTGCATGCAGTGATGTTACGTCAGATTTCATTTATTTTCTCTCTGACAGTGAAGAAAACGAAGCGATTATTTTTAGTATGAACCTCTGTCAAAGGGCCCTTAAGCAAGGTGTTGAACTCCGGTGGAGACACTGATGACACATCCGTGGTGGTAAAATGTCAAACTACATCTGTGTTCTGCGTAAGAGTCTTTCATATGGGTAATGTTCTGCAGGGCGTGGAACTACGAACTGTAAGTGATGGAAAATCAGAGAGCGGTAGGAAGTGTTTTTGATGTACGTAATACAGGAAAGACTTTGGCTTTTTAAACACACAAATCTGCACATGATATTAAAATCTGTCATTTTTATGAGAATTTTTTGGAGTCATGTTTAGTGTCTCCCAGAGAAAATCAAATTTTTCCCCCAAAATTCAAGATTGCTTTCTTCACTTCACTATAAATTCACTGGATTAAAATAAACCTGAGATCTTCAGAGGCAGTTTCTAAATTAACAAGTCTTTATATTTACACAACCGCTTTATCTGTGCATGTGAAGAGGAACAGTTTTTATTCATGTGGTAAACAAATCCAGATCCAGAACATTTGTCGTAAACATGTAATCCACTGTTTTGTAAAAACACCATAAATGTGTGTTAAATGTGCAAAACACTTCATTGTCCTTGCTCTCAAATAAATAAACATGGTGAATTTTGAATAAAGAAAATCTGAATCCATTGTTCAGACATGCAAAACACTGAAACAATAAAAAACAAAAAACAAAAATCATCCACCCATCCATCATCTATACCAGCAGTGTCTTAGTCAGTTTAGTTCAGTGACAGCGATCATGAGTGCCCATTCCAGGAAGACGATAACATAATATTACGATCCTGAGCTGAAGCTTTACCCTCCTGTCTTTCTTTCTCTTTCTGTCTGTTCTAGGCTGAAGGGGCAATGCTCACCTGGCTCCCTGCAGCCCTCTCTCTTATTTGCCTCTCAGATTTTATTTCTCATGCTTCCAGGAATGTGTCGCTAGATTAAATTAGACTAGATCAGAATAAATGTTGCTCTATTGGTGAAGTACAGATGTTGCAGCAGCAAATGGATGAACCATGTAAAAGAGTTGAGAATGGAAGCTAAAACGTGACATATACACACGTCTTCATGCCTTAGGACACTGGTTCCATCTGGCCTTGTGGAGATTTCCTGGTTTTCCTCAAAAGTTCTCTTTAAAGAAACTGTATCTTTATTTCTCAACATGCTGATGGATGCATGATTGATGCATCAACAGCTGATGGGTGTGTACAGAATAGCTGTAAATAAAGAGAAGACATTTGTCTTAGTAATGGACTTACAGTAATTTTAAAAGAAAAGACCTCTTAAAAACTACCCACTGTGTCCTTGGCACCACAGGGACCAGCATGAAACAAAGCCAGAAACAGTAATTAAAACTTTCTTTTTTTCATGAAGCCATTTAATAACTAAGGCCGCAGTTTTCCATCCATGATACAGGGAATGAGAGGCTATTGAATACTGAAGATCCAGTTTTATCAGCTGCGGTTAGAGATGTTTCTAACTCATGCTTGTCATGGTAAAGGGGTCAAATGCATTGATGATCGTCTCATGTCTACTGGACTGTCGAGATTAGAGCTGAGCATAAAATCTTGTAACACATTTTTGATGTCTGTTAAATGAAAACAAAAAAGAAGATATTTCCTGTACCTTCGTGTATCTATATCGGTTATAGACTGCTTTGATTTGATAATGTTTCTATCTTTTCACCTTCATCTTCATCTTTTATAAATAACCAAAGAGTGCTCTGGTTATTTATAAAAGATGAAGAATTTGTTGAGAACTAAGGAGAACACTTTGTGTTTGGAATCTGTCAGTCCATAATCAGGTGGGATCTGCTCCAGAACTCCAGAAATAAGTAAAAAAAAAAAGTTATTTATTTTTGCATATGCTGATGCAGATTATCATTTCAAAATACTTCCGCTGGCCATATATCTAAAAGCCAATCTATGCAGATAAATAAATTAATAAATCTATTAAGGCAAATGCCTTAGTGCACCTTAAAAAAACCAAACTGTGTAAATATTAGCCGTCAAGTTGGAATCAAAGTCCTCAGTTTGAGACTCCACTATTATTAAAACAGTCTGTTTCTGTATTTAATTATTAATCTTATTCTGACCTAGTGCTCGTCTCCTCTGCTCTGGATCCAGCAGGGGGCGCCACCAGTCCAGTGGTTACAGAGCGGTCCTGCTGGATGACCAGGACAGGGGGTACAAATAGTAGAACTGTGAATTTCCAAACCATTAAAATATTCCAGCTGCATGGGATTCCTGACAGAGGTTTGTTTGTGTCCTGGTATGGAAGACTTTCTGCTGAAGGCCTCGGCCTGGAGGACAGATCTGGAATATACCCATAATGCCCTCACCTGCATGGGCACCCTTTGAGCGTGTTCTTGGTTGAAACCCACACCTGTTCCCCATCCAGGAGGTGCAGGGTGCTGTGCCACTGCCAGCCCTGATTATTTCTCAGCTTCATTCTTGCTTTTATCCAAAAAAGTTTTGCTTGTTGAGATTTCGGCCTTGAGCTGTACTCAGGTGCTCAGACTATAATCCACTACAAACAAGCTTAAAATAGTAGCAAGTCCAAATTTTTCCCTTTGTTTTTGTGCAAAGAGGCAAAAGTATATGATAAAAGACTTCATACAACCAGTTTTGTTCTTAAAATAATTAAATGCAGTTTAACAAATAGCTATGCTGTTTTAATGGCTACATGGTGCAAAGTAGAAACCCTCCATGTGCAGCTCCTCTTTCCTGTCTTGCTCATCTTTTCCTAAAATAAAACACAACTTGTATTTTATTTTTTTTAAATCTGCTTGTTTCTCTCCAGGAAAATTCAGTAAATGTGTGTCGCTCCTGGGGGATTCAGGGTTTTGGCACGATTCAAAATGTACATTTTCAGAAATGTAAAGTCCCAGTATGGCTTTTATGCAAAAAATAATTAGCTAGCAATATGGTGTCGATATCTTACACTCCAGTCATTCCTCTCTCATATTAGTTCTATAGTATATGAAAATCATTAAGCTTTTAATGCTGTGGGGCTGAAAACCCAATGATTTCAGGCACAGCCAAGCAATCCATCTTTTCAGAAATAAAAATGATCTTTATCGATTCCCCATCAGTGCCTGAGATCCGCCGTTCAGCAGAGGGCAGTGCTGGTCTGACAAAGATAGCAAAGCCAGAGGAGGGCTTTTCCACTGCACACACTGCACTTTCAACACCATTCAATAAAACCATTTACAAACAAATGAATCTTTGAAAGAGAGAAAAAAAAATCAATTAGGCTCACTCTGGTATTTACCAATGTGAGAAATTTAAATAATGAGATGTGATGATGTGATATCAAATAGTAATAATGAGGAAGGGGTGAGAAAGAGAGGGTTTGGTGGACAGGAAGGAAATGAAAACTAAAGACAGAAGGAGTGAAAGTGAGGGATGGTGATTCCCCTCTCGGCCTCCCCCGTGGCTGAACTTGTCTCCGCTAATGACCCTGTCTGCTGGCTCACACAGACAGATGGTGAATTAACTCCAATTAGCCCACTCTCACCAGATCTTCACTGACAGCTCGCCACACACACACACACACACACACACACAGACACACGCACACACAATTGTATTGGGGACATTACACTTATTTCCTGGAGACTCATCGTACTTTAACGCTGATCAGACTCTTACCCCCTTCTAACCTTAAACACTGAATCATTTACTCTCATTTCCAATAAATACATCTATATTTTTGTTTGTTTTTTATCAAGAGATAATAAGCAAAGCTCCACTAAACAGCTGCTTTCACAAACTTATGATCCCGACATTGTGAATAAATAAATCAAACATGCAGTGTGTGTGATAATTCACTGTGAAAACCACATTTTTCTCTCATTTTCAGGGACATATGGAGGCTTTCTTGTCATTGCAAGTGAAAATCACAACAAAAACTGATTGGCACGTTCATCTAAAGCAGCAAGGAAGAGATTTGTGCAATCATAATTAAAATGGAACAAGAAAATCAAAGAAAAAAAATAAGAGAACGATGAACCACTTACATTTGACAGGAAGAAAGAAATTGAACTGAGTCACTGTGTGTGTGTGTGTGTGTGTGTGTGTGTGTGTGTGTGTGTGTGTGTGTTCTCGTATTTCTATCCTTGTTGGGGCCAAATGTCCCCACAAGGATAGCAAAACGTGAAATGACGTGCCTTGTGGGGACCTTTTTCCGGTCCTAAGTAGGAGAAACAGTGTTTTCTTGACCATGTTGTTGTTACTGAAAAAAGTAAAAGTGCAAAAACATTTCTTTAGGGTTAGGCTTTGTTGTGGTGTGGGTTAGGGTTAGGGTAAGGGTCAGGGTTAGGGGCTAGACATGAATGGGAGTCAATGGACGGTCCCCACGAGGATAGAAATACAAGACTGAGCGTGTGTGTGTGTGTGTGTGTGTGTGTGTGTGTGTGTGTGTGCTGCCATCTTGGATTCATTTCCATTCAATTAATTCTAAAATCTTTAAAAAGTGAAGCTGGTATATGTCACTACTAAAAGAATTAATAACAAAGCTCTTGAAACAATGCCTTTTATAACTGAAATCTTGAGGAGCCCGACCTTTGTCAAAGCTGTTCTACGAACAATGGAAACTGTTGAGTCATAAATCGCCATTGTGGTTAACATATGCACTGTTTCACACACTTTTCAGACAAACACGTGCAACAAAAAAACCACGCATTACTCACGCGCCGACCGGAGACAGCTACTGTGTGACCTCCTGTCATTGTGTCGGGGGGGGGGTCAGTGAGGTGTGACCGTTCATCGTTCATACAGGCCGCATTCTCTGACTGACTGAACTCACATGACGTGTCAAACAGAGCGTGGTGTGTGTGCCCGGATAATTGTCACTCACAGGACATGCATGCTGTCCAGTCCATCAACCTGAAGGAGAAGTGTGTATATGTGTGTTTGGGTGTGGGTGAGGAGGGGCGGGGTGGTGTCAGACAGGTACATACACACGTATGTCACCTGGGAGTCTTCCACACTGTAGGTGAACCCATTAGTGCTTTTCTTATACTGTAAGGTACATTTATTGACAACTTCAGTTGGTTTGTGTGTGTGTGTGTGTGTGTGTGTGTGTGTGTGTGTGTGTGTGTGTGTGGTCTTGTGATTCACTCAGGTGTAATGGGTCGGGTTTGGGTGGGGGGCCAGGGAAGATAATATGTCAGTGAGATGTAATTCTGCACTAGTAGCGCTTGTGTGTGAGTGTGTGTGTGTGTGTGTGTGTGTGTGTGTGTGTGTGTGTGTGTGTGTGTGTGTGTGTGTGTGTGTGTGTGTGTGTGTGTGTTGGTTTTTACATTGATTGTCACTGTATGAAAAACATGCTGAACTCTGCGAATGCTGCAAATGAAGGACGTTCGCTGTATTTTGAATCATGAGGCATTATTAAAGATGACTCCATTTAAAATCCTCAACCTTTAAAGGTTTTATAAAATATCTAATCAAGGTGCAGTATGAGTTGTGTGAAAATAAGTTCTTAAATATTATTGAATATATAACATAAATAATATTCTGAAAGCTGGTACCACGACTGCTGTCTGTGTTTAACAGGTGTTGTCCCTGCTCTAAAAAGATAACTCGATCTGGGATTGTGGCAGGGCGTTACCCTCTGACCCCTGACCCCTTCTGTACAGAGGGTCAGCAGGTGCTGAGCGCGGGGCAGAGGTCAAGAGGTCAGCAGGCCGAACCAGGATACAATGTCATTAGTGAAGACTGCTGTGAAATAAACACTTTCATAATGCACTAACATGGCAGACCATAAGCCTCCTCTGTGCACGCCAGTGTATTTTTGTTCGGAAAAGTGTGTGTGTGTGTGTGTGTGTGTGTGTGTGTGTGTGTGTGTGTGTGTGTGTAAGGGAGAGAGTAAAGTAATCCCTTTAAATCTCTTTAGCTGCTCTGATCCATACTTCAGAGCGGGGAGGCAGTATGGACAGACAGCAGCTGTCTGTGAAGGATGCGTGACCCCGGGAGCACCGAGGGTACAAAGAGAGCCGTAACACCGCCTGACCTCTGCCCCGGGCTCAGAGGATGTCACAGCCTCTGTTTATAGTGGAGCGCGGGCCGAAGTAGACCTCCCATTACTCCGCACATCATTCCAACTCTCCTCTGTGACTGCGCGCGCGCGTGTGTGTGTGCGCGTGTGCGTGCTCGTCTTGTCAGCGTGATACTGAAGCGAAAAGACAAGTGTCGCTGAATCATTATGTCAAGAGTGAAAACCACAGAGCGAGAGAGAGAGAGACAGACAGAGAGAGGAGAGAGAGAGAGAGAGAGAGAGAGAGGAGTAAAATGAGACAAATGAGTGAGATGTGGGTTGTATTGTGGAGGTGTTGAAGTGTGTCTATGAGTGGCAGAGCGAAAATTAATAAATTATTAAGTGAAGCAGGGATAGAGGATGAAGCCGTGGAAGGATGCGGTCCGTGCTTTTCTCTTCTCCGTCCTCTCTCGTTTGCCTCCCGGCAGGAATCTCTGAGCTGCAGCTCCTGGTCCCATCAGCCTGCTTTGTGTTGATTGTTTACTGTTTTTTTTTCTTTCTCTCTTTCTGCTCTTTACTATCCCCTGACCACACCTGGTTGAAGCAGATGGACGTCACCTCTGGTTCACCTATGGCTGCTTTCTGCGGAACATTTCATTTTCTGTGTTGCTCTGGGTTGTTTTTTTTCTATGAAATGGTGCAAAGTGCTGTGAAAAAAACCCAATGTCAAAAAAAGTTGGGACAATGTAAATAAAAACAAGATGGAAACTATATTAAAAGCAGTAATCAGGACGTTAAAGACAGTTTAAACTTGAGTAACAAGCTCAGTCTGTGTCAAAAACAGATTTTTTTTAAAGATAGTAAAGAAAACCATGATGGCACAATTTCTAAAATAATCCATCAGTGTGTGTTACCATTTGATTTCAGCAAAGTGATGCTTTGGAAAATCAATCAGACATGGGTCTTTCTTCTTCCCAATATGGAGAGTGGGCCCCAAGAGAGAGGAAAAAAAAAACATTTGAATCCACTGGTTGGTGTGACTGATTTTTGAAATAATTGATGCAACTATTATAACAACAAGCAGGTGCAGAAACAAAACAATAATAATCTCCAGATCCTATAAAGATAATCTAACTTTTACCTAACACAGCTACTGAAGCACGGTTTGGATGCAGCTTACATTTGATGCTAACTACAATTTCACGTCTTTCATGTTGTTTTCAGCCGGATGCTTAATTCAATATCAGGGTTGTGAGTCTGTTGAACAGGAGTTCATATCGAAGCTGATCTTTACTGCTGAGGTCAGTTTCTGCTCATTCCAAAGCTCAGTTATTTCAAATACTAAAGGAAAGAGTAAGAAAACCATTCAAAAATCAGTACTTGCAGTTATGTTGCAGTAACTTTTCACTCTTTATTGCTCTATTATTTGAATTCAGCTGGGGGCTTTTCTGTGTGGAGCTTGTTTTTTCTCCTTTTACTCGTTTCCTCCCACGGTCTGAAGACATGACCAATTGTGTTTTGGTGTTTGCCCTCTGATAGACCGGTGAAATTTCCAGGCTCTACTTCTCCTTCGCCCCTTGTCATCAGGGCTCCAGGGTGGATGAATGCGTATTCAGCTATTCCCTAGCAATATGCATGTCTTATTGCTGCAGAACCGGGATGCTAAATAAATGATAAAGTTCTCCAAATCTGCCGGATAAGCAGATGAACAGCCACATTTCCTTGTTATGTCTTGACAACATTTTTCCTTCAATTATTTTATTTGGATCAAAAAAAAAAAGAATAGATCTGGACAGTATGATATTTTAGAAAGGAAAACACGGTGCAGTGATGTAAATGTGATGTGATCTGAAATGCAAATGGAAAACAGACACACTTACATATACGTTACGTCAACATAAAGAAGACAATATGTTCTCTGGAGTGATGGAGATGAGTCGGTTCCACTGGATTCAGCTGTTCACAGTATACTATACGTACAGGGCAGGAGGGGAGAAGAAAAAAATACGACGATAATGAAAGAGGAGCAGACAAAGATAGATCCTGCTGAGACGCCTTCTGAGAAAAATGGACAGAAAAAAATGTTTGTGTTCTGTGACAAGCCATCACCTGCATCATGGCCGTCTCCACAGCGGGATTCAGATGTACCTCACACTCTCAGCGAGGAAGTTTGATGCACCAGACAGTCAAATCTTACATGACGTGACGGACCCTGCTTGTGAGAGGCAAAAATCACCTGTTTGGCCATTTCAGAAACTTAAATCCAGTGCTTACTTTGTGCAACTGAAAATTAGATGTTAACCCCTGAAAGAAAGGCAGTGAAGTAATTAACAGACACTCTCACACTGAGCAACAAAATACTCCTCAACTCAAAATGAATGCCAAAAACTGGCCGGTTTAATGTAGTAGTAGTAGCAGTCGTAAAAGGGAACATTAAGTACGGAGGTTCTCAGAATGTGAGGATGAGTCTCCCTCACAGAGCCACCCCAGGTCTCTTAAATTATGGTTGAATGCCAGACTACTTCATCATTTCCCTATTATAAGATTCAGCAGCTGTGTTAGTTAGAAGCTGACCCCCAGTTTTCTCCTGGTGACTGCTACCCCCCCACCACCACCACCACCACCACTCCCCCTCTCTTTAAGAACCACTGACGTTGTTCAATTACATTACATCTTGTTATTCTAATCAAATTAATCAAATGAGGACGTTGCCATCATCTATCACAATGAAGCCAGAACAGTTAAACCTAATACAAGAGTCAACTGAAAAATGTCACTGACTCTGTGGTTGCACCACTATTAAAACCACGTCAACCTGTGGAACACTTTATCTGGATCTACTTGATCTAAATATTCACATTAATCCAGACGACGTGTTGCTGCTATTCCACTCCCTCTGATTCGGGGCGGCGGAGGGCGTGAGCTGAACCCGGCTGACGATGGGAGGGATGCAGGTTTTTGGGCTGTGAGAGGAAACTGGAGAAGCTCCAAGAGGAAAGCACTGGCTCACATTCAGACTCACAACGCTTCCGCTTCTTCCATCCTTCATTTATGAATATGACGTCTGAAGACTGGTTTTAGGACTTCCTGATGAGTCGACTCTGAAACATTGTTGGTCGTCCAAGGCTGAACATCACTTGTTAAAAACATGCTATAAGACTTTAGTCTTCTGAAGGAGATTCTGGTTTAATTTGGTTTGATCAACAAAACCTTAGTTTGGTTTGCTGCAGCTACTTAACGTGCTGCCCTTACTCAAACAAACAAACAAACAAACAAAAAAATTGTGCCTGAGGACATGCGGCGACATATATGCAAATACATACACACTCATAAAAACTCTCTCTGTGTCTTCATGCCTCCTTCCCTCTCCTCCATCAGCATGTTGCTCCGCGTATCACTTAAAACACCAAGCCTTGTTTTCACGCAGCATAAATGGATGTGTTCCTGTAATTTTTGTGTGTTTCACCAGCGCTGCACTGTTGATGTTGTTGTTGTTGTCGTCGTTGTGTGCCTCATAAGTGCTAAGCTTTTCCCTCCCTCCCTCCCTCCCTCCCTCCCTCCTCTCCTCTCCTCCTCTCTCTTCATTTACTTCTCCCCGGGGCTGATGTGATTTAAGGCTGTGCTTGAAGACTGAGGACCGGGCTGTTATCTGCCCGTTATTGATGTGAGCTGTAAGTCTCACTGTCCACAGGCACACAGAGGGGGAAACAGAGGACTGCTGCGGTAGAAGAATGGCTGGACGGAGGAAAAAGAAGCAGATAATGCCTGCAGACTGATGACCACCCTTTGTGCCGTTCAGGCTTCGGACTGAATTCATGTAAAAACAACCGGTTTGTTTTGTTGTGGAAACGTGGATGGCTTCATTCTTTCCTGCAGCTCTTGTCTTCCTTCTTATTTCCTCTCCTCTCCCCTCTCTGTGTGTCCCCCCCCCCCCTTCCGTCTGTACATTATGTAGATGTCAATAATTTAGCACGAGATTCAAAAATTCAGTACTTAACAACAGGTTACGATCTTTGGTATAAAAGCCATAAAATATGCATTTGTGAATAAAATATGATTCGGTCTCTTTCAAAGCAGCTGAAACCTGTCAAGATTGCCATTTGTTTTCTGACAGTATCGCGGTGAAGTGACAGTTCAAAAGCGGGGGTTTGTCTTTATCTTGGCAGGTTTTCAATCTTTGCTCTATTTCTGCACACCGCACAGCATTATTTTGTATCCATTGTTTTGCAGACCGTCTTTCATCTCCAGGGCTTTGTTGTTTTCTCACTCTCCCACCGTCCCTCACTCTCTCTCCCCCTCTTACATCGTGACTTCTTCTCTTCTCTCCCCCCCCCCCACCACCACCTTACTCTTTTACACTTTCATCCTGGATGGTACAGTAACAGCATCGCAGAACTCGCGGCGGATAGAGCTGCGAACACATCCCACTCTAAACTGCCCCTGCAGTCTCCCATCACCTGCATCCAGCACAGCCCACCCAGCTCCGAGATGCACTGGCACTTCCTTCTCCTGCTTACCTATTCCTTCTACTGTCCCTCCTCCCTCCACTTGCCTTCATCCCCTCCTGCTCCTCCTGCTCCTCCTCCTCCTCCTCCTCCCCCTCTTACCCCACAGGCCTGGAGATCGTTCCTTTGTTCCTGACATCTGTTTTGTTGGGTGATTAATTGAGATGAGCATGTGGGGTGAAGGCCTATAGAGGGGGAGCTCAGACCCCCCAGGTAATGTGTGTGTGTGCATGTCTGTGTGTGTGTGTGTGTGCGTGCACGCAGCAGCGCTACAACAATCCTTGATGTGCTTGGTTAGTGCAGAGCGCCAGGATTTCCCTTAAGAGCCGTGAAATATGAAGCATTGGAATATCTGTTATCTTGATAAAATGTTGAAAAAGCTGCTTCCCCTCAACAGAGAACTCCTCTCAGTCTTTCCTCTGTGTTTTAATTTTGGCAGATCAAGACGTGAAGTGACAGCTGACTGACAAGTGACAACACCAGTGCAACTGCCAGCGAACCGCCACACATCCCAGAAGGCAGAGCGGTGATCCGTAGTGACGATGCAGTGAGACTGTAACTTCAGTCCGTCTCATCGCTATAAGAAAAAGTTGTTGCGGTTGATAAAATATGAATTGCAAACATAATTTTTGAGCACTTTACATATTTCCATGACATTCTTTTCCCTAAGTATTTCACTTCACAATAGTTTTTCTCAGTATATTTAATTGCAATCTACACCATGCTATCTGTTTCTACGTCGACTTTTAAAGTCAAATCTGAAAAAAGCACCAAAGACGCTGATATTAATATGCGAGTTGCTTATTTTGAT
This sequence comes from Salarias fasciatus, assembly GCF_902148845.1. Lineage (NCBI taxonomy): Eukaryota > Metazoa > Chordata > Actinopteri > Blenniiformes > Blenniidae > Salarias > Salarias fasciatus. The sequence continues at coordinate 15,950,869 of NC_043751.1, forward strand.
GTATTCTTTACCTTTATTTTCTCATTTTTTAATGGCTTGATCTTATGTAGTACAGTTCAGTGTGGTTGTATTGAAGTGCTTTATAAACAAATATCTATTGGATAAACTGAATCAAATGCCTGCTCTTGATAATGCAATTTAAATATTAACAGAACTTTGAGTAGTTTTACAGAAAAACAGTTTGACTTTAGTATTTTTAAACAACTGTCCTTTTACTTGTAATTGAGTACATTTCAAGCGATCTTATTTCAATATACTGACCGTCTGTTTGGAAATGCAAAACAGGCTACAGGCTGACAGGAATATAAAATGCATGCATATTTATTAAATTAGAGATATACATTTAGTAATAAAGTTGCGACAATAATTCTCATAAATCCTGGTCACAGTTCAGGATTTTGTGGCCCTCACAAGGACCAAAGTTCCCAGTTGTTGATCTAAAAGGTCCCTGGAGCAGATCCCAGCTGATGCAAACACAGAGAGACAGACAGTCACGCACTTGCATTCACAGTGACGGACAGTTTACCATCGCTCTCAGGGAGAACATGGAAACTCCACACAGTGAAGCTCCCCTAAAGCAGTGTCTTGAAGCAGGGAAATTCTCAATGCAGGTAAATCACTATGCAGCCATCAACACAATCTGTTTAATTAACATTTCACGCTTCCTCCCAACCCTTTCAAAACACTTTATTTAGTCAAAATGAATAACAATGATTCTTTTAAATCGACTATATTGTTCATCATGTTCTTTGTGTGAAGCATCACACACAAAATATTGCTGCCAGCTGTCGCAATCTTTCATGCAGCGAATGCATACGACTCCTATTTATCCAGCGCGTTCCTCCTCAAACGTTTGTGCAGATGGTTTCGTCGTCAGGTTTGGTTAACAGGTGCCACTCGGGTTCAGTGATTTAATTACTCACTTTTCAAACACGTGTTATTAAACTCCCCCATCAGTGCATCACCTGCATGATTTCACCTCCTTTGCGACCTCATTTTTACCCTCCGTGTTCAGGCCACAGGACAGCATGAATGAGAGGTCTCTGAAGAACAACAGAGAAAAGTCCATTAAAAATGTCCAAGTATGAGGTTGAAAATTAGAATTTACCAGTCATAATACTGTGTTTTATGAATCAACATTCACCCATGTGTTTCCCATAAATATATTGTTGCTATTACCAGTTTAACAAGCTGCAGTTGTATAGCTCTTTTCTCAGTGTGATTAAAAACTTCCTATTTATATATGTAGCTAGAAAGCATCAAATATTAATTTGATTTTTAGTAAATAATGCAACTTGAGAATGTGGCTCCCTTCAGTCGACATCAGTATCATCATATGTCCTTTTTTATTCTCCTTAGTCTATTCGCTCTTTGCAGATGCTTCACATAAAATTCAGTGTATATGTGTGTGTGTGTGTGTGTGTGTGTGTGTGTGTGTGTGTTATGAATTAATGAAGAGACTCTGAGAATATATGTGGAGATGCTGACTGAACGCTGACTGGATTTCGCAAAGCGCCGTTTCACTGGTGTCTGGCTGAGGTAATGATTTATGAGCCTCTGAGGTCTGAAAGCATCAGAACAGACAGACGCAGGAATTAGAGTTCACTGAGCCGGGTCAGAGGTCAGGGGTCACCTCGGTGGTCAGACCGGGGCAGGGAAATGTGCTGAGAGAATTTCATACTCTCCTGGGGAGTCCGCGTGTGTGTGTGTGTGTGTGTGTGTGTGTGTGTGTGTGTGTGTGTGTGTGTGTGTGTGTGTGTGTGTGTGTGTGTGTACTTTGAGTACGATCAATGTGGCATCAGGGATGGCTGGTGGCACAGACGAGGGACAGACCCGGCTGACCCGGGATGGAGGGGGAGATACATGTGGAGATAATCTGGAGATGTCACCATCTGGGTGGACGGAGTGAGGCCAAACAAAGACAAACACACTGCGCCACATATCTCGGACAACACACAAATGCACACACGAGACAGACTACCAGACCGATGATAGACATTGCAATATGCTCTGAGGCCGATAACGTGGATAAAATGCTGTATATGAGTGGATTCTACATCCATTACAGATCTAGTGCATCAAAACGCACGCACAGCTTTTAAATCATGAGCACAATCAGAAACACAACCTCACACAGTCAGAGGACCGAATGTCTCAGCAGCAGGCTAATTTCCCACTCAGTATGTGTGTCGCTGTGCTCTGTTCATCCCTGCAAACGGACAGATGGACAGTGCAGAGAGAGAGACACACACACAGAGAGGAAGAGAGCCTGGCTGTGGAGACACACAGTGAGGCCGTGTGGCCCAGGCCCATTAGCAGTCTTGATTTATGCCGCTCTGCATGCTGTGGCGGGACAATGTCAGGCTCTTCTGTGTGTGTGTGTGTGTGTGCGCGTGTGCTGATTCAGGCCTTCTGATGTCCGTGCGCGGGGCACATGCATAGACGGCATGTTTAGCATGGTCTCGTGGCCAGACAGGCACCAGACAGCCGGAGTCCAGAGCTGAACTGGAGGGTTGAAATGAGGGGCCTGGAGAATAACGGCATACTTTCCTCCAGTTTCGCCCACATTTGCATGCGCACATACGGAGAATGGCACCGTCACACATGTGCCAGCATCGCGCTGCATAGACAAAGACACACAAACCAAGCCAAGCTACAATCCAAACCCTCAATAAGACTGCAGTTTAGGGATTAGTGCTTAATGTCTGAGGCCGTACTGCAGCACTGGAGGGAAGGACATACTCTTGTGATTACGTTGCTTCTGGACCATAAATGCTTCTATAAAAGACTGAAGCTAATGGTTGTGTTCATATTTTTTTTACAAACCGTCCCTGCATTTTGAACTTTTTTTTCTCTCTCTCTCTCTGGAGTTTTCAGTGAACCCATCACTGTCCAATTAAATCCCTCATGGTATGAAGACACCATGCGGCTGATTAGGAGGACAGGAGGAATGATGAGAAGGACTGTTGAAAGAAATGTTCCCGGGTTTCTCTATACAATATGTGCATAATGACTTCCTCTGACAATTATCTTTGATCCAATGCAAGCATCAGCCCCACCCTCTCCCACCATCCACCCCCCCACCCCCGCCCCCACCCCCACCCCCACCCAACTACTACTCCATCCTCCAGTCTTCCCATCCCTGATCCTCGGTCTTTTAATCTTTTCATTCCTCCCCAGGATGACACTCGTCCTCTGTCATCTCTTTAAATGTCTTTTCTGAAACTGCCTGAGTGACTTCAGGAATGACAAATATATTTACAATTCCTCTCATCAACACACACACACACACACACCCACCCACACACACACAGAGAAACTCCTCCCTCTCCTTTGCTACGTGAGTGGATACAGAGCGACTGGGTAATGAGGCTCACTCACTTTGGGTCAGCGACCTCACCGGGGCTGCGATGACGGGGAGGAGGAGGAGGAGGAGGAGGAGGAGCAGGTGGGGAGGGGGGGTGCAGAGAAAACAAGAGGGGAAGGGAAAGCAGGAATAAAAGCGAAGATGGAGGAGGGCCTTTTTTTCCTCTTTTTTCATCATTTTCCTCCTTTATTTGTCATCTTCTCTGTGTTCCTTGTCAGCAGTTAGAGTGCTGCACGCACACAGGGGAGCAAAGGGGGAAGCAGCAGAGAGAGAAAATGTTTAAGTGCTGATGGCAGCCCCTGGTTGCTGCTGGGACTGGGGTGTCAGCTCTTATTCTGCCACAGCATGCATCTGACAGGCAAATGATAGAGAAAGAGCCAAGCAGGGGAGGAGGGGAGGAGGGGGAGCTGCTTCTTGTGTGTGTGCCGGCGTCTTTTTGAAGGCAGAACAAGCGCTCCAGTGAGGAGCTGTGAGATGGGCGAGACTGATTTTTTTTTTTTTTTTTGACCATATCTCTCAACCGTCTCCCTCTTCTGCATCTTTTACATCTTTTTTCCTCCTCTCCTTGGTGATTGATTGAGTTATACTGCTCCCTCGGTGACAGGCATTCCCTCACGTTTCCACAGCGATGGGGTCAAAGGTGGACGCTCGTTATTGGCTGTTGTCTGTAATCATCACAGATTGTGCTGCATGTTTATTGGCCCCCTACTCCCCCCACCCCCCCCCCCCCCCACCCCCACCCCCCCATCTCGTCTCCTCTCTTGACCTCGCCAACCCTGCTCCATGTGGCGGAGCGTGACCCGTGGGGGCTGAAGGGTCCTGACTGCTGTGACCCCGGGGGTCACGGGTGTTTAAAGAGCGCTGGTGGATGTGCGTTCACAGCAGCTCGGTAGGAAAACACAGATAAGAGTCTAATCTGATTAAGACACGCATTGAAAAATATCCCATCTTATGTCACACACACACACACACACACCCTCCTCCAACCGCACATGCATGCATGCACGCACGCGCGCGCATTCACGTGCACGCGCAAAAATACTCGTGCTCTGCTGTCCTTGTCCACTCGGACTGCTCCTTCCTCCTCCACCTCTCCATCCTCTGAGTCCGTTTCCTAAGTAGTCTTTATCTCTTTTCTCCAGTCTGCCCTCTCTGTCAGTTTGCGGTTGGCTGATGTTTCACAACTGCTCTCACAGCTGTTGATCAGTCTGTGTGCGTGTGTGTGTGTGTGTGTGTGTGTGTGTGTGTGTGTGTGTGCGTATGTTTGTATCTATCTAAGCTTTGCACGTTTGCTTGCATGTCTACTGTGAATGTTCACATGAACGGGTTTGCGAGTGTTCAGCATTTGTGTGTGTCTGTGTGTGTGCGTGTGTGTGTTGTATACAGTACAGAGTCTGTACAACAGCAGTCTCTCTTCATTGATTCGGTGGTGACAGGCGAGGTTATAGATAGCTCTCTGAGACCCTCACGATCAATCTTATCACTGGCACACTTCCGCCTCACAACTCACAGAGAAAAAGGTGATAGGTAGAGAGAGGAAAAGAAGAAATAAAGAGAGTGAAGATAAGACAAAGAAACATAGAAAGAGTGCAGACGCAGTAAGAGTAGGGTGTGTGTACATGCACGGAGACAGCGTGTGTGTGGCTGCATGCGCCATATGTGTGAGAGAGGAAGTGACAGAGAGAAATGAAGGCTACCGGGTGGAGATGCAGGCAGTTGATAGAGAGGCTCGGTTCCTCTACGTAGCCACCTCAAGCACACGGGCAGAAACCAACAGACGCCACGTGCGACACGAAGGCGCCCTGAACACAGCGCCGTTGACGGCGTGGCACTCGTGCGCCCCTCGTACAATCTCTACTGATCAACATCCTGCGATGAAGTCTTGGTTTGAAGCTCGTTGTGTGTGTTTGTGTCAGTGGGCAGTGATTCCTGGCTGCGTCTCCGACGCGGCGGTGATAGAATTGGGTCTCGGCGACGGTGCATGGGACGTTAGCTCGCCAAGAGGAGACAGTAATTGATTCAAAACCAGGCTAACGTGATGTGTCAGACATATGAGGCCTGTCTAATCAATGGGAGCATGTGACCAGTTCGGGAGCTATGTTTGTGTGTGTGTGTGTGTGTGCGTGTGTGTATGTGGGGATAATACAGTTTTACAGCTATGCTGGTCACATCTCTGGCGTGTCTGCGCTCCAGAACAGCCGACTGTTGATTTTTAGGACTGGAGGCTGGAAAAGAGAAGAAGAGGAAAGAGAGAAGAGAAGAGGAGATCTGAATGAAGCAGATGCTTAAGGGCAGGTTTTAACACCCCCCTACACACACACGCACACACACACACACACACACACACACACACCCTCCACACACAAACCGCACACTTTTTCTCTCCTTCAGTCTCCCTTCCTCTCTCTCCCATGATGAATCAGCTGTCACTCAGGCACCAGTCCAATCTACTGATAATGAGAACTGCATCAACACCCTCTCGCCTCTCTCTTCCTCCCTCTTTCTCTTTCTCTCAGTCTCTTTTCACGCACACGCGCACGCACGCACGCACACACACACACACACCAGCCAAACCATCCTTCCTCCTCTCCTCGTATTTCTCGCACACACTCCACACAAACATGAACTCATTCATCTCCCCCTCACTCATCTGTCTTATGATTCTCCTCCCCTCTTTTTTCCCCCTTCCTCCCTCCATTTTCTCCCTCTCTTTTCTCTCCCTGCTTCCCTTCCCTCCTCCTTCCTCCCTCCTCTTCCCTCCTCCTCCTCCTCCTCCTCCTCTGTGCTCGCTGAGCTGAGCAGTCAGTGGTGGGACTGAGGCAAAGGAGGGAGGATAAAGCAAGAATAGAGACAGAAAAGAGAACAGAGGCACTGAAAAACAGATCATTATACAGCAAACGAGCAAGAGGCCGCTGAATGAATAACAAGGAAGGGATTACAAAGCGCAGGACTAAAAAAAGGAGAGGACGCCGGCTGAAGACTCTCTCTCTCTCTCTCTCTCTCTCTCTCTTTTCTCTCACTCCCTCCCCTCTCTCTATCCTTCCTGTCACCCTCCCAACTCTCTCTCTCTCTCTCAGAGGCTCTTCCTCCCAGACGTTCTCCTCAGTTAAAGATGGCATGAGCACACTGTCACCCATCCCGAGCCTGTGGAGTATTTTTCCTGCTCTCGTTACACTTTTCTCCTCTCTTTTTTTTTTCCCTCCCTCCTCTCTTTTGCTCAGTTCAGAGGGTGAAAAGAAGGGGAGCGAGGTAGACAGAGGGTGACCTCTCCCCTCCTCCAGCTCCTTCTTCTTTGCGCCCATACGGCCCACAGAGAGAGAGAGAAAGAGAGGGAAACACCAGAGGGAGAGAGAGAGAGAGAGAGAGAGAGAGCAGGGAGCCGTCTGATGACTTACACCAACAACAAGCTCCTTAACCCGGCCGACCCGATCACAGAGTGATCCCCCAGCCCGCCCCCTCCCTGCCTCCCAAAGCCCAGACTCTCGCTCTGAGTCAGAAGAGGAGGAATCCAGCATCATGTTTGGATTAAAGACTCCACACTTCTACCTCCCAGGTAAGACCTTTTTTTTTTTTTCTTTTTCTTTTTTTTTTTAAATGCTGTGCTGTCATTTCTTGCTGTGACTCGCTGGTCACATGGCTGTGGACAGTGGATTTCCCTCTCATATCAGCCACTGTTTAAACACATCATGAATGGATTGAGGGGTGTCACAGTGATTTAATGCCGTCCGTCAAGTGAGATGAGTTACCTTGTGCCTCTTTGATAGGGTCTTTTTTTTATGACTTTGTGGTTCTTTTAAATCATTTTGATCATTTCGAAACAGAATCAGTGTGTCAAGATGTCTCAGTAATTGTTTTTGCTGTGTGTCTTCCAGAAAAAAGTGTTTTGTGCTTTTTGTGTCAACCTAAAAACATGTCTTTATTTAAAAAACAGTAAATGTTTTTGCAATGTCTGTAAGCATGATTGGATGTGTTTTACTGTTCTGTTTAAAGGTTTTGTCTGACATGTTCATTTGAGATTTGCACACAGTAGCCAAACATGTCAAATGAAGCAGCTGTCCATTTTCTTTGTCGTGATATCAGATCAATCCCTTAAGGTTTGATTTGTGTGAATCTGTAAAACCAAACAATGTAAATTAATCACTTTGTCTGTTTTGCATTTGCATTTTTTTGTCCTCTCTGTATTATATGGAAACAATTAATTCTATTGCTTCACAAACCGAGTGTCACACAGCTTGAGTGTTTCATGAACCTTTATTGTCTGAAGTCTTTCCAGCAAGTGTGTGACGTGCAGGTGAGTGAGGCCAGTGTCAGAGTGGAGACAGGTGCGAGGCCACCTCGGAAAGGTGCTTAAACATGCCCGAGAGCGGGACGACAGAAGGACACCGCAAGGAAAGAGAGAGCAGGGGGAGGTCAATGATAAGGCAGCGTGGGGAAGGGAATGAAAATGACAAGCTGCGGAAGGAAAGAGATGGTATTTCATTTATTTCCACATGCAAACGTTTGAAAGAGCGTGCAGTTTTTTTACATGAAAGGAGACGTGTTTCCCACTCTGAACCCTCACCCTGATCCCTGACCTTTCGGTTGTCTGAGCCAGACTGTGGTCAATGATTAAAAACCTTGCTGTGGCAAAAGGTGAGGGAGCTGCGAGAGGGAGGAGGAGATACAAGAGAGGCACACGGGTGGAGGGGATTGATGGGGAGGGGAGGCATCAGAGGGCGGAGGGCAGATTAAACAATGTTCTTTGCCTTGTGAATCTTTCATGCTGGTTTTTGAATTATACATCTGCTTTCATAAATGATTGAATCAGAGTGATTATGTGGTGCTTTGTCATTGTTTGTTTGTGTGTGTGCATGTGTGTGTGTGTGTGTGCGTGTGTGTATTTATGTGTTTGTATTTGCGCGTGCATGTGAACAAGAGAGGAAGAAGAAAATCTCTCCAGGAAGCGACACCCCCCCCCCCCCCCATCCTCCCCCTCCCTCTCTCCCACCACTCTTGCTTTCATCCTTTTTTTTTTTTTCTGTTTCCTAGGTCTCGCTTAATGTCTGTGTGTGGAGTGTGTGTATGTGCGTGCACACTGTCAAGTGTCTGTGTGCCTGAGTGTGTGTGTGTGTGTGTGTGTGTGTGTGTGTGTGTGTGTGTGTGTGTGTGTGTGTGTGAACTTGACAGTGGTGTGGTGCATGTGTGTAAATGGGTTTTTGTCATAGCTGCCACCTTTGTGTTTGTGTGTATGTGTGCGCGCACCTGTCTGAGCTGTGCATGCGCTTGCGCGCGTGTGTGTGTGTGCGTGCGTGTGTGTGTGTGTGTGTGTGTGTGTGCTCTCATCACTCACACATTGGAAGATGCCCCAGCCCCCCTCCTGGTCCTAACTGCCGTTGCTGTGGAGACTGTGTCAGCCACACACTCGCTCCTCAATGATCATTTGACAATGTAGGGGGTGAGGGGTAATGGATGTGTGTGTGTGTGTGTGTGTGTGTGTGTGTCTGTGTGTGTCCGTGTGTGTGTGTGTGCGTGCGCGCCGTGTGGAGCGATTACTCTGTGATTAGTCAAGGTAGAAGAAGTAGAGCAGAGTAAGGATGAGAGAGGAATGGAGATTAGAGGTAACAATGGAAAATCAAGTAAATGATACACATTATCTTCATGTACATTTTTTCTTTTTTTTTAAAAAAAAAAACCCTCATCAATTGCTGTGAAAGATGAAAGTGTGACATCGAAAGCATGAGGACGTGTGTGTGAGTGCTGCATTCACGCATTGTTACCCAAAGCACACCATGACCTTAACATGCTATCATAAGGAAAAGGAAAGTGGCATTTTGCTGTCTCCCACTGTCTGGCCCCCCCGGTGATATGTGCCATGCACATTACTCCAGTTTATGGTTTTCCTCAGTGACTTGTCAGATGATCACTATCCAAATGTCTTTTTTTAAAAACGATATTTTCTAAAATCAGAACGTGTTCCCAGGAGAACGAGCACCAAGGCCACTGGGAGTCTGGGAGTCAGGTAATAAACAAAACCACCAGCTTTTATCTTTAAATGAGAAACTGGGTGATATTCTGGCTTTTTTTTTTTTCTGTTGTTTTTTTTGTTTTCTTAACTGTCAACAAAGACCAAAACCAACAGAGTCTGTCTCTCAAAAGTTTCTAACTTTCTTGCCTGGACTCTGGATTGCAGAGGCAAATAAATGTGTAAATAATGACCCTCTTCTTCTTTATAACTAATAATAACAACAACAATGACCTCTGTGGTCGTTTTGTCAAGTTTAGTTTAAACAGTTTAATTTGTAGCATAATTCCTCAGCTAAATTTCTTATGCAGGTTTGTTTTATGATAATTTAGCCCAGTGTGCTAAAGGGATCAAGCTCCAGACATCATTTTTTATTTTATCCTGCCTTTCATGAACCGATATACTGTCTGTTTTGTTCATTGAAAATGTTCCATAAATAAAATTGAAAAAAAAAAAAAAAAAGGGATCAAGCTCAACTCCCAGTAACCATAAAGGTGAATAAATCAGCTCCAGAGGATTGATTGATGGATATCTGTTCTTACTGATTCTAGAGCACGTGTTTTATTCACTTACTTAAGGGTTCAATGTTATTCTTTGAGCACTATTCCCTCTAAGGCATGTCATGATGTCCAGAATGTTTATTCCTGGATTGCTTATGATTATCAATGTGTTGATATTTTAAGAAGTGGGAATCCAACAATGATTAGACTGAATCTGATGGCGCCACACACTACTAACAGAAAGCTATTGCTTCCAAACTAAGTGAAGAAAGTTTTGTGCCATAATCAGCTAATCAGATTCTTTTCCAGAGAGATTGTCATCCTAAATCTTTAATTTCACCATTTGAAAACAGCAATGCTTGCTTTGCTATATCTTATTAGTTTATGGAAAGATGTATTTTCCCATTTAGTTGCTGCAACAAAGTCCACTGAGACTCAATTCATTTGCACAGTGATTTTTAGTCACACATCGATGCACAGGTATGAAATCGTTGAATACTTTGTATCGTGCCTTGATTCACGTACGAACCTTTAGAGACCAATAGAACTGATCAAATACGTACATAGAAGAACCGTTTCCGGTTAGAAGTACATGGTTGTATAACTTACAGAGATACTCAAAATCTTTTATGTAATTCCCTACTACTTCAGAAACGATCCTTCTGGGATTAGCCAAATTTATTTCACTGAACTGAAGCCGTTTTTTTTTTAATAAAAATTGAAATCCAGCTTCAGTGTGCAGATATGCAATATTCCAACAGAGCTCTGTGCACATCATCAGCATTGCATCAGTCACTGGAAACACTACCTGTTAAATCTACCTGTTAAAATCACAGCCACCCACCTTTTATATTTATTTATTTTTATACGGGATCCAGTCTTATCCTTTTATATTGTTTACAGAGACCCTGCAGACTGAAGATAACTCCTTTCCAGTTCTCACAATGTCATCAGGTCAAGCCTGGCTCAAATGTCTACATGAGAAATGGACACACACTCTGTGACATTTGTGTTTCCATCCATGTATGCATTCACGGGCGCGCACACGCACGCACGCACGCACGCACGCACACACACACAAGCCGATAAAGTGAGAAAGGCAGCCTGTTGACGTGTGTATTAGCCTGCCATATTTATTGGCTGCTGTGGTATTTTCGTGGCCTGGGTAGCTCTGTTCAACTTGACCTCGGCATTGATTTCCATGATATGTGTTAGAACTACAAGGACACTGTGGCTTGTGATTTATGGCAGATGTCACACGAGCGGCACACACACACACACACACACACACACACACACACGGGCATGGAAACACACGCGCTTCTCACTCAGCCTCGGGCTTTCGCGCAGCCAGCGCCGCATTTGATAGCTTCCCTTTTAAATATTTCTCCTGCACGGCGCAGCGGCGCACACAAATAAATACTAATTTCTCAGGCTGGAGCAGAAGAGTAATGGCTTCAGCAGACCTGCAGAATGTTGCACGGAGATTTGCAACTCGTCCAGAAAGTTGCGGTTTGGAGTTGCTGCAGTGTCAGTGAGCAACGCACGTGACAGAAAGTGCGCGAAGACAAACACCCATTACCTTCAGCAGCATGAACAGATCAGCGCAGCATAAACAGTGCGTTATATGTTGATATCCAGCATGGCTGGTTGTGGCACAGACTGGCTTAAACTAGTAGTGTGAGGCAGTAATGATAGAGGATGTCTCGATGGTGGATCAGTATCCATTAATTTGCCTCTTTCTCTGCCTTCCAGGTTTCTACTTTTTTTCCCTGCCTCTCTCTCATTTCTTACCTCCCTGGTTTGCAGTTTATCTCGGTCGAGAAGCCGGGCCGGTTCTTGTATTTATATTCTGTGGTGGTTTTCCGAACGCAGCCTCTGCTTTTGAGTCTTTATACTAAACGGGACTCAATTTGTCGAGTGTTTATAGCATATGTGTTGCGTCGGGTTGGAAAGCTGCAGGCATACAGTCTCGTTTGTGTTTACTTTGGACATAATTCTCCTCTGTGTGTAAGTGTGAAGAGCCTTTGTGTACTCACATGGGAGGTTGAAATGAGTGCTCCCTTAAAGGAAGCTGCTTGTCAGGCTCTCTTGTGTTGTTAATTGTGTGTGTGTGTCTGTGTGTGTGTGTGTGTGTGCATCTTCATGTGTACTTGTGTGTGTGTCTTTGCTCGATAGTGTGCTGATGAAAACAGGGTCGCGGTGCTCCACCTCAAGGGCATGGTTATTAATGAGATGAATAAAAGGCTATGACAACAGCTTGATAAGACAGAGAAGATTAAAAATAAAAAACAAGAAACACACAACCATCATGTGGGAGCTGGATGATTTTCTATTGCCAAGAAAAAAAAAATCAAAGACTAAAAATGCGAATAAAACAACCATAATGTATTTTTTATGTTTTTATCCTCCAGAGACAGAGAAAGTAAAGCCAGAGATGGGATGTAGAAGAAAAGGGATGAATAAAACAGCATGTTTGGTAATGTCTCAAACACAAAACAAACAAGTGAGCAAGTAAAGCACATCACCCTAATTGGTCAAAAAGCTGGTGTCACTAATGAGCTCTTAATTAACAGAGGATTCACTTAAAGCATGTGTGGACCCACTAACAACACACACACACACACACACACACACACACACACACACACACACAACATGTTCGCTCTGCGGTGTTTACATTCATTTAGGAAGTGCAGTAAGCTTTGATGTGGGATCTCGCATGCAAGCACACATTCACACAAACAGTGCATGCACATTCACATATGCACACACACTAAAACAGACACACGCACACACTAACACATACACACACACTCTCTAACACATACATGCAGCCTGTCTGCTCACTGAGCTGGGGAGATTGGATAAATGCCAGCAGATTTTGACCTGAGGTGATAACAACATCTCCTGGTAGTGTGCTCTCCCTCTCCCTCTCTCTCTCTCTCTCACACACTCACACACACACTCACACACACACACATACACACACACTGGTTAAAAACTGCAATAAGCAGTTCGCAGTACGATAACGAGCAGATGGCAGGAGGATTAGCCAAATGAAAATACAGCAGCTAAAATTTGCCGGCATTAATATCTTTTACAGGACAGTGGACTCCTTAACACTCAACACACACACACACACAAACATTGCGCACAAATGAAAGCAAATACACATACATTTCTGAGAGTGGAACACAGCAGAATGAGACAGATACTCAGTTCTCTGCTCCCGCTGGTCCTGCACCATCTGCATGTTCATGAACCATGTCAAAACATAATTGATTGAATGTGTCAGAGTGTGTACAAGTGTGAGTGTGCTGCAAGTGCATGTGTGTGTGTGTGTGTGTGTGTGTGTGTGTGTGTGTGTGTGTGTGTGTGTGTGTGTGAGCCTGTGGTGGAGAAGGGAAGGAGGAGCCTATACAGAGAGCTGGTTAACAACAGTTAGACGGCAGTTACCATCAGACAGAGCATGTATGCTTCATAATGCAGATGTAAGTTTGTACACATGGTTCCCTTTGTGAGGTTCACCAGTGTGGTCCAGCTGGGACACGCACGCACACACACACACACACACACACACACACACACACACACACACACACACACACACGCACACGCACTGCGATCAATGATGTCGCTTCACTGAAGAGCCTGTTGATTACCCACGGGCACGGCTCTGTCTGCCACCTGGCCGCACCATGGAAGCAGGTTCCAGTGAACTTGCACATGTGACTGCATGCACGCATTCGTAGCTCTCCCTCTCTTTGGCCTGTTGTGTCTCTGCTTAAGCTGCAGTTAAATAAAGCAGGTATATCAAATGCGATATTATTTTTAAGGGGCAGTCAAACATAATGAAATACGAATGACGATGGTTAAAACAGCACGAGTGAAAAACACATTTTGGTATCATGAACAATCGGCATTTAACAAACTCAAAACTACAGAAAGCTTAAGCATAACATTTTACTCTTCTCTGTTATTTGATACAACCATATGCATTTAAAAAAAAAAGCAGCTTTTGATACAAGTGATCAAAACTTGGTAGGTTGAAATGTTTGTGTTTCCTCTCTGACGAGCATGATTTTGCACTCATGCACACAACAGACTAACTAAAAAATGTGTATGTGTGTGCTCAAAACAAAATCTGAGTGTGTGGGAGAAGTAAGCATATGGTTTCATGCACCATTTTGTATTCCTAAATAAGTTTTTGGACACAGCAAAAAACATGTTCAATGTTGTTCGGGTGTTGAATGACACCAAACATTCAAATTAATTAGCAAAAACTAAAAACCCGCACTTCTAAAAATCATTCAGAAAAGGAAAAAGGGAGTTTTGTTGTTGTTTACTTTCTGTATTGTCAAAACTGTGACGTCTGTTTGTTGTCTAACATGTGGTACAAGAAAAAAAAGCACAATTAACAAATCAGGAAACTGTCAAACGTGTCCTCACATTGCACATACACACACACACACACACACACACACACACACACACACACACACAAGTCAGCAGAGCACAAACATGCACATGGTTACGGCGTATGTCCTCGCTCATATGTGATCTCTCACCACCTTGCTCCGCTTCTGACTGTATTTGCATAATCTGCATAATAATGGGGGTTTTAATTGCCTACGCCCAGGTAAGGGATCATGTGGTTAAGTGGGAGATCATAATTATGTAAATAATTGGCCTGACCACAGCAAGCTGCTGCTCTCTGCCACCCATCTGGAGAGACAGAAAGGGAGGGATGAAGAGGGAGGGAGAGACAGAGAGAGGAAGAGGAGGAGGAGGAGTAAGAGAGGAGAGTGTTGAGGTTGGTTTGAAAAGACAGTGAATCTGAACATAAGGTGATAGTGATACCTTGAGGGATGATGATGATGATGATTATGATGATGGTAATGATGTAAATGATCTGGATCCGCCATGAAAGATATAGTATGTTAGAAAATAGTGAATATAGTTATGATTGACCATCTGTCACTGTGAAATAACATTTTGGAGTTTGACTTCCTTTTCTGTTGACTAACTAAACTAAAAATAAATGATGTGCTGTAGAGTTTCCACTGCAGCACAAAGCAGAGAAATCAAACTTTCCCTTGTTCGCTGTTGGGAAGAAGAAAGTCTCAATCAGTCGGTTGTATTCTGTGAACTCTCCACTAGATGCCACTGAATCTTGGCGTGTGCTCTTGTTAAAATAAACACATTACAAACAAAAACGTGTTTATTAAACTTTCAGAAGGTTATTGTTAGAGGATGACATGCTGATATTATGACTCAAAAACTAGAAGAAATCCTAATTTAAACTGAATGAAGCCACCATCTCTAAAGAACCGACAGAGCATGCCCCATCTGCCAATTAATAGCAACTGATAGGATCACGGGTTGAAACCAATGGATACTGAGATGAAATTATTGTGTCTGCTACTGCCTCCAAGGTCAAGATGGGCTCAGTTATTGAACTAAATGTGACCCTCAGGAAAATGGAAATTGAAGGAGCTTCGATGCTGCGACAGCTGACTGAAAGCTCTTCAAAGGCCACTGAATGAAACTAAAGTTGGGTCTGTGTACGTGTAAATATATCCATTACTTTATTGGTTAGAACATCCTGACAACAATCTGATAACAGTATATCTTTGAGCCTTCAAACGTAAATCCTAAAACGCACCCCCCCCCCCCCCCCATCAGATGTTACTCTGCCTTTATTACCCCAGATTATAGAAGTATAGCAGAGGCACACACACACATGCAAGTGTGCACACACACACATGCCTGCCACTGTATCCGCTGCACAGATGGTAAAGGCAGCAGCCCCTTCACACAGACAAAGGGAAGGTAATTCTCTCTGCAGGACGTGAACAGGGCTGGAGCTGGAAAAGAGCAGCGCACATCAACACTCCCCTCCCTGTTTCCTCGTCTCAGCCCCAGGCCAGCAAACATCACAGGAGTAAACTGACAATGTGTGTGTGTGTGTGTGTGTGTGTGTGTGTGTGTGTGTGTGTGTGTGTGTGTGTGTGTGTGTGTGTGAGAGAGTGCCTGCGCGTGTGAGCATGTGTCTGTGCGAGCGTGTGCTCACGTGCACGCTGGTAAAATAGGCTTGAGGAGGAGAGACAGGAAAAATAAGAGAAGATGGGAGAGAGGGAGAAAATGAGGGAGAGATAAAATGAAAAAGAGAGGGAGAGTGCAGAGAGGGAGGAGGTAATAAACAGGATTAGTGCTTATCTTTACAGCACTCTGTGTGTGTGTGTGTGTGTGTGTGTGTGTGTGTGTGTGTGTGTGTGTGTGTGTGTTTTGCCAGAGGACAGAGTGACTGACTCCAGCATTACCTTTGCCAATGCGTCTCCATCCCCAGGTATCTCCTCTCTCTGGACTCCCTCTGCTTTGTGTGTGCTGGTACACATTGTACTGTCTTCGTGCATGTGTGTAAGACTGTGTCTCAATGTGTGTGTGTTGAAGTAAATGAGTACATATGTGTGGTGTAGTGGTGAATCTGTTCTGTGCGTGTTTGTACACACTGTTTGCCGGGTGGATGTGAACATACAGCTTTACAGTATGTGACCATGCAGTTGCCTGAGGATAAAGAGTGCACTCATCTCCTTGTTTCCTCCGCAGTTTGTCTTCACTGCCTGAGTTGCCAATAAATCTCACTAGAGAGTTCTGTGTATGAACATGTATGGCTGTGTATGTGCTCGTGTGTGTGTGTGTGTGTGTGTGTGTGTGTGTGTGAGAGAGAGAGACAGAGAAAGAATGCTCAGAAAGTGGATTTAGTTTCCATTACAATACTTGTCCAGCCGCGTAGCGCTATTGTTTGTGACAGTGTTTCTGTTCGTAATCTCCTACCTGACCAGAGCTAACAGGCTGCTACAGCATCTTACTTTTGCTGGATGGGGAAGGAGGAATACATTTAAATAATCAGGGGTTTGGGTTCATGGCTGATATTATGCCTCGCTGCTTTTGTAAATGAGCATCTGTGTGTGTGTGTGTGTGTGTGTGTGTGTGTGTGTGTGTGTGTGTGTGTGTGTGTGTGTGTGTGTGTGTGTGTGTGTACGTGCAAAGAGTGCATCTGTTTTCAAAGACATCTGTGGATGTCTTGGTGGATTGTTCTTGTAGCAGTATCCCCTGCACTGTTCTCTTCTTCACCAGATGAATAGATTGAGAAAAGAGAGAGAGAGAGAGAGAGAGAGAGAGAGAGAGAGAGAGAGAGAGAGAGAGAGAGAGAGAGAGAGAAGATGGAGACAAATGGTGTTCACGTGCCTGTGTTTGTGTGTGGCTGCGTCTGCATACAAATGTGTGTATGCTTGCATGTGTGATGGATAGAGGGCTTTATGAGAGAGGAATAGGCTAATGACCGGGTCTCCAGAGGCGCTGAGATTCCTGGAGCTATTACTGCTGGAGTTCATAATGGCCTCTGTGCTTGGCCTCTTTTACACGCTGCTTAATGGGGGATCCTACAGTCACACCGCCAAGTATAACCCACCCGGAGAATACACACCGCTGTGTGCTTTGACCCCGACGCTGCACGCAAAACACACACGCACAAAAGCACACAGAGCAGGCGGCACATTTTAGATCAGGAGGCTTTGACTTCTCTTTCATGCACCTGCAGTTTGCACACAAGCATGTGTGTGTTTTACAGTTTATCATCCCCTCTGCCTTGTGCACGCACGCACACACACTCACACGGGCGCGGGCAAACAGAAACACACACAGACACCCGCGCGCACACAGTCTGCGTAGGTCACAAAGGATGGAGGTGAGACACCTACCTCAGAGAAAACTGAGAGTGTCTGCCTGCAGTGCACAGCCAAACCATAAATCATGTCAGGCTACGCTGGTCTCTGCAGACACACACATCAACTGTATACACACACACACGTACATGCACGCACACAAACACACACATATACACATTCACTCCCCCTCTTTTCTCTTGTGTAGGTTTGAGTACAAGAAAGAGGGATTTGAGGATTATAGAGGAGCCTCACTTTTTTCTTTTCTTTTCCACGGCTTCCTTCAGTATCGGTGAAAGAGGGAAAAAAAAGTAGAGAAGTAGGGGGCTGCTAATCTGTGTGCATGTGCATGTGTGCTCATTCAGCCAGTGTGTGTCCATGTGTGTCTGTGTGTTACTTTGAAGAAGACAATCTATTCATTGAGGAAAACATTAAAAATGTTTGGAGCTATTGTGTGTGGCATTTTAGAAGCGCAATAAAAAAGACAGAAAGAAGAGAGGAGGAATTTAAAAAAAAAAGAAGTGAGAGGGAGGAGGAGGATGGACAAGGTAGAAATTTGCACTCTGAAGCGCAAATTGATGCAAAACAGCTGTTAAATAGCTGCAAAGTGGAGCAGCTGCTTGGAAGACAAGGAGAGAGGGATGGGGAGATGAAGGGATGAACGATCAAGAAAGACACAGACAGAAAGGCCCAGGGGAGATGTTGAAATATTAGACTAAATGAAGCAGGCTGAGGAAGCTTATAGCGCATGATGACAGATGAATGCCATTAAACATGTTTACGACTTGATACTTTTTATAGTATGTTCGTAACTTTCACAAATAACTTCAAAGAGCGATAAAAGCTGATTACCGTAAGTTCATAACGTTCGTTTCTCCTCAGTACATCACACAGTGTTTCATGCAGTGGCACATATAATTCAAATATTACTAACTGTGTGATTTGTAGAACTGTAATGCAACTGAATTGAAAAAAAAAAATCACACATTCGCCACAGATGAACTATTTTACTCACATTTTGTCATGTTCAAGGAGTTTTCTCACAGAGCAATATCTCGCTATTCTGCAGCTCTCTAAGAGGCATCTCAGTTTCACACGGGTCATTTTTTTTTTTTGTTTTGTGTTGTGACCTGCGGTGCCGATCGCATCAGCCTCCAGTCAAGCTGTAGAAAGTGAGAGGTTTTCTTTTTTTCCTCTCTCCATGAGTGACAGTTAGTGTGGAGATACAGACAGGAAATCTAATACAAACCGAGGATGTGGCATACGTCTCAGCCATTACAGAGGCTTTCCAGAAAACCCTGGAAACAGCTGGCATGGGTGGAAATCCTCCGATAAGTCTACTACAAGCTACATATGTCACACCAACAAACAGAAACCTGGAGCAGAAAGGGCAGCATTTAACAGCTAAAAGAGCCTGACCTTCCTCGTTTTAATGGGACTTTGAGCAAAAGCAAACAAAGCCAAAAAGAAGACTGGATATTTGAATGTCTTGCAGTAACAGTCAATGAAATATAATAATACTTGAATTTAGCAATTTAGCAATTCAAGCCGGTGTTTACAGCTGGTTGTTTTACTACAAAGGGACTTTTCGGGTCACTGCAGAGAGAATGTGCAGGAAAGCAGAAGTGCGGATAATTGTAAGGGAAAAAAAATCTGCTTAAAGCAAAAATGCTGATTAAACCTCTTTCAACAAGCAATAACTGAAAAAACACAGAATCTAGGTTTAAAAAGGTAGCCTTGTGAGAGATGATTACATTGACAAGTTCAGTTCTTCAAATGAATGGCTTCAAGCACGTCTATTAATAAAGTACAGATGAGGATGTGTTGCAGGAAAAGGTAGAAGTAGCAAAATATATTTGATCACTTTATTGTTCTGAAACAATAACTTGGTTTAATATGACTTCCTTTGGTATTCTTTTAAAGTATGTATTCTTTACTCACACTTTGAAATTCTATACCTTTTAATTTACCTTTTATAAAGCATAAGTTCTTACTGAGTAAAACCCACAATTTGAATTAATATTAGTTTTTTTTTTATTTGCCATTTTGTCCCCTGTAAATTTATTGTTGCAACGGAGAAAAGTCCTGACTTACATCTACAGTTGTTCAA
Organism: Salarias fasciatus; assembly: GCF_902148845.1. NCBI lineage: Eukaryota > Metazoa > Chordata > Actinopteri > Blenniiformes > Blenniidae > Salarias > Salarias fasciatus. The sequence goes on from NC_043751.1 coordinate 15,970,577, forward strand.
AAAATAAATTACAATAGTGAAATTGTCATTTGCATTATTATTTCATGTTATGTGCTTTAAAAGTAAAGACGTCAAAGGTGAGTTGAACCATTGGCTGAAACTGACAGTGAAATTGATTGTGGTTAAAAGGGTATCCATCTTTAATTTTCCAGAATAGTACCGTGTACTTTTACTTGAGTTCTGTTCACAACAGTAAATTTACTTTTAATTGAATAAGCAGTGCAACAGTATAATTATGTTGTAGTGTGGCTGCTGGTCTCCTGCTTCGATTAACTATTCTATCTTTATGTGTTATTCAGTTCAATCAAGTCCCGATAGAAATGCAGCAATGAAAAAAAAAAAACCTCTAAAATGCAAACTAAGCCCCAAGTTTGAGTGTCAGCACAATTTTGGACTGGACTGCTGGAAATATTAAAATATTGTTTGCTCATTTGAGCATTGATGTTTGTGGCAGGTGAGGCACTGAGTCATGTTATAGTCATTTTAACATTTGGAATATATTTTATTGGAGTGAATCCGTGATTTTGCTGCACTGTGCAAACTTTAAATGCATAAAAGTATAAACTGCACTGAATGCATTGCTTTGCCTTTACTTGCGACCTGTCTATGCTTGTGACGAAAAAAAGTGTCATCAGCACTGCCCCCTACAGTCAGGCAACGGTACTGATTGCCTAATTTCTTCCTCTCTCAGTGCAATTTTACCAAATTAGCAAGTGGCACATATGGAAAACATTATATATTCTTTGAAAACTAAGAACATGACAAATGTGTTAACAGAAAAAAAAAACATTTAAACTATAGTGAGAAAGTAAATGGCATGTGTTCATCTCATTTAGGCTCAAATGATTGAAATGATCTTGAGGAAGCTTTACCTCAATTCATAGTTTTCCTGCAATTGGACAAAGAGATCAGGCAATTTCAGTTAATATAATTCACTTATGCAGCATATTTTTACTGCTTCAGCAGTATCAATGAACACCATGAGAACATGTTCAACCCATTCGAACACACACACACACACACACCACCACCAAATGGTGACAGCTGCCGGGCAAGATACTCAACCTCCATCGGGAGCACGGTGTGGCCGTGTCTTGCTCAAGGACACTTACACATACGGATAGGACCGGATAGACGGCTGAACCCTCAACCTGATGATTGAATTGGGACCCAGCAGTCATGTCAGTCCCAGCCCTCCTGCCCTGAAGTACTGTTGCATCTATTTAGACCAGAGGACCATTGAAATTGTCCCAATTATGTGATTAATGTATTTGTTTTCTCTAATTTACTAAACTGTGAAGCCAATGTAAGTGTGAGTGTAGGTACAGTACTACATTACAGTGTGAGTGTACAGTGGAACAGAAGGACAGGCTCACTTGAACAGACCTGATTGTCTCCAGTGGACAGTAAACATGTCCAAGCTGTGAGGTATCAGCAATGTGGGGCCACATCTTCCTCCCCTCCCTCCTCCATCTCTCCAGGGAGCATCAGTGGAGCAGGTGCTCGCCCTCCTCCTCCTCCTCCTCCTCCTCCCAGCACACATTCCCCTCCCCTCTCACGCCCCGCCTCTCTCTCTCTCTCTCTCTCTCTCTCTCTCTCTCTCTCTCTCTCTCTCTCTCTCTCTCTCTCTCTCTCTCTCTCTGGACAGTTAATGAGTTGTCCTTCTCCTTCCTACATCTCCTCATGGCTCTCGTGTTGTGCCGCTGTAGTTGAGATCAAACAGTTTATCGCTGCGCGCGGATCCGTCATTTATCCATAAAGATGCACACAATATGAGGATTTTCTCTCCTTTGGTGAGGCGGTAAGTTGTTCGCTTTCTGTTTTTTTTTTTCCCATTACAAATGTCTTTGTTCGCTTTGTTGTCGCTTTGAGTGAATGATAAGGCCTTTAATTCCTGCCTATCGGATGCTTTTGAACTTAATACGAGAGTTAAACTATCACTGGAATATTTTTCATGGGTTCAGTTCTGTTGTGCTGAGTTGAGGATTTATCCAAATGACCTTCTGGCTTCTTAAAAAAAAAAAAAAAGAAACAGCTCACCGTGTCTCTTGTTTTACAGTACTCTGTGCACTTTATGGTGTTTTATTTTACTCTGATAGTCTCGCTTTGATGCGTGGAGACTTGGTTTCGGTTTGTACTTTTTTTTTTTTTCATTTTTATTTGTTTATGACAACTTGAATGGTTGGAAGTGAAGCCAGAGAAGCTATTTTTAGACGAACTGCGGCTGGTTATTGTGCACAAAGTGGGCAGTGTGTGATTGAATCAGTCAGCAATGTGTAATCAAACTGGTTGGGCTTGACGCACAGTGTGAAGGAAGCAGGTGTCTGGACCGATTCTCGAGATTATATGCGAAATGTTTACAAAAACAGGGAAAAATAACAGACTGAGCATAGTTTATATTTAACAAAAAGCTGTAGTATATATAATATAAACCTCAATAACGATAACGTGCGTTTATTTTGAAGTGAGAGCGGCGCTTTTCCTGTGTGGTCCGGGCACGTGCGTGCGTCTTGACGCAGCTGCCGAGCAGGTGAGGCGTTTGTTCTTCCTCCCGGTGCGTCTTTCCTGTCAAACTTGTCAGAGATTAAACATCTTGCCGGTTTGCTCTTTAATGAACGGGGAAGACGGCCCCCGAAACGCCGCCCGCCTGCTTGTGATGCTCGGCCCCGCGCCCCGGCGCCCATGGGAGACAGAGGAGTCGCACTTTAATCCGGGACCTTTAACAGCCACTGTATTGTTTGGCTGAGATAGATGCCGCCGGGTGTATTAGCAGCAGTCAAGCGGATCCCGTCGCTTTTGTGTGTGTACACAGCCCGCAGGTGGAGTTCCACACACACACACACACACACACACACACACACACACACACACACACACACACACACACACACACACACACACACACACACACACACACACACACACGCTCCATGCACCATGTGCTGCTCCTGACCTGCCATAGACCAGCTGCTCAGCAGGGGTTACTGAGTAAACCTCCAATCTCTTTAATTACCTCCTCCTCCCCCTCCCCCTCCCCCCCCCTCCTCATCCTCCTCCTCTTCCTCATATAGATACTGTAAACTCCACTGCTCGCTCCCCCTCCTCCTGGCTTCACATTCACCTTCACTGCCTGCAGTCCTTTAAATTATTGACACTATATTGTGTTCATCAGTCAGTTAAAGTCATTATTTCAGTCGATGTGTACAGCTGGAGATCTGGTCGACTTTATTGTCTCCTCACAGTCAAAACAGAGAATCAGTGTAATTACAGTTTCAGATCTGTGAAAGGTCTTGTTCCACATTTATTACTACTGATGTCCAACATAATGTGTGTGTGGTTGCTCTGAATCTGCTCCTTCATCAGTGCTTTTTGCTTTAACTTTCTCCTTGTGGTTGCTGCTTCTGTCTGTCACAGACATCTTAAAGTTGGTGCCCTTTTCTCCATGATCAGATCTTTCACGCTTTTCTGTATGTTACATCTTTCACATCACTCTACTGTGCATGAATGCAATACACAACTCATTTCATCATCAGTTCAGCCAAGACAGATCCCGAATTAAGTACAAAATAATGTAGAAAATCATATTTACATATCTAATAATGCACAACACACACACGAACCGTACATAAAGTGCCTAAAAAGAGTGTAAAAAGAGAACGAGGGCAGAATGTTTGCTTGAAATTGATGTCTATTCATTTGTTTAAGGTAAAATTAGTTTTCATGTTGAAAACTGAGCAAAATGACAAAAATGAGTAAATGAGTGAAGCTGTGAGTGAAAAGTACAGATATTTGAAATGTTTGAAAAAACAAAACAATACAAACTCAATATTTTGGAAAATGTACTTATATCTTTCACATTTATCTGTCTTGTCTTTAGATAATACTTTACTTTTGTTCACATTGCTAGCATTTCACCGGCACTGGCGTCTGTGAGACTGATCTGAAGACTGTTGCATGTTGTTGATTTAAAGGGAGGAGATGCAGTAATGCGACACTGAGAACAGGTGATGGAGTTACTAAATCAAACACCCTTGGGCGTACAATGACAACACGAGGAAAAGATCCGTAAAGTCCATTAGAATTTAATTTTCTCACAGACGTGGCTCCGTGTTATCAACGCTGCTCTGATTCTCGGCACGCTGAGTGTCACCCTGTCAACACGAACACGACGGTTCCTTTACAGCGAGAGTTGTTTTGCAGGTCCTCTTACACGCCGCACACCTCAATTACACTCCGCGCATTACACCTACCCAACACCTGCTTGACAGGAAAGTTTGTGTCTGTGTGTGTGTGTCTCCCTTTGTACGCTGCTGTGCATTGAGTACATCTGTGTGTGTTCTCCACCTCACACACACACACACACACACACACACCCACACACATACATGCATGCACTTCCACTCTGTTTGTTCAGATGGTTGAGATCGAGCCACCGCGGTGTCGGCACCTGGTGAGCAGAGCCGGCCTCCAGCCAGAAGAGGAGTCACTGTGGCTGTCGACTGTCTGACACGGCCCCCCCACCGCCACTGAAAACTCCTCTACCACAGTACTGAACACACACGTACACACACACACACACACACGCACACACCAAACAGAAACCTGCAGGCAGGGGAGAGAGAGAGAGAGAGAGAGAGAGAGAGAGAGAGAGAGAGAGAGAGAGAGAGAGAGAGAGAGAGAGAGAGAGAGACGCAGCGAGGCGCCAAAACAAACGGAGACGGAGTAAGATTGGTTTTTGCCTCAGATTGTTTTATCTTTTTGCATCATCTCAGTATCAGAGAGGTGAGACTGAGCCGCACGCTACAGACGAGATCGATGACACAGAGGAAAAAAAAAAAAAAGCAGAATTGTAGCCGACATGATTGGAGAGCCTGTCGAGTGGCTGGTGGGAGACCGGCGAGGAGAGAGAGAGAGAGAGAGAGAGAGAGAGAGAGAGAGAGAGAGTGAGAAGAGGAAATGACAAGGCAAAGAAATGATAACACAGACAGATAAAGCGAAGTATGAGGCGTCCCAGAACAGCTGCTATTTATATCTTCTTTCTGTATCCGAAAGACAGTGACAAGATGCTTGGAGATGAGTGCACTGATTAGAGAAACGGAGAAGGGGTCAGAGAAAGAGGAACGTTGCCCTGCAGCCTGGAGGATGTGGAAGTTAAGGCCCCCAAGTTCAGTAAAAGGGGAGAAGAGAAGAAAAGGAGGTTTTTTTGCAGCGCGGCCCTGCCGTCTCTCTGGACGGCCCACGTCCCAGCTCCAAGCAGTTGATAATTTATAGACCTTGCACTAACATCTTGGCTCTGTTATGATTGCATAGTAAACATAACTCCACAGCCTCACTGTAAAGCACAAGCCAGAGGAATCACTCCTTCTCTTTTCATGCTCCTTTCATCGTCTCTTCTCTGGCTGTGTGTCGCTGACTCCTCGTTCTGCCGGGTTTTCGATGCACTTCGATGTTTATTTGAGTTGTTTCCTTTTTGCTTGAGGTGTTGGTTATTACAGTATGTGGTTTTTCTGCTCCATTTATCGCAGCAACATAAATGCACGCTGGCCGTTTGGTCCCTGGGGGTCACATGCATACATTTTTGTGACGTGCGATGCCCGTATATACTGAGTCAGCTAATTGCGTCTGCGCTTTGCTTTACATGTATTTGCCCAGACAGCGTGCATATGTGTGTGACTTTCTTTTTTTCGGGGGGCTGAGGTCACCGCCTTGTCATTTTTCCGAGGTTCGTGTCGATCTGTGCAACGCTCCTGTGTTCCCGGGCGCGTGAGATGCTGGAGTGGGAGAGTGAGCCCGTTGTTTATGGATTGTAAGGACGTGTTAAGTGTTTCTGTGCGAGGTGCAGAGTGACTGGAGCTAGTAAAGCCATTTAGCAGCCCCTGGAGTAACCCTGGAGATTGCTGTGTTGACGCCACTCTGACTGCTATTACAGACAAGTTTAAGAGGCTGTAAAACATTTGGCTACTTTTCCTCTCCCCTCTCGCTCTCCCCTTCTCTGTGTGTGTGTGTGTGTGTGTGTTTGTGTGTGTGTGTGTGTGTGATTGTCAGAGGAATTTCAAAGTCTGCCAGCTATTGTAACAGCAACAGTAGTCCTTGTTGCGATTAGTATCAGCTGTAGCCCAAATTACAGTGTCTTAAAACTTAAATAGAGCATACTGTGTTTGTTTACTCTGGCAAAAACATGTGTCTGTCTCCGACAATAATCTTAACAAAGCCCAACAGGAAAACATTGTTTTCCTTTACATCATGCATGTGTGCATGTGTGTGTGCACGCACGCACGCATGCACTTGTATGCGCAGTCATTCTTCGTGTTATGTTAGGTAACTGTTCATAAACACAAATGAGGACTATTAATTGAATGTCTGAGTGTTAACGTAGCAGCCAAGACACACACGCACGCACACGCGCACGCACACCCTCAGACATACCAGTGTGATGAGTGTTAACAAGTAGGTAGTGTGTTACAACCTCTTCTGCCATCCTAATCACCCTTCCTCTCTCTCTCTCTCACACACATATGCACACACACACAAACACGCACACACACTTTGAGCTTTTTAATGAGCTGACAAGGCAGAGCAGGTCCTCCCCTGCTGTCCGCACAGCCCCCCTGAGTTGTGTGTTGTCTGTTTTTGTGTATGACAGAGTGAAAGTGGGGGGAAAAAAAAAAAGAAAAAGGTGAGAGAGGCAGAGCCGCGCCATAAAGGCACAGGCCTCAACATGTCCTCTATCACTTACATCCCGCTGAGCAGAGGCTGATTGCAGGTGTGTTTGCACGCGGATTAATGGAGTAACTCCCAGATATGATTTCCAATCTGACGAGGGTGAAGGATGTTGTACATTCGACTGACATTGGTAGTTAGAATTAGTTTGTGTTTACTTTTGACTTATTTTCATGCATTTGTACTCTGTAATATGATCTTATGGAAAAGTTCAGTGGTTAATTTTGCTGTGAGGACTATAAAGATCAGTTTTTGGCTTATGTTTCATATTTGAAGTGGCATGTGTAGCCGTGTTGAACTAGAATCATTAAATTGCCTGGTGGTTCTAATAATTTGGCTCCTGGAATCCCGCACAACCACAACCCACTGCAAAACAGGATTCTTTTTAAAACAGAAGTCATGTCAAAAGTGTCATAATGTCAAGTTCAACAGGAAAACAGTTTAGATTTTCCAGTCACTTTTTCTTCAGGTTTCCTCAGTGTCATCCTTGAATTACATAAATCAAAATCTTTGACTCCAGATTTGCTCAAGAAAACTTGGACACAAGAACAGGTGGCAGTGAGGATTGAACCACTGACTCACCCGTCAATCAGAGAGCGTCATGCTTTATCTGACTCTCCACTTTTAATTCACCACATGTCAGAAAGAAATGCCTGTTCTAATAAAATGAAACAAGTATTTTTTATTTTCTGTTTTTGGAATACTTCAGTTGCTTCTCCGACAAAATGCGACTGAATAGATGATGAACCAAGACTTTTAAAGCACAGCTTATTGATTTTAGGTTCATTCATTAGTTTTCAATTCACAGTTCTACAAATTTCCCAAATAAACTTCTGACATCAATGCAGATTAGATCAACAGATTCAATCAGAGAGTTCAATTCACTGCTTTCAGTTATTATTTATAATGAGTTTTGCATTAAATATTTCTAAGCTTAAGTAACAGTTATAAGCAGGGACGTCACCCATAATTAACTAGTTCAGAGATGATCACATGGACAGATTGAGGAGTTTGCAGGTTGCATGAGTTTTCTCCAGATAGTCAGACTTGCTTTTATCCTACAAAAACCTTCATTTGAGGCTAATTGGCGACTGTAGAGTTCCAGTGAGTGTGTGATCGGTTCAGAGTGTACCCTCATATTCAGCTGGTCTTTGGTGCCCCACCACCTTAACTTAGATGAAGCGTTATAGAAGATGAATGAACAGAAATGATCTGTGTGACTGATAAACAACCAAGTCGCGACCAACAGTTATTACATTTGTCTATGAAAATTTTTCCAGGAGACTGAGATCTTCTTTTCTTCTCTTCATGTTTCTCTATTGTTCGAGGAGTGAATCAGATTCCTTGCTTTACCTGGTGCTTCCTCTCCGTTCCTCAGTCTAAACGAACATTTGGCTGTGCTTTCTGCTTGATGCCAACATGCTAAATGTTTTGGTAGCGTCGCCAGCATGTTAACAGATTTGTAGTCATTCTCAGCATTTGTTTGCCACACGATTGCTATTTTTGAAGCCGGAGCTGTCAACTGGAAAACACAAGACGGTTCGGTTAGCGGATTGATTCGGAAGGCTGTAATTCATAAAACATCAGCCTGTGTTGATGCCTTTTAGCTCACACATTCAAAGACATATCCAGCCTTTTGCGCTCATAGACCTTCACTGATCGTGACGTCAGTTTTCTGCGTGTGAAAGAGCGACTGAAAACACTACTAGCTTGTTTTTAGTATCTGTGGCTCTAATCGCTTCAGCACGCTAAAGCCTTGATCTACAGCCACAGTGAAGTTCAGGTCTGAGATGTCCCCCGGTGGCCACCGTACGGAGGATAAACTCTTTTGTTTTGGGTTATCAGCGTGACCTGCGATCATCCTCAGGCCCAGTTCCCTTCTTTTTGCCTCTTTATTGATCTCAGCAGTAAGGTCATCTCCCTTTCTTCCTGCACGCAGCTGTTTTCTGATGCAGCGAGCGCCGCTGCCTCACGTTGCTGCTGGTGTGGCTTTTAGTTGTGTTTACTCATTCACTCATCACACAGAAAAAAAAAGGGGGGGCAGGGGGGCTCGTAGAGGAAGTCAGATGTCTTAATTTGTATTGCGGGCTGTTGTCTGTTTCATCCTCCAAATCCCTGCTGTCGGGGGCAGCAGCCGTCAGGGGTGAAGGGTGAAAGGTCACTGTAATGGCCCCCCCCTCCTCCTCTACCCCCCACCCTGCGCCCCACAACCCGCTGTGTCCCAGAGCAGACAGAGCTGACTAACAGCGAGACAGAGTGATGGATGGAGGGTTAACACTACCCTCTACCACACACACACACACACACACACACACACACACACACACACACACACACACACAGCCCAAATCACACATCCCCCCTCCCCATCCCCCCCCCCCCCCCCCCCCCCCCCTCCTGCTCCTCCTCCTCCCCCTCGTACTCATCCCCCTTCACCCCCGCCCTGCAGCCACCACCACCACCACCACCGCCGCCGCCGCCGCCGCCACCCTCCTGGGAGTGCGAGCCAAAAGGAGGAAGGATGAAGAATGAAGAGAGAAAAGGAAACGACACAGAGCACAGTTTGAGAGAGCGATGGGGGACAGCTAAGGAGAGAAAATGGAAAGATAAAAAGAGTGACAGAGACGAGAGGAGTAGGAGGTAGGATGGAGAGGGTGATAGATGAAGAAGGAGGGGGTGGAGGAGGAGGAGGAGGAGGAGGAGGAGGAGGAGGGAGGCGGTAGATGGAGAGGAGGAGGGGGTGGGGGGGTGGATAGAAAAGAGGTCACGTGACCACGTAGCAGCTGCAAGGCTGAGAGCTAGAGAGTGAAAGAGTCTCACATAGGAGCAGAAAGACGACGAGCAGGAGGAGAGCAGTGAGCGGGAGGGTGAGTGTTTGTATGTTTGAATTATGTGCATATGCACTCATCAGTATTTGTGTGTGCGTGCATGTGTGTGTGTGTGTGTGTGTGTGTGTGTGTGTGTGTGTGTGTGCGTGCGTGTGTGTGTGCTGCTAAATGGCATGGATAAATATCAGAGGAATAGCCTGTTAGGAAAAGATTGTAGAAAGAGAGAAGAAAGAAAGAAAGAGAAAAAAAGAAAGAAACAGAAGAGATTATGTGTGTTGGCTTTTGTTGAATAAGCTCCGGTATGTTGAGATAAACGGGAAAGGGAGAGAAGAGAGGGACAGAGAGGGAGAGCATGGAGAGGGGAGGGAGAGGGAGAGAGAGAGAGAGAGAGAGAGAGAGAGAGAGAGAGAGAGACTGGGAGAGCAGGGAGAGAGGGAGTCGATAGAAACTGTCTTATCATCTCTCCCTTGACTGCTGGGCTCAGCAGAGACAGAGATATAGACACACACGCACACACACACACACACACACACACACACACACACACACACACACACACACACACACACACACACACACACACACACACAGCTTGTCAGGATCTGCGCTGTTACTCTCTTTCCTCCTCTTTTCCTCTCTGTCTGATTTGCACTTTCAATTCCAATTTGTTTCAAGACACATAAGTGCATATTTGAACATAGAAATGAAAGAAAACTGTGAAACATGGAGTAAATAATGAAAGGAGGATGAGACTAAAACAGAAAAGATGACAGAAAATGACTGAAAGCTGTGTGGAGCCTGATTGTATAGATTTTTCATTATCTTGACTTGCATCAGCTTGGCTGGGCCATAAAACCTGGAAAGGCTTTTTTGAAGCCTCTTAATATCGAGTACTAATTCCTGCTTTTATATTTCATGCATCTGGAGAAAACAAACCCAGATAACCACTGTTTATCTTCACTTATTTTTTTTTTCTACTCAGTTTAGTGTTGGGCAAATATCTTCTTACTCAGCTTGTCACTCTTTTGGCTTCTTCTGTGAGTTTTTGCTCACTTATTCAGCAGATACACGGCCTGACACGTCTGTAGTCGCTGGAGTTTGATACTTTGAGCGAATAGACTGAGATCTGACTCTTTCTTTTATTCCTTTCACTTTGTCAAGACTGTCAGCGTGATGAGCAGAATCACCGTTCAATAACGTTGTTCAATGTGCAGGTATGAATTTTTCATGAGTGTGTTTACTGCTTAGGCTCTTTGTTTGTTCTTCTGGTGTTGTGCCTGTGTGTGCGTGTGTGTGTGTGTGTGCGTGTGTGCTTTAAAGGTGTTTGTGCGACTGTGCGTTGTGGCGGTAATGAGGTCATAGCTGGAGCAGACTGGGGGGCTGCTGGCTAATTCCAGCTGTAATTAACATTAGTGGGTCAGTAAGAGGGTAGCGGGTGAAGACAAAGGTTACTCTAACCGTGTTTGCACTCAGTGTGTCCACCGTCCAGCTGATCGATCGCTGTTGGTTGTGCGTGCACAGCTGTGTGTGTGTGTGTGTGTGTGTGTTCCGTGTGGATCTATGAAGGTGTAAAAATGCAGTGATACTTAATAAGGTTTGCGTGTAGACGCTCCCGAGGTCTTAAGATGTGTTGACTGGCTCCCTTGAGGAAATGGACATGTGTGCGCTCATGTGTGTGATTTGCTATTAGGGTCACCGCTCTATTTGACACAGCTCTACTCCCTCCACTCTGTTCTCAGTAGATCTGACCCACACACACAAACACACTATACTGGGTGTACACACCATCACACATGCGAACGAAAATACAAACTTGTCAACTGAGTTTTACTCAATCAGAATGATAAAATGACGCACGAATCATTTCCAGAAAGGTGGTTATTGAAGTCCTTTGTTGACTGGAGTGTCTCAGGCTGGCGACAGCCAGGTTGCCGGTGTTTCATTTAGATTTATCAGGTAATAAGGCTCCTCACCATCTCTATTTCCTCTCTGCTCTCCTCAGGTATGAACCATGAGTCCAATAAATCACCATCATTAGGAATGATCTCCACGGCAACTCGCACCACCGCTACAGTCAGTCCCCTCAGCCCACTAACCAATGGGAACGCAGTTGCCCAATCTGCAAACTCCGGATTCGCTGCTGCCCTTCGTAAACTGGCCAAACAGGCTGAGGATCCCAGAGGTGAACGCAGATTTAACCATTCTAAAAACTCAGCAGCTCCAGCAGCTCCAGGCCCTGGAGAGCTAACGAAGCCCTCAACACACACACACACACACACACACACACACACACACACACACACACACACACACACACACACACACACACACACACACACTCTTCTGTGTTGGAAACATTCACAAACAGCTCCTTTACTCCTGCTGTCTGGTGTTTTTGTTCATTCATTAATATTTCTGCACTGTCCTTGTTTTCTCTCACCTCTAAAACCAAAGTTAAAAATAATATGAAATTGGGAATTCTCACTGTATAAGTTAGTCATTGCTCAATATTTTTGCATGGAGTGCACGTGAAATACTACTTTTGCTTTGAGTTTAAATGTAGCATAATGTTATTTCTTGTTTAATTCGATGAAGACCTACAAAGTCACATTTACAAATCTCCCATTAGAACTGGGCCTGATGATTTTATGAGATGCGTAAAAATTCAACCCAGTCTCACGGCAATTCATGGTATTTGTCAACTGTGAGGGCGGAATGGCCAGGTAATAGTTTAACCAGCGTGGTTTGGGACACGAAAAAACTGTGCAAAGCGTGCTCCTGGACACGATTCAATAGATTAATTACGTGACTCATAGCACGAATTGCCGTGAGACTGGGTTAGTAAATTTCATAACTCATGACCAAAGAAAATATGCAGAATAACCCTTGTGAAAGGTCAACTCATGTCTGAACTCTCTGTGAAGTTGCAGAAGTTCACAAATGTTGCTTCAAGAAGTAAGGGGATGTCCTTGTTAGAAAACGTTCATTGTGGAAATCTAAATGCAGATTTGATGCATTTATGCAGCTAAAAGTGAAAATATACATCCTATATATAACCATTTTTTGCTATCATAGAAGCCAATTTATAGAAGTTGATTTTCATCCATGTGGGTGCTGCTGTCACAGAAATCAGACATCATATTCAGGAGGTTCGCTTTTTTTTTGCTGTTGTTAAATCTCTCTTTCTTTGCATTGATTTTCTCTTTTCACACCCGTCACACATGAGGTGCTTTCATGAATACTCAGAGGGATCAGCATTTCCACGCGTTATTGTCTCATCCATTTAGACCGAATCAGTGAATGAACACACTGATGAGAAAAACATAATTCCCGTCAAATGTAGCGCTTTAAACCAATTTATAGAAATTTGAGTGTAAAATGTAGGAAAATTAAATGACGCTGAAAGTATGTATACTGCATTACAAATTATATTGAAAACTTTGTTAAAGTGTCTGTTCTTTCTTGCCTCTGCTTGTCAGCTTTGAGTTTTGGTCAAACTCAACTGTTTCCTTACGCTTCCTCATTAGCTCGGTGTCAAAACGGGTTAACCTGCTGACGAGGGGAGCCTCACACTCAGCATAAAGACTGAACGGGGATATCAATCCTCTCATCTAATTCTCCGCCGTGCAGCACATAAGCAAAGAGGAATACTTTTCAATTCGTCATGATGTGAATAAGGTGTTAATGACTGAAAATTGGGTGGCGTATTAAAACACGGTGCCAGAGGCAGATCGTTTCACGGAGCGAGGTTGTATTTTGTGAAATAATGGGAAACGCTTTAGTGGCTGGTACCTCTTTGGTTGTGTTTGCACTGGTGCGCTTGTTGGTGTGTGTATGGGTGTGTGTGTACGTGTGTGTAAATGTGTGCCTGTGTCGTCACTCAGCTCATTGGTGTCCTAATGAAGGTGTTGGATAAGAGCTGACCTTTCCTGACCTCTCTCTCCGTCTCCTCCTTCGTTCATTTCCATTCATCTCCTAATAATGAGAATCTAATTACAGCCAATTATAACAAGCTCTCCGTCTCTCTCTGTCCTCCACTCTCCGCCGCCATGTCCTCTTCTCTCTCTCCCTCTCTCTTTCTCTCTCTCTATACCTACAGATCCTCATGAACTCATTCGCTACCACTTTCTTTCCATCTCATTATTTCGTCCTTCTAACCGTCTATGAATGTGTCTGTGTGCTGATTGGTGAGTGTTACAGTAATAGAGCGGTGCCAAAGTGACTGTTAACAGCAACACACATGCACACACACACACACAGACACACACATGCAGGCACACACTCAACTGTTTTTGTTACATTTAACACCTCTGCTTCACTGTGGCACACACCAACTTCTTTCCAACACATTCGTTTATAACATCCTTCTTTTGCTCTCTGACTCTGAATACTCTCTCACACAGACACAAACACACACACACACACACACAAGCAGGTACACCCTATGATTACTACTGCTAACGTAGTCTAATTATAGATATATCTTCACCTAAAATGTTATTGATTTTCCAGTTTTCTTGTCACTGTGACGGGAGTCTGTGTGGGTCAGTGTGCAACCGTGTTTATGTCCCCATAACTTTTAGTTTTAAAGGAACAAGATGACACACACATACACAGTCCTCGCTTCACACACTCTACGCCCAGACACATGAATATGGAAGTAGTTTTGGACTTTATCTATGTGGCCTCCTTTGTGTTGTCATGCTTCACGAGGAAACTGCATTAACTTGAATTAGGTTTCTGCAGACTTTTGTCAAACTCCTGCGTCTCCCTCCTCTCTCCTCCGCCCTCAGGTTCTGCCCTCAGTGGTGAATCGTCTCCAGTGTCTTCCCCGGCCACCAGCCACAGCTCGCCGGTCACCACTCCGAAGCGGGGCTCATTAGGGCCCCTCCTGGGCCAGAGCAGGGGACACAGCGTCCCCGGCACCCCTCCCGTCGTCACTATTGCTCCCACCAAGACCACCAACGGCCTGTGGAGGGCCGACGGCCGGCAGGTAAGAGGTGTCATCCGTCAAACCCGTCATACCGGCTTGTTCCAGACACGCATAAAACAAGACATCTGCCGCGCTCTGATTGTGCATCTGTACTTTTTGTTCCCCAATCTTCCTGGTCTCGTTTCTGTCTATACAGTGGAGTGGTCTGTTTCTCTCTCTCTCTCTCTCCCTCTCTCCTGCTGTTCCTCCCTCCATTAAAGAAATAGTCCCGGTGCTTGTCAACATCCAGCTGTCAAAACCAGCCACCCAGCCCTTTCTTTCTTCATTTACTCCTTCCCGTCTTTTGCTGTCTTGTCTCGCTGTTTCTTTCCCGTGCGCTCACCCTCCTGCCTCGCTCCCTCCTTCCTCCCACTAATCAGTCTGTGTATTTTTCAGCAGCACATGAGGGGTTTGTAAAGAAACACTGGAGGCTGCAGAGACTGGCACCTATTGTGTTCAGCTTCCTGCAACGTTTCTGTCTGTGCATGTGTGTGTGTGTGTGTGTGTGTGTGTGTGTGTGTGTGTGTGTGTGTGTGTGTGTGTGTGTGTGTGCGTGACTAAAGTGTGTGTGTCTGTGTGTGTGTGTGTACTCGACCCTTTGCCACAGAGGCTTAGGATATGAAGAGGGGTATGTGTGCATGCGTGCGCAAATGTGTGCATGTGTGCCTCTGTGTGTGTGTGTGTGTGTGTGTACGCCCGTGGATGTGTTTTCTTCTGGGTGTGTGACTGAATTTAAGCTGGGGCAAGGAACCAGGCCCCTCACACAATGCAAGGGTTAGCCCCCACAGTAGCCACTTCCCCCTGGATCAGAGCTGCCTTTCTCCCCCTTCACAAAGACCACTCTGTGGCTCTGCCTGCCTGGGGCTCCCATTCAGACATTCAGGGAGAGAGACGGAGGGAGGGAGGCAGGAAAGCAGAGAATAGGATGTTAAGAAAGAGGGGTGGGATACGGGAGGAGCAAGAATGAGCAGAAGAGCAACAGAGAGTGGCTTTTAATGCTTTTCGCTAAATTCAGTGTTTGTTTCTCCAACTCGGCGTGTCCACAGACAATTCGCACAAGCTAAACAGGCTGCACGTGTTTATTACCGTGTCTGTGAAGGCCATTGGCTCCGAATGGGGTCAAAGGTCAAAGAACAGAGGGCTCCTCTTCACACCATCCTTGGTTTTCCTTCTGATTTTCGAACTATTGAATGTGGCCGAGAAATGGTTTGGGAGAGGAGGAAAAGAGAGAGCGGATAATAGATCGTTCTTCTCTGGTTTGAATCTGCTTTCCATGAATGACATATTCAAAACTATGCAAACATCATTCAAAGCACAGGTATTTTACTGCAAATCAAGAGTTGTACAAGACTAACTTAGCAGATCGGGTGTTGCAGAGGCAGGTCATTTGTTTGTGGTCCGCCTGTGGTCGGCCTGACCTGTATTCCTGTCTGTTGCTGTGGCAACAAGATGTGACACATTCGATAAAATGTAGTCATTCTGTAGCTAAAGCTAATTGTTCTGTATAGAACGGAAAACAACGGAATCTTGGCCCTAATGTCAAACCACCATTGAATATTAACAGTGTGGCTCTCGGAGGAGCAGCATCTGTCCGTTGGTCCGCCTCGTCTTCCCGTCATCCTCAGCTGTAGTTTGCATGGAGTGCTCATCAGGACATGTTACCATGCAAATATGCTAAAGTCAGGCCACGAGCAAAGACTCCACTGCACTATCAGAAAAGAACGTCATCGTACCTTTAATGTCTCACCTTAAGGTGCTGCGCTCGCACCTTATGTGCTTTCTAGTATTTAGGACACAAGTAACACGCCTAATGCCTGTTCACTTTTAATAGTGTAGAGTTATTTAATTTGTTGTCTGTTTTTCACAGCCAACAATCTTGTACAAATTTACTTCATTTAAAAGCTACTCAGTGGGCTCTGCCTGTTTATCAACCTTAAATATTGAAGAAAACAGTGATAATTGCAGTAACATCAGTGTTTCAGAAAGCCTTGATTAGACTTTGACTCAAGACTCAAATGCAGTTGTGTCAACCGAATCCTCTGAGGGAGAAACTTCTGGAGTGAGTGATGAAGGAGAGAGCAGTTTGTCTGATATTAGGATCATCTTTCCACTTTGAGCTTGACCTTTTATGACACATCAGACCCACTTTTCCACTCCGATGAGCCTCTGGCTGCAGCTTGAAGCTTTTTACCCAGTCACGCCGCCTCATTTCTCGCTCCTCTTTTCTTCAACTTTTATCTAGCACATACATGCGCACAGATCACTTGAACACTGTGTGTGTGTCCGCTTGACTCCTCGTCAGGTCGAGCCGAGCGTTCAGGGACTCGGTCGGGAGCGGCTGGGAGCTGATCCTGCGCCGACGCAGCAGGATAAAAGGACGCCCCCGGTCCATTCTCCTCACCCGCTCGCTCACTCCTTTGGCCTCACCCCCAGCAGCATCATGCAAGACCCCCGATTACAGAGCATTAGGTGTGTATAACAGATGACTCTTCCAGGGGGCTGTGATTATGTCTTTACAAGCAGTTGTTACTGGTGTGAAACAGTACGGCCTGTACTTGTTTTGCAGCTTACCTGGACAGATGCACCCTGTGGTTCCCTCGGGGGCCGTCCCAGAGGAATACCTGAGGGCCCTCAGGCCGTTCGCCGCCTCAGATGACCTCCGACTGAACTCTTTGCCCCTGAGTATCGACCCTGCTGCTGCCGCCCATGCGGCCGCCGCCGCTGCTTACTATCACCCTGCCTACCTGCACCATCCGCTTTCCTTACCAAGGTAAAAATATCCCATCAAACTCCTGTCGACAACACTCAAAGTCATGCCACGTTGCTCCGTTTGTTTTGCGTCTCTTTGTTGCTGTTCTTATAAGAAACCCAGTCATCGTTTTTACTGCAGTGATTGTGTCGTTTTCAGATTTAGACTAAATGCCTTGTCTCTGTCTTCAGGATGGAGGAGTCTCTGTGTCTTTCTGCGCTGCGATCGCAGTTCTACTCTGTGCCTGGAGGTGGCGCTTTCCCTCCGCTACACCCCTCTGCCCTCCACTTGCACCTGCCCCGAGGTCGCTACCCTGGAGAGATGAACCACACGGCGCTATCTGAGAGGTGACTTTCTCTTTCTTTCCGTCTTTCTGTCTTTCCTTCTTTCCTTCCATCTGCGGGGCTGTGTAATCTCTCTCTGCAGGGCATGCACAGGTTGCTGAGTGTGTGATATTTTTAGCACCCACCCCACAGTGCCTTCTATACACTCGTCTCACACACACACACACACACACTCTCTCCCTCTCTCTCACTCTGTTCGCTCACACACATACATATGCAAGCCAGTTCATACTTAAGACTCAAAACACATACTCGTAAAGGAGTAGCGTTTCACTCCATCTGTGTCTCCCTCCATTTTCTTTCAGGGCCTCGAGGTCCTTTAACAGTTTGACAATACTCATTGTTTCCCTGTGGCATAATGCATGGAGGGAAATGTTTGTGATGGAACTGGATGGTATTTATCATCTGGTTCTGTAATGGCTCCTGCATATCTTGTAGGTTTGTTTGTGTGCTATTGATTGCAGCTGAATACACACGGTAGTGTGTGTGTGTGTGTCTGTGTCTGTGTGTATGTGTGTGATTTTCCTGTGGATACCTATTAAGTGTTCATCTGCTACTGCTCAGTCATGCTGTGTATGGATTATTTTCCTCATGGTAAATGGAGAGCGCGTGTGCTTGACTGTGTGTGTCCCTGCAAAGCATGTGTGTATATTTTAACAGAAGTGTTTGTGTGAAGTTCACCAGTGTGTGGTTAATATCTGCCTCATGTTGGGTGTTGCATCTCTCACCTTCTCCCTTTTGTATGTGTGTGTATGTGTGTGTGTGTGTATGTGTATGTGTATGCACATACTTGTCAACCTCCCCCACAGGCTACAGATGGAGAATGAGCTCCGCCAGCGAGAGAGAGAGCAAGAGCGTGAACGAGAGAAGGAAAGGGAGCGCGAGGCCGGGCTGGAACGGGAGCGGGAGAGAGAGAGGGAGCGGGAGGAGGAGAGGGAGCGGGAGCGGGAGCGAGAGAGGGAGCTGGACAGACAGAAGGAGAGGCAGAGGGAGAGACAGCAGCAGATGGTCAGAGCGGCGGAGAGCCACTACCTGGCTGAGCTGCAGGCTCGGAGGGCGCCATCGGACGACAGGGCCAGGCCAGGAGAGGAGCTGACCCCAAACAGACTGGGTACCTACACATGAGCACACACACACACACACACACACACACACTCCACACATGTGCACTCATGTATGTGTGCACACATGCATACACAGCCAGATACCCAGGGTTAAAAAAAACAAAAAAAAAAAGCTTGTGCCTCATTTCTGTTGAAAACATCTGAATACAGTGAGCAGGTAATTTCTTGGTGACATGTATGAATAAGAGAGAAACCTGTAGTTCCCTTTTTGCTGCCACTGTGAAACTGAAGCGTTGGTTGGAGAGCGCCTCACTGAAGAAAAGTCTTCTCCAGCCACCACATCAGTATTCCAGTTAACAAGTGATATCAATATATGAGGTAGATTTATATACAAATGGCTATTTTTATGCTCCCAGAGGATGAAACATCAGAACTGTATTCACACTGCATACAACTTTTATTCCCAGTAAGTTCTGCTGGCAAAGTATTTCATTATCCAGTCAAAGATCGTGTTGCTCTTGTTCTTGTGAAAGTTCAGAAACACGTATGTTTCCTGCATGTGAAGCCTCCCGTGGTTATACTGTGAGCTTCTCAGCTGGTTCACGTTTACCACGTGTCAGAAAGTCAAACTTCAACGTTGGATTCTGTGTCTTCGCTTCTTATTTTTGAAGTTTTTCTCTAACAAAATTTTGATTCAGAAAAACTATAAGTGAATCATAGCACTCTGGGTCATTCAAGCTAAGCAGTCTTACTGCGTTTGACCGAACTTAAATCATTTTACCCTGTACACCAGACCTTAGACAACATATTTTTTGCTTCTAACATTTGGAGTGCAACGAAAACCAAAATGAATTTTATATTTAATGTTGTCTATATAGATAAAAAATATATATATATATAAAATAATTAACATTAAAGACAGTAAAGACAAGACCTGGTTTATTGTCAGTACATATTTCAACCATATATAACATTCAAATATGCTTCCCGAAAAAGCTAAATCTTTTATTGTTGTATGTTATGAAGTGTTAAAATATTGTAATCGCCTTTTTTGCCACAGGACAATTTCATTTATGTAACTTCGAAAAAATATATTTTAGTTTCTTGCATTGAAATGTAAATGTGCAAAACACTGCATTTACATAAGAAGACTGACTGTCAACACTCGTACGGTGTAAGACTTCTACATGAATCCACTGTATATTCAGCATGTTTGGGGTTTTGTGTTTGCTCATTCAAATGCTTCAGGCAGATTTACAGACAAAATCCTCTCAAATTATCACATTAAAAAAAAGAAATTGCTCAGCAAACGACTCACACATGATTTCTAAAATCCACTGTCTTTCCAGATAAACCCAAGGAGTCGGAGCACCCGGGTTTCCCGGCACCGAAGCCTCTGTCCCTGCAGCCGGGCCTGCACCCCTCCAGAGGCGCCGTGCCACACCCTGTGCCAAGCCTGCTGCCTTCTCACATGGGGAAGCATCACGCCGCTGCTGCTGCCGCCGCCGCCGCTGCCGCCGCTGCTGGGGGGATTCATGGAGCTCTGGCAGCTGCCATGATGACTCAGAGGGCCAGCGAGGAGGTGTGGTTGACACGGCAACGGGGGCAAGGACAGGAGAGGGAGGGTCCTCTGGAGCTGGGCCTCCGGTCGCCAGGGAAAGGGGCGGAGCTGAAGAGAGACGGCCTCAGGTGAGAAAGCCAAACCCAAAATGATTTCTTTCCTCTCTGCTGATTGAATGCTTGCTAAATAAAGTTTCGTTTTCTGTCAGAATCAATTCGGCGTATCACAATGCGGGCAGCAAAGATGCACCCAACTGCCTCGGCGCGCCGCCTCCCCTCATCTCCCCAAAAGGCCCGCACCACCCTCCACCTCCTCCGACGACACTGTGGAACCCAGCCTCCCTGGTCGACACCCCTTCAGACTCTCGCAGAAAGATCAGCGCTCCCACGCCACCGATTCGACCACCTCCAGGACTGACGAGAGCCGACAGACCCCCGGCGAGCTGGGGGGAGAGGCTGGACGACGGAGGGAGGGGCGCGGCCAAAAGCCCGGACAGGTTCCCCTCGCTGAGAGGAGGGGGTTTACAGGAGTCCTGGAGCAAAGCTGAGCAGGACAGAGCCATCCAAGGCCTCTACCAGCGCCACCACTTCAACAGCCTCCACCAGAGGTCCTGCATGCCTCTGCCCGTCCCCGCCGCCCCCGCCGACCCGGGGTCGCGGTGCCAGGCGACCCCTCCGTCTCCGAAGAGGGAGCGACAGACGCCGGCCGCCGACAGCATGCTGGTGTACGACGAGGTTCTCCAGCAGCACCGCCGGCTCCTCAGCAAGCTGGACCTGGAGGAGAAGAGGAGGAAGGAGGCCAGGGAGGGAGGTGAGGAAAATAAAAGAACAGAAATACACGAGAGCTGTCTGGATCATAAATGGATTTCATGAAAAAAATGTTTTTGTTTGTAATGATTCAGTCTTCTCGCAGCACTTTTCACCATCAGTCACATTCAGCCATTGACAAACACTCACACACCAATTCTGACCTCCATTGAGACCAGTCGGAGCTTCAATGTCTTACTCAAGGACACGTCCATATACGGACAGCGGAAGATGAAGTACTGAAGCTGCAACCTTGCAATTGTAAGATGACCCGGCGACCCACTGAGCCACAGCAGCGCCGGGCCATTAAAACTGTCTGACAGGTTTGTATTCTATAATTAAAGACGACTTTTCTCCTTCTCGTCTTCCCGCAGGTTATTACTACGACTTGGATGAGTCGTTCGACGAGAGCGACGAGGAGGAGGTGAAAGCCCACCTGAAGAGAGTGACCGAGCAGCCGCCTCTCAAGCTGGACACGTCCTCCGAGGTGCCCAGCAGCAGACTCGCACACGTGTCGGTTGAAAGTTTTGAAAAATCTTTTTTTTTTTTTTTTTTTTTGTTTCTGACTGATATCCTTCTCTCTGAAGAAAGTGGATTTTCTGCGTGTGTGTGGTCTCACCACGCTGGCCCGCCGCAACGAGCTGCTGGCTCAGAAGAGGAGGAAGAGGAGGAGGATAATGAAAGAGCGCAGCCTCTCTCCACCGGTCATTCGGGGCAAGAAGAAGGCCTCTTCACCCACGGCTCCCCTAACCACCCCGTACTCTGCCGAGCAGATGGACAGCACGCCCAGGCTGGACGAGAAAAAAGACTTCCTCCTTATGTTCAGCCTCTCCCATGTCAGCCCGCAACAGAGGAGAGGTAACAACCTGTTTAGTATCCGCACACATCCTACGTGCTACTCCGCTCTCTTCGCAGTTGTTGTGGCGATTCCCCCGTGGAGAGATGCAACGTTTACTTTCTCGGGTTTTTATGTTTTCGCTCGGTCTGTAGGAGGTGTGAGAAGAAAATAAAGTTAGGAGGATTCTGCCGGTGCGGCTTTCTCCAGCGACGGCAGATCTTAGGGAGAACGAGGTGTTCTTTAAAAAAACAATGCATGAATTCAGCTGGAGACAATGAGTTAGAAACAAATGCGTAAAAAAATGTAAATAAACACACTGTGTGGATTAAATATTTATCCGGGTAGTTTTCAAGCATTTCTTTAAGGCATATGCAAATATTGCGGGGAATAAATACAACATGAAGATGCTGCTAAAAATGTTGCTGTGGGGCGAACACACGCACACACTGCTGGCTCCACACTACCTGTGACGACTGAAGGTGCTTCTTCGAGACTCCCGCTGCACATTCAGCCTGCTAGATGAGCTAAAACCAAGTCAAACAACTCGCCGATGGTGCTGTGTGAAGAATATCAATTTTACTATTTGTGATGGAAAAAATCTGAACCAACCAGGCTTTTAAAGATTTGAGGTTTCACCCGAGAGATTCTTGTCCTGTTTATTTCCTTCATTTAACCTTTTAATGAAAAACACGAAAATCTGATAGTAAAAAAAACAATGAAAATGGGATTTTAAAATGTCAGTGTGAACGCCCGGGTTTTAAAATGGTTGTTACTCGCTGAGAGCAATACTAGTGTGTAATCAGCACTTCATTTGCACCCCTGTTCAATTTTCTCTTATTTTCTGCAACAATAAGCTCGTTCCTGATGAGCCAGCACTACTAAAACATCGAGTTTCAAGTGAAATAGGACACAAAATCTGGATTAATATGTTCACAATCTTATCTGGTCCGTTTGGAAACATGCTCTTAAGTTTTTGTGGTAAAAAATGGGAAATAGTGGTTTATTTTAATGGTAATGTTCCGGTTGTGCTGGACGTCCCACTGCCATTTGTTCCTGACATCCTGTCACTTTCTGAGATCACCATTTTTCCTCTGATATGAATGATGAGTGTTCTCATTCTGTCTTTATTCTCTGTAGATAAGGAAAGGACAGAGGAGCTACTGAGGGCGATTCAGAGGAAGACTGTGACTCTGGACACCCTCAGATATAACCCTTTGCCACTGTGCAGAAGCCCTCTGGCTCCCTCAGCTGGTACGACTTGAACCCATCATATGAACATATTTATAGTGGTGAGAAGAAAAAAAAAATCTCTAATTAGATTTTTTTTTTTTCAGTTGATTGCTCATCCTCAGCCCCTCAGCCGAACGAACACCTGTTACCCGAGTCTCCAAGCCCCTCGCCTCCCTACTCGCACAAACCGAAGCACCTCCCTAATGACGCGCTCAGACCCTCTGTGGACTCCCAGCCGCCCCGGGTCCCCCCTCCTCCTCTGGCCCCTCATCACGACAAGGTGGAATTCTTGGAGAGTCAGTCGCACAGGAGGCCCCCGGCCCTCCAGAATGGCGTGGCCGCGCCTCCTCAGAAGAAGGAGCCCAGTCCCGCGCAGAACGGCCGGAACCGCCCCTGGGAGAGATTCACACCCGAGGCCTTCGCTCAGCACTTCCACCAGGCTGTGCTGCAGTCCACACAGCACAGCGCACTGCAGAACAAAGGTGAGTCCCACACCCCCATTGGCAAGGCCATTAGGTCTGATTATACATTTTAAAACGCCACACTGCCCCCCAGTGGTGACAAAGTGTCCTGCCTTAAAAAAAAAAAACTGTGTCCTGGCAGTGTCTCCTGGCTGACATAAATCTTCCAAATTCCTGGCGCTGTGATAAAACTGTCTGCAAAGACTAACACGAGTCTCTCCTTCATCTTCTCAGGAGTGTCAAATTGCGTCCCCGAGGCCGGCGTGAAGGCGGATCGCTTGCTGCCGCACGGCGTCTCCCAGCTGAAAAGTTCAAGCCTAAACCACGGCCCTCACCATGCACACGTCAACGGCCACCACTTCCATCCTCCTGCAGCGAGCCGGGAGGATCCCGCACCACGAGACCACCTGTCCGATGAAGACGACGAGGACTTTGGTCAGGAGGAGGACGAGGAGGAGGGGGAGGAGCTGGAAGAGGCTCCAAGGAAGTGGCAAGGCATTGAAGCTATTTTTGAGGCCTATCAGGAGTATGTAGATGGTAAGTCCATACACTCAATTTATCCCTAAGATAGAAAGATTTAGAAAATACTAATAATACTACGCATACTAATACTAACTATTACATGTGTGTTCTCTCTCTACAGAGTGGAGTATAGAGAGGCAAGTTCTTCACAGTCAGTGCAAGAGACTTGAAGCTCAGAACTACAATCTGACCAAAACTGCAGAGCAGCTCTCTCTAACTATGGGGGTAAGCGTCTCAGGCTGCTACTGTGTATCCTCTTAATCTGACAAGTCTTGTTCTGTTAAATGAGAGCTGTGTTTGTCCTTCACTCATCAGGAGCTGGTGAGCCAGAGGCAGAAAGTACGGGAGGAGAGAGAGCGACTGCAGGCCCAGCTCGAGCACTTCAGGAGATGTCTGACACTACCCAACATTCACTGGGGCAGGGGCCAAGTCAACGGCCACACGCCGAGGTGACCTCTGACGCCGGCTCTTTGACAGCGAACAGACGATAAGAAGAAGAGGAAGAACGTGGACCGGAGCCCGAACACTCTCTGCCCTCAAAGCACTTGGAGGAGGCAACAGCTGTCTTGATCTGGCCCATCAGTAATACTGATCGATAGATTTAATTTATTACCTGCCATTTTTTTGCCACGTTAACCTTAATCAAATGGATCCCTGCAGTCTGGGCAGTAAGTGTCTGATTCTGCATGTGGATGTAATCTTTCAACACTAACCTCTCCTCCTACCTGAGTTGGCTTTAAAGACTCTCCTCCTCTTAGTTCGTATCAGTTTGGATTCTTGGGTCAAACAACAGTCATGATGTGAGGCACAGATCTGTAGCCCGACCGAGAAGCAGCAGAGAAGAGAGTCCAGGCAGGCAGCGGCCACCCGCTCGGTCCTCGGTGAATACAAATGGAGTCAAGGAATCAAAGCACACCTCAGGCCTTAAACTTGACAGGATGCACTTGAATTTGACTTGGAGGAAATACTTGACCTTCCTCTCTCTGTATGATGTAATGTTTTAGTGTCTACTGTACTGTATGTGACAGATGAAGGCGTGTGTGTGTGTGTGTGTGTGTGTGTGTGCGCGCGCGCATGTGTGTGCGAGAGAGAGAGAGAGAGTGAACGTGTGTGTGCTGGCTCTACAGAGAATAGGAAGCATCTAAAATATCTATATATCAGCAGATGGTATCAATAATTTTTTTAGCTGAGGATTTTCCATTGGTAACGTCACTTGTGATAGATGAAGAGTTTTGTATGTTTGATTGCTTTAACCATTTCCTGTGGGAAGCCATAAGTTTTGTTGGAATTGCTGCTGGTCAGAATTAAAATGTTTAGGGAATCGAGGACTTTAGCACTGTTGTGTTTGGCAGAAACGCGCCGCGTGACGGCAAAATGTTTGGAGACACTGGAGGTGGACAGATGTCAGTCGTTCCCACGAGGTTTATCAAGGAAACTATGTCCTCAACACTTCAAGTACTTGTAAATGTTGACGAGAGAAGGGTACAAGTCTCTGATTGCCCTTTTTCTAGTTTCACACAAAAAAACCTCAGATCAGAATCGGTTCAGTAAAACATGGTACTTTCAGACATTTTGCTCTCACCCACCTGATTTTAGTTAAAAAAAAACAAACAAAAAAAACAGGCCCAATCATCATTTAGTCCCATTTTCGGACTGACTGTCAGAGCTAATAAACACAAACATTTCTTTTGAGGCTTGAAACAATCCTCAAACTGTTTATGTGAGACATAAACATTTGAGGGACACAATATTCTACTGTGGATGTCAATAAACTACACTTCATACTGTCTTTATATGGGCTTTTCTTCAAGCTTGAACAATGTCAGATTTCTACTTTGTTTCCGTCTGAATGATATTTTTACAAGCACAACCTACGGTAGCAATCTCTTCCCCCCAGTTGACCCAACCAGTCACCTGCTCAGTCTCCTCTAAAGCCTTTGCTGTGAAATCCTGCATATTTGCTTCAATTGGTTGTTCTGTAATGTATTATTTGGGCTGTATAATTGCAATGAATTATTTATTAACATATATTGCTGTATATTTGGATGGAAATTTACATTAAAATATTTGTAAAACTCTTGATTGTTCTTGTCGCCTCCACTGGACAGTTTTCACTTGGAGTAATTGTTCTGCTAATGAGTGAATTAGCATTTTCTTGTGTTTTGATAACTGAATAAACGGCAGAGAATGAATGGACAGTAATCAGCACACATTAACAGAAACACACAGGGAAGGTGTATTAAGTATCATGCAAACACAGGCAGCTTTGTTCATATTAACATACATACATAAACACAGTGTGTCATGTAAATTAAGACAACATGCTTGAGTTAAAAATAGATCAACAGAAATTATGCAGCACGATAATCAACATGATTTGATTTGTAAAATATTTTCCCAGTGAAACCAGCACCATGTAGGAAAGGCCAACTCATTCACGTAGTTTCTGGATGACTATCAGCAGGAAGTTGTTCTCTACAGAAACACAGAAGAGAAAATGGTAAAGAATTACTGGATCAAGAGAACCACAAGTCTTACATTAGAGCAGTCACACACTTAGGTAATATATCTGTATCGCCGATAATAGGTCTACTACGCCACAATTTCTACGATACACTCACCTGGTGCGACCATGATCTCATGTTTTCTGGTGCGGATGCGCAGGACGCGGAGATCATTCTGAGGGTCCACATCTCTGACTGTGCTCCTTGCCATCATGGAGAGGTTTCGAAGCAGTCCAGCATACTGAAAGGCTGTGCCGTGATCTAAATTGGTTCTGATGGGGATACCTTCAAAGATCAAACAGCACAATTTAGAGTCACAATTTACAATTCGAAGTGTGTTTTAATCACAGTTAATCACCTACTGCTGTGTAGAAAGTGCTCTGTAAGCTATGTCCATTCACCATTTAAATTATCAGGGCCCTTGGTGAATATTTCCCAGAATATTTCTTGGAACACTAAATAAGTTACATAATTAAGTCACTCATGTGTTCCTTTTATCGTGCTCCCTCGGTGCTCAGTCTGAACAGATAACAGTAAGCAGCAGTTTATCTTATTATTTACATATTAAGTGTAAAATATGGCAAACTTTCCATGTTAAATTTCAGCGTTGATCCTCTGAGTGAAACTCCAGCTTTATGTGTTTGCTGCTGACTGTTAAGGGGAAGCAGGGGCTGCAGTAAATAAAGTTGTTCACCCCACTAAGTTCCATGTACATGTTTTGTGATCAAGCATTCTGGGCCTCATCGCACACAGGATGCATTTGTTGATAAAATGAGGCCCCTCAAACACAAAGTGAAGCCCTATATGTGTTCTGCCTATAAGGACACTAAAGTCATGGCATCTGAGTGTGTTGTATGTACGTAAGTGATGCCCAAGCCTGAGGTCTGTTGTGTTTCCAGACTATCTGGGGTTTCTTGGATTGGTTTGAAATTATGTCATTGATATTAAAGATATAGACCAGATGCCCAGAGACCAAATCTGTTGGAGGCCTCCTTTAGCTGTGCTACATAGATACATAGGGTCAAGGCAAGTGTTCAGTCTGCGTATTCCTTTTGGTTGAGACAGTATAAGCATGGATCTCAAGCCAAAACTGACCATCTGAATTAACAACTATGGTTCCGATCACACCTTCCTGGGTTTCAAGTCTCTTTAGGGTCTCCTCAACATCAGCCTGTTGAAGCAAGAAGATGACAAAAACTTTAAATCTCCTACCAACAGATTCTGAAACCTATAGCTTTTCAGAACCCACAAAGCTATAAATGGAAAAAAACAAGACAATTTTGTCATTGAGGCAAGAACTCTGCTTGCAATTGTGACAAAGACACATGTAGTAAATATTGTAATGGTTATCTGAGAGAAAAATTAATGAACTATTTGTGGCTCCTACCATAGAAGCCATAGCAGCCAGGGCACCACTGTGTACGCTGTTGTTGTCAGGGGAGACGAGGAGACGGAAGTGACGTCAGACGCAAGCTTACGCTCAACGTCGCCGTCATTGTGCGGAGGAAGGCTGCGTGCTGTTTATCGACACTGCAGAAATGCCGGAGTTAGCGGTAGAAAATGTGGTCGTTCACCCCCTGGTTCTGCTCAGCGTGGTGGATCACTTTAACAGGTCAGCGTGCTTAATGTTTGTGTTCAGTTTTGTTGTCCGTATTGGTAGTTTCATTGCCCGAAATGGTCTGACTGAAGCTAGGCTAAGCTAACCCTGCTGAGTCAGAGTCCCATTGAGAGTGAATGGAGACGTGACGGAGCTAGTTAGCATTGTGAAAGCGTCAACTAACTGCATATTTTCAACATTTAATGAAGCAATACCACACCAGAATTAATTTTTACATGAATCGTATTGACGCCATCATCCGAATGTTTCGTTATTGAATTCGTGCTGATCCACAGCTTAACGTTAGCTTTCGCCTAGCTAACGATCTGGTCAATGTTTATGAAACATACCTGATTTATGCTTGATACATGTACTGTAATCTGAACACTTTACTCTATGTTGCTTTTTTTTTCTGTAAATCCACAGGATAGGGAAAGTGGGCAACCAGAAGCGAGTAGTTGGTGTTCTTTTGGGTTCGTGGCAGAAAAAAGTTCTGGATGTCTCCAATAGTTTTGCAGGTAAGTTTCCTGATAACAAATCCAATGTTTTTCAGCTTTGACAAATATTTGATTATGAAGGGAATTACTTTTCTAGTTCCTCTAAAATTGAAAGTAATTGATTTAGCTAAAGCCATCATTTTATAAAAACACAAATTTGATGTTTCCTTCACTTACATCAGTTGCCTGTTTTTTTCAGTGCCATTTGATGAAGATGACAGGGACGATTCAGTGTGGTTTCTGGATCACGACTACTTGGAGAACATGTATGGGATGTTCAAGAAAGTTAATGGTAAGTTGGTGCCTGCTGCCTGTGTTTTCAGTTGCTGTTTTTTCCTGATGTCAAAGTTGTTGACACCCATTCCTTCTGGTTTCCAGCCAGAGAAAGAATAGTGGGATGGTACCACACAGGACCAAAGTTGCACAAGAATGACATTGCCATCAACGAGTTGATCAAGCAGTACTGTACCAATTCGGTACGTAACTGTTTTCCTTTTTCTTTATCTTGTCGTGTGCCTGTTTGTGGATGTAGCTTGACACTAATCATGTTGATAAGTATGATGACTGCCTTACACATTTCTTACACATTCTTCTTCATCCTGCCAGGTCTTAGTGATCATCGACGTGAAGCCCAAAGATCTCGGTCTGCCCACAGAAGCTTACATCTCTGTGGAAGAGATACACGATGTAAGTGAGCCATGAACCGCATGAAGTAAAAGGGGAACTGTTATTATGGTTTGACTTGTTTAGTTTGTTGTGATAGTAATGTGACTCGGTGTTGTAATTCTCTATTTGTAGGATGGCACGCCAACATCTAAGACTTTTGAGCACGTCACCAGTGAGATTGGAGCTGAAGAAGCTGAGGAAGTGGGAGTAGAGCATCTGCTGAGGTACTAAACAAAACTTTGTTTCAATTTAATGATAGATTTTAGTTATTTACCGATGAAAAAAGAGAGTTAATATGGTGATCAAAATGAGCCCTATTCTCTGAGACACCACCACATTTGGCATATTTAAGTAGCAAAGATCACACAATGTGTGGAGAGAGCTTCTTGAGTGTTGTGATCATGGAAGACAGAGAGAAGTGGTGAAAATCTGGACAAAGAACTTGTGACTAACCCCTGAGACCCTTTTTATACTACTTTTAGTGGTGTAAATATTTATGGCTGTTATTTGACATAACACCAGCGTTCCAGCTGCTTTTTAAAAATGACTTTCAGAGGAGCACATGTGCAGTATAGTTAGATATGCACGTGTGATTAGACCGTCCCCAATAACAATGATGGATTAAAGTATTACTTTAAAAATAAAACAACTTGTATTAAAACCAGTCGGTATGACTTCATAATTTCACTGCAGCATAATGTCAAACCTGATGGCCACAGGGCAGAAGTGAAAAGCACAGAAACCAAAAAAAAAAAAAAATCAATAAACCACTCCATTACTGAAATGCTGCAGGTGGAAACTGAAGCCATTCATGTGATAGGGAGGAAAAAAAATCAGCTCAGTTGTAGCTGGTATCTATTTGAGGCACAAAAAATATCCCTGGTATTTAAAAAGACAAGTGGTATACATAAGTGCTTGTATGTTTTGCATTTCATATTATTGTAATACTTAACAATTTTCACCTGATTAGACGTTGGTTTACTTTGATAGACCCACCCAGGTGTGGATTAGCATAAGCAATGCACAACTGAAGAGTTTTCTGTTTTTTGGAGTGAACTAAAACTTCACCAGGGCCGATACTGATGCAGCCTGACATCTCATCTGTTTCTTTCCACCTCCAGAGACATCAAGGACACCACAGTGGGCACTTTGTCACAACGCATCACAAACCAGGTTCACGGCCTGAAGGGGCTCAACTCCAAGCTGCTGGACATCCGCTCTTACCTGGAGCGGGTGGCTGCAGGCAAACTGCCCATCAACCATCAGATCATCTACCAGCTGCAGGATGTCTTCAACCTGCTGCCAGATGTCAATTTGCTGGTAAGATGCTGATGCATCTGTTAGTTATGCTTCAGTTATTTGAGAATTATTATTTTTTTAAGCATAATTCTGTTTCATTTGAAGTAGCAAGATCTTTTTTTATTTGTCAAAATCGAAAAAAATGTTAACACACAACTTAGACTTGGCTCAGTTGGTTTTGTGATGGACAGACTGAATTTCAGCTTGATCATGAACACTGAACACAACCTCGTGGGCAGATAAACCAGCTAGTGGTCAAAATGCAACATTGTACAATTACAATCATCACAATGATGATTTTTCTCTTCAGTGTCATGATGAAATATAATTTTTTCAACTAATATTCTGTCCCAGCTTTGTTAGAAGCAGCATTAAAATGGCACATATAAAAATGTAATATGTTGCTGCTTCCTCATAATTTTGAACATTTCTGTTGAGATATTTCATACATTTTTCCAAACTCCCACAGCAGGAATATAAATTAATAAGGCTCTAATTTCGACCCATTTTTCAATTGATTCTTGGTGTCAAACCACGTGGATACAGTATAAATATGATTTTGCACGTTGCTAATTCATGTATTTCGCTGCAGGAGTTCACAAAAGCCTTTTACCTCAAGACCAACGACCAGATGCTGGTGGTTTACCTGGCTTCGCTCATTCGCTCGGTGGTGGCTCTGCACAACCTGATCAACAACAAGATTTCCAACAGAGACGCAGAGAAAAAGGAAGGACAGGAAAAGGAGGAGGGCAAGAAAGAGAAGAAAGACGACAAGGAGAAAAAGGACGAGAAAGACAAAGACAAGGAGAAGGACAAAGCAGATGGTGCCAAGAAAGATGACAAGAAGAAAAAATGAGTGTTGTCCCGCTCTCAGATCACGCCGCCCTCTTCCGGATGGCGCTCTACTTTGTGTCCACAGTCACCGCTCTCTATGTGGGTCTCGGGCTAAATGTAGAGCTCTATATGGGGAACAGTGTCATTTGAGATTTGGCCCGGTGGCCTCAGACGGCACTCATAAAGACTGTTATCGTATAGGGATGATGATGTTTGCTCTTCTGTGCTCTGGACTGTGAAAACATGTTTCTGCTGTTTTCATAGTTGCTCCTGGTATTACTTTTTGTAAGATGGAAGAAAAATGTTTTGTTTCTGATCACTCATTAAATTGGGATCATATAAGAAGGTGTCTGTTTTTTTTTTAAGTTTTTTTTTATTTTCTCTGGTACTGTTTCATATTTGAAATGATACTTTTTATTTATGATATACGCGCTTTTGGGAAATAAACTCAATGTTTGTTCTCAGGGCAGCTTGAAAAATTTATAATCGGTGCAGATATTGAGGCATCTATATTAAAACAAAGACATTCTCTACAAGGCTAGATGAACTCTGATTATTATAGAAAAGAGTAAGATGCAATTCCTTGATTTAAATGTTTCCTCTACAGTGTTGAAAATTAACGAGTTCATGCATGAAAAGTTAGTTCATAACTTTATCCCATAATTGCTTCAAGAAGCTGCTCACTAATTTACTGTTTGAAAAAGGTATTCTCTAAGAATATTCAATTTTGATTTAACTGGCTTCATTAAAAACAAAAGTTTTGCACCGATATGTGCCAAGAAGTACAGCATTCACGTTCCAGTCATGGACTTACTTCAAAGATGTTATTCATGCAGTTAAAAAAAAAAAAAGTGATAGCACTCACTAAGACATTTCCCAATTACCCTTGGGGAAAAAAACATCTATCACTTCGAGAGCGCCAAGACGTGAACATGACATCAGTCAGTACAATGGTGTGTTTCTCAGCCTCAAAATCAATTTTTTATTGGTACAATAACACTCATACAAAAGTGATCTCATAGTCTTAGCCTAAACGGCAGTATTTAATTTTGTTTAGAAGCGATGCTGGCGAAATTATAAATTATTTGCAGTAATAGTGTTTTATGTTGGTGAAAGCTCCAAATACATAATTGCTCCATAATGCCATGTTTAACTTCCGTTGAATATATAGAAAAATCATAATTAAACCTGTCAGCGGCTTCCTGTGTGCTTTTAAAATCACATCAAAGTAAAGTTGCTTTCTTTTTGGTATTTTTGTTGAATCAACACCAGGTTATTTTTTTAAAGTATCACATTTCAGGTTGAAAGCAGTTCAGGTGCTGAGCAGGTATCCAAGGACTAGCAAAATAGGCAAAATTATTTAGAGATTATTAGAAGAGAAAATTATTGGCCGAAATTTCATTGAAAGAATTAAATTTCAGAAAAATAAACTGTTATTTACAGTTGAGAGGCGCAGATGTGGTGCGCGCGCACACACGCGCCAGACTGTCACCCCGTTATATTTTTAAAACTGCGTCATCTGCAGCTCGTCGCGCTTCGCCGCGGTTCAGACGAACCGCTGCAGGAGCCGCTTCGGGAGCCGCGGTTGAACTCAGGTTGTGTTGACAAATCCGATTATCGGGAAGGTAAACTGGATTCTGACGTAGAGGCGTTAAACCCCGGCGGAGGAGCGTCGCTCGCGCAGTCAGAAGCAGGCAGCGAGGAGGAGAGCTGCTCGTCCCCCCCCCTCTCTCTCTCTCCCTCCTCCACCCTCCCCTCCGACTCAGGACCGGAGCATGACTCCTCACTTATTTCTCCGCGTGTGAACGGAACGGAACGGAACGGAACGGACCACCGCCGGTAGACATGGCTTCGTTTCTGCAGGTGAGCGCGCGCTCCTGGTCCGGGTTGTTGTTGTTGTTTGGGGGGTAACTTGCTCCACTTGTCAGGGTGTGGTTTCCGCGCCCTGCGCGCGCCGCAGGCCCGTCTCGATGGAGAGCAGGTGACACGAGCCTCCCGGTGCCAGCTCAGCCTCCTCGGCTCGTGCGGCGCGGGGGACAAACAGGTGGTTGAGAGGCAGCGGCGTGTTGCCAGGAGGCGGCATGGCTTCACTTCGGTTAAATTAAATGCGCCTTGGCGCACGTTATCTGTCAGTGGCACTGACAGATAACGTGCACTAACTCAGTTTTCTTTTTCTTTTTTTTTTTTTTGCGCATGAGCTGAAGAGATGGTTTCTTCTTCTTCTTCTTCTTCTAGATCGCTGATGACGAGAAGGGCCATGAGCTGGACCTATTCTGTGTCCCCAGACATTATGAGAAAGACTTGGACAGGGTGATCATCCCCCACGGGCTCATTATGGACAGGTAAGCCAGTCAACAGCAGCTGGAGATCACTCCCCTGTCTCTGGTGAACCTGACAGAATCACTCTCCAACATCTTGACATGTAGGAAGAGCACAGGTGCAGTCAGGACCGGCTCCACCTGTAGCTGTTCGTGCAGGTTGAGAGGAGTCATGCTTTCCCTCCTGTGACAAGTCAGGATGTATGCTTTGTGAAACGTCTGTCTCAGTTCTGCTTTAAGCAAAACACTGCAGCCGACATGCAGAAAAGCATTTGAAAGTGTGTTCAGTAGGAGGCAGGCCGCAGTGCAGCCAAATGCCGGCAAGTAATTACTTTTAAGTGCAATATCATGTCACGGCTCCCCTCTCCTGTCCTCAAGAGCTGCACTGCGTTTACAGCAACACCATAACTCACAATCCCTTCTTTTTTTCCCCCTCTCCTGTCTGTGATGCAGGACAGAGCGACTGGCCCGAGACATAATCCAGGACATGGGAGGACACCACATCGTAGCTCTGTGTGTGCTGAAAGGAGGCTACAAGTTCTTTGCAGACCTGCTGGACTACATTAAAGCACTGAACCAGAACAGTGATACATCAGTCCCACTGACGGTGGATTTCATCAGAGTGAAGAGCTACTGTGTAAGCTGCCTGTCTCATTCAGTTTTCTGGAACTGCCTGTGGAGAATGAAGAGTTGGCAAACTAAAGAATGACTGATCTTTGTCCAGTTTGAAATGAGCTGCAAAACTCAGTGTGGGGATTGTAACCCCTTTTAAACTTTCTTCATGTCAACCTCGGATAAATAATGATTGCGTCTTTTGTGTTTTGAAGAATGATAAGTCCACAAACAATGTCAAAGTCATAGGAGGGGATGAGCTGTCCAATCTCTCAGGAAAGGTTAGTCTTTTATGGTCTATCAGAAAGAAGCACAAGTGTTTCTTTTTTTTTCTTTTTTTTTTTTAATAATAATTGTTTAATAATTGTCCTTTTTTCCCTTTGGCAGAATGTTTTGATTGTCGAGGTGAGTTGATTTCATTTTAAATTCCTGTGAAAGGTATAGAAAAAAAACCACATGTTCACTTATTAATTATGTGTTGCATTTTAATTTGTCGCTACTTATCAGAGATATATGTGTGCTGCTGTGTAGTCAAATGACTTGAAGACTGAACCCATAACGTCAAACTTATCACTGCATTAGAGTTCATTCATTTTTGCTTTCATTGCTTTGAAACCTTCTCAGACACGCTATTGCAGAGCTGTCATGTTTCCTCTTAAATCTTCTCTCCGTGTTGCCCACAGGACATTGTGGAGACTGGAAGGACGATGCAGACGCTGCTCTCCCTGCTGAATGAATGTAATCCCAAAATGATTAAAGTTGTGAGGTATTGCACCATCAGATCTACGTTATTATGGACTGTGGCTACAACTGGCTGCTCTGCTGTCTGACAGGACAGTTCGTCTGATGGAGCTCTTAGCTAATGGACACTCTCCTTTAGGGCTGTATTAGAGATGTGATGTGGCTGGGGGTTGGGGGGGGTGGGGGGGATGGAGCAGCTTAAGAGTTAATCTGTCGTACTATTAACTGCACTGTGAAGGTAGAGGCCATTTCTCTGATGTATTCCTGAGAGCTGGTTAAAACAGGAAATGTGCTGAACCAGTAAGCGACTCCTCTGATGCTTGTGCCAAAGATAGAAACTTGATTTGCATTCGATGTCATTTAAATGGGTTGGGTCATTTCTGTCGCTTCTCGAGAACCTTCAGCTCTGATTTCCCATTCCTGTCTACCTGTAAGAGAAGACTAAAGGGATGGCTTTTAAAATCTAACATCTTCACAAAAAAAACATTTTCTTTACTAGTAGTACCCAACCATGCAAATAGTTTGTCATACTTTCTTTTACTGATGTTTTTTTGTCTGAACTTTACCATGCTATCTTCTTTTCTTCTTGGTAAAATGATATCTTGTGATTTTTCTTTTTCTTTTTGTTTTGTATTTGTCTTCTTGAAATGGGCTGTATTTTAATCTGTGTTAAACAATGAGGCTAATCTTGAGCTGTCGGTGGTGATTGACGGTGTTGTGCAGGTCTGCCAAGACGACCATTCAACCGTCTTAACAGGATCAAATACCTGCGTTGTGTAAAGTTTGTCTTGACAGCAATTTGTTGGCTCTGACAGGTCATTTTCTTCCCAACAGCTTTGCTTCACAAGTCGTATATTTTCTTGCTTGTCGTTGCAGCCTTCTAGTGAAGAGGACCCCGAGGAGTTCAGGGTACAGACCAGACTGTGAGCACCTTTTTTTTTCCTTCTTTCTCTCATTTTACACAGAAACATGTTGTCTATATGGTAATCAATGATAGCTCTCATTTTATGCATTTCAATGACCAGTGTGAGTCGGCCATGCCGTTCTATACTGGTGTGGACCTGATCCTTATTGCAAAAACTAACTCTATAATCACCTTGGGTATGAAATGTAGTCCTTCTTTTGTTTAAATCAGTTCATTTTTTGCATTTTATGTGAAGTAAGACTATGAGTAGGCTTAAGGAACTTGTACTTAAGTCTGCAGAAATTGAAACTATAAGTTGTAGAAACCCAACATGTATGTGTGGTTCTTTGAGAGCCTGGCGAGATTTTTATTTGTTTAATGAAAAGGATTAACATGCATTTCACGGAAATCTACTCCAAATGTAGCCGAGCCTGGCACTTACATACTAATGCATGCTGGATAAACCCTCCGCTCACGCCGTCTGATTATGTAATGCTTTTAGGTTTGAGTTGGATAATCTCTTTAAGATTGTCCCTCAAGGACAGCTGTTACTGTAAGTGTTTTGACTTCCCAATGTACAGCACTGACGGCTAAAGTACAGCCTCACAGAGACCATAAAAGAGCAACATCTGTCATTTTCACAGCAGAGCTTCCTGAAATCAGTGACTCTGAGTTTGACTCCACCGCAACTAAAAGCAGCTCCTGTTTTCTTTATGTAATTTGCATCAGTAGCTTCTACATTTCTATTTCAGACATTGGTTTTGAAGTGCCGGATGCCTTTCTGGTGGGCTACGCTCTGGACTACAATGAATACTTCAGAGATCTCAGTGTGAGTTTGTGCACAGACCTTCCAATTAATATTTTCCAAGTCCATATTTCACCCATGGTATGCACAGTACATGTCATTAATTTCTATGTGAAGTGTAGCTTTAATTATTACCATGAACTGTTTTTCTCCATATGATAATCTACAACAGTATATCCGGCCTTTTTTCATAGGAGATGAAGTGGTGTAAATAATGGAATGTGTGAGTACTGATATGAACATTGCAGTTTCAGGGTGCTCGTGTTTTTCACGCTGGATCACTGCCAACCTGTTTGAGAAGTTTTCCCAGAGTGTATGCTGTCAAAGGGCCTTTCATAATGGGGAAATGCAGAAGTCTCTGTTAAAAATATTGTATTCTCTTGAACATTTATCAGCATCACTTTACATAATCATCCAGTAAAGAGTGTACATCATCATATATCGATGAAACTACCTGAAATTAAGAGTGTAAAACTAAGCAGAACCAGCCTTAAACAGAAAACTCCTGGACTACAGAAGTGCTTTAAAGATGTCATCCTTTCACTGTTTTCACAGCATATCTGTATATTGAATGATCAAGCCAAGGAGAAGTACAAAGTGTGACGCAAATGCCATGTGGGAATGACTGAAGACTAGGACCACTGTGAGGACCCTCCTGAGCTCTGCTGTGTTCTGAATTTTATTTATTTTTCTATCAACAAAAATCCACATATGTGACTTGTGGATTAAAAGAGTCTAGAAGAATGTTTCTTTTTTTCCCCTTTGTGAAAAACAGGGATAACTAATAGATACTATGAATATTTTAGTTGTTACAATTTTATTTATTCAACAGTTTTTAAATGTATAGAAATTAGCAGTGTTTTTGTTGGTAACAGATACAGAATGTGAATTATTTGCTTTTTAAATCACACTTCTCAGGCTTTTAGATAGAGCGTACAGATGTTAGCAGCCTTTGGTTTATACATGCTTCTGTTTGATGCTGATACACCCTATCATTATGCCATAACAATGTACTGTACTGTAAGTTTTATTCAATACCCGATGTCTTCATCAATGACTTGTTTACAGCAATACAAATCCCTGACACCTCGTCTTCTGCTTACTTTTGCAATGTCTCACTTTATCCAGAAGGGGGCGCGTGACTGCAGCACACAGTTTGTTTAAAAATAGTAACACATCAAAAATTGACGCTACCATGCACATGAAAGAAAAAAGGCTATTTTAAAGGAGTTTGGTATCGGGGAAATGTTTTGCAACAGGCTCTGTATTAGGAAAGATAAAGGATAAACTGTTCAGAGTGGGATTTATAATATGATGCATCCTACCAAGGTAGGTTGCACTGTGGCACGACAGCCCCATCCTATCTCTGATTGGCTGTTGATCGCAGACCTGTTTCTGTACGTCATTGGCTTCAAAATGTAAT
The DNA here is from genome assembly GCF_902148845.1 of Salarias fasciatus. Lineage (NCBI taxonomy): Eukaryota > Metazoa > Chordata > Actinopteri > Blenniiformes > Blenniidae > Salarias > Salarias fasciatus. The sequence goes on from NC_043751.1 coordinate 16,008,872, forward strand.
GATTGGTCAGTATTAAATCAAGTATCAGGCTAAGCCAATAGAAAGTGAGAAGGGGCGGGTCTTACCTTTGCTGTTAGTAAACATTAAACACGGAACATGCTAAATGTGGGCTAGCATGGGTCCACGGCTGAGTGTTGTGAGACAGCTCATCAAACGTTTTGTTAAACCTGTGCTTTAGTTGGCGGAATACTGATGAAGTTGCGAAACCACTGTTTCCTATTTTTTCGGGTTTAAGAATAGTTATAAGAATGAAGCTAGACCGATAGATGTTAGCTGTGGCGCTAACATTAGCTTTGTGACAGGACTGTGGGTCTTCTGCACTTTACCCCTCAACTTAAATACAAATTATAAACAGTACAGCTCCGTCTACTATTGCCAGAAAGCAATCGGTTAGGCGCTACCATGCACATCAAAGAGAAAACTATATCTATTTTAAAGCAGTTTGACATCGGGGAAAAGTTCTCTGATCTACCTGCGCTGCCCAAAGCCTCAGTGCTGATCCCTCTGTTCGTGAGAAGAGGAGAGCTGCACACCTTGTTGACCCTCCGATCAAAAGAGGTAAAATGAACTGGTGTCGCACAGGTTTAGACTCGAATCTTTCTGTGACACGAACCTCAGATTGGCTATTTTTCTGCCTTTGTCCAGCTGAGGAGCGGCGCTGGTGAGGTTTGTTTCCCAGGTGGAAAGAGAGACCCCAGCGACCGGGATGATGTTGACACAGCTCTGAGAGAGGCTCAGGAGGAGATAGGTCTGCCGCCTGATCAGGTCCAGGTGGTCTGCACACTCTTCCCAGTCATAAGTAAGGTAAAAACATTAAATCCCAAGATCACACACTAAATTTGAATTTTCTGTTGAAGGGAAGGTCATTTTAAGGAACGTGTGAGGAGAAACAGACACATCAGAGAAGTTAGAGGTCATAATAGCCAATTTTTAGTCTTTTAGAATAGGGCATTTAAGCAGAGCATGCAATGTGAATTCCCTCATCTTAAACAATTTATTGAAACAAAAGCTAACAACAGTGGTGGCAGGGATACCACAACCAAAATGTGATGTGCCCTTGAGTATCAATTACAGCTTGGCAATGATGTGTCATGTTATTGACAAGTTGACCAATTGTCTGCAGAAGCATGGCATCCCACTTTTGTTGACGGATGGTCCTCAGGTCATTGAGGTTCCGGGTTGCAGAGTTATGAACTTTTACATGGTGACTCCGCTGATCCCAGAGGTTTTCTGTGGGATTCGGATCTGGAGAAAGTGCAGGTCACGCCATCTGAGGTACCCAAGTCTCCAGCAGCCGTTCCCTTATGACAGGACCTAGATGAACTGGAGCATTGTCGACCTGGAATTTGAAATTAGGTCCGTGTTGTTCATACATCATCACAATGACTGGCTTAATGATGTTACTCAGATAGTTACAAAGTTGTAAAAAAAACGAACTGAAGTTTTTTTAAGTTGCCAAATTTAGATTAAGAGGAATTCATTTTAATTCATACATTCCTCAAAGTCTGTAGATTACACAGCAAAACACTTATTTCTGCCAATATATGTGTGTGTTGAAGTAGATACTGTACTCTCTTCAATTATTTATAAATGTCAACATGTTGTCATGAGAAGCTGCTGGCTTATGGAGTTGACATTTCCCTGTTCTTCCTATGCAATCCTGAGAAAGAGCTTGCTCTATGATCAACACAATGTTGTTTGAAATTAATTCACAAAATAGCTTTCCATAGCATCAGCTGCTTTAAAATGAGATTATCTTTAATGATCCCATACTGATATCTGCATTTCTCAGCAGCACCAGAAGGTTAAAGAAAAAAGGAAAATGTAGCAAAAGTTGCAAAATAAAAAATGATATGTAAACATCAAGCCCATCTCTTTCTTTTTGTCGACAGAGCGGTCTGTTGGTGACTCCGATTGTTGGCTTCATAGATGAAGCTTTTAGTCCCAGTCCAAATCCAGCAGAGGTCAGCGCAGTGTTCACCGTCCCACTCGACTTTTTCACCAGAGAGAAGGACCACCATGGTGACTTTCGGCATTTTCATTCATTCCATTTTTTGGACCCCGATTCAGGAATCCAGCATCACATCTGGGGACTGACTGCCGTTCTGGCCATAATGGTTGCTGCCTTGGCGCTCAAGAGAAAACCAGAGTTTGATATTGGGTTTGATTCTGAGAATCCGTTGTCCTTCTTTCAGCAGATTTTACATCAAAAGATCAGCAAACTATGAACTTTACCTAAAAATGTGAAGGGTTTGTGTGAAACTATATACTCTTATGAGGGTAGAAATAATTTACTAAACAATGATTATTTTAATTATATTCAGTTTTCTTCTGCTGCTCGTGCACAGTGTGATAGTTTCTGATCCTGTGGACCAAAACCACCTCATGCTTGAGCCGTCTCCCTCTTACACTCGATTAAAAAAAGCTGGTCTCCATCAGACTTTGTGAATCATGTATTTCAGTAAACATCTAAAACAGGCAGAGCTGTTTTCCACCGGGGACTTGTTCACGATAAGTGTGTTTGTAATAGTGCAATCTGAAATGTCACTTCTTTGTAATGTTTGTTTGAAAATATGAATATAAACTGGTTTACGCACAGAGCCTTGTGTTTACTCTTCAAACACTAACTCATCAGAAAAAAAGCCCAACAAGACTTGTTTTTTTTAAATCAATTCATTTATTGTAGCAGCAGGATTACAGATATAAACAAAAGAGTATACAAATGTCCAGACAAAGGCAAAATACATGTTAATAATAGTTCAGATGTATGATAACACGTTGGGGTTGACCTTTATCCCTACTGCAGGGTCTTAAGGCTAGATACTAAAGCTCAAGCTACACAGAACGGATACAACAGAACTGTTGGAGAATGTGAAATAGAAAGCGAACTAGGTAAAAGTGAGCAAACTGATTACACACAAGATACAGCTCACACTATTGGCAATTAACAGTTAATTTATCATGGTTGCCCCTTTTGATCAAGCATTTCACAGCAACAATAGTAATGTTGACAAAGCACATCAACACAAGAAAGTTCTCCGATAAACAATCTCCACGGTCTTGTCCCTTTTACCTCACATGTACGAATCTCATGAGGCATGAAAAAAACAAAAACAAAAAACATTTTCAATAGAAAACAAACAAGATGACGATTCACTGGTGAAGCTGCACAATTTCATGTTGGGAGTAAGTCACTCGGATATCTTGCAACGGATCGAGAAAACGTTAACGCTAAAATATATTAGTTCAAACTATGGTTATGCTCGCGTTGATAAAATTTGAAAAAAAAAAAAAAAAAAAAAATCAAAACCACTGAAAAGTGTCCTGATGTTAAAACAGTCCTAGAGAATAAAAAGGACAAGGAGCAATGACACAAAAGGGACACCAGTAAACACAGCAGAGCAACGGTTAAGTTATCAAGGCACACAAAGTTCTGATGAAAGCATCACAATTGAAATTCAAGATACCCCTGCAGTATATTTCACATTTAAATATACATGGATATTCATTTTACATGACAGGACAAAAACGATATTACCGAAAGATCTGTGTGCTCTCTTCAACCCTCCTTTAAAATCAACTTTATTCTTCTCTTTTTCTTTTTTTTTTTAAGGTGGAAGTGGCTTATTAGAAGAGTCAGACCGAAACGTCTTGGTTTGCTCAAATGAAAGGGCCGGACGTGATAAAGGTTGGCGTGAAATTACTCCAAAAAATCCGAGACATAAAAAAAAAAAACCCAAAACCTTCTGATAAACGTTGAGTGACGCAAGTGATAACTGGTGCCACCCCCGCCTGCCTCAGAGTGCGTTCTCTAGAAGTGGAATTGGTCCAATGGTAGATGCAGATCCACACCATGAGGTAAAATTTACATTCATGAGACTGAAGTCACAGGTTGGCGTTCTGTGTTGGTATGGCTTTTAGAGGCATTGCTGTTCCGAAACTCCCTCCGCTAAACACCGTGTGCTCATAAACTCTCCTGAACCGAGAGGAATGGAATGCTTGGAAACGTCACTACTGCACTCTAACCTGATCTACAGTTAATGGATGAGTCAAAGTGCCATTTGAGATGCATGACATTTAACAAAAAAAGAAAAAAAAAAAAAATTAAAAACAATCACACACACGCACACACACACATATACACACAAACTCTAGCTCAGGTATTATGCTCTACAGTCTGGGTAAATTCAATGTCAATAACAGTAGAATACAGTTGTAACATAACTCAAAGATGTTCGCGTTAAATTACAAGTCTTAACTTCAGTCACACACTTCACAATGAACCTGCCCTTCATATCAGAGAAAACACACGTCAGCAATGATATTCTGTGCTGTGAGCATCAACCCAAAAAAAAAAAAAAAAAGTTTAGTCTTACAAAAATACTCTACATTTTGATACATGGATACAAAATTCTAAAAAAGATAAGTTACTTTAAAATGGATCACTAACAGCTGCAGGACGAAAAGAGCATGACTATGAAAATGTAAACAATGCGTGTAATGCTATGCTAACATCTGAATTATTCTCAAAAATTTGGCTTTTGTGTGTGTGTGTTTTTTTTTTTTTTTTTTTGATAACCGCCAAATTGGCTCCGGTCAGATATGGAAAGTACAGCAGCGTGAAAAAATAGAGTCACGTGACGACGAATACAAAGTATCAAATCGGTGGAAATGTTGATGAGACAAACTGATCCATGGAACAAAGTACCTTTTACATGTCTTTTAAAAATCTTGTAAAACAACGAGCCGATTTGCCATCCTTGTGAGAGCTGCATAATTTAAGTACGAATGAGTAAACATCATGAGGGCAAGCGTTGGACAGAAAAAAAACCAAACAAACAAAAAAAAAAAACGGCGACGATTCACAAACGGGAGCTTTGGTATGCCCGGGCGCGCTCCAGTCCGACCACGCAACATCAGCCAGCTCTGCAGACTCGACTTCAAAATAAACCCCACAAACAACAAAATGTCAGTGCTATCGAAAGTAGAAACTCACGAACCAACGTCACAGCAGAAGTGCAATCCCACTCCTGTACAATAGCACCAGAGTAAGTAGAAAGATGGTGGCCTCTATGTAACAGATTTCTTTCGCCAGTGATCTCCCCGTTCACGTCGCCAAAGGGATGCCGACCGCTCGCGGCGCCAACCCGCACACGCTACCAACACACCGAGACGACGAACTTCACATCTAACACAAGACGCAGTAAATAAAACGGTCTCAAGTGACGGACTGAACAGGAATCGGTACGACGAGGAAAAAAAAAAAAAAAAAAAGAGAGAGATAATCCTTCATTTCAATGTACAAACTAAACGAGTCAGTATTTTGGGAAAGCAAAGGCCCGCCGGCCACTCCGACAGTGAGCAGACCTTCTATACAAAGTTGTCTAGACCTCAAAAAATATTCCGACAAGATGTTTTTTTTTTTGTTTTTACAAAGACCACTGCTTTAAGTTGTTGTTTTTTTGTTGTTCCCCCCCCCCCCCTGCGTTTTGACTGGACGTTTCTGAGTACAAATTCAGCCGGGTCAGTAGAGAGCTGTGGAGGACGGCTATAAGGATTAGCAGGTTACACAAAAGAGGTTATAAAGTGCTTGAGATAAATTGTTTATAAAAACCACACAACACTCAATATTTCACAAGTTGAAAGATTCTTTCTATCCACATTGAACTGGTAAAAGGTTATCGACTTCTTTGAAACAAAAAAAAAAGAAGGAAAAAAAAAACCACACTACATATTGAATGTCATGTAAAAAAATTCACCAAGAGAGCTTCTGCAAACCCAGTGATGAGGCCTTAGCATATAAAAACACTGGGAGGAAGGCCGAGTCACATTATCCACCAGGTCGAATCTCATCAGCGAGTGTGTAATATTCTGTCCTTTTCCTGCACTCGGACGACTCCTGTGCAGTAAAAAAAAAAAAATAAAAAAAAAAGAGCCTCCGGGTTTCTTCGAGCGAGTTTCATTTTATGTTTGTGGAGTGGGTCGAATGCCAATGTTTCACGGTCCCTCCTCCGATGGAGACTTGTGGCGCCCCTCGGCCGAACATCCTACAAAACATTAACACTTGATTCTACAAAGAATTCCACGTCCTCATAATCTGTACTCTCAGAGTAGATTTTAGTCAAGTTGTTGACATTCACAAACACAAGGTTTGATTTTTAAATTGAAGGGTTGCAAGCTGGATGATTTCCACCCCGTTTTTTTCTTTTTTTTTTTTAAATGCCGGATCTTTTTTTCGCATTTGGGATGTGGCTCCGCGTGCTGAACGCCACTCGCAGCCTCCGCTTCTCAGTTGAAAGGCTTGGGAGTTTACACACTCACAGAATGAGATTCAGCCTTTATCCGACAAGTATGTGCAATCTGATATTCACTCCAAGGCTGGCGGTTTTTTTCTTTTTTCTTTAAAATTATCTACTCTGCCTGCTCCTACCCTCCATCACGTGACTATTTCTAACATACACCTGTTGCTGACATTCGTTATCTCTTTCCAGTTTCCTCGCCAAACATTGTCATCTTCATCTCTTAGGCTCACATTTAAAAAAAACCAAACAAACAAAAACACTCTGACAAGAAAACACTGCATTTTCAGACTGATGGATAAAGCAGTTATTACAGGCCTCTCAGATCCTGCAAGAGGGGTAATAACAAAGGCGGACTCATAGATTCAATGGATGGACAGAGGCTATGAGTAAAGATAAATATTTCATAAAAACCAAAAGTCGGATGAGCTCATAGTTTTGGGATTTTAGTAAAAGGGGGTTATATAATCTTAAATATCTAAAATTGTGTAGATTTAGTGGCACTGGCACATAACAACCACGTATTTCAGTTTTGATTCTTGAATTTGGGATGTATAACTCTCAGCTACATGTCACTCCATCTCCTTAGTGCCCACATGGTCCGAAACGTACATCACTGCTTCTGCAGGCTTTCCAGTATGTCCTCAATCTTATCCATGCTGGAAGACGCAGATATAGAAGCCTGCAGCTGATTCTGTAGGCTGGTCTGCATCTGCGTCTGGAGGCTGGTCTGCATCGGGGTCGGCAGGCTCGTCTCTAGGCTGGCCTGCAAACCGGGCTGCAGGTCGGGCTGCGCGTTCGTCTGCATCGCGTTCTCTAAGCTGGACTGCATCCGTGCCTGCAGGGTGTTCTGAAGGTTGTTGTGCATGGAGGCTGGTATTGAGGAGGCACCTTGGGCCATTGGCTGATCCAGCAGAGGCTGCATGTGACTGGAGTTCTGGGTCTGGTTCTGTACTGGTCCAGAAGAGCTGAGCAACTGGGACGAATCTAGGAGGAGGGAAAAATGGCAATGCTGATCACAGGCTGCAGGGAAATGGCGATTGAAGCAGTTGTGTTACTCGAATTCATTCTATTGAGGATGACATTGCAGAGAGCGGCTTACCGTTCTGGATGCCAAAGACAAACAGGTTGGCCTGTCCTTGTGGCGCCACATTGCCGCCCACAGATGTCTGGAAAAGCTGCTCGGGAGGCTGCTGGCCAGCTCTCGCTACCACACCGACGCTGCCCTGCACGACGAAGATGGTGGTTCCAGGCGCCGGGGCCCGGCTGCTCAGCTCCTGAGAGCCCATGTTGCCCTGCAGAGTGGACAGAGTGGTCTGTGGGAGGAACAGCTCCACGGGCTGGCTGCTCGGGCCGCGGCTGGGGCTCGGACCGACCTGCATCGGCTGCTGCTCTTGGAACAAACTCTGCTGTTGGCCTTCGGCGGACGCCGAGTTGCCTCCTGACAAGCTCTGGTCTTGGAAAGACATGGGTTCGGCGGCGTCGGGCTGGGGAATCCCAACACTAATGCCCCCCATAGGGGCGGGGCCTTGCGCCTGGGTGCTGAAAAGAATGGCAGGGGGAATCGCTTGGGGGTTGAGATCCGTGGTGCAAAGGAGCAGGCCGGTTTGCTGAGGCTGTGAGAGCTGGCTCTGGGGGACCGGGTTTGACTGGGTCGGGATATTTTGGAATAAGCTGCCCTGCTGGCCCAGCGGAAGCTGCGCCGCCTGCTGCTGGCTCTGCTGTGGAGACTGCTGCTGCTCCATCGGCGTGCTCTGCGGCTGCAGCTGGGAAAGCTGCCCCTGGGGCTGGTTCTGGAACATGCTGACGGGCTGGGGCTGATTGGCCGACGTATCCATGGAGGAGATGAACGCCAGCTGCTGCTGCTGTTGCTGTGGCGGCTGAGGGTTCGGGGACAGGTACAGCGTCGATCCCGCGGACGGCTGCTCCGAGCTGAGACTCCCGCCGGTTAAAACAGTCAGTGTGTTCTGGAGCAGCTGTTGAGAGCCCTGCGTCTCGGCGAGGGGCCTGGGCGACTGGAAGAGCTGCTGTGGGGGAGATGTGTGAGACGGGGGCTGCGTTGGGAAGCTGGTCTGGATGGTGAGCAGCTCCCCTGCTTGCTGCAGGAGGGAGACGGGCTGCTGCACCGGGGAGGACGTGTGGATCTGAGGCTGAAGCAGTTCGGCCTGAAGCTGCTGCTCCAAGTTCTCCAAGACCTGCTGCTCCTGCAGCTGCTGTTGCTGCTGCAAGTTGCTCAGAGCCTGATTTTGCTGCTGCTGCTGTTGCTGCTGCTGCAGCTGATGTTGTTGTAAATTGGAGAGAATTTGACTTTGTTGTTGCTGATCCTGGAGCTGGACGCTGTTCAGGACTTGCTGCTGCTGATTCTGTTGCAGCTGTTGGATGTTCTCCATGATCTGCTGCTGCTGCAGCTGCTGTTGGTCTTGTGGCTGTAATATCAGTTGCTGCTGGATCTGCATGTTGCTGAGGACTTGCTGCTGCTGCTGTTGGAGATGTTGCTGCTGCTGAAGATTCCCCATGATCTGTTGTTGCTGTTGCTGCTGCAACTGCTGTTGCTGAAACTGCTGTTGTATCTGTTGCTGCTGCTGCTGCAGCTGCTGCTGTGCCGAGAGCGAGTTGTCCGTCGTTCCTAACCTAAGGCTGTTCATGTTCTCCTGGACGTGCTGCTGGAGGGTGTCTGCGGAAGGCGTGGGGCTGTACAGCACAGAGTTCAGTTGCTGCTGGGCTACGGCTGCTTCGAACACATGGTGGAGGGAGGGGTTGCCGCCGGCTTGCAGCTCCCTCACCGCCCTCTCGAGCTGGGCCACGCCTTCCTGGGGGAACAGGGACACCTGCGGCTGCTGCGTCTGTGGCTGAGTGGGAGCTGCTATCTGCGGCATGGCGACAACCACAACCCCGCCGCTGTTACTCGAACCGTCAGGTGGCAGGCTTTCCTGAGGGTCCCTGAGGAACTGCTGAGGGACGTCTGGTGTCACGGGGGGGATCGTGGTGTCTCCCGACACGGGAAAGGACGATGTGGGGGCAATCTCTTGCTTCTGTATGGTGCTGAGAGTCTCTAAGCTGGGGAAGACTGGGGGGGCCTGCGGTAGCTCCACGTCTTCGGGCTGGAGGGGCATCGGGGTCTGATAGGACTCTCCACCTGGAACTGGATTAGAGGTGAGCTCCAGGGTCGGCTGCACTGGGATGAGCGGGTCAGGGGGCGGCTGAAGAAAGACAATGCATGAAACCGTTACCCAAGAGGTGTGTGAAGACATTTGCTTTCCTCATTCTCGTAAAGAGACAACATCCTACTTTGAAGACGTCTGTAGATGGTGGATTGCTGGACACCTCCATTGGTGTGTCCTCTTGTTTGAAAGGCAGGCCAGACGAGTCCGTTTGCTCGGTGGACATCGGCTTCATCTGACTGTCAAATATACACGTTGTGACCAGGGAGGCCGCCTCTGATTTTACTGACTGAATATTTGAGTTGGCATCTGTGGGAAAGAGAACAAACACAGAGTGGTTTAAGGTTTCTGTACAAAGTCTCCTGGTTCCTCTTTACAGGATTCAGGAAATAAAAAGTTTCATTTTGACAGGGATGAAAATCAGACAGCAGCCAACATTTGCATGAGCCGGTCGCTCTACCCGAGTCTGGAGTGTAGGTGAAAGGCTGGGCGTCATGTGATCGACCAGCGTTGGTCATCACGAAGATTCCCACAGAAACGGGAGAAGTGATGGACTGATTGTGGAATGGAGGGACCGTCACTATCAAATGATTCTGGAAGACAAAGATCGCAAAGCAAAGTCAGAGAGAGCGAAACAAACTGCAGACTTTACATTCCATGCTCATCATCTGATTGAATTTTACCTGATGGAAGAGATCCATGTCTATTTTTGCCTCAGCTTGCCAAGAATTATCATCTAAACACACAAAAAAAGAAAAGCGAAGCAAAATTATAAATGTCTTTCATTCTTCTAACAAACAAAGTGGCAAGTTCCAGATATTACACCAAACTGCGTAGAGCACCTGCAATGTTCTCCTGAAAAACAACTTTGGTTCCTTTGAGGAAGTTCTTCCCAATTATGAAAACTTCCTCTCCTCCTTTCACTGAGCCGCTGTGAAGACTCTTTTTCAGGATCTCTGGCACGCCTGCTGGCTGAGCTGAACGGGGCAGAAGGGTCACACAATCAAAACTGATATTAGACAAGTTCTCAAACACATTCAGAATAACTCCAAATCTTCAAAAACAACACAATTTTCGCAGGGAGCGAGACTGTTGTGTCTGCATTACTCACTGCAGAGGATGGGGGACGAGGGGACCTGCAAAGTGAGCGTGGATCCATCAGGTTGGGGGATTGCCACTCTGAAGGCCAGTCTGGCACGTGTGCTCTTCTTTTTGGATCCAGCCATTCCGATACGGGCCTCCACATCTGCATTGCGCAGCTTCAAAATTCCAACGCAGTCCACCCTGGAGAAATATGACAGGATGGGTTAAAAGACCAGGAATTAATACATAAAATAATCCATAGAAATATAATAAATACTAAGAAATCATTAACATTCTTGACGTATCCATAAATAAATAACTCCTTACGCTAGAGTCATGTTAGTGCTGGGCTCAAGAGGGATTTCAATGACGGTGGTGCCCTCGATGTCCACCTCTGTGCAGGCGGTGGTGTTGCGTCCCGTCACTCTGCACGCCTGGTAGAAGCCGTGCGGCTTCACCCTGCCGGCGTCGTTCGCTACAAATACCTGCAGCACAACTGGTTCAGTCACGCCTTCCAACTGCGGACAAAAAAAAAAAAAAAAAGAAAAAAAGTACAAATATATAAATAGCTCACCTACCGATGTATAAAAATACAGGCAATGAAATGTTTGTCTGCTCTATTTCTGTTGCCTCTTTGGTTATATCACAAAAGCAGCACATGAACTCAGCTCCAAGATGAAACTATCGACTGTCAGCATCAAAAAGTTGAATGCAGTGACATGATGTGCATCGGTCATTCAGGAGCTCTTGTGGAACAGCTGAGCGATGTGGATTGTTGTGACGGAATATAAGGCAGCAGCGGCTTCCTGACTTTCATTCCTGGGTTTCTTTTATTTCTTTTCAGTGAATAAATTACCTCAAAAGCAAATAAGTCATGCAAACAACATATTATGCGTAGAAACAAGTACTTCAGGAAGTTAAATAGAAATAACTTCAGCTAAAATCTTTTAATTAGTCTGTCCTGGTATCTACACTCAGTCTTGTTGGTACCGATTCAAAAACTCGTCTGTAGGACTTCCGATTTCATCGCTGTGTTAAAAAGCAGAAGGTAGATGGTCTTTGTAGTCCAACCTTGACGGTGGGGAATCCCTGCTGCGTCCGATCCTTGACTGAGCCTCTGCTGCCCTCGGTCAGATAGCGGGCTCTGTGCTGCGTTTCCGGCTGAACCAAGATCTTCAGCTCCTTTCCATCACTCCTTTGGGGGAACTGAGCAGACAGCGACCCACCTTTCACTGCACTCCCTGACTCAAGAGAGCTGAAGGGCAACAAAAATGATAACGGCATTAATGTGACATCTAGAAATCAAATCACCGAGGACAAAAAAAATGGAATTAAAAGACCTTTACTGTATCCCAACAAAAGGACAGAGGTACTCTGATTTAAGTGACAAGAGTCACCCCACCTGGCCATGGGACTGTTCTTGTCTGTGCCCAGCTGGGACAGGACAAAGTGAGGGGCCTTGGCACTGTCAGCGTCAAACACATCCATGCTGTCCTCCGGGGGGGTCGGCTTGGGGCCGGGCCGCTGGCGGGGGGTGCGTTTCCGGGACTTGCGCGGCACCTCGGTGTTGTCGTTGTAGGAGGTGGAGCTGACCAGGCTGAAGTTGGAGACGGAGTCGTCGGCCCACATGCTGCTGCTGTGCTCCGAGTCCGGGCCCGGCGCGGCGGAGCCGCCGGGCTCCTCCTGGCAGGACATCTGGCTGTCGTCGAACAGGTCCTCGGGCGGCGGGGATATGCTCAACACGGGCCTCCGCTTCGACGGGGTGTTCTGCGGCTGCTGGACCCCCAACCCCGGCAGGGCGCCTCCGGACCCCGAGTCCCCCGCCGCGGCGTTCGCTCCGAGGCCGCCTCTGCCGTGGGCAGACACGGCTCCCTCCATCTCTGGAGCTCCAGCTCCATCTCCTCCGCTGGAGTGGAGATGCTGGGCAACCTTGAGGTGGTCTGAGGATGAGGTAGAGGGGCCAGAGGATGGCGCGCCAATGGCCGGAGAGGAGGAGGAGGCCGAGGGGCTGGAGGTGGAAGAGGTGGCATCTGTAGTAGTATATATAGATTGAAAATAAAAAAAGTTAGAACAGATGTTCAGCACAGAGCAGGCTAGCAGTCCCATTCAAGCAGCTGAATTTGTGCATGATTTGTATTGATTTCCCCTCTTCCCAACTCTAATTTCAACAGACTGTTGTGGGTTACATGCTCTCACTGTGCATGCGAGAGCCGTCAAGCATTGATCGAATAATCTGAAGTTAAAGTTGAGAAGGGTACTGTTGGTCCCACAATGTTCTGATTCCTACAAATCCTCTCAATTAAAATCAATGTGACAAAACTGACATGCTTTGTTTACAAAAACAAAAGCAAGCTACAAATCGTTACATACACATTGCCAGAAAGAAACAAGAACAAAATCTGGTCAAACTTTCTTGTTTAGCCAAATTTGCAAACTGAAAAATGTGGCGCCAAATTAAACTTGCCAGGGTAACAGTACAGTTTGTGCAATGTGCATTCAGTAGTAAACAATAGTTTGCGGCATGCCAATTGGTAGATTTGGTTGGGACTGAGCGTAGCCATGGAGACAGAATAAACAAGCCTCTGACCTATGGAGCAGTGAACTGCAGACCATTTTATATGCAGACACTCCCTGCCTCAGAGGGAACTTCCTGCAATAAAAACGAGACAGCCAATGAGCAACAAGAGAGCTGATCATTCAAGACTCAACTTCTGTCAATCAGTAAATTGGAGGAGTTAATATACCGGAGGAAGGATTAACTTTTGATGTTCATCATTTATAGACACTTGGAGGCATGTTGGTCTGGTTAACGACGAGCCAAAGGACACGTGCTTTCGATCAGCACTGCTTGGGGTCAAACAGAACAGTTGAAAAACAAAAAGCGCTCTCTCCAAGTGAGTTTGCTCTAAATACTGGGATCACTCGCGGTTAAAGCCGACGACGGCTGCTCTTAACCGTGATCCAAGATCTCGGTTTGATTTTGAAAGACAGTCCAATGATCGCCAAGGCCAACAAGTGTCATAATTAGTGAAAAAAGGGCAGCTGCTAGTTTTTAACATGGCGGACAGGTTAATTATTTACCTGCAAAGCCCAAACAGAGAGCCTGCATGAGGCTGTACTGCTGCATGTGTGAATGACAAAATGTGTAATGGCCGTTTCTGTTTTATGGGATTTGTCAAAGGAATTCAACATCCGTATCCAGTTTTAATACTGTAAACGTAAGAAGACTTGGACTCGTTCGACAGAGCTAAGAACTTCAAATCACTCTGAAGAACATGGGGGGGGGGGGGGGAGAAACACAACGGAAACAAACTCAACATCCACAATGCAAAACAACATGTCTGAGATGACCGCTTAAAGCCAAAGAACTGGTTCTGCTCCATCTCTAAAGCTGGACCACCAAGAATAGAAAAACAATTAAGCAGAAGCATCAAAACGATTTTTGCTGCTGAAGAAAATGATTCAAAATAAAGACGAAGCTGTGTTATCATGCTGTTAATGCAAAAACTGGAGTTCTATTAAAAAAAAACTGCAAAGGACTACATGACTTTAACCACAAGTGAAATTTAGAAGTTTCCATGACATCTAAATCCGATGTCTCTACTTTTTCTTTTTGTTAGTTCCAGTTCTATTTGCTTTGATCATTTATCCTAAAGAGCTCAACTTTCCAGACTGTGTCTTTCTCTGCTGCTGTCAGATAAAGAAAATAAATCCAATTACAGGCTCACCTAACTCTGACCAGATCGATGAAGGCTAAAAACGAGCTCGGGCGATTAATCAAATAACAATACAACAGATACTTGCTTCTTGAAAATCACACAAAAATGCAAATTTCCCAAAGCATATCTGAACGCAGCTCGAGTCCAGCTGACACAATGAGGCTCCATCAACTCCAATTCGCGCTGATATATGATAAATTAATATCCACACTCTGTGATGCCATGCGTGCTAAACCACTGGGCTTCATATTGTGATGAATATTGCCCAGAAACTGATGAACGGGTGAAGTTGTCCCTGACACTTCTACAAGGTCCTATCAGTTTCTTCAACACCCCCCTTTGGGGACGACTTGATCCCAGATGATGGTTTTCATAGGCCGAGCAGGTAGCTCACCTGATGCCAAGGCGGCTGAGGGGGGAGGTCCCGCCTCTCCCCCACTCTTCTGGCTCATGGTGGGTGGGTCGGTCTGGGTGGACGACGGCTGGAGCTGGAGTTCTTTGGGGAGGAGGTCATATACCGACTCTGGAAAAACAGAAGATTGATTATTTCGGTGTTCAGAAGGCCCGGCGTGAACCGAAATCAGCAGCCAGTTTGACAAAAAAACAAAAAAAATTCTGTCCTTGGTGTCAGTTCACCAAACCAGTGGTGTCCCAGTTTAAACCTCATAAACACCAAGCCTACAGGCTCATAATTTGCCATTCCAAACCTCATGACTAAGTTCAGTGTCTGCTTTTATTTTGGCCTGAAATGTAACTTAGTACTAAGCTGCCTGGAAATCGTAGAGCACATTTTATTGATCACAACAGGGGGGGAATTCTGGAGCTGCAATTACCTAACTGAACGGAGTTCAGAAAGCAATTTAGCAAACTTGATTAAATTAGACTACATAAATAAAAATGTTCAAAAACAATAAAAAATGGTTTTGCTGGCATGAGGAAACCTTGCAGCTCTACCCCACTTTCATTTGGTTGTTTGGCGTCCTTATTCTCTTTTCAGTAACTGGTAAATATAAAACCGGACCAAGTCTAAACCTGACCCTCGTGGCTAGAAATCCTCCCACATCCCCCAAAAATTTCTGGAATCGGCACTTGCATAACGCAGAGTATCTTATGATAAACTAAATTAGCCTCATGGGGTTTAGTGTAATAAAAGCCGCAGAGTGCGGATAATATTTGACGGTAACGTGGTAACGATTTCCAGGAAATCTAACCCGACTACTGCGGCTACACTAGAATAACCCACTTCTGATGGCGGATAAACACACGAGTAGTCCGGTTGCTAAGAAACAGGCGCCCATCAACACCCTGACATGGATCGTTCAGCTGTGCATCGGTGGCGTATAGTAGTCATCCGACACTCGGCTATGACTTGGCGCCGGCAGAATGGTGAGGCAGGGGAAGAAACACAATCTCGCTCTTTTCGTGACGTCGGCGGGGGCAACGTCACTTCAGTTCACACACGACGCACCGCAGCTCGAGAGAAAAATCACAAAAAAAAACAAAAAAAAACAAAACCCTTTACCGCTGCACTGGAAGCACAAACCCAAGGTCAACTGCTCGCTCGGAGCGTATCTGTCACGCTCACGGCAAAATCCGGGACAAGGAGCACAAAACAAAGTGCCAGGAAAAGGCCTTGAAATATGCATAATTGAAAATACAGAAGGGAAAGTTTTCGGCTAATCAGATTTTTGGTGGAAACACTGTCCCGTGGAGGCAGATGTTTACAGGTGTCTTCGAGTTAAATCCATTCTCAATAAGGTCAGGAATGCTCCTTCGTGTTGGAGTCTCTTTTTGAGAAGCACACAAGCAGATTGTGCTTGCACAGATTTTTTTTTTTTTTCTCCTTCTTTTAAAGAATGCCAAATAAAACGTCTTACAAAGAGCACTTGCCTTGCACGACAGGTTGTATAACACACTTATTGTGGCCTTGAAGGAAAACCAGTTAGAGTGAGAGTGCTCTTCATAATGAGCCTCTATCTTTGTCCGTTGTCCACGGTGTGAAGAAAGTGAGGCTTTGTTACTTGGACGCGTTGCAGATCAACCGGCCACCCAAAATGACCTCAGCCTTAACTCATACCCGTTTGAAACAAGAGAAGTGTGTATGATGTGCGCCAGAGGAGTGTGCATTCCAGCCTACATGTCTGTGCCACTGTAGCAAGTCCCGTTCAGATGTGGCCACAGTTCAGACAGTTGGGAGAAAAATGGCAAACTCCGTCAAACATGAGAGACAATCAAGAAGAGAAATGGCGTCTTGTGGCCGAGCTGGAAGGACGATCTCAGAGGCAGGCTGTGTGAAAGGTGTAGCCGCAGAGAGACCGGCGAGGATTCAGCAGACTGTAAAGGAGGTCATTGTTCATGTGATTGTCATCAGGATAGGAGCGCTCCTCTATGAAGTTATTTATAAACAGAATAGTCTCACCAGAAACTCAGCGGCAAAAGGACTTTATAAATACACCCGTAACTGAGTGGACTACTGGAAAAAAAATGACACAAATATAGATCAGTGTCAGTGTAACATATTTTAAAAGATTGGTGTCATCAGATTCAACTATAAAGAGCAACACTACTCAGCGTGTTCCTCAAAGTTAGTTGTAGTGTGAACATTTAGAGCACTCTTAATAAACAAATACGGTTAGTAAAGCATGGAACGACAAATCTACTGACACACGATGCAGCTCAGACACTTTTAGTAGCTACATGCACAGCCTGCATTTGAAGTTTCACTCATGAGCCCAGCCCAGAGAACAGCATGCAAAGCAGAGTTTGTATAAACAAACTCTTTGGCTCAACGCCAATGAAAAACCACCACCTCGAACAAAAATACATAAAATATCAGGTTAAATTAAGAACATCTAAAATAAAGACAAAAAGCAGAAGTGTTGTAATACATGGCTTAGCTTACCTAATGCTACATCTTTTTAGCTTGGATGGCTTTATGTGCCACCCTGTCTTCATTTTCGGTCTCTTACTGTCGGAGAGCGTCGCAGCGCTGCCGCACATCGATGAGATCCGACACATATGATCAGAGAGAGGTGTCCCGGCCGTGAAACGTAAACAGACTCCCTCTTCATGAAAACCAATATAGACAGGGAGTCTTCAGAAAGGGTCACATGACCGGAGAAGACATAACAGCTGGACAGTCAAATAAGTCTCCGTTCAGCAGGAGTTTAATTTTGTACCGTTTCCAGTGAATATGGGACGCTAAAAGCATTCCTGGAACGGATTATGATATATGACCCACTTCATTCAAAGAAGTGAAATGATATGTATAAGTTTAAAAAAAAAATAAAAATCTCCTGGCTAAAGATAAAGACCTTTACTATCCTATAATTGTGTGTGTTTAAGAAACAAAGATAAAGCAAATGGCCCTGAACAATAGTTTACATACTTTTCAATCTCTGGCCTGATAATACGCCCACAGAGGGCACAAACGGGTTCTGGAGGGGAAGAAAGAAAGCCTTCACGCTTCTAAATTTACTGTGATTAATGTCAGTGAATAAACAGTTTCTTGACCCCTGAGGGACCCCCGCACATTTCTGCAACTGCTGAGGGGAAAAAGGAAAGATTTGTCCAAGAACATGTGAGGGAAAAAGTAGCTAAACTAAATTGAGAAAAGGATTAAGAAAAAAAAGCAAATCATTACCGATTACATTCAGTGGAAGATTAGGGGTCATTTGGATAAAGAGACAGTCAGGAAGACTTGAGATTTCAGCCACAAATGCCAGGAAATCTGTTGGGCTGCATATAAAACAAATCCCACATATTTCGGTTTCAAAAACAGTGTGACTTTTTCGAGAGACAGAGTAATGAAGGACTTTAGGAATAAACAGTATACACGGTCTACGATCCGGAAAAAAAAAGAAGCTGTTACTGTACAAACACCACAAAACACCCCTCTAACAGTCTGCCAGGGAGCATCTCCAGCAGAGTCGTTTGCCGTCCTCAGACCGCAGGAGAAGTTTATGGTCGGAGCCACAAACACAATGTTTGGAGGGGAGCCGACCACGCCTGGGATTAAAAGCACACCATTCAT
The DNA here is from genome assembly GCF_902148845.1 of Salarias fasciatus. Classification (NCBI taxonomy): domain Eukaryota; kingdom Metazoa; phylum Chordata; class Actinopteri; order Blenniiformes; family Blenniidae; genus Salarias; species Salarias fasciatus. The sequence goes on from NC_043751.1 coordinate 16,027,167, forward strand.
ACCAGGAAGCGCCAAGGTGGCTTTCTGCTGTTTGGACGCATGTCAGATATGACTGCACACAGACCACTGAGTCACAATAAATGGGAAGAGGAATGCAGGGTGTTATCAGAACGTAATGGAGGACAATCGTCACTCATCGGGCAGCCATTCAGGGGCCACAGAGGGTTTAAGTGAAAGTTTCGAAGTAGCCGTCGCAGCCTCATAACCCAACACAAAGATGGCATTAGTCCGTTTGATCAATGACAATCCAAGAATGTACCGGATCTGGAGGCTTTCTGTCAAAAAGGACAAGCACATTGTCAAGGTTTAATTCAAAGCTATCACACAAGACTGCGCGCCAAAAATGATGCCACAAAGGTGGAAAAACAGTAGTCACAATGAAGCAAGGCAAATATTTACACAGGGAAGCTCTGTTTTCACCGGTACCAAGCAGAGTTTAGAAAATTATGCTCTTCTGAGATATCACATAGCCGATTTTGAATGTTTCTCCAGCCTAATCCCACTCCGTTCCCTAAATATTTGTTCGGATCCAACAAAGTTCTGTGAAAGCATGTAAACACGGAAGGATTACTGCCCAAAAAAAGTAGGCCGCGCCACCTTAAAGCGGCCGGCCAGGACGCCGACTTTAACCTACACTCGGAACAATTGAATTACATCATCACGCAGTTATGCCCTGCTCACATTACACATGCCGTAAAGCTCCGGCCAAATGACAAGGCCACCAGTCCATTTTGATTCATTGCAGCTGGCTCGGAGCGACGCTGAGGGATGAGAGATGAATAGACAATTCATGACTGCTATGTTTTCGCTAAAAAAAAAAAAGAAAAGAAAAAAAAATGCAGACCAAGAATGTTTCTCAGTGCCCAACAATGGCTGCTTTAATTACATTCTTGAACACATAACACTTTGCTCAAGCCAGAGCACAGACAAAAGAGCTACTCACTGCACTCGAAAAACCACAAAGGCAGACATTTTTGGCTGTTTAAGCCATCTCTGTTTACCTTAGACAGAAATTATTTTAAGGAATTGCTCAAATGTATACGAGATAAATCAGCCAATTGTGCGGAAGAAGCTAATGCAATAGCTACGATGTATTACGCATTTCTGCCACAGATTTGGCAAAAATAACTCTGGATCAGGCTTGTCATATTGAGAAATCGTTTCAAAGACAAAACAGTCAGTGATCGCTGAATAATTAAGGCTTTTAACTAAATCCCTGAATTGTTTTTCAGCTTTCAAATCAAAGTAAAGATGGCAGCCTGCCTGCAAACCTGGACAGGAAACAGACGTACAACTTGGAACAGAGATGAATAATCATCATTCTTTAGTCTTTGTGGAAATTGTAGATACTTTTGTTATAATAGGACATGTCACATTAGCTATTACAAGCTTAAAAAAAAGCTCTGTGATCCAAATGTGCTCCTTATGTAACACATGAGGGGCACAAAACTGGGCTACAGTAATGCATGCCACATGTATTTTTTAAATCCCTCTAAAGCAAGTTGTGTGGTTGTCAATCTAGTCTAAAATTAACCACTGTTAGAAAAGATGAGCTGAACGAGAACGCCAACTGACATTGAGCCTCAAAAAGTTAGAAGGCAGTACGATTTAAAGGGATGGTGGCCGTTTCTCCTGCTGCGTCTTTAGGCGTCTGACAATAAAGTGAATAGATGCAAAACATAAACTTATGTTTCACTGAGATGATACCTGCTTTTTGCACAGTCATTCTCCAAACGCATGAAATGAAGAGCAGTAAACAAATTCCTCCTTGTAAATATGTGAAAACAAGCTATTATTACGATGAAGGTTAAGGTCACCAAAGCTTCCAAGGAAGTTGGTTTTGAGGTTACCCAACCAGTTACGTTGGATTGCCCACGAGAAGAATAGAGTGTTATTTGTTGGTCAAATATTTGAACAACTACCAGTTTTTTTTGTTTTTTTTTTGCATCCAGAAATATCAAAAACAAAACGACTCGAACTCTTTATTTGGTTCTGTAAATCCGCGGCAGGATCTGAACCCCAGCTGCTAAAGTGTTTCTCTTCAGGCTACTGTGAACAAAAACACTCAGCACGCTTTCTGCAGCCTTCAGCATGTTTTCACAAACTTATCCTCGCAGTACGGTGCGAGGCTAGCGCTACTTCACCAGCAACAAGGAAGCTCGCTGCAACACCGGCTCAGGTTTCAGATTTTACTGTCATGAACTCTTCCAAAAGCACCCGGTGAATAAATCTGCAGCGGCAGCTTCGCTGAAAACCAAAGTTGATGTTTTACTTGTAATTTTAAAGGGATCTTCTGGGGATTTTTTTCCAGGGGCTAGACTGGCCCATGGGCCATATGTTTAACACCTCCTCCCTTAAAGTATCTCAATAAAACTTTGGCAATCATTCACAGACTTTAAATCTACAAAGACATTTTAACAAATCGAAAATCCTAAGGCAGAAATTAGAAGCTCAAAATTGAAGGATAAATTTACCGAAATCAACATATTAAAAAAAACCCCTCTATTTCTGAAAGGCTGAAAATAGGAACTACAACTATGACAGAAGAACAAAGAAAAAACATGTCGCAGTCGGTGTTGCATTGGGGCAAAAGACACACATGCAGTATATAAAGCACATTATTTCTGTATCTAATTGATAGCTTACCTCAGTAGGATTAAATATCATGTATTCACCGCTCTTTTCCAATTTACATTAAACCATAATTATTATTATGCAATTTCCATCAGTTAAAGAGTTGGAGAGCTACAAAAGTCCTGAGTGGTGAGTCAGAGAAGCTGATTATGTAAATGTGGCCTCATGCATCTGCTAAAAGACCTGGGGACTGTATCATGAAATGAGTTCAACCCGGTCTCTCTTTCTTGGGGTCATTTTGCTTCAGTGAGTCTCCCATTGGCTGCGGCGGATAAGTGGCTTTATGTAGCCAGTTATGAAATAGTCCTGCTGGTGATTAGCCACTTACAATGTGTTTACGTGATGGCCCTGACCTCGTCTGAAGCGAGAATTAAGAACGTCATGAGAGAAAAATGTAACGCTTGCTTTGGTAAAACAAACCTAATTCTACATATCCAATAAAACAAGGATATTAATACAGCTATAGTAATTAATAAATGAGCCAGCAGGATGGATGTGGGCAAGGTTAGCCTTTGATCCTCCCTTCTCTTGATCGTCAGTTCCAAAAATGTCGAGCATATAAAATCAATCAGGACAAAGTCAAACTGCTTCTGCAGCCAGACAGCGAAGGAGACAGAAGACAAACTGTTTACTGCATGTTTTAAAACAAAATGGGAACATGCGGGTTGGCTTTACTCACATCACTGTGCATGTGCATCACATAATCTTGCAGAAATTTGAAGTAGCATTGTTCAAATAATGATGTAAAGCCTAGAGCGACACGGTATCAAGCAAACATACAATAATGACGTTAGTGTCTATAAATAAAAACACACACGATGTTAATGCAGTTTCCAGAGACAACTCAGAAATCGTGTTGAGAACTGAACATTTTTTGGGTGTTTGCAATGCACATGTGGCTTTTGAATAGTGATTTTGAATTTCCCTCTGGATGAATGATCAATCTAGAATCACCAATCCATTTGTCAGGAGATCTGCTGTAGCTCAATAAAGGGGGGAGGATAATAAAGCAAGCATCCCAATTCAACTGATCTTGATATTTTCACTCTCTGATTACTAGTTAATTCATCATAAACCATTTATACCGGTCAGGATCCAGTTATTATAATCTGATTTGTTCTAGTATATAATTGTGAGTACAAATACAGCAATTAAATGACCCAAATTCACACCAAAACTAAAGCTGCAGCTAAGTCACTACTCAACCAGTCAAGTTTACCAAGTATTTCTTTGTGGGTCACTTGAGATTTCACCTGTTTTGTGTTCTCACGCTATCAATCTGACACGTGTAAAGATTCCACCTCGGTCTTTGATGAGCGCGGCTGTTACCTTGACCTCAGCGCCAGCACACACCCAATTATGGAGATATAAATAAACAGTCACAATGTGATACAGTGTGACCATATGGCCCTGCTCAAACAAACATTCTGGCCTCACTGATGCTTTTTTGCTGGCTCATCGGTACCCCATACACAGAAGCTGTACAGATGTGGGACCACCGGGACAGACAACAGGAAAGATGGTATTACTGTTATCCAGTTATCAACACTGATCAAAAAGGGGACCGATTCCGAGAGCAGTTGGTAGGAGTGCAGTGCTCCAACTTCTCAAGAGAATGCAAAATGCATTAATCCAGCAGTGTCAGGTTTCCACTTTAAGAGCAGTACACAACACACCTTGGTCATGAATAAGAAAACATGATGGCCTCCAGTGTTGAGTTGCCTATTGAAAGGCTCAATTAAAAAAAAACATTAGAATCATGCGTTAAAAGATGGTAAACTGATTTAGAAACAAATGCTTTTTAAACCTATAAGCGCCATATGACAATTCAAGCCACCAGTTTTCTCTTGGAAGATGCAGCAACACCCTTCTAATAATAACATAACAGTAGAATGACACGTGTGAAAGGGAATCAGGAGACGGGCAGGATTTTGGCTCAGGATCGGCCTGTAAATCCTGACAGGGAGACACCAAGGGCCCCGAGCCCTGAAGTGCCAAATAACTGGATTCTTTCAGTGAAACCAGAGACAGTGAGGAGGATAACTCTGGCTCGGCTCTCCCAAACAAACCATAACAACAGAGGGACTGTCAGCCTAAACGAAACAAGGGCGACATACACAACTGCCCCGCACTACTTTTCCTTCCTGGTAATACTAAGGATCGTTCACATTTCTGGAAAATCCGTTCAAGGCGCAAACCCATTGAACAAGAAGGAAAAAAAATGCAAGCGACCCCACGCAGCTACGTTAGCACACATGCATTTAACATGATGCTAGCCGTCAAACCTGAATGACAAATCCACGCACACCAACCTGATCGCGCCCATCACTGTCACAATTAGAGGAGCAACCGAGCCTTTTATACTCCTCCACATGCGGGATTGCGGATCACTAACCAGGCAAGGTTAGCGTTCAGTGCACAGACCAGAATGCAAGCAACAAACTAGGCTAGCTAGTCTGGCTAACGGCAGAAAAGAGGCTAACTACAGCTAGCTAGCAGCTTAACATGAGCCAAGACAATCACAATCACTTCACATGGAACAAGGACAAAACGACTGGACGACTCCACAGCAGGCACTCCAATAAACACGTCTTACCTTTAGAGTATAGAGATTTAGGGGAATTGAGGTCGATATCCGAGCTAAGGAGGGATATGAAATCAGAGGGCATCGCAGCGCTTCATCGAGGGGAGGAGAAGCGGACACTCTTTAGTAGAAACCAAGTCTGCTGCCGTCTGCCAATAAAAATTCACCTTTCACCAGCGGAATGTATTAACAGACACAGGATGACACCCAAACAGTCTCAAGGCGACACGATCAAAACTTTTAATACTAAAAACCGTTATCTAGAACGTCTCACATTGGTGTGTGTGTCTGCTGAGAGGAGACACGTTTCGTGCTACGATGAGACGAACACACACACACAGAGACACATACACGTACACGTATACACACATGCACACGCGCACACATACGCACACATACACACACACACACACACACACACACACACACACACACATACACACACACACAGGGGACTACAGTTGGTCGGCCCACCTCCTGCCCCTCCTCTTTCTGCACGGAGCATGCGCACTGGCTCAGTTCAGCTACAGAAGCCTTGACAGATAAAGATGCAAAATAATAATGTTATTGAATTGTCCGGTTTGCTCCTTGTGACCATCATGGGTTCATATGCAAAAAGCCTGCTTTTTTTCTTTGCCTTTTTAAGTTGCTTTGCAATGGACACTAATATGCAGCACATGGTCTTACAGTTTTTAACTTCTACCACATTATGTATCCCAACTACAATCCTGTCCCACCGACCACCAGTCGAAAAGCAGACAGAGAAGTCAAACTTTCCCACAATTTGTCAACCCAGAGGGGTCCAGAGCACAACTGATCGTCAAATCCAAAGCACATCAAGAAATCTCAAACAGGCAATGGAAGAAAATGCAAATTGCCCCATCAGAAAGCCATTGAAGCTGTGAGGTACCTTTTCCTATCAGACATTTGTAAATATATAGGCTGAAATCTATCGTGAATTGTGTCTGGATGATTAAGCTTTCCCACCGAAGAGCTTCCTACATCTGGAACCTTATCTATTCTCGATATAGTGCTTCATCCAGCGAAGGGGAAATTCCAGATCAAGCTGGCAGTCTCAATAGTGAAACCCCAAACAGCTCACCAGCCCTTCACTTGACAAATAGTGAGAAAGACAAGCACAAACTTACAGCAATTTTAGAGTCACCATTCACCTCAAATGCATGTTTTTTTATTGTTGGAGGGAATCAGAGGAACTGGAGAAAGACAACACTTACACACTGATAAGAGGAAGATCATTAATCTGCTTTAATTGTTTTCATCTTATGGGAGGAAATCGGAAAAGTTCCCAGGAAACCAGTGCACAAATGCACATGGGGAACATGCAGAAAGCACTCACTTGACTAGAACTGTTGATTAACTCGCTGTGAGGGGAGGGTGCTATTCACCATCCCACTGTGGCAACGAACAGGGCTCAGCATGACTTGACAGGCCACTAAATGCAGGTGAGAAAAGGTCATGATGGTAACTAGCCTCTCTCTCTTTCTCTCGCTTTCTCTCATAACACTCATTATGTTTGCCATCCAGCATGAATTAAAAAAAAAGCCTCAGAATGGGGTAGATGAACCAACAATATAGCATAGAAATATATTATGAAAATGCCATCACAAACTTTCCAAATATTTGTCAAGCTAATTTTAGTGATGAATAACACAAAGAATGACAGATTTGAGTTTGTTTGATACCTTTTTTCCCTGTTGAAAAAAGAAACGTGGCGATGAAAATACTGAGTGACTGACGACTTTTGGAAACCCACTGTATATACCACAATGATCTTTAAAAAAAAAAAGAATAAAATAAAAGCCTTTATTATCATTACATGACACAAAATGAAATTGGAGAGCTGCTCCTCTCACAGTGCAAATAAGCAAATTGTAACAAATAAAATAGTGCAGTATAAAAAAAATAAATTTGACTTTACAGGTTTACAGATGTTTCACAGTAGATTTTTTTTTTTTTTTTTTATGTGCAGAATATTCATGAATCATTAAACGTGTGAATTTGGGGTACTTTGATGCAGCCGTAGTGCCTGCCGGAACAAAAGAACAAAATAACTAGTCAACCAACCCCATTCAAACCAGAACGAACTCTCGGGTGACGTCATTCCCGGGGCGCACCGATTCTAATCCACCTCAGTTTCCCATGATGCATTTCGGTGTTCGTCACCGTGTATTTGCGGAAGTGCCAGTTTGCGTGTATGTGACAGTTGCATCCAGTGCTGCAGTCGCTCCCCAGAGAAAAGACTCATTCCCTGCTTCAAAAACTACTTTTCTGTTTCAGTCTATGTAGTAGAAGGTGAATATGGCGGCTATGCAATACGTAGGTATGGACGATACAGACAGCGAGGACGAGTTACCCCCTGGATGGGAGGAGAGATCTACGAAAGATGGTTGGGTCTACTATGCGAAGTGAGTGAAATCAGTTTCTAGCTTTAACCATCACCCCACATGTGAGTCTGTCACTTCAGCTTATGATGTTCTCAAGACCTGCAGATGATGTTAATCTGTGACAGAAACAAAAACGGGCAATTTCACAGGTTTGAAATGATGTGATTGATATCGTCTGGTCCCCCACACTATGATTTGTTATTAAAAGATAGTTATTTGTGGAGGGTCTGTTGGATGAAATGTTTGTGTAAAACTGTGTCATTGTCACCAGGAGCCGCGCTGTAGGTGTGTTATTCAATATGCTCTTTGCCACTGCTTAAGTTCGTCCAATAAGAGATGCTGTCTGTGTGTCAGAATTTCTGTTTTATAGAGCTGTGTTGTGTGTCACGTTTACACAAACCCGGAATGGTTAAAAATGAGCCCACAGATTAATATGATTATGTTTCAAACACAATGGAAGTCTGTTCATGAGACCAATGTGAGGATATTGGTTGTCACAGCTCTGTTTACCTGGCAGATGTTTGGTTGAGCTGATTTTTAACCTTTTTTTTGATGCACTTCATCGATTGTTTTATGACCTTATTTGCAATTTCAATAAATTATCGACTCATAAACGAATATGTATTCCTGTTTGTTTCTTTCAGTACTGAGTCATGAAGAGGCTGTCCTCACTTTGTGTCACTCCCAGTTTTCAAGTGGAATCAGTCATGAAACAGTACTTTTCATTGTGATCTCTCTCTTTTTTTTACCGACAGCCATGATGAGATGAAGACACAGTGGGAACATCCTAAGTCAGGAAAGAAGAAACGCTGTGCTGGAGGTTTGCTTCATTTACTTGTTTTCAATGTTTTTTAAACACATGTGCATGACAGGATTCACCCGTTTTTGTTCAAAGTGGACAGGGGCATAGATGAGCAGAGGCGGCGTACTTTCCAGTGAAAGTCTGAGTCTGTACACTGGCTCTTGCCTGTCAACAATCAAAAAAGGGATAATACGATAAAGTGACTCAGAAAACCGTAAATATAATACAAGATTAAAAAAAGACAGTAAAAATGTATTTTAGCAATAATTTTCAAAATCAAATGAAATGAACCAAAATTGTAAATTATTAAATTGCCACAAGGAATGAAAATGTGAGCCATTAAATGGACTGTCAGCTTGTCCAGAGTGTTTCCTGACTTTCGTCATCGCCTTCCTCTAAATTGAATAAAACATATATAGAAGATGAATCAAGGTATTTATTTATTTATTTATTTATTTATTTATTTTAACTCTGATCATGAGAACCTTGGTAATATTGAACATCAATATTTATTTGGCTACTAGATTCACATTCACCTCTGCATCCGCCCATCTTCTACACCACTTTATCCTGTTTGGGGCTTCAGTTTGCTTGAGACGATCACAACTACAGTGGCTTGTAAAACAATTCATACTATATTCAAACTTTTCCATATTTGGTCACATTGCAGCCACAAATGTGTAGTTTATTGGCATTCTATGTGATAGACCAACACAGCGAGATGCATAATTGTCAAGTGGAAGGAAAACAATGCATAATAATAATTTATTTTTGTTTTTACAATTAAAAATCTGAAATGTAAACGGATCAAGGAACAGTCTAGACAAGTCAGGGAGAAAGTTGTATTGAAGTTTGAAGGAGTGTTAAGTCGTTAAAAAAACGGAGGAGGGCACTGATCAAGGAAGTAGCTCAGAGTCTTGTGGTTTCTCTGGAGGAGCTTATGCACTCTGCAATTTGGGCTTTTATAGAAGAGTGGCAAGAAGGACTAAATACTTGTTTCAGACAGTTCAAAGCACTGAATGACACATCAGTGGTGAAGATCACCTGTCATCCTGAAGAGCAGGCACAGGAAACCTGCAGGCCCAGACCAGATACCAGGCTGCATGCTCAAAGGATGTGTGGAACACCTGACACGTCCTCACAGATACACTCAACACCTCCCTGCGTCAAGCTGTTCTGCCTTCTTGTTCCAAAACGTCAGCAACCGTCCCAGCCCCACAAAAAAACCCTCCAACCACAACGATGACTGACTGTAGTTTTAACACCTATAATTATGAAATGCTTTGAAAGGCTGATCACATTACCTCGGTCCTATCCCGCCTCAATCCGCCTACTCCAGTTCACGGAGAATCCACTGCACTCCACCTGACTGCTGAGCACTCCCCTGCAGAACTGGAATCTGGACTTTTTAAACAGTTCCCAGTATGTATGGGGTCGAAACAACAAGTCTGACACCATCTCACTGAACACAGGTTTTCCTCAGGGTTGTGTTCTGAGTCACCTCCTCTTCACTCTGATGACTGACGCCTGTTGTGTGAAGTTCAGAAACCACATCATGAAGTGTGTGGACGATACAACAGCGGTGGCTCTCATCTGAGGAGCTGAGGAGGTGAAGTCCTTCGTGGAATGGTGCAACTGGAACAAGCTGATCCTGAATGTGGAACAAAAAACAACAAACTGGTCATTGACTTCAGGTGGAGGCAGCCAGTGCACACCTCAGTTTACATCATAGAGGCTGCTGTAGAAATAGTGCATCACACCGAATTTGTGAGGGTTGCATATGGCTAACAACATCAATCAAACTTTCAATTAAATCAAACTTTATTTGTTTGTGTCTTTTTATCACGGCCTCTGCATCATCATTTCATTCTTTGCGTCTCTGATGTTTTGCCTGAGTTAGACTAAAGAAATCTGAATCTGAAGAAAAGCATTGTTGAAGCAAAGGAGTCCTGTTTGCAGTTTGTAACAAGCCATATTGGGGACACAGCAAACGTGTCGAGGAAGGTGCTCTGGTCAGATGAGAGCAAAATCGAACTTTTTTGCCTAAATTCAAAATGCTTCCTGGCAGAAAATGAGCTCTGCACATCTTACACAACACAACACCCTCGCTGTAAAATATGGTGGTGGCAGCATCATGCTGTGGGAATCTAAATTAGTAGTTATAATGTGACAAAATGTGAAGTTCATAGGGTATGTTTACTTTTGAAAGTCACTCTAATGACGGGCAAAGGGTAGGATACAGTCCCCCTGTCGATCACAGATAAAACACTCTCATTCCTTTGGGCAACAAAAAAATTCTGTGGGAAAACCTACACACATTCAAACTCCATGCAGAAGGGTCATATGAACCCATTGCGGTGACCCTCTTATGATGAGGCGAGACCACTAACCACTGCACCACCATGGGAATGCAGTCCTCTACATGTGATTTAAATAAAAAGATTGAAAAAAATTCAGCGTTATCTGAATCTTTGTAGCCATTGGGATGAACAGTCGCCTTTCCTAATGCCTTTAAAAAAGTTTTTATCGTGAACAGTAGTTTTGTTTGTGGAAATGCTTCCGAGTGAAGTTAGTTTGCTTCTTACTGTAATGTGTTTTTTTTTTCCCTCCTGCGGCTAATTTGAAACTATCTTTTCTTCACCTCCAGATTTACCTTATGGATGGGAGCAAGAAACGGATGAGAAAGGACAGATCATCTATGTTGAGTAAGTTGATAGAGGATTTTAATTCTACATTTCTACAGTTACATTTAGCAGACAAGGATTGAACCCTCCATATTAGGATTTGCTCCATGTGGGCTGAGATTGAATTTTTCACAGCAAATAGAACAGATATATTTATTTTGTTTTACATAGATGTAATAAGCTTTATAGTTCTGAATACATGTCGCTTTTACAGATACTTTTTTTCTCTTTCATTTTCAGTCACATCAACAAACGAACCACATATTTCGACCCGCGTCAGGCTTTCACTGTGGAGGACGTGATCGCGAAGCCAAAGCGATACGACGGAAACACGGCTGCTCTGGAGATCCTGCAGGGTCGCGACCTCTCTGATAAAGTCGTGGTTATTACCGGAGGCAATGCGGGCATCGGTTAGTGTCAATATAATCTCTACATCAGTTTTCTTAGTTTATTCACCCTGATGTTGAAATGAATCGATGAGCATTAAAGTGTGTTTCCATGACGACACCACTAGGTGGGGATATGGTATAAGAGTGGTGCACAGGGTGCCTGACAGCACTGTTTTCTCTCTGTGCATGTCAGCATCCCGCCACATGCAGGCATTCATCAACATTAGCCTCCAAAATGATACACTTAGACTCAACAAATCACTCCTTAATACCGAACATGACTATATTGAAGTTCATTAGCAGGACTGAATTGGATGTCATTGTTAACTGTAATGAATGGTGTCCATTTGTACCCAGCAAATGCATGGCTCACTCTATAATGGCGTGGAAACAAATGCATTTCCTCTTTCCTTTAGTTTAAATTAGCACAAGTGCCGGCCATTTGTTCAGACTTGCTGCTTTGTTCGAGATAGATAATGACAGCAAGAAGAAAATCAAATAAACATAAAATCGTTAATTGTCTTTATATTCAAATCCTTTGTCCCAAGGAAAGTCACAGCAGTGTAATTGCTGTGTGTATATTGCGAGATGCTGGATGGCAGTGCGGTAGTTGGTAGATTTATAACAGCCGGGGGACTTTCGCTGAACAAAGAAGCATGTGAACTTAAACGCCTTCTTTATGTTGCTGCTGCTACAACTTCATCTTTACCAATATCAGAATATCTCACCTTCGCAATTGATTAGAAGTTAAATAATGTGAACGATATTGTTGTAAAGTAAACCAGGTTCTCTTTCGCGTTTGTGTTTTATTAAGTAATTAGTAAATTCTCAAGAAAAAGAAAGAAAAATCATTACCAGACAAAGTGAGTTTGCATGTATGAAATTATTTACAGTAAAAGAATGTGGTCAGTCTTTGGCACTTCTCAGCTGAGATCCTTTTTATTGATCATTCTTATTTGTGCACTGCAGTATGACATGTTAGATCAGAGTAAACTAATCACTGAAAAACAGTGAAATATTATTCTATAATTATTTTGGAAGGAAAACTCCTTTTGTACTCAAGAAATATATATTATAACAAATGGTGACTGTGGAAAACAATAAAGGTAGACCCATTTAGCCAGCATAAACAATGAATATTTCAATCCACAATAAAAAGATGATCACAAAAGTGTTTGCAGCTGTTGAAAAGTTGAACTCTGACTACAGGTGGAAAGCCAATGCGCCGATGTGAAATTACTTCATGAGATATATAAAGGCATACATTTAAAAATGTAAACTATCCATAACTTAGTTGTGGAGTATCACCACCGTCTTGCAGTCTGACTTTCAGATTTTGCCTTAAACAAGTGTAAAACCTCCCAGACTCTGAGAAGCAGGGATATTCCGTCAATCCTGATAAGATAACAAATATTAAAAAGACAATAAATACAATTCAAAAATGATTATAAGTTCAGTGCTGTACTTGTTGTCCACCTGCATTGACAGCACTTAACTTCCAAGGAAGGGAAAGTTAATCAGACATGTTTGTCATGCCCTTTAAAAAAAAAAAAACAAAACCCAAAAGCTGATATTTCCCCCACTAGAGGGCGCCGGAGGTCCACCATGTTGGAAAAGTGATGCTTTTAAACACGTTATTGTATTAACTGCTTCACACATGCCCATTTTCACCCTAATTAAAAAAAAAAAGAAAAACTATATAATGAAAAAGATAATCCACATTTAACATTTGTTGTGATGCATTTAGTAAGTGAAAATGTGCTCATGTGGGGGGAAAAAAAAATCAGCTTTTCTGAAAAGACTGAATCAAGAGGCAACAACAGACAGACATTTTTATAGTGTGAATACTTAATAAACCCATATTAACATAACCTTTGTTTTACTCTGCCACATATTAAAAATGCGGCAGCCATAATTAACAGTATTCTAATAGTAATTGCTACTTCTCGTGTACTCCTTTGACATTCCTATAGTGAAATGTGGTTATGCCAATTGGTTGGACCCACTTAGCATTTTAATGGCATCAATAGTGTTTTAATCCAAGTGTCAAGGCCATTTCCATTTCTTCAGTGCTTATTCCCTCCACGGCAAATGTGACATTTTTATTAGTAATGGTGGGAAATTATTTAATTAGAACATTTACATTTGAGCTTTTTAATTTGGTCCTTAATGCACATGAACATGAAAAGCACATATATGAATTTATTTATGCATGGATTGTCATAGTCACTGGTTTTGTGACCGGCCTTGAAGCTCCGTTGCAGTAGTGCTGGGAGGCGAGACGGTAATGTCGTTTGTCTTGCCAGCATGATCACTGCGCTCAGTTTACAACATTAGTCTTCCTCTCCCTGCTTTCTTTTGTAAATTAAAAACCAGTACCGACCTGAACGGCGTTTTTTAATTGTGATAATGGAAATGAATGATCGGAGTTTGTTTCCCTCCCCTGCTTTTCTGTCTCCTCCTTCTTTTTAAAGGTTTTCTTACTGTTATAGACCTGTGGTTGGTACACCTGTACCTCTGAATTGATTCCTAAGCGGCTCTGACCCAGGCCTGAGCCTCCTATCCATCCCTATTACGCACTCCTGCTCTGGCTCTAATTTCCCCTTATCAACTAACTCTCGGGTTATTTACTGGCCAGGGGTCCATGGAACAGTTGTCCTTAAAGGGATATTGTCGTGATATTGGTACTTCACACTCGGGCGCTAAATATAAATGTGGACAAAGTGCAAGATTCAGAACTAAAATCATAAGAAACAAAAAAAAAAAAAAAGTTGATTCAATGTATTGCGTAAAACATTTTTTTTCTGTCGAGGCAAAACTATTTTTGTATTGTGCTCTCTTAGCAAATGAAGTCACACTTCTCTGTGACGGCTCCGTTTGGGACCGTTTCTAGATTCCTCCACCTGGGGAGCGTCATCAGTCTCCCAGGTGAGACGTTGTCAACGCAACATATATTCAGAAGTGGTCAGAAATAACGCGTACGTTGACCTCTCTGTCCGAGTCAAATAAAACAGCCAGACGGACACAGCCGTCTCCGCCATGTGCTATATATTATTGTGAAAATAGCATGTCAGATAAACTGCTTTGTTAGGTGGTGTTTGTCTTTTGACAGAGCCTGATCCATTCCTCGGGTGCTGCAGTGTCGTTTTGTAACATCGGTATAAACTGAATTTCCATTAACGGCTTTTTAAAACTTTTTGCCGTCTCACAGCTGATGTTATCATACATTTTGCAGTGTTTGTTCTTTTTTTTCTGACATTGACATGCTTACTGTTTCATCTGAACTTGCTTGCCCCTCCTGCATTGTGTCTTCATACAGATGCCGCTGCAAAGCTCCCCTCAGTTTGAATGCATGCGCTAAAGCCCGCCTGGTATTACTGCTAAGATACGGGGTCAATTTTGGAATAAGAAGCAGAAAAGACTCGGGTGGTCCAGACAGGGAGTAGCGAGGATTTGGAAAGGAGCTCTTTATAATGTTTTAGTATCTCTATGCATCATCTCTGCAGTGTTTTTAGGACTTTCGATGTTATTCTTATTCATGAAAGACTAACATTGTTCTGTATTTGTGTTGATCCCAGTGTTGTGTTGTGAGGATTAAGTGTCAGGCCGGTGCTCTCCTCTCTCTGGATGGAGAGATCCCTAAGCATATTCAGTGAGTTGCAGAGCTCTGAGAGCCTCTGCGTGTAGATTAAACCCGGAGCCTAGCTTTGTGGCTGATCATTAGATTGAGGCAGATTTGTTAAGCATAACTGCCATTAAATTGGCTGCAAAGCTCTGGTATTTACTGCATTACTGTTTATGAATAAGGACCCCCTTAAAGACCCGCGCAGCGATGCGTTAAACCCGAGCCTCAGTAAGGAGGAAAATGCATTATTCATAGTGGGAGGAATTAGATGGATAAAAAGATGTTCCTGGTGAGGATGGCATGTGGTGTCTGTGTCTCGGTGTGTGTGTGTGTGTGTGTGTGTGTGTGTGTGTGTGTGTGTCTGTGTGTGTCTCTCTCTCAGCAGCCCTGAGTGGCTGCGTGTGGTTTAAATGACATCCAGAGTGCATCTGTGTTTATATTCAGAGGTCTGGTCATGTTGTGTGTGTGTGTGTGTGTGTGTGTGTGTGTGTTTGTGTGTGTGTGTCCGATGCGGGAGCGGCCAGCCCCGCGCCCCGCTCAGTCTGCTCCGTGTCAGCCCGTGAACCGAGCCAGTGAGGAAATCGAAGGAGAGCTTTATTTTTTTTTTTTTTTTCTTCATCGGGCATTTCATGTCCTCACTGATGAATGTGTTTATTGGCTACGTAATGAGAACCAGTTATGGTTGGTTAGTCAAATTATTCAACTTTATTAACCTTGGATGAAATTTGCTATGCAGACCCAAACTGGTGTAACATGCAAAGAGTATTAAGCTGGAGGCTAGAAGGGTTCAATAATGATTACAGCTCTAATATAATAGAAGTGAAGTGGTTAGAGAAAGAGGATGGAATACATATATGTACTTAAAGGCTGTAGGTAAAATAAAACGGAGGGGTATTGGGTTATTGTGTGTAGTCAAGTAGTTTATGGACCTTTTGAGTTTACAGTCTGCAGATGATGAGGGGATGAAAGTTACATGATGGGGGGGGGGATTTATTTTTTTTTGATGACAGTGATGAAAATAGCCCTAATGCTCAGCAGATATGTCTCCAAGAGGCCTCTGGGGTTTGTGTTTATCCTTGTGCACACGTGTGACTTGGTGTGTTATGTGTTTATCAACTTTACTGTCCTCCGTGTGTGTGTTTGTGTGTGTGTGTGTGTGTGTGTGTGTGTGTGTGTGAGGTGGGCTGCAGCAGGGCCAGGGGTGTCCATTGCGGTGTGAGGCCATGATGAGAGATTGTGTAGGGAGTTGGAGGGCGACACAGAGGGTCACAGGAGGGGAAGGAGGGGCTGTGTGGGTACTAGATAGGGCTGCACGGATGGCAAGACAGCCGGTGAGGGGGGTAGGAAGGAGGCAGAAGGGGACAGGCAGGGGTAATAGAACCACTTCAGTGCTCTCGCCTGGAACAGCTCAACCTTGGGCTGTAATTACTAACCATACATTCCACTTTTGGGGTGACATCTCCCTCCTCTTGCACTAATGGAGGGGAATTAGAGGAGATCTTTAAAGTCAGAAAGAGTGGGGAGAGTTGTTCTCTTTCTTGTGTTTTTGGGCAAAAAAAAAATGCACAGCAAACCTCAGGAACAGGTGCGCTCATCACCAGACAGCCCAGGAGTCCAGAATTACTCCGTTGTTCACTTATCCATGGCTCTCTTTACAGTAAAAGACATTTCATTTACTCTACAGCAAGTGGAAAATTGATATTTTGACTACAACTGGAGTGATTAGTCAACAGAAAATAAATTGCAGTTCTCTCTCTCTCTCTCTCTCTCTCTCTCTCCTCCTCGCTCATTTCCTCTCATCTCTCTACTGTAAGCTTGATAAGCAAAGCTTAAAGTTTCCTCAAACGTCTTTCTTTAAGGACGTTTTGTTTCATTTGGTTTGCTCCGGACAAAAATCACAGATGTAAAGACAAGAAACTAATAAAAAATGAAATTAAATTACTATCACTAAATGATAATCTGTAAGCGTTTTGTTTTCACAATATTTAACTAGTGCTATGATTTATAATTTGCAAAAAATAACCCTAAATCTGACATACATATTACCTTTGGAAAGGGAAACTCACAGCTATTAATTAGTTTTTATTGTTTTTTTTGTTGTTTTGATGTTTTCCAGTTGAATGCATCAGTTCGGTGCCCTCACCTGGGAGGAAGTCAAACTTTACAGAAGGTTAAAGGTCAAAATAAAACAGCAGCACTTGGCTCAAATATTTGCACAGGTTTTCTTCTAGCATTGCATTCACATTTAATCATTTGAAGAAGTCAAAACAATAATGGGTTTAGGGTGGAAAATCAACACGTTGGTGAAATGAGTTTATAGAGTAAAAAACATGTCAAAATATAGTACAATCTTCACCAAATAAAAAAATTCAAGAATATTTTTCATCACATATCATTATACTTTGACTAAATCAAAGAGATTGCAAAGGATTTTCCAGGCAGATATAAAGTGAATAAGTCAGCATAGTTGCAATTAAATTTGATATTGTTTAAAAAAATGAATCATAAATTGAATTCACAACGTATCTGAGTTGAAAATGCGGATACATCCTTGTCCAGGGTTAATATGGAGTTCATTCATGATCTGTGTTCCTCTTATGTTCTGCTCAACATAAATTTAGCTGCTGCAAAGGGGGATTGTGGGAACTCGACATGTTTACCCACAGGTCTTGTAATGATCTGAATCGACTTCTGTTTGCCCAATTGTACTGCGGAGCTTATTTTAGTTAAATGCCTCTTTGGATGCAGATCAAGAGAGAGAAGGAGCGGGCGGCTCCGTTTGCCAAATAAACACGTTTACTGACGAGGCTGGTAATGATCTCATTACATTGAGCCAATACACCTGTGTACGAGGGGGATCCAGAGAGGGGCGGTGGGCCAGGGAGGACAAACAAAGCGTGAAATCACTAAATCACACTCATTATTGGGGGATATCAGTAGGGCCAGGATCCTAATGTACCATGAAGAGCATTCACTGCTTAATGGACATTTTACACTTTTTTATACAATTTATACATTACACTAAAACACAATTCCAACAATAGCCGAGCCGTTTACTGTACTTCTGTTACATTGTGAAGCCACGGGCTGAACTCGTACACAATCCCAGAATCCTCTTCATCTTAAAAACGTTCTCATCCCACTCGGACTTGTCTTCTCCTGCCTTCACGCCACAGTGTCGTCGTCTGATTAGTCAGAAGAATCTGGACTAACGCTGCAGCCCAGGAGGCCTCCTGCGTGTTGTAAAGCAGCTCATGGCGTCTGTCGATCCACCAGAGCAAAAGAAAGCCCCCCGGTCTGACCCCTTGTCATGTTCCACCATCAGCATACGATGCTGAAACAGACTCCCTTTGTTGTACACCTGACCAGGAACTAATTTCAGCGCGGCCCTCTTCACCGGTAACATGGCTGAGAGGGCGGGGAGTCTCTGTCGCGGCGACGCCACTCTCGTTATTTCACAATTAATGTCAAGCCCTTGTTATTTGTCATTGCAAATACACGGCTTCGGCGCCGCTGCTGTTGTCGCTGCCATATTCTAATTTGTTCTCCATTATGGAAAACACTGGTGTCGATTAATTTCACTTTCATGGTTTGTACACACAACAAGTGAGTGTGAGGTGTTGTTTACCCGAAGCCGGCAGTTATGTGTATTTTAGCAGAGCTGGGGAAAAAAAAAAATGCATGTGTTTTTTTTTTCTTTCTCATGTCAAATTTAAGACAAAAAAAATGTAAAGAAATGTATCATTTTTATTTTTGCTATTAGTGTTTTCATTTGTGTGACACTGAGAAGATTTGCCAGTGTTTTTTTTTTTTTTTTTTCCTGGCTGTCAGACCAGCCCATTCAAAGCACATTTTTTTCACTCCTGGATGCTCGCTGCTTGCTTGCTTTTTTTGCCCCCCCCCCCCCCCACTCCCACTGTCACGTTGTTTTTATTTTCATTTCCATTTCCTGTGAGTGAAGCGATCTCAGCTCTCAGCCACAGTCCCCTCCATTACACCTAATAAGGTGTCATATAATTTCATTCCATGCTTCACTTGTCAGAAAGGGCTTCCAATCCTACTCCAATTTTGAGTTTTAATAGATATTAGTCCTTAACGCTCTCCTCACAATTAGGCCTCCCAGTTTTGCTCTTAATGAAAATCAGATTAAGACATATAATCTAATTACAGTCCATATTAATCCACCCTCTTATACACTCTGCCTACTGCTCTGCCTCTCCGACCCTCTTTGCCACAATCAATTATTGAGCCCATCACTTTGTCAATCAGGGCTCTCTGTCTCTAAATGTGTGTGTTTTTTTGTATCCCGAGGTTGAAAAATAAGAAGCAGCGTCGCACTGTTGAACTTTCCCGTGACACTTTGAGGGATAGTAAATGTCAAAGGAAATAAAAATACGGTGAAGGAAAAAGTTAATCTCGTAAATTAATTCAACCTATGGGATGAAATGACCCATTTAGAATTGTAATTTAGAAATGAACTTCTCTCTCCGTCTATCTTCGGTTTTTGTCAGTTTTATCGTGACTACATGATTTGGATGGAGCCATGAAGTAGTCTTGGACTGATAAATTCTGCCGCCTATCTGCGGACCTCGTTTCATGGGAGGAATGTCCTTATCAGAGGCCCTTTGATGTGCTCAAATATCACGGCAAGGTTCAGTTTGAATGTCACGACTGTTCGATTGCTCATTTGACTTCCTCTATTATGAGCCGTGTTTTCATAATTACTGCCATCACTGTATAATTATTAGCATAATTAACAACCGACCTCCCCTTCCTCTCACTGCGTTCGAGCGGCTGCTACCTTCTCGGGGCGCCGGCGGTCAGATCCAGAACTTTATCTCCGACGAGGCGAAGAAGTCTTGAACCACAATAATTCAATCAGTTTCATCACTTCAGAGAGAAATGATTAGCTCCCTCTACGAGACCACTGGGTTGCTCAATGAAAGAAATTATATAGAAAATTGATGGGGATTTTAACTTGCACCCACATTCCTCCCCCACCACCGGCCCATTAGATCCAGCCACTGAGAATCAAAGTTATCTTAAGAAAAAAAAAAATCTTTGATGCATTACTTGCCCTCATTCTTTTTTTTTTTTTTTTTCCCTTTTACATTTTGTCTGTCTGTCTCCCTTTCTTCTCGTCTGTCTCTCCTCGTGTCAGGCTTTGAGACCGCCAGGTCTTTCGCTCTTCACGGTGCCCACGTTATCCTGGCCTGTCGAAACCTGTCCCGGGCCAACAAGGCTGTTACCCTCATACAGGAGGAGTGGGTGAGTGACTGGCTCAGCTTCTTTTAGTTTTTATTTCTTATTTTATTGACTTACAGCAGATCCCATGAAACGGCCTAACTCTGACCAACGTTAACGTGAACATTCACCACTTTGTTGACATTATGTTCATCAGTCAACTCTATTTTATCCACTGCTGAAAATACATTCAGGGAAAGCAGAATTGATCTGGTTTATGTGATATTTTGAAAAACAAAGAAAATCTAAATCTTAAGCAGGCAGGCTGTGGCCTGTGTTGGTGTCAGTTGGAAAGTCCAGACCAGAAAGGCCTTATTTACTCATGTTTGATCTTCCTGCTTTCCACTCTTGCAGGTACAGTGTGGAGCGACTTGATACAGTCCTTTTACCTGATATCTCTCTAAGTTGTAGTTCACAACAGTAATTGGCAGATCACGAATACCAAAGAGTGAATAGTAGAATTAAAGGTCAGTTAATTCTAGTCCAGGCTCTATGATCCAGCTGACCTGGAAAATAATTCAAACAACCCCTTTTTCGCCTCCTTTTTATTTCGTTTTATGTGATTTGTCCTCATATAAACTGGGATCTGATAGATGTGTGTGTTTCAGAGGAGAGGTTGAATTATTGCATGAATATTTGATGTAGGGTCATTTGAATGCAAATGTGTTAACGCACTTTATGGATGTATTTACAACTCAGTGACATAAAATCAAATCTGAAAGTTTCAAAAATGTACTTGTCCTACTCCCTCTTTTTTTTTTTTTTTTTTTTTTTTTAAAGAGAAACACTCGCCTGAATTTTTGTGAAGGTTCAAAAATCCTTCCTTAAGCTGGCAGCATACTGCACAGGCACTTTCTTCTATGAGTGTCTCTCCGTAAAGTGAGCAGGAGAGAGAGAGAGAAGGAGAGTTAAACAGTCTGGGGGAGGGAGGAAAAAAAATGAGAGGGCATCTGATAATTACCTGAGATTATTGCTCTAATATCGCTGCGCTTGTGACATGTCCCCAGATTTACGAGTGTGGGAAAATAAACAAGTGAAATGTGGGTGCTGGAGCAGAAAGAATAAGCCATTAGCACTGGGTTGATTACAGAGAGCAGGACTTGAAGAAGGAGAGTGAGTGCTCAGCGCAGATATGAAGAGAGCGGCTGAGAAGGAGGAAAAAGAGAGAGAGAGAGAGAGGGGGAGACAAACGCCTTTGAGCGGGAGTAGATCTGCAGTGTTTAAACTCACCAAAGTCTCTAATTGAAGTATGCCCCTGGGGCTGTCAGCGCTGCTCCACACTGTGAAATCCACTGCTTTGTCTAAATGAGTGAGGAAAAGCTCCGATCCCAGCGCAAGATTTGGCCATCAAATTGATTTTCAGGCTTCACACCTGCCACCGAATTATTCAAGATGTTAATTGTTCGTAAATTAACAAGTTAAAGCCGCCTGAAAATGCTTTTAAAGAATAAAGGACTGTGACCTCTGTGGCGTGGGCGATGGTTTTCCCTATTTGTGGTACGTTGGCATGTAGCATCTGCAGATTGTCAGCAGTTTCAGCAACTGAGTTAATAGATTTTGGTATAGTTCAGATAGAGCCGCAGAAGCGAATTAGCATTCCCTAAGCTCACTCCATATTTCCTTTTCAAGGAATCCCCCCTGTTATAGGCTAATGAATAAAAGTCACAATATCAGAATAAATCTTTGCTGCAAATTCTCCCCCTCTGGCGACATTATTAATAGATTCAGGAGAAGAATAGAGAGGAGGATTAATCTTTAAGATGATGGATGGACTCTGCTTACCTTCCCATGCTCCTATGTTAAGGTCATTTTGATAAGAGGGTATATTTTGGGGTCTTCTGTACAAAAGGTCATCATATCTACTTCCAGGTCTCTCTCAGAGTTCCGCTCCGGCTGCCAGGAGTGGAACTGCTGTCTCGATTGCACAGGACCTCTGACCTCTAACTACCTGCTTACTATTACTCTGAACTCTCCCTTTCTTTACCTCCCTGGCCGCGTCCGCGGCGGTGTGGGCTGCCGCCGCCGTCCTGAGGCGAGAGTAATGGCTCGCTCACAGCGCAGGGCGGTGCGGTTCAGTGTAGCACTGTGTACTGACAGTGGGTGTAATAGTGGGGTCGCTGATGGATAATAGGCAGGTCAGAACAGCCAGGAAGAGCAGGGTTATAGGGCTCATCCTTCCCAGCCCATCATGCTGTGTTCTGCCAGGAATGACGACTGTATAAACAGAACAAGATCAGATTCCTGGAAGGCAAACTTCAGCCAGATCTCATACTTCATTTATAACAAATCTGAAGGTTTTTAATACATGGGCTCTTCATAAACAAGATGTATGATTGTAGCAGCATATTGTGGGGTGACCAGTAGTGTGTGTGTATCTCGTTTTCTTTACTAAATCCTAATTGGTGGTGTTCATTGAAAAAATAAATATTTGCACTGTGGCTGTGCCTGGTTCTTCCACACAGAACAGAGACTCTTGCTTGTTAATACACTGAACAAAAATATAAATACAACACTTTTTTTTTTGCTCTCATATTTATGTACATCAAAAGCATATTTTTCTCAATTATTGTTCTAAATCTGTGTTGGTGAGCACTTCTCCTCTGCCAGGATAATCCATCCGCCTCACAGGTGTGGCAGATTAAGCTGCTGATTAGACAGCAGGATTGTTGCACAGGTGTGTCTTCGGCTGGCCACAATAAAAGAACACTGTGCAGTTTTATCACGCAGCACAGTGTCACAGGTTTTGAGGGAGAGTGCAGTTGGCACGCTGACTGCAGGAATGTCCCATGAAGTGTGGATGTTCATTTCTCTACTATAAGCTGGCAGTACATCCAACCAGGATCCAGTCAGACAACTAATTGTCAGCACTGGGCGTACCATTTGGTTTATTTTTAATTGGCATAACCTGCATATTCTGCTCTTGTGATCATATCCCTAAAAATAAAATACACAGGCTTTCCAATTATACAAGATTTATTGTTACAAAAAAGAAATCATCCACAAATTCTACAAAATGTCCTAACTTTTATGTTCATATTAATACACAACACCATAAGGTGTGTTTGGCGCTTTTGAAAAAATGAGAACATCTTTGTGCTGCCACTGAGTTTTTTTTCCTCATCATGAAATTGGTTTCACGCTGTGTTTGTGCTACTTACTGTTTTCATGGTGAGACGATAGCTCCGTCTCCTCCTCAGCCCTAATCTGAGGAGACTGTGTTGTTTTCTCCGCCTCTATTTGAGACAAAACCCCTCCAGCAGGCTCATTAGGGGAGTTTAGAGTGGCGGAGAGGGGATAAACATTTACCTTATGATTGTGTTTTACAATAAGCCCGATACTGCTCATCTTTATAGGGTTCAAAGGGGGCTGCTTTTACAGGCTGTGATGAAGCCACTGTAAAACCAGGGGATTAAGCAGCAGCTGGGTGGTGGAAATGATGTGGGGAGAGCATGACATCGGAGGGGAAAATGCAGGAAAATGAAACACAGTAACACAAAAAGGCTCTGGAAAAACTGATTTTTGTACACAGATACATTTAATTATCTTTATTATAAGTGTTGTAAGTTATTATTCCAAAGCGTTTGAGCTCTCCATCTCCACTCTGCACGGTTTTCCCATAGCCCATTATCTACCCATCTCCTATTCCACTCACAGTACTTGCAGGTTAAGTTGCTGGTTAACAACCAAAGTGTTGCTTGTGTGCCAGAGATTTATTTTTCCTGATTGCCTTTAAAAATATGCTTATCTTTGAATCCAATGTCTCCCTTGGAGAACGGTAATGGACTCCCCTGGGGTGTAGCCCGCTGCTCAGCGGGCCTACCAAGGCCCTTGGCCTATGAGTAGAATACAACACACACGCTGCCCACGTGCGCCTTGCTCTTATTTTGTAATTTCTCTCCTTTTTTTTAAACCAAAATGCTCATTTTCCCCACTTCCCCTTTCTTCAACAAATGCTAATGAGATGCTTTGTAAGGGCGTTAATTAGCGAGTTAGTCACTGATTGCTGTGCTTGTTTTTAGAGTGTGTGTGTCTGTGTGTGTGTGTGTGTGTGTGTGTGTGTGTGTGTGTGTGTGTGTGTGTGTATGTGGCGTGGGGGTATTAATATGGCTGTGTGCCGCTGCGGAGAGTTCTGTCAGGGTCTGCTCTGGAACCAATTAGGCTAAAGCTCAGTGTCCACTGAGGCTGCTGGGAGGAAAAAAAAAAAAAAAAAAGTCTGCTGCTTGCAATGTCAAACAGCAACATTAACACCGGCCAGAGAGGCAAAGCAAGACAGAAAGACAGAGAGCTGATAAGCAGCAGTCATTCATACAGGCCTGACAGACAACTCCTCTTTTGAATATGAAAATCAGGCAAAGAATGTACTCATATCCTTCACACTAATCTGTTCTCTTCACCTTTTTTTTTTTTTAATCACACTGTTAGATCTGTGGAAATATTCAGTATCTACAGAGTATAACCTTACTCGTGGGTGTTCGCTTTTTGGTTGGTTCTTATGCTGCGGGAGAATAAATGAGATACAACGTTCCTTCCCAAGCCAGCTCTGCTATTTCAGGTGTCGTATCTGGATTTTTACGAAGTTGAGATGGAAAAAATCTTGAAAGACAGAGGTGGGGAAAAGAGAGGTTAACCCACAGGAAGTCATGTTCCCTTACCTTCCAGATGCTCCACCTTACCAGCCTCACACTAGATTTTCATCTTTGTGTCTGAGGATTTATAAGAGAACGCAACATGTTTATGCGTCCTGGCCTACATTTAGTATAAGGTGGGAAAGTTTGAGATGACTCCCATATTTCCTGAAGAAAACTGCTTCTTTGCATGCTTTCAGACCTTTTTCTGTCACCCCCACTTTACCTTTAACCTGAATCACACCGGTTTGAAGAGGGAAAACGGTGCAGCGCGTACTTGTGCCTGCATTGTCCATTTGCCCCGTGTATAACCTCCTGTGTCAGTCTGACAGGCCCCCTTTGCCCCGCCGGCCACTCATGCCACCCCACACTGCAGCCACGCTTCTCTTGTTGAGGCCAACAGGAAGTGACACTCGTGAAATGCTGACCTGGTTGGTTGCAGTCCCTCCAGGGCCTCAGGATGCTGCTCTTTTAGTCAGTGTTCTCCCCCTCTCCGCCTCCCATCGTACCTTGGATATGCTATTTTTTACACTTTCCAAAAGCCCTCAAAAGACTCGCCACCTCTCCTTTCACCTTTCAGCTTCCAACCACTTTTTCTTTTTCCCAAAATGGTTAAGGAAATTGATGTGCGTTTCCCAGGTCAGTGAGCAGGTCCGTAGAACTCTCCTGGGGTTCAAGGAAACCCAGCAGGCCACAGTGAATCATTTTTAGGTCTTATTTATTGTAAAATTTTAACTTTGCTTTTTCCCCCAATCATTGTCTTCTAATGTTGCATCATGTAACGTCATCCTCTGATACACTAATAAGAAAAACCAACAGGTAATGGAAAAGCTAAATTTGGCTCATTCATATTGTGCCCTGTCATTTATTTTAAAGCGTATTTTTTGCATTCTTTTTTGCTGACATAACGCATATAAAGGTCGTATAAATCATTTGGGAATTGCTGCCGGTGACGTCAAAGCTTGTGCTAAAGTTGCTCTGGACCCCCTTTTCTCATCGTCCCCAGAATAAAGCAGCGCTACACCTGTGCTTCCTTCCTTGTGCTGCTCTCCTCTGCTCAGGTGCATCCAGTAAATCACACAGGGAAAGGCGGTTCTCCCTTATTTCCAGTGGAAGGCGTTGTGCAAATTGTTCAGTTTCCCCATCATATTAGTTTCATGCGTCTGGCTCTCCGGGGAGCCTTCTCGTCGCTCTTTATTTACTTATCCCTCCACTGTCGCTCCGTCTGAACTGGGAATAAAGTGATTCCGCGTGTTTAACTACTCTCTACATTGGCTTGGCGACGAAGAAAGCGGAGAGAATGGATCGGATGAAGGCGCAATTGCAATATGTAAATTTGATGAGGAAACCCCCTTTTTTCTCAAATTTATAAAGCTCTGATCCCCCAACAGGCGACCGCACAGAGCTGAGGAGCTGCGGCAGAATTTACTGTAATATACCACTGAGCATTTCTTTACATTACACAGGTGACGGTTCCAATGCAGCTCGTGGGAATACTAAAGGAGGCTTTGTGTACTATGGACTGTTAGTATGAAAGTGTAAGACTTGAATACCTTGAAGTTTCACAGTAGTAAGCATTTTGTATGTGTGTGTGTGTGTGTGTGTGAGGGAGACACCTCACAAGTTCAGTTTGTGCGCACACTTGCGCGCGCACATGCACGCTGCACACACCCGTCCACATGGTGTGTATTTAAATGCTTGATTATGCATTTTGCATAGCTTTGGGACATGCATCACTCTTCCCAGACTGCTAATAAAGTGACCAGGGAGATGGGGAACCTAAATGAATCCTAAAGTGCCAGGCTTGCATTCCTCACTCTCTCACTCTCCCTCACTGTTCTGCTTAGTTATTCCAGCCCATTGTGAAAAGCCGCGCGCCGCTCGGCTCTGTTCCTCCTTATGTCTGTCTGCTGCAGCCAGGTGCTCCGTCTCCTGAAGAGGTGTGGCCTGCTCCTAATTGCCTGGACCACAGTGAACTATGGGCAAACGCTCCGTGTGAAGGAGCGCCGTGGAGGAATAATTTTGAATAAATCACATAGTTAGCCGGTTGATATTTTCTGCTAAATAAGCAGTTCGGCGGCCGTCTCACAAGGAGGTGTGAGCGTTAGAATGATGGGTCACTTGCCATAGGTCATGTTGGGGAGGATTTAAATGATTTAAATGATGTCACTGCCACTGAAGGGGACAGGTTGAGGAAGGATGTGTAAAGCAGCACCTCTTTGTTGTTTGAACCTGACAGATTCTCATCCTTCTTTCTCTCACGTCTCCCTCTGAAGGAGGGCCCATAGCCCTGGGACGGGGGCTTCTTATGATGAGAGAGGTGAGAGGTTGCCCAGAACCTTCTCACTCTTTCTTTCCCTCTTTTTCCTCTCTGCCAGCGCGGGATGTTTTTATTGAAGTCGGAGAAGTGCTGACCACAGAGAGACAAGTCCGGCACACTCTGTAATGTTTTAAATCGAGAGACGAGCCAGTTGTAATAAGCTGCAGCCAAACAGACTGAGGCTTCGTTGAAGTCTGCCAAACACAGTAATGTTGAATGCAGAAACCATCTGGCAACTGGCTATAACATTTATCCGCTATTACTCCGAGCTCTTTTAGCATCTTTAGCACAGTTTGAAATTAGCACAAGCGCTCAGATCCTATGATAAAGTTCATAGGAGACGCAATAGGCTAATTAGATGTAATTCCGTGTTTGATGTCTCTGTGAGATTTAAATTGTCTGATGCCGTCGCTCGTCATCTTTAATAACCCGCTGAGAGTACATTCAGACATGAGAGGGAAACTTAATGAGTATGCGTGAGTGTGTGTGTGTGAATGTACACGCATGTCTTCGGTGCCCTACATGTTCATGTCTGATTGGGTTTCTCATTCAAGAGCGATGCGAGGAAAAACAAAACGGAGAAGAACACTATGAATGGGTTTCGCCTGTTGTCAGTACGCGTTACTCCAGAAGGACAAAGTGCGTCACAACAAGTCAACAACTGCTACGTCCGGCGATTCTGACACTGTAAGTCACGAACTTCAATGTCAGACTGATGAAGAATAACGGCCGCAAACCTCTTCTGTCATGAAGTGCCCCCTGTAAGTCGAAAAATGTGCTCTACTGAATATGAAGAGAATAGGTTGTTCATCTTTGCTATTCCCTCATCAGAAGTCTGATGTGACTAGGCTTATGTGCACTTTTTCACTTGTTTCTGTGATTTTTTTATTTTTTTTTTTATTTCCTCCAAAGTGCTGTTTTTTTTTCCCTGCAGAACTCTGCTATTTATTTTTGACTTTGTGAAATGTTTTCTGCTGATATGCCTGAGTGTCTGAGCGCCTCGCCCTCTGTTTATAGGATATCCTCTGCAGTCAGGTCTCATGGAATTGATACTACTGAACTGCTCCAGGCATCCAAACAATCCTGCCTCAGGCGTAGCTATCATTATTCTGAGAAGTCGCGTGCGTCTGTGCGCGTGCGCGTGCGCGCCTGTGTACGTATCGGTGTGTTTGTATGTGCTTTGACACAGAGTTAACACTGGTTTACAGCTTAATCAGTCTGTGTAACTGAATGCATATTTATCAGAGGGAAAATTCATGCTCAAAGAATCAGACCTCAGCCCATACATCATTATCAAACACACACTCCTACACATGCACACCCTTCAGCACACGCAGACACACACACACGCAGATCCACATTTCATTAGAGAGGCAGATTCAGGCAGCAGTAGATTAAAAACAACGTGTGTTTTTACAGGTCCATAAATCAAGCGCGGGACGAGGGGGATTCATTTAGAGAACACCGGAGTTGTGGGGAAGTTGGCCTCACGTGACTAATGCTTAACTGCGATACTTTGATACACTGCCTTTTTATTAGTTTCCCTCTCTCTTGCCCCATATCAATAATTATCCCTCAGTTCGGATTTGACTTGTGGAGCGGGTTTGATGTTATCTCCATTTTTGTTGAACATTTTGATGAATAAACAGCCGACACGATTCGAACCGGCGATTAAGCCCAGACACAAATGATCATGCTCTCAGCACAGAATTAACCTTGTAATGCATTATGATCTCACACAACATCATTACACGGAATTTATATTGTGTCCACGTAATGAATAAACCAACGTTTTACTTAATTTTACACTACACCTGCTGTGCGGATGGAAAATGCAGGTCAGAGCCTCTATCTAGCGAGACAGCTCTCCTGTGAGAGCGGCGCGCAAAGAGCATGATCTGTTATTGCTGTTTGGTCCGATCGCACTTTAAAAGTGATATAAATGTTTTCATGGTGTGTGGAGCACGCGCCCATAAAACGTTTTGTTGATCAGTGATGCCCGGGAGTAAATGCACGCACGCAGCCCTGCTTCAGCAGTGGTCAGTCGTTGTCTGAAGCGCTTCGCCGTTTAGTTCGTGCGTCTGCAGCGTTCAGCCTCAGCCTGAGACCATCGCTGAAAAACAGAGAGCGGAGTGTAATTTCCCCTGCACTGAAAACGCCAACAAGTGGCACCGGGGGAGGGAGAAGCATATTACAAGTTCAAGCGGCTTTGCTCTCGGGTACCACAGAGAGCTACAAGCTTTCCTGACCTGTGACCAACTACAGCCCGTGTGTGTGTGTGTGTGTGTGTGTGTGTTTGTGTGTGTCTGGTTATGTGAGTATGCTGAGGGAGGCTCAGAGGTGTCGGCGCCACCTTGCCATTCCTTTCATGGCGGATGACGTTTATTAGGATCTGGACCTGTTTGGGGGGCCGCAGGGCAATATTATTTCACATGTTCAAATTATGAAGTGTGTGTGTGTGTGTCTGTGTGTCTGTGTGTGTGTTTGTGTGTGTGCAGTGGGTGAAGGTGTGTGTATTAACTGTACAACTTTTAGATAACCAGCTCTATATGGAGGCAGGTTAAAAGGTGAACAGGTTTGGTGAGTATATCAAATAACTTTGTAATAAAACCTGCTGTAAACCAGTGAACACAGTTTGACTTTTGACCTCTCATCCCCACCAGTCACAGCTTCATATGTAGACCAGAGCAACTCTCCTCTTTTATTCTGGTTTTCCCCATGATGAAGACATTTTTGTTTCAAGCTGTGTTGATGCCTGATGTGGTTTCTTTTCTTTGGGTTCACACAAGAAAATTAAAAACTGTGTCCAAAAAAAAAAGTCTTTTGACTCGTATGGAGTGATCGAGTGAATACTCATGAATCTTCCCACATCCCGTGGTTTAGTATTGGCGTTGAGTTCGTCCTGCATTCATAGATTTCAGTTTTAAAATCAGCTTTGGTTCACTCCTGAACAAACCAGAAGAGTTCGAGCATGACTGTCATTTTTATAAGATGATGACTGCTCAAACAAAAGTGAAATTGGGTGTTTACTGAAGATGTAACACTGAGCTCCAACCTGCAGACAATTTGATGGGAAAAAAAAGACAAGTGAGGGAGATACTTCATTTTCATGTATTCATGGATGAAATGCTGGATGGCAGTAATCTGATATTAAAATTAGCTTGTTGACAACTGTTTATTTCATCCAGAAAATTTGCCATCACCACTTTGAAATGTGAAAATATCCCTTCGTTGACCTTTATCAGAGATCTTTGACACATTTTTTTTTTTAATTTTTAATTAAACTGTTTAATTTGAAACATTTAGTTTACCACCATGATCAATGACACGTGCTCCGTGATATTCGCTATTGCCTGGGGGAAAAAAAAAACGCTTTGAGTTTTAGGATGAATATGTACAGTTTGAATGTAATCTATTTAATAAAATGTTTTTGTACATCTAATTTGGCTCCACATCCTTTGAGCCTTTTCTCTTGTCATTTCCAGCAGTGTTTTGTAAACCACAGAGAGCTACAAGACGGAATAATTTGACAGGCTTTTGTCAGTCCTACAGGTCCATCTGTGGCAGTGAACCGAGATAATTGGTGCCTCTCGTCCCTCCTCTGAAGGGCACTGCTGCCTGTTAATACGGCGTCATGATAAATTAGCCTAAATAAAACCCTACGCTCATCAGTGAATGATAAACCTACATCTATGTGAATGCACGTGGCTACATGTGCGCTTGGCTATTTCCTTTCCTCGGCCTGCCTCATTACTTTTTGGTAACCAAATCTTCATTAGGGTTGGATGAATGAGTGAGGAGAGCCATCTTGGGCAAGGCGGAGGACTGGACTGATGGTGCAGAGGAGGAAACACCAGGGGAGGCGAAGGCAGGAGAAGAAGAGGGGTTGAAGGAGAAGAGGTGAACTGATGTGGGGAGTTAGTAGGAGGGGGCAAGCGCGCTCATCTATTACTTTGCACAGCGGCCCAGGGGTCGGCTTCAGTAAGACTGATTCAGAGCTATTGGGTTTGGACTCCATCTCCCATAAATCCTGGCATGTGACGCTGATGGATGTGGGCCATAAAGCCTCCTGCTCTGACATGTGGAGAGCAACATGGAGAACCATGGGAAAATATGAGTGCTCCAGGTTAATGTCAACGAGGCCTGGGAGTGAGGAGGGGATGATGGAGGGAAAGAAAGACAGGGACGGCGAGAGATCAGAGGTGTAGAGGGGGGATTGAGGAGATTGAGCAGGCCGAGGGCAGAATGTGAAGAATTGTGTGCGTTTGTGGGAACGGTGGAAGAGAGCTGGCTGTGACAGTTGTTGTATTTCTCCTGCCCTCCTGTCCTCATTTTACTTCAAAACCATGTTGTTACTAATTAACACTATCCATTATGTAACAGATAAATACATTTATTTATCAATTTTGGACACACTGTCCTGTGAAACAGTGTCATCGTGTTGTGCGGCTGATGTTTGTGTTCATTTCACTGCTCTATGACTTCAAGGTGTTTGATGCGTGACCAAGATGAATGTGGCTAATTAAAGAAGCCATGTGATTATCAGAGGCTCAACTGCATGAACTGCCGACCTGGCTAGACAGGAAATGGAGACATGTACACTTCCTCATTAACAGAGCCCCTTTTGGGCTATAAAGCAGCAGCCCAACGCACACAAGGAAAATGCCCTGATTAGGGGGGTGGAGGGGCAACGCTGCCCTAATGAAGGCTCCCCTCACAGTCATTTATGATATTGGTATGGGTGGTATGGTGACTGGGCCTATGGGATGATGGGCTGATGGAGATATGGACGTGAGATAGCAGATGCAGAGTGTTTGTATGGATGGGAGAGTTGAGAACGCCGGGGGAGCTCACATCCACAACTCATTTGGAGGAGTCAGTTTTACTAGGTTGCGGCTAATGGAGATGAGCTTGTGTTAAGAGCCAGGGGAGAAGCTAATTTTACATAAAACCAAAAGAGGTCTGGGAGCACGTGTGTGTGTGTCTGTGTGTGTGTGCGCTGATGAGTGTCTGTGTGTGCATTTCCTCCTTTTGCCATCTTTTTCCCAAACAAAAGCTACTTGACAGAAAACAAATGAACAATATCAGTCGTCATTTTCTCTTGTAACTTTTGATAGATCATGAAAAAGCTTTAGTTTAGTTAATTAAGGTTTATTTATTTAGAGTAATCTGTATGTTTTAATAGTTGCTATGGACAACAAAGTGTAATTCTTACTCTGACAAATACATGAAATTTAAAAAAAAACTTTGCAAGGTTTTTTTGCCTCCTTTCTACAGATTTGATGGGTTTTACAACAATTTCAGGGAGAGCTGAAGAATGGTAATAAACACAGTGTTTTACTTGCACGGCTTTGTGTAGAAATAGCTATTATGTGGGTAGGATAATGGGATTTATATTGTATTTATGAGGGTTTATTTTTTGAACAGTGGGATTGTGCGTGCCTTACTCTCATTATGGTAGTTTGTAAATAGCATGGCATTTTGACTTTGTCATTGTGGTAAATCTGTTGGTAGAGTTTCCTCTATAAACATCTTGTAAATGCTTTGGCAGTCTCTGAATTGACTGGCACTTTTGACTCAGATATAGGAAAGATTTTGGACTGGGTAAAATAAAAGCACACAAATATAGCCTTACAAATAGGTTGGATGAATTTTGCTGTGCACAAGCCTATTTTCAAAAGGGTTCGGTCATTGTGTGATGTGCAAATAACAAAGGATGCAATAATTTGTATTCCTCATAAGCCTAAATATAATGTGCAATTGAGCATAAACAAATGAAATAGTCAATATAAGATGGTATTCAGTCATATTGAATTTGCAAAATTCTCAAAACTTTTAAACAAGAGCAACAAAAGACTAAAAAAAAACCAAAAAAGACAACAACCTATAAACAGCCCAAGGAGCTGTTTGCAACCACTGAATTTCCAATAGGTCAGTCACATGATTGGCTATAAAAAAAAGGACCATTTTAGAATGGGACAGTCCTTCAGAAGTAAAAACAGAGGTTTAACAGACTGTTTCAGGCTGTTGAACATTTTCAGAAAACAAAAGTAATATCTTACAATTTGGAAAATCCAATTAAATCTCTGTAAGCAAATGACAGTGCAGGAGGTCAACTCTGGATCCTAATGATCCTTTGGCCCTCAGATGGCATTGCATTATGAACCGGTGTACTGCTAAACACAGAATATCAGTTATTGTCAGTGAGCAGTTTGTTGCCTTTCTTGCCAAAAGACTTTACTACAGTGATAATTTAAAAAAAAAAAAAAAAACCTTGGCCCTGTTCCAACTTTTAAGGAGGTCGTCCCACCATCATATTCCACAAAAGTGAAAATTTATTCTTGTATTTTGACTGAGATTCAGCTAATCATGAGAGTTGTTTGATTTTTTTTTCCCCCCATCAGTTTTGGGATTCCTCTTGTAGTTAAATCCCTCCTCACCACTGCGTTTTCCTGCCTCTAAGCTTCCTAATTTCTTACTTTCTGCCGTCCCACCCCTCTTCTCTTCTTCCCCCCGCTATCACCACAGGAGCTACCAGAGGCCCCTCTGTCCACCTCATTCATCACCTGGGTTTGATTCCTCTGCTTTGAAAGAGAGAGAGAGAGGAAGGGGAAAAAAAAAGAGTTGAGGAGGAAGAGTAGAGTCATGACAAACCCTCTTCTGTTCTTTCCTCTTCTTTTCTGCCTCCCTTCCATCGGTGTGTGTGTGAGGGAGAGATGAATGCAGCCAGTGGAATTAATTGCACTCCGTTACTGAAGATCAGCAAGTTTGCACTGTTGGCGTGCTGGTCTGCCATATGGCTGCCCACTAGGTGAACACTTTGATTAATGTTGCCCACTCCCCATTTTTTTTTTCCTCACTAATATTTGATTCTGATAATGGAAACTCAGCTCCTCATTCTAACTCGCTAGATCTTCAGACCTCGCTCTTTGTTTTCTTTTATTTTTTTCCTTCTCCCACTCACCTGGGCCATCTGTATTAGCAGATAAAGTTTAGATTCCACTCTCGCGTCTCACTTTGATCGTTGTTTTTCTACAGGCTTTGCTTACAAAGTCTTTGTGTCATGCGGCATCGGTGGAGGCAATGTGGAGTATCAGTGAGATTAGAGCGAGAAAGAAGAGGCCAGAGTGTTTGTGTAAGGGAGATGTTTGGAGCTATGGGTACATGTCCTTCGCAGTTGATTAGGCCCCTGGTGTGTTGAGTGTTTCTCTATTAGCCTCCTCAGCCTCTTGTCTTCTACTGAGTGCAGTGACTGCTGGAGCCCAGAGGTCTTACCTGCACGCGAGCGCTCACACACTCCAGCA
The DNA here is from genome assembly GCF_902148845.1 of Salarias fasciatus. Classification (NCBI taxonomy): domain Eukaryota; kingdom Metazoa; phylum Chordata; class Actinopteri; order Blenniiformes; family Blenniidae; genus Salarias; species Salarias fasciatus. The sequence continues at coordinate 16,061,783 of NC_043751.1, forward strand.
CACGCGCACGGCGAGATAGGAACTGTACCGGGGTCTCGGCAGTAACAAGGAAGTGAACAGATGCTGGAGTCACAATATCAATAGGGCCGACTGTAGGTAATAATAACTTAGCAGGGCTCAGCCATGAGACAGCGCTAACTAGAGAGGCAAGTCTCAAGTGTAGCATTCTCTATCTGCAAATCACACCATGCAGGTGTGTGTGTGTGTGTGTGTGTGTGTGTGTGTGTGTGTGTGGCTGTTTGTGGGTGCACGAACTCCCATTACATGTTTGAGAGAGCCTGTTTTTGCTGTGGAAGTACAGCGAGGTTGTGTCAGTGCCATCATCAGCTCTGAGATAAAATGTTCCTACCTAAGGTCACAAGTTCAAGTTTGTTTTTCTTTTTTTTTTTCCTCCAGCTATAATGAGGCAGCGATACAGAACACTATGCAGACATCTATGCCGGAAGATCTATTACAATCACAAGGGTGCTTTGTTTTTCCCTCTGCTTTATAGCCTGTTCTCGCTGCTTGTCTATTTTGGTCTTCCTCGGTCTTGTTAAGTGCTGCCATTCTCCAGTGTGTGGATGTGGCCCAGAGGGCCCTTTGCGAGACCAGGGGCTGAGAATGAGCTTCAAGCCCCAGCCAGGGGGTGCCCACAGTAGGCTGCCAGTCCCACTAAATCTCCCTGATTACCTGGGGTGGCTACGATGTGATGGGGGTGTTACCAAGGTGGTGGGCTCTCCAAAGAGGCTGATTGAGATGCAAATGGGGGCCATAACTCAGAGGTAATGCAGGCCCGGGCACCCTTTGCCTCGTCCGTTCTTGCTCACCTCACTCTCTCATCACTTCCCATTTGCTCCAGCATAGGAGGAGGGCTTGTTATTGTCTCCGAATAAAGTTCCGTATTTATCATAGGAATAGGGGGATGCCACCTTTGCATGACGGCCAAGGAGGAAAGGCTCTGTAGATTCATGGTGGATTTGATTAAGATACAGGGAACTATCAGACGCCACCAAATAGATGCACTTATGCCTGTATTGGGCTACATTAACACAGATAGCGACACACCTGAAGATACTAGAAGCTGCTTCTGATTCCTCGAAAGAACAGATGGACATAATAAAGTGTGAGGGACTCTGGGCTCGCCAGTAGAAAGGTGGAATGAACAGGGGAGGAGGGGAGGAGTAATTGCACAGTCCTGTGCTGAATTGTTCTGTGGATGCAAATTTAAATCCCTCCTATTATTTTAATAATCTGCCTTTTACTGCTTGTGCTCGGATCATTTGTTTGCAAACCAGGTTATTTGGAGAGGGAGGCTCGGGGGTAATTTCATGCTTTGGAGCATTTATATCTATAACTTAATGAGGAGAGGGCCTGTTGTTTCCTGGTAATACACTGCTAGAGGGGAGCAAACTTTTTATTCTCCGTTTAGGGTACTGTTAGAGGGCAATAACGTGGGATTACTCTGATGGAATTAAGGAGCAAACTGAGGAGAGACCTAATGCAGCATTGGGTGATAGACCAAACTTAATACTGATGCTTTATTCAGGGTTTTTTAGGTTCATGGGATGCACCACCCGATATGGGCTTTCCCTTTTGCCCATCACAATAAGCTTACAAAAATTTCTTCAAAGATTTCTTTAGATTAAAGTATCCTCCATTCCCTTTGGTGAGCTCATTTTCTTTCACTCTTATGTGCATTTTATTTTCATTTCTGAATAATTTAAGCGTAATCTTTACGCAACATGTAGTCTGTGCAGCAGTTTGGAAAAATTCAGATATGTCTCTTGCTTATTGTCACTCAGTTCATCCCGGGCAGGACGTCAGCCCAGCGGTCCTGCTCCAACTCGATTTAACACCATCTTTAATACGTTTAACCACCAGACAAAAGGAAGACTCGCCGTCTACAGAGCGCAGAATGCAGTCTTGTGAGATGATCGGGACTCTTAATATCGTTACTTTCCTCGAGTGGAGCCAAAGACACAGTGGGAATGGAGCGATGGAAGGAGAAGGTGTGTGTCCACGCCATCCTCATCTCCCATTCCTCCTCCTTGCCGCCGTTCCCTCGCTCCTCCGTTCCCTAGTGAAGGACTCCTCTTCCAGCAAATTGAATCAGACTGCATGAATTAAAGCAATAATTTAATTTGTTTACAAGGCATCATTTATTCTCTGTCATGCCGCCGCTCCGTTGACAATCTGTGGCTCGCTGACCCCTCACCTCTGCCGAGGTCACGTGATGCATTTATTACATTGTTCGACGGGAGTCTTCCAGGCTATTACCGGGCGACGAGGGGCTAAAGACGCATGATGAGAATCCTATTATTCAAATCTGCGTAAAATATTTTAACAGAATGCAAAACTGCCTGACCTTATCTGCAGGCGGGATGGAGCATGTAAATGCAGCTTGTCGTACGTTCTTATTTGAAGTGGAAGCGTTTAGAAATCTGAACATTCTGACAACAATCATACGAGCTTTTTTTTTTTATATATATCAGATAGCGACACTTTTAACCTCCTCTCTTTCTTTTGTTTCACAGCCTTCATTCCAGGCTTTTCCTCCTTTCATTCAAGTCTCTCCTTGTAATGGTAGCACGGTATCATCACCACTGTGTGATTTCACACAAGACAAAGCAGGAAAATAAAAAAATAAAAAAAGGCACAATCTCTTGTAAATTCAGACTAAATTATTGTGACAGTGGAAAATGGTAAGCAGTTTAGAATATTGCCAAACAAAAGAGCTTTTAATCAAAGTGCATACCAGACCCTGCGGAGTATAAAACACTCCCTCATCAAAAGGCCTATTATAGACTTACTCACTTCAAAGGCCTCCATGTTTCTTAATTGCCAGATTCTTTTCTTATTCAATTATGTTATTCTTATGTTTTTATAAAGCTGATACAAAAAGGGGCCCGGGTAACCAAATGAAAGAGGCTTCATTTATTATCTCTGAACTGTGATGTGTGTTCACTGAAACAGTTTGCATTTGTGTGCGGTTGCGCGCGTTTCCGCCAGTGCGTTTGGTGCTTCAGCAGGCCTCAGGATACCCAGATGATGGGAAGCACGAGTGTTTCAGGAGGAATTAAACAGTGTAAAACTAGCAGGTTTAGATAAAGCAATCACATTACCCCGCACTTGAAACGAACACATTATTTTGTACTTGAGAGAACGCTTTATTGCTGACACCCTTAAATGGAAAGTTGTACATACAGTGTGAGTGCATAGGGTCTCCGAGTTTTTCTCTATCTTTATTGTTATCTAACCGCGCCGTAATCGGCATCCGAGACTGTTTGTGCCGTTCGGCCAGACGCTAAAGTCCCCCGTGTGGAATTGCAAAATAAGTTGGGTGTAAATATGTAATTGCAGTGCTTATTCTGAGATCTGAAATATTAGGGAGCAATATAGATCACATTAAAATCCTGGTTGTTCAGGATATCGGTTACACTGAAGACATGCAGGGAAATGTGCACTGTCTGCGAATCTGGCGGAGATAGAGTGGGTAAGATGAGGGGGGAGATTGGAGGAGAAGAGGGTGAGGAAATGGAGAGGAAGAGACCGACAGGAAGAGGAGAGTAAGATGAAAATCTCTTGATGTCTTTCTGAGAACATAGACACATTATTTAAATCTCCATCACTTTTTAATATAAGTCTGATCAGGCTCTGCCCGGAAGAAGGAGGGGAGAAGTGCAATGCAGACACACACACACACACACACACACACACACACACACACACACACACACACACACACAGTCAAATGTGCAAAGACAGACAAGCAATTTATGAATTTATGTTATTTCAATGTTCGGACTGAAAGCCTCACTTCACCATCTCACTCCATTCTTTAGAAAACACAAATGCACACAAGACTGTTCTAAAACAACAATAAGCATCCTTTTACCCTAATGACAAAACACTTACTTGGGCTTTGAAACATTTTGTGTGAATGTTTCTATATATATATATATATATATATATATATATATATATGGATGCAAGTGTAAGTTTGTGTTTGTGTGGTATGTGTGTGTGCGTGTTTGTGTGCAATCTGATATCTGCCTCAGGCCCCATGGCCCTGGTCTGTCTGCATCCGAACAGCAAACTCTGCAATTATGATGACCGCGCTGTCCTTTTCATTTCCCATCTCTCTCTCTCTCTCTCTCTCTCTCTCTCTCTCTCTCTCTCTCTCTCTCTCTCTCTCTCTCTCTCTCTCTCTCTCTCTCTCTCTCGCACTCCATCCTTCTCTTTCCCTTTTTCTGTCTTCATTTTTTCTGTCTGTCCTGCCTGTCTCCATTAAAGAGTGGAAGTATCTTGAGGATTATTCTTCTCTGTGTGATATACAGCTTTGAGATAGGCTTGCACAATATCATATCGCCCTAATTTGTTCAGATTTTAAAAAATGCTTGAAGTTGTTGCTCCGTCAGTTTAAAACACAATAAATGTAATTGTTTTGCATGTTTTTTTGTAAAAATGTCGCCATAGTTTTCAACAGAATAATACAAAAATTACCACTATGGACGCATTAAGTCTATTGTCATTTCACATTTGTTTTGCATTTTATCATAACAGTTTTATTTTATTCAGTTTAGATCTGATGATTACATTTTCTGTTTATTTTATTCCACAATTTCCAAAATACATTTTAAGCAATCTTCCATTATCTTTGACACTCTGCTGATCCTGTTTTCTTTTGGTCCTACCTTTTATTCTGACTAAATTTATTTGACAGTTAAAGTTAACATTTACATCACAGTTTGACGTCTCAAAACCATTTAGCAAGCACAATAAATATGTTTCATTTTTATACAGTAAATTACACAGAGGTTCATTAATGACTTCAAAAATCTTCACCTCAAACCAGAACATTCAAATTTAGCTTACACATTTACATGCTACTCTAGGAAATCTAAACATAAAATGGAATTTTCTCTTCATAACATACACATTTTTTACATAAAAATAGAGTATTGTTCAACAAATTACTTCTTATAAGTTGTCAATTGTTTTGTGAACAATGAAATTTTTGCTTTTAAAACATCATTTTGGCCTGTGTTTTTCTGCAGCCTCTTGATGACTTCTTGTCAGATCTGAGTGATTAACTGCTTGAAGTACCTGCTAATTAATGTGTTTCATTAATTACATGTATTAATGCTGTGTTTGCTAACGCGTCCGGCCCTCGGTATGCCGCCGAATCAAAGTGTCAGCAAGTGCTTAACCAAGGCCTGGCCTTTACTCCCGGTCTGCGTGCGTGTCAGCTCCCGCCGATGTCCACGTTGAGAGTATCAGCACGTATGTGCCTCATTTTTCATGTTTCTCATCTGGAAAATCATCCCATGTCCTTCCCTCACCTTTCCCATATCTGCCCCTGCAATTGCTTGATTTGTAACTTGATTTCAGGAAAGGGAAAACCTGTAGATTATCCAGCTTTCATTAGGGGGAAAAACCCAGTCCGTGTCAGAGAAAGAAGAAATCAATTTAATACAGACTTAACTGGAGGAAATTGCATATTCTGCCTGTATGTGCTGAACAGGCACTTTCTCTTCCTCACCAGAGACCTGCCTCCCTATTAATTGCAGTGTGCGGGCACGTCAGGGAGTAAGTGGATGTGTATGTGCGTGTGTATTTGTTTGTTTGTGTGTGTTTATGTTTATAATGTGCAGAGGATATGCATCCGTGTGTGTGTGTGTGTGTGTGTGTGTGTGATGCTTGACTGCATGTTGCCCGAGTGTGTGTTCAGTCTCTTTGTCTCTGTGTGGAGGTCAGCTCGCAGACTTGTGGTGCAGCACATGGCCAGATGTGTCTTTTTCTTGATTTTTTTTTTTTTTTTTTTTTGGCGTGCATGTGCGCTCTCTGCACGTGGTGTGTGTCCATATTCCTCTTGTTGGTGTGTGGCGCGCGCATAAGCACAAGCGCATGTGACTTAGCCAGGTGGAGAGGAGATTGGTTGGTATTTATGAACAACCGTCATAATTGTGACAGGATGATAAACGACCTGCACATTGCACAGTTTCCCCCTCCTTCGTTTTCTCTTTTTTTCTTTTTGCTAAAAATATATATATCTATGATATAAGTCTTAAAAGCTGATGACCAATTTGGTGCGGTGTGTTGCGGACAAGGTCACAGAGATCCGAGTTGCTCGGCGTTCCTCCCTCCGAGGCCTGTTCTAATCTACGGAGCAAGAAGAGGGGCTCAAAGTCATTTCTCTAATTGCTTTTATAAGGTGCCCTTTTCACATGGTGTCTTCCATGCTCATTCACTTTCATCGCCATTACAGCACCTTCCGTTCGCACCTGCCGGTTAAGATCTGCTCGTGTTATGTTGCTCCGGCCTCATATTGATATGAGGAAATCGCGTATTTATGAGGAGTGACAGAAAGCACTCTAAACTACTGGAGTGGTGCGCTTTTTGTCTTCCTTTCTCTTTCACCGCTCTCCTCCGTGTCTGAGGTGTTAACCGGGGTCTGCAGGGTAAGTGTGTCGTATATACGGGGGTACTTTTGATTCCTTAAGTGTTGCCCCCGCGTTGGTGATCCAGAAGGTGGTGAGCGGCACAAGGTGAGGGAAGATGGAAACGGGGGCTAAAGTACGGGAGTGAAGGCTGAGAAGGATAAGGGGAGAGGGGGATGAGATTGAGCCTAGTGCATTAAGACAGTGTATTATTTGGCGGTTCCACTTGCTTGCGTCCATTAGGGGTGGCTGCTGTGCTATTAAAGGGGTCAGCGAAGTGTGTGTACCTGTGTGCTTGTGTGGCTACATGTGTGTGTGTTTTAAGAGTTAGTAGAGTGGTCCAGTGTCTTATTGAACAGGATGGGGCTCCCCCTGCTCTAATACTTCTTCATTTTATTGGATTGGATGGCCCCAGTTATAATTGTATTAGAGCGCTTCCCCTCTATCCTCTTTTCCTTCTCTCTCCCCAGCAGTGACCACATGCCATTACCCCGGTGCGCATGGAAAACACCGGGAGAGACAAGGGGAACCTCTGCAGGAGCCAACTTGCTCGTACTCACTCAGGGAAAGGTTAACTGTTTGTCTCAGTTCACACTCTTGGTTTTCCCTCCTTCACTTTTGTGAAAGTCACGGAGGTTATCGCCATGGGACAGAGTTCTCGTGGGACGGAGCCTGGAGGTGTTGGTGGAAGGTGAGAGGTGGCGGCAGGAGTGAAGGGTTGAGGCATCGGATGCCCAGGCTATCTTTGCGGTGACCTTGCTGCTTTTCCGTTCCGAATGCAGATCTCCCCTCAGATGTGCAGTCACGTGGACAAACAGTTGGCTGCAGTTTTCCAAGCCGAAGCGCTTATTTACATGTGTTTCATTCATAATTAGCCTTTTGCTTTTAGGTGGAACGATAGGTTGTGTATAGCTGGGGGCGGTAAGCTCTGTCACCCCGAGCCGAGCACGGCGGTGTTGCACACTCAGCGATTGCTTCAGAGTTAACCAGAGAGGCTTCGCTGCCTCTCACTTTTCCTTTCGCCCTTGAAGAGACCAGGAGTTGTCAGGGTCCTCATAAAAACCCTGAACGATTGCGTCTGTGCGTTCTCTCTGTCTTTTTCTACCCCCTTTTTTTTTTTCTTCTTCTCCTTCCAAAACCTGGCCATCTGTCTAATTGTTCACCTCCATCGCTTTAATGCTTTTTACATGCTTTTTCCCCCTCTTTCCAGGCAATAAACTTTATTTTCTTCGCAAGACTTCAATCTGCAGGGGGAGGGTAGGCGGGCGGGCAAGCAGGCTGCTCACCTTCTCCCTGCTGGATTTGCTCCAGTGGCCCCCCTTCAACCCCCCCCCCCCCCCCCCCCCCCTCCATCCTCCCTCTGGTCTCCCATTACTCCATCTCTCCTTCCCTTTACCTCCTTGTCTCCAGAGAAGAGGATATGTGTTCCGTCAAGCTGACACCTGCTCTCATCTTCTCTGCTGGTCATACACACATAGAGAGCTATCCTGTTGAGGAGGCCTTATAGTGACCTCTTAATTATCGCACTGCTTGCCTGCTCTGACCTTGCTCAGGAGTAATGCCTCGGTTTCCTCACACACTCGCACATCCAGATCTTCCAGACCATGAAGTTTTCCCATCATGTTTTTTTTTTTTTTTTTATCCTCTCCCAAATCTGTCTTTTACACTTGTATGAATATGAGTTAACCAAATATTTCTTTTCACTTTACCTGCATTTCTGTGTGTGAAAGTGACAAGGAGCATAAATGCATATTGCACATACAAGTCATTAAATTAGACAGTTGTCTCCTCTCACCTGTGATTACTGCTGTGTGCAGATCATATAAGCAGGTACCCTATAATCATATCTATAATAGCCATAATCAGACCTTTAATGCTCTGTAATAGCATCCATATAATGGTATAGAGTGGCATCAAGAGAATAATTCAGGCATAGATAATGGTGTGATAGCGTGGTTTTACCCTTGAGTCACAACATTGAATTTGTTGTGTGCGTGTGTGGGCGTGCGTGTGCCTGTGTATGCATGTATAAATACACCCCAGGGCAGTTAAGGTGTCTGTAAAATGCCTGAAGAATCACATTTCCATCAGAAGGTGCTCTTAACCCTTTCTTGTTTTCTTTGTGCTCACTGCTCCATGGAGCGTCCTTGCTGCGAGTGTCATGTATACTTAGCTCTGCGGAGACAGACGCAGAGGAAAGGCATTCCCATATGACGCCCGCAGACGGGAGATCAGATCAGTGGAAAAGGCTGACAGGGAAGCAGCAGCAGCAGCGATAGTGGCGGCGGCGGCGGATGCGGAGCCCAACGCTTTTTCCGGGGCGTAATGTGAGCTGACAGTGTTCCTCGGGGACGGTGGGCAGGACGAACGCGACTGCCAGCTCTCAGGAATACCTGGTGCCGCTGAACCCGGAGACCAGAGCAGGAGGGATGCGCAGCTCCCCGGATCCGGAGAGCTCCGTCTCAGTTCATGCTGCACGCGCCTGTGCTAACATATGCCGAGGTCCCATGTGAGCTCACATGTTGTAGAAGGACTCAGCCAAGCTTGTCTGTTTGGGGCCCGCTCTGATAAAGACAAAGAGAAAGGAGAGAAATGGAAAAGGCAGTAAAAGACAAACTATATGGCAAGACACTAAGTGACCATTGATATATAGTTTTTAGGAGATATATGCTCGTTCAGACCTGCACATGTCTCTGCCGAGGCCTTTGCCCTCCAGCTGGGATGGAGACGATGATGAATATTTAGCTCGTCTTCTGCAGTGTGTAAATGCAGCTATGCATTCACTTCTGAAGTCATCTATCTTTCTCCCTTCCTGTCCCATCGTCACCCTGTCTCCCAACATATGGCGCAAGATGAGCCACTCCACACACATACACACACTCAAGAACACACAGGCACAACCCGCAGAGTTCCTTGTGAGTCTTTAGGTCCGACCATGACAGGGACCAGTGATCTTTTCAAATAACTTTTACTATTCTTTTCATGACGAAACCAGAAAAGAGGTTCTTTTACATCGCCAACAAACATACAATAACAGTAGATGTTATACTGTTATCCCAAGGCTAATTTTCCACTTTTCAGCCTAGGTTCCATTATCTTGACTGAATAATTATATAACGCAATAATTACAGATGAATAAGTCATCAAAGAGTGTGAATAATGTTGGGGTCTCGATGCTGCCGCTGTTTGAGATCACACTCATTCTTTTGTGTGTTTTGTTTCCCGACAGCACAAAGCCCGAGTCGAGGCCATGATGTGTAACCTGGCCTCTCTTCGCAGCGTCAGAGAGTTCGCAGAGTCCTTCAAGGCCAAGAAACTGTAAGTATCACATTTATTTGCCTCTCCATTTTGGTAATCATATATATTTTAAGTACACATTTCTGAGGGACAACAGAAAAAAATTGCCCTCTGTTATATTTGAAGGTTGTGAGAGTTCATTCTGTTTTCAGCTAGAAAATACAACCAAAAACAAAGAATTGTTTGCATGTAATGTTAAACTTCCAGTAGTGTGTATATCTCCTGTATATTCAGGTGCATTGGCTGAAAAGAGGCTCTGCCACTGAAAAACTGGAGCTGAGCTCGTCTCAGAAAGGTTTATTAGTCAAATGTGTGGCAGCATGCCCGGCTAACAAATCATGACACTGTCTCTGAGTTGTTCAGGGCAACCATTAAGTTGTTCATCTTATTTTGAACTGCCAGGTTTTTTTCTGTACAGGAGCAAGATTTACAGTACTTAGGATGCAGATATCTTTTAAACGACGAGGGCTTTTTTTTTTTTTTCTATTTAATTTTTTTATGAAGGACCAGTTGTGGTATCCATCACTGCTGTTACGCCACACTTAATGAACATAGGAAATGTCAGTGATTGACAGCATATGGACAAGGTCCCAGGGATTAAGTGTTTGTATTTGTGGCAGTTTGCTTGTCATTGGTTCCACTTTATGCTGCTTATTTTGTGGCGGTCAGCTTTTGCAGCATGTGTCTTCTGTCCCGTGGTCGGTCGTACCGTTTCTATTTTAGGGTCATGAATTCTGTCATCCATACTGCTCATCCGCCCGCAGGTCTCAAGGCAGGGGGTTGGTTGTGTGTTTGTGTGTGTATGTTGGGGGGCGATGGTGTCAAGGGAGCCCCTTGGGGAGAGGCAGGGCAGTCATTGCCTGTAGCAGCCCTGGGGCAGGGTATGGCCATCCAGGACACGTGTCTTGGGTCACTGCCAAACCTCACAGTGGCTTCCCTCACTCTGCGTCCTACGATTCCTTCTCAACTCTTAAATACGTCGCTCCCTGCTGTACTGAAGTATATCGGCCTCCCTTTACCTCCACTGTCCCAAGAAATCCTTTCCTACTTTACCGATTTCTTTCTACATAATCTGCTTTTACAAATTGTTTATCTGCTTTAGTTTCTCCCTCCTTTTTTTTTCCCTCCCTCTCTTGTGTCGTCTCTCAGTCTCTCTCTCTGTCTGTGTCGCTCTTTCTCCACCTCAGTATTTTGGCAAGGTTGTATTTCTTCATTAGCCGTGCTGTTGGGGGGGAGTGGGGGACTCCCAGGGGACGTCAGAGTACATTAATTCTCATCAGAAGGCGAACAGAGCAGAGTGGAGGCTGGGAGCTCTGAGCTGTGAATGGCACTGGGCAGCTGTCTGAGTCTACCACCACTCTATTACTGCACGTATGTCTTCAGGCATAACACACACAGGAGCCACAAACACAATGCCTACATGTATGTACACACACACACACACAGACGGCGCACACGTGCACACACACATACACAGACCTGCGTGTTTACATGTGCAAACAGACACACGCGTGCACAATAATGCTCCTGTAGCGTGTCATTGACAGGTGAAATGTAATCAGAGTCTTTTTCTTTTCCTTCTCTCGTTTCTCACTCCCTTGCTTTTAAGTGCTTTAGTCAGTGGCTTTCACGCTGCTTTGTGTTCCATTGACCCCGATTCTGCTTTAATTGCCTGTCCTTTGAAATGAAATTACCTGGATATTGATATTGTTGAATGCAGTGCAATTTCATTGGGATGTAATTGATGGAGGACAGCGCTGACAGAAGGGCCTAATACAATTTCTACTGAACAGTCCATAATTAACACGTGCAATTTGTTTTCACCCAGGATTTTTTTTTTTTTCCTGCTGCATTTATCCTGTTTTGGTTTTGCACAGTTCAGTTGAATCTCGAGCGAATGTAGCTGAATCACATTAATCTGCCGTCTTTTCGTCACCCTTGTGTGACAGCCACTGTCCGATTGCTACTCTGATAGTTTTCAGGAGTTTAAATATGGGTCAGGATGAGTTTTGATAGCATATCCATATACGTGTTGTCCGTTCCAGTTTCCCTGTTGCCAATAAAGTGCAGTGTTAACGACCAGTAATCTAAACCCAGCTTGCACAGGCAATCTCTTCCTGCTGGCCCATATTATCATGGAGGTCAGGGGTCATACCCAGGGGGGTTATTTAAAGTAAATATATAAACTGATGTCTCCCCGTTTGGTAGTTAACACCCTCGTTTGACCAGCGCTGAGATTGCACAGTGCACACCGTGTTGTGTGAGGTCTTAATGTGGAGAAAGGGACTGTGGTCGGCGGCAATAGGCCTATTAAAGACATTCATTAGACCTGCGCTTATGAGAGAGGGACTAACTGGTGGGCAGTTGAATTAACAGGCCTTTTACATTACAAGCAGACTCACCTGAGGCTCATCTGAGCTGCGTGGGGAAAAAAAAAAAAAAAAATCGGCCTTCTGGCCGGAGAAAAGTTGGTTATGTGAGTTTTCGATCACAAATTTGTGATTTGCTTTGTGAGTGATGCACAGATTCTGTTTTTAAATCTTATTTATTTATTTTTTTTACACTTATTTACTCTGTCTCCGCTGTGTAAGGTCACCACGTTTAAATCTTAAGAGACGTGACTGACATGAGGGTTACTTTAAAATAACAGCTGCAGCCAAAGGTTGGAAAGTTCGGTCAGGGGTTCAAGGCTGCCGTGTTTTTGTGAAGCCCCTTGCCAGTACGTTGGGGACAGAGCCAAGCCTTGTGTTGCACAGTGTAACTGTACTTCACACTCTATTAGACAGGGAAACGCTGGGCCAAAAACAACCAACGTGATGCTTTCTTTTAAGCGGAGAGCAGTTTCTAAGGGAAAATTGACCTCATAGCAGTTTCTACTCTTCTATCTTGTTTTATCAGGTTTGAGTGTAAGTATACGTAGGTGGTTGATTTACAGATGTGTTTCCTCTTCAAGTCATTAGGTTAGAGTTCCTCATCTTGTTGTATTTTGGCTGAAAATTTAAATATCTCGCTGCTGCTGTTTGCTCTGTAGATAATATGCTGAGGTCTGCATTCTTTAAGTTGACTTGTGCCTAGGTTTGTGCTCTTTAATGAACCTTGTGTGTTCAGAGGCCTGAAGGTGATCGTACAGTACACTACTATGTAATAGCATGGGATGGCTCATTATAGCAAGGCATAACAATTCACACATTAATTTTCCAGCATCCAGTTTTTAATTAATCCAGTAGGCAGTCTTAAACACAGGGTACACAAATTGCCTTCGGCCTCATAATTAATTCTAATGGAAGAAATTAAAAATTGGTGGGGTGTGTTTGGATTGTTCGGCTGTGTTACTGTGGCTTTGAGCTCGCTGGAGCGACGCTGTCACCGACAAGGATCTCTCCCTGCCCTGACCAATCCTGCAATCTCCATTCCCCGCCATGCGAGTAGGGAGTGTTACTCACTCACCCACACAGAGTCTGGGAGAATGGAAAGGCTTTGCATGTCTGCATGCACTAAAGGCATGTGCTTTTTTTTTTTTTTTTTTTTTTTTTACTGGTCCATGAATAAAATCAGTTGCTTTTTCATGTCAAGGCATGTATGTGTGTATGTGTGTGTGTCTGATCTGCTCTCCTCCGCTCGGCTTTTCTAAGTCAGCGTGTTGGTGGGTTTGGTGACGCCGAGCAGTCACACAAACCCTGTATCATCAGCGTCGTTACTTCCGCCGCCCTCTGTGTGTTGAAACGCTGGCGATTGCTTTCCAGTGTGTTGTTGCTGTTGGACTCCAGCCAACTGTATTCAGTATCTACAGTACCTGTGTAGCCGTGGGGAGCTGCAGTGGAAAACGTCTGCATCATATCAGCATTACTGATGCCCCGTCTCTGTAGACCTCCGGAGCCGACCACACTCTGCAACACGACACCCTGTTTCCTCTCGTGCTGCTTGACTTCTCACCATTTTACCCTCTTTTTGTTTATTTTCCTTATCTCTTTTTATATCTTCTTCAGCCTAAGGGTGTTTGAAAGTCCTTGTTTTAAATTTTTTTTTGCAGTGTTTTTCAGTTCTTCATAACCAATTAACCTTGTTGTATTGTCTCCTCTTCTGCTCTCACAGACTCCTCCACATCCTGGTGTGCAATGCAGGAGTGTGCACTCAGCCCTGGAGCCTGACTGAGGACGGCCTGGAGTCCACCTTCCAGATCTGCCATCTGGGTCACTTCCTGTTAGTGCAGTGCCTTCAGGACGTGCTCCGCCGCTCAGCTCCGGCCCGTGTGGTGGTGGTGTCCTCCGAGTCCCACAGGTAAACGTGAAGAAATGAGACGGACAGATTAGTTTTGTGTCTCAGTTATGCTTTTTTTTAATTATTAAAAAAAAAAGTCTCTTTCAAGTAAATCTGCTCTGGAATATTGCCAGACTCAACAGTAATAGATTAGAAAAATTAAAGGTTAATCAAACCAGCCTGAATCTTTTCCTGCAGCCGTACGGCCGTATGCCCTACCTGTTCCACACAGGTTGCTATAATGGAAAACCAGCCGTGCCGATTGTGATCACCACATTGCTGTTTCGATCTGTATTTCCAACTTTCACTTGTGCTATATCAAAGTCAAATCGATAGAATCTGAGGAGTAATCTCCCCAAACTGCTACTTTACAGCCCTTCAACTCCAGTCATGCCGCTGTGGCCGCCACACTGACTAGTTTTCACCACAAATTGACAGATTCGACTTATTGCGTATTGTCAAACATGACAGCCTCACTCACTGAAACTCATTTCATTCCACATGCTGTCACTATGAATTAACCGTATCATCAGCATGATGGATGGACTTATCAGCTAAAATTTACTTTGATCAAGTATCCGCTCCTTTCTGTCTGACCCCCTGACTCAGCCCCTTTTCTCTCCTTTTCCCTCCTCTTGCCCTCTATTGTTCTTGAAGTCCGTCTTTTCGCTAAGCAACTTCGCTCCACAGGCCTGCGCTTTTTTTTTTTTTTTTTTTTTTTTTTTTTTGCTTCCATACGATAGACAATCAAGACGATGTCTCGCGGTGATCTGTGAGCCCGAGCCTTAAGCCGTGTGTTTCGGAGTCAGTCGGTGTCTGTGTGCAGCATTGATCCCGGCTTCAGTCAGTCAGACGGCCAAGAAGTGATTGATTGGAGCTCGGCGGAGTGACCTGAAACAAGGGAACATACGCAGAGTTATTCTAGCAGATCAAGCAGCAGCAGCAGCATTACAGGCTCCCTCTCATATGAGTTATGTTATACAGACCGTCATGCATGAGCGGACGGGAGCAGCGGAGGGGATGGTTTGACACTCAGATTCACTTGGGGTCACACTGCTATTACAAGCTGTTGGGGGGAAAAAAAACAAGAGGAGCAGAAACTAGGGAAAAGCTTATTGAAAGAATGAAGTCATGGAGGAGGTATTGACGGCTTTTGATTGAAGACTTGCTTACGTAGCCAGAACAGGGGATTCGAGCAAGTTTTGGTAGTGTAGAAACTGTCCGGGTGCCACTGAAACAGGCAATATATGCTTTATACATATTGTATTAAAACGTTCGGGTAATCTCCCTTACTCTTTGCCCTACAACCCCTTTTCCATCCCCCCCCCCAAGCACAGACTCACCTTTCCTTTTATCCAATCAGCAGTAGATTTAACCCCTTCAAAGAGGGCTAAAGCAGGACCAGAGAGAGTCAGTTACACTCCAGCACAGACCAGAAGCAGGGCAAAATGGAGCTAAAATAGACAATATCTCATATTACATCTTCCATTCTGTCCACCTCATTCCAGACCTATATTACATCTTCTGAAGTCCCTCCCTTTTTTGCTTGTGTTATTTTCAGTTTTTCCGCTGATTCCCGTTTATTCACTTAGCCTCGCCTCACAAGAAACGCGTGACCCCTGACCTGGCAGCATATTGTATTCCCTAAACCCCTTGTCCACGGCCAAAGCATTGACCTATAAGCGACAGAAATAGGAGAGACGGACACACTGGTAATGGCTGGACACTTTATCAGTTTCCACCACAGGGGCTTACAGTGGAAATGACCCAATGCAGGTTTACTTCCCTCAAGCACAGGATCAGATCTGGCCAAACAAAGGGAGATAATATCCTTAATAAAATTACCTTTAATGTATCCGAGCTCCAGATTTGGCACTGTACTTTTAGTGTTAGTCAATCAAAAAGCACATTTTATATATCTCTATATATTTATAATCTTGCAGTTTATTGCGCAAATTCAAAAATACAGCAAAACCTTATTGAGTTTTACCAGTGTAAACAATATTTCAGAAACATTTGTTTTACTTTCCAAAGTAGTTTTGAAGTTGCAGTACATGAAATGAAAAGCCTGCAGATGTTGTAATTTAGCCAAGCAGGGATGTTCCGGAAGGCGACAGTAAACAATCGGCCGCGAGCTTGTAAAATCACAACAAGGAAGCCAGGTGACATTTTGATTGGTTGTTTTCTAATGACTGGATTAATATGTAGGATGTGTTCCGCTGGTTTGGAGCCTATCCCTTTCCTCCCACTCGTGCACGGATTGTAGTTTTTGTGTCCATGTGTTGTGGCGTTATTGTGTGACTGCATAATAACACGAGTAGTGTAATGTTTAAGGGGCCTTGTCAAACATCTGGAGTTTAACAGCTCTGTCGCAGGCAATTAAAGAACATCATGTCACGTCTTTGATTTGTATGCATCCGGCACTCCACATCTGCCTGCATGCGAGCCGCCGCTTCCACACAGACCCCGTCCCAACAACTCCCAATGTGAACTGTGTTTCAGGTTCACGGATCTGTTGGACTCATGTGGCAAAATGGACCTGGCCCTGCTGTCTCCCTCAAAGAAGGACTACTGGTCCATGCTGGCGTACAACCGGGCCAAACTGTGCAATGTCCTCTTCAGCAACGAGCTCCACCGCCGCCTCTCGCCGTACGGAGTCACCTCCAACGCACTGCATCCCGGCAACATGATGTACACCTCCATTCACCGGAGCTGGTGGCTGATGACTTTTCTCTTCACGCTGGCCAGACCTTTCACCAAGTCTATGGTAAGGGAGAAAGCGTGAATGAGAAAAGTGTTATTCCACCCCGTAAAGTGCGCAAACCGCCTGCCACAACTTCACAGATCGTGTTCGTCTTCATCAGAAAGAAATTGGTTGACATTTGATCATGTTTGAATTTTTATTCCATGAGTGGAGTCACTTAGAAAGTCTAAGATTTCGACGCAATGTCACTGTCGTCGTCTTCTTCTTCTTCTTGGACTCCGACGCTGTAACCGAGCCTATATATTTGTCTTGGCTCGGTCCTCGGAGAGAGGACAGGAAAAGGATGGAGAGGGGTTGATCTGCAGCAGGCTTAGAGAGAGAGTCTGGATTTCACAGATAGAGAGATATTCTGTGGTTTGTCTTCCTCTTCCTCCTGCCACTGTTTATTTAACTCTGGGAGACTGTTCTCCTATCTCCTGACCACGCTAGTCCAGATCCACTGTGCTGCAACTATTAGGTTACCGTAAATGCTTTGCCTATTTCCAGTCCTTACTCTTATGCTGCAAGTACTCCAAGTACTAAAATAATGAGCTCTCCTTCAAACAGAGCTTTACCATACACCCTGTCTCCATCAGGAGGAATTATTACCAGATATTTGAAATACACATGTGAAGGACTGACGCAGTCTTGGTTTGCAAAGATATTTATCTATAACCTGAACAGTGTTCAGCTACGAGGGAGAAAGTAAAGTATTTTAGTTCTACTTTTGCTAAGACTGTTACCACAATGTCATTGTGGAGACGCTGCGTTCATTTCATTCAGTTTCATCTGGTTAGACCATAAGATGAAATATCACTGACTGATTAGGTAGGAAGGTAATAACCCCAGTCGTGGAGCTCGCAGTGTCAGATGTTGTGAGTGAGCGAGGATGCGTCCCGATGTTAGTAAGTACGTCAAGATTTATAAGTATGTGTGACAGAGTGTCCCTAGCATGTGTATGTACTTATGAGGTGATGTAAGGTGCCTGAGGTTAACGTCCTCACACGCTTTGGATATGAACGATAAAATCCAGCTCTGTGATTTATCTGGGTCTCCACTGCGTCCTGTGCTCTCAAAGACTTTTCAATGGATAGCAGCATTCTGCCCTTTAGGCTCCATAGCCTCCTAATATATGCTTTAGTTTGACTATTACATCTTTCCATTAGCAATTCTTCATACTTTATCAATTTAGTGTTTGCACTGAAGTGAAAATGTGATGTGTTGAAAGGCAGCACGGTGGAGTTTTAGTGAAGCGTTGTTCTGATCCATCATGTCTGACAGATGCGAGGCCTCAGGCCGTCATTTGTCTCTCCGGCTTTTGACATAGCATGAGAGATGAGAGGATCTGCTCCTCAGCACCTTTCACAAAATGCCAAGCTGAACATTTCCTCAGTTTGACTCTTTTTTTTTTTTGCTCATTCTCTCTCTCTCTCTCGCTCTCTTTTTATGTTTTTTTACAACGTCATGCTGTCTTGTTGCATTCTTTAGGTTTGGCCTGCGCCACTTTAAGCTTGGTTGTAAAACATGCTTTTTAATCACATGTTTTAAAATGCACCCGAGAGTGGGCGACGCTGCTGTGTTTTTTGGCTGTCTGCGGGAAGGGTGCTGGTGTTTTTTTCGGGACGCCTGCGCGCGGATGCAATTAGCAGAGCGGCTCCTCCTCGGGAGCGGGGCAGTGGTTTTCCTCCACGTTGTTAATTAAACGTAGTGTAGATGTTAGTAAATATTAAAGGACAAAGGTAGAGCGAGTAATTAAATTCGGGTGTGCTGACACAGCGATTAGCTAAAACTCATGTCTGATAAAGGCCACACACAGACACCCAGGCTTTC
The DNA here is from genome assembly GCF_902148845.1 of Salarias fasciatus. NCBI lineage: Eukaryota > Metazoa > Chordata > Actinopteri > Blenniiformes > Blenniidae > Salarias > Salarias fasciatus. The sequence continues at coordinate 16,080,332 of NC_043751.1, forward strand.
GCGCAGACACGCACACACACACAGATACACAGACACACCCTTAAGCTGAGCATTTGCTCTTATTTAAATCTGGGGTTGATAAGGCCCCTGAAAGTGTATCCTCTTTAAAATCCCACTCCTCACTCCTTCTGCCCCCACATTAAGGGCTTAATAAAACAGTGATATTATTTCAGTTATTGGTTGCAGGGATATGAAGATGGTATCGCTTTAATTGCTTGCGTACGCTTGCGGGATCCATGGAGATTGTTCTGGGATGCAAACATAAGCAGAATGTCGACTCCAAAAAACAATCACAGAGCCCCCATGTGTGTTCTTGCGCAAATAACCAGCCTCTCATTTAAAACACAGGTTTGATTTATAGGAGTACAGGTGAAGTGATATACGGTTGTGATATGCGAACAGACACACACGGACACACACACACACACACACACACACACGAGTGCACAGTATCCAGACGACTGGAACACCTGGAGCTCCACGTGGTCCTAAATCTTTAATTTCATTGTTGTGGAGAAGGCAGTGAAGTGCCTTGTCAGGACAGGCACTCAGCAAGTCGACTCCTTTCTCCTTTACTAATCACATTCGATCCTCTTCTTTTCGTATCGGTTTTAATTTTCACTTTTATCTTTTGATTTTTTTTTTTTGATTTTGCTCGTGTTATCAAAATATTTTTTTTCGTCTTTTGAATTCTGTGTTCCATGTGAACTTAAGGGAAAGAAACTTCACGATGAGCAGTGAGCACAGCCCACTCCGCTATTGATGTACAGAGCTGATTCCATTTTGCTGAGTTGAGAAAGACATCTATAAAGAGCCATGACATTTTAATCAGCCAAACTATCTCTCACTAACATCATGTTCCCCTCCCTGTGCCTTGATCTACTTATCAGAGATTGTGCACCCATGCCTGTAACTCCTGTTTCTTTAATTCAGCGTGTTTAGAGTGGGAGTTTTCCCTGTGTCCTTTGGTACGATTATCATCGCTGAATGATCTGGCCTGCAGTGGTGTGTGTGTGTGTGAGAGAGGGTGCAAGACAGGGGGAAAAAAAGAAGAAGAAAGAAAACGACCTAAGAAAGTCAAAAACAGCCGTTATCAGAGTTCTCCAATTTGTCAGTGGCAGTTTGATCGACGCAGATCTCGGCGTGTATGTGGCATTTCTAGATCATGTATGTGTTGTAAAAGGTGCTGGGTGGTTACATGTAATGAATACCACTGATGGTTATTAGTTGGGCTTTAACCTTTGTGAAGTTGTCACCGTACTGTCTTGCTGCATTGCTGACCCTGTGACATTTTGTTGACTGACAGATTGCTCCCCCAAGATTGGCGTACCCTCAGGCTCCGAGCAGCTGGGCTCGGCCTATACACATCAGGTCTATACCTTAACTATAGGCGCAGACAGCGTGGAGCTGGAAGGAGACCGGTGTGGGCAGCGGCTCCACTACACCATCATCCGCCGTTATGGATGGAGAGGGGAGGGAGGGGGGGTGTTGTGGGCACCGGCGTGAGAGGCTCTGCTGGTCCAATCAGACACTCCAGTTCCCCCAGGGGCCAGTTTCATCAGCGCTGCCGCCTGGTCCCATGCTTCTTAGCGTTTTAGCATGATTATTTTACCCAGGATCCTGCCTCGGGCACATGGCCACCTTTTTACATATGCACAGGCTGAACTTTTGACCAGGCACCACCAGACAAGGCCGCTTTCGTCAAACTGTTGTTCACAGTGCGGGAGACATGGGACCTCCAGTGACCAGGATCTCAGCCGCTGCATCTTCGGGGTTAAACAGCTACTGTGAGAGAGACATCAGCATTACCATACCATAGATGCGTAGTGAAATGGTTGGCTGGTGTTACGTGAGCCCCTGTTCTTTGGTGCCAGTCTCTCTCCTGCAGACAGACATAAGGTCAGGTGCTCTATCTCTTATCTGCTGTAGCTCACAGATGCGGCAGCTCCGGCGAACACCAAGGCAACCTGTGTGTGTGTGTGTGTGTGTGTGCTGCTCAACCAAGTGGAAAGAAAGAAGAGCAGAGGTCCCAATCTTCCCCAGCAGCCCCCTGCCGCCCCCCTTCTCCTCTGCAGGGTTAGATGAGCTGCCAGGCCGTTGTAATAGAGCCCTCTTGGATGATTAGGAGCTTCACAGGAGGGGGGGTCAGCTCCAGCCTGACTGGAAACACCGTCGGTTTCTCCTCGGTGGCGTAGAAAGAACATTACATATTAAAACCAACTGCTACGAAGTTCAGACACTCAGAGTGAGCTTCATTGATGATTCACAGATTTCCTTCAGAGGCCACGTTTTAGATCATTTCTGAGTAAGTAGATACAATCAGCGCGATACCCCTGCTAGACATTTCCTGCTGTGCCGCTGCGCTACGTGGAGGAGCGAGAGATACTGAGGGAGAGAGACGCAGACAGGAGGAGAGAAAGATGTGTTGGTGCGGGGATGGATAAAAGCGTACAATCCCATTTGGCTGTATTGACATGTGTGTTCCTGCCCAATCCTGTTACTGGGATTATTGTCCACGGAGATACCATTTCATTAAAGAAAACACACACATGCCGAGCACGCACACACCGACACAAACACACACAGTGAACACACACAGTGGGTGAACATAGATGGCCCGAGGCCTGGTTATGCGGTCCATTGCACAGGGAAACTGTGTAAATGGTTTATTGTGGATGAGTTGATGTGATGGAAAGCGTGTCTGGATCAATAAAGAACCAATCAAATGCTGACAGTCTGCTACTGTATGCAGTCAGTCATTCACCCCTCGTGCCTGCGTACGGTTATACAACATGAGTGTGAAGGAGGCATGAACAATATCCCTGTCAAAATAGAGGAAGTTATAAAATAGTGAAAGTTATTTTTCTGCAAACTTTAAAAAAATGAAATTTTTGTAAAGCTGTTAAAACTTTAATGGATTCTAACTTTTTTTTTTTACACAGGAAACGTTGGCTTTTTATGTCCCTCTTTATAAGATGTCATTCTCTGACACTCAGATTTGTTTGGGAGGAAACATTACTTGAAGCCTCCACCACACCGTCTGTGCTTGTCTGGCTCCAGACACCTCAGGGAGGCCATTAGGACGACTCCCCGGCCGGGCTCGTCTCGGTCTGGACTGAGACGGAGCTGGAGCTGGGCTAAATTACCACAGAGCCACAGGTCAGAACCAGCTAGACCCCGATTGCCAAGGGACTCCCACTCTAATGGAAGGGATCAGACCGGGCCAAAGAGCCAGAAAGAGCGCTGGATAGAGAGGCATCCTCACTCACTTACCCTCCACTCTTCCCCGGCGCCTCCTTCACCCTGCGTCTCCCTCACCTGGAGAGCTTCAGAGCTTCAGAGCTCCCCTCCTGTGACCCTCAGACCGGAGGAAGATGTAACCTATCGCCCCTTTTTTTCACCTGTCCACTAGTGCTGCTTTTGACAAACACACACACATGCACACACATCCACACACACACACACACACACACACACCACTCCCTCCCCTCTTTGTTGTGACACAGAGCTGATGGACTATTTTTCAAATTGATTTCAAAAATGTACATAAGCAGCCGATCCCCTAGCCCAGATTACCTATTGATTTTTAATATGAAAAGCTCATTATATAAGCAGGAACTGCAACACAAAAAGCTAGCCAACCTTTGCATAAATCCTTTAATTGAATTTCCAGAGCCCGTGGTTCTACATTTTTTAATTAAATCCATTTCTTTTTTTAAGGGTTGCTGTGTAATTTGCATGCTGTGAAGTGGGTGCTGTCCCAGATAAAGTGCCATTGATCCTTATTAAGGCTCACCTCTGGGCTCGCTGAAAACCAACCGCAGAAATTAAATGTGCTCATGGTGCATACACTTATTGCCCGCATGATAGGATTAGAGAGAGAGAGAGAGACAGAGAGAGAGAGAGAGAGAAAGAGAGAGAGAAGGAGTGATAGGGTAAAAGGTGGGGGGCAAGGGGGGGGGTTATTATTAATAGTTGTTCATATTAATGTAATATTTCACCTGTCCTCCTGTGGGATGAGATTGTAAAGAGGTTGTTTATAAATACAGCTGGGATCGGGTATTATTTGGGTTTTTCTTCACACCGTTCTCCTGTCTGGGCGAGCGGTCCGTCAGGGGCCGCTGCGATTTCAGCGGGTCGCCTTTAAAGCTGTCACCACGTTGGGGGGAAAAAAAAAAAAAAAAAATGTTTTGCAAGTTTATGCACTTTGCACACAGAAGTAGATTTGCTGATGACGTGCACTGTGTTAACATGGAAAGGACATTAAGTCGCCCACAGATTTATATCATATATATTTAATTGAGGCGCTCTGGATAATATGAACATGTGTAAATGAAGCCAGTGATCATATCTCACACTGATGCTGAGGAGGTCGAGATTATTAAGAGGTCGTGATCTAAGTCGGGGCTGTTAACTTCCTATTTAGGGATTAAATGATGCTTAATTTTCTCGTTCTTACCCTGCTTAGCGTTGAGTCACATAAGGAGGTCTGCATGAAGGTGTCGGTGTGTGTGACAGTGATTTTTATCTCGCATTTGTTCTTGCTGGTAAAGCAGGCCTCTGCTTTCTTGTCTTTCCGTGTGCGGCCGTATGCAGACGGTGAAGTGAATCGATAAGGATTAACCTGTGACCCCAGCCACATACTTATAGCTCAGTCCTCGCTGCTCACACATCTCTCATCAGTTTCACTTAAACACTGAACCTCACTCAATAAGGCACCACACACTAATTCATTTCCAAGATGGAGAGGCCCCTGTCACAGACTTTTACCAGAAACACACACATACACACTCACACACACACATACACACAATACAATTATGAAAATGTAAAGTCTCTCATTTAAGTGAGACATAAAAGCATCACAGACATTGTGACTGATTCTTCTTCATGTATCTGTATTTGCGCTTTTATTAAAAACTGAGATCAATGCCAGAATTAATAATTATTTTCCAATTATAAATAATTATTTTGTTTGTGGATGTCTGAACCAAATAGTGTATGTAAATATGAGAGTGGAAAAAATGTATGTTTTTTTCAAAATTTCTTTTAAATTTTCGTGGAACGACTCGCGAGATGTGTTTTGTGTTGTAAAGCCACTCAGACTGATTCAATGCATCTTTGATGATCATGCTCACATGTTCCCAGTCATGTTTACAATTCAGTTGCTGTCGTCATCAATTTTGCATTCAAATATCACAGAAAATATCATTTAAAATTAAAATCTTTCCAGTTTTTGCAAATTATTTTTTTCTGCTAATTTATTATTTCCAAATTAAAAATCCAAAATATCAATGTGTTTGTGAACATACAAAAAAATTTTATGAATAAGTTTTCCCCAAAGTTTTTAATGCACCTTATATTTCACCTTCATGCAGCACTTCAGCACTTCTTGCACCACAACAATTAAATCTGTCAATTTACAAATATTCCAAGCCAAGAAAGAAAATACTCTAAAGATTTTATTCAGGATTCTTCGCTCACATCGTCACTCGGGCCTTTCATTCCCTTCTGGTTTAATTGTTTTTCCCAATAACTAATATCAGTTGTGAAAGATTTTAATTTAAGTTTTGGGAAAATTGTTCAGACTATCAAGTATAAGATTGTTCAGTGTGGGAAATTTTAGTTTTTTCTTCACACAAACAAGAAGACTACAAATCTTCAGCTTGAAACATCGACATTGGCTGACGGATTGGTGTGATGTCTCTCTCTCTCTTGTGTGTGTGTGTGTGTGTGTGTGTGTGTGTGTGTGTGTGTGTGTGTGTGTGTGTGTGTGTGTGTGTGTGTGTGTGTGTTGAGCTGTGCAGTGTCAGCAGTATGTGCTTCAAGTATTGACCCAGGCTGTCCTCTGCTCTGACTGGCTCTTGTCCCTAACTTGTCATCTCTCTTGCTCTCTCTCTCTCTCTCTCTCTCTCTCTCTCTCTCTCTCTCTCTCTCTCTCTCTCTCTCTCTCTCTTTCTCTCTCTCTCTCTCTCTTCATGGGCGATCTCCTTGTGAAGTGATCAGTGTTTTTCCACCTTTTTTTCAGGAACTGTAGCCACAGGAAGACGTTTGGGAAGCTGTGCTAATAAGAAAGTTTACAGATAATATTATTCTGGATTACAAATGTGACCTTAACACATCTTTGACCCTTTTCACTTTTCAAAACCCTCCATTATTCATATGTTCTTCCTGTTCCTTGATGTTTTCTTTGATTCGTGCGTCTTCCTCTCAACACGCATCACGTCTGAACGGTAACCACTCCGAGAGGTGTGTGTGTGTGAGGGTGCTGGTCAGAAACAACAGACGTTGGTTTCCCTCATTTCATCTCATAATCCAATCAATCAGACTAATACAGCTTGGTTCCTCTTCTGTCCTCCCCTAACCAGCCATCCATACATATTTACACACGCATACACTCGCAGTGTGTCCTAAATGCCTGGTGGCTGCAGTAGTGGGGACCCCCCTCCTGGGGTTAGACCACTCTATGTGTTATTGATTGCATTGCTGTTGCATGTTGTGCTCAATCATGTGTTCCATGCGTCTGGTGTTGTCCTCTCCCACCTGGCCCATTAGATTAGGCTAATGCATTCAGCCATTGATTAGTCATTACACTCAGACCTGATCAGCCAATCGCCTACCTGGTTTGACTCTACTTGACCTGTGAACCCCGACTCTCGTGTCACCTCGCCAGCTCCAACATGTTAAACACACACACACACACACGCACGGCTCACAGCTCCATCTGATATGAATCATGCCGAGTTATGAGTCTTGGTTCAGCAGGGTTCACTACCTGTATGATGTTCAATACTGATAGCATTTCCATGCATTTCCTAATCACATGCAACAGAGAGCTATAGATTATATCGCGGAGCGTGGGACGGTTGGAGCTGACATTGATCTCACAAATTATAATTTTTGAACCTCTCACAAACATCGGTGTGTGCCGTGGTGAACAGAGGTAGAATGTTGCTCAGAAATGACACAGTTACTGAACTTAAACAGCCTAAAGTGAATCAGTTCTTTGATTTTTACATGATTTGAATGAATCTTTATTTCAATTAAAAATGTTTGCATTTTTGCTATTTTTATTGGAACAGAACATGAAGTACGATTGAGGTTTTCACATATACGTCGGAAGAGAATAGTGTGTAGAATCAAAATGTACGAGTTATCATGACTGAAACTAAACAACTAACAAAAATTCAGTGCTGCACTTTCATGGTAGTCAAGACTTTTGACGAAGATCGCAGAAGAAGATTGTTGCTGTAACTGACACCACTTGTTTCTTTTCCTTGAAAATTATTTTCCTTGTTAACCTAAAGTTTAATTTAAACAGCAACAGTTTATGTTTGTTTTTCCCTCATACTTTATTTCTGTGGATGCCTTCGGTGAATAATTATCATGTTCATTACCAACCCAAACTGTGACTCACATATCGATAAGCATCATCCAATCAGATCCATCCATCTTCTATACTTACAGGTGTATGAAACTCCTTTTGCACAATGTCTATTTGAACTATTCTCCCTACTTTCTTCACTCCTTCCAGCCCATGCCCAGCTTTACACACATGCTCAACTCATGGTACGATGTGCGACACCCCAATGTCAAGATTCTCTCCTTGACAGCCGCGCTTAAGAATAAATAAGTCCCTCTCTCCGTCCACTCCCTTCCTCCTTATTCTCTCTTTTTCTTCATTTCCCCCTCTCTACAGTATTGAGTCAGTCTGTGAGGAATAGCTGTTTTAGGAACAGTCCTATTGATGTGTGTGTGTGTGTGTGTGTGTGCATGTTGCGTGTGCATGCATGCGTGTCTGCATGCACAATGTGAAGCACCCAGCTGAAGGATTGGGGATAGATGTCCTTATTGGATATGAGCTGGCTACTCCGTGGCTCTGCATTAAATTTGTATTGAATAGGAAATTAATGAATGGATAATTTCATTGATGTTTCTGGTATTGAACATATAAACAAAATGTTCTTTTGAAGCATTGTGTGAGTGCTGCACCCCAGAGGGAGGGGCCGGTCCCAGTTGTGCTTAAGAAAGTATAAGTCTATGTTAAGTCCATAGTGTATTGGAAAAGAGAGCGAATGGATCGATGGCAACTTGGTGCTTGAGTCACACTTTAATGGTATTATTTTCTTTCAGATTCCTGTCCTCCCATATCCATCTCAACACTGCAGTGACAGATTTGATATGTATTACAGACATTGTCATGAAGAACGATTTGAATTTATTGAACAGTTTCAAAAAGGAATTTGCTCAGCTTTTATTAATAGACCCATACGGACCACGAGGGGGATGTAGTTATAGTTCAGTATTTGACAAAGGAACTGTTTTTTTTCTGTTTTTCTCTAACTTTTTTTTTTTTCCTTTGTAAAAGCTCTGATGCTTTTTTTGTGTTGCTTAAATCAATGCTGCTGCTGCTGCTTGGAAGTCTTCAGAATCAAACACGTACAACTTTCTCAAAGTGGAGATAGACTGTTTCTTTCACTGTGAGACGGATGGGAACAGATCAAAGAGATGACGGATGGCGAGTGGAGGAAACTTGTTTAATTAAAATGAAGCGATGAAGGGGGGGGGGATAGAGGGGTGTTCTTTGATGCGTGTTCTGGATGCACCGTATATGTTATGCAGTTATTACAGAGGATTTTTGTTTAAGAGGTTCCAGCAGAGGGTGGGACAGGAGGAGGTGTTGCAGACGCAGGGAAGGAGAGTAGGAAGGGGTGAGCTTGATGAAGTTTCTGATTATCCAACCTCCTCTGGCACTGGGAAGAATTACTGAATGCCATTTGGGTCAGTGCTCTTTATGGAACTACATTTATGAAATACATCTCTCCCCCACTTTCTTTCACTCTTTTCGTCTCTCCCTCTTTGTAACTCTCCCTTCCTCCCTCCCTCTCCTCTAATTGGAGATGCAATAAAGGTGTGTGGGGTCAGTGGTTCTTCAAGGTGAGGCCGCGTGTGTCTCACTCTCTCTAATGTTCTCCTCCAGACTCACATGCAACTGACAAAGTATAGTGCCCGTCGCCCTAATCTCACATTTTCTGCCCCGCTCACAGAAACCACAGGCCTGAAGGCGTCGTCACGGGCCTCCGATAACTTAACGTGTGCTGCTCGTCTCATCTGCGGCAGCTTCCTCGCTGTAATATATGGAGCTATCAGTCGGCGGTTGGATACTGACTGCCCTGCCCTCCTCTCTCAACTCTGCTCCGTGTCCTTGTGCCAGCCTGTTAAGCCAGAGGGCACGCTGTGGGGGAATCACACACGCAACTCTGCCAAGACACCCAGCGGGACAGGCCCTGCCAAGGGTGCCAAGGCCTCGGGAGAGAGGAGGGGAAAAAAAAAAGGGAGGATGTGAAGAGAAGTGTGGGGCTGATTTGAAATTTTGGTGTGAATGAATAAAAATGAAGAAATCAACTCAAAACCAGAGAAGAATCAGACTGAGAAGTTAGATGTAAGAAGGGAACGTAGATCAGAAGGAAAATACTTTGACTCTGTTTTTTTCAGGTCTTCTTGGATTGTGCGTTTTGTTTTTTAAGCTCCCGAGCAGTTGGAAAGGCTGAAGTTTCACTCTGATATCGAGGCTCTTTGTGTGAGGAGCGCGCTGTCTGCCAGTACCGTTTCCCGCCAGTAGGGGTCATTGTAGTTCAACTGACTGAGCAGAGAAGCCCGGTCGGCGCGTGTTGAAGCTGCGGGACAGAGCTGCGGTCCATTTCCACTCCCAGATCTGTTGGCCCACAAAGTATGGAATTAAAAATGTCTTTTCAATCAAATATTTTTTTTCTTTTCTGAGAGTAGCATCAATTTAAATGAACAGTTTTCTGAAGTGCAGAGAAAATTTCACTGAAGTATTGCTGGTAATGTACTGAACTCAGAAGGTTTTCTGATGCAAATGTGGTCGTTTCTTATTTGTGGCGAAATTCAAAAAGTTGGGAAATAAGTTTGAGGATCGCTCCTTAAACAAGACACTAAGACTTTTGCTTCACCTGCCAGCTGAGCCTAATTGATTTTGCAGGAGCTGGTAATTTATTGTCCAGGATGCAGCGGCTGATGCAAAAAGCCCCTGCCTCCAGGTGTTGTTCCAAACACTATTGTTGAGAAATAATTGCTGTCTTTTCTCTTTAAAAGGTGTCCTCTTTCACCAGAAGAGACAGACTCTCATTCCCTCTTCATGTATGCTTGTGTGCATTTGCCTGAAGCAGCCACACAACTCACAGCTCAATCTGCAGGCGTTCAGTTTTTTTTTTTTTTTTTTTTAAATTTGGTCAAAGAATAAGAAATAATATCCAGAGATTTCGATTTTTTAAATTCTCATAAATGCTTTTAATTTGGTGTTTGCTGAACTCAGTTCTCATTTGAAACTCTCAGTCTCCTCCCTTAATCTGTGTATACAAATTAAGCATGCCATTACTGCCACTGACCTCCAGTAGATGAATATTAGATGAAGCAGCAGCCAATAAGCGCATACCTGAGTTCAGGACAGCAACGATTTTAATGACAGCAAGCAGCCATTAACAGTATATCTGAAAATAGACAGAGTATTTTCCATAGATCATTAATGACGGAAAATCTATCCTTCTTTCCCTTCCCTCTTTCCTCAATGTATGTGTCTTTTCTCTTTTCTTTATATTATTTCCATCTGTTCATTGTTTATTTTTTTTTGCTTGTGCTGTGTATGTTTTTCACTTGGGTTTGCTGCAGGTTCCTGCAGGAGGCAATGGCCTTACAAGGCTCTCTATTAAAATGCACCAGATATTTGAATAGAGCCAGCTAATGTCTGTTTAGTATATAATCCACGTCCCCTCCTCCCATATTCCTTGTTATTCTAGTTTAGTGCTGTAATCAAGCAGGGCTTGCCAATAAAGTTTATTGTACGGAGCTAAGTGTCAATATCACACACACACCCAGGGCAGAGAGGTCCCTTTAATTAGAAAAGGAGAGCAAGGAAGCTGTGTGTGTGTGTGTGTGTGTGTGTGTGTGTGTGTGTGTGTGTGTGTGTGTGTGTGTGTGTGTGTGTGTGTGTGTGTGTGTGTGTGTGTGTGTGTGTCTTTGAATACCTACATCTGTGTTTGTGTGTGTGTTTATATGTATGTTTGGATTTGTGTGTTGATTCTAACCATCACGGACTGTAAATGCCACTCAGCATTAATCGTCGGTCCAATCTTTGTAAGAGTGACAATGTGTGTATGAATAAAAAATGTGACACTGGGGGAAAAAAAAAAAGCATAAATGTGACACCAACATCAAAAATTTAACTGCTTTTATGAAGAAATCAATTCTAGCTTTACATGACTATCGAACGTAGATGTTTTGAATCTATGTTGACTCTGAACAAACAATAATCCCTGCGATATGAAATATTGATTACTTACTCCCTCTCTGTGGGGCTTTATTAAAGGTACAATTGTAAAGGTCTTTATGATGATGGGAGAAAACTTTCCCAACTATGGTATACCACCCCAGGTGAATGCAGCCACTTGCTTCTTACAGATGATCCTCATTCAAGATATATATCAACCTTTTTCCTGTAGTGTGATCCATACTATTATGAATAAAATATGTCAATGATTCCATCTGTACTTAATCCAGAGCGTTTTCCTTTCGTTCCTTGAGTAGAAACCGGTTTTCATTTTTCTCCCCGGCTTGATATCCCTCCCTCTACTCTCCTATTTTCCTATTAGGCCACTTACCAACACCCTGGTTAATATGTAGAATCGTATTACTGATATGAATTCTTTGATAAAAGACAATTTGAGCAAAAGCAAAATTGAAAACACCTCCCACCCCTAAACACAGAGTCCCACGGTGATGAGAGGTGGGCTCGTCGCTTCAATCAAATAGTAAAACACAAAACCATTTCCCATTACAATGCGAAGAGATTAAAGACAGATTAAACGTACTGTATGGGTGCTGGGGCCTATGCCAACCGCCGATAGCCGTGCAGTCTGACAGGGAGAGGAGAAGATGAGGAGATGATGAGACCCGAGGAAAAAAAAAAAAAAAGGAACAACAAGGAGAGGAGAAGAAGAGCAGAGGAGAAAAGAGAGGAGGAGAGGAGAGGGAAGAAGGGAGGTGAGGGGTAAATGGGTGATGCAGTGAGTGAGAGCAGATGGAGGAGTAATTTGCGTGGGATGTGGTAGATGGGGGAAACATGGCTGTGTGTCAGTGCTGAGCGATGCCTCCCGTTCTGAAAGAAATCAATTTGGGGCGGGACGGGGACGCCGCGCATACAATAATTGAATATTACTGCTTACTATCTCCTTCACATGCAACTGCTCGGCTCTGCACTGCGAACTGTGTGGAGAAGTGAATTAGACTGTGGAGTGGGAGATAGGGGTTAGGGCAAACGTATTGAAGAGGTTCAAGTACCGTACAGATAATAAGTTGATACTCTCAATAATCTCTTCAAGTCAGAACATGATTGAAAAGAGGAGCTGCATCGGTGTGACACTCTATCTCTGCGTCTATCCGGCTGCTCGCCCTCTCCTCGCTTGTCGTTGGCGTGTCTGGGCCGTCTGTCTGCGTCGCCTCTGACCTGATCAGATCCGTCAATTCTGTCTGGGGCCGCATGGCGCGATCGATAATCACAACTGTTAATCAATCAGCTTTTAAATAAGCATCGACCCTCCCTACAAGGTTAGCCCCGTTTATCGGTTTACATTAGGCTAAGTAACACAATCAACTGGTCATAAGAGGGGATGTGTCTTTGAAAGATCAGAAGAAAAGTTGTGCGGGCTGCGCAGCATCTCTCAGTCAGCAAAAAGAGGAGTTCGTCTGGATCAAAGTGTGCATTGGAGACACAGCGGTTCATTCCAGAATATAAACTCGCACTGCAAACTGTACAGCAATCTGCAATGGCAAGTTTTAGTGGATTACAATATTTCGGTTTGCATAATTTATTTTTCAACTTTATATTTACTGTGTCTTAAATTATGCCTGGTGAAAAGTCCTGCAGAAAGTGTACTTGGCACCAGAATGCACCCGATTGCATCTGACTTGAAATTGCCCTGCGTACGAACGAAGAAGAAATGAACGGAACATAAAACCCCACCTGTGGTAAGAAGTTTTCTATTACCAAGGCTCACAATTAGTCCCAAATTGATTAAATCTAAGTTAATTCAATCTTTAATTTGTGCCTTATTTCCACACGGTTCCTCTGTACAAACACTCATTAATTCTTTGAAATTATATCAGACTGTTCTGTTACAATATCATTTAATCATCTCCGAACATAATCATCATCCATATATCATAATGGATGATCAGGAAATATTTAATTAGGATAATTACTTATTAATCCACCAAAGGAGCTTTTTGTTGGAAGGTGCCTTGCAGATTGTTTGCGCGTTGTGTGTGTGTGTGTGTTTCTGTGCGTGTGTGGAAACCCATGTGTGCGTCTGTTTGTGTGTTGGTGTGTTCTTCATATGCATGCAGCCTGGTCTGGGCAATATTCGTCACTGTCTGATTTACTGTAGTGAGGTTGCCATAGTAGGCCGGGATCCACTGCATTTATCTCCATTTCTTAATGGTATTTCAACAGCTCCTACACCATTGGCTGTTTCTCATTTTAATGACTGGAGAAATGACTCTGTGTGTGTGTGTGTGTGTGTGTGTGTGTGTGTGTGTGTGTGTGTGTAGCATGCAGAGATAGAGCTGAGCTACCTGGGCGGCTGTTTGTAAAGACAAAAAACAACATCAACAATATTTTTTTTTTTTTTGCCTGAGTGGGAGTTCTGATTGATGCGGTAGTGACTGGTGGCCATTGAAGTGACTACTGTTACACTGGTTGATGTGATTGAAATTGGGTTTCACTTCTACCCTCCTCACACAGACGACTCCCTCCTCCTCCCCCTCCTCCTCCTCCTCCTCAAACACAAAGATGGTAACTACAAGATCTGACAATTACAAGAGGGGCTTTTAATCAATCTGGATGCAGCTCGGAGGGCCAAGTGATGGCAGGGGAGGAAGAAAAGGAGTGATTACTACTTCTCAATCTCCATCGCCTGTTTTCTCTGCCTGCCTCATTCTCTCTCTTGTACTTTTGCTTCTTTACGTGGTCCATCCCATGTGGTTTCAGCCACGAACTGTTTAAACAACCACTCTCTCCACTTCCCTGTCTTTCTTCTCCAGTTTTCTTCCCCTCCCTCCTCGCTCTTCATGTTTGACTATTAGCTGACATGCTCACAGGGAGCATCGCTCATCTCCCCAATTTCTCCTCCTCTTGCCTTGCGCCCACCCCTCTCCTCCTCCTTCTCACTTCTTTCTCCTGCTCCATGTGTAACTATTAGCAGACATGCTCTCAGGGAGTCTGATAAATATTTTAGCAGCCACGGGGAGGGGCTCCAATCCTCTTCCTCAGCTTCCAACACAACTAATGGACCAGAGTCGGTGGTTTCCTCTTCACAACTTTACATTGGGCGGTGGTAGACGGTGCACACTGTGACACCAGACTCTGCTTTGTTTGGTTTGTACGGGCTCCAGCCGGTACAGGCCCAGAGCACTGATACACTCGCAGAGTGAACTCTGGTGATTTAGACTGTAGAGTAAGGCGGTGTGAAACAGGTAGTAGCTTTTTAACGCTTTTAATGTTAAACACTGTTGATGACGGTGTGAAAGATCATCACTTGATTCTTGTCTCAGTAATTTTCTTATGTAGTACCTCCAATTTTTAGGTTTTTGGTAGAATTGTGAAGGAAGACAAGACTCAGACTTCACTGTCTTGAAACAAAACTAATGCTTCTTCTTCTTCTTTAATGAATATAGTGAGACTTTTATTTAATACTGTACAGTATTTTTTGTATCCTCACAGGGTTCTGTTTCCTTTCTATTTCCGACTGAAGTCAAAACATGTCCTTTTCAAGGTTACTTAAAGGTGCATCAAAACTGACGTGACTGTTGCTGGTTCTGATGAGGCCAGTCGAGGTGAAAGAGTCGGCTCAGTCCACCTCAGATCATTGGAACCGGGATACATTTTGGTGTCAAACTGTCAGACAGAAATGTCGAGGCATGACCTTGGACTGTGGACCTGCCTGACTTTCCTGAGTTTAGCCTGAGAAAACATGCAGAGAAACAGAACAGAGTGTGTGCTCACTAAAGCCTTGGACTTGCTTTTCTGGTTGCTTCCGATATCTTTTTGCCTTTCACACCTTCCCTCTGTCTTTCTGTGAGGTACAGTATACACTGTCTATGTGAGAGCTTTTAGTGTGTGTGTGTGTGTGCGCGCGTGTGTGTATGTGTGTGTGTGTGTGTGTGTGTGTGCGCACACTAATCTTTAGATGAGGGGCTGGTGGTTAAATCATGATGCATAGTCCAGGGCTGCTCTGGCCACTGTCATTAATCAGTACAGGGGCGGGGGACGTATCTGCTTTTTATCCATCTCTTAAATCAGTCACTGCAGCTATCGGCAGCCCTCCCTTCTCTCCCCCCCACCTCCCCTCCATCTCCTCCCTGTCCCCCAGACCCCCTCCCCCCACGGGCCGCTGATTGAAGTGGCATTGTTTGGGAGACAAGCGGCGCTCAATCAATAGGCAGTCTCACTAAATTACCGTTTGCATGAAAAATGAAGGGCCGCCCAACCTGACTCCATTCAAGTGTGTGTTTGTGTGTGGGTGTGTGTGCGCGTGTGAGTCTGAGTGTTTTTGCGCGTGTGTGTGTGTGTGAGAGAGAGTAGATTGGTGCGGCAGATAGAAATGTGTGCATGGGACACACTGTTGGGAAGCGAACAGTGTGTGTGTGTTTGTCAGGGGACAGAAAAGACAAAGTGGGCAGGTGATAGAAGCAGGATGTGTCTCTTTCTGCTTCAGCATAAAATCTTTGGAAGACCACCTACAGCTGCACAGGGACGAAGCGGAAACCGGGGGCTCTGGGTTTCCTGGTCATGTATTGATCATAGCTTGTTAGGACTTTTGCTGTGGGCCAACACCGTGAACCTCACCCTTCAACTTTATCTTTCGCCCTCACCCCCGAATGACCTCCTGCACTTCTTATTTACTCGTAATTCCTCCGTTGCTCCCCTGGAAGAAAGCCGCGATGGGCTTTTGATTTCTGTGTGTGAGCTTGAACGCATGTATAAATCCAATGTTGGAAAAAAGGAGACTTTCCGTTTGCTTGGCTGAGTGTTTGTGTGTGAGTTTGGATGACCAAGGTAGGCTGGAGTCAGGTCTCAGCCTCTCTGCCTGTTTTTGCTCCGCCCTGACCTCTGGCTATTAATCATCTCTAGATCTGTGTTTACCCTCAGTTCAGCTCTCCAGCACACAGGCACCTAGAGGGGCAATTAGAGAGGAACCACCGCCCCAGTGCAGAGGATTGCCCCCCCTTTTGGTCACACACAAACACATACACACACACACACACACACACACACACACACACACACACACACACACACACTCGCCCAGCAAGCCTCCGAGAAGCAGGACTGAGCCTCACCCGACTCGCCAGCTGTAATGCTTTTATTTACTTTAAAAGCATACTGCTGTTAATACAAGTGGCACATCACAAAGCTGCCATTATATTTGTATGGGAGAGAGTTTGCACATCTTTTTGTTCAAGTGTGTGTGTGTATGTATTCGTGCGTGTGTGTGTGTGTGTGTGTGTGTGTACATGTGCGCACATGTCTCCCACCCCCACAGGGCATACCAAACATGCATTAGTATAAGTTGCGCAGGCTGAGTCTCATCCAGTGTACATATGGTAATGGATGGTGTGTGTGGAACATGTCAGCCACCTCATCATGTAAAAGCCTCCGTGTACAGGAGGGAGCAGAGAGGGCTGGCAGGTAGGCATTAGGCAATATAATGGCCTCTATTTTTACACTGTGGAACACAGTTGAAGAGGCGACGCTTATGAAGCTTTCAAAAAAGCAGACACGCAAGTGGGGGGGTGTTATAAGTGGGAAAGTGAGAGAATAAAGCTGCTTTTCAAATCATCTGACTGTTGGACCCGTTTGTCTGTGTGCTGGTGTGTCTGCGAACAAGTGCATGTGCAAATGTGCATTTTTCTGTATGGGCACCTATTTGTGTCTGTTTTTATTTTTTAAAACCTCAGAAAAAGCAGTGTATTTCTGATGTGTAATCCATGTTATTTTATAATATCTGATTGATCAGAGGAGTGGAAAGAGAGTCTTCCTAATGATCTTTTCCCAACAGTTGGATTGTGGGGCTTCCCTCATACATTTTTTTGGAAAAATCACCATTAATAAAAAATTATGGACCCAAAAGGTTCCTGTCCTATTCATAAACTATTCATCATATTTTGTAACATACCTGCCTTATTTAGGAACTGTTCAATCCAGGAATAGCACATAATGGCAGAAGAGTTTTTGAATATTGTCATAAAATTGAATGGTCTCATAGTGAAGGTTTATATGTTACACCATGGTAATAATCCTCTTTTACCAGCAGGGAGTTGGAGCCTATCCCACCCAGAGACAGTCCCTCAAAAACTCACAAATACTTTATGCATAGTACATTAAACTCATAAATATCCTAACAAGAATGTCTTTGAATTACGAGAAAAAGTCAGAATATTTGTAGATATATCTTCATATGGAGATCTGAACCTGGACCTGAACCTTGCTTTCTTCTTCTTTTTTTTATTTTATTTTATTTTTTTATTAAACCCATGTTCCTTAGGGTATAAATCGATTGGTTTCCTGATGAAGAACATATGAAGAACATCTTCGGCCCATGCGCTGCTCATTGTGTGCAGGTTTTTTCCACTGTGACCTTGGAAACATGCCGATGCACCTTGGCTTTAAAACCATGAGGTTGAGAGCATTAAAACAGATCACCACCCTCTGCTGACTTCTTCCATCGCCACCAAAATGTTTCCTTGAACTATTTCATTTAGTTTTAGCACATTCTCACTCACCTGCATAGCTTGACCCATGTCTTCCTGTTGGAGGGGAGAGTACCGGGGTCTTGTACTGAGTGGATGTAGGCCTGTCCTGGGCCCAGGGAGGTACTTAATCTCTGTGTGTATGACATGTGTGAGCTCAGGGTATTGTACTGTATGTTTCCCTCTCACTCAGCTGTACTTAATGTAGCCCATAAAGGCTACACAACAATAAGCTACGCCTGGCACTCAGGCCACCATTCCGCACTACACTAGCCCGCTGAGCAGGATAAATGACTCCTATAAACCTGTCACACACACACACACACACGCACACACACACTGGGGCGTGCACAGACTATGGAAGCTCATCTGACTGGCTGTGGAGGATCTGCCGTGGTTCTCGGTGTGGTTGTGTGAAGTTTGTTTCACTCCGTGCAGCAGTGTGCGGTAATAACCGGAGCAGCGCTCATAAAGCCTGCGGTGAGAAATATGGATGGAAAAAGCCCTCTTGTTATCTGGAATCCTCGCACTCCGAACATATTAATGGAGTTGTAGCATTCCTGTGATGGTTTCATGATGCATTTGTGCATCCGTCAGAACTGATGCAGTCTCTTTCTGTTTTCTTCACCCCGGCCGAGTGTTTAATCAGCGGCTTAAGACAAATCCAACTTTCCCGATGTCCTGGACTTCCCTCTACATCTCACCCAAGAAGACTGATCTACATTAAAAGGGGATGAAATAGCCCTTACATGTGATGGCTAGCCATAGTGTTCATAAATGAATGCCATTTAAAATCCATAAAACTGTTATTCTGCATAATACCTTATGAATATATGTGTGCACGGGAAGCAGTTAAGCTGTGGTGGGTGTGTGTGGCCTTCGATAGATGGCCTGGGAAAATGTTCAGGTGTGTGTGTGTGTGTTTGTTTGTTGTCTTTTCTGAGCAAGTTTGCACATCTCGCCCTGTGTCCGACATTACATACCAATATCACGAGTATCTGAGAGGATTCTTTATTAAAACACCCACTAATCATCCCGACTGAGAGCGTCGTAGTGGGAGCACTGAAGGAGCTATTAGTCTATTTATGGATCCGGCGTGGTGTTTATCAGTCACACACCGACTGTGACACAGACAGCATCATCTGGCCCCTCGTGTTGGTTTTAATGATTTTCCTGTTAAAGATGTCAGTGTCATGTTGCTTTTGTTATTTTCACAGTCGTCCTAGCAACCGCAGATGAAAACGGCGCACGCCGGTTTAGTGGCGCCCAACTTGATTTTGATAAAAATGTAAATGTGATGTAAATCCTAATATTTATTCTTTCACTTAAAAAGAGGGAAATGAAAAAGGCTAAACACATTATCTCTGTATTTTTTATGTCTTGCCTATTTTGGCACCAGCCGTGGTATTCATAAATAAACCACATAGATAATAGTCGTCGACGAGAAATCCATTTTCATTCTTGATATTTATTCAAGCAGTTCCCTCCTGTGTTTATACAATCCAGAGTATTAAAAGATTGATTCAATTTTATGTTTTGGAATAAAATGCAAACAAAAACAGATGCTTGTGTCTTCCCCCCCCCCCCCCACCCGTTCCAAGCTGAGGAGGTATTGTGGTTTATGTAAACCATAGAGCTCTGAGCTCTATTCTGGGCCTGGAGCTTCCCAGAAAGACAGAAAGAGGAGGCAGGGATGGTGAAGGTAGACTGCTGCGCTTTACAGCAGGAATACTGTGTGGGTGAGAGCAAAAGGCTTAAAGATGTTGTCTGTCTGCAGCTTGGTTCAGCTTCCATAATATGACCTGATTTTAGTTACTATAATGGGTTTGTGCACCAACCTACTGAGCAGCCTACAAGGTAGACGGTGGCGTTCTGCGACAAAATCTGAATTCCTGCTTTGCCGTTCATCCATCCATCCATCCATCCATCCATCCATCCATCCATCCATCCATCCATCCATCCGAGAGTGCTCGCCGCTACTCCACCATGTGGCCCCAATTAGTACTATTCTGAGAATTCATGCTTTATTTGGCGAAGCAACTATGAAACTCTCACAAAATGCTTTTTTTTTTTGTTGGTTTTTTTACTTGTAGGGGATTTTGTTCAACAATCAGGATTTTTTTGCATGCTTGCTTTTATGTCTTGAAGAAATAATTTAAGGATCTATTGTGTTTCCACGAGCTTTATAAAAGCAATGAGACTAGAATCATTTTACAACTTTGAAGGATAAGACGATCTCCTTCACAGTGTGTTTTTGATGACTTGTCAGAGCGGCCATACAAAGTGGGTCTCAACGCTCATCGGAGTTAACATTTCAGCCTCATGCTGATATGAAAATTTGCCAATCTCAGGTAGAAAAAAAGGGAATAATTCTTCAAAATCACAATTTTTGAAGGGCCTTGTAAACTTGATAGAAAATGCAGATCATTCAGATTTTTTGTGAAGCACCACCTCTGACTAAATATTGCAGTTTTAGTTTCCCTGTGCTTCCTTTGATAATTTGTCATTTCAGTTTTTTTGGTCAGCCACTAAAATAATGCATTTGCACCTTCATGATGACTGAGCTGGAACCATGATGCTTCTTGATATTGAGGACTGTCATCCAGAGACAGAGTCATTACTGAGCACTAATTAAAGGCGGGTTCTCTGTCCTGTGTGGCTGGATGCTCGATGCTGGGACAGACGCTCGGGTGTCCTCACTGGGTGGAGGGGGAGGGGAGCCCTGGAAGGTGGGTTGAGTTTTACATGGCTGCGGATATACGAGGGGGGGGGGGGGGGGGATTGGTATCCAGACAAGGGAGCAGTCAAAGCATCCTTCGTGTAATTTAAATGCAATTATGCATTCCCCCACCCCGCTCCTTCATGGCTCGCGGTGCGAGGGTGAATAGCAGGGGCGGATCTTCATCTCGTCCTGCCAGGGAACCAGTGTTTCTGTCTGAGAGCCTGGCTCCTGTCTTGGATCCAGTCACCTGCTCCTCTTATTATTGGACATTATTCCACTGGCAGAGCAGAAAGGAAGAGAGGAGGGGAACTTTAATAGCACACCTGAATGGAGGGTGTCATATAATCAATGCATACAGGCCTGCATTACAGGCTGTCAGTGAGACTCCATCACACACCAGCAGAGAGGAGGAGGGAGAATGGGATATTAACTCTTGTGAAAGGAGGGATGGGTATCAGTGGCCTGAAATTAAATGGCTTGCTCTGAAGGAGATGAGGCCAGAAATGAGGCGCACGTTTGAGCTGGAGTTTTAACGTGCGTGTTTTGCACAATATTTGCCTCTTTGCTTCACTTCTGCGGCCGTCGATTTGCCCATTGTCTTCGCTTTCTGTCACCTCTCACTCCTTCCACACGGTCTCAGTGATGATATGATCAGAACGGCCGGTTTTCACTGTGTCTATACATCCAGCTCGAACTTCCTCAAACAGAACTTCCTTTAAGAAGTTTTCTGTTTTTATGCCTGTGTGTGTATTCAACTGCTGTCGTCAGCAGACTGTAATCCCTCTGAGCCTTCCCTCTGTGTGTGTGTGTGTGTGTGTTCTTTTTTTTTTTTTTTCTGATTTGGAAAATGCTGGACTGCATGTTTATGTGTGTCTGTGTGTGTGAGATGTTCAGCGGAATGCCCTTTGATACAGAGAGAGTTATAGAAATGCAATTTCCTCCCTTTCTGTGTATGTGTGTATTCATGTTGGGTTTATTAGAATATGAAAGTGTTGCGCCGCGGTGCCACGGTTAGCCTCTTCCTCCGGCTGCTCTCGCTCTTCCTCGCTTCCCTCGTTCTCGGGCCTCCGCGGTCTCTCCGGCTGGCTCATGCATTAGAGATGAGGGGCTGGAGAGAAGAGGGAGACCAACACCAGGGGAGTCCAGCAGCTTACACCAGGAAGCTCGCCATTATAAACAGGATCAACACGCCTCGCATATCAGACACTTTCAAGTCTGTGTGTGTGTGTGTGTGTGTGTGTGTGTGTGTGTGTGTGTGTGTGTGTGTGTGTGTGTGTGTGTGTGTGTGTGTGTGTGTGTGTGTGTGTGTGTGTGTGTGTGTGTCTCAATGTGAAGGGGAGGTGGTAGGAAATTAATGTATATTTTAAAGTTTTTAAAATTGTACTTACTTTATATGCATTTTTCCTAATGTTGAAAGTTGATACTTACAGTGTAAAACATCACCACTGACTGTATCATATGGAGTGATTTTAGAATCGTAAGACGACAAAGTCAAATGTCTTCTCTTTTTAAAACTCTGCGCCTCCCTCTCTTTCTGTCTCATTTGCTCATTTACATCCCGTAACTTTTATTTCGTGCCCCTTGTTCATTGAGCTGTTTGAGAATGATAGAGAGGTGAGCTCCTGTTCCAGTCAGGTACTCGGGACAGAGGGTTTTCTTGTTCGGGGTCTTCCCCACGGAAAAGGACGGGCGAGAGAAAGCGGAGAAAAGCTGGTCGCCCCTGGGGCCGCGGCTCTGTTTTCCCGTCAGCGGGCTGGGATGAGGTCAGCTCTGGGGTGATCTGCGCGGTGGCACAGCCCGGATCTATAAGAGCGAAAACCACATCTTCTCTTTTATTACATCTGGAACTTTGCCATTTTGTCTTTTCGGTTTATGACATTTATAGTGATTGACTGTGTCTGGATACCCAAGCTTTTTGTTTTTATTGAACCTTGATACTTTACGACTTTAAGCAGATGGACACGGGACCCTAAACCAGTCTGCTATATACAGTGCAGAGCTATTCAACTGATGTCCCAAATGATGTGTAATTGCAACAAAAAAGCACATTTTACTTGTGCTTGTTTTGTTATTAGAAACATCGATCTCCTAGTTAGTTGTCAGGCATGTTCCATTACGTGCCTTTAAATCACCAAACCCTTTTCCGAATGCAAATGTCCCTGTTTCAATCAAGTATCGACACTGAAAGCTTCTTCAATGAGAAGTAGAAAGAAAAATAAGATACTGCAGTTTTTTTGTTTTGATGCACTTTGCTTATGAAGAGTAGAAAGAAGCATTCAGTTATGTGCAACTATTATCTACACACATTTTTAAAGCAGAGTCTCTTTTATGAGTTAGTTTTTTTTAAACCTGCCATCCTGACATAATTGTCAAAATCAGATATAAGGTTGTCAAAAACATTTTCTATCTAGAGCAGCAAATAGCAGCATAATGAGAAAATTGCCTTCCTTGACTTATTTAATCATCCACAGACTGATAGAGATTTTTCCTGCTCATTCTACTGCGTGTATCTGCATTGGCAGATGTGTCCAGATATTTTGGAATTGTTGGCTCATGTGGTCATCGTGCATAGTGAGCACAATTATATGGTTTTGGCTGCAAGCGGACTCGGGCAGGAACCCAAATTTGCATCACACAGCTAGGCTGTTGTGAACTCTTAGTCTTGCATAATGCAAAGCTTCACATTTGGTTTTACTTTGTGCTTTATGCTCCATACCACTGATTTTAGAAAACGTTGTTTGACACAATATAAAAAAACTACAGTCTATTTAAATTTCCGTTTTTCATTTTAATGCATTCAAGTGAGACTGCTTTGATGTTCAAATTTGAAGGATCTGTGCGTTCGCCTGTTCAATTGTGTGAAAGAAAACCCCCAATCATCAATGTTGATCTTTAGTATTTGCATTGTTGTGTTTTCAATTCAAATTCTAATTCAAAAAAGTTTATTTGTCCTCGAGGGACAAGTGAAGGCACACAAGCAAGAGTGTGCAAATCAGCAAATCAAGAAATAAAGAGTAAATTTAAAAAAATTCAATAAAATGAAATAAAAAAAAGAATGTGTATATTGAGTTTATAGGAAAAGTATTCTTAGTGTATTAACAGAGCTATGAGCCATTACTAAAGGCAGGCAATGCAACAGTGCAGTGGATTAATAATGATTCAAAAAATGATATTAGTAAATGTCGATAAAAATGCATCTGAAAGAGAGGGAGTCATACTTCTAAACTGTTTTTTCGCAGCTTTGAAAGTTTTAGTGTGTGTGTGTTTTGTTTTTTTTTTTTGGCAGGGAGCTACAATTAATTTTACTTGTTGTGTTTTCCACCTTCACATATCACTTTTCATTTTCTAATCACTGACCTCTCACAGTCGGTATGGGGTGGTCCCTCTACAGCCCCACCCCGCTGGCCAGGGGCTAATGTTCACGAGGCCCCCATCTAGACAGGGGCTCTTCTCTGGCCTTTGACCCCAGCCTCCCCCCTCCCTCACCTGGGTCAGCCCACGGAGGACAGAGCCTGGGAGAAGATTAATGGAACTGACTATTGGTGCAGGTGTGTGTGTGTGTGTGTCTGTGTGGGGCAGTGGGACAAAAAGAGGAAATACACAGTAGCTTGGAAAAAAAAACCCAAAAACATACTTCACACTGGAATCTACAACTAAAGCTTTTGATAATCTAGATTTAGAAATTTTAAAAAGTACTTCCTCTTCTGTAATTTAAATTTCTAAGATATTCCTCCTGACGGTATTGTGATTAGGGAGAGACTTTGTGTATAGGTAAACTTATTTGTGTAATTGCTATTCTTTAGCTACATGTATTCTCATTATTTGTAAGGTGATTATACAGGTGCACAGGACTCTCTCTCCCTCTCTCTCTCTCTCTCTCTCTCTCTCTCTCTCTCTCTCTCTCTGTCTGTGAAGAGTGCTGTTTCAGCAAGGTCTTCTGTTCATTCTCAAGGTGTCCTCCGCGCCGGCTCTTTTCTGAAGGCCCTTTTAATGGATTGGCCTGATATACCTTCCAAATGGAGCACTTTGAGCGTTAATTCGCTTTCTGATAAAGATCCCCCCTTTTTACCTTCCCTTTCTATAAGTCTTCTCCCCGATATGAAGTACACAAGGAAGGGCAGATGAGCACAAAATCCTCTCTCTGTGTCAGGCCGGGTGGGAAAATGGACTGGGGTGAAAAAGAATCAATTGGATCCCCATTCATGTGTTAGTGGGGTGGAATGAGGAGAGTGTATTGTGCAGAATGGCTGGAGGTTGTCTCTCTACCTCCCTCGCTCTCCTGCCTCCACAGACTGGCCCAGTGTCTGGGGGGGAAATTGGAGCCTTTCTGACGGCTTTGTGGCGACAGCAGGGGTTATCGCCGGGATCTGGCCATTGGCAGGTATAGCTGTCAAAGCTGTCACTACCTCTGAACTCAGGAGCATGCCTGCACACACACAGTGTGTGTGTGTGTGTGCACCCACGGATGAAAACACACACACAGGCAGGGGCATGCTTCAAACCCAGCCAGTACGCAAATAGTACACACACACAAACAAATGAAAACATGCGCGCACAGACAGCCAAAAAGCATCTAAATTATGGAAGTATGCTGTATAAGATAAGCGCTACATTTTTGGACAACCTATTACCGCTCCAAAGCTCATTCAGCCCGTTAACCCTCGGCGTGCCGGAGTCCCACGCTGCACTTTGGCAGCTCCTGAAGGAGCACAATGGAGGTGGTTTGACCTGTTTGCCCACTCAAGTGTGACATTATTGTGCCGTATTTGCCAGCCGGACTTGAAAACTTCCTTTGCTCAAACTACAAATTAAACATCATGTCTCTACACAAGTGCTTACATGGTCAGATTTTTATGAATAACTTCCCACCAGCCTTCATTACCCATCTCTGCAGGAAAGTACTGTGTCTACTGGCCCTCTGATGCAATGTGGTGTGCTCGAAGCCTCTGATTCTTCAAACACTTTCTCTTGCGCTCGATTATTTATTTATTTTTTCTGTCATTGACTGAGTGGGAGCAGCGCTTTGAGCAGTTTGTGTTTCTTTGTTCATCACTGGAAATAGAGGGTCAGAGTAAAGCGGCTTTCCTCGTCGCCTTGGTTTGTAGTTTATTTGTTTGATCAGTGCGCTCCATTGTGTTTTCAGTTGATGTGCGTATGTGTGTGTAGCGTTCTGTGGGAGAAAGGCAGAGAGAGAGGGAGGGAGAGGGAGAGCGCTGAGCTCTCCTACCCAGAAAGAAAGAGATGGAGGGAGTAAACTCATGTTTACAGTGTCGTCCCAGAGGATGAGGACTCCCTGTGGTTCAGCCCAATTATGAGCGGAGAAATTAAAGCAGCCCAAAACATATGCACATCTCGGCTCTGGAGAGGGGAAGAGAGAGAGAGAGAGAGAGAGAGAGAGAGAGAGAGGGGAGGAAGACTGGAGGAAGAGGGCAAAAAAGTGCAGAGCACAGGACCCAGTGGGCTCACAGTTCGACCATTTGGCAAACACGCTAATTAACACACACTCACGCACACGCACACGCACTGTCACAGTTTTCAGTGCGCTGACTTAATTCAAATAATTCCTTTTCCATTCATTTCATTATTAAGTTTGCTTTTACTTAATTATCATATCTGTTATCTGTCAAACACACCAGTATCAGTATAATTTGTGAAAGATGTGATTTCCCCTCTCCTCCCCCCTCCGCATGGCCCTGCCCTCCCCTCCCCTCCCCTCCCTACAGCGAGACAGTGAAAGACAGACACAGAGAGTTAATCCAACAGCATGTTTGATGCATTTTTAAACAGCTCTGGACTTTTTCAAGTTTCCAGCCAACAGAAGATCTCATCTGCTATAATTTAATCAGCGGGTAGAATCACACTGCATATTTAAGCAACATTAAATATCTCCCGCTCTCCCTTGCTGGCCACTTAACTGGGATTGAAAAAAAAAAAAGGGATTTTATTTTATTTCCTGCGTATTTCCCCCCATTTACACTTTTTCATCTGGCACTTAAAAGAGGCAGTGATTTGTCAAGTAATTACCATCTCTTTTTTGGAAAGAGAGAATGTTCAAGTGCTGTTAGGAGATTCACAGTTATTCTGGCACACAGGGTGGAAAGCTGTAGAAGGACTTTAAAAGCCCCGCATGAGCTCAGGGGTCAGGAAGCTGCTTTTACACAGTAGATCCAATCTGTTTAAAGAGCAACACAGTCGAATCATAATGTAAACCTCGCGTTATTTATTATCCATTAAATGATCCACATGTGGTGGATCACGGTTGTTGTCTGAAGCGGTTGTTTTCTTTTTTTTGTGTGTTAATATCTGTGTGTGTGTGAGTGTTTGCGCAGGCCTTTGTTGTGTGTGGGGGGGGGGGGGGGGGGGGGGGGGGGGCTTTTCCATTTTGCCCATCACAGCTTTTTTTTTTTTTTTTTCCTGTAACATAAATATAAAAAAAAATGAATATTTATCAGCGGTCCTGGACTGTGTGCTGCGGGATAGGGAGAGCTGTCTGCGTGGATGAGGGAAGGACCAGGGGAATTGATTTTTGACCAAATGTGCTTTGGATTTAATTCAGCTGCTGTATTTTTTCTCTGCTGCAATATTTGCATAGAAATCATTTGAGGTGAGCAAATTTTTTGGAGTACAGCCTTGCTGGGAGAAACTACAGTCTTTTTTTTTGTATGATTGTGTTTACTTATGTATGTGTATCTAATAACGATTCATGGATGTGTCATAAGTTTGCTTTTCCTCGATTGTGTCGTTTGTATTTTTTTTGCAGGCTTTTGAGAGCTCCAAGTCTCTCCCTCCCTCTCTCTCTTGTTCACACACACACACACACACACACATCAGATCCTCACTTCGTTTTTATACTCTGCTCTGAAGAGGGGCATTCTGATGACAGTCAATAGCCCAGACAGAAGAGCTTTGTCAATATTTAGACAGTACTATAGTGTTGTAAAATGAACCAATACACAACGGATGAGGCTCCTCACTGGATTAATGATGCCTGACTGACTGGCTGCTGCAAACACAAGTGGAGATGAAGATGTTATTTACCCCTCTCTCCCTCTCTCTCCCTCTCTCCCTCTCTCTCCCTCTCTCTCTCTCCCTCTCTCTCTCCTTCCTTCATTTGAAAGCTGCTCTCGTGTAGTTTCACAGTGATCAATAAGTCTATGTTCAGTTAAAGAGGAATCTGATTCCAATAGAATAACACAGGGCTTTGTTCACTTTGCATTTGTGCCTCTCTCGACACTGTCTCCGCTTCACAAGTGCGCCGTTCATACAGCAATACACTGGAGACAGATGCAGTTGTGCTGGCTTGAAATGGTGACGGCTGTTGGGGGCGGTGTTCGTATTGATCTCAGAGTGCTTTCAGCCAAATCATAAGAAATAAAGTTGTTGCTGGCCCCAAAACTGGAATAATAATCTTAGTGTTTTTCACACTGAGCCTCCCTCAGCTGAAAGTCATCCTCGGGTTTGCGTCCCCTTTTGATCTGGTGACGCAACTGCGGCCCTTGTGTGACTTTCTTCAAATGGGCATTACATTCGCCACGTCGCCATTGAGCATAATGGAATGTGACGATTAGTGCTCTCGTCACTGGGCTAATGGGCCCGGCTCCTGCGCCGGGGCCTGTGGGGAGCAGTGTGGAGGGATAGCCTAAATGATAGCTGCTGCTCAGCGGATGGGTGTGATAACAGGGGCCAAACGCTTCTCCGCTCCCTTAAACACCTCCCGTGTTCGTCGTCGCTCCTCACAGACGACCGAAGAGAACGAAAAGCCGCCGTGTTTCTAAATGTCAACTCTTTCTAGTAGCTGGTGGAGCTGTGCGTGAACCAGTGTTTTAGAAAAGTGAAATGCAGCCTCGAGGGAGATTCATAAGCACAGGGTTGAGAAAGGAAAAAAAAGAAGGTACATAGATACATCAGGAGGTGGTTAAAGGGAGCAGATGAGACTGTTTTGGAAAGGTTTTTTTGGAAAAGCTTTATACCAGCACTTTTGATGCGGTACTAACTGGAGGCTCTTCAATTTCTCATTCCGCCTCTGATATTTACATTGAGAGTTTCCCTCCTGCCAACTTCAAATAGGGAGAATTGAGAACAACAGTAGCCGGCCTGTGTGTTTCCCGACAATCTCCCCAAAGTCATGGACTTTTTGATTGCCACTAGAGTTGGCCTCCTTCACACGTCTCGACAGTTGCTGCTGAGGCCTGCTGTGTCTTCCGGCTCCATAAACCACCTTCTATGAAGCAGATTAAATGAGCACAATGATTCTTTAATCAGATAACCCATGCTCCGAATAGATTAACCTTCCTTAACGCGGGTCCTCTTCCCTCTCTCTTCGTCTCCTCTCCTCCTTCCAACCAGAGAGTGAGTGGAGGTCCACAAACTTTAATCTTCATTACCTGCTTTGATTTCTCTGCTAAAGGAAGAAATGCATAATTTACATCCTTTGAAGTAGCTGCACTATTACTGACAACATGTTACCTTTAATCTTAAGAGCCCCGGAACATTAAATATTTAGTCATTTACCGAACAAAGGAGGACTGAGGCGATGCCTTCCTACCTCTTTGACTTTCACTGTCATGTGCACTCAATGTCCCCAGTAAGAAGCAATTAATTTTAGGGGGGGAGAAACGGCTTTTACTGAAGTGCAGGTAAGTTTCAGTTGTTTTCACACTTTTTACCTTGTTATTTTATCCTGCTGAAAAGAGAGCTTTAAAGTAAAGTGCTACCGTTAGCAGAACTGGGTTTTGGTGACCGGAAGGCTAACAAGTTAGAGTCAGTCTGTCTATGTGTGTGTGTGTGTGTGTGTGTGTGTGTGTGTGTGTGTGTGTGTGTGTGTTTGTCTGATTTGCCACTTTCAGGCTTGTCGTGTTCAGTCTTTTTTTATCCCTCCTGTGATACTGGATTAGCAGTAATACCTCTGATCCAGGATGATAATTTCTTTTTCATTGTGTGTCATGAAGCGACAAAATAAATCCACATTTTGTAGTGATGCCGAAAAGTCCTTGTATGCTTACGTCTATATGACAGCTGGTGTGTACATGCACAGACATCTGTGTGTGAAGCGATGTCCTCTGGTGTACATATGTGTTTAGGTGTGTGTGTGTGTGTGTGTGTGTGTGTGTGTGTGTGTGCGTGTGTGTGTGTTTGCCCTACTTGGGTCTCTTCCAGGGAGTACATTCCTGTCCCTGTGCGCTTCGCCTGAGAACGTGCAAACGGAGTGAGCTCAAGGTTTCTTTTTTTATATCGCCGGTAAAACAGCGATACACCTCTTCACACATCTCTCTCAGGTATTCCTCCTCTGTAGCTGAAAGCACCAGAGCTGCAGGACGTCTCATCCTGCGGAACATATTGTCCTTTAAAGCTGAGGTTAAATTTCCAGTCATTCGCAACAAACGTTAAGATAAGTAACTTTTCATCGAACGTATTTACTGGATTCTGTTATGTTTCAGGCTTCTCCTGAAAGGTTCATGCTTTAGCGGCCGTCTCCATCTTCCAACCCTGGAATAAAGCATTTTGTTTTCTAATTTCTTGTTGGGCTCTCTGAAGGAAAATTAGACAATTACCCAGACTCATAATGTTGTTCCACCCCCAACTCCCCTCCTCCTCCTCCTTCCCCTCCCATCCCTCTTCCCCCCCATCTCCTCCCTCTCTCCGCCTTTTATGATTAATTACTCTGTGAACATCATATGCCGGTTGAACAGAAACATAAGTGTGGGACGACGTAATTGTGTGTCCCTGTTAATGAGTGTTGATACACGCTTACAGAAGTTGCTGAATCCCTCTCTGTTGTCTTTTACCCTCCCTCCTTGCACACGTATACACAAGATGTACACACACACACACACACACACACACACACACAGAGGCCTGGGGTATAGATTACCATAGTAATAGCTGCTGAGTAGCTTAGGGCTGGTGACTGATGGTCTTATGGAGCACCTCTGTCTGCCACTTGGTCAGTGAAATTAATATCCACTCCAGCCTAAGCCGGGCTCTGAGTCTGAGGTTGCGGGTTGGGATTGTGAACGGTAGCCCGTGGCGAAAATCCACCTGACTTTACCTCTGAGCAGTGAGGTCCTGCGGGCATCAGAGACACTGCTGCGACTAAAGTCATTAAGATATAGACCCACCTCTTTCTCGCACTGTCTTTTCTTCTTTGCTTCCCTCTCTCACTGACTCCTTCAAACATCTCCGAGAGAGCCTGCAGGAATAGAAATGCTCTATTGATCAGAATAAACAGTGGAATAATCTTTAGTAATCAGCCGGAGCCCCGGCTTTATTAACAATTGATGTGACTGGAGTGGGGATCAAGAGCAGCACAGCTCTGTATGTTTATGTGTGCATGTTAGTGCGAACAAGATGTAGTGCTGTTCGTGTGTGTATGAGTGTGTGTTCAGACCTGGGCCTGTCTTGACAATTCAGTCACCCAGTCCATCTCCATCTATTGGGTCCTGTCTCATGGCCCCATAAATTATTAAACACTTGCACTCGTGGAGCCTGCCCTGCACTCTTTGCCTTTTGAAATACAGAATGCACTCAAATACTCCTCTGGATACCTTTAGGCTGCTGTATGTATACACACGCACACACACACACACACACTCACTGGGGCATCGGCTCTGATAAGTGACTTAAAACCAACAAAACTGGAGAAATGAAAGCGGAGACTATCTGAAAACATGGGAAAGCTCCTCTTTCTTTTTAGCGTCGCACTTGAGCTTGACAAATCGCGGCCTCGTTGCTCAGTATCAAGCTCTTTTGTCTTTTTTTTTTTTTTTTTTTTTGCTCGTAGCACATCACAGTTTGTCTCGCTGTTAAGTGTGTATGTGTGTTTTTGTGTATGTTCGTGTGCAGCCACCCCTGGGCAGGGCATTTTTCTTCTTTCAATACGACATTGATTTCCTGTATGACTTCATCAGACTAATACCCGCTTTGCCTCCTTCTACACACACACACATACACACACACGCAGATGCCCATAATGCCAGCGTTTTCTCCCAACAATCAGTCAAGGCAGCTTGTCTTAGGATCAATGGCCTCTATGAGCAGACTTCAGCAGTGGAAATGGAAAATGGACCATTCAGAAAAGCTGAACATATAACATAATGAGCAGTTAGGCTGTCACTCCAGAGAGAGCGCCGCGAAGAAAGCTCGACACATCTGGATCACTATTTGCATTATGTGTGCTCTCCAGAGACGATGTTAGTGCTGCATTGCCCTGTCTGTAATCTCCCTGCATCATATCAAAAAAGGCCACATAATCTCTGTAGATATTTCACTGCAAAGACCTTTAACAAGACAGATTCCCCTCAAAATAACATATGACAACAAAGAGCCGTAAAGCACTGAGGAGGGCCGGGGAAAACAATGAGCTCACCATAAACCTTCGTTTTGTGTCTACAAAGCCAATACGGAGGGGACTGATGGTCACCAGATCAGGGCTTTTTTAGGCTGTTTAAACCCCACATACACACAATGCGCCAAGTGTGCACACACACCAGCACAGAGAGCCAGCACTACTTCACAGTTTGATAGCAGAGCCCATTCTCTCTGTGGTAATACACTCAGTGATCCCTATCAGCGCTACATGAAGTGTTAGACAGAAGAGGAAAAAAAAAAAGGGGGGTGAGTTTGGACAGGGAGAGAGAGAGAGAAAGCCAGTTATCATCATGCGAACATGCAGATTAGAGCCCTGCTGGGCTCACTACATGTAATTGAAGTGAGGCACTTATCTGGGAGCCGAGCGGCGAGTGTAACTTCCACAATATTGTTGGATGTTATGAAAAGAATACAAATCTTGAAAATTATGGATGAAGTGCATGAAAACTCACATGCTGTACGAAATGTGTGTGTGCAGTGTTGGCTCAAATAGTACGTGTGTGTTTGTGCGTTTAACAGCCCCCGATAGTGACGTATTGATGGATGGAAACTGTGAGAAGTCAGCAGGAGACAAAACCATGTCAGACGTCAGGAGTTATGAAAGAGAGCCATGCCTGGAGTTTTTTTTGCTTCCCCCAGGATCAGAGTGGTAAAATACAGTGTCGCTGCGTTATCACAAGGATGGTTTCAAACCTTCACGTGATTCTAGTGGGCATGCTGGGAACACTTGTAGGATTAGACACAAAAGCCCCTTCAGGAGTTCCCCTCATCTTTCCACCTCGCTGATCCCTGTTTGTTTTGTCCCTGACACTTTTTATTCCCTTTGTATGTGTGCTTTTGTTTGTTTTTTTTTTGTCAGCAGTCCTATATCACTCTCCCACATCCTTCAGCTCTCCTCATAAATCAGGCCTAACAGTAATGTTGGTTGTCTTCACTTTTAAGTTCCAACTACTCTCCTGATGCATCGTCTACAGTGAAAACGAAAGCAAGGGAAGAGACCAAATCTTCTTTTTTCCTTAAAATGAAAAAAAATCTGTTGTAATTATCCGCACATCAGTCCCTTCATGATTGCATAATTACCTGTATTTTGTAATTATAATTATTATATTATGTCATAAGGACATTCATATATAAAAAAAAAGTGATTTAACAGGCAATAGAACTATTTCAGCTTGATTGAACTTTTCTTTTCACCAATACAAGCTAAAGTAGGTGTTACGGAGCATCTTAATGTCCAGCTGTCATCTTATGTGCTTCTGACTGAAGAGGAAAATATGCCTTGAAAATGTGCCACAGTGTCTTTTCTGCACATAAATGTAATAAACCCTTAGCAGCAGTTGTAATTTCTCAATTTCCAGGTCACAAAATGAATCTTGATAATCTCAAAAAAAAAAAAAAAAAAAAAAAAGCAAACATGAAAAGTAACGCTCACTTAAATCTGTGACTTTGAAGCTCTTGCCGCAGATGACGGGATGAGATGTGAAGCAGATGTTTTATATAATTGTGTCACTTTACACCTCTACTCATGTTATATTTCTAGTTTTTTCTTTTGAATCTGAAACTAAAACACGTGTCTCATATAACCATCATAAAGGACATGTGAATAATGTCTCCTGCTTAAATATTTTATTTTTCTCTGTAAACTGTTATTGGGATCAGGCGTCGTGACACATCGTCTATTGCCAAAGCTTTTTAACTTTTAATTTCTCCGCAGCATTTCCTGCTGCTGCTTGAGAGATATTGCAGATTTGTTGTAGAATTTGTGACCTGGTGGTGCTCCGTGAGTGCAGTGTACATCGCCCCTTTATGACACCGCCTGTGTTTCTGGCTATAAGTTCTGGCTGTAAAAGTTTATCCCCTTTATGTACTTTAACGTCCTTTAATATCTGCTCATAAACTAGCACCAAACAGGCCATGGAGGCCTCTCGCTCTCTCCCTCTGATAGATAACACACTGATGAACACTCTGCCAATTAAGGGCTTCTCATCTCCAACACTTGACTGCCTCAATTGGGAGGAGCGGGAGGGGTGTGTGTGTGTGTGTGTGTGTGTGAGTTTGTAAACACGCGAACGCTCGAGTGTGAGCACTGGCAACAAGGACTTTCCCTCTGAGGTAAAATAACTGCGCGTGTGTGTGTGAGTGTGTGTGTGTGTGTGTGTGTGTGTGTGCCCGTCCCAGCGGAGTGTGTAATCTCTGCTGTGTCTGTCTCCTGCCTGCCTGTGACGCAGAGGGAGGATGTGATGGAAATCTCCCTCCTATTTAAATCCACCGCTGGCACATCAAAGCCTGCTGCTTGTGGAATAACAGAAATAATTAGACACAAACGCCTCATTTACATAAAAATGTTAATTAATCTCTTCTCTCTTAGCCCAGTCAGACTGAGATGGCCCCGCGGATCTGCTGTGTGATCTGAGTGTGTAGTGACTGAAGCACTTTTCTTTTTTTTTTTTTTTTTTTGGTCAGTTATGAATGAGGACTCATGAGTTCACCTTTCTTCTCGGTTTGATCCAGACCTCTCAGCGGACGTCTCATTAATGTGTTGCGATGATCGCATTGTTTTATTCCACTTAGGAGCATTTATTCTTCATCTGGATGGTTGTTCACATTACACAGATCTCTGCTCACAGTGGTGGAATTACTGAATGCGTTTGCCTCTGCTGGAAAGCGTACCTGTATGATTTCAGCACTTAATAGTCCAGATTACAGTGAGCCTGTAGAGGTGACCTCCACCTTCGCCTCCTCCTTTCATCTCCGTCTGCTTAACCCGAGACAACACTCTCTGACTGGAGAGTACAGACACACCAAGTTGAGCCTGATTATAACAAGCACTTAAGTCTACTTCTGCACACCCCCTAACGCCAGGGTTTTATTAGAACAAGCATTTACATCAGCCTCCCCGATGGCTTTATTGGATCTAAGACCTCTTACATCACTCAACATACGTGCTTGTGCACAAGTCTTCCTCCGCTCATCTTTTCGTACCGGGTCAGGGTTGGGCAGGGCTTTCTAGATCAGACGGTATAAAATGAATATGCATGAGGAAAACTGTAAAATAATAATAAAACAAAGCATGTACCAGTATAAAATAATGGATAAAACACAATATTTTGACAAATGTCCTCATTTCATGGAGTAAAATCTGCTTATGTTGGCGCTGCAGGCTTTTAGAGTCATCCGAGAGTCTAAAAATCTTTTGCTATAAATTTATTTACAATTTTTTTTTTTTTTTTTTTTTTTTAGATCGTAGCCTCAGGGTTCATCGTGTTTGCTGGTTTGATAAATTTATCTTCCTTTAAAGTGAATATCCTTCACTTACACACTGTGTTTCTGCGAATCCAAATTGAAAATGTGAGTTCCTTAATAGTTTTCCTTTTTCCTCAAACGGGAACTTCTCTGTCCGCGCTGCCAGACAATTAGCATTACCGGCGCCTCTGCTGTGTGCGGAGCAGCTCTCACCTATTGCTAAAGCTGCGAGTCTCAGTGCGACTCTCCAGTAGGTGTATCGACTGGCTCTCTGCTCCTCCGGTCCGGTCTCGGCTGCTTCTTTCATTTACACAGCCGGCGCACAGCGAGCCCTGCTCCGGGGAGAGCCGCTGAAACAAGACTTCATCAATTCCAGATGAAACACCAACATTTCCTCCCATTACACCAAAGCACCGCTCCCCGTTCCCTCTCCGCGATCTCTCACTGCTCTGCTCTCGGTGTGTGTAATGAGAAATGGGACCCTGTATGTGCGCATGTGTGAGTGTGTGTGTGTGCGTATATGTGTGTGTGTGTGTGTGTGTGTGTGTGTGTGTGTGTGTGTGTGTGTGTGTGTGTGCCTTTAAGCGTGTTTTGTGTGTGTTTGCGTGTAATGAGGAATGGGAGTAAGTGAGTCTGTGGTAGAGGAGGCAGAGGGAAAGTTGGGGCAGAGCTGCGGGGATTGGTCCGGACGAAGCAGGTGTGTGTGTGTGTGTGTGTGTTTGATGTCTTCCTGCAGAGAGAGGTGAGAAAGAGATGTTCAGCACAGACTTTTTTCACTCAAATCCCATCTCTCTCTTTCTCTCTCTCTCTCTCTCACACACACACACACACACACACACACACACACACACACACACACACACACACACACACACACACACACACACATTTTTGTACTTTGTAGAAGCTCTTAAATTAAATAATTTGTTAATTTTTGATAATCGTTTGTAGAAACAGAAGCAGCAAAATGATTTTACCAAATTGTGACACAGTACTATAAAATACACAAGATTTAAATGTGAAAGTTTGAAGTGAATTAAAACTCTTTTGTGGGAATTTTGTGAATGAAAACATAAAATGTTCAGGAAGAAATCAGATTTTGAAGACTGCTGGTGTTTCCTATGATGGCGTCATACAGTGTTAGGAGCAAAGCTTTTCTGTAATGCCAAAACATTTCGCAGTAACACACTGGCAACTTGTTACTATTATGTAATAATAATGCATTTATATTTTACAGAAGTCTCTTCATTGTCAATAACAATAGTTGCATTGGTCTCTCTGTCTCTCCTCCCTGCATGCCTCCGCAGTGCTGGAGATGCAGTTGTGGCCTCTAAGTAAACATTCATTTAGCTGTCTGCTGCCGTCTGCCTGCTTGTGTTTTATCTCAATTGTTTTGTTGCTGCCTCATCCCATCGTCTGTTTTCTTAATCAGTTTCTTTCAACATTTGATTTTATTGCCGAGTTCTGCATGACTGCTGAAAATTGTACCCCCTTTGCATGAGTGACTTTTCCAAGAAACTCAAAAAGTAACTCCACTTCTCTTTAAAGTATTAAGTAGTTACTGTCTTCAAGTACTAATTTTTAGTGACTAGTTTAAAATTGATGAACTGCTATAATTACTATAAATACCTTACAGTTCTTGCACTTGTGTGGCGAACAGTCTTTTTTTTTTCTTGAAGTTCCAGCTGTTATAAATGACTTTGCTGTTGTTCCTGTTGGACTTATGTAATGTGCCTCTGTATTCTCTTTTTTGGACGTCACAGCCATGGCGTTTACGCTGCTGGTAATGCCTTTGACATATCTTCCCATTCATACAATGTGGAGCCAGTCAACCTTGCTGCAAGAGCAGAGAAGACAGAGGAGGGAGGTCTGCATGCTCACTTTTTTTCTCTGTGCATTCCCCTCTCTAAACGAGCCATTACGTGACTCGGGGCTTAGGGTCCGCGCTGCTCTGGAGCGAACGGCGTCGGGCGTTCAGGGGAAAATGGTAGAAAGGAGCCCGGCCCGGTGACGGCAGGGGGCGGATGTAATGGAGGAGGGCAGAGGCTGATACTGAGGGGGGAATGGACAGTCGGGGAAGTGTAGCATGGGGCTTCTTGTTTGTTTAATATCTTTATCTTAATCTCCGCCCTGGGGACACAAAGGCGAATTCATCCGGAAAACTGGATTATCTCACTTTGATGAGCCAAACACACACAGTCCTGCACTCTGTGTGGGTGTGTTTGTGGGAGGAGGAGAAAGAACGGACACAAGGAGGCTGTGTATATGTATCCATTTTATTTTATTCCTGATCAAAACCAAAAGTGAATTTGTCTCAGTTTGTTCACTCTGAAAACTCTTCACATCTTCTGTAGCTTTAAAGGGAGTTTCTCCAAAATTAGAGAAGCTAACCTCAGCATTGCGTTTGCACATCTACCACTGCCTCTGTCTTTTATGTATTTTTTTCTTTCTACTTCTTTTGCGACTCCCCAATCTTAATGTTAGTGAATGGCCTGAATTTTTATTTCTTTATTGTGTTTTTGTTTTCTAATAACTTGCATGCCATCATGAAAATGATTAAACTCCACATGCTTTACCTGTTAGTCTGGTTTCCAGGAGAACATATCACAACCATGGGGAATGTTGCTGAACTATGATACTGTTCTGCTGTCCTACATTTCAATCAAATATCAAAAGTGATGTGCAAAAAAGAGTAAATGAAAGCGGCATGTGCGCTTTCCCACGTTAGTCGTGACCAATCACATCTTGTTGTTAGACACGACACAAGAAGAAGAACAAGCTGCAAGACTTCTGAAGCAGGACAGCAGGATGAATGGCTTCAATCTTTTCTCACGGCCCGAGAGAGAGAGAACGTGTGTCTCTGCTGTGTAGAGAATGTGTCGACCTTCATGAGCTGGAGTTTGAGTCCGAGGCTCTGCTTGCCTGAAAAATGTTCTCAAGTGAAAGTGATGTTTGTGCCATGTTTTTCGAAATGCTTGGAAAACATTTTCTTAAAAAGATTATATTTCGAGTAAGATAAAGGTCTTTCTCATGGATGTTTGTCCTTCTAAGAACTCAATCTTCAATTCTCAAACTTTCATCGCTTTAGTCCTTCGTTTTGGCTCTTTATTCCTTTTAATTGGAAACCCAGCCCAATTGCTGGAGATGGTGTTGTAGCTTCAAGCATTTTAATCTGAGCCCCAGTTTCTATTTTCCTCCTTCACCTAACAAATTGATTCTTGCCTTGATTGTTAAGTGTCTTTAAGAGTCAAATATGTAATTCTGAGGACGCCTACTTGAAAATGCTCATGGGGGAGGTGAGACGTCCTTTCATGTCAGCTGCTTATTTATTATTCTTTAGGTTTCATGTCCAAACTAAGAAAACACACACACCATCACGGCTCACATAAAATTATGCTGAGCCTGACATTATCGTCATTGCATATGTGCTTTACATATAGATCTGTCCGCATGTGTCTTTAAAACTAAATCATTCATATTTTCCCTTGCTTTCACTTTAATTGGCCCTCTTTCCATATTTGCCATGATGCCACCCCTACCCTTGTCCTTTCTCTTCCCCGTCCTCCTCCTCTTCCTCCACCACCACCACCCGGCTCTGCTCTCAGTTTGACCCTAATTGATTGTAATGAGTACAAGCTCTTATCCCCTTCTCCCTGCATCCCACCATCTCCGTCGTCTTCCCGTTTCGTTTACTGTGCGTGTAGCGAAACGGAAGACATGAATTCCTCCTGTGTCCGTGTTCGTGGAGTGTTTCCCTGTGAAGTTGTGTCCATCAGGACAGGCCCACCAGTGGACTTGAATCGAAATGTTGGGCAGTGAAACAAGATTCTCGACCAACTCTTGTATTTAATTTGAATTCAGTGGCAGAATCACTCCAAACACTTTCTTGCAGCCTTTTTCTGTTTCTGGACCGTCATTAATGAATGACCCTACATGATGTCACTGTGCTAATTCATAACAAGTGCCATTTTTCTTTGCTTTGAAATGCCAATATGATTAAATGCTGTGTCAAGGCCAACTATCAATCTAGACCTTCATAATCAGCACTAACGGGATTGAGCAATATATAGCATCAACACACACGTGCAGTACACATGCACAGCACATACGTGCACACGCGCTCATGAACATATTAGTGCGGTGTAGCATTAGCATTGGGTGGTAGAGTTATGGGGGTGTTTTAGCGGTGTAACGAATGAGCTTTGACATCCCAGAGATGACAAAGTGCAGGATCGTTATAGTAGAGGGCCCCGCGCACTCTGTTAATACCACGCCATTTACATGCATGACAATGTTCCCACATTTACTCACTTGCAAGATCAATAGCTTTGCAGCGCTATATGGTACATACAGCTCTGATATGAGGTAAAAGTCCTTGCACCTGTAAAGCCAGCAAATACGAAAACATAGGTCAAATAGAAATAGTCGTCTCCAGGATCCATCCTTCGCTCATGTGGATAATATATATGCAGATGGTTAGCTTGACTGATGTTAAGGTGGCATTTACTTTAAAGTCCAGTGATCATTGGGGTTTTAAATGACAGGTCGATAAGGCTGAGAGCTTTCAGCCTTAGTTTCAGCCCAACATTGATCCATTGACTTATGGATTAATGGGAACACTGATGATAGCCCACAGAGAGCGTGGTAATGACAAATGGTCCAAACACGCACGATCTGGGAGACGAGCAGGTTTAGGTGACCTCTAAGCTTCTGAGGTGAGCCCATCCGGTCAGACGGGACATCGAGGGTGAGATGTTGTGGCGTGAGACAGTCTGGCATCGACTCGTCTGCCTGATGTCTTCTCTTCATCAGGTTATCATGTGGAAACTGATTGAGACAGGCGACAGGAAGCTCTTTTCAAGCCGTTTGTCATCACTTTGTTACCTCTAGTATAAAAACCCTCTATTATTACATTTCATTTTCAGCAAGAGTTTTGGAGTTTATTTCCTTCGCACACATGTAAATGATTAAATAAGACCGTGTACATTTTTGCAATATGCCATTTAATCCTCAATCTTAATTAAATTACAAATTACATTTTTTTTAAAGAAATTAATCAAAATAAACTGATCGAACTGCAAATACAAAACAGCAAAAAAAAAAAACGTATGGTATGTACCCTATGATATGTATCTCTGTGTAATGACTGTGCCTATCAGTCAGTTTTATTTATTAAATCAAGTAAGAAATGTAAACAAATGAAGCGAGACGTCACATCATATTTCTGGTAAAGAAATAATGTTTTCTTCATCCTCTCAACCAGGAGGCCACTTGGAGTCTTTCTCTGAAGGAAACTTTTTCACAACTTAATTGTTCTTCTTCTCGGCCCATTGCAGATGTATTCTGGGTCAATATCTGCTGGAAAAACTATAATTGGTTCCTACAAAGACCAATCCTGACATTATGATGTTTTTCTTATTAATCTTTTATGGACTTCTGCCTTTTTCTGTGGGCTGTTTTTCCTGTGCATTTAGTTTTTTTGTTTTTTTTTTTGAGGAGAAACAGAAAATGTTCCTCTACAGTCCAGTTGTTGGCTGAAAGTTCAGATTTCCCCTGATCTGCTGCCTATTTTTGTGGTTCTTGGCCTCAGTAGTTCTTTATGTTATTGATCTTCTTCAGCGGTGATTTGCTTGCAGATAATGATCATGATAATGCCTGATTCTTTCAGTCTTTTCCTCACAGTTGGTGCTAATATTTTTCTGGCGCTTAATCTCTGGAAAACTTAACTTTAGGCTTTTATCTAAGGTGTCTGTAATGTCTTCTGGCCTCTAATCACCTTTTTTTTTTTAGAGGCATCACAGAGGCAACTGTTGTTCAAGCATGAATGAGACTGTTCATCACCTTCACACACACAAAAAAAAAACAAAACTTTGGACGGAGTTCACCTGTTGAA
This sequence comes from Salarias fasciatus, assembly GCF_902148845.1. NCBI lineage: Eukaryota > Metazoa > Chordata > Actinopteri > Blenniiformes > Blenniidae > Salarias > Salarias fasciatus. The sequence continues at coordinate 16,121,383 of NC_043751.1, forward strand.
ACCCATCGCGTTTGTAGATGTGGCTCCTTTCTTGGCCTGTGAGTGAACCCAGTGTCGGTGCAGAGTTGGAGTTGAGGTTTGGCGGCGGCTCGATGTCGGTGATCTTCACTCAGCGCCCGTCTTCACCGCAACTCCGAGCCTCTGTGTGGGTTATACAGCTCAGTCCCGGTGAGAGGTGGGCCGGATCGATAAATCTGTGCGAGACGCGTGCTTTTGTACCCTCCCCTATTACCAGCGCACAAACATTACCTCACACGTCGAGACACATGCACGCACGCTAACACACAGTCAGTCATCCACCCTTCCCCCTGTCTTCACCTGTCTGTAGAGGTAAACACATGCATTTAAATCAGTTGTGGGGTGCCGTGGTAACAAAGACAAATGATGTTGTATGTAATATTTTTCTATTAACATAAAGTAATATAAAGTGAAGGGCAGTGGTGTATGGAGGGAGTTAGGGGCTAATGTCCCGTATCAGATGTGGACAATGTCAGGGCTGCATACTGAGCAGTCTGTGTCCTTCTCTCCTGCTGTGTGTGTGTGTGTGTGTCCGTCGGCGTGTGTGTCCTGCTCTTTCACAGGGCTAGAAGGCTGTGACACACCGAGCTGCCAACGCCTGTATTATTCCCACTGCCTTATTAACCCCTCTGCCCTCACTCCCTCTCTCCTGCTCCCTCAGATGAACTGAATGTGTATCTAAACCAAACGGCATCCTTCTTCACCCGCCTCCTGACTTCCTGTCACAGCCAGCAGCACACACTCTACGACATTTGTCACGGAATAAGATTATCAAACTTTCTTCTCTTACCACCACGTTCTCATTTGCTCTCCTGCCGAAAATAAAACTCACAGCACATTTCCCACTGTGACGGTTGGTGGAAATTACCTGAAAGGTTGGAAGCTTCGTTTCCGTCCTTGTTCTTGTTGGGATTAATGTAGTATCATAGAAGGCAGTGCAACAGGAAACTGAGCAGCGCTTAAGAAAACAGTGGATTAGCAATCGACACTTTTCAATCAATTCTTGCATAAAGTTTTTTAAACATTTTAATGACTTTTATACCAGTGGAATGACTGACACACATATTGTGAAAACATAATTCCAGTCACTCCTGTCCCCTGTGAGTCGCTCCCAGCTCCTCCTGGGGGACCCCCGGCTGATTCAGGCTAACCGAGCGATACGATCTCTCCTCCGCTGACCTCGGGTTCTTGTCCCTGTCGGTCGTGCAGGGTAGGAAGGCGATCACTGCATATGTCTGCGTGTCAAAATCTTTTTGGGAAAGGATTGCTTGCAAGTCGCTGACATGGCAGCTTCATCACCTTCATCGTCACTTTGTGCAAAAGTAAATATGAGTTGGAGCAAAAACAGACATTCTATGAAATAAAAGAATGTCGTTCAGAAAATGTGTGATTTGCCGATTTTTGACTTTTGATGCTCTATCAGGACAGATATGACTGTTGATGCATTTTATTTACTCTCATGAGGTGAGGTATCCCAGAGCAGCTGATCCCGGTCCTCAAACATGAACATCATTCAGTCAACCTTGTGTGAAGATAAGAGGGGTTTGTAGCATCTATATGTACGAGACGAGGGATAATCCCTCTGCATATTGTTCGACGAACCGTGATGTACGCGCTACACATCCGGACTGACAAACTGACAGCTGCGCTAATATTCATCTTTCTGTATGCGTTCACACACTGCCACAGCCCATCAGTGGGTTCACCTTGTGTTGTCCTTATTTTTGAGGATGTCTATCTGTGTTTACGGTGTGTGTTTGCGTGTGGCATCCACGTTATCGCGCTTCTTTATGCCGTTGGATATACGGGAATAGAGCGCTGGTCCGGTTGAGCCCTTTTGGCGTATGGATTGGATCCACTGTAATCTACTGTAAGACACTCCTATCTCTGAGAGACTCGCAGAACGCCGAGTCAGCTCTTATTCTCACGCACACAAACACACACTCGTACGCACGTCCCACTAATGCAAGGGGATTTCAGGGGAAGTGAGTGAATAGTTTCAGGTCACCAGCTAGATTCCAGTATCAGGATGCTGTGTCAGCGGGAACGGCGGCGAGGATGTGATCAGAGCAGCCTTCACTGTCCTTAACTCCACAAGCTGTCCTCACACTGACTCACACGCAGCACAAGAGCACATATGACAAAATGTGGTGTCCAGATAGTCCTCTGTATATCACTCTTGCCATCACTATCTGGGACATCCTCCCATAAACAGCATATAGAGTGATGGAAGGTAAATATTAATCTGATTTCCGCTCTCCGGCAGGAGGGCACTTTGAGAGTGTCGCCACGTCAAAAGTGGAGCAGTGTCTGTTTTAGGGTTTTCCCTGCCTTTGTCGAACGGCAGTGTCTGGATGAAACATGAATATTCATTTATCAGACTGAGGAGATGTTAACACAGGGAAGGAAAAATGTCTAGAGGGCTCATTCTTTATCATTTTCCTTCTGTATCACAGTCTCTTCTCTTTCTCTTGCTTCTCTCCTCACATCTAATACTTCAAGGACGGCGGTTAATTTAAGATCTATTATAAATGATTAATTCAATATTTATGAATATTTTAAAATCCCTATTAAATTACTTTGTAGCTGTTTAGCATTACATCTTTCCGAATTTCTTTTTTCTTAATGTATATTCTCTCAAAGAGACAAAACTGTTACTATTACTACACTCTTTCATCCTCTGAGATGCCTCATGCGAGATGTGTTTTGCCTTTGATGTGTTTCGCGATTAAACCAATGTTATTTCTACCATCACGTTGCAGCAGATGCAGAGTTTCTGTGTGTGCGCGTGTGTCTGCATACGTGAGAATGCCTCCGACTCCGCTGGCTGTCGGTGTTAAGAGATAAGAGTGGAGCAAAGTCCCCTTTCTTCCTCTTTCAGGACCATTACCTTTCATTCCAATCACAGAGGAGAGCCCAGGGGAGGAGAGGGGTGGGATGGCGGAGGGCAGAGGGCTGTGTGCTGCGTGGCGCACACCAGGAGACCGATACAGGTTGTCCTGTCATAACAGGCAGCGTGGCGGACGATATTTTGCAAAACGAGCACATTTCAATATTTATCATTTGTTTCATTAAAAAAAATTTATCTACAGATTGTGATTACTGTGATTACTGCACCGTGCAGTTCATATAATGTGAGCATTTTAGCTGCATTTCATGACTGATCATGATTTATTGATGAAAATTTTAATATTTATGCCGTCTCATCTGGCCTTTTGTGATTTTGGTAATTTTGGGTTTTATTTCATGTGGTGAAATAAAAGCACAGCAGCTTCAGCAGATCCAGATTCAGTGCAATACATGCAGTTTAAAAATGCACTTTTAATTGAAAAACAAAAGCAACGAAAATATATTTGGAAAAACAATGTCAAATTCTGATTGGATTTAATTTGTAGTCGAGCCTTTCAAATCAAGACATAACAAAATGAAAGCCAACACTGTTTTTGGAAAACTGAAAATACTGCCAAAGACTTTCTTGCATTTTTTCAGATATTTTCAAATTTAGAAACCCTCCATTCTTAGTCCCTGCTATCAAACCCCGGTCAGCCTAATAATAACTCTGACCTCGGCTATTTCTCGAGGCCTGCATGTGTTTTTGTCTTCTACATCTTGAGCGTTAAAATTAATGCTACTGACACTGTCATTGAGTTTCTAAATGAAGCAACAACTCAGCCGTATGGACGTCATCACGGGTGAATATCGTATACTTTTCCTCATAAATATCCCCCATTGATTCAAACTCTGGACAGTAATGCACTTGAATAGACCCAAACACTCCTGAAGGAAGCTGAATGTGTTATTATCTTCCTCCACCTCTCTTCTCTTTATGCTAAACTACCATTACACAGGAAGTGTGGTGGACGTCAGAGTGGCTGATCAGAAAGAGAAATCGATCAAGAAGCTGTAGATCTTGTGGGAGGCATCCTATTGATCCCTCGGCCTCCTCCCATCGTTGTGATTACCTGCAGCACAGATCGCTTACTGAGGTCCAGGGGACAAAGACACTTGTCTTTCTGTGCCCATATACCTCAAATATTTATTTACCTCCACAATAAATTTCATTTTGTACCCTTTTATGCACACATTTACAATCTTTTTTCCCCTTGAAAAATGTGATTTTTAGTTTATTACTCAATTTTATAAATGTGATTTAGAAATTTTTGTGTTAATTCCAAAAATACTCTTCAGTTTTTCTTTTTGCTTTGCTGCTGAGTGACTTTTGTTTTCTGTGAGCCTTTCATCTCACTGTAGATCATCCAGCTGGTGATTTTATTAATGGCTTATGCTACTGAACGCACCTTCTGTTGAGGTTAAGTGGGAAGCATTAACAAAAACAGGAGGGCATTTTTTAGAGTGAAGCTTTGTCACAGAGACTTTGAAGTGTTACAGTTGGTCAGCTCCACATCTCAGAGAGTTCCTTTTTTTAAAGGCAGGCGTCATTCCTCAGTCTTTTATTCAGTCAGTCCAGTTTGTTTTCTTTCATAATGTCAGTCTGATTTGTGTGTGTGTGTGTGTGTGTGTGTGCTGGAGTGTGTGCGCGTGTGCGGCGTGGGTGGGGTTTTTGACATCATGTAAGGGTGACACCTGTCATGTGTGACCGTGGGTCGGCCAGGTGACAGCAGTGAAGGCTGATTTACTAAAAGGACAGGAGCATCAGCGTAGAACCTGACCACACATCCTTCACTCTGTCACACAGATAAAACCCGTCTCTCTGGCTGGGAGGGCGAGAGAGGGACAGAGCGCTAGAGAGAGGCCCTCATCCGTCCATTTTTAGGACGGGGTTCAGCCGTCTTGTTTTGTCTTTATCTCATGTCAACGTGTCCTTATTTCCTGATGTTGTCTCGCTGCGGGTTCACTAGATCTTGGAGTGTGTGCTGTGCAACACACAAGTTTCTGTTTTGTTTTTTTTCCCCAATATGATCAGATGCGTGTCCTTTTTTGACGGATTTGAATTCTTTTTTTTTCCCAATCCTCCAACTCATTTTGAATGTGAGGCCGTGTTCATGTATGCCTTATCAATACGCCCTTGTGCTATAAGTATCGTAATCAATAGCCATATGATTATCCATGTAGGGAAGGTATAAATGATTTAAAACGGGGCGAGGGTGACGGATGTTTGCTTTTCACATTGAAGTTACTGTCGATAATTAATGCATGTGATTAATCTGTCAACAACTTCACATGTGAGGAAGAGGGATGGGAAGGACATTAGGCCGCTGTCTGTTGTGCATGCATGCGTGTGGACATCCGCGTTTGTGTGTGTGGCCTTAACCCCTTGATTTCCTGTTTGAGAATCCAGCTCTGGGACTCGATGAAAGCCGTATATGTGTCATGTGATGGCACTATCAGTATATAAATGATTTGTGGTTTTACATTTAAGTCATTAATCAATACATACCAGGCTGATGACAAAGTCAATAAACTGGAAATAAAATTACAAACAGTGTCACATGACGAGCGGGGGATCAAGCTTAAGACTTTCTTCATAAATGATCAAAGTGCCGATGTCAAATCTTTGATGCGATGCATCTTCTCGCATGCGTTTCCATCTGTAATTTTTCTGTGGAAGAAAAACTTGACGTCAGCACAACATGCCGAGGCCGCACGCAGTCATCAAATGCATGTTTATCCCAGTGAAACATTTATGAACCTTTTTAAGCATTTTCACATTTTCAAAACATTATTTAATGGTACTCAACAATTGTAACAGCATTTTTTTGAGCCTGGTATAACTTCCAAAAAGACATGTTGAGTCAGTGCCAAAGTTAAGCTGTTGTGATGTATAATTCTGTTGAAAGCCTGACTTATACCTGAGGAGTTTTAGGGGATCTTTACATATTATCACTACTTGCTCATAGTCTTCAACCTTGTTCTGACTTATTTTGTCCTTTTGTAGCAGTCTAAATGCAGCAGTGAGGTTATATATTCATTTTATTTTTTTCTTTCTCTTTGCAGGAGAAGAAAAACATTAAAATATAATATAGAATGTTTCCAACTTCTCTCTCTTTCTGACCTGTAGGTGTCAGAGGTGTAGGTGTAGTTGTATTTTTAGAGTTGAAATACGTACAGGTTACTTGAATACAGTCCACACTTTTGGGATCATTACAGCTGTGTCAGGTGACACCTGTAGTGCACACTTGTCATATCACACAGGCAGAGGAGAAGCAGTGCCGGTGGAGTCCTGAAGACAGTCTGGCAACACGCCTTCTCCTCCGAAGAGATGTCAGGCATCAGAGCTGATCCCCAAGTTGGCATCCTGGAGAAGGTGTCAGTTAGTAGTTAGTCCAGTATTGTACCTACAATATGCATCAGATTTCAAAGTCGTTCTCAGAGCCATAATTCTCAAATACACAGCTTTCTTCAGCTTCCTCTTCCTTTCTGCAACTTACCAAAGTCAAAGAGTAAAATGGGAGAAAGGTTTAGCCATTCAAGGATCCCATGCCCCCCATGCTTCTATACCCTCCTTAGACACACTCTCTCTTCATCTTTGTGTGTGTACATGGAGGAGAAGCCTATCTTGCCTGCTATCATTTCCTGAATGACCTCTGCTTTCAGCCTATGATGGATTGTATTGCGCTCATAGACATTAATTTTCCTGAACCAGGCAAAAAAAGAAAAAAAAAAAAAAGCTTTACTCACAGGAAGAGCATGTTAGTACAAGGGTAATTCTATAAAACAACAGCGAAGATACAACGCAGCGTCGGGCATTAGCGACTGCAAGCCTGGGAGGTTTTACACACTTTGCACCTTCAACTCTCTTCAGCTCCCACTTTGAGCCTGAGCCTCTCTGAGGCGTCATCAAGCCTATTTGCTTGTCTCAGTAGTTAGTAGCAGGTATTTACATGCGTTCTCCAGCGAGCGCATGTCGGCGGCGCTCAGGTAAGTTGCAGCTGCTGTCTCTGTGGTGCTCTCTTCTCATTAAGGCAGGTAATGAGCTCAGTCACATCCACCTCTGCAGGTCACCCCACGAGAGAGAGAGAGAGAGAGAGAGACGGAGAGGCAGAGAGGATTAGAAACAACAGAGGGAGTGTAGCGGGGGACGAGGTGCTCGGTGTGTGCACGAGGGAGAAAGGGGGATGTCTTAATTATGTCACCTGCCTGCTGTTCCGCTCGACTGCAGCACCTTTGGGTTACTCCCTGTTTACTCTGCCGCACCATCCCCTGCGCTCGGTGTTGCTCCTGGAAGAGGATGATGGGGAAGCGGGAGACCCGTTGAGATGAACCGGGATACGGCGGGACAAGTTGTGGGTGCAGGAGGAGGGACGGAGACAGAATGGGGTTGTTGAGAGGAGCCCGAGAAAAGGGTTAAAAACAAGCAGGAGACTGGAAGCGGAGGGAAGTGTTAAAAGAAGAAGGCGAAAGGAGCGGAGGAGTGGGGAATAGAGGGAGTGTGTCTTCCCAGGAGTGAGCCGGCTGTCTTGTCGAGTAGTTCATCATTGTGTCCCCGGTGACTGTGTCTGTGGCCTGGCCCTGCTGTAGCTATAATAAGACATAAATAAGGAACAAGACTGCCTTATCTACTCTGTGGCCCCCATCTCTTGCTCTCTCTTTTCCTTCTCTCCTCTCTCTTCTCCTCACACATGTTTGCGCTGCAGCAGATGTAGAGTTCTTGCTTTTAAGAAGTGTTTTCCCATCGCACCATCGCCGCTATCTGATGACCCACAGGCCTGCTGGACCCAGAACTCTGTCATCCTCATACATACACAAAGTCAAGGCTTCTGCCTGTTTCAACATCAGAACCACAAACGAGTTGTTCCCGACTGATTTAAACAGCATGTCATAATCCTTAATCTTAAAATAGAATATAAATCTAATCTAATCGCCTTTAACAATCTACAACATAAGCCACTCCTTGTTAGTGATTTCTTTTCTTTCCTAAACAGTCTATTTTATGTAGACTTTTATAATTTTTACTGTTCTGAAACCATTACACATTTCCATCTTGTACAATTCACAGGCAATCGCAAGTTATCAGTTCAGGTCACCAAAAGAGGCTTTTGTGGTTGATTTAAAAATTATACGCTGGTAGCTTTTTTGCACATTATATTTCTTTAAATGCTGGAACTTTTTTAAATATCACAATACGCAAGTTTTTCTTCCACATACATTTCTAAAAGACGGACGTCTCCTTGCTTTGCTGTCCTGTGATGTGCGTATGCATTGCTGTTATTGAGTCTGTGTGTTTGTGTGTGTGTGTGTGTGTGTGTGTGTGTGTGTGTGTGTGTGCATTCGTGTGATGATAAATGCCCCACATCAGGTTGAGTTTTAATAATGTGTGTATTTATTAGCTGGATGTTCAGCTTCATTGGGGAGTTGGATCTCAGTTGATGTCTCACTTTTGTTTACACAACTTAACGCTGCTTGACTCTGTGTCAGGAATGCCCATGTGTCTGTACGTGTGTGTATGTACGCACGCGCGTGTGTGTGTGTGGGATTCACGGAGCAGAGAGAAAGAGAGTAAGGTCAGTGCCAGAAAGACAAAGAGAGAGAGACCCCAGGAGAACAGGGTTTTTGCAGGGGCTTTGGTTATTCCTGCATCATTACCCCGACTGCAGACAAAGCCTACTTATGTCTCTCTCCCCAATCCCCATCCATACACTCTCTCACTCATACCCACACACACATAGAGTATACTGTATATGTCAACAGAGGCTGAGGGAGTCCTGCACAGGGGAGAAAAGAGGAAATACGAGAGAGGCTGCAAAGGAGGGGATGTGGAGAAAGGAGAATGGAGAATAGATTTATGAAATGAAGCATTCCAAACAGCACTATCTGCCTGCTGTGAGAAACACCTTTCATAAATCACCACACAGCGGCAGAAAATAGAGCATTTGGTGGAGTTCTTGACTCTGAGTGTTTATTTGTGTATGTGTGTGCATGCTGGGGTGTTTGTGAATCCTTTATTCCCGTCACTAGTCTCGGTGAGAGGAGTGGTGTGTGAGCTAGTGTTGCAAGTGCAATCCATATACGTGTCCATGTGTGTGTGTAAGTACACACTACACACACACACACACATATGCATGTCAATGTCAGTGCAAACACGTGCACAGCCAGTGTGTGTGACTGTTTGTTACACACCGCCCCCCCACAGGGTATCTTTACAGAGAGCATGATATAAAAAGAGACAGATAGGGTTAGAGAACGAGAACTGAAAAAGAAAGGGGAGAGGGAGAGCCGAGTACAGTAGCTCGGGGGGATCTCTGTCTGGGTCAGAGACAGGAGAGTCAGGGAGAGTCAGAAAGAACGGAGGAGAAGAAAGGCAGAAAGAGAAAAGGGCGACGTGTTGAGAGGAGAGTTTTTCCTCAGGTGAGTTGTTCTGTAAGTGAGCACTGATCTGCCCCGATCCTGTCACTGAGAAGAACGCCAGGTCGACTGCACTGAGAATACAAACAGCGCCTTACCACATGTACGCACACACACACACACACGCACGCACATGAACACACAAACATACATCCATGGGTGCACTCTGTGTGCTGCATCTTTTGGAGCAATTCAGATTCAACAGTGGAGCCAGTGAACTATTCACCTAGCTGTTGAACACATTGGGAGCTTATTAAGTGTCTTTGCCAACCATAGAAAGGCCAAGGATGTAATTTGCCATTCACACACTGGTTTCTCAGTCTGTCTCTTTAACACATCTAGTGCTCATCTAGCATCCTTAAGTCCTCAGAATGAGACAATTAGCGCTCAGAGACAAGGCCAGTGCAGTCAATGGGCAAGGAATGGCAATGTGGGGAGAGACAATTTAGCAGAGAAATACATTCGACTGAGAATGAAAGAGAGAAAGAAATGAGAGAAAGACAGACAGATAGTTGGGGAATGGTCTTTTTAGATTCTCTAACAAGCTTAGAGCAGATACAGGAAGAGCAGAGAGAAAGATTTTTATGAGTCTGACAATGAAAGGCTATCAGATTGGAGCGATGTGATATGAGAGGAAGGTAGAGCATGTGTTCAACATTAGACTAATTTCATGAGTCTCTTTTACTGATTGCTCGTAAAAGGGTGGAGAGAAAGAGGGAGTCACTTGACGGAGCGGCGGACGAAGTGATTTCTGCATAAGATGCTCCCGGGTGTAGTGGAAACATTAGTAATGATCGGCCCTTTAAACCTGCGTTGACCTTTCCTTGAAACGAGTGGAACAGTCTTCTTTAGGACCCATATCTCCAGTGACTTTTGTGGCATGAAATGCTTTTTAGTCAGAAACATGCTGCCGACCAAAGGGCAGCGTGTCAGCAGCACCTGCCTCGTACCCCAACCCTTCCTCTCTCCCGTCCCTCTTTCTGATATTAATGCAAAGTTTAGATTCATTTTCAACAATATAGAAGTGGTCCTGTTCAATCAAGCGAGTGGGATTTGTAGGAAAAATAAGAATTCTCTCACTGACATGCTGGAGCTGTCATTCTGTGCAGCTTAACTAACTCCTCTGTTTTTCTTTTTTCTTTTTTTTTTATTGCGCGACTTCAACCAATCCTGTAACTGGTCTACAGGGCTTTGGATGGAGGGTGGTAATGTAGCATGCAGCTGAATTAAAGGGGTTGGTATTTAATTGCGGCCCACAGATGGCCTCATACATCTTTGGATCATTTAAAGGGGCGGTGGGCTGAGTAATGTGTGTGTGACACGGCGCTGTGTTTTATAAGAGAGCCGCTATTACGCAGACGGCTCTATAAAGGGACACAGTCAGCGGGGGAGAGGTGCGGTTAAAGGCCCCGTTTGTGATTGGAGTGTGACGCCCAGTGTTTAGGCTCCGCTGATCTAATGCCGGTTTTGTTTACTTAAGGACGTATTAAAGAGTTCAAAAGACTTTCCATAAAAGACAGCCCGTAGAAAACACTCAAAGGTATCATTCACCTTTAATCAGTTATTTTTTAATGAAGACCCAATTAAGGATAAAAGGCTCCCATTGTTGGAACTTTATCGCAGTTTACTGGCTTTCCCTCCTTTGTTATTGTTGTGACATAAACGGAAAAGTGTCTTATAAAACATAATAGGTAGTGAGAGGAGGGACAATGGATGCAGAGAAAAACAAGACTTGAGAGACGTCCCTGGAAAGAAAAAAAAAAAAAAAACCCACCAGAGCAGGAGTTTGAAACAGGGGATTCAGAACTAAATGAATAGGAAGTGAAGCTGTAGGAAAAGATGAGACTGGGGATAGAGGGATATGGAGATTGTTAAGGAGAAATGAAGTGAGGGATATGTTAAGAAGTGTGTGTTTGTGGTGGAGTCCCAGCTGTTATCTCCCTCAGGGTTCAAACAGCTGTCAGGAAATGTAATAACGCAGACATACACACACTGGCTTCATATTTTCTTTCTCAATGTCTATATAACACTCTATTTTTTTTTAAAAGATTGACTTTTGTCTTTTAACCCCATCTCAGGTTCAGACATCTCTGCACATGTTCAATTTTTCTCTCTCCTCGTTTCCCCCCATCTTTTCCCCCCTCACCTTCTTTGGAAGATAGGAAAAGCGAGCAGGAATGCTGGTGAAGAAGGGAACAGGAAAGAGAAAAGAGGCATGGGAAGCAGGAGGGCAGACCTTTCATGTGGCTGTATCCTCCGGTCTGCATAGTCCAGATTACACTCCCTCTCTTCGGCTAGACAGCTTTTCCAATTTCTCCCAGCCGAGGGAAGACAGGTTGAGGAAATGCTGCTGGTTAACTGCATTAACTCATTCTGGCCTTCTCAATGCATCTGGTACCCTAATCCCTCTCTGTTGACATGGCAGGACGAGGCAGTGTGGCACTGCTTGATAGGGAGGCCCTCCTGCCGCTCCAGAAGACACTTGCCCTCCCATCTCCCTCTCATCATGAACCCCTCTTTTCTTTCTGTAGCATTAAACTGTTAAAACTCATGAAATGTAAATAGACAATTTGGAAATTTGTCTTTAGCTGCAGCTTTGGCTCTTCAGCTCAAGCGCTGCACTTTGAGACGTGTGGGGGGGGGGGGGGGGGGGGGGGGGGGGGATTGGACTTAAGGAGCTGAAGAAAATGCAATTTGTCGTGACGAGACTGAGAGGAGTGAGTAAAGAGCAAAGTGGCTGGATCGGGCACCACTTGGACGGAGGTAGGTTGAGGTTTATATTGCATGTACATGAACCACCATATAGACTTTGGCGTTGGGGGATGGAGAGCATTGTTGCAGGGTGGATACATGGGAGATCTGGAGGGATAGAGGGGGATCAGCAGAGGAAAAGGAGGAGGGGTAAGAGAAGAGTGATTATGGTAGGTCTGGGCTGCCAGGCCTGATAAATGACTAATCAGGAGAACAGGGCCTTAGGTCCCTCTTAGGACCACTACTACCACAGGCTTATCACATGCACAGGCTGCAGGCACACATAAACACACACTCGCACACACGCGCAGATACTCCTGCAAAGTCCGTCCTTTCGAAAAACACGCCGCGCGCACACGCAGCCTTACACGCTCGGACACAAAAGGAAAGAGTAAGAGAAAAGAGAGGGATGGGCTGAATCCATACCGGCCTCTCCTGGAGCTGCGCTGGGTTTGGAGAGCTGTTATAGATCCACCTCTGCCTCCTCCTCTCACCTGTCTCACCTCTCTGACTCCCTGCTCCAGGCCTAATAGTCTGCCAAGACGGGGACAAAGAGCAGGTCACGTAACTGACACACCGTGGTTCTGTTATATGATAATATATCCGCTGCTTACGTGACAGATAATTCTCTTTTCAGTTTTGTTTGTTTTAGATAAAAGTAGAAAATATATTGGAAAAAAAACAAGTCGCAGTCTCACTAATTAAATCCAATCTGGCTGCATTCCAAGGTAATGATCACGAAGGAATGGGAAGAAAACAGGATGGAGACTTATTGAGAGGAGCGAGGAAATGGTGGCGATGGGAGTGTATGGATGTCTTTGTGTGTCATGCTCCATTGACTCAGCCTACATACCTCAACAACCCTGCGATCCCGGCGTGATGCTGATAATAGCGACACCAGTGGGGTCGAGAGCAAGTGTGAGACAACGGGCTCGGGCAGAGGAGGGGTGGCAGCAGGTTTTGTGGAGGACAAACAGCGAGAGGCAGAGAGAGAGAGAGAGGATGTGAAGAAGCTTCAAGAGAGAGTGGACGAGAGAGCCGGAGGAATAAAAGAACAGCGGCTGCAGGAAGGAGAGACGGATGAGACTCCGGTCTCTGTGGGATTGTAAAGCAAGGACGGCCAAGTTGGTTTCTCCGTCCCCTTGTACCTCTGTGTCCCCCCGTGTCCCTTTACGTCCAGCTGTGTCCCTGGATGCAAAGTCATTCACGCAGCCAGATCACCTCTGGAGCTCATATACCTGAATGGCCAAACTGTGTTTTTACTCCTGTGGCTGCTGTTGCACCGGTGATATGAGTCTGTGTGTGTGTTTGTGCTGAAAGTTAGACATTAACCTACACAAGCAAGGTTTGTCTGCCTCCCTTTGGGGATGAAGGGCATATACATCAGTTCTTATACTCATGCATTTGTTTTAGACGGTGCCTTTTCTGTTTGTTTTCAAGGTGCCTTCTTGCATAAATGATTCTCCTTAACTTTTCCCTAACTGTTTATGTAAGTGTGTGTTTTTTCCCCCTGGTTTCCATCTGGTGGATCTGAAAACCACTTGGTTTTCAAAAGACGTAATATAATCCATTTTTTGGGAGGATTCCAGTTCAAGTCATGTATATTTCTCATTAAGGATAGAATTCGTTTGGTTTTGGAGGGGCTTTTTTTCCCTTCTTCTTCTCCATTTCATTTGTGGAGTTTTTTTCTTGTTCCGTTATTAGTTCTTGGATGTTTGGGGAAAAAAAATGAACAAAATCATAATGAAATGAAACACAACGCTCACATTTTCCCTACTATGTTTGTAACAGAAGATGAAGATGAGAACCTTTTAGGATAATTTGTGTTTCACACCCAATATGTAGCCGTGCCATTCCCGGAGCGGCAGCAGTAAGACGGGAAGCCCTGGTAAAGCCTTCCCCGCTCTTCTACTGTCACCGCTCGCTAACTTGAAGCTGCGTTGAAGCCTTGTGATGCCTACTTCCCTCTGACTCTCTGTCTCTGCTGTTCACAACCAGCAGGTCCGTGATGCCCTGTGATGTTGTTTCTGCAGATGCTGGTGTCCGCGGCGATAAGGTCTCACAGCTGGGCAATCTGATTGGATTAGCAGGCTCTTTGAACAAGCTCTGACTGGCTGTTTGCCGGGGGGATGCAAATGAGCTCCTTAAGAGGGAAGCAGGAGCTTGACCCTTATTGGGCCTGGCAGTATGGACGGTGGCAGGGCGGGAGGAAGGAGGGGTGGAGTAAATCATGTGAAAGCTGAATTGTGGGAAGTGAGGAGGTGAAAGTATATCACTGGCAGACTCTGTCTCTTCCTCTCTTTCTCTCCTAGTCTGGGTATGTGTCTCCGTGGTGCCACTGTCTTGCCGAGCTGGTTGGCCTTCTGGTTTTCTGGTTTTGCTCATTTGTGTCAGCGGATCTGATCTACTTACAATGACATTTCACCTTTTCTGACATCCACTTAACCTCTTGGCCTAGTGGTATCCAGTTACGATTCTCCAGCCAGCAGAATGAAGCTGAAAATATCTATGGCTGGACGAGGCGCCCTGCCTCATTTTTGCCTTATTTTGAGCATTCGTCCATTCCTGCTACTCATTTACACTGAGTTCACTACGACTTTAATAAATTTACTTAGGTAATCAGCGATTTAATATGTCAGACAGTGGAAAGAGCTGTGCGGTGTATAACATTTTGAATGGCTCTCCAACCTGCTTGAGCGTCTTTCCAACTCTGTGCTCTGAACTTCTCAAGATGCATCATAAATCTAAGGCAAGATCCAAGGTCATGAAATGACCGGCCCTTCAGCAGGTGATTTTAGCAGTAAGCGTAGGCTACAAGAAAATGGTTTCAGGACCAAGAGTAAGGCATTAACAGACCTCTGTTCAGATTACTGGAATAGAAACGACTTTTTTGCTTTTGCTGAGTAACTTTCTCTCCAGGTTCTAGCTGGTGTGCATCGAATGTTTTAGAGTTACTGTAGTGGCCTGCAGGTATCCTATGCACACACACACACACACACACACACACACACACACACACACACACACACACACACACACACACACACACACACTTATGTGCACTCACACATGGTATATGACCTCATAGTGCCAGCAGAGGAAGAAAGTCAGGTAGGGGCTGTAAGTCATGCTAGATAAATCCTGCTTTTGTTCCAGAGAGACAAGGTTGTTTTGGGTGTGGATGGAGAGAGGACTGAATGGATGGACTGGTGCCTATACAGTTTTAAGAGCGGATCCCACTGTTAAAGGCTCTGAAGGCAGCGTGGCCCTTCTCTCACCCCTCCTCTCCCCCGGGGGGTTTTATCTGCCCATTTCCTCTTCTCATGCCGGGCCCTCGGGATGCCTTAATGGCGCCATGTTCCCTGTCAGTCAGATATTTAAATGGAAACCGACCATGAAACTATGGCTGCTCAGGGCTGGCTCGCGGTGCCACGTCCTTGCTCTTAGCAGACAGAGTCAAATTCAGAGGCCCAAACCCCTGCCCCAATCTCCAGACAAGACTGCAGTGGGGCAGTCAGGCTCAATCTGCAAGTTTAATATCCCCCATCAGGTTTTAAACATGTTTACCTTGCAGATTTGATCAAGGATACTGATGCAAATGGAGGCAAAGGCCCCTCGCTCTGGAAGCCTTCTGTCCAGAGGTTCATTGATTCATGCTAAATGGGTTCAAGCATCATTATTAATCACTTACTTGACGCAATTGATATTGTCCTAAACACAAAAAGAATAATGGTTTCTCTTCGTTGGCTCGCTTGTGTCTGCAGTTGTTCTTGCTCTGAGTCTGTGTGGCTGGTGTCACACCACTGGTGCCCTTCTCCACAGTTATAATAATCACTGTGACAATTGACAGCTGCAGGTGGTCTCACCAACCCTCACCAGACAACCTAATTTAACCCAGTAATAAATCTCTGTGCCCAGTTGGCCATTTTAGCTGTTTGGCACAGGGCACTGTAAATTCACCCTAATTAGATCCTCCCTCTACTCCTCCCACTCTCTTCCCCCATCTTCCCTCTCTCCTCCGACTCCCACTCTCTCCCCCGTCTCCTCCCCTGCTCATTGGTACATATGCTCATACACCTGGCCTGCATCGTTACCTGTTTACAAATGACCAGGCTGGTTCTGCTGGCTTCAGCATCCACTCCACCACACAGTACTGAATCTCTCTCTCTCTCTCTTGCTCTCTAACCTCCCCTGTGTCATAATTAGACCTCAGAGCTCATGTTTGCTTAATATTATAATCCAGTACACCTGCATTTCTCTCTCTATAGTGCTTTGGTGTACATAGAGCCTCACCTACACCCCCGGTCCTCTCTTCTGACCCCATGCAGATAGAGATTTGAAATTGATGTCGCTAAAAAGTGTTAGCAAGACTGTGTACTTTGTTTTCACATTTTCCACCAGCGTAGCAGCAGCGAAAGGCCAGCAGCGCCTGCCTGCTTCGTGCACTCCCTCTGAAAGGTATGACTTTTGAGTACGTGCGTGCATGTGTGTGTCAGGGGTATCAGTGTCAGGGCTAATGGTCTCTAGCAGGGGCGCCAGCCTGAAGATTTATGCCACAAATTAGTCAAATGTGATCAAACAGCAACCCAGTTAATCATGCAGGACCCACGTTTATCCCTGCTTTATCTACAGGCATAATTATAGACACCCATTCCTTTGACAGACCAACGGCAGGCCCCTGTGGAGTGATATTGGGGGGCCGCCACGCAGTGTTGTCACGGTGATGAATGTCTTAGGGGTGCGGGGAGTGTTTTAAACACGTATATACTTAACACCCCCTTGTGAATGCTTTGAGTGAAGGCATGGCCCCTGCAGGACTGGTGCAACTGTTCAGTGTGGACCGGCTTCCTAAATGAATATTAGTGTGAATGAGTCAAGTCCCCCCCACCCCCCACCCCCCCCCCCCCCAATCCCTTTCCTCTCCAGCCTTACAATTTGAAGCACTTCAGCCATTAAGAACAAGCTTCGCCATAAATCCAATTCATCATATGACTCCCAATTCATTATGTGTTAAGTGTTGACTGGTTAAAGCCAGCTCTATCACTCATCCCCTCCCATTTCAGCTGCCTCCCCTGCAACCTCACACAACTTGGAAAGTGGGAATGGGAATCATCCGGCAGTATTCTGTTATTCCAGGCCATTACCATGTGCCAAGCCGGGAAAGAGATCCAGTGATGTGTGCTGCAGTTTGTGATTGGAGTGGATACTCTCTCTCTCCCCCTCTGACAGCCATTTTAAACACTCGTTTATGCAGCGCTTTTAATATCAATAAGAGAAGCAGGCAGGCAGGCGGACAGGCAGCAGTTTCTTATACACACACGCACACACATTATCACGCGCACACACAGAGTGACACACACGGCCTGGCTGGAAATCAGCAGCCTCCATCTCCCTGGTATGACAGGGTGTGGTAATTATGTCTCTGTGAGAGTGTGTGCTGTTTGCTGGGTGAAAAATGATAATGGGGTGATTTTTAAGTGCCATATCTCCCGCACGGGTAATGAAAAGTACTTTTAATCCAGTTCGGAGGAACGGAGGGGTGGAGGATAGGAGTGGCTGGGGAGAGGAAGCAGAAGGGTCTGTTGTGATGGGAGGAGAAGAGGAGGAGTGGAAGAATAAGAGGGTGCTCTGAGGGTGGAGGAATGCTGATAGAGGGAGCTGAGGAAAAGAGAGATGGGTGAGTTCTGTATGGAGATGAGGGGAGAGGACCAAACGGGGAGCGAGGAGAGGTTTCAAGGCAATCCAGTGGCTGAATCGTGTGTGTGTGCGTGTGCGTGTGCGTGCGTGTGTGCGTGCATGCATGTGTGTGTGTGTATGTGTGTGTGTGAGAGTGAGAGTGAGAGAGATAGCGGGGCTTGTGTTGTTGTGCCAGGGGAATGCCTAAGCCTTGGCATGATGCTTGAGCTCAGCAATTAGAATAATTAAGAGGGACTGACAAGCTTTTAGAGTCTCTCTCCCTTCCCCTCTCTTTTTCTTCTCATGTCTTTCTTCCTCTGTCCCTCCCCCCCCCCCCCCCCACTCCCGTTTGAGCCGTAAATCTGGAGTATGACAGACAACATTATGTCAGTTATGTCAGGTTAACACACACATGCGTTTGTTAGAAGTCTGCAACTGTCAGGTGTGTGTGTGTGTGTGTGTGTGTGTGTGTGTGTGTGTGTGTGTGTGTGTGTGTGTGTGTGTGTGTATGCCAGTTAAAGTGGGAAACCCTGTTAGAGTGTCCATTCTCATTTCCCTCGCTCACACGCTCCCCTTAATTTGTGCACATGATAAATCCGGCATTAACGCCATCCGGGCAGGAGACATTCATGCTTTGGAAATGTATTTCTGTAAACTGCACCTGAATTATATTACTCAGGATTCAGGATTACCTAACCAGCTTATCACAGTCATACCTCACATGTATGGACCGAAAGAATAGGTCTGTTGTTAAACACATGCAGAGTTTTGTATGTGTGTGTATGTGTGTGTGAGTGTGAGTTCACTAATGACTTCACACCCCATTAGCGCCTTTGCTTGATATGTCACACTTCATTATGTACTTAAATCATTGGTGCATAAACTTGGAAAGTGTGCGTGCATGTATGAAGCATGTTTGCACTGGGGAGTGTGTCACTATGCCAACTTTTGATCATAACTTTTTATTTGCCTAAAAAATATGTAAAAATTATCACAGATTTCTGTCTGTCTATCTATCTATCTATCTATCTATCTATCTATCTATCTATCTATCTATCTATCCGTTACAGTTTCTTAATATTTGACTCTCTGCATTGTTATTTGTTTTTTTTGTTTTTTTTTTTTTTTACAAATGCTTTTTTCACCTTTGAATGTTTTTAACCAGTTTTATTCTCTCTCTATCTGAAGCTTGGCTATGGACCCAGAACATGACTGTCACCCGATTTGTCTGCATAATCTGTATGCAGGACACCTCAGAGCCACAAACTAATGCCCCCGTTCAAGCAGATACATTTCTGTCCGTTTAAATCTGCTTAAGATTTTATAATAGGAGCCTGATATATGGACAGTTTATTTGTCTTCATAATTTACACAATCTCTTGTGTGTGATTCATAGGTCAATTACTCAAAGAGCCACGACTGTCCAAACATTTATTCCACTGTTTAAGCATGCCTTTGTATATAAATCCATCATAAAATCCTCAGTGTAAACCATGTGTGTGTGTGTGTGTGTGTGTGCTCGAGCAAGTGTCTGTGTGTGTCTGGATGTGCGTGCAGCCCATGTGATATGTTTTAATTCATGGTAAACAGACAGCAGTGCAGCCAGGCAGGTTAGTTTTATCAGAGTGTGTTTATCTTAATTCCCCTCAGTCTCTCTCAGTCCGACCATCCATTACCTGTCTGCGGAGGCTGTGTGTTCTTCCGCGCCTCACACACACCAACATACACAGTTACCTTGTCCTTAAAATATGATGATATGACTGTTAGCGTGATGCTCACTGCGTCTGACTGCCTGTCTTTGTCAGCCCCGTATCCATTGTTGCCTTGACTTATATTGGAGATAATGTTTTCACGGCAGCCGGCTGTGACCTTGGCTGTGTAAACAGGTTTGTAAAGTACCGGTAAGTGGTGGAGAGGAAGTGCATTGGCAGGCTCCCGTAGCTGGGCTAAGCATGCATGCCATGCAAACATGACACATTTCACACATGGTGTCAGATTGTATGCCACACACAGTGTTTGAACGTGTGTGTGTGTGTGTGTGTGTGTGTGTGTGTGTGTGACAGAGGGAAAGATCCTCAACATGTAAATATCAGAGATCCACACATTTCCATGCACACGCTGTATGGATGCTCACACTGCATCACCCCCTGCATGGAGGATGACAAGCTCTTTGGAGGCTATGACCCTCTCCCCATGCTGTTTGTCTTTGGGGTCACGTCCTGCCCTGTAACTCTCGACCCCTGACCCCTGACCTCAGTCCGTCAGGCAGCAGACACTAGCGCCAAGCTGACAGCTCCCAAAGCCCACTGACCCCAAAAGCAAGAGTGAGAGAAAACCACAGAGAGAGGGATACAGAGGGTTTGACCATCGCTCCGTGGATGAACAGTGAACGCCCAGTACCTGTTCACAGAGGCCAGGAAATGATGGAAGAAAAACAAACGTAGGTCTTTTTAATTAAATATGAGAAGCAAAGTGACAAACAATTAATAAAGAGAGATGAAGATTGGGGAGAAGGAACCAGGGGAAAGAAAAGAAGGAAGTGAGGAATGAGTTAGGAGGACAAACACGGGTGAACCTGGCTATCGGAGGTCACACTCTGCCCGAGGAGACAGGTGCCTCAAGATTAGTCTCCACGTTATTAGCCTTTTACCCACTCACACACTAACACTCACACACAGTCCTGCAGAAGTCCTATACCACAGGGACGCGGAACTAGTGAGAACACAGCTCCGACTCTCATATCCTATTTATACATCCTTTCCTGTACATTACAATCCTATTTAGCTCGCCCTGCTTCCTACACAATCCTATTTATGGACTCAATCCCACCCCGCTCCTGCCCTACACCCCACTTCCACTCTCCAATCCTATTTGTGTGCCCCCTCCTCCTGTATGCAGGTGCCATCCATCCAAACGGCTGCCTACTGAGCCTGTGAGCTGCGAGTCAGATGAGTGTGTGTGTGTGTGTTTGTTTGTGTGTGTTCACCTTTTATTTGTGTGGTAATGCAACACTGAAATTGGAGTGTTCCTTGCAGGAATACGAGAAACACAGCTTTTGTTTGCAAACATCAGTCAGCTGTTCTGGGACCTTTTTTTTTAGTTCTCAAAAGGCAAAAAAAGCTTGAAATTCACTTTTGAAGAAATGCAGTGAGATCGCACTTTCTCTTAAATGTGAAGCGCAGACCAAGTGCTGCAGGCCTGGAGGTGCTCGTCCTCTACCTCGTCCTCTGCGATCTGATGCAACGCATTGCACATCCCCTTCTTTGCATTTAGCAATCGCCACAAGTAAAAATGAGTGTCTGTGTCTTCTGTCCCGTCCCATCTCGGCCTGTCCCCGTGACAGGCCTCTTATCCCCCATTAGTGTTCCTAAACAGGACAAAGTGCCTGTCCATATCACAGACCTGTCTCCACCTGACGCCCCCACCTGTCACTCACCTGGCGTTATGAAAGCATCCTCATTCTGTTTGATGACGGCAGATGAAAGGAGAACAGCAGTCAGGGACCTGGCTGGCCTGACAGACCACATTAGAGTCGCCGACGCTGGAAAGGGAGGTACAAGGGAGGAGGAAGAAGGGTGAGGATGTTCCTGCCTAACCACATTAGGGGGAGGTGGTGAAGGAGAGGTGTATGTAGAGCAAGGGTCTGTGGCTGTCTTTATTAGAGGTAAGAAGGTGTAGCGAAGTGGGCGTGGAGAGTGTTCTGCCTGTCCATATTAGGCGGACAGGTGCTGGTCGGCCCTCCATTTGCACTTTTGGTTGAACTCGGGAACTTGAGTGTCTCAGACGGAGATAACGATGAGCCAGCAACAGAGGAATTCAAATGTTGAAACATCGCAGACTCCTGATGAAACCGAGAGGAAGACACGCGGGCCATTAAAGCTTGAGGTCAGACCTCTCACTGCGCCGTTCTTACTGTATCTCAGCGACTTTCCGTACAGCGCTAGGCTGGTTCAACTCATACCGGAGCTCAGCGTGAGCCTTACGCAAAGGAATTCAAACATATGATGTATGGCATCTCACATTTGGCAGACATTTTTATCTAAAGCCAGCAGCGGAGTGAAATAGTGTGACTGAGCTGAATTTATTAATCATTCAATTAGCTAAATGTTCCTTGTTGATATGGTTCAGACAAATAGACTGTCAGTCTTTAATGCAATCTAAATCTCAGCACACCTCAGGAGAGATGCCGAGAACCGAACTGCTGTGCAACTCTCTAATTCCTCTCACTCTGTCAATGCCTTTCCCCGGCATTACTCATTCCCTGCTATGCTTTCGTCAAGCACACTTTGGCTTTATTGTTCCTCTGCAGTTCTAAACACAGACTGTTCTCTCTGGTAGGAACATTTTGGGTCGCCCTGCGGTATGCTGCCTTTTCCCTTTTGCCTCTGTCTTACTTTCCCTCCTCAGATAAAGCTTTCCTCCGTGTCTTTGGGGCTGGCTGGTAAAGACAGTCGGGGCAGTCGATCGTATCAGACTATCAGGCCAGTTCAACCATAAATTACCTGCAGGTAACAAAGCGTGTTGCTGTAACTATTACACAGGCACTCAAAGTCACCCCAGTCCACACTGCTGGGTTACACCGCCTCTCGCACTCTCCGATTGCGGACCGAGGCAAGGTGCACAAAGAGTTTGTGTGAAACTGGTCAGTCAGACTCTGTTATTGCAAGATTCCACTTTCAGAAAGAATCACAGGCAGCAATGATGAATTTATATTATTTTAATGTAAGCAGTTTGATTAATTCAATGTGGTAATTCAGGTTAACCTTTAGTAGCATTTACAATAGAGCTATGTTATGGCTATTTGACATCAAAAAAGTTCCAGAGAGAGGACAAAGAGAAGAATACAGATTACTGGAGAGAGGCTCAAAAAGTTTGCGACATGCATTGGTGGCATATGAATGGATGGAAAGTTACAAAAAGAGAGAACCTGAGTACATTAAAGACAATCTGCCAGCAGTCTAAACTCATAACAGCTTTACTAAACTTTAAGATTCGTCTTCAAGTCACCCAAACTCTTTACTTTTCTGGCATAAAATCAATCAGCTACAGAATTCTGTGTTACCAATCTTTGCAGCCAATGTAAATACAAAGCGCTGCAAAAGGTTTTGTTGCGCCGTAAGTGCTCTGAAGAAGCAATTGTAGGAGAAAAAAATTTAAAATATGAAATTCACACAAACCTTAAAAAAATAAAACAAATCTAAATGACATAGTACTTGCAACTTAAAGATACTCAGATTTAATTGTTTAATTTGAGGATAGATTGTGCTGCTCTCTTCATTTAGATCTTCAGCTGTATATAGTGTTCAGTAGTAAATCTTCTGTTTACAGCATTATTCAAGTTAAACTCTTCTTCGTGATAAAGACATTTGGTATTTCCTGTCCAGGATGCACCCTGTCGAGGCAGGAAGATGAATGAAACCTCCAGAACTGATTAACTTATTTAGCGCTGCATTCAGCCGGTGTTGCACCGGCGTCTGCTGCTCCGGTGTGTTTTAACCGTTTGTGGTGTGGGACCCCGGCAGGGCGTCCCGCTCCCCCAGCTGTAGGCGCAGGTCTGTGTTATTGGCTAATTGAGAGCGTGTTCTGTGCTGCAGCTCTGCCCTGGAGGTTAGTGTTGGCACACACACACACTGTAGCAGGACAAATGAGAATACACCTCGCCATCTGCCCAAGAGAGACACTCCCTTGCCCTCTCCTTGTCCCCGTACCCTTGTCCCCCCTCTTCTTTTACTCTTTTCGTCTCATTTTTATTCCTTCCTTCATCCTCCCACCCACTCGCTTCAGCCTCCACCTCAACCCCTCCTGTAATTTCTGTCCCATCTTCCCACACTTTGATCTGTCTCTGTCTCTGCATCGCCTCTTTGTTTCTGTTGCTCCCGCGTTCTCCAGCCTTCTCCTCTGTTACCTGTCTCACTCCATCCTGAGCGAGTCAGTGGGAGGTATGTTTGTATTGTGAAGTGGGGGCCAGCGGAGTTACGGCGCTACTGTACACTGACCAGAGACTCTCAGAAGGTTCTGTGGGTGTGATCCATAGGGACTGACACCGAAGGTGACCCCTGGCTGGTAACCTTGGAGACCAACTTTATTAAAATGAATTTGAGTAGAGGGGCCATCCTGACAGCAGCATAATTACATCGCAGAGCATCAGCACTAATTTATGCAGCCTGCATTCAACCGGTCAGGAGTGCCGAGATGGGGTCAGTGTGGACACACACACACACACACACACACACACACACACACACACACACACACACACACACACACACACACACACACACATTCACTCCACAGCTTATTGGGATGCACACTCTCACCTTACCTCACAACACATGGACATGAATCACCAGACCAATAAAACTAAGTAAACGCCTTAAGTTTCTTCTGCGACCACACAATGCCCTCAGTCTGTGTGCGGTCGTAGCTTCAGTTTGTTGTGTGTTTGAAGGTGTGTTTGTGTGTCTAGCTGAAACTGTAGATTTTATAAAAAATGGTTTTGAACATGTACAAATTCACTGGTCTAAAGCGGCACTTTTGACAACATAGAAGTATGATGGCTCATATTGAGCAGCCCACTGCTCAGTCTCAGGCCTGGAGGGTTTGAGTACGACTGGCTCCCCATCAGGTGTTTAATATAGTGTTGTGTGTTGGAGGTGGAACACATTGAAAACTCTGGATCTGCTGTGTCAAGGCTGTCCTACAGTGGGCCTGACTTTGGTGGTAGATCATTTTGTTCTGAAACTATGTCAGTTTGAGCCATTAGCTTCAGGCTCAGGTATTCTGTTAATTTTTGTGATTTTTTTTTTTTTTTTAGCAGGATCAAACGGCTGTCTCAAACGCAGCATTCAGCTCATGACATCTATAAAAGTGAATCCAACCTTTTTCCTGCTTCATCCTGTCCAGACTCCTGGGGAACCCGAACTGATCTACAGCTACACTTGAAATTATAACGCAAAGAAAGAAATCAACCCATTTTAGTTTAATCTCATTGAGTGCAACAGCTCTTCATTCAGCATACCACTAACACATTGAGATAACCATCACATTCATTCACGTATTGATCACACAGGTCCACTGAGCTCATTAGGCTCCATTAACAAAATCCATATGAAGGGAAAACTCTTTTGATATTGCGCCGCTGGTTTCAATCTGGCTGCAACACAAATTATTTTGCCAATCCCTCTGCTGGATTTTGGTCTTGAAGCAGGGGATGGATCTGCAAAAACCTGGAGATGAAACAAGAGGTGGATGGAGTGAGAAGGGACAGATGGAGGAAGACAAACGGGGGAAATTACAGCAGAGGGGAGTAAAATCTGGTGAAGACATGAGTGTGGATGAGGGGGATATAAGTCAGAGCTCCAGTCACTCCATTGTAGCGTTGTGACCAAGGGCATGCTAATCTATCCCATTAGCAGATCTCTGCGAGTCTCTCATAATGTTACTGCTAGCTGCTCTCCTGTGACATGTTCCCTTTGTGTGTGTGTGTGTGTGTGTGTGTGTGTGTGTGTGTGTGTGTGTGTGTGTGTGTGTGTGTGTGTGTGTGTGTGTGTGTGTGTGTGTGTGTGTGTGTGTGTGTGTGCGAGTGCGGGTAATGACAGTTCAGCTAGTTGCTCTCCTGTGAAAATGACACGTTCCTGCCAAATTAATATCATTACTATCAGAGTTTAATGGGCCAGCGCTGCCTTCTTATTTAAAACAGAACATCCCTCTCTCTCGACCTCCACCACGAAGGAAGGGGTTGGCAGGAGAATGGGTTGGAGGAAATGACTAGCTGAGCAGGATAGGCCGCGTTTTTTTTTTTTTTTTTTTCTTAACTGCACTCAGAAAGATGGATAAAAAGAGAAAAGTGAACTTAGTTTTGGGCTGAGAGGAATTTAAAGGAATTTAAAAACTGTGAGAAAAGATCTTGAATAGAAGGAATAGGGATCATTTTTCTTTCTAAACCACTTCTGGTGTTTTATTTGAATAAACAGATCATCAATAATCCATTTTACTTTGTGTTACGTTGCCAGTCATTTTCCTTTCCTATGTGGCGCCTTTAAAATGAAGCGTGAGTTTGTTGAACAATCGGGTTTCCTTCCCAGTGGTAATGTTAGATTTTAGGAGAGTATTCTTTCCTCAGTAATTGTCACAGCTGGGCTCGTGTCTGCTGTTCAAGTGATGGTTGTTATGATCACAGTTTTTCAACATAAAAGAAGCCGGTAATGTTTGCGTTGAGTTTCTGCGTATTTGGGGACTGCTGCCTTTTCACTGGTGAGAGTTTTGGAGGCAGCTCAGAAGTGCGTGGCTATTAAGTGCATTTTTTAAAACGGCTTTTATTGTACAGTACGCCTCTGTGGTCAGTGGTTTTTATTTTCTTTTACAGTACTTTATAGCGCGTGTGTGTGTGTGTGTGTGTGTGTGTGTGTGTGTGTGTGTGTGTGTGTGTGTGTGTGTGTGTGTGTGTGTGTGTGTGTGTGTGTGTGTGTACAGTATGAACAGTCGGTTGAAGTGTCATTCTTCCCTCGGAGTCAGCACTGTGATAATGAGTTGATTTGGAGATGCACTCTGCGGGCTGCCTGTGAATGTAGGCACATGCGTGGTTGTGTTTGCACATGTGTGCATATTTACACAGTCTGTATACATGTAGAATTGTGTGTGTGTGTGTGTGTGTGTGTTTGTCAGCGAGCACACACACCTGAATGTGTGTGTGTGGGTTTGGCTTTGAGTGTGTGAATATGTCAGGTTGCCGCAGGAGACCAATTAGCTGGTGCATCAGTGAGGAGGTGAGCATACACACACCTGTGTGTGGCCCTATTACACCAGCTCATCACATACTCACATAGCGGCACACAGACAGCATTGCTCTGCTCATAATAGAAACACACTGACACTTACAGTACGTTGACCATATGGAATAATGACTTCACTGTGTCAAGCTGTCAGGCGTGAGTCACCAGCATGCGTGATTTCAACTGGATGTTACCAACTTAACAAACTTTGGTGAATTATGGGTGATCTTGCGGCTGTTGAATGGTTGTCATTAGCTATATGTACTGTACATATCAACAATCATTCACTCCAAGCTGCAGCATTCCAACACGGCGCACGGGAGCGAAGGAGTGATGAGGCTCAAACTTCCAGGTATCGCGCGCCGATGCAATTAGGTTTAGAGTAAAAAGGAAGATCACAGCCAATAAAGCAGCCAGGCCCCTTCATGTATAATTCAGATCTTTTATGGTGGGCTATGCACCCATATGGACATGCTAAAGGTAGACTAAGGCCATTTCCAGCCAGAGAAAAGCCCTTTTAAAAGCTAATCCCGGTGCCAGAGTCCTGCACCTTTTACTGTTCCTTTTTAATGAATAGGTGTCCAATAAGGCCTTTTATTGTCTTAGCATATGTTGCTTTTATTAGGGGAAAATAATTAGGTTGTGCGGATCACTTCGGAAGTCCTCTCACAAGATAAAAATGAGATAGTTTCACAGTCGTTGCGCAAGTCCTTCTGACTCCTCGTCGTTTTCCCCTTGGATGCCTTGCGTCCTGGCTCCTTCATCTCCTCCTCTGCTTCGTTTCCTTCTTCTGCTCGTCTCTTCCCTCTTACCTCTTGTTTCCCCTCCTCCTCTTGTCCTTTCCATCCCCTCCACTTCATTCCCCACTTCCCCTTCTATTGTTCCCTTGAACACGGGGGCATTAAATGTATGCAGCAATGTCGCATTGGACCGCACATTTACACGCGTGCACACACAGGCGCGCGCGCGCACACACACACACACATATAACAGATGAACAATCACGGTGTGACAGGAGGCTGTTGATGACTGACACCCGGTTGATCTTATCTGGCGCAAAAGGGGGTAAAGAGAGGGCCGCCGAGAGAAAAGAGAAATAATGCTGGACTATGGAGGGAGGGGTCTGAGGTGCTTTGTGTTGTGTTCCTGTCACTCCAGCATAGTTTACCCCTTCACTCCTTTCTCTCGCTGCCTTTTCATCTTCCACTACATCACTCCGCTCGCTTAAAGAAAGACTGTCTACATGGCTCATGTGTGATCTAGGACTCCAGAGAAAGAGATCCATTTACCTTCAAGAGGTCCTACTATGGCCGCTTACCCACGAGACCTCACTTACAGCAACATTGTGTCGCCCAGTCCTGTAAGTTATGGTGCCAGAGGGGGAAGGGGATGCTGGGTTAAAGGGGGGGGGTTGATGGAAAAGAAAGGGCTGAGGAAGAAGCAGGGGCCAAAGTAGACAGACAGGGCGTGATGAAGGAATGGAAAGAGCAGCAGGGAGGGAGGCCAGCCCCTCCATCCTGCCCCTAATGCCCCTCAGGGGAGCACACAGCCCGTAGGTGAGTATTAGCCATCAGCCTGTGGGCTAATGGACGCTGCAAAATAGAGTTTAGTATACAGATGACCAGGGGCGGGCTGATCGCTGGGGAGATCCCTGATAAAAAGACCTCTGGAGGTTTGAATAAACTCCGCTAGCTTATAGCCCCCTTTCTTATAGAGGCTCGTTGTGAACGATGATCTGCCTGTGTGATTCTGGTTTTTCTGGACATTTTTAACCTCACGGCAGAGCTGCATGACCCACAACATCTTGACTTTTGGTTATCTTGATGTGACCTTTGGTCCACCTCAATCTGTGTGATGGAGACCGGCAGAGATTCATGGGGTGTGTGTCAGGATGGCTTCTGAAGTGTGCGCTGAGGTGTTTGAGGTGCTAATCTCCTCCCATCTTGGTTGAGTGGTCAGGCTGAATAGAGGGACAGCTTGTTTATCCGAGGGGACCGCGTTACCCAGGATTCCCTCCTCCGCGCGGCCGGGCACGCTCAGCTGAGCTGTCAGCTTGCAGAGGTGACCACGGCTGAGGGCGGCGATGACTCGCTACTCAAAGTCACTGATGCATCGGTTCACACACACACACACACACACACACACACACACACACACACACAGACTCAGGGAGCTTTGATTTCAATGGTTATTTATTAAATGTAAAATATCTTTAGCACAGATTAAAAATCAGACACCTCCATCTATTTTAAACATCACAGGTTGAAAAAAAACATTCCTGAAACAGAATCACAATCAGTTTGGAGTCCCACATTCAGGATAGTTACTCCACGAGGCTGGGCTGAGGGCTGAGGCAAAACTGAACTCCTCCTGGTCCCCTGACTGCAAGCCAGGACGTTTTCCCACAATGCATATTGTAGACTTTTTACACTTAGTGTTAGAAAATCACTTAATGCCTTTATAATTCTGTTTTTTTTTAATTATTTTTTTTAATGAGCCAGAGATGAAGAAAACATGTAATCTGCATGTCAGTTTTCCCAGCTGTGTCTAAAATGGGCTAAAATTACATTAGCAAGAAGTGATTAATGCTGCTGGTCCATAACTGACAGCTTAGCAAATGTCCAGTGGACTCAAAACAAAAACAAAGAAACAATTTGTGGTTCTGATCAAGAACGTTTTCTCCATAAGACAAGCGTGGACATACGCTCCAATTATCGGCGGTGTGCGCCGGGAACGGACTTCTCCAATTGTGTCCCAGGCACCGTGAGCTCTGCCAACGTTTAGCGCCTCTGCTGCTGCTGCCGCCGCTGAATTGGAGCGCCATCACAGAGGTCAGCGGCGAACGCTGCTCCCTCCGCTCCTCTCTGCCTCAACCCTCGCTGCTGTACAAACGCCAACCGACAACAACTGACACAGATGGTGAGCAGAAACACGGGACAGGCAAAGGAAGAGAACCACCCACAGGAGTAAGAAAACAGGAAGACTCTACACACACTGTCCAAGAGAGGATATTGCCTGACAATATTATCAACTCATTTATTTTAAACTTTTTTTTTTCATTTTGTTTTTTTAAGTGTTTAATTTTTTCAACTTTTTTTAATTTTTTTTTTCAGCACATGCCATATGAGAATTTGGGGGATTATAAAAGTACCTGAAAGAATTGCTAGGTTTTCAGCATGCATAGCTGTCTGTATTTACAGTTTCTATGTACAGGAATGGGTCAAAAACAGACTGCTCTACAGTACTGGGTTATTTACATCCGGGTCAGAGGGGAGAGGTCAATGTCATAACTACAGATGGTGGGGGGTGAAGGGTCACATGCATAGGGTCAGAGAAAGCTCATATGGCCGAGTACACCTGGGAGAATGAAGACACGGAACGGAACACAGCAAAGTAACATTACTGTTAATTCGACAACATCACGTCTCCCCCACATACACTTTTTGCTTTTGAATACGCTCGATAAGAAGTTCTCCACGAGTATTGTGCAACACTGTACAATGACGCTTCTATTGCAAGTCCATGAGGTCTTCTGGTGCTGAGTCGACGCCGCGATCGGAAGACTTGGATCTGGTTCCAGAGCACTGACAGAGTCAGAGTGTTGAATCCCAGGCTAAGAACGGGTATATTGCCACTTATCAGCATTTAGCTTATTGCATCATGTTTTCAAAGTATCCCCTCAGTGTTTGTGTGTTTGCTTTATTTGACACACATTTCCTTCATATTGCTTCTTGTTTTGTTTGCTTTTTAATTTGTTTGCCACAGTTTTGGAGTAGTTTTAGTGCACCTGTCTTAAGTCAGTGATTCCCAACCTTTTTTCTTTGGAGCTTCCTCACATCGCCTTGAAGAAAAAGATCTCTGATTTCACGAAACATTTACATGTAGCAGCCTTTCAAAAGCAGGGATTTTTTTAAATTGTCTGTTAATGAAATTCATTACCTACTAACTAAGATCCTTTTTCTTATAAAGAGGTCTTAGATGGGTTAGAGTAAAATTTTGGAGATGAAGCAAGTGATTGGCTGTCTGAAGAGAGCATCTGCACAGCAAAGGGAAACACAACCCTCCCATCAGCAACTCACTCTCACTAATTGTCCTTTATTTATTACAGCTCTGGATTTTCTGCACTGACGGAAGGCCGGAATTTTATTTATTTATTTTTATTTATAATAGTAGGAAATCCTGTCATAGTTTTTTTCATTTTGAACTCAAGGCATCTAGAAACTCTCGGACAAGTTCCTGGAATGTTTCACTTTCTAAGTCGAAGCCCACAGCTCATAGCAGCACAGATCTTCCTCTGGAAACTTCTGTACGCATGACATGATTCACATTTAATTGCAAAACATAGAGGGACACACATCGAAATCCATCAGTTTGCAGACAGATAAATTTACAGGCTTAATCTACAGTTTGATACGAGTGAGGAAGTGGTCAGCGGAGATGTACACTGTTTCAGTGGCATGACATTTCATGTAGATTTATTAATGTTTCTGTTGGAGCTCGTGTGCAGGCGCACACTCGTGCTCAGGCATGTATGGATATGAGTCTGTGTGTATTGAGATGGTTGCTCAGCCCCTCTCCTTCTCCTTCCCGCTGCCTCAGACACGCCTTGCCTCCTATCTTTTAAACGCACACAATGATAAATGGCTGCGGTGGGTGGTTGAGCATGTTAATGCCTAATCTCATCAGCCTTATCTTTTAAGGAGGTCATAAGGTCAAGTGGCGAGGGGGGATGAGCTAAACACCAATAAGATAGCACACTGCTGGACACACAGCATAAACGGTCCATGTGCTGCTCTGTTCGCCTCCAGCGGGACAGCTGCCGCCTGCACAGAAACAATTATCTGGACTTGCTTTTCAAAAAAAAAACTGGGAGCTCTTTTTAGAAAATAAATACTGACAGTTTCATTGAGAATTAAGCTACATAAATCTGGATTTTTGAACATGAAAGTTTTTCTCTTTTTTTTTTTTTCTTTTTTAAGATCAATATTTCGACCTACAGCTGGACCTGCAGAGTTTGGTAATTGGACACAAACAAAATGCTCTGAAAGTCAGCCAAGTTCAAGGGGGGCGTCAGCGAGCCAGAGCCCGCCGCACTGAAATCTTCAGAGAAGTTTAAAAGACATTTTGCTTTCAGACGAGCTAAATCAGATGCCCTCAGTGAAGGGAGATGAGTTAGACTGAGTGCGTGTGAACCTGCAAGTCAGAGACACTGCTTGGCATTTGTCGGTCTTTGATATGGCGACATGTGATGTGGATGAAGTTATCGCCTCGCTGGCAGGTGAGACAGACAGCGGCGCTCAGAGAGATGCTGCCTTTTCATCTGCTGTTTACCAGCCCCTCTCATCATGCTGCACTTCAAACGCGCTCAATCTGCTGCTGCTGCGACGCCACACACCAGGGCTCCTCCCGGTAGAACTTTACTCAGAGCTTAGAGGAATGTGTGCGTGTGTGTGTGTGTGTGCGCGCTCCTGTGTGTTTGTGTGTGTTGATGAGAAAAGCATTTCTTGGAATCCGGTCTGTGCGTCGGTTTGTCTGTTCGTTGCATTTGCATTTGTGTGCATATTTCTGCACTTGCTTGTGGATGTGTAAACACTCCGGACGTCAGTGGGTCTCCGCTTCGTGTGTGTGTGTGTGTCGCCCTCACAGCTGCTTGACGGCGCCGTTCAAACGGCTGGCATGTGAACGCGCCTCCATTATGCATGTGTGTACATTTATGTGTCTTTGCCCATGTTCGACTGCTGCATATATGGGGTTTTGTCTCAGAGTGTGCCAGAGCTCTGTGCTAAACTCTAGTCTTCAGTCATCACATCAGTGTTCCCTCCTGCCCCCCCATCCATCTCTCCCTCTCTCTCACCCTCACTCTCTCATCGGGAGATAAAGAGGCGAGCCATTTCATGTGGCCGCATAGAAGTCGTCTCCAGCCCTGGAGTTTGCAGGGAAGCTGTCACAGCAGCTTTTAGCTGGAGCTGCAACATGAAAGATCCCTCTTTGAGCGCCGGGGTTATGTGTGTAATTCTCTCTGACGTGTTTATTCTGCTGCAGTTTCAACTTTCGTTTTCAAATGTCACCGAAATCTCCCTCCAAGAATATCCCTGCTAATTACTGACTGATGGGACAGGGTGTATTAGAGAACTTAGCAGGTTGCGTCCAAATAGTGTTTTACTTGAGCGGCGCGTCGCGGCTTGAGACGACATGAATCAGAGTCATTTTATGGGTTCAGACTTGAATGATCTTCAGATTTAGACATGAGAAAGAATTTACTGCGAAAGAGATGGGGGGAAGAAAATTGTGTGTGTGTGCGTGTGTGCGCGTGTGTGTGTGTGGTTTGCATCCTGTGTGTGAAAATACAGTTTATCTCAAAGCAACGAAGTTCTGATTTAGACAAAAAAAAATCTCTTCTAATATAATTTTCAACACTTATTCTCAACTTTGAAAGCCTGACTCAGCCCCTACACACATAATGTGAAAATATACATATTCATACCCATGGCATTAAAACTTTTTCTTTTTGTAATATACACAAAATCTGTGGTTTCTCTGGTGATCCCCATCCAGTCTGAAGCTGGCGTCATTTTCTTCTCCTCACCTTCTCCGTGGTGAGTCTATACATCTTTATCATTCACATGGTCCCATATAGCCGGAAGGTCCTATACATACCAGGTAGAGAATTAAATAAATAAATATATGTATATAAATATATGTACAGTAAGGGGTTATGCTATTCCCATGGTAATATGACCCAGTCATCATGGGCTGCAGGGAAAGGGGGAGAGACAGCGTGTGCTTGAGTCTTTTTTTTTTTTGTTTGTTTGTTTGTTTTTCCTGTGGACTCTCTGTCCTGCTGTCTCGTTTTGTCTGTAAGTGTAAAGGACATAGCGATGTGGTCGTGTCCTCTGCTTGTCTTCTCTCTGTTCCTCTGGACAGGACACATCCTGATGTCTGTGTGTGATCGGATGAGTTCTCCGTTTTTTTTTTTGTTTTTTTTCCCCTCGAGCGTCGTGGTTCTCCCTCTGATCTTCTTGTCCCGCCCTCTCTGTCTCTCTCTCTCTCTCCGTCCGCAGCAACAAGGGGCGGCCACCACGGTGTACTGCGCCGTGGCGCCGGAGCTGGAGGGGCTGGGCGGCATGTACTTCAACAACTGTTTCCGCTGCATGCCGTCCGCTCAGGCCCAGGACCAGAGCAGCGCCTCCATGCTGTGGGAGCTGAGCGAGCGCCTGGTCGCGGAGAGGTCGGTGGGCGTCCAGGCTCTCTAGTGGACCGAGGAGGATGAGGAGAAGGGTGGCTGATTGGTCTGGACTTCGTAAAATAGAACTGTACTCTGACTGCACTATGCAAGAGCTGCCAAACCCCAGAAGTCCATCTGGATATGTCACATCACTACAGGCGCTAAATCACACTACATAAACAGTAAATGAGGGGTGTCATGTACAATCTACTGGCGAAAATTAAAAGTTTGAGTCGGGTTCAGCTCTGCTGTGGTAGTTTACAGTGGGACGTCGGGGCGGGATGTAGGAATTTTTTTCTTCTTTCTGTGTTTGCCTCTATAACCTTTGGGGTCGTTTTATCTCCTTTTTGTCTTGATCATAAGTTAAATGTTCACATAAAGCAAATGATCTGTTTGAAGTACTGTTCAGGTTTAGCTCGGAAGCATACACTCTCTGGCATATGCATCTGATTTCAGCAATAGACTAGAAAACATGTCTTCCCAATTGTTGTCTGTATATTCGGTATCCTCTGCCTAGTTTCATGTTTATGTTTCCTATTGAGATACAGAGTGTTGATTAACCGTTGTGCTAAATCTTTTTGGGTGAGAAGAAATAAAGAGTAATGGTCGTGTGACTCTCGTGGTTATATAAACACATTAGAGGTATGATTTCTATGGCTATGTACACTATTCTGCATTATTTCATATCAATGTCCCTATTTGTTTTCTGTACAATATTTACAACATCCTGATTTCTGGGCGAGTGTAAAGGGGTGTGGGAATTAGATTTTTCTGTTTTTTTTTTTTTTTTAATTCGACTCCACCAAAGTATTAATAATGTATACCCCGGTGAGTCTTTAATACAGTTTAAAGATAATGACGGGATGATATTTGTCCATTTGAATAACAAATACACAAGAGGGAAAATCTTATTTACAAAGTCCAGGATCTTTAATTCGTTTCTTTCCTCTTGTTGTTTGACCAGAGGAATGTGAAGGTTTCTGTCTTCTGGTTTTCGTTGTTGTTTTTCTTAATCATTACTTTTGAGTGTTGAATTGTGGCTTTGGGTTTTCTGTGGATTGGATGCCCTGAAGCCGGTGGTGGTTTTCGTCGTGGGCAATTTCAAGACATTGTGCTTTATGGCAGTCTGGAGGCCGTAGGTTGTTCTTGAAACAGCAATCCAATGTCATGATATCTGTAAAAAAGAACAAACGAGAAAAAAACATTTTAAAAAAAACAATCTCTTGTACTTGATGTGAAGGTATTTTATCCAGAGACAGTCGATGTCCATTCATTTGCAGGCCATTAGGGGGAGACGTTTGTGTGGGAAGCTGACAAGTGAGCAACAAGTTTGACTCAATAAAACAGCTGACTGGGTTTCATGGTTGCACCATGTGAGTAATGTTTCATTTCATTCATTAACTCTTGTTTAGAGGTAAACTTATGTCAAAGTGAAAAAATATTCATGCAAAGAACAGAACAATCATCTCGTCCCAAACATCCTGCAGGCTGTGAGAGCGTCGCAGTTCTCTCCTTTTAGCTGCACGTGCAGAAACACACATCCAGTATCCCAGCTTCCCTTTGGAATATAACACCCTCACTCTCACTTTTTGTCTGTTTTTCATTTGTCTTTTGTGATCCCAGTCAGAGGTAAAAATACTCCCCCACTGCGCACGCACACACACACACACACACACACACACACACATTCAGTTAAAAAAATGCTGTGCCCTGCACGGGAACTGATACGGGTGTCCTGCTCTGTTATAATCTGTACTGTACTCAGAGTACAGGTGTCTTATCATTGTCCTTTCACAGCACTGGACACACCTGGAACAGAGACACAGAACAAACACACACACACACACACACACACACACACACACACACACACACACACACTCACCAGGAGCAAGGCACACGTTCACAGGAAGGAAAGGAGGAGGAAAACAAGTGAAAGGGTTCCGTTACACTGTCTAAAATATCTACAGCTACGGTTAATCATCATATTCTTACGTAGATAATCTATTAATTAAGAGTTTCTTCTTTCAGCTAACATGCAGTTGTCAGAATGCATGCATTAACACACACTTAAATAACATTTAGAAGAGAAATAGTTAATAGCTAATCAACAGCCATCATTATGTATCAGAATCAAAGTATCTCCATAAGTGTTTTTGTTTCACCACAATGTTTTGTAGTGAAATAAACTGCAGAACCCCAAACACACACACACACACACACATATCAGGTTACTTCACAGGTTTTACAGTAATCTCTTTGCTAAATATAGTAATAATAAACATGTATATTGAGACAAAGCTGCTGTCCGTGGTGCTGATTCTCTGTTAGTTAAACAAGTATAAAATATATTTTCACTCCGCGTGTTCAGTTTGCAAGCCGAGACCGAACTGTTTAAACTCAAGTGTTTGCATCTTTCAGCTTCTGTCTCATTTTCAGTTTGTTTATTTGTTTATTTATTTATTTATGTATTTTTTCCATTGGTGGATTTATGTGTGACTGCACCACACTCGAATTATCAAAAGAGGATTTCCTGCATCTGAACTTAGCTCCGACTCCTGCATTGCGTCACACTCCACCGCTGCAGGAGTGTAATATTATTCAAAGGAGTTACGGACCAAATAACCTGTTTGAGTGATTATTTTATCTCGGTCGCTCACGAGCTCAAACTGTGATAATCCTAAAGACTGTAATTCTATACTTGAGACTTGCGTAATGTTTGCCCCTCTCCTCTGCGTCTCTGGTGAAAGGAAGAAGTCTCAAACTGAGAAGGAAATAACCATGAGAATAATGTCATCTGTTTGTGACCATATATCAGGATGGAGACACTAATGATGAAGGCTGCATGCTGGAAACGCATCAGTTTGACTAATAAATCTTTCTTCTGAGAACTGCTGCAAATTCTTCTTTCCACCCCCGTGTACTGTATATATGAGGAGCTGATATCAGCATAACATTTTAACCAGTTATGCTCGCAAAGTCTGCCGCTTCTGATGAGGAGACGCTGGAATGTTCAGCTGAGATCAGTGAAAACTCTCTTTTAGGAAACATCTGAGGAAGTCTCCGGCTGCACGGTGAGTAATGTTGAGGAACACAATGGAAAAACTCGGCGCCGGCGCGGGTGTGCGCCGCGGCGGGCCGATCTATGGGTGTGTGCGCCGGAGTGAGGAGGGAGGGTCCTGCCTGGCTTTCATACAAAGTCCTATCGATCAGGCCCTATCGGAATCATCTGATAGCTAATCGATGCGCTACACTTCCTCTCAGCGAGCCGAGAGGAGGAAGAAGTGCCGCTCTCACAGGAGGAGGACCTTGATCCTTTGACCCCGCAGTGCAGGCCCCACACACACACACACACACACACGCTCACAGTCGCCCTTCATCTCCCTGTCTCTTCATCTCTCCGTTATAATAAAAGAGCTCGGCAATATAATGACTGAAGGCTTGTGTAAACCAAATAACCAATATACATTAGAATGTTATTTTAATTAGTTGGATTCACAGTTGATTTTTTTCCCTTCACTGAGTTTATTTCAATTTGGGCCGTAATTGTTTACGACTGACCATTTCATTTTCCATTATTGTTTTTATTTCTTCTTGTGATTAATTTCACCTCTCAGAGAATAATTATGAGAGGATTGATTTGATTATGCCTTTGTTCTGCTCCTATTGGCTCCATTGACTGAAGGAATGCCATGTTGCCATTTCGAGCGGATATATTTAATGATCACAATCAATGTTAAAGCTCTCTCTAGACTCAACTAACCCAATAAATATCTGCCAGGAGGAAATTTACCATCTAACTACAGCAGGCAATAAAGTCTTACTCTCTCTGTTTTTCCTCCCTCCCCCGCTTCTCCGCTTTCATCTCTCCCTTTTGAGGATGACATTGGGATTAAAACTGCTGATCAATTTTCATTAGGTACCACTGTGGAGTCAATGGAAATATTATTTTCCTTCAATACCTCACCAAGTGCTTCGCTTGCATACTCTGTTTTGGATACGTATTTTAATAATTGTCGCTTAAAGAAATACTGAAAGGATCATTTCCCCTCTGACTCTTTTGTACCTAATTAGTGTGTTTTAATATAAGAATCTGCAACTCAAAATATTTTTATGTGTGGTTTGCAGATATTTTAAAAGTTTCAATGTAGTTGCAGTATTAAAACCCTTTTTCTTGTCAGTTAATTTATGCGTTTTGTGTGTTTGCCTGTGTGCTCATATTCAGGGGGTGAGCGGTGCGGCGGGGCTGCCCCGCCTCGCCGCGCCGGATGCTTTTCTCTGCGAGATGCAACGAACCAGCAGAACTAAAATAGACTTCCTTTACCGTTTGGCACGCCATTAAAACAACACGCCGTAAACGCGATGCAAATGCTGCGTATGAGACAGGAAGTAAAACATTTTAAGTAGATTTCTCTGGCGAATGATTAAAGTTGAGGCCCCATGAAGATGATGGAGCAGTTGGCACAGGCAGCAAAGCAGTTGGTATCGGTGGCCGCGCCTCAGCCCATCACTTGTTCCTCTATAAAGAGTCTTAGAAGCAACATTGATAACATTTGAATCCAGATAGCCGTGATTCACTGAGCCTGTTCACTATCAAATGCACTTATTTCCCCCTGTAGATCTGCTCGTGCAATCTATAACTTTCTCTGTTTTTATTGAAGTCTCAACACGGCACCTTTGAGGAAATCCTTCCAGCCCCAAATCCCCAGTGTGTCCTCACCGCTAGACAGCATGACCTTGTAAACCCTGAGTTATTTTACTCACCCATTGTGTGAGGATAGAAAGAAAAGAGAAAGAGAGAGAGAGAGAGAGAGAGAGAGAGAGAGTGAACGGGGGAGGAGAGGTGGGACGGAGGGGGGGGGGAAGAGGAAAAAAGAGCTCCTGCCTGTCACAGCTTTCAAACACAAAGAAAAATGAGCACTTGGGCTGAAGTACAATTATTAGCCCCTGTCTACAGATTCATCACACTATAGAGAGGCAGAGAGCGAGGAGGGAGGGGGGGAGAGAGCGGAGCAAGAGGTGGAGTGGAGGAAGGTAGAGGAGGGAGCTGTGTAGGTAACAGCAGAGCGGTCCGGAGAAACGGGGGAGACAATGAGGAGAAAAGAGCAGGGGGGGAAGAAAATAGGGCCGATACAGTGGGCAGGAAAACCCCCGAGCCTGCGGCGCCGGGCGCAAGGTGAAGTGTGCAAAACCACCGCCGAGCCAGAAGAAAAGAGGGGGAGGAAGGTTTTAGGGAAATAAAAGAGTGAGGGAAAGAGAAAGAGCAAGGCAGAGGTAAAGGAAGGCAAAATGAAATAAGAGGATTTGTCAGGCCAGTGGTTGGTGGCAGTAATAAAGCCTGCTAATCTGAGGGAGGACGCTTGACTGCTCACACACTGACTCTCTCGACGCTCCACTTTACCACCGGGCCAAGCCAAGGTCACACACACACACATACACATACACACGCACACAGTTCATGCATGTTTCCAGTCTCTTTTTTTTTGCGTGTGTGTTTTATTTACACCATTTGCCATCGTGGCCTGCCGCACATTTTTTTTTTCCCTCTTTCCCCTCTTTTTTTGTTCCCCCCCTCTGTGTCACTCTTCTTCTTGTTAGGCATCATCTCTGCCAAACGCCCCTCTCAGCCATGTTGATTTTGAAATCTCATTTTTCTCTGTTTCTTAACTGGCTCCGCCGTGCAGATCAATACCTATCAAAACCATTACATAAATACATCTGTCACAGGCAGATAGTTGAGTGGGGATGTAACGCGTCTGGTCGAGGCCACCATAGGGTGAAAGCAGATATGTGTGCGTGTGTGTGTGTGTGTGTGTGTGTGTGTGTGTGTGTGTGTGTTCTCAAAGGACAGCAAGTGT
Organism: Salarias fasciatus; assembly: GCF_902148845.1. Lineage (NCBI taxonomy): Eukaryota > Metazoa > Chordata > Actinopteri > Blenniiformes > Blenniidae > Salarias > Salarias fasciatus. The sequence continues at coordinate 16,160,985 of NC_043751.1, forward strand.
CATTTTGTGTGGCCAGGTGTGTCGGACGGAGAGAAAGGTTGTTATTGAGCCGCAGTAAATGACGCATAACCTGGTGTACCGCTTACTTAGCCCCAGACCCCTGCTCTCTCTGTCTCTTTTTTGTCACATGCTGTGTGTGTGTGTGTGTGTGTGTGTGTGTGTGTGTGCTGTGTGTGTTGTAAGTGTGATGCCAGGACTTCTTGAAGACAGCCTGCACAAACTAAGCAGTGCCACAAAGCGCTCTGGATAAAGTCACTTTTCTTTTTCACATGAATGAAACAAGTTATCGCTCCTTAAAACAAAAGCCAGCCTTAAAGTTCTCAAAATCTGCGTCGATTCAAGTAAGGGCGATATTATACCGTGAATAAAAATAAAGATTTTCTAGTGATAAATTTTTAACTCATGTTTGAAATGTTAGAATTCTACAGAGGCTATTAGTGTTTCATCCAGACTAACACACTCCACATAACATACACAGCACTGGCGGCCCTGGGGCGCTGCAACTCCAGAAAATGAACAGACAGAGACAAAACACAAATTAATTAAGAAAAACACAGTTGTGGCATTTATTAAGGAAAAGAAACCCTGAGAAATACCGACGTACTGATCGACTGCGCTGAAAGTGTTTGAAGATGTTTGGACATGTTTATTTTTAAAGGTAATTTGTTACATTTCTGCAGCTTGTATCTGAACTTTTCTAGTTTTAAGTGTGAATTAAATACTGTATCTTCCTGCAGCACAACAGATAAACATGAGCTGCTCTGGTTTGAATGCCAAATGCAAAATGCTTCTGCTTTTTACGACACGTTTTCATATTTGAACTTCCTGTTTGCACGTGGAGAAAATGCAGCTTGCTGAGATCTACTGATGACTGAGGACGAAAACCAAAAGAAAGAATTCCTCTTACCCTCTTCAACTGGAACCCAAAGGTGCTGATGTGGGATTGCAATAACTATAAAACACATTTTGTTTCTCACTTTTTTTTTTTTTCTGGCACTACATTTTCTTTCTTTTCTTTTTTTTTTCTCCCCCTCCTCATCCTTTAGAGTTGTCACCTGCGTTTTCACGCGTCACTTTTCCGACGGCGGACCGTGATTGATGGTGCCACGCAGATTTACATGTCATGCTGAAATAGCACAATAACCTGCGCGCTGATAATCACCTCATTGAGAAACACTCTGGCCTCTCTCCACTCACAATTACTATTGTGTATTTGATCATATAACCACTCTCCAACAATGCGCTTAATGGGCTTATTGGCAGCAGACCAGAACTTGCTTGTAAATAATCCTGATGGTGTTTGATTCTAATAAATTAGGCTCATATATGCAAACACGGTAAAATCATAACAATATCCAAATGTGTGTAGGCAGAGTTGGGGTGGTGACAGCTGGAGATTTATGCGGCGAGCAATTGGCCGGCTTCATCACTCACTCAGCTATCTTCAACTTTTTTATTTGTTTAATTTCCAAATGTGATTGCCCCACCACTCTTGCTCCGGCTGATAAATGCAAAGGATCATGGGTAAAAGGAGGGCAAGATTAATTCACATAATTTTTTTAACTGGACAATTCTAACCACCCACCCCACCACAAAAAAAAAAAGAAAAAGAAAAAAGAAAAAGACAGAGAGGAAAAGTAATGTGCTAAGAGCTCTAGTGAGGAATAAAAGCCATCCCTGCTGGGACATGATGTAACTGAGGACTGCATGGTTAATGTATATAAGATAACAATGCATTTTCTCTCTGTCTTTCCCCCTAATTGTTGTTGTTTGGGTGAAAATCCTTTTAGCTGAAAAGAAAAACAGCATCGATACGCAGGCCTGAGAGAGCCAGGTGATCTCATAGCTTCAGTCCCGCCATACATTTTCCTGCAGGATGTCAGCTCCCTCCGTCTTCCTCCACATTCTCACAGAAGACAGAGGCGTGACTAACACAATGTTTTTAAAAAAGTCTTACTGTTTTTTTCATATTCAACTTGTACTTACAGTAAGAAATACTTTTAGATAAAGCGCGATGTCCAGAAAATGATCAAATACCTTCATGGTCAGAGTTTAGGATATGAAAGAATTAAACAAAACAGTTGGAAAAAAGAAAACATCAGTGTTAACTTTAAAAAACAACTAAATGTCAGACAGACACGAATGAACATGAAAGAAGAAATATGGAACAAACCTGGTAATACAGACAACTCAGTCAGTACAAAGATAATTTATGTTGTTGAGAAGTAGCTTTGAAAAAACAGCAAAACGCCTCCTCACACAGGTTAGAGTCTGTGGGTGTGTGTGTCTGTGTGCATGTGTGTGTGCGTGTGTGCATATAAATGGGAGGGAAAGAGTCACCTCTCAAAAACACACTCACACACCTACGAGATTAATTACAAGTACCGTGAATCACTGTGCAATTAATTAACTCATCCTTAGTAATGAGTGTGGTGCGTGTGTGTGTGTGTGTGTGTGTGTGTGTGTGTGTGTGTGTGTGTGTGTGTGTGTGTGAACTGTGCGTACTGTGTGTCACACAGACAGCCCCTCCATCTCTCCACCTCTCGGCCTGTCCCCTCTCTAATTGCTTCCCACTCTATTAAAATGCAGTCTGCTGTGACATCACTCAACCCTCTGTTAGAGCAGGCCAGACACACACACACACACACACACACACACACACACACACACACACACAGAGAGTTGATTTTTGGTGGATTTTCGGGGAGGTTTTGAGAAGTAGAGGGAAAACAGAGGATTTTTTCCGAGTCAACAGAGAGCCGAGCTGAGAGGAGAAACACTGGTGGCCTTAATGATGCATTAAATCTGTTGTGTCACTCTCAGATATCTCCTGAGCTACTTTCACATCTGATGCGTCTCGGCGTGCGTGCGTTTGTTTGTGTGTTACAGGAAGTGGAAACAGTGACTGAACAATAGGTTGTGTAAGTGGTGTGAGAGTGAAGAGATGTGTGTGGAACATCCTGCAGGCCTGGATAATGACGGATGTTTTATCAGCTTTTTGAGGTTGTTATTGTGGAAATGACACACTGCAGCTTTCCCAGCACATCTAAACTGAACTCTTGCTTTTATTTATTTTTTTTTTCAAATGCCATAAAATTCCACCTCATTTTTGCATTTGAATGATTTTGCTTTCATCTGTGGAGTTCTTTGTTTTATACACCATGTTATAACTTCTATAGTAAAAGGTCAAACAGAAATAACAGTCCTCATTATGTTAAAAACAACTTTAGAAGATGAATGTGGGACAAACAGATAAATAAATCTTAATCTGTTGAGGACTTTTAAAGTCCAGAATAAAGCAAGTCTGTAAATGTATATTTTATGAATAGAGAGGGGTTGTTTTTCAAACAGATTCACTCATGATATTCTGATATTGAGTGTGTGTGTTTTTTTTTTTATTTACAATGCTCACACTACAGATGGTTACCACTGCATCATTGACATGGTTTTTAGTTTTTGGTTTGTGTTCGATCGTATTCATAAAAATACACAATTGAAAGCATGTGGGTAAACCAGGAAGTAGCCAGAGGTGTAACGGCCAGTCCTTACTCCCTTTCTCTCATTGTCTCTCTCTCAGAGCTAATCTGATTGGTGCATAAATCACGCTGACATCAGCACGATGGAAGCTGGCCTGCACCTACACACACACACACACACACACACACACACACACACACACACACACACACACACACACACACACGTGCAGAGGCTCCTCAGTGAGGTGAAAGCAGCGGCGTGCTCCACGGTGATCATCAGGACAGTGGATAACAGATCTCTCTTTTATCATTCCCTGACTTTCCCTGACATTTAAAAAGCCATTAACACCACTGAGATTCACCCTCGTGTACATTTCATATGGAAGCACCCCCCCAACACACACACACACACACACACACACACACCCAACACACATACGGCTTGCCTGCTATTCACTCGCAGAGTTTCTGCGCTCGTGTGTGTGTGTGTGTGTGTGTGTGTGTGAGGATGATCTCAGTGATAATACAAAGCCCAAATGACACAGACAGAGCAGTGAATTATACCTTAATAAGCTTTCCACACCTGCCCCCTGTTCTGTGAGATTAAAGAGAAGAGATCCAGTCTGCCGTGGGTGTGTTGTCGCCTCGGACCCTGCTGGTGATACACTTACACACTGTTCAGGGCTGCGCTGAGATCAATGCTGTTTTGGGGAATTGATGCCCTTGATTGAGATGCAGCCGCCTCCTCCGCCGCGGTGACATGTGAACAGTGAGTGATTGGCTCTGTGAATGGTAATTATCCGTCACTTCAGCCATATATACATGTCTATACTGTAAACACTAACGGCATAATAGTATTTACTGCTGAGCACTGTATTAATTTATGGCCCATTATTGTAAAGCCCATCGTTACAATGCAAGGGAGCATTTATTGTAATCAGAGGACTGATAGAGACTGGAAACACTGCTAATGTATGTAATGTACTCACAAACAGTCCGCCTGACAAAACAGCCCAGTGGCTAATGCAGCAAATGACATATGGCCGCACTCTTTGTTGTTAGCATTTATTAGCAGCGAGCGGAGGCCTGAGTGCGAAGTAGCTATCGACTAATTATATTCCATTGTGTCTGCGTGGAAAACAAGAAGCGAACATGCTCCGCAGTGATACAACGGTCACCCCACCACTTAATCTACGGAATATTAACATGAAACTGAAACTAAGCGCGTCTCCGCTGCGCCCGCAGCATGAGTCATGACGAGCGGTGATATACGGCGCGCACAGATATCGAGTTCGCTCATTCAAATGCGTGTTATTGTAATCCTGCAGATGGCAGGGGCACTTTTGGTGATTATGGATTGGACCTTTTTAAAAACTCTTTTGAAAATGGCTTTCTGTCTTTGGTCCCTGAGGACATATGGAAAGGTTTAGAAGACAGGAGACATGTTTGCATTTTGAAAACCACGAGAGGAAGAAGAGAAGACGGCAGAGACAAAGTCAGGGAGGGCTTTAGGGAAGGGCTGACTTCCTGTTTAAGGTAGTAATGGTCACAGGTGGAAAAAAAAACTGGAATATTCACCGATAAAAGTGAGAAAAATTACAAAAGAGGAATGATATTATATTCGGGCAGATCTAATGTCAGAGAGGCAAAAATACTGGACTTTTAAAGAGGGAGAAAGGTTCGATGCACCGTCTGTAAAACACACTCCTGGAGCGCTGCATTTTCTATTCTGGATGTGTGTTTGTGCTCCTGAGAAGGTGTTGCAGAACAAATGTTTCTTTACTGCAGGGCAGCTGAGGTTCGGAGCATGTGCTGCAAACAACAGCTGGGTTCTGGGTAAATACTTCACTGAGTGAAACAGAGGACGAGGCGGTGGAGGAGGAGGAGGAGGAGGAGGAGGAGGAGGAGGAAGGCATCTGAACAAAGAAAGTCCCATTCTCTCTATCATCTCCCACAAAGGTCTGCTCGGCAGAAGATACGACGCTGACGGAGCCTGTCTGCCTCTTAGCTGCACTTTTTTAATGCCGCACGCCGAACAGCCTGCGACTCCAGATAGTAGGTGTGTACCAGCTCACATCTGTTTCCATCATGTGCAGGAAAGTTTGGCATTAATTCACATCTGCATTATTAGAGTTTCCCCCCTCATGCTGATACGCCACTGTGTTTATCTTCGCTCACAAACATAATGAGCTCAAAGACTCGCAGATTGCCCCCCCGAGTGACGCGCTGTTTATCACTCCTCCTGCACTTGAGCTCAGTTTTGTCTATCATCCTCCTCTGTGTATCATTTTGCATTCGGCGCAGTATTAGACAGTAGTGTCTGGTCTCTGTTGTGCGATGTTGCAGAGGAGTGTAATGCACTGGGTCTCGCCCCGTGTCCATCACTCCGCCTGCTGTAAGTCAGGCAGGCGGCCAGACAGCCTCCCACCAGAGAGAAATAGATGAATGGTGGGATTTGGAAGAGAGGCGCAGAACAAGAGTCCTGCTATGACTCAGAGCTTCAGCGCTACACAGAATCTGAAAATTGTTAAGAGAGGGAAAGAACAACAAGGATTAAAAAAAAAAAAAAAGGAGTCTGATGTTTCAGAGATATAAACATGAATGGCTTTGTGGGAGAGGTGAGTGAGCGTGTTCGAGATGGAGAGAAAGCCAGTGAGTTATGGGAATGGGGGAGTGTGATCGAGGCTGGAGAGGAAAAGAGAAAGACGCAGAAAGGAAGAAAAAGAGAGAGAGAGAGAGAGAGAGAGAGAGAGAGAGAGAGAGGGGGCATGAGACAGACAGGATGAGTTATAGACCTGGAGGGAGAGGGAGAGCTTTCACACATGGAGACAGCCTGGTGATTTAGGGCTAAAGGACACTGAGACAAGCTCTGCTGCGAAAGGTGATAGACCTAAAGAGGTATAACAGATCCACTGCAACACCACAGCGTCCACCGTGTCAGCACGGGAGCATCTGCACATCCTCTGCTTATCTTATCTGCACGAGCATCCACGCACCACATGCTATGAAGACAAGAGCGCTTCACTGTCAGATAGAGATGTTTACAAATGAGAGCCATAAGCACATGTTTATCTTGCTTATCAGTGTGAAATGATAACGTTCCCACGAAGACAAAAAACAAAACAAAGGAACAATAACAAGAGGAAAGCTTCAAGAGGTCATTGAAAGTACTAATAAGTGCTTTGAAGAAACGGCGAAGCACTTCAGGAGCTTCTTCAAAACAAACCAGGTGTTTTCACGGTATGGGAGGATAAACGCATCGCTTCATAGCGCTTCAGTCCCTCAAATCTTACGACACACACACTTTCTCTCACACAGAGGAGTTTTTTTTTTTTTTTTTTTTTTTTTTTTGGTTGAAAGCTGGATTTATGGGTTATTATTATTTCATTAAAAGCTATGGATGCGGCTGTGACTGGCTTGGCAGAGCGGCCATCTCTCAAATGTAAAGTTGCAGGTTCAGGTTCAGCCGCCTCCATTGGTGTGTGAGGGTGTGCGAGTTTTGAAATCTCACAATCAAACATTGCCATGTGGGAAGCTGTGGCTCAGATCGTGAAGCCGGTTGGTCTCTCATCTCATTAAGCCCCGCCTTCACCTGCACAGGGGTCAAAGTGTCTTTGGACAGGAAGCTCAATCTTGAGTTGCTCCACTTGACTTTATGCAAAGTGCTTTGAGACTGATGGAGTAAAATGTGTTTAACATTCCCTATTCTGCTGAAGTTCAGTGTATTTATGCTTTATGTTCGCTCCCATGCACGCATGACACACTAATTAAAGTGTTGTTCTCAGGATGAGTAATAAACAACCACTTTCTGAACGGGACACGGCGGTTTGGAGTGTTACAGATCCTCAATCTGCTCTGGTGTATTGTAGCTGTAGAAGAGATTTGTGTGATGGCACAAGATAAAGAAAACAACACTGTTTGCAAAACTACAATTTGTCAAGAGGAGCGATCAGAGTTGTTAGAATGATGACAGTCACTGAAAATACAACAGATTTATGTGTGTGTGTGTGTGTGTGTGTGTGTGTGTGTGTGTGTGTGTTAGTGTGCTGAAACAGAGACCTGAAAAGAGTGCAGGTATTGGTATGGCAGCCTGGTCGTGTCTATATTTGGGTGGAGTGAGGCGGTCACTAATCCATCTGACCTTCTGGCTTATTTGCATGCGCCGGCCCCCCCGACTGAGAGATGCCATGACCTTTATTAGCTAATTAAGAAACATAACAGAAATAAACCTGACAGAATAGGAGTGGACATGCGCTCTCTCTCTCTCTCTCTCTCTCTCTCTCTCTCTCTCTCTCTCTCTCTCTCTCTCTGTCTCTCTGTGGTTGCTGACAGAATGATGATCGGCAGAAAAGAAGGGGGCAGACAAGGGGCAGACTGGGCAAAAAGACATGCACGGAAAAAAGCTGTGGCATTTATCAAATGGAAACAATCACCGCCACACATTCATACATCAGTGTGCAGATTTCCTGTAATATCCCCTTGAAGGCATTGCAGCCTGCACACACACACACACACACACACACACACACACACTCACACACACGAGCCTTAATCACTACACTCGCCAGAAGACATTTAGGCATTATAGCATTATAGAAGTTTCTCTTAATCACACACTGAGCTCCTTTAAATCTTTGTGTGCTGGAATAAGAGAAGTAAATCTCCATGTCTCTGCTATCTGCTGCCACTTAAGAGCAGTCGGCTTCTTGTTCTCTCCTCCCTCCAGCACTAAGGACTCATAATAAGATGTTGGAAGCCCTCAGGCTATGAGAAGAGGTGTGTGTGTGTGTGTGTATGTGTGTGTATGTGACAGACAGCAGCAACACACTAAAAATATATATATATTTGAATCCAAAAACATGCAAAAGTATAGCAAATAAACAAACAATATGACACTTTGGCGACAGCACAAATGTCAAAGCACAAACTCCGTCTCAGACGTTCTCTCATTATCTACACAGAAGCACACAGATGCACAAATTGCTCGGCTTGTTATCTCTCTCACACCCTCCAAGTGTTCATTGTGAGTTAATCTGGGCTGTAATCTGCAGAGTGAGCAGATTATCATCTGACAAGCACCATTTTGAGGTTTGCTGCGATTACGCAATCAAGTCCCCTCACACTGTGACACACACACACACACACACACACACACACTTAATGCTGACACCACTAAAATGGCAGCGACTGACATTCTTTGTTTTCTGACTAGTTTCTTCTTGTACTTTTTATTTAAAAAAATAAATAAATCAGTCTATCCTCAGTGTTTGCAAGATTCCTTCCATACTTTCATGATATGCTTCATAAAGCAGAATAAAATTTTATTTTGGCACACTGTAAAACTATTAGGGGTTTTGCACATCAGTTAAAAAACAAAAGGGTAAATTATTCAAATGAATTTCTTCTGAAAAAGTATCCTGGATACCATGAAATATCAGGTAAATCCTAAAAATTTGAAGTTCACACAACTTGTGTTTCACATTCTTCAGCAGTGTCAAACTGACAGCCGAGGTCCGGAGCCGGCCTGACGGAGGGTCAAACTCTCAGACACCAGATATCAGCGATGCAGCGGTGAGCTGGAGGAACCTCACTGCTGCTGAAGGAGCATGAAGCTCTGCTGTCAGGCTGGATCGTGAAAATAAAGACTGAGCAAGCAGAGAATGGACAACTGTCAGTGTAAGAAGCAACACTGTGGCAGACGTGATCGAATATATTTCAAAATATCTGCCAAATAAAGCACAAAGTAAAACTATTATCATTTTGGATGGGACGTCCAGAGACTGAGAGGAACATGAATGGGTGTGTGGAGGAGAGGCTGAAGCGCCGCCGCCTCTCGGCGTGTCAGTCTGTCTCTGTCACAGTGACGGGTCTGAAGGAGCGGCGCCCCGGCCACGCCGCTGCACACTGGGGCTTCACACACTGACAGACAGAGCCGAGGGCTGTCCTGTCCGCAGCACGTCACACAGCGCGGCGAAGCCCCGCAGTCACGCTCCACCACCGCCATGCGCACGGAAAACTATGGGATGTAAAATAAATGAATCGACGGCCTGCGCGTGCTGAATCAGAGCTCACACAGTTTTACTGAATGTTTTTTTTTTCCTGGAGTCCAGCAGCTCTGTGAGGACTTATTGAAATCATGCTGCTTTAGTTTTACTGACTCTCTTGAAAAGCTTTGTGCATTTAACACCACAAAACGCTTCACATGCATGTGGCAGGACTGACAAAAATGATAACACGAGCAGATAGATAGAGATTAAAGGTGAAACACACTTTCTAACAGGAGCATGACTAAATCCTGGCAGTGCAGCACGGCGGCCTCGAAGCAAGGCACTTCCAGTTCAACTCTGGAGAACCACCGAGCCTTTCTGGGTGAAGTTTTCATGCTCTTCCTCTGTGTTCATGGTTTTTATTCAGCTAATTTGACAAGTTAATTGTTTGATTTGATAAGATAAGATAAGATAAGATAAGATAAGATAAGATAATCAATAAGATTATTTAGTTATATCTCATCCAGAACTGTCCATTAAGATTCATTTCCAAATACACCCACTTCTGAACTTGTTAATTTTTTGTAAATAAATATAAAGTTCACTCTGAAATTATTTTCTTGAAAAAAAGTGCAGGCAAGTAGAAAACACTACCTTATTTCCCTTATTATTAAGTCATCTGTCTACTAGAGTTAAGTCACACACTGTTTCCTCACAAATGGGAAACGTCACATCACCATTGTGTGTGTGTGTGTGTGTGTGTGTGTGTGTGTGTGTGTGTGTGTGTGTGTGTGTGTGTGTGTGTGTGTGTGTGTAGGGTTTGACCTGCTGAAGCCACTGATTAAATAAAACATGAAAAAAATGGGCAACGGCACACTGTTGTACAAAAAAAAAAAAAAAAAAGAAGGAGAAGAAGAAGCCTCGTCTATGAAACGTGTTGCTGTTTTTTGGACTTGGACGTTGTTGAGGTAATAAATTTAAAGCTGTGATTTTCCTGCTGTAACAAATCAAAATGTTTGCTGAGAAAAAGGCCAAAAATCTCTCAATCCTTTACAAATAAGCAAATTAATAAATAAACAAACAAGAACACTCGGATGCCAGCAGAGCCATCAAGTGTCAGATTAGCATAATTTGTGCATTTATTAAAGCTAGATTTATTTCATTTTATATTGATTTATTGCTGCGCTTTTAAACAGAAACATGACGCGTTTGCAAACAGGTTTCTAAACCGCCGTCCTAAATAAAGACGCACTTAATTTTATTGAACCCAAAGAACAAACTGCAGCTGCCTGCATGTGGCAGATGTAGCTCATTTATTTGTCTATGCATTATTTTATGACACTCTGTGACTTTGCACTGCAAGTTGAGTCTTCTCCTTTATCCTGTGTGTGTGTGTGTGTGTGTGTGTGTGTGTGTGTGTGTGTGTGTGTGTGTGTGTGTGTGTGTGTGTGTGTGTGTGTGTGTGTGTGTGTGTGGGCTCCCTGTGTTTGTGCTTGCCTCTTGTGCTGCGATGGCAAAGGCTGTGATTTTTATCCTCCCAACATTCTAGTAAATACTCAGACAAAATGCAACACACTCGGAGGAGCCCCGGGCCACTGCAATCAATCAGAGAGAAAACAACACAAAGATCAGGCTGTTTCTGCACCATAAAACAACCTTCAGAACAGCAGCAGCCATTCAGTGTCTGGGATGTAGAATTAATACTCTCTTGGCTTTCTCTCTCTTTATTTTTCCGCCATCCTCCCTCTCAGTCGCTACATCAGAAATGTCACAAATCCTCCAATGAAGGCTGTAAACTATATTTCTGACAGCGCACCTTCTCCATCATGTCATTTATTTAGCATAACCGGTCAAGAGAACCTGGCGACCGATTGAAGCCGACTTGGAATCCTTGACCATCCGAGTCAGCCGAGTGTTTGCTTTACTTACAGGCTATAGGACCGGGGATAATGTTTTATAAATATTTGATGGTTTCCTAGCAGAGTCTTATGTGGTGGAGAGAGAGAGAGTGCAGCATTAGACTTGATGATCAAGGAGAATTCCAAGCTTTCATGCTTTCACGCATGCAAACACAGACAGCGATGCGTGCATGTGATGGTGAAACATATACAGTAACGAGGATTGGCGCGCACCGGCGCGGTCTGTCTGTGTCTGCACTGCATCGGGTTTCACTTTCTGCGCGTGCTTGATTTGCAGATGTTGATCATGATTCGCTGAGCTTGCAGGGGGAAAAAAAAGACAGATTCTTTACATCTTTCAGCAGCTTGTTATGTCCGAGACAAACTGCAGAAACGCTCCGACTGTCTACAGAGGCTGCGAACATTAGAGAGCCTCTGGAAAGTTATGATAATATTCCACACAAGAGGAGAAAAGAGATTTTTCTTTTAGCCCTAACTTTGTTAGAATGGCTATTACAAATATCACAATGTTTTTCCTCTGGAGAGCAGGGAGATTAATACTTTCAGAAAAGCTCCGTCGCGCGGCGGAGCTGTTATGGCCGGCCCCTCTACACCTCTAAAACAGAGTGTCCAAATTTTTTATTTTTTTTTCCCCCTCCAGCTCGCCAGTGTGAAATGTCAACCAGCGTATAATCCCAAAGTGATCAACCCCGCTCGCTCCGAGACACAAAGAGTGTTTTTCTCCCTCCGAGCGCATGCAGATGACAGCTGATGTATGATATTAACCTTTGCTATTCTAACTCCTGTCTGTACCGCTGCCCCCCTGCACACTTACACTCACATATACATGCGTGGCATACTAATCGTATCGATCCACCTTGAGACAGACAGTCCTGCTGTTCTTTTGGTCAGAGTGTGTTTGTGGGGTGCCAGAAAACGAAGCCAAATTGTCTCATATTTTATTAAGAAAGCCACAATATATTATACGTGTCTAATAACTTTTTTTTTCTTGAACATCCCAAAGTAAGTAAAGCTGTCATGGGCGCAGTATATTTTACACAAATTAATGTGATAAATGTGTGGAGTCCTCAAGTATTTTCCTTGCTTTAGATTGCTTGTCAGTGGCAACATTTTTAGACAAATGGGCTCCTTGGTTTCAGTGTCTCTCCTCTCTTTGTCTCGTGAATTGTCAGTTTTAGAGAGGGGGGGGGGGGGGGGGGAGCAGAGGGAGGATGAGAGAGGAGGCAAAGTATAAAAACAAATTGGCACAGAGGGATAAAGTGAGATATCAAAAGAGTGGATGTGAGGGATGAATGAAATAGAGTATCAGACGTGCTGCGGTCTCTGAGGTCAGGCTCTATATCACTCTACTTCTGAAACAACAACCGGCGCAAGGAGCATCGGGGAGCCGACCAATCTGGGTTCTGCATTGTTCTCTATCTGCTGGAGAGAGAGAGACAGAAAAAAAAAACCTGCTCGGTCTCTTGCTTTCTTTCTGACATACACACACACTCACACACACACACACACACACACACACACACACACACACAACCACTCCTCACTGTTCATATCTGGAGAGAGAGAATAGAGCGTGTTCCTTATTGTCCCCTTAGTGGTGATGTGGGGGTGTGTGTTAGGGCTTGATTGTTACTGGTTTACATAAGGGTATTAAACTCTAGCATAGCACTATCTATCTGAGCCAGGCAGATATATTTGTGTTGTGGCTCCTTTATGCATTTGTTATTTCCAAAGAGGATTGGGATGCACCAGTGGAAGAGAGGATAGATAGCCTGCTGATATTACCCTCTTCCTCTCTCCCTCGCTTCCTCCCTTTTCCTCTAGAAAAAAGAACAACAAACTCATGCTTCTTTCTGTGCGTGTGTGTGTGTGAGTGTGTGAGTGTGTGTGTGTTGCCTCCAGAAACAAAAGCGGGTAATTAATTAAAGAGAAGTGCACTTTGGCGCCATTGTCCTGTTCAACAACTCTACAGCGTTGGGCTCGGCGGCATTCAGCGATATTACTCGTAATAACAGCTTGTTGTTTCAATCTGAAATGGCCTCAAATTATCGATGAATTAGCGTTAATGCGGATGCAGCCGGCTCGACCATCTTCAGGTCGGGAGGAGATTTCACTGCCCGTTTTCGAGCAGGCTGCAGTGTTTGAGTGGAAGTGGCTGAAAAAAATTACACCACTGCTCCTTCACCTGTAAATATTGTATAGTTTACCTGAGAATTCCCGCCACAGTCACGTCCAGCTGCTCAACTTTTTTTTCCTAAGTAAAACTTTCATCCTATATGTTTATTTTTTTCAGTTACAGGTAGATTTATCACATTTCTCAATATTTGTTTTTATAGCTTTAATATGAAATTGAAGAAAAAAACAAAACAGAAGCTCCACCTTGATCAGTAAGATATGAAAACAGGGTAAATAATAGATCATTAATAATGTCTTAGTCAGCGACACAATAGGTGAAAAAAAATACTTGTGTGATTGCTTTCTCCTGCACTGAGTTGTATAAAGGAGTAAAACAGCAATACGTTAGAATAAAAATTCAAATTAGAAGCAAAGTTCTTTTAAGAGATAAAGAAAACATTTCGTCCTTATGACTGACAATATGCGACACTTTAACTGAGCGTCTGAACAGGCAGAGCAGGTTGATGGTGCAGCTGCGGGAGGAGAGCAGAATGTGAACTGTCTGAAAAGGGGATCTGGAGCCCACATGCATGGATAATGACGAGCAATTTCCACTCTTGTAAACAATTTGTTTGAGTGTTTCTCAACTTATGACATGGGACATTGCGTTTTAAGTGCCTGAGGGCCTGAGCTGGTGGAGCTTGAGGAAAAGCATCAGTCTCTGTAATTTTCTTCTCATTCAGACTGTCTCTCTGGACAACCGGTCTTTATTCATAGGTACGTTCTGGGGAGGTGGACCTACTTTGTGAGAATGAATGGATGCAATTTTTGTGAATGTAATTGGCTGAGAGATGTCACAAATAAAAGGTAAAAAACACTTCTTTTTTTTAATGTTTTTAATATGTAGTGATCATTTGAACATTTAATAAACTAGATTTTGGATAATTTCGAGTTAAAAAAAAAAGGGGAAAAAAAGGCCAGAGAGATTCTGAATTGTAGCTCTAGCATGCACATCTCTCTGAAAGGCGGGCGTTATTTTGAGAATTCCCCAATCTGCATGTGTCTGTGAGCTTCTGAGGATCAGGCGGCGGAGGTTAAATCAAAGTGGAGTCAATAACTTCATCCCTCCCTCCTGCTCTGCTGTGCTGCTGGGAACGCACGCCGCTCGGTCTCCGGCTCGTGAAAGAGGAGGACAGGATGAGGTTCATCACTTTCACAAACACTAAAGGAGGGGAGAGTCGTGCCGCTAATGCAGAGGATGATCTAAGTCTCTGGCGCACATGCATTTATCTGCACACCGTCGCTGATAGAAAGGATCCCTCACTGTGTCTGAGAATAATAATGAGCTAAATTCTCTTTTCTCTCAACCTGAGAGCCCGAGTCCAGTCATGGCCAAAGCCCCGGCTAAATCAATATCATCATCCATAATCTTTATTGTGGGATGAAACACAGCATAAATCAGCACAAAGCCTTTCTCACATCCTTCTCTTTAGCAGCCTCCAATTGCAGGCAGTGCTCTCCTGGGCCGACAACACTTTCTTTTCAGTACAGAGAGCTCGTCTCCCAGTGTCTCCCGTCTCTGCTGCACCTGCTCATGCATATATCACATATTTGTTTAGTGGTCTTGTGTGAAAGGTGAGGCGAGAACGCAGCGCAGGTGTCTATATGTGAGGAAAGGATTGCTTTCGAGCGGTGGAGCCTCACATGGAAAAGTGAAAGTTTAAGCAGGACAGGAAATCTCGGCGTGTACGTGCACTGTGTGGGCTGTTTTGCGTGTGTGTCTTCCAGCTCTGCTCTCTTTGAGTGTGAGTAATGAGGTTTGGGGAAGAAAGCTTAGCCAAATCCTCTCATCAGTCTTCACTCCTTCAATACCAAATCAGCAGGCTAATTCAATACCCAATCACTGAGCTAATAGCATCCACCCGAGAGCCGGACCAATGAGAACTCGACTAATGGGCCTTTGGGAATAACTAGCTGGACAAAAAGTTAGTGCAAAAAAAGAAGGCAGAATTTCTTTTCCCTGCAAAGAAAATGTACTGTCTAATGATCTCAGTCTGGTTTCCAATCGCCTGCCACCGCCGCTGTAAAGCAGAGGAGGAATCTCTCATTAAACTGCTTCAGACATTCGTGTCTAACCGAGCATGTCAAGAGGACGACTGTGACGCTACATTCAAATCAGCAGCCGGAATTAAAAAAAAACAGAGGTATTTTTTGTCGAATTCCCACAGTATCCAAGTTCAGTGTTTGTTTTATTACCGAATTACAGCCTTGTTTCAGCGTTATAGCGCACGCTGCTCTATGACATTTAACATGCAAACAGATTCACATCTCCCTCGCTCATTTTTCCCTCTGGAGCTGTGAACGATGGGTGCATAAGTGCACGGGCTTGCAAGAGAGTCCCAGCCATTGTAGTGTCACAAATCCCCTCCTCCTGACATGCACTGAATAAACTGTCACGGGCGTTATATAGTGTCTCCATAAAGCCTACCATCAAACAGTTACTACCTCCATGGCTTCAGTCCACTGCACCAACAACACAAACAAATCACTCTGTAGTGCATCCCAGTATTTTTCAGGTGTGCGTGTGTGTGTGTGTGTTTGTGTGTGATATACTGTAAAGTGGGGTGCATACATGACTGTGTTTTCTGATATGATCATACACCATATAACCTTCTATATCTTGCTCGGTTGCAATCCATATTGACCCCCCTATTCTCAGCCTCCCTCGCTAAAAGCTTTCCTGTGTGTTTCGCAGCACATCTACCATTTCCTGCTCTTCTGGGTTCTGTCACTGCGCGATTTTGTGCTTGGTCATTAAAAGGATACATCAGCATTCATCATATTTATTTTGGTGGTACGATTCCAAGGCTGATTTAATGTAAGTACCAGTGTCCATCAAGAAGACAGAAAGTGTTTATGAAAGGGGAAATCTCCTTCGGGGAGTGCATGGAGAAAATGAACGGAGCCGATTTTGTCCGTCCCATACTCTTACCTTGCACTTGTCTCAAAATACATAAATATATGACTCCATGCCCCGGGTTAACGTCAAGTATAGCTGCCAACTTTTCAGCACTTTTTACCGGCTTGTAACACCAGAAACATTCAGACTTATCCACCAAAGAGCTGAGCTGCAGCTCATTTCAAGAGATTTTGTTTTGAATTCAGCACAGGCATTCAGGATGTGCAGGAATTTACTTGCCGAAGCAGGACACTGGGCTATTTTAGAGAACGTGTATATACCATGAAAACAAATTTCCGCTCTCCGTCAGAGAATAACCATAACAGCCTGGGAGCAGCGAACATCCAACGCTAATGATATACTGTACAACAGCGTGAGAGTGTGAGGAGGAAATTCCCTTTAATCTTCTTCATGGCTACATCATCTTTTATTGGTGGACAAAGTGAATCTCAGCCTCCAGCCTCAGTCCCATAGAAATGACAATTGATTTGCAGGTTATTTCCTGCTTCCTGTGAGCTAATTGAAATAAAGTGGGACGGTAGACTCAGGCTCTGCAGCATCTATCAATACTGCAGCTGTACAGTAGAGAGAACCCCGCGTCTTCTGTTGTGCCTTAAACAGTCCCACAGAATACTTCCTTCATCATATGTGTGTGTGTGTGTGTGTGAATTAATATCCTATTTAATGAGTGTGCGCAAGCACGAAATATGAGCTAGCAATAAATAGCTAGTGTGTGCATGCTTTTTGCATGTGTGTTTATACCTGTGGGGACATGCATGCATTTTTTTCTGCAACGAATGAGTGGGAAAACTCTGAAATAAATGAGTATGAACAGAGAATTTAACTCCTTAAAAAGGAATTATCAAGGAATCCTTTTTTGCACATCTGGGTTTTTTTTTTTCTTTTTCAAATTTGAGGTCTAACTATGAATGGAAGTCCATTCATCCCACTGAGCTCTCTCTCTCTCTCACACACACACACACACACACACACACACATTGCTTAGTAATGTATTTTCTCATCAGTTTAATTACGGTAAGCATAGTATAGATAAATATTAAGTATCCAGCAGTGCACATCTGTCCAGGCGTATGTACAGCTGGAAAAAAAGGGGGAAAAAAAAAAAAGGGAAGGACACAACTCGTTGGCTGCGTATTGAAGGCGACGGAAGAATAAGAGCTGGCGTCTGTGCACGCGTGTATGTGCAAGCTCAGGAGCTGTGTTTATTTACTTATAATGTCCCAGCTGTTGTGAGCAGCTGGATGTTACACAGATTAAACTGGTAAGTGTATGGAATCAGATGTACAGTGCACCATCTTCGCTTTCACACGAAGCACGGAAGAAATTTATCAAAGATAATAAAAAAAAAAGGGAAAACACGACCAAACGACCTGGCAAGTCACAAAACCAGGAACTTTTTGACATTTACTGAGAAAATTCTCCTCAAAACGTAAATTAAGTGAAGGTTTTTTATTTTTCTCAGTCTGTTATATACCTTCAACATATTTTAAAAGTCCTACATATTTCATGTCTCTAAACTCACCACAGTTCAGTAGAACGAACACATTTCTGTGAATTCAGTTTAATTACAGTTCAGTAAATTGTCTTTTAATTTAATGCTATTTTTATTCAGATTGTCTTCGACTACAGCTCCCCGGTTTGCTGCCTTCCTCTCCAGCAACGGTAATGATTTCAGCCAATGTCTTCGGATCTTCTAATCAAGCTCTCGTTAGACGGCAAAATACACTGAATCATCATTAAATCCATCTACATGTTACCTGTGCTGCTACGCCTCGCTATGAATCTCATTTGAATCTTATTTAAATTCCTTGTATGAATCTCAATTAAAACAGAGATTCAAACAAACAAGCAAGAAACGGGGATGCCCACACACACACGAACAAACACACACACACATACGCGCACGCACGCTGCACCTGCTGTTATCATTGCTGTTGTTTTAAATGTGTTCAGTTTAATTAATTTGTTTTGATACTCAAGACAAATCCTTTACAAATCCTCATGTGGTAATTAACAATTATCGTACATTTAATAAGCACACTGCGATAATGAAACAATTAGAGAAACAAGCTGTTAAAAGGCTGAAGACGTGCTTTGAACTAGTGTATATGCTTTAATTGTCTTTCAGCAGCGTTCGACTTCAATAAGCTCCCAGATCCTAAATGTCGTCACCGCTTACAAATCAAACATCCTTCAAAGCAGAATTACAAACCAACAAATTACTACTTGTAGAGAATGCGGGCTTTCAGCGCAGCTGTAATATCCAAACATGCCCACACGCATACATTACCTTTGTCTCTGGTGTTATCACAGGGGCCAATTAGTGGGCCCCAGTTTTGTGCTCAGGCATGCGCCAGGGGACCTATAGGGAGCCCGCAAGGCTGCGAGAGGCCTCGGGGTAGCAGAATTATCACTCTTTTCATCTCTCCGTCTCCAACGCATCCTTGCATACACACACACACACACACACACACACACACACACACACACACACACACACACACACACACACACACACACATATCTGCTTGGAGCGAGCGGCTTCCTCTCCGCTCTCTCCTTCCCTCCATCATTCTCTCTCTACACAGACTCCCGGAGCAGCAGACAAAAGACGGTCCTGAACGGTCCGAAACACCGCGTGCACACGAACTGGATGAGGGTCAATAAACATATGCATAACCTCTATGAGCGGATGAATCGGTCGATTGGATTTCCTCGTAACCTTTGAGCCCTTTGAACCTCATGTGCAGGAGAACTTTGCGTGTTTCAGAAAGGCAAAGTCGTCACAATATCTGCAGCTCAAAATCTACGCTGCACTCTTCTTGTGCCGGGACTCGACAGAGTGTAGGGAGACCCAGATTGACGGAGCATGTGTTAAGCTGCAAGTGTGTGTGTGTGTGTGTGTGTGTGTGTGTGTAGTTAGTTGCTGTGTGTTTGTTCTTCGTCAGAGAGTTATCCCTATCACACTCCTCCCCCCGCCTCCTTTTCTTTCTTTCCTCTCATCCCTGTGTGGCACCCTGCTGTGTGGCTTGTAGCTGAGTTGTGCACGCATACATACACACACACGCACGCACGCACACACACACACACACACACGCACACACACACACACACGCAAAGCCCTCCGCAGGCTGCAGATAGCTGTAGATCCCTGGCCACACCACAGGGAGGAAAGAAGGGATGACAGGAACTCGCGTGTGTGTGTGTGTGTGTGTGTGTGTGTGTGTGTGTGTGTGTGGAATGACTGGACACCTGTCCTCTGTCAAGTCTTCATCTACCTGTCTACTTTGTGTGTTTTTTTTAAGTCAATACAACGAGCTGAAATGCTGTTGAACAGATATGAAACATCCACCTGAGAGGAATCGCACACAGAGAAAACCTTAAATATGAAACTGCTCTGTTCATCTGTTTGTTGCTGAAATTCATCCACAAGAGATTGTTTCTCGGGTGTGTGTATTTGTGTGTGACGTTAGCAGGGATATAGAGACAGCCGAGTGGAGGCAGTAGATAAGATAAGTGTTCTTTATTTCTGACAGAGTCATTTAGCTGTGGATGAAGAAAAGAGAGGAGGAGAGGATGGGGAGGAGAGAGTTATAGTTATGGAGCTGTCGGCGGTTCGGGAGTGTTGAATGAAATGAGGTCCGGAGGAGCAGAGGGAAACAAAGGTGGAGAGAGAGGTAGAGGGAGGCTCCTACATGACCTTGCAGTCAGAGAAACAGACAGATGAGGGAGGAGAGCGTGTTTCCTCTAAATCATGTGTTGTGCCGTGTTTTTGTTTTTGTTTTTTTTTCTCTCTCTCCCTGTTACTCAATTAATGTGCCAGCCTACGGGCCAGTTGTTATATCTCCCTCCTCTGCAGCCAGCGTCTCTGAATCACTGTCTTCCTCAGTCTTATTCCCCACAGCGACTGGATTTACCTGTGTTTTTAAGGCTAAATGCACACACTCTGTTACACACGCTTTGTCATATATTTGCTTGTACAGACACATCCGACTGTCGGTAACCTCCTGTCACTTCTGCCACTTCCTCCTTCTCCTCCCTCTTACTCACATGAAGAAAAGTATTTATTTTCATTTATCAAAGCTTTTTACCCTGGAGAGAAAGAAAAATTGCAGCATCTGCAATATGCTTTGTGTGTGTGTGTGTGAGTGTGTGTGTGTGTGTGTCAGGGGAATGTGGAGCAATGCTGAGGGTTATTATGAAGAGACCAAAACGCGACAGGAGATTCCTCTGATTGGGAATAAAACACCATCTTATCTATTCAAATAAACCCCACTGCAACCTCATCTGCACACAAATGCACGCACTAAAAATATGAGGCCAAACACGGAATGAAAGTAAAGATGTTCAGTGAGGCACACGTGCATGCACACACACACACATACACACCAAATGCACACACAAAAAGAGCAGAAGCCGGCAAATCTATGCATGTAAACAAACACAAGAGCAAAGTCACAAAGGGATTTGTAGTAATTAAATTGCAATGATCGCCCTATTTTAGCTTTCACTTTGAAGATGAAAAAGTATAGTGTTCGAGCAGAGACATGAGGAAAAACAGCCCTAATAGAACATGAAAAGAACATCTAATTATTCAAAGGAGAGTAGTTACTGTAGGAATAAAAAATAAGATAAACAAATAAAAAAGGAAACATGCAGCAGCTCCGCTGAAAAAGGCAGAGACGTCATTTAAAGCTGAAAATCAGAATCCCTGTTTAGCTGCACTGTGATAAAACGATCACCTGCGATCATCCTCGCTGCTGACCTCTGACCTCTGGCTGACCAGAGGAGTTAACCCGCAGCTGTGCCGCTGCATAGCTGTGATGTTGAAAAGACAAGAGTCATGCAAAAGATGGATGTGTGTGTGTGTGTGTGCGCGCGTGTGTGTGTGTGGTTGTGTGTGTGTGTGATAGTAAATAGTGAAAAGTGAAGCGGTGATGTATGTTGGGTTTGCAGCCTGAGCCTGCAGATGTTCACCCCAGGTGGTCTGACGCTAATAACATTCCACTTTTTACAGGCCCCTTTAATTCACTCAAGATAAAGCCACATAAAACATACAGTATTGAACACTGGGTTTCACCACTGAAACTCTCCGAGGGTCAGAAGTGTAATTTCTACATGTATTTATTCCTGCTGGGCTCTTTTGCAGATGCATCATTATAAATCACTTCTGTCTGAGCTTCCCGTTCATTTGCTTCTGAGTGAGATTCGTCAATTCATGCAGCTGTTGTATCGTGCGTCAGAAGGAGCCTGTGGCCAAACTCAGTATTCACCTCAGCAGAGGACTGAACATTACTGCCACTGATGTATATAATCACACACTTTGATCATTTTGGGATACCTCTTTGCACAAACAGGACCGCTCATTCAAAAACGACCGACGGCGAACAGATTTGAGCTTATCTCTTTAGGCGACTCCTCTTTCACTTGTATTTCCTTGTATTTCTTTACTTTAATGTGTGTCAACATTCAACAAGAGTTTGAATAATGTTCAGATTCAGAAAAATGGAAATCTGGAATCACACATTTGGAGGTTTGCGGCGTTCACTTCCGCAGAGAGAAAACCTAAAGACGTCCCCTGCACAACTTTTCCGCTGCTACAGCTCCCACAACAAGCATTTAATGTTGTACAAGTGCAGTGTTAGTCCCACGCTGGTTTATAAAATAGGCACACTAACAGCTAAAAAAAAAACATGAATTGTGTTTGTATAATGTGAAAGCTAAAGTTACAGATTTTCTCTTAAACAGAAAATAAATGATTACACCAATTAACATTATTGTTGTTACTGGAAATTCAGAAGGCAACAAAGATCAGACTTGTGCTGTCAGTTAAAAAAAATTTGGGTGTTCCACATTCTTGACAATCTACATCACATACAGCATAACACACACACAGGTGCAGTGTTGATTTTGTGTTGTCGTGCTGTTAATGTGTGCACAGATTATTTTTCCTCCCAGAGGAGCTGCTTTCAGCACCAGTTTTCTCTGACTTCCAAAGACAGCAGGAGCCCACCTCTCCTGAATAAACACACACATACACACACGTGTAGCACACGTAGAGAGTTAATTGGGAGAAGTTAAAAGTCTTAAAAAAAAATACACACAGTAACACACACACACACACACACACACACACACACACACACACTTGCAGTGTTAGCTGTGCAGCAGAGAACCCGAGCGACCGGACTCCTCCAGCCAGTTAGTGACCGCTGTGTTTAATGAATGAGAGCTACGAGTGTCGGAAAAGAAACCACAGCTTGTCTCCTCCCAACTCCTCCTCTCCTTCCAGCCCATTAAAAGCGAGCAGGGCTTTTTCTTCTTCTTCTTCTTCTTCTTCTTCTTTTGGTCATGAATCTTTAATCAGCCTTTTGGAGTGAGTGTGCAGGCCGAGTCTCAGCAGAGCGCTGACCTGAGCTGCTGAAACACACATTCTGATGTAACTTATACAGCCGCAGCACAGGTTAGAGCCCGCTCACATCTCACCACATCGCTGGGACCTGTGTCCGATCTGCAGCCAGAGCTGCAAAGGCCTTCCTTTAGGAAAGCGTTTCCATATATATTCCACTTAAAACCAAAATTTCCTTCTCCATACATGAATAGTAGAAGCAGAAATGCTTTTGGTCTTCTGTTTATACTTAAAAAAAAAGAAAAAATGAAAATCCATCATCAGGAAATGAAGAAAAAGAAAGCAAGCAGTTGTGTAGTGACACAGTTGCATTTGCTTGTGCAGTCGTGCACACTTGAAGACACACAAACACACACCTCCAGCAGTAAATAAAGCAGTGCAGTCAGGTCCCAATCACAGTAAAGCACACAAACGACTACCATCTGTCTCTTTGTCTCTGCCTGTATGAGTCAATGAGCCTCACTAGCGAGTGCACACTGCACCGCCCCAACACAATAACTTTGAACATCGCGATTTAGCAAATAAAGAAATAAATAAAAGAATAAACACATGCACAAAAAAATGAAAAAAAATGAAATATCTGTACAGGACTCCAATTCATTATTCCTTTATTCCTTTTCCTCGTTCTTATCACTCTCTTGTTTCCACTTTACTCAACTCTGTCCCTCCTTCTCTTCCTGTAAATGAGTGATTTATCAGCCTTAATTGCTGGCAGTGGTTCATGTGGTCATGTGACCGCAATATGACAGCGTGTGATAAATACACCCTGAAAATTAAACCCTGCGTTGCAAACAGAAACATGCATCGTTTGCATCGCGCATGCCTCGCGAGGGTATCTATTCTGATGCTGACAAAAATAGAATTGGTCTAATAAGAGCGTCACTTTAAAGGCAAAATCTCAGCTCATCTCTGGCTTTCATCTCTTGCTTTAAAATGCCGTAATAAAAGACATTTATCAAAGTGAGGCAAAGGGCAAAAGGAAAAAAAATGCACAATCAATAATGATAGACCAAGTAAATGTATTGTTGCAAGGTGTTTCATTACGGCTTTCTATAAACACACACACGCACACACACACACACACACACACACACACACACACACACACACACACACACACACACACACGTGCCTACAGTAGAATCTATCACTCCAGCTTGCATGTGTTTCCTCCTCACAGCGTTCAGCTGCAAGATGCTGACTGAAGGGTCTGCAGCGCTCAGTTCATGCATCTTATTGTTTCATGGAGCCGGTTCTCAACCACTGACCTTTTTATTCACCGCACTATACATTGTTAAAATAATGTATGAGGTGTCTGAGCCAAAGCCACTTCATTGTGTTGTGTTACACACAACACAACTCAGCATGCGTGCACGTGCGCACGTGCACGGAGGGTGGAGGACAAAAAAAAAAAAACCTGCACGGGAGCAAATATATTTCTGATTTGGAGAGCGTCTGTTTGGAAGCAAACTATCAATAATATGTTCGTCTCTGTGGCGACGTACGGCCGATAGCTTTGCGAGCAAATATAATTTTGCATGTTGAGCTGATAAAAGCAGATTCACATTATCTGCAGTGCTGTGTGTGTGTGTGTATGTGTGTGTGTGTGTGTGTGTGTGTGTGTGTGTGTGTGTGTGTGTGTGTGTGTCGTCGACATCCCTTTGCTCTTTGTTTATAGGCCAGCAGTAAAACACATTTACTGCTGTGCTTTTTTGCTGCTGTCATGTGGCAAATGCTCTTTCTAAATGTAAAGCCATCTTGAGTTTTCTTGCTTTAAATTAGAAAAAAAAAATCAGGAAAAAATAAAACAAACAATTATGAAAGATTAAAGAAGCGGAATCAAGATGCCAAGGTATCAAGGTGAGAATTAAATGAAGAATAACAGAAAATAATTTCAGTTTTTTAAAAGAATAGACTTATTTTTTTGTAATTTGATATTCAGTTGCTTCCGTTTTATCGAGAAAAAAGGAAAAATGAATCTAGTTGAAAAACTGCTATCCTCAGAAACAATGTGTGTAAATGAAAAGGGGGCAAACACTGTAGTGCTTATGCTATTATAATAACAAAAATGATACTTAGCTCAACTACTTTTAGGTTTTAGTATTTCCTTTAATTTATCATTGTTAGATTACAAGAATGCACGAAGAGATGTATAAGTCATTTGTCTAACAAAGGCTTAAATGTACTTTTAGCACATGCTGTGTCTGTGTCTCTTTTTGTTGTCTGCCTTTTGTCGAGACGATGCTGGACTATGAGAAACAACCACCTCGCTTCCAGAGTGACTTCAGTTTCCGATAAAACGCAAAAAATTCGGGGAAGACTGAACGAGCGGATAAGAGAGGCAGACAAAGTGCAGGTACAGCGGCAGACAGTAGATAGAGAAGCGTGGAGCCAGCCTCACTGACTGACCGACTATCTACCTGCAGCGGGTCAAACATTTGACCTTGTAGGAGCTGCGCTCATAATGGGTTGAAACGTTTCAGTTTGGACAACAAAAGAAGCATCTAGAGGCTCAGTGTGTGTGTGTGTGTGTGTGAGTGTGTGTGTGTGTTTCACTTTGTGCCGCTTGTGTGTGTGCTGTATATTTTTGCAGGTTTGCATATTGCATCCATAAATGCGAGCGTGGAAGCAGGTACCGGGGGTGGGGACAGTGATGGCTCCAGCACCTCTGCACCTTCCCTCCCTCCTCCCTTATTTATTTGTCTGTATTAGTTAGCTCCTTCTCAGCACTTAAAATTAATGTCATCCAGCAGAAAATAGAGGCTGAAAGCTAAAATTCAGCACTTTCCCAGCAGCCCAGTTATTTATCAAGCTAACAAGGAGAAGATGCATCCCGTTTCGGCCGAGCCCAGGAAATATGTGCCATTAAAGCCCGGAGCTGGTGTTTGAGAGCTGGGGAATAAAAGTGAGGGTGTCAGGCAGAGGGGATGGACAGCATCGCCAGCAATATGGATGCAGTGAGAACAGCAGACACATTTATATCAGAGACAATAGATACATCCAGGTAGAAGCATGAGGAGAGAGAGGACGCGCACACACACACACACACACACACACACACACACGCGCAAAGTAGCTACAATACATATTCTGCATGTTCTCCGTGTGTGTATATGAAGTGCTGATTTGCTGACGGCAATTAAAAAAAAAAGATCCTTCAGGGGATACAGAAGACTAGTTTGGTGGTTTGAATAAATCATGTGTTGCCAGAGTGAACTTAGCGCTAATTTTCTCCCGAGGAGCAGAGTGTTGAAACGCGTCCCGGGGACTGTTGGTATTGTGCCGTGTTAACATCTCTATAGCATCAGAAGCTAACGCCCCAATGTTGGAATTCAATTAGACACTGGGTGCAATGCTAAGCAGCTAGCAGTGGGCAGTCACCGCAGGGGAGAGAGAGCGAGAGCGAAGGGAGCGGGAGGGCCTTGTGTGTGTGTGAGAGAGAGAGAGAGAGTGGAGGAGAAGAAGGAGGCTGCAGGCGAGAGGAAGGCCCTGGGCTGCTGGCTGCGATGATTCAGGGGAATACATTATATCACACTAACCTCCGGCTCATCACAAGTTCCTCCCTCAATCACGCTGTGAACACACAGCCGCAACCCGGGGACAGCGGTGGCTCTGAGGCACGCACACAAACACACACAGACAAGAGCGATAACAGCCGTACAACTAATTATGTTTGAATAAAACAACACAATTCGGGCTTAAACAGCTGAAACTGTGAGGATAGAAATTTCTTATTAACATAAGTTGAAAAGAAAAAACGGATTGATGTTTAGAGGTTTGGCTGGAGGGCGAAACTTTCTCCTCAAGTATCTTTTTGGTGGCTTAGATGCAAAAACACACCACACTTTTCTTTTTTTTTTTAAGAAAACTATCTAAATCCAAGCAGTTTTTCTTCCCTTCAGTGTGTGTATCTTTACAACTGCATTGAGTAAAATCTCTCTTTTTTTTTTCCTTTTTTGTCATTTCTATCACAGACCCCCGTCCCACTTGCTTCCTCTCTTTTCAGACCTGGCCTAATAATGAGCATCCAGCCTGTTCACATCCTCACTGTCATTTGGATTTTCTGGATGGAGGGATGACGTCTGTGTCACTGCCGAAACTGTAACGGCGTAATGAGTCCCACAATGGGCATCTAGCAGTTATATATATCCTCCGCAGTGATGGATAGTGAAGCATGTCAAACTGTGGATGGAGCAAATCCTCGCCTTGCCGAGGAAAACAAAAGACCCCAACACAACTCCGCTGTCTTGTAAATGACAATTCAATGTGCGGGCAATGCGTGGACGTGTTTATCAGCTGGATTCACTTCGTGCTGCTTTGCTTATGCAAAACACATTTTTCAGCAGATTTGTTTCTGACGAGCTAAAAACAGTTAAGATTTATTCTTATGATATACACTCAAATAATTTGAAAACATGAGCTCTGCCTGGCTGATATTTCATTTTTTTTTTTTTAAACAGCTGACGTCTCCTGATGGAAGCTTTTTATCGTCTCAGTCCATATGTCCATGCATGCATATGAATATCTGCCCCCTCTCTCACCGCGGACACACACCTTGATGTGTGTATGTGAATGCGTGTCCTTCCTCCACTGCCGTGTCTACGAAAACCTGACCTGCCTGCTGTCAGCCACAGAGGCACCTTGCCTCTCCGTGCCCCCCCCCCCCCAACGAGTGGCCGACTCACCCCGTCACCACGAGGGAAAGACAAGTCGGAGGTGGGAGAGGCGACGGAGAGGCCGGGATGACGGAGGGATAACGGGAGGAGAAGAGAAAGTGAGGGGATTGAAGTGGTGGGAGGTACGAGGAAGGAGGGGAAGGGGGGGGGGGGGGGGGGGGGGGGGGGGGATGGCGGTGGCGTGGTGGGAGTGGGGGGGGGGGGGGCGGCTCTGGAGCTTCTTCTAATGTGCCCTCTCCACTCCCCTGCCTGCGACCTCAGAGCTCCCGACAGCCAGAAAGTGCTGAAGCATGCAGGTGTCCTAACGCTGCAGCCACACACAAATGTGAATGCAAACACGTGCTGCACTCACTCACTCACACACACACACACACACACACACACACACACACACACACACACACACAGGAGTCGGTCCTACCTTTACAGCTTCTGTCAATTTTTAACTCCTTCACCACCTACATCCACACTGAGCTGGCACTGTACAGCCAGCTCACTTGTGATCAGGAGGAAAACAAAAAGGCGATGATGGAGTGCATGTCAGAGGTGGGAAAAAAAAGGAAAAAGGAGAAGGAATGCTGAGCACATGAGGAAAGTGGAGTATACTGTCTGCTGCACAGTAAAATTAGCTGATGCTGATGCTGTACTTTCCTCTGTCCAGCCTCTTGATGGTACAGGGTAAAACCTGAGGTGTCCAGAGAGTGTCCTGTACTCGTGTGTGTGTGTGTGTGTACGTGAGGGTGGGTGGTGGGGGGGAGTTAGCGTTAGAGAGTTGTATTACAGTGGTGATGAGTCGCCTGGCTGTGAGGCTGATACCTCAGCAGCACCCAGCATTGACCAGGCCTTTAAATAAAGCCTTCGATCCTCCAGCAGCAGAGAAGGTCACCGCCTGCCTCTGGTTACCCTGCCTGTCTGTCTGCATCCACGGCCAGGAGCCCTTCAGCCGTCCACCACTCCCTTCCCTCCCCGTCCCATCTCTTCCTGTACTGCCCCCCCCCCCCCCCCCCCCCCCCCCACACACACACACACACACACACACACACACACACACACATCAAACATTCAAATCCAGGTGATTCCGTCACTCCGTCCCTTCAGTGCTGCCCTCACTTCATCTATTCACCCGTCCTTCTCCCCAGTCCTCTTTCTCTTCTTTACAACTGGAAATGTCAGGAAAAGAAGAACTATTCCTCACTTTCCCCTTCACTTCCAACGTCCATCCATCCATCCATCCGTCAGACAAAAATAAAAAATAATGTGCAGTGTTTGTCTCCACAGAGGGAGCAGGGTCAGGCCAGAGGTGAAAGGTCGCGGCCTCTTCCTCTGAGCTTTGAGCATGTCACCCCCCCCCCATGTCAGTCAGGACGCACTGTCAGAGCCCCAACACAGAGAGATGCAAAACACTGCACACCGGAACATTTCAGAGAGTGAAAGGGATCAAAAAGCAGTTTATAGAAATAAACGTGAAGCCATCAGAAAAAGCATAATCGTAGAAAACACTGTCAAAAGATCAACTGATGCTACAAAGAAGACCAAGCTCAGATAGTTTGAATTTAAAAGAAAAACAAAGCGTGCTGTGTCTATGATCGTCATTACGGCAAATGAACAAAAAAATTGAAAGAAGAAAATGCATAGCAATTCGTGTTTATTTTAAATAATAAACCCACTATATTGTACTGGACTGTGTCTAAGATATGTTGGTTTTTCAGTATGCTGACAAGAAATTGAATCCTTTGTAGACAATGTACAGTGTTGAAATATACAGTAATAAAAAAAGTGTTTTTTTTTTTTACTCCATCATTGGTTTTTGTTCTAATAAACACATTGATTTTTTTCATTAATCTGCAGCAGACACAAAAATTACATTACATGACATCAGACATCAAATTCTAACTTTGTTTGCTGAATCATTTCTTTAACGTGAGCTGGTGTTAATCAGAAAGGATTCAGAAGACTCATGTTGAGGCTCAGAGCAGGGCGAGTTACCTCAGACTCCAGGGGTTCAGGACCGAGAGGTCACGGCTCTCTATCACAGATGGAGGAATTTTCTTGACGTCCTGCAAAGCATAAAAGAAGAATTGACTTTGAAACACGCAGTGATAGAACAGCAATAATATGAAAAATAAATGAATTAATGAATAAACTCAGCTAGAAGGAACAAGGAACTCAATCAGCGATAATAGAAAAGGGAAATATGTAGACGTGAATCTTAAAGAAAAAGATCATTTGGACCTTTTGGGAAACCATTAAAGCTTAGATATTGACTGTTTCATATTCTTATATTCAAACATATCAGGGGAAAACGTGACGTGACGAAGCCTTAAAATAGATCTATTTAGGGATAAATCAAAATCAATTGAAGCAGCTCACCTAATTGTCAATAATCATTGAAATAACTGTTCAAAACACACGAGCAAAGAAACAGAACAAAAATCAATCAGGACATTAAATTTGAATGGCAGAGTTAGTTTTTTTTAATTAATTAGTCATTACACAGGTTGATTATACAGGTTGCGACACATTTTACACACACACACACACGCACGCACGCACGCACGTGTGCGCGCGCGCACACACAAACACACACTCACACACACACACACTCACACACACACACACACACACACACACACACACACACACACACCATTTTCTTTGTTGTTAAAAGAAAAATTTAGAATCTTGTGCAATATCATTTCTATATATTCATGGGGATGTGTGTGTGTGTTTAACACTAAGATATTTATATTAAGTTGTTCAGCAAAATATATGAACAGATTAGCGCATGCACACACACACACACACACACACAAACACACGTATAATATGAACAAATCTCAGGGTAAACTGCGGGCTGAGGAAAAACTAGTTTAAAAATTCATGATGATTCATCTTGGAAAACTTTTCAGTGAGCTTTTAATACGAGCAATGAGGCAAAGTAACAACGAAGTAAATTAATGCCTCTAAATCCATCTTTAGGCAACAAAGAGAACAATTCATTTTGCCTTTAATCCAATTCACATCAGGGCCAAATGGACTCTGACCCGTTCAGCTGCACAGGAGTTCCCAGTGCAGCGCAGAGGAGGCATCGGTCACCTGGAAATGCACAAAACAGAAACATGGAGGGGCCGCTGAGCTACAGATGTGCAGCAGCTACGTGTTGTGAATTTTGTCACTTCTCCGTCTCTTAGAAATTAATCTGCACAAACAGAGCGCTCAGTCAAACCGTGGCCGCCAGACAGAAAGCATGAGTTCTCCCAAATATGCACACAAGTATGAGTGTAAATACACGCCTACTTTGTGTGTACTCTTGCTAACTCAAACATGAACACACACACACACACACACACACAGAGGACTTGATACAGGGTAAGTGAGGTCCACGTGCAGAAGGCCCCGACATGGCAGCATTGTGTGGGGTCAAGGCCTTTCCCAGGTACAAATGAAAGGGAGGGGGAGACTTTGGAAGAGCTGAACAACACTGTCGGTCACCTTGCCTGGCAAAGAGATCAATGTCTATTTGACTGGCTGAGAGACAGCAGAAGAGAGGGAGAAAGAAGGAGGCTGCAGCAGAAGGGTAAATCACCCCTCGCTTCATTGAGATGCAGGTAAAACACACAGGGGTCGGGCTCGGCTCCAGCTCCACCCCGCATAACACGAGCGTGCATGGCCAGACTTAAAAACACACAAGTAGACAACACGCACACACTCACCCTCAGACGCATAATGCACTCAGCTGTCAAACCTCACCACCACCACCACCACCACCTCCACGATTACTGCGGTCCAAAACACACCACTCCACTGACTCTGTGCCCTGAAACTCAACTCACTGTGAAAACATCAACACAGCCTCAGCTATGTTTATCTGTGAGTCAGAATATTGTGATCCCATGTAATTAAATCATAATTAGCTTTCATCTATTGCCCTTTAGTTATGCATTCTGAGGACAGCTTCTCACACGGGCAAATGCAAATCCGCCCCGCGCCCGTACGCACAGGATTTTACACTGGTGCATTTACAGCAGGCTCCATTCAACATAAAACTAAGGAATCGGATTCAGACAATTGCATTTCCTTCACCACGGGCATGCTTGTGTTTGTCGGGAAAAATCACCATGTAAAGCCAATAAGATACACACACACAGAGGCAGCAGCTTCTTTACAGCCGCGGCATTCTCCCCACATGCACAGCCGTGACAGGACAGGACAAGTTAAATTATTAGGGTTTCAAATAAATGACATAACTCAGGACATTGCGAGAGAAAGAGAGAGGGAGGAAAAGCTCTGGCACTGCAGGTGGAGATGATGGACGGACCACAGAGGAACATAAATGCAGCTGATTTAAATCACTTTAAATGTAAATGTTTATCGCATGGAGTGATGCAGATGCGGATTGAGTGGAAGGGATTGAAATTGTTTCCTCTTTTGAATGTGAATATGGTTTTAACCCTTTAGGGGGGGGTTTGTCGTGAGAGGTGGGGGCATTCACAGGGATGAACACAAACTGAACACACTCAGTAAGTAT
Source organism: Salarias fasciatus (assembly GCF_902148845.1). Taxonomy (NCBI): domain Eukaryota; kingdom Metazoa; phylum Chordata; class Actinopteri; order Blenniiformes; family Blenniidae; genus Salarias; species Salarias fasciatus. Next base: position 16,193,078 of record NC_043751.1, read on the forward strand.
GGTGTGTTAATAAAAGAAGACGCATTATTCTCTTTGCTACAAATTAAATCTACTGTCTAATGACACTAGATAGTTCTCAGTAAAATCATAACGACGGGTAATCTATAAATGTGATAGGCGCGACCTCAGTTTATTTATTTATTTATTTATTTATTTTTTTTATGGCGTCCTGGAAAATTTAAGAGTGATTTATTGAACGGTGATGCAGAACAAACATTATAAGAAGTTGCAAACTGTAAAAGCACTTGCATCAGTTTTGATTGTGCTGAAAAAAAGATAAATGACTACTTTAATGTGAAAAATGTTTTTTTCAGTTTTTGAAAGAATCCAAAAAATAATTCTCTATACTATTTAAGACAGAGATTACCAATGTCCTGGTGTCTTGATAAAAATGGCTCATTCCTACAGATTTAATACACTAAGTCAAAGCACATGTACACCCTTCCAGCACAAGGTCACAGTCGAGATGGTGCAGGCTGGTGTGAGAGCACTCCCACAAATAGACACAAAACGCAGCCCACATCCTTTGTCTTATTAATTCTGAGACATTAAAGTGAAGCACATGATGATGATTCAAATGTCAATACTGATAAATTTCAAAGTGATTTCCCATAGTTGACCTGAACACGAGAGTCCAATATTGTGACAGGAGACAACTGCATTATCTTTAATAACCTAATCATTGGACAGACTGCAAATGATCACAGTGCAGAAGTCAATATACCGGGCAAGAGAATAGAATTACAGTTCATACTGATAAGATTAATAATGTGGCGTGTCTGCCGTGCACCACATGTACTCACTTCTTCATGCAGCGCAAATGAAGGGGGAGGAAGCGAAAAGACAGCGAGCGGAGCGGAGAGTCTGACCGAGAGCTGCTGAGAAACGAGGAGGAAGCCCTGAAATGTTGCTTCCTGTGCCTTCTGTCCTCCTTCAGCACAGGAAGTGAATCGGTGCTACCGAGTCCTCCTGCCCTCCTCGGAGAGTCTACCAGTCAAAACACACACACCCACACACACGCCAGGCGTCCCACACAATTTCCACAGCCGCTCACTGATCAGCAAACTTTCCACTTTATCCTGCTCGCATATTGAGAACGGAAAGCACAAACGCTGGAAACCCACAAACCTTTACCCAGAGCGGCTCGCCTGTCTGTCACAGAACTGTTGATATACAAATTAGGTTTCAGGTAAGACTGGCCCGAACGAAATTAGGAAAACAACCCACCTAATCCCATCGGCCTGACAGAAGAAAGAGGTGACATGAAAGAAGTATGGTATCTCTAGTTCTAGGTTATAACACAAATGTAATTAAATAGCACACTATATTGACCTAATCAGATAGGAGGGCCATAAATTAGTGGACACATGCTCACTAAAAGGCCCTCTCCTCTCAGCTAGGATGCATCTCTGATCGTTTATCATCTGAAAGGAGCAGGAAGGCAGCCAGAATCTCTCCCTCTCTCCTTCCCTCTGTACTGCTCTCTGCCTCTCTTTATCTCTGTCTCTCACTCACTTTTAATCACAAAGAAAATCATTCTCTCAGGCATGTGAGGTCCATACCCTCCCGTCCTGTCCCTCGCTCTGAGCTTTCCTTATGAGGCAGGCGGCAGGTATGCGCTGGTGTACAGGTGAGACAGAGCAAAATCTGCTCAGTAGTTGTGCACAAAGAAAGCCACTGTTCCAGTGTGATCCACTAGATTTAAAAACAAGATCCATCTCATGGGTGCACATGCAAACAACAGGACTGTGAAAAGCTCCTCCAGTACAAGCCCAACCTCGGAATTCTCCAGCAGCTGTGTGTGTCGTGGCAGTGACCTTGCACGGCAGCCCAGCCCAGACCCATGAGCAGCCTCCTCTCCTCCGTGCTGCTCTTCAGGACGCACGGAGTTCTGCAGGAGGACGCACTCTCCGCAGGCCAGCATCCTGCAGGACTGCGCACCTGATCCTGTCGCTACCATGCCAAACAGTGCAACTCGAAGCCTTCCATTATTTTCTTTTCAGCGTCGGGGATTGATTGAAGCGAAACCGATGCATTTCCGCGAAATTAAACGATACCGAAAATTGCAAAAAAGAGACGCTGCGTGAATTAGTCCAAATACCAATCAGCACTTCTCTACAGACAGCGTTTTTGATTCAGGCACTTTAAGAGGACAACAGCACATAGTGTGTGTGAAGGTTACAGGTCATATTTATGAACACGTCTGTGCGCAAATACAATCGTGTCGTGTTCGTCTGTTTTGGATTTAAAATGAAACCTTCCACATTCAACAAGTGGACGATCCTACTGAGGAAAAAGTGCAAGTTTGCTCTAAAATCAATCATTAACTTTTCTTTCTGCACACTTGCAGCACAGATATTGGGGCATAGAGGGGAAAAATGCATTTTCTTGATTGTGATTATCACGGGTCGTGGCGGGATCCTGAGCTCATCTTTTTACAAGAAACACATTTTCTGTCCATAATTACGCAACAGGTTAAGGCCGTCTTTTTATTTCACAAACAGCGAAATGCATGAAAAAATGAAAATGATCAGTTTTTCCTAAAATGATTTGCTTTTTTTTAATGCAATAAAAAAAGCATGTGCATTTAAATGTCCTGAGAAAGTACGCTATTGCATGCCGCATTAATACAAATGGTCCTGAAGATTTTATAATTATGCGCTTTGTGCGCATCTGCATGGCGCTTAGCAGCAAACTGCGTTTAGGAACTTTTTACAAGGGAGTTTTTATAAGGAAATTTGCACGTGTGATGTCTTTATTCCCCCTGAAATTATTTTCCGTTAATTTAAAATGTTCAGTGTGTGTGGCATTACTCCAAAGATACAGTGACAAACAACATGCAAAACTGAACAAAACAAAAATAAAAACATTATCAGGAGAAGATATGTGTTTTCCTTTCACGGAGGTTTATTGATGAATGGTTTGTTTATTTAATTCCATTTTTTTAAAGAGCGAACAGCACGTCTGCAAGTTACCTGCCCTGTTCAGACAACATTTTACTGAATAAAAATCCAGGGCATCTCGCAATACTCTTACGACGCGTCGCCTAATTATTCTACAACACCCGGAGAACATTAAACTTCAATTTCCAAACAGTTCACAGTTTATAAGATCCATAGGGTTCTGTGTAAACTCAATTAACTTCCTTCAAGGAAAGGAAAGCACATTAACAACGAACTTGTGACAGTTTTGCGTGACAAAAAGCCAATTTATTTATTTCTAGACATGCATCATAATCCGCTTCTGCTCTGATCTAAGTATTTTATCTTCAGTCCCACTTGTTGATTGCTATAATGTGTTTAGGCTTTGCATTTAATAGGAAATACTACAGTAATTTCTACCGATATCTCTTATCTCAACACTATGTCGTCTGGTACAATAAATCAATACTGAGCACAGAGTTGTCCAAACAAAGTCAATTTCCCCACATGGCTTCAAAAGAAGCCAGTGAATTGTTGGAGGGTTCACGGTCGCACTGAACTTTCATGAGAGGAATAAAGTGATGGATTCATGTTCTTGGTCATCTGTTTTACAAATAAATCCACAAAAGATGATGAAACTCAACAATGCAGTCATGGTATTATACAATCTTTATACACAAGTTCACAAAATGGGAGGAAAAAAAAAAAGAAGTAAAAACACAATCCACACATGACCAGCATGCATGGCATCACATGAGTCTGTTGGATATTAAATTTCCAAACTTCTGGTGTGGCAGAATTTGGACATTTTTTTTTTTCATAAGACAGATGAATGATATGAAAATGATAATTTAATTCAAAATAAATTGACAATAAACAAACAGAACAGAGGGCAAATCACAACAAAGAAACCTGCAGAACCTGAGGATTTGTGTCATTTCAATAACAAAATTGGGATAAAGGCAGCAGAATGGATGAGGCGCAGAAAAGGGCTGTGAGATCAAATGTATGCAGCATGATCGTAACTTTACAAAATTTAGTAGAAGGGAAAACACCTCAAAGAGGACAGAAATCCTTTTAAATATCGGTTGAAAATGTTTGCTTTTTCAAAGTCCTTTAAACGCGCCATGTCTGCGTCTTTTAACCGCGACGAAGCATAAATGAACAAATTTCGTCTTTTGGAACAAAATATTTTGAAAATACAGAAAAGCTGTAAACTTTCTTAGTCCTTAACCTAATCAGCTTTAACAAAACAGCTTCGACACGGGCACGCACGACCTATTTTTAGCTGCGCGTAAAGCGAAAGTTTCTCCCCGCGTCTTGGAGAGGGTTCGCTTATTAAAACTTTTCTGCGCCGAGACTCACATGAAAAACTCCGGGGACGAGGGGTTGTTGTCGCTGCTGGACCCTCCGTTTTCTCTGAAGCCGGTGCTGATCAGCTTCTCGTATTTCTCCTTGTAGGCGTCCCTCTCCCTGGCCAGCCGGGAGATCTCCTGCTTGAGGTGGTCCACCTGCTGCATGAGTTGCGTCTTCTCTCCTTCCAGGACGTGCCGCTGCTGGACTCGCTTGTACCGACAGGACTGGGCATAGCCTCTGTTCTTTAGCGTCCTCCTCTTCTGTTTCAGACGGATCACTTCTTCCTTGCTGACCCCCCGGAGCTGCCGGTTCAATTCCCGCACCGACATGGTCACCAGCTGCTCGTCCGAGAACCGCTCCTCCAAGCGCAGGTGCTGGTGGTTTCCCCCCGCGCCGCCGCCGGACTGGGACCCGGAGGAAGGGTGGTGTGCCCCTGTGTGGTGGTGGTGGTGATGGTGGTGGTGGTGGTGGGGAGCCCCGTTCTGAGCTGCGGCTGCAGCGATAACCGCGGACACCACGGCGGCCGCTGATCCCATCTCCTCCCCGGCCATGGCGCCCCCTGCACCGGCTGCGCCGCCGAACTGCTGCCCCCTGGCATAGCCGTCGAAGGTCTGGAGCTGGTGACTGCTGCTGATCAGTGCCTCTACGGCGTCCTCCGGGCTAAAGCCCAGAGCTTCGGGGTTCAACTGCTGTTGGTACCCGGTCATCCAGTAGAAATCCTCCAAGTGCGCCTTCTGTTCGCTCCCTGATCCCGGACTGGGCGCCGAGAAGCTTGGAGAGGGGGGAACCGAGCTGCAAGGCGTGCTCATCGGGGTGGAAGATAGGGATCCCCCGGCGACCAGGCGGCTGCACTGGTTGATGCTGCGATCGGGCTCCACCGGCTCCTTTTTCACTTCAAACTTCATCAGATCGAAGTCATTAACATATTCCATGGCCAGGGGACTGGTGGGCAGGTCGGAGTTGCTCATTGCCAGCTCTGATGCCATCCTCTTGCTGTTGACAGTCCTCCAAAGGGGGTGAGGAGCACCTGTCAAAGTGGGCTGCTGAGACACGCACTGAGCCAGCTTGATTTCTTTATTTATTTTCTTCAAAACCCGAGGAAAAAGTGAATTTTCTCGCACTAATTGCGCAGCGCAGGTTCTGGTTTTGTGAGTCGATAAGTTTTTTTTTTCTTCAGTCTGTGCTGCACAGACGCATTGGAGCAGCGCTGTTTCCTCCCTCTCTCCCAGCGTGCGGGTGTCTGAGCGCCGCTCTCTCTGTTTCTACCGTTTAACACTTCATGGCTCCTTTTAGGATTAGTGCGCCAATTTGAGGAGGTTCACGTACGTGTCCCGGGCAAATAGTTGCCTTGTGGAGAATGGGGGGAAAAAAAACTCCACCCAAGGATTGATAGATTTTTTTTTTCCAAGGGATCAGTCAGCCGACGAGTTAAAAAGCATTGCTTAGTTTTATAGGCGTCCTGACGTCAGGACTGAAATATGAAATTGACCGAGACTCAGCCAATGAGCGGCCCGGACGGGAGATGTAATTAACATAATAGTATAGAAATCAAAGTTTTCTGAAGTGTCCGAGCACATCTGCAGACTGACACGCCAGACTTCATTTCAGTTGCCATTATGAGTTTTACGCGGAACAAGAGAACAAAGAAAGTCAAAGAAAACACATTTAGAGGATGGAGGAAAGACATGAAGCGGCGAAAACAGCCGACGTGTCTTTGACATAAACCAATCCAACCTCTTTAAAACGTGTTTTCAACATAATCACTTTAAAATATTTAGATATTTTGAATCAATTGAGACATTTGTTCACACTTTTTTTTTACTTTTGTTTTGGCACAGTCTTCCAATTTACCTATAAAATCGATACTCTATTCACATATCAATCATTTCTACACATATTTTACTATATTATTAATTTCATGCGCAACTTGTTAACCACAGTTTGAAACTCGTCTCCCAGCAGCTTCAGCTTTACGCACGGACGGCGCCTTGGTATAATATACCTGCACGCACGTTGGGGCTTGTCGGAGGGAGAAGGATAAATAGTTTATATACCTCATATAATCGCTGAAACAGATGACCACTGATAGAGCGGACGGGTCGAGCGAGGAAAGAGAAAAACCGTGCAGAGGAGTCCGGCGCCGGTCTGCGCGCACGGCATCGTTCTGAAACCCAATGTCGCCACCTTTCGGTAGAAAACAGAACTTCACGCGGCTCTTTCATGGGACTGTAAAACCCCCCCTTATCACACACGTGTGCTGTGATTAAATCTACACATAAAAACGCAAGTCTTGACAACATGAAATCACCTTTTTCTCTCTCCTTTTTTTTTCCCCCCCAAACAGGAAAGCGTAAAGTGACAGTATCTCCATCTGAGTCCCTGAATCTCAAGTCTCAATCCCATGTGGTGTTCAACATTCCTCCGCCTCTCCATGGAGCACAGTCCTCCAGAGTGGTGGCGCATAAGAACAAACAATAAGGAGGGTTATACACACAGGACCGGAGAGTAAATAAGAGCACTCTCCCCGGAACATGTCACACGGGGAAGCTTCAGAAAACTACAAAGCCGGCAGCAGATAATCCAACTCCCTGGTGTCTCAACACAAGTAAATATTCTCTTGGTCCCTGTGACTGTTCATGGGGACTTAACGTTAAACAGGAAGGATAAACATCGTGTTTTATTCATTAGAGCACACAACAGAGGCCCCTCTGATGCTTCTGAATAAATATTAGCAGGATGAGATGTCCCATCTGATGCCATTATATGATGTTGCTGTAGAGTGGAAATTTCACACTGGCAGCAAGAGGGAGCAAAATTCACTTGAAAGCAACAGCAGTGCTGTTATTTATAACAGTTTAGTGACAGGACAGTCATGGGACAGAATTCATCAATTTAGAAAGAAAATTTCATTTGATTTTTCTCCCCATAAAATACTTAAATCATTTTTCCACTCCACACTGAGTGAAAGTGAATCAATTTAAAGGCTTCTGGTACGTTTTGTTGAATTTCCACATGGACAGAGTGGCCGAAGCCATACACGTGTCTCTGTATGTAGATCCATAGCCGATGCACCAGTGGACAGTATCTGCTGCATAAGCTCTGGGTTTGCCAGATCCCTTAAACCAGGATTTATTGGTCTGGAGTCTCAAGGGTTAACAAGTGGAGTCTACAGCCAATGCATCAACTGTGTTACTGAGGGCTAATAGTCCTGTATGCACCTCATTCTGTCTCCCTTTGGAGTTTCATGTAGGCAGCTCACTGCCACAGAGTTTACTGCTATCTTTATTATATCGGGTGAGCTTTTCTTTTTTTTCCTTCTTCCCTCTGCACTGTACAGGGGGTGCACTTAGGCATATATCATAAAATAAGCTTATATTGCAGGAGGAGGTCCACTCATACAATGTTAGTACAGAGGAAAATTAAGAGCACGTCGGTATTAAATCACAACAGCGCAGTTAAGTATATTATAATAAAACCTACATACTTGAGAGGAAAACTTAATGATCAACTCCAATTAGAGCCTCTTCTCCTGATATATTCAGCTCTGATAAAAGTTTAAACTCAGAGTGGAGTGAAACGTTTGCTTCTACTTGAAAGACATTTAAAAAATCAAACTGAAGCTCTTCGAGACTGAGACGCACATTTCTGTAGCATCAAAAAACTGTTGTGCAGCTTTGTGGTCGGAGATTGTCCTCCTACATCTGGAGCCCAGCTTCTGACGTCGTAAATGAGACGTCGTGTGACCTTTCAGAGTTCAACCCCAGGAGAACACTGATGCATCTTGGGTAAAGGATAACAGTGCTCCAGGACTTCCCTTTGATTTACTAGGACAACAACTTTACTAATTGTTACATCTATTAAACACATCCTCATTAACAGTATGACATGTTTTATTTTCAGTACACTAACCTTTCCACACAGTTGCACATAAACGTGCACATAGTTTGTATTTTTCCCCTTTACTAGACGTTGACAGTTCAACTGTGATTCAGACTATAATAAGATGTGAATGCTGGATAAAGCTTAAACACAGTGCTCTGAAAGGAGAAGAAAAGAGGTCAGTGCGGAAAAAAATCATTAAGACTCATTTTATGCATTTGCATGATATGCATTGTAAAACCCTACTCACTTTTAAAATCTTAAGTGTGCCAAAAATATCCAAAGACATTTCCATATTTAACAGACGGTAACTTAAAATGACAGGAACTAAACTAAAGGATTTCTGTATTACAAAGATTATGCCTTATAATCATCCGTTACATTCCCAATGGGAGGTAGGCTTCATTTTTATCCTCAATCCCTGTTTAATGCCATATATTAAACTCTGGTGGCACTCCAAATGGGCGACAACCAGACGAGTGGGCTCAGTGGGCTCATCTGAGACACATTTAATTAGAGGGACAGAAAATGAAATGTTTCGTGAGGTCTTAACTAACTGTTGTATCTTTTGTAATAGAATGAGGGGCTGTGAGAAGCTATTACAAGAAGGAGCGTGAAGAACAGCTCTGCACTTTCCTTTGCCAGTGTTTTATAGAGGGAAATAAAAGAATGCATAATAAGATAATGAGCTTCCACATCGCAGAAACAGAGCGCCATACGTATCTGCAAAGTGCTACGTTGGACAGGGCGGGCTTGGTCACGTCTTCATTCCCCCTGCTCCTCCTCACTGTCCTGTCTGACTGTCCTGCATTAATCTGACTTTTACAGCCGACTCAACTCGCTGACCTGCTCCAGGAGCAGCTCAGAGCCTGGACTGTTGATGAATGTGTGGGTTTGACAAGCTGAAAAACAGCCTGCAACAAGTGAGTTCCATCAACACTGTACACTGGCACACACACACGCGCGCGCACGCATCCTCATGCACACACACACTTCTTTTGCCACACACTCTCATCAAAATTTGGCTCACGTGGCTTTTCCTGTTCCCCAAATACAAAAGCATGCAGAGATCAGATGAGTTGTTGACTCTAAAGAGTGAATGTTTGTCTGCTTCTCGGTGGTTTCCCTGTGATAGGCTGCCGACATTCACCAGCTCCCGGCTACCCTGAGCTGGATGAGACTAAAATGTATTGATTTTTTTTTTTTTAATAGACATTTTAAACATAAAATGTTAAAACAAAAGCCCACATCAAAAAATTTGATTGCCTCAATCTTAAAAATAGACACCGAACATTAAAACACAACAAATGCAACATTTGGATTCAAATGATTGGGTACACTTGATTAAAAAGCCAAACTGTGACATCCCTCCCCCTCCTCCTCTCTGGCTCTGCGCCTGCCAGAAGGATGCTTCAACCTGGTAATTGGCCACAATGAGCAGACTTGCATGTGTCAAACTCTCCTTTTCACATCTGGTTATTGTCTCTCACAGCAGGTGGACATCACAGGCCTCGTCTGAGCAGCCTCATCTGCTCTCTGGCTTTGTGTAACACAAAACACACTGCAATTATGTATAAAAAAAAAAAAAAGAAAAAAAACAGTCTGACTGCATGAGCCCAGAAAAATATGATCTCTTTAGTGTGCACAAGCGACATGTTGAAGGGATGTGCGTCACGGACATATCTAAGGTGATGATTTATGAGCGTTTTAAATGTTCCATGAGATAAAAGCGGATGCTACAAATTTTTGGAAAAGCACTGCTAGTGGAGCCCCAGTTCATGAATGTAATCAGATTTGTAAAAAAAAAAAAAAAGCCCACTAAAATCTAATGTGAATTTTACAGGACCCGAGCTCATCTTCTCTCATTAGACACACACTGCTACATTATTGGCCTCATTAACAATCCCCACCGTGCATCACGCAGCATGTGGAGGAGCAGGTAGACAAAGTCAACACTCACGAAATAATAAAAACAATACAATGTGCACAAGCTATTTGTTTTCCTGAGAGATAATGGCTGCTAATAGTCCACCAAACTGAGAGAGACAAACACACACACATTTGCAATTTTAGCTTTTAATAGCTAATGACTGTGATTTTCCATTTTTCAGGTGTACATGTGAACACCGTGTTGATGTGACTTCCAGCGTCCGCGTGGCGGAATGATTCATGCTGCAGTTGGAGGTTATGAGTTGTTATTGACGGAGCTGGTGTGTATAAAGTATACGGTACTATTTACTCTCTGCTGTTATTAATGTCCACTGTGTCCACTCCGTGCTGTTATTAATGCGACTCATATACATGAAGAGTTTCCCCATTAGTCAGAGTCATTACGCTGAAAGGAGGAGCCAAGAGTCGTCCTTATTCTTAACCTCATTCACAACTTCCTCCTCATCGAAACCCACTTTCACTGAACAGGACACAAACACAGAAAACTAAACTAGATCTTTTAGATCTTGTTGTTTCCCACCTTTGTAAGGAGGAGGAAATGAACAAATATGATACATAAATTAATTAAAATCATAATTTCACTAAACTGTACCATAACTGAAGTAATTTTTTTTTTATATAGTTTGAATTTAAGAAGGACTATGAAGTTATTTCCATTTAAATACGATGTTAGTTTGATGAGAAGTCAGAAATGTAATTTAGAAAATAACTTGATGAGGTAAAAATAAATACAAGGATAAATAAGGGTTGAACAGTGCATCTGGAGGAACATTCTTATGCTGTTTGGTCTGAAAACCATTGTAGCTGAAACTGGATAAAATATTCAGGTAAGGGTTTTGGCTGCGGTGAAAGAAGAGAAATATGAAGAAAATGACTACAGGCTGCAGCCGTTCTCAGACCTGCACACACACACACACACACACACACACACACACACACACACACAAACACACACACACACGCAAACACACACGTCTATATGATTTCTTCCGGGGGCCGTTCAGCCTCCTGGCTCTCTGGACCTCAGGGAGAAGGCCTATCAGGTGAAAGTCAGGCTCCACATCAGAGATACACAGCAGACCACATTAACCGCGTCGTCTCAGACAAGTTTTCATCCCTCTGGAGACGCCAGGAGATTCAGCCCAACGTACAGATGAGAATGTAAACACCTCACGTTGCAGTGTGATTTAATAATACTGCAGACAAATGCAAATATTAATTTTAACCACCCTGTGATAATCCCCTCATCTGTTCCTCAGGAATTGAAGAATCATTTGCCTCGTAAGCGGAGGAGTGTGTGAGGGAGCAGACGAACTAAAATCACATCTCTCTGCATTATTCCGCACTCTGTCACAGAGGAAGATGCAGAGACAATACAGCCCACAGAACACCACGGCCTCATACAACAATCCTTTATATCTGCGCCAGATTAATGCCAGGAGACAAATGCACTTCCACTGAGATATTTGCTTCTCTGGGGGAGAGCCGGGGAGGAGGACGGAGGGGAGAGCGGCTGATCGTTACTGGACTGGGGGGATGAGAGAAACGAGATGATGAACAAGCTTCATGTAATGGGTGGACTTTTGATGATGGCAATATTGAGTGTGGAAATGAGATGTTTATCAGATGTGGTTTTGAGGGAGAGACAGGAGGAGCAGCGGAGCAGGGGGAGGGCTGGGACCAGCTTTAATCCGGCTGCTAAATGGAGGGTTTGACATGTTGTGTCTGTCTGGAGAACCCAGCGGGAAACATCTCCTCTTCATCTCTTCTCTGCAAAGTAAGGCCGACAAACACTCCCAATTAGCACCTCGCAGAGATGAATGGACAGACAAGGAGCACTTCCACAGCGAAATATGTACTTTAAACTCAAACTAAAAGAGCTTCTGAGAGCGGCACATGGTTTTTCTGGAGGAAAGGGAGGTTATGACAGCAAGAAGGAGCAAGATGGAGAAGAGAGGAAAGTATCTTTAAGCTTTTCCTAAAAACGCACAAACAGACTTAGTAAGAGTTAGTCATGGTTCTTTGCACACTCACAGTAGATTTGGATGCTTACACAGGAGCAGAGACACCCTTCCTGTTGCTTATCCGCTTCCTGAGCCTCAATTTGTATTGAAATCCCTCACAGGCAATTATCCATATGCGAATGGTGTACTTACTCTGAGCTTATATAAGTTTCTTTCTCGGTAAGCCGCACCATTTTCATTTTAAAACTCTGATTACAATTTCAGAGTTTATTCCTGTGAGAAAATGGCAAAAACCGGGTGCTCATAGTTAACACAGAGCATAAAATCCTGCTGGACCTCTCGCTGGCTGTATAATTTGAAAGATTGAATAATCTTTCCCTGGCATATTGAAAATCCCTCCTCGGGAGAAGAGACACGGGCCGCAGTTGGCATCTTTGTGGTCAGGAAGACATTTTGTGGAGTATAGTGTTGGCAGGCAGGCAGGCAGGCAGGCAGGAGGAACCCTTCGCCACCGCTCACCCCGCCTCCTCGCCCACCTCTCGGGCTGTCAGGAGTGTCATATATCTGGTGGATATCTGAGGGCGAGGGAGATCGCAGCCCAATTACGGGCTGATAACTAATCAATAGGTCGCTTATTCCTACAGCAGGAAGTAAAGGAATGGGCCCCTGGGACACGTAGTTCAGATTACTCTCCCCTCAACATGGGACAGCCACTAATGATGAGAGTGAAAAAGAAGTGGAGAGGCGGCCTGAGGAATGAATAAAAGGAAAAAAAAAAAAAGTGGGTAGAAGCTACACGGGAGCAAAAAGACAGACAAATAACAAGGAGCGAAAGAAATGGAGACGGAGAGTAAATGGAGCTGTCATGTGATAAAGTCCCATCATATTAAAAGGGCAGTTTGTTACACTAACCAGACGATGAGGCGAACACACAAACTGGATCTTTATCAGTTCGCTTGTGCCTGAATGGCTTCACTCAAATTACCAGAATAGCAACCAGCAAATAAATAATCCCTTCACAAACAAGCAAAACCCTGCAAAGTAAACTATATCACATTTCCCAACGTGTTGCCGATGCAAGGTGTGTCAAACACTGAGCTCGTCTTCTTCATTAGTTTTTGAAATAGTGCTTTCTTTAAGCATATGATTTGCAAAAAAAGAATGCTGTGTGACACAACATGCTCTTAACCCTCATGTGGCACAAGCCTTGCTTCATAATAAGAAGCAATTTTTGATAGAATTTAGCATCATACCTGACAGATATTGCAGAATTAAATACTGTGCAATCCATACATGAATCTTCTGTGCCAGTTGGATTTCATTCACTTATTTTTTTTTTCACTTACAGGTTTGCACTCAAGCTTATTTAGCAATTTCATTTAATCTCCATTACACTTGTAAAAACTCCTAGATGTATATACTTCATTCATTGTAACAGGTTCAAACAATTTCCAAATTGATTAATTTTCCCAACTTTGTTTGGAGACTACATTAGTGTCACACTGTTTAGATTTAACATGACCAGAGTGTGCTGGCCTCTCCAGACACTCGGGTTTCACAGCAGTTAGCGGCCGTGCTCGCTGCAGTCTGGGTTCTGGTTTCTGCCTCCAAACAAACCGCCCCTTGATGCTTGAAGGCTCCTCTTTCCATAGAACACAGGAACTATTTGTTCTCATTTTTTCTGACAGGCCATTCGTTTTGTCTCTCCTCTGTCACTGTCGACTTCATGAAGAAATATGGCAGCAGCCTCTGCCCCTGTCCCCCACACCCTCTGCCCTTAGCTGACAACCCGGCCAGACCCCGGCTGGGTCCCCTCCCTGCTTCATCCGGCCCCTCGTCCAAGGCCGCTGTCATTTCCACCACTCCTCTGCTAATGCCGCGCAGATGATCAACAGTTTCTCAGAGCATTTCAGCACCGTGGAACTGAGCCCGGGGGCGGATACTCAAGACTTGATAAGTGTTTATGTGTTATAAAGTTTATGAACGATCCATCAGTACCAGAGTAAAGTCTGATATTGACAGTCGACCAATGTAGGACGGAGAAAAAGCACGCGCCTGAGCAGTCTTTCTTCTCCAGCGGCACTGTTTAATCAGTACAATGGAGTTTTTGGCTGTCAGGCACAAGGCATCAGTGAAAGACTAAAGTCTAAACCATCACCATTAACACTGATCAGGTTTCTCTCAATCTGCTTGTTTATCCTCCTTTCCCCCGAGATCAGTGCAAAGCTACTTTACTGCCTTTTAAACCCGCCGTGTTTCTCCGAGACAATGCAGACAGACCACAAAACAGTTCTCGGTGACTTCAGTGATTAAACACAAGCAGTTGTCTTGAATGAAACCAGACAAGAGCGAGCAGTCGAGACCGAGAGGGAGGGAGGGAGGGAGAGAGAGAGAGAGAGAGAGAGAGAGAGAGAGAGAGAGAGAGAGAGAGAGAGAGAGGGAGAGAGAGGGAGAGAGAGAGAGAGACTCCTCTATGCAATTTCATCTCCAAATCAGCTGCATTTGGCACCGGCACATTGGCCACATCCAAAGTTTTGCACTCAGAAGAACAATGCCACGCTCCCTCCAAATCGATTGGTAATACGTCTCATCCCATTGATGCCATCTCTAATCCATTCTGGGCTCCTTTGTAAGATGGAGATGGAGCGGCAGAGGGAGAGGTATGGCAAGATGTGTGGAGAGAGAGAGAGAAAGTGTAAATACTGGCTGAGCAGCCATGTATTCTGAGGAATTTGTGTTGTGTCTTTTTTTTCCTTCGCTCACTCCCTCCACTGCGATGGGGCTGTGCCGTTAAGCTCTTTAGTCCGCGTGGCTAATGGAATAGGGTTGGCAGGATTACACAGGGCTAAAGCACTGTGCCTGGTGAGCCTCGGAGAAACCACTGTAGCTCCGCCAAGTGAAAGGGAGGGAAGGGTGGAAAAGGACGAGGGGGTTTATAGAGCAGAGGAGGGCAGCGAGAGGGCTGGAGGAGAGGGAGGGAAACGGGTAGGTTAATTATTGGAAGGAAAACTCTGGAAATACACGACCATTATCACAACTGTCAGATCTCATTCTGGATAGATTTTTTTTTTTTTTTTTTTTTTCGGTTTTAGTGGCAATGATCCAGAGGTTGGTCGGCCTTTGAGTCCGTTGAACCCTACACTCCCGGGAGGCTCTTAATTTTTAGGGTCACCAGCTACTGGTGGAGAGAGAAAATAGAGTGAAGCAGAAGATGGCTCACACTTGGCTTCTAATAGCCATAAAAGCAGCAGAAGGTTTTTAACTAGTCGTAAAATCAGTGGCAGGAACAGGAGGATATTAATTGGATTAGCGCATTCATGGTCCTGTGATCACCTCTTCTGCTTCTGTGATCATTTCAGAGAGATGGAATTAGATGAGTTCATTGTGTGCTATTCTGTATATTGTTTGGTTTTACAGCAATATTGAGAGGGACATCTTTTATATTTATAAAAAAAGCCACTTCAATATATGTCTCTGAGGTTAATCTACTGTTTAAACCTTTAATGTACTGTTTCAGTAATTTTGTGGGTTAAATTTACTCAGTGAATCTGTCAAAATAAAAGTATAATGTCTTTATGCCGCCATTTATTTCAGATATATATTAAGACACCGCAAAACTGTTGCGCCGAAGAATTAGTATACCATTTCTGGACATTCCACTCCATGCCACCTCATTCTCCTCCTGATGTATCTCTTATGAATTCCTCAACTTTATGGATGTGCAGTAGTAAATACTTAATGCTTTGATGCCCCTCCAGAGCATCCTTCACTCTCCCCTCTGTTTATCCCAGAGAGCCACCGCGCTCTGCCCTTTTCCTCTCTCTTCTTCCTCTCCCCTCCTCTTGTCACTTCGCAGGAATAAATCTGTTTCCAAACATAATGGAGCTCTCCAGGGGGGAGGGGCCTCAGTTTAGTATACTTCTCTCTGATTGGCTGCTCAGCTTGATGTCGTATATGATGATAAATCTGGCCCAGGTGTCACCTACTCGGCAGCAGGTGAGGATTGATGGGATACAGGAGGACTATCCATCATCCTGGGCAGGTGGCACGCTATCGGAATTTGGGAAATCTGTTCCCAATCAGGGTCCCGCAGTGCTCGGCGGGGTTCGCAACGCTGTTTTGGAGGCGTTACTGGAAATCAATGGCAACCACTCAAGGTCAATGTACTGTTAGAAAACTCCTTAAGCTCTGACGGATAGACCCCTCTACTCTTTCTCTACCTCTCTTGCCCTCTCTCACTTTCTCCATAGGTGAATGTGAGGAGACACTGACATCTTCTATTCTCTGCCACCCTGGCTGCCCCGTTAAAGGAAAGGTGGTTTTTTTAGGTGGATGTCATCGTGGCTGTCTGGAGTAATTTGCGACGTGGCCCTTCTCTAGGTGGAGCCAGCAAGTGCCAATCTGGGGCCGAGGCTGGGACTGGGGTTGGGGCCGGGGAGTATCGGAGATCTAATAAAAGCCCAGGGCGCCTGCCTGGCTCCTTATTCTTATAGATTACCTGTAAGTCACCTTGTCCCTGCTACTGTAAGGGTTGAGAGTTAAGCTGCATAAAGGCAGACATTCACCCTCACCTCCTTGGCTGGCTGAAAGTCAATTCAAACTGCAGATCGGAGAAAAGGGAAACTTTGCGACGCACTTTCTGCAAGCCGGTGATTCAGCATCCAACCTGGCGTGGCAAGGGTGCACAGAGTTTTAAGCACATCGAACACAGTTCATACACAGTTTGTCAGATCAGGACATAATAGCACAACCTGTGTCTACTGCTGTTTTTGTTTCTAAGCTCATTAAACAAACAAAGAAAAAAAAAGAAGCAGAGAACGGTGTTGGGCAAGTTACTTTTACAAAATAATCAGTTAGTAGATACTTCTTCAAAAAAAGTAACTGACTTACAATATTTTGAAAGTATCTAATTACTAAGCAAGTAACTATTGCATTACTTTAACAAAACAAGTTTAAATATGTCAAATAATTTCAGCCCCTCTTAAAGCAACATTAAGATGGATGTTCAATTATTTATTATAAAACTGAATATATGATTAATGAAATAAACAGACACTTGACTGAATAAATTACAAACATGAAACACTATATTAATTTAAATTATTCAAATGTTGGTGTGAGATAATAAGAGACAAGAAAAGGGAAAAGTAATTAGATTACTTGCTACTAAAAATAGCAACGCCATTTATTTTGATGCAGTTTCTCCCCTCACTGGCATAGAATAGCGAGGAGTATTGAGCTCAATCAAATACTCTTAACTTGCAGAACTTCAGCAGAACCTGAACAAGACAAATGTCTCCATTTTAAAGCAGCAATAATTTGTAGCTGATGATCAGATGGAACACTTGTGAAAAGTAGATAGCAACATCAATTTATGGCATGACCTGTGACCTGCAGTCCATCTGATATCTTTATTAATCTTCCAACTCATTGAAATAGATGCACCAGGATCCTTACAGCCTTTCATTCACGAGTGTCATGGAATTTTTCAACATTTCAAACTTTCAAGCGCAAGCTCATATTAAAAGACTGATTAGTGTGTTTTCTCCACTGTTGTCCCTGAACCAGCTCGAACTTCTGCAGCAGTTTGAGGTACAGCAGCTGTTGAACTGAACCACATATGTGTCAAGTCTTTGCGGTTGGTTTTACCTTGTCACTTCACATCTTCTTCTTTTCTCAGGCCAGCATTGACAGATACAGACTGCTGCAGACAGAACACACACAGTTTTGGAGATGTGCTGATCGAGGACCTGGTCTCACCATCGCAGTTTTTTCCTTGTTAAATTCACTGACATCACTTAATCATTTTCCCTGTACATAACACTTCAACTTTGAGTGAACAATCTTCACTTTCTGCCAACCAAAAGACGGCAGGTTGAGATTTTAATTATTGTAACTCACGTCATCAGTCAGTGGTAATAACGTGATCTGATCATCGCTGGTTCCACAGGAGCAGAGTCACTGTTCATCTTCACAAAGTAACTATCAGATGCTCACTAATGCAGATGAGAGAATATTTTTTCAAATTCTTAAACATAAACCAACAGAGAGGCCTCGTTAATGAACTGAGATTTAGAAAGAGAAAGCAACATGTGCAAAGCTTTAGGGATAAGTATGTGTTGTGTCTAATTCTAGCAGTTAATAGATCCAGTCAGCCGAACTGTTGCCTCAAAATTCATCAACCGTTTTACCTCAACAATGTGAAAATGCTTTAAATGAACATTTCTGTATGACAAATCTGCAGCATCTCTTATTGTTTTGTTTCTTTTATTACAGGTTTCCTTCACAACGAATTGACCTCATCCATATGATTTCTGCTTAACAGCTGGGAAGTACGTTTAATATTTAGTTTCACTTTTGAAAGTCAGATAACTCCTGGGAGGATTGTCAAAATGGAGAGATGATCCATAAAGCTTAAGGTACATCAAGTTTAGATTGCTGCATGTATTTAATTGAAGAAATTAACATTATGAAAATGAGTGAGCTGAAAGGGTAGCTCAGCATTTCACTGGTGAACACTGAGTGCTGCTCATGTGCTGCTGGTGTAAATAACCAGCTTGGACCAGCCTCATTCCCAGCTGCTCAATGCTGCTTGTGCATCTAATACAGACCAGCAGCATTGATAAAGAATACTTTGACTTCAATATCATGTTTAGACTGCAAGTTCTTGTAAGTACACTGTGACCAGCCTCACGCCAGCTGACTGGTGACTCAGCTGCTGTGGAGCAAGCTGAGTCATGGATAAGCTCTGCACATCCACCCTTGTGCATCATTGTGCATGAAAATACGGACAACTCACCAGTCAGGAGTCCAGCAGTTTCTCAAATGGCACGTGACTTTTGGTACAGTGCTGTCATCAAAGAAATTGTACCAGCGAAGCAAGGGTAATGGTTCCCTGAGCTCAGGCTGACAGGCTCAGTCAGACTGACTGCCTGCGCAAGCCTATTTTGAAAATTACATTTATTTTGTAAAAACACAATATGGCTGAGCAGCGACTCTCAAACTCAGAAAATGTAAGTTTTTCACATGTGTAATATTGGTAATATCTAACATACTGTAATAGCTACAGGGACATGCAAAAAAAGTTTGTATCATTAGTGAGGTGATTGCAGAACCTCCTAAAATTATAATATTGCATATAGGAACAATATGTGACACAGTCGTAATGAGCCTGTGAGCCTAAACGCAGGGCTCAAAAACCTTGCCTTACAGATACGCGTCATTGTCAATCTCCTAACGAAAAAGGTCACGTGGAAACAAACCCCAAACAAATTGTGAAACTGCAGGACTCGTAACTGGTGAGTTGTCTCAATTTTCAGAATTTGAAGCTGAATGTGAACATTTTTCAACTTTGAATATGTTTGTATGCTTGTACAACACCGCAAGGCAAGCAAAGGTGCATCAGTGTGCCCTGAGTAGTGACTGGAAAATGGCTCTTTGATGTGAGTGACTCTTAATCAGTCTAATTAAAATAGTTTAACCTAATATTATTGTTTTACATGATGGGCAGGAGGCTTTATGTTGCACTGGTCTGAAACTTTGTACAGTGGCTGCAGTGGCTAAATATTACTATAACAAGGAATAAACATCTCAGTTGCATTGATTTCTGAATTAAAAGAAAAAAATATGATAAATGAACCTAAATACAGAGTTTAAATATATTGGGAAGTCAACAACTGTGATAGTTAAAGAGAATTTCTTATCACATATGCAAATCCAAATGTGATCAATTAGATATGAAATCATTTGAAAACATTTATTGATTAACAGATATACAGATACAAATTTACAATTTGCACCAAGTGAGAATCTCCATAATCCATCCATGCAGAAAGTTTAAAAAGCACATCTGAAACTTGGGACCTTGTCTGATTTTAATTTGAACATGGGAATCAGAACAGCAAGACTCGCTCAGATGCCAAAGTGTCAAATCAACACTTGACTCAGTGTCATTTAAAATTTAACTGGTCACAGGTTTGCTGGTGTTGTTACTTGAGTTTGATTCAACAGTGACATGAATTAGCTGCTGTAGGGACCATCAATTAAGAGCAAGAACAAGAACCAGTGGAGTTTCGGTATTTTTAATAACTTTTAGAAATCCTGTTCCGCATTTCCATTGTTGTCTGTTACTTTTCTCTTTACTTTTAATCTCTACTTTTTCCTAAACCTTATCGACACTTTTTTTAAAGATAGAACTGCCACATATTGAGATTTTTATTCATAGCCTCTTTATTTGTATTATTGATTTACCACTAGAATACAGAAAGCCCGCACAGCAGCGTAGTGTTGGATTTATATTTCTGGGTATTCAGATTTCCTCTCACAGTCCAAAAACATGCATCCCTGATTTGTAGGCATGTCTGTGTTTATCCTATTGACCGATGTCCACATACATCCTCCCTTCATGCATTTTTAGCTGGGACGGGCCTCAGCGCCCTGCTACCCTGAACTGGATTAAGTGGTTTAGTAGGCGGGTGGATACAGCACAAAATATGCGTGGCAAGCGATAAAAGCAAAAAACACTTGTTTATTGCATTTATTGGTCTGTGCAAATTATATCAACATTTATTATTTTACATTTTATTTTCGATTTTACTTTAAACTTGTTTTATGAAGGAATGGACAACTTTCTTGGAAGCAGATACACATTGTTAAAAAAAGAAAAAAAAAGAAAAAAAGAAAAACATTCTCACCAGGTGTGCATTGAAACTAATCCACCACTACCGATGTCTGTCCGTGCACACAGCAGCTATCTGTCTCCCAACACTGACCTCATTACCTGTGTGGAGGTCAACTGCAGGGAAGGTCAGAGACCTAACCGACTGTGTTTCTGTTCGTGTACACTCTAAGCTCATATCTTCCTCTTTCACCTTTCGTGCTCATTCCTATTTTATCAACTTTAAGTTGTACAGAACATTTCATTTGTCAGTCTGGGATGTCTAAGTCCGTCTTACCTTTACCTCTACCAGTCTCCCCATTGCACATTTTCCAGCCTGCACCTCTATCCCAAGGTGACCCTGACTCCCAATCCCCACTATCGGTCAGACTTGGGCTCCTATTAATCCTACTTCATTTGTCCAGCCTCTCCCCTCCACTTTGGGAGGAATTTATGACAGTACCTTAAATGCTAATGGAGTCTAATCTGTGGAGAGCTCCGCTCTTTTCTAAAGACTCCTATCACTCTTTGTGCCACATGCATACAATGAGTCCACACGTACGGGTCCAGAGTCGGACTGGTATTAAGAGAAAGTTCGCTCTGTGAATAGACATCACATGTCCATTCAAATACATTTCCATCCAGGAAATCATGTCCTCTTTTGTGGAATGGTGAAAATAATATTTTTTGTTAAAACGCCTCGGGTTCAAAAGATGAATCCTCTATCAGAGTTTAATGGCTCAGGGTTTGAGTCACTGTGGTGAGCTGGAGAGATTAATTTTTGCCAGAGGTCTGACTGAGTAGGCGTCTGACCCATGACTCCCCCGTGTCCGCCCGTCACAGTCACAATTAACATGGAAACTCCTCAAGAATGTTTAGCCTCACTCAAGGATAAAACCTGTCAAAAAATAAGTGCTTCCTGTAGAAAAATGTGTGTTTATAAAGCAGAGGATAAAACTGGACAATTTTCTGCCTCACTAGTTTATTCAGTGCAGGGGTAAAATAATGCACATTTTAAATGGATGTAATTACTAGTTATCACTGGCAGTGACTCGGAGTCACTTTGTGCTAGAATAGAGTAAAGGCACCAATGATTTCTCTTCAAAACTGGAAGCTATATATCCGACGCACAAAGGTTTTGTGAGTGGAACAATTGTGACACTTCATCTCGATACACAGATCCTCTCCGTTTTACCAGAGGGACTGATGCACTCGGTGAATACAGTGTGAAGGACGACGCTCGTGAACAACAGACCGGCTGGAGAACCGCTCAGGTGCTGTGCTGAAGATGGACTGAAAGCACTGGACATAAATCACAAATGTCTGTTGAGTAAAGTCGCATGCACGCTTACAATCACAGACCGTGAGCTGCGATCTCACCAAAAATAGTGAAGTATAGTTATTTTTAAACACATTCTAAATGTACTCTGGTCCAGAAATGAAGTTCAGTCTCTCTGCGCAGATTGAAATTCTCACACAGACACATATACCCAGACGTCTAACAGCAACTTTAGGACAAAAATAACATAAACTGGAATAAAACATTGCTTTCACTCATTGTTACTAAACAATATTAGACTTTAGGAGGAATTCCAGTCAAATCTGCATTAACAATCAACTCAGTATAATTACGTCTGAAATATCAATGGAGGAACATCATATTGGAATCCAGTGAGGCGTGTGTGTGTGTGTGAGTGTGTGTGTGTGTGTGTGTGGGATGTGCATGCGTTGGTGTGAATATATATGTGTGCATCTGTGTGCATGTCCACGCACATGTTAATTCCGCGCTGGTCACTGGAGTAAGCCACGCTAGAGAAGGCAAAGCTGTGATTGCGTTGAGCGCCTGTGCTGCGACCGGCAGACTTAATACCAGCCCCACTGGGCTGAGATCAGCTATTAAGATAAACAGGGCCAACTTATTTTAATTCCTGGGCAGAATTACGCTGAAACCTGGCCTGCATTTGCATTCATGGAAATTTCATTAAAAGACTAATTTTGGCAAAGATTTGGGGGTCTTGTGTTATTTCTGAAGGCACTAACGCCGTCATTTACATCCATGCATTATGCATGAGAAGCACTGTGACATGAAGCAGTTTAGGAGGAGACACACCTTTTATTTGAAGTCCTTCTTTATTTATGTGAGAAAGAGAGGAGTGTGCGTATGATCCAGTATCATGTGCAGGCCACATCTATTACAAGCCTTGTCAGCTGCGCTCTCGTCGTGGTCGTGACCTCTTTCAGGACGCCCGCGTGTGGTACGATTGTTGGTTCATTTATCCGAATATAAATTGAAGCAGGTCATTGACTGGGCCCGCGGTTCAGCCAAGCAACCGGAATAACGGCGGCTGGTGAGACTTCAGCGAGGCTTCAATAATCAAACTGTAATAAAGCTGGTCATCCTGCGGTTAAAACACAGCCTGACAGTGAGCTATTGTTTCCAGGAACTGTGGCTACCCATAAGGCAGTTCTATTCTCATAATCACCACACATAATGGATGATGTGGGTCAACGTGGAGGTGGGGTATTTTTCATGCTCACTTTTAGCCAGCCAGCCTATTCTTTTATAGAAGCTCTTCACGAGCGGGTTGGAACATCGCTGAATCTCACACCAGCGGTTTTAACCTTGGTTTGACTTGTTTACCTCAAACCGTCACAGGTAGGTCACACTCCAGCCTTTTAGGAGAAAAAGAAGACACACTAAAAGTGCTCACAGTGATAGGGAATTAAGATTTCTAAACGCACTTCTCACTGGGTTGTATTGGATTGTTTTTGCAAAAAAAAAAAAAAAAAAAATGCACTGTTCAATATGAGCAATGTATTTTAAAGCATAAAAACAAATAACAAAACCTTTTGAAATTTAATTCCTGATTGTGATTCAGAGTGAAAGGAAAACTGGTTATATTTTCACATATATTTAAATATTTATTTAAATGAATATTAAACACAGCAAAGCATATGGCATTTTATTCATGTTCTAGTGAAGGTTTACAGCAACAAATAAAGATAAATATACAGGAGTTTTTGTGACAAAGAAAATCACACAAGACTCTGATGACGGAGACAGTAAATGTGACGATCACAGCCAAGAAATGCAGCCTGGGAAAAAAAAACCTTATATCCATTCAGTTCTATCCAGATCGATCTATAGATCTATAGCTCATCATCAGTGTTTCCCAGCAATGGAGGAAATAATCTCTTCATGCAAATATTTTTAAGAGGCACACAACAAAGTGTTGGTAAAGTAATGTGTTTATAAGGTCCGGTGTGTTCTGCTGACGTACAGTGTGTCCACACACACACACACACACACACACACACAACATTTGTGAGCTTGTGAACTCTTGCCTCCCACTACCTAAATCCACACTGTAACACTGTCAGGGGCTTTAGTGAATGTGTTTACAGTGCTGCGCGGGCAGCGATCATGAAGTAGCCTCTTTTCCCCCCAGCTCCATCTCAGCCACCTTAAACTTTAATAGTGGACAGTTAAATATTAATAACTGATATCAGTTGGGGCTGCTTTACAGTTTTTGGCAGCAGTACAACATTTGCTCGCCCAAGCTTCATAACTACCGCACGCGCGCACGTACGCACACACACACACACACACACACACACACACACACACACACACACACACACACCCACACACACACACTACAGTGTTCACAACAAAGCCGCTGTTCGAGAAAACAACAGACATTTTGGGTAAACAATTACTAAACCTAATATGTTAACTGACAATGAAAAACTGTGATAACAGAGGATATAGTATGAGATGATAATCAAATCAACTATTTAAACCCAGCAATAGAAACTAAAAATTACATTATTGTGAATTTGGTAATGTGCACATACAACCTTGTTTGGAGTCAGGATAGAAATTTCAGGAAAAAGAAGAATCAGAAGTTAATCATGTATAAAAACAAAACAGATCAACAACAAGAAAACAGATGTTTTTGCAGTTTCCCAGAATACCGACAGTCTGCAGCACTGCACAAGCATGCCTGCGTTTTCACATGTAAGTCTGTTCTCTGAAAACCGCTTTCAGGCGCTCTGCCACATCCCATCTTCACCTCCATCAGGTGCACAGAGATGTCTCTGTTTGTCATCTTTACCTAAACATGCGGGGTCTACACAGGTCAGCAGACGTCTCATCCGTCTGTCTCCTCGTGCCTGGAGGGTCTCAGGTTTGTGTACCTCGACCGACCCGGCGATCGGCCTGTCGCGGCAAAAAAGCCGACCTTTTCGGCCCCTTAGGCCACACTAAAACAGGCCACACTTCAATCACAATTACCTTAATTAAGAGGGAAACTAAGCTCTGCATTTGCACAAATGCTGGAGATAGTCAACGGAGGTTTAAATCAACATTTCAGAGGCTTGTCCAAACTTGGGCTGCACAACATCATCAGCAGAAACAAACTACTTAGCAGGACATGCTTGTGTGTGTTGTTTTGAGTGTTCCCAGCTTACAAAACCACATTTGAAAAACTCCCAGCAAACCTGACTGAAAAGTATGAATGTATATAAATAAACAGATCTGCGATCGAATCGTTCCGAGGCACTTCGCGAGTAAACAATAATACAAATTAATATTTTCCAGCTAAACATGTATTCCCATTGAGCATTTGCCTATTTATATTTTATCTAAGGAAGCGACTCATCCAGCCGGCACAGAAACGAGAACGTCAGCAGTTTTGGTCCGACTCGGCTCTCCCTGTTCTTCTTTTCGCGGTTTCTCTCCGTCTCTCTCAGCCCGCTGCTTTACGTTACGCTTTGCATTCCCCAGATGAATCAGATGAGTTAAGGAGTGAAGAGAGGACACACTCAGTAATCCTTTATTTGCTTGATGAACATATTTGTTTACTCCAGGGCGCTCACTCTTAGAGGTAATTACATCCCATATCTCAACCTCTAATTACAGGTTTTGTAGCACAATCAAGCTTCTCAAAGTCACTTGTGCTGCAAAACGTTTCTCTGGGCCGTCTGTAGTTATTTTTCCGCTCATCATAACCATGCATTTGCATAACTGAGCGAATGTTTTGAGAGATCTCAGAGACATCGGAAAATTTGTCTGAAGCTTCGCTTGGATGTTTCACCTGAATGTGAGGTGAAAACAGAGCTGCCTCCCGCTCTCCGGTGTCATGTGAAGGTCTCTGTGACTGTTCATCTGGCAAAACTTTGTTGACTAGCAGCCGCTGTGATGAAGCTCGGGGCTTGCTGCTTGTAAGCTTGTTCACATCCAGAGGTCATTGTGGAGGAGAGCTCGACGGGCCGGCGCCGGCCCCTGCTGCGCCGCCAAGACGAGAGCAGGAGCGCCGCTAATCTGAGAATTGGGGGGGATTAGGCTGCACTGTTATTGTCTGTTTGATGAGGGATTAAATTTGGTTAATCCAGACCTTCATATGGGATTCCTCATTTAAGATAGCAGCGCGGTTCCATCACACAGCTTAACCAGCCTCTCTCGCTCACCATCACTCTCTTTCTCTCACCCTTCTCTCTCCCACCAATCAATATTTATTCTGCTCTCTCTCTTCCTCCCCCCGTCTCCCCCCCACCCCCGTGCCTTCCTCTGTCTCCGTCTTGACTCCTCATTTACCTACGATTGTGATCATCTCTGATAAACTCGAAATATCACTCACTTCATGAATGCCTCAGTAAATCCAAATGAGGGTGAAAGAAAACACGCAACCGAATTCCCATCTTGAAAATAGGAAGCTTCCATTTGGATCCGTCGTACTGGACACTGAAAATTAATATGTGGCGCTTGTAAAAATATGCAAGACTCACTGGAAGTGCTTTATAAGCAATCGAAACAATAAAACAAGAGACAAAAAGAAACAATCCAAAACACTTGAGCAATAAAAATGTGATGAAATATTCATACATGTATTAGAAAATTGTAAAATGTTATCTTACTTAGCAAACAGCATTATGTGATACATGGCCATGTTAATACAGGGCAACGCCTAATGAGCTTCCTGCATTGATCCAGTGTCCTTCAATCAACAATTTATTTATTTTAAATCTGATTTATTTAGACGAGGTCAGGGGTCCGGTATTTTTAAATAAGTCACCCACTTAAAAAGGTGAGAAAAAAAATTTCTTAATTACAATGTCTGTCAAAGTATTCCAGGTCGATCCTGTAGTTTTCTCTGTTATAGTGATAAAAATGTGAGTGTCTGTGTTTTGTTAGAAATATATCCAGGACATAAATGCACTGATTCAGCTACAAAGTGCGGCCTCAATCTGTACATTAGTTCTCCAATATGAAATATTGACATAGTTTTCCTGTTCATAACACAGATTGATGCAAGTAAATAAATTATTTCTCAGCCTCAAATATTCATGATTTCAATGAGATTTCCTTTATATTTCTATAGGTGTAGCAGCTCTCAGGAGAGCACATAAAAGGACAATAACAATATCCTAAGTGCCATTTTGCTGTATCATCAATGTCCCCGCTGATGTATTCTGTTTTATTGTACTTTTCATTCAGTCAATACAAAAAGGAAGTGGTTTTTAGATTGCTCGCCACTTGCCAATACAAAAGAACGACCGTAAAAGTATATGATCTAATTGATTCGTAGTGAAAATAAATTCAAGAGTTTTATGCATCTGAGTAGACCTTGCACGGGAAACAGATGTAGATGTATTTCATAATCTCCCAAAATATGCTTACTGGTGACAGGCAAATAAAGCCACATATGTACATTTAAACAGTTAATAAAACAAAGCCTGTTTAACAATCAGAGCGTGTGGGAGGGCGGGAGGAAGAGATGGGCGAAAGTCAGTATATCATCCATTTATATCTGCACAGCAGCTTGTAAAAATCCTGAGCATTGTCTTTTGCTACACGGGCGCCACTTCCCTCTCGCTGACATCTCCCTCCTCCTCCTCCTCCTCTTCCTCCTCTTTCGTTCACTCAGCTCCGACACCATTTAGAACAGTTGGCATCATTAATGGGAGGGATTGCCTCTAAATTGGCAACAATGAAAAGACAAATTATGAGTGGCAGAGAGCTGGAGAGAGGGAGAGAGAGAGGGAAGGAGGGTGAGTGGAAGAAGGGAAGAATTAGAGTATTTGAATAATTTAGCCCCCTGTGGCTGGGATGACAGGAGCGTTATTCTGAAGGAAGGCCCCGCTGCTCGAGAAATGAGAGGTTGTAATGAAACGTAAGCGCGCGTGTGTCTGTGCGAGTGTGTGTGTGTACGCGGGTGAAACGAGCGCGTTGCTTCTTCCTCGGCGGCTCAGTACTTTTGATTTTGGCAAGTTATTTTCTCTCTTAGCAATGAGGCTGGTTATGGAGAGGACTGGTGTGACATGAGCCCTGTGTGTTTTTCTTTTTGTCGGAAACAGAGAGGCACTTTGGCATGTCAGCACCGAGGGTTTTGTTTTGTAAGCTCTGTGCACACTTTCTCTAAGCCATTACTATATTTACCCCTGCAACTCTGGCTGCAGCGGACCACTGCTTCCACAACTTAAGTGTAACTTTTCTGAAGCAATAATGAAAAAAAAAAAAAGAAAAAGAATATACTCTACAAAATAGTACCCCTCAAATGTGGTGCCATCCGTGGCGCTGGACGAGTCAAACAGACCAGTCCTTCTGAACTTGTGCCAGTGCGGGCCCGGTGACAGCTCCGTCCCTCACCTGTCCCCCACAGCGCTGTCTAGGGACCCCCTCCCAGGCCCTCTCTGTAGGGAGCAGGGGGAGACACCCCAGACACCTCCCCACACTCAACTCCACTCCTGCCTTTGAACACTTCCTCCACTTCAATGGCAACTTGTCTAAGAAAGCTCCAGCACTCCGTTCCTCACACAGCCACTTATAAGAAAGAATTCTCTCTTTCTCTCCTCTCTCTCCCAGCTCTCCTTCTCACCACCTTCTCTCTCTTTCTCTGCTGGCACTTGTAATTATCTTATGCCTGGGAGACAGGTTTTAAGCAGAGGTGTCAGGCCAGGTGCTTCCTGACAGCTCGGGATGATTAGGAGATTTCTGTCACTGGTCTCCATGGTGCTCCCCACCGCGACCGCCATGCCTTGTTGTCACAGCAACAATAGCGACTCTTAATTTGTTGACGGGGAGAAATTCATCAAGGCCTCAGTGGCTCTGCAACCCTAAACAACAGGCCCTCTGGGGGGTAGGAAGGCGCACCGAGGGACCGAGAGCCGGACTACTGATGGAGAGACAAAACTTCTGCAGCGCCCGCTCACTTTGCACACACATTACAGACACTCCTGCCTCTCACTTTCTACCCGTTTCCTCCTCCTCTCTCATTCTGTCTCCTGACGTTTTCTCCGCTACTTTTTGTAAAACTGTAAAAACTCTCCATTGCACAAATTGACCGCCACCCATTTATTTTTTCCTTCGGTCCTGAGACGCAGACATACAGAACGAGAGATTTAATTTAGATTGTTAGAGCTGAGCTCTGGTATTCCCTTGGTGTGTGTGTGTGTGTGTGTGTGTGTGTGTGTGTGTGTGTGTGTGTGTGTGTGTGTGTGTGTGTGTGTGTGCGCGCGCTTGATTGGTCGGGCACATGCTGTAATGTACGCCTGGTAATGTGCTGTCAGGAGTACTAACAGCCATGTGTGTAACTCCTCCTGTGTTATGACCTGTGCTTTGGGACTACAAGAGGCCAGAGACTTACACATACAGACACACAGGCCTCATAAATGTTGGATTGGAGTCTCTCTGCTGTGCCACAGACACTCACTCAGCCTAACAATTGAACCACTGGGCTGCTGGGAGAATACTGCATCCCCAAACCACACAAGAACAGCCTGCGCAGGTGGAGAACGTGACCTGCTATGTCTTTGGAAGTTTAAGCATGTTGATATGAATAAAATGTAACACCAGGCATCGTTTAAATTGCTTTGGAGTTGAAGAATAATCAAACTTTTGATTATAGAACATATGAATTAATGTCAAGCAAAAAAAAGCAAACTGTGTATCTGTTTCTGAATCTGTCATTTTTAACTGAGATCCTGGAAGATCCTGCAAATATGTTTTCATTTTTGTGAAATTATGACAGCGAGAGGAACAACTGAACTTTCAAAATCATGTTGACACGGAACTGAAATCCAAGCCTGCATATCACCAGCTAAGAGAAAGAGGAGAAAGGGAAAAAATGACCAAAACAGCACCCGAAATAAAGAAATATAAAAGTATAGAGTGAGAGAGAAAGAGTGAAACAGAAGAGTTTTAACCAGTTTGAGTTTTTGTGTGAGTTTTTGACAAAGCATCATTTTTTTTAAATTATTTGTTTATACAGTTTCAGCTGCAATGTGCTTACCACCATATTTTTTAAATCAGTTTTGCAATGTGAATGACCTCTTTCCCGTATGTTTGCTGTGGAAAAATGCAGTTAAAAAAAAACTCTCCTCACATAATACGACCTGATTAGGATTCCTGACTCTTTATCATAAGTTCATGATGTCCTTGAATAACTTTACCTGAGTTGATTGCGCCTCCGCCCTGCGCTCTTTGTGCCTGTCCAACAAAACCCTTTAAATCCGTGCATCGCTGTTCGCGGCGCCCACTTATTCTCACACAGATGCACACTCCCAGCAAGACGGAGAGAAAAGAGATGGCCTGTCCAATTACGTCCCAGTGATCAGTGAAGGAGATTTTCAGTGGGAACACTCCTCAGTTGTTTGTATGATGAACTCAGCAGGGTGAGGGAACTCGGAAGCGCACACACACACACACACACACACACACGTACGCGCACGCTTTTTGTGGAGGCCCAGGGTGGCGAAGCGAGAAGGTCTAATTGAGGGGAGATAATGAGTGAGTTTGGGCCTCCCCGCTGGCACCACCGCGGACGCTCTCTCACCTCTCATCACGTCTCCATTCGCTGGCAGAGACAAGGTGCTCAACATGCAAAGGAGCCTCTTAGTGATGCCGCGCTATTGATTTGCCATCATGAAAGGCCTGAAATTAATATTGATTCAGAAACATCCACATGATGAATATATCATGCGTTGGTATGTCGGACGCATGTTAAAGTCAAAGGGAGTGAAATGGACACAGCAGAACTGCCTCACTGTCTCCTCGCTGCTCCTTCATACGATGACAATTTTGGGAAGAGGGTACACTTTAAGAAGTAAAGAGAGAGGAAAAAAAAACAAGTTAAGAGGGAAAGTTAAGTAAAATGCTGATATAGGCAGAAGAGGATTCGTTGTGAGCATTGTTCGTACGCTTTCTTGCAAATACAGAAAAGAGGAATACTAGAGGGGAATAGGAGCTAATTAAAACTAAGATCAAAGCCTCCCTCTAAGTGTTTTTCCTCGACACATCCGGGAAAACTCAAAACACTGCTTTTATTTTTCTGCCGCCTCAGATATTTCATTTTGGGGGAAAAAAAGACAAATACAGTGAACTTTCTTTGAGTACATATTGTTAACTAATTATACCATTGAATCTGCTAACATGACCTGCTAACAAAAACAACGACTGTCAGTCATGGTGTGCGATAATCGGCACTCATTTATGACCTTCATGCACACGCGAGGAATGTTTCTACAACCCAGATCGCCCTGGATCCTGATTTAATTTCTCTTCATAAACGATCTTGTCCTAATCCAGCACCAAGCAATTAAGAATGGAGTCTTCGTCTCCATTAACATTTCAATTAATTTCTAGTGTGACGAGTGTGTGTGTGTGTGTGTGTGTGTGTGTGTGTGTGTGTGTGTGTGTGTGTGTGTGTGTGTGTGTGTGTGTGTGTGTGCGTGTGCCTGGAGCCTTGGGTACTGATAGATCCCCTGTAGCTCTGCAAGGATTACACCCCTAATCTACACTGTCACTCTGAATGAGCCCATAGACACACACTGCACTGAGGGGTGTGGGAGCTGTCAGGTCTTATTATTGCACATGGTAAAGCCTCATACATGCACACAGACACACTTGCACATATATACTTATACTCCGGTCCACATATTCATAGACTCCTCATTCACAATGGATTTTGGCACAGTTTAGTTTCTCATCCTCAGAGTTTTCACTTTATCTCTAAGTCTTGGTTGCGGTCCCTGGTTTGTTACCTGGTTGTTAGTAGGAACATGTGGACACGTCTAGAGCTTTTGTCTGTAACCAAAATGTGAAAGACATCAATTAGTTGTTCTCAAAAGCAAAACTGATATATTTTTATGATATGAAGTGGAGAAAGTCATTGAACTGATCGGGTTGTGCAAGTTTTTATTGCACTGCATGAAATTGCAGGATTTCAGAGGACACATTCACAAAAGGAAAAAAAAAAAAAAAAAAAAAACTGGTCCGCTAGATCAATTGTTTTCAGTCTCAAGGAAAGGTCAGGTTACACAAACGTATGCTCGCCTGATAAAAACCTGCCATTTTTTAAAATTAGATGGTATAAGTTTGTTTGCAGACTTGAAGTTAATAACGTGTTTGCTAACATGATGCAGTGTGATATTTCCAGGCTTGTCAACCATAATACAAAGGTTTTCACAATAGTGTGTAACAGGGGAGGACGAGGCCCATTGCACTCTGTGAGTTTCAGCAGCCTATTGATAAGAGACTGTATTGTTAATTGTTTACATTGGAATTGTGAATAGAAATACTCAGAGCAACACTACTGAAAGAATCCAGCTTGTCACTGAGTAAACCGCAAAATATCTGCAGGGCTGATGTGCCATTTCAAAGCTATGAAGGAAGAATCTGATGTGGCAGCTGATAGACTGGAACAGCAATTTGAAATATCTATTTTATATGTAGTTACCTATGGTAAAGTGTCATGTGTGGCTTTGTACTCAGGATTATTATCCTGTACTATCAAAACCTAAACCAATTTAATAAAAAAAGGCTGGGAAAAGGCATCCTCCTCACATCTTCCATGCTTCTGTACCCAAGCAAAGCTGTCCCCAGGAGGTTCCTCCAGCACTCTGAGGGCCATTGATCTGGCTCTAACATTACCGATTAGTTTTATGTTGACCAACTGATTATTTAAAAAAAATTACATATAGTGACTCCGATACATCATTAATGAATTTCCTTCTAAAAATTTAAACTTTTTGAAACTATTTTTGTTACTATTTTTCAGCCTGTAATTTCCTATTTTATCTCATCCTCACCAAATATTCAAAAGAAATAAGAACTGGAGCATCACTGTGAAAACTACTGAAAAGACAATCTGCTGCTTCCACTGTGTCCTGCACTGGAAACTCTTCACATTATATGAAATGTATTGTCTGTGCTGTCAATTCTATGCTCCTGGAAAGAAACATATTTTGATCTTCTATTTATCTGGAGCTATAATATAGTACTGTAAAGCATTACTTGGATCATTTTCAAAACTAAATTCACAACTCATAACTGAAATTTCTTTCCGTATTATTTGAGGAGGAGCATTAGCTTACACGTACATGCAGGTGAAGCTGTAACATCGCCATCGCTCTGCCGGTTTGTAGAGGTCACCGTCATCTTGTGATGTTCTCTGGTCCTATAGGAAGTGACATTATTACCTGGTCCACTCAGGATTGTAAGTGATTGAGTTGTGCTGTAATGTGACACTGTATTGAGTTAGACCCAGACAGGTCACGCCAACCCTTCCCTCCTCATCAGCATCACCACGGCGTAAAAACAGCCCACTCACTCAGATCAATGACCCTTATATACATACATTTGCATACTAACCTAATGGATCTTTACCTTGATCAGTCCTGACTGGCACGTAGGCATTCGGCCGCACTTATTTTGTCGCACACTCACCGGAAATATCATAACACGTTAACGCCGCTTGGTTCTAATGCCTGCTGAACAATGTCCCACTGACGTGGTAGATTGTTCATTATTAAAGCAAAAGTTTTACCCACCTTTTGTGGTTGAAATTGGTGGAAACTGTGATGCATATCTCAGTATTGCATGTCTACAGCTGTGCTCCTTGAAAAAGCCAATACTTTTGGACATTTTCACATACTTGCAGAGTTCATACATCATACTATCTTCCTTTCTCCATAATTTTCAATACCTCTCGATCTCTGATCTCTTACATAATCACCAACACGAGAGAGAGAGAGAGTGAGAGAGAGAGAGAGAGAGAGCGAGAGAGAGAGAGAGAGAGAGAAAGCCAACTGTGTAAACTCCTGCCAAAAGCCCTCCTCAGGGCAGGCTCAGACAGGTCTGTGGCAGTCCATTTATTTATCAGTGAGTAAATTCAATAAAACGGCCAATATATGAAAGAGGGGAAATAGCGGAGCTGTCTGACCACAGAATATATATCAAAGCTGTGAAACTAGTTGTTGCTCTTATCCGTCCAACACGACTCCATTTTTTTTTCGCCGCTGATGACATATACCGCTCCCTGAGTCCTCTCACCGTGTCAGGCTGGGAGAAAACCATTGTGTAGCCTGTAAACTGTTGAAGAAAGTGGGATTGGCTGTAAAACTCCTGAGGTTTGCAATACCTTGTGTTTCAGTGATTACAGTTCAGACCCACTGAGCGTGTTTGTTCTTTTAAATTTCAGAATATTAAGCATTCTTGTTGCTATATAGAGGTGCAGTGGGTGGTTCTCTCACGTCATAGTGAGATGGTCATGGGTCTGTTCCTCTCCATTTCTCTATTGAGCTTGCAAACTAAAAACTGAAAATATACATAGTCCCTCTTCAACAATGTTTGTATTGTGGTAGATTTGATCTGACAGCGTGGCTCTGTCATGTGACTGATTCGCTCATTAAGTTCAACTTGCCCTGCAAACTGGAAGGTAGTGATTCTTAAAAGAAGCACTATTTTTTTTTCTTCAAACCAACTGCTTTTGAAACAAGACAGGAGAGGACCCTCTTCAACAGCAGCACTAAAACGTAAGCGTTGTGAACACTGAAATTTAAAACAAGCATGCAGGCTGCACATTCATATGTGTATCAGCAAAGTTCTGCGCCCATAAACTGTCAAAGTTTGAGCATGACGACTTTAACTCAGAGCCATTTTCCCACTATCCACTTGAGTTGTTACACACACATATACAGTACACTCCCTGCTGAGTGAAAATCCAGAGATGTTTACAGCTAACAATGTGGGAAATCTCATTGGACACTTGGTGATTAAATGAGCAGGACAGGGCCGCAGTGCATTCCCCCTGTCACTCAACTGATGGCAGATTAGTTGTCTGAGTGGCAGCCGTCAAACACACACACACACACACACACACACACACACACACACACACACACACACACACACACACACACACACACACACACACAGTTGCAGGTGTCAGCAGGCCTATATCGGTTGACAGGTCCGGTCACAGGTCTGCCTGCTCCTTTGGCTGTCCAGACTTGTCGCACAGTCCACCTGTCTTTCTGCCCCATATGAGCCGCCTTACCAAATCCTTGGTTGAATGTTTTGTAGATGTTGCCATGTGCGTTCACCATTTCTGCTCCTGGCTCAGGCACAGAGAAAGACAGACAGGCAGCTGGAGAGACTGAATGACAATTGGACAGATCCATGTGAGTCCCCAAGGGCAACTGCAGTCAGTCTGATTAGGCCTACTCATCGCCCCATGCAGCCACTTACACACATTCAAGCACACACGCGGGGATTTACCCTAAATTGACCTGGCATAGCTTTGCTGAGCATACATTCCTCTTGCTTTGTGAGAGGCTAAAATGTAAACCTCAGACCTTGAATCGTCTTAAGTTCAGTAAAGTTGAGCTTAATCAGGCTAATTTGAAACATTGGAGTCATTTTTTTAACCATTAGGTCAGATTTGGCAGCAGACCAGAAGCCACTGGCTCCACTCTTCATGATTTCTGTGTTTGTTTAGCAAATATTACCTCAGCGGGTGCTGTTACGGCTAGCACACTGAATGAACCAGTGTCAGTGGCAAACCCAAAAGTAGCCTCATATGCTGTATATGGTCAAAGTTCAAAGAGCCACACAAAAATCACGGCATGTTTTAGTTCTCTTGCTGCTCCAATGCACCAGATTGCAATGAAAGGCTCACCCCTGGACTTTGCTAGGTGTTTAGTGAGGAAAGAATGACTATATTCAGGTGTGTTGGAGCAAGGAGAGAACAAAAAAATACAGGAAAGGGGCTCTGGAGGAACAGGGTAGGGCACCCCTGTCAGGGTAATCCACAGGATGAGTCCAGAAACAAGAGCGAGTCCAAAACAAAAGAAGTCCTAAAGCACGAGGAACACAAGATAAGATTCAGGGTGTCTCAACCTGAAGGTATGATGATGGTCTGCAAACAGTCACATGAGGGATGGGGGTTTATATACACTGGGGAAAGGGAAGACACAATTCATGGCGATGCTGGCGCACGGTCACTGAAGCACAGACAGGGACCTCGGCAAACTAGTCAATGGGTGGTCTTGTGCTGGCTACACTGTGACAACACTGCCCTAACTCCAATGTTCAAGGCATTTGCCTCCACAATGAACTGTTTTTCAGTCACCCACTTGTTCACCGACCCACTTGCATGGGTTCATTGATGGGTGCGGATGTGAAGCTGGTTCCCTCAGCAGCAGGTGTTCTGGGAGGAGGCCGCCAGGATCCCATGGCACTGGTGTGACAGTGGAGTGGTTCCACAGGTCATCAGAAGGCTTGGTCATGATCCCGCTCCCTCTCTTGTTCATCCTGTCAACCTGACAGCTGATCTTTTCAGGTTGTTTTTATTTCTTTCCCCACGTTGTTTTTAAGACCACAGGCCAGAGAAAATTTTAGTAAAACCAAAGTGTGACTTATTTCCCCATCAAGATATATTTTTCCACCATTATTTGTGGTCAGTTGATGTGGTTGAAAGGCAGATTTTGTAAGTAACAGTTACATTTAACTTTCCCCAAAATAGTAATGTGCAAAGGAAAGCTAAATTCTAAAAAGCGTCTGAAGTGGGCCAGAGGGAAAATTAAGTGACAAATGTCCCTTGTGTAGCAGCCAACATTGCTTCCAGAACTGAGTCATTCATTTTGAACCAATGAAATTTAATATTTGTGCAACAAGTATCAATTATTCCCTCACTGTGCAACTGCAGGATGACTTGCAGTATGGCTTCACATGCAGCTTTTTTTCACATTTGTGCAAAATGTAAGAAAAGTTTCATATAGCATCTTAAAAAACTGCCCATGTCCAAAATTAGAAATTGATTTTGTTTAATAAATGCAGAATATAGATGGAGAATGAATGGAGTGTCTCAGGTCAGGCAGTCTGGGTCAAAGGTCAAGTCCTTTTTAAACTTTTGGGCTGAAACAATATTGTTCTGATATTTTTCAAACAATGCCCTCCCAGCCTATTTCTAAGTAACAACAACAAAAAAAGACACATGTTTAAAGAGCATGTTCTCCCCCGTTCTCTGTTGATGCATTCCCATGGTAGTTTGCACAAACCCCAGAGGCAGAGCTTTATCCCCGAGCTAACATGCTGGAAAACCTCTGAGTACCCCAATGATCAAAGTTGCCCATTTGTTTGAACACACTGAGACAGAGTCATTAGAAATGCATATTACACGACAGCTATTGCATATTAACACAGTCAGGCAGCCAATTAATCATTAGCTCATCAATATCTCATTTGCATGAAATTATTCTCTTTTAAGAGCCTGTGTCTGAGGTGACGGGGTGAGCTCATCGATAATGCTAATGTCCCTCTGGGCCTGGGAGAGGAAGGGGAAGGGAGGGAGAAGGGGGAGAAATAGAGAGGGGGAGACCTTGTTCAAGTGTTTGACTCCCACTTTAAATACCATATGAAGAGAATTAGCATGTGCTCCAGCCAGAAGAGTTTTATATCAATGAGACTGGAGGAGTTGCTTAAGATATGCTGCGATGAGATAAATGTATGCATGTGATGTATGCCTGATATATACATAAATATACATACATGAACACAGACACCTTTATGCTATTGGCAAGGCCAGAGCAAGTGGAGTGTCTCAAGGTCGCCTAAGGCTCAGGGCTCTTATAGATTGCAGCCATGCTGTGTGTGTGTGTGTGTGTGTGTGTGTGTGTGTGTGTGTGTGTGTGTGTGTACGGCCTGGCCACACCTCACGGTGTGTCAGTGTGTGTTGGAGGGCCGGTGGATGGAAATGGCAGCGCTGGGAGTGATTCTGTCACCCTTCCCTAAAGAGGAAGGTGAGATGTGCCATGCTTGTTATCCATCAAGACATTGATTCCTCGGATGGGATATAGGAAAAGGGGGAGAGGTGGAAACGCAACAAGAAAAGAGATGAGAATTACTTGTTAGCCAATTTGTATAATCATGAACCCGGGAGCAGTTCAAATTAAATGTCTTTAACATAAAGTTTTGTGACCGTTTTAAGTTTACAATGAGCCTAATGGTCATCTTAACTTTTAACCTCTGGTCCTAGTAGAAAAATAAAATGTCAAGCGGTAACCAAATTTACTAAATAAACCCAAGGACAACTAAAAGTGCTTTTAAATGTACTTTTATTAAATGTAAAAATGAAGGCCTTATGTATTGTGGGTGATTAATAGATATCTCTCATCATGGCATAAATGCTTGCAAAGATAAAACTATCACCATTTACTGAAAAAAATAAGTATTTCCTCATGAGAACATGTAGTTCATTTTAAAAGTTTCACGTCCTGTCACACTGTGGTTATTTCTATCTGATCTTTTTTCTTTTAATTTCATGAATATTGAATTTCAGTCTGCCTGTAGTGATTCCATTCCATGTTTCAGTTTTATTTGTGGGAGTCTTGTCTTGGAAATGATCAAGTCAGGCCTCCTTGTCTGTGGTTTGTCCTCATGTGCATGATTTCTCCTCTATTTTCAGGCATTTCGTTGTTCTGCTCTTCATGCCTTTTACCTTGATTGTGCTTTAGAGGGTTCTCAGCTGTGCCTTATTGTCTTTTCTCTCTCTGCCTGGATTTCCATGCTGTCCTCAGTCTTAACTGCTTCCTGTCCCTGTGTTGTGGATCCTTCTTCCATTTTCGTTTCTGAAAAATCTTCCACTATGCGCCAGCTGTGTTTTTGTTCTGGGCAGTACTCCTCAGCTGTTTTGGCATTTCGACACCTGCTTTAAAAAAAAAAAAAAAAAAAAAAAAAAGTCAAAACTCAGTTTTAGCCAGTTTTCTTTTTTCTTATTTTGTGTGGCTTAAATTATCTCCTCGTGATGCTGAACACCTCCGGTAAAATCACCTAAATCCTTAGTTTAGGAAGTCATGCGATTCAACCCTGTTGTAAAAAACTTGGGAAAAAACAACTCAAGCCTTGTTTTATGTTAGCATGCATTTTTGTGTTTGCATGGTGGATTAATCTTTATTCAGTTTTATTTTTTTTTTAATCCATCAATTTCCTGCCGCTTGTCCTTTTGAGGGTC
This sequence comes from Salarias fasciatus, assembly GCF_902148845.1. Classification (NCBI taxonomy): domain Eukaryota; kingdom Metazoa; phylum Chordata; class Actinopteri; order Blenniiformes; family Blenniidae; genus Salarias; species Salarias fasciatus. Next base: position 16,232,097 of record NC_043751.1, read on the forward strand.
GCTGGAGCCAATCCCAGTGACTTCAGGCAAGGGGGGGGTACACCCTGGACAGGTTGCAGGGCTAACACATAGAGACAGACAATCATTCAGGCTGACATTCACATCTAGGGACAATTTAGGGTGACCAATTAACCTACATGCATGTTTTTGGACCGTGGGAGGAAACTGAAGTACCACACACACACACACACACACACACAGGGAGAACATGTAAACTCCACACAGAGAGGCCCCGAGCCCCAGCTGGTGCTTGAACCCACAACCTTTTTGCTGCGAGGCACTGTGCGGCCTCTTCTGACAATGTTTTTTAAATCAGTTTAAAAAGGTTTTTTCTACCATACAAATAAAAATGATCACATAAATAATTTCTATGCTATTATGTCAGCAGCTTTTGTACTGTGAATAAGCCAATAGTCTAAATTACTGTTAAAAAAAGATTTTAATGGTATTTTCAAAGCTCTGATGTTGATGTTTTTTGCAGTTCTCTCTCAGTCATATTCCAATGGTGCATCTTTAGAGACAATTAGTCAAGGAAGAACTGAAGTGATCAAGCTTACAGACTGTAAATTGAACAGACGTAATGACAGAAAGTTCTTAGAATAAAGTCATTTGAATTGTTTCATGTATAAAATCAAAGTGGTAGTTCACGTGTCCCTCACCAGTTGTCCTCTGTCAGTTCAGGCTCCACTTCCTCTCCTTGTTTTTCCTTTCCGTCCTCATCCCCTGTGTAGCTCAAGGAGGTTATACAGGTACTCTTAGCTGATTACCAAACATGAAAAGGGTCTTCTAAGTTCAAGACTTTTCATTGATTACAATCCTCCTCCTCTTTCTGCTCACTCTTTGTCTCCTCTCCCCTCATTGTCAGTCCCTCCACCTCTCCCCCTACCCTTGCGTCGGTCTTCCAGCCCTTTCCCTCCCCAGCAGCCCCGGAGCCCGCCCATGTCACCCATGTTAAGTGTGGACAACATAAAACAACACTGCAAATTGGTGTAACTGTGCGCCTGTGTGTGTTTGTGTGCGGGCTCATCGCCGTGCCTTCCTCCTCGAGTGTTTGTGTTTGAGGATACACTTGTGGTCTAATTAGAAGCGTTATAGCTGCAAAGGGAGTGGTATAATGGCACATAATGAAAAATGCCAAATTTCCTGTCCAATAAAAGCGAAATTGATTAATGAAAAGCACTTTGAGATAGAAGAGGTAAAGCGTTGTTGGATATAAAAGATGATGTATTAATCCTCTGCTGTTACAGATGGTTCAACCCTCCTGACAACTGCTATTCTGTCGAGACACTGTTAGCATGCATAATTATGCTAATTAAGACCTAATTAAGTGCTAATTCTTTAGAGAGTCTCTTTCTTTGGTTGTAATTTAACACGACTCAGCATTTAGCACTTCTTAAAGAATTTCACACCCCCTGTGATTCATTTGTAGTCCTTGTTTCGCTTGTTATAGATTGTAGACACATGTAGGCCTTCGCACTGGTCAAACAATGATGTAAAAAAAGGCCATGGTTGGGAGAGGAACGGGCCCGGAGCAAGAAAGAAAAGAGAGAGAACCCAGAGCAGAGGCACGGACATACACATAATGGAAATTAACGTGTGATAGGTTGTGTTTAAGACGCCGATACATAGTAGATTCTGTAGGCTGCAAAATTTTGACATGGCTAATTAGTGGAAAGTTGCATCAGTGGTATGTGGGGTGCAACAGCACATCTCTAATTATAGATCCATGCTGGAATGTGCAGAGGTTACACACTTTACGGTATTTGTTTTCCTGCTTGTTCATGTGGCATTAGTTCTCCATCAGAGCGGCAGGACATTATTAGTTTGAGTGACAGACAGATCAGTGGTTGTTACATTACATTGCATCAGAGGAGAATGAGAGGAGTGTGACAGTGATCCACTGTGTGTTCAACAGTGACCCTGTGTGTGTGTGTGTGTGTGTGTGTGTGTGTGTGTGTGTGTGTGTGTGTGTGTGTGTGTGTGTGTGTGTGTGTACAAGCTGTGACTCACTCTGTCATTAAAAACAAAGCCATTACAAACTTGACATGACATCTGTCACCTCGGCCATCATCCGAGGTCAGGACTCTTGACCTCTCCCTGTCGCGGTGCATGTAGCGATCAGACGTAACGCAGCTCCCTGATTGGCTGTGGAGCCCAGGAGCAAAAGGCTGTTTCATAAGGCTGTTTCCACTGTATATCCTACCAGACAGTCAGGGTGTTTTTTTTTTTTCTGTTTTTCAGCTGCAGCAAATTAACTACTTCTAAAAGAAGACACCTAAAAGACTTCATGGACGGTCTTTAATTTCAGTCTGGTGCGTCGTACTGCACGCTACAGAAGAGACAAACTGCCAAATGCTTCACATGATTTTTTGGTTGCATATGGGAGAATATCCACAAATTTAAATCGCTAAATAAATTCAAGATAGTATCTTTAAATTAAAACTCACTGAATCCTAATGTTACATCAACCACAGACGGAAAAACGCTTCAAGAGAAAAAAAAAACAAAAAAAAAACCAGATGCAATGCAGCACGGAGAATTTCTATGTTACCTTAAATCAGCGATCGGCCTGTAGCTTTGGAGCAGGGGTGTGCGCGTATAATGAAGTGTGGCACTAAGTAACTGTGGAGTCCCTGCCAAAGCTTAATTAGAGATTCATCCACTGGTATATATCACTGTTAGTGTGTGTCAACAGGGTGCCATGCATCAGCCACTGGCAGAAAGGGGTTTATGGCTCAAACTGTTTATGTGGGTGTGTGTGTGTTATAGCCACATCTAGGACTGTGAAATTAAAGACCAATAATTAATGAGAGGTGGGAAGTTTAGCACCTGTTTCACTCTATTGTTAATGGAGATCTCACAGGAAATCCACAGCGTAGGGCCAGTGGGAGACCCGGAGATAAACAAGGGGTCTGGATATTTACCTCTGTTCATTTCTGTTTTGTTTTAAAGCCACGTCTCGCGGTAATGAACCGTTTAGCTTGGGGGGGAAAATATTCACAATCGAAAAAAAGAAAAGTCACAACACAATTTATACACAGTGAAAACATAAAAAAAAAAAAAAAAACAAGAACAGATGTGAAAATATCACGTAAAGATATGAGATAAGATAAAAATATTGGTTCAGTTGAACAAAGGTATTTCTTTTACAGCCAAACAATGATTCTTCTGAATCAAGACCACATACACATTGAATAAATTAGTTCATTGTATTTGGATGTATGCTTTGATAAAAATTATTACAAAAAAAAGTGATTTATCAGTTATCACAGCAATGTGCTTCTTTCTCATAAAGTCCATTATACAGTTTCTGTGTAAAATATTACACTGTCACTGTAGTTTATTTACTTTAGCATTAGTGTTTTAATCCTCCCTCATAACTCAGTAGTTGATGTTGTGATTTTTTAATTTTAGTGAAACAAATAAAATCTTTATTTTCACCATCTGAGTCAATTGAACGCATTTAATGAAAGCTGTGTGGAGCGAGACAAAACACTAGTTTATGACTGTAGGAGGAGAATCCTGACTGTATAGTTAAAATATATTGGAAATGATTCGTTTTAGTTGTTTATTAGCTGTAATAACAGATTCAGCCTTGACGAAGAATCAACATACTGACACTTAGAAGCTGTGAGGCAAAAATTCAATCCACTGTATTGCACTGCCCAATAAATAAAGTCAAATCACTATTAATGCGTCTGTACTACTTCATCCAGCTGACCATGAGTGAAGGCAGTATACACAGTTCATCACAGAATAAACACAGATAGACAATCACAATACCTGTGGGCGAGTGAAGAACCGAAATATAAATTTAGCAGAGCTATTGTCCAGTTCAGCTGTCCAGTGATTAAGTGGATCCTCTGTAAAACATAATGAGACTGTTTGCATGACTCTCACACAGGAGGTCATTTTTCTTCTCTGCGGTTTGTGTAAAAGACACAGGAGCAGTTCACATGAATATGATGTGTGTGTACAGAATATGTGTGTGTGTGTGCAGAAGAGGTGATTTGTGGTGCAGATAACAGAAAAGCCATCCAATTAATCTACACTGTTAACAATCTCATTTCTGCTCAAACAGCATGATATGGTGTAATTTAACTGTGTGGACAATATAGGTTTTAAATGTAGCATATTTTATGTCTTCAGCAGGGAAACTTTCCGTTATACAGAAAGGCTGTTTCCACGTTTTCATCTCAAACTCATCATTGTCTCTCCGCTGCTGTTCAGTTCATGAGATAAACATATAGTTAGTATTCAGCTGCTTCCCTTTTACAGAGGTCACCACACTCCGTCATTTGTAGTTCAGACTCAACAAGTTTTTACCCCAAATGCCCCCTGCTGCTGCTGCAGCGGGAATTCTAACCACCCAAGGTCGACACTTCACCTTCACAAGAGTCCCTGTTACGTCATTTCATCTTCGAGAAACAACAATGAGATAGATAGATGGATAGATAGATAGATAGATAGATAGATAGATAGATAGATAGATAGATAGATAGATAGATAGATAGATAGAAAGATAGAAAACTTTGTTTAAGAATAAATAATGTTTCAGAGCTTATTTATATCCAGGTTATGGCTATTGCCACAATGAAACAACCAGACTTTATTTATACAGCATGTTTACACTTTGAATTCGGGGAGGAAATACATAATCACACAAGTCATACAAGAAAAAGAACACTTGAAAAAGAAGGCATTTTTAAGATGTAGAAGAAATGCTTATTGATTTTTTTATTTTTTTTTTTTAGGCAGAACTGAAAGCTTATAAATGAGACTGTGATTTGGCTGTGTCTTTCTGGGGTGGCCACAGTGTGTAATATTATGCTTTTTGCCCTTCCATCACAAAACAGAGTGACGACTTGTTTTCCTACATCAGCTCTAAAGAGGAATCACTCACCTACTACATTAAATGCAAAACAAAATGTTCACTTGCAAAATCTATTTACTGATGTTTAATGTTACTGGATCCCAAACTGAACCAGCACTTCTAAATGTTTTGTGTGCGTCACTGTGTAGCTTGCTTTCAAAGATGTGCCTTCACCGTTGTCATGGAGCACAGTGGATCGTTCCTGACACCTGTCATTCAAGCAGCAAACATCTGGATTTATACCTGATGGGATCATAATTTACCAGCCTGGGGAACATCGGTTACTCTAGTTTAATTTCAGGGTGGAGATAATTGCATGTCATTATGAGCTATCTCTTCTTAAAGTGTGAAAACCTCATGGCTAAAGTCAAGGGCATGAAGGCAAAGAAGCCCATTTTATTTCTGTAGTGGTTTTGATTAATCCAGAAGTGATATCCATGCACTGTTTGTGAGGTGCCAGAAAGTTAACCGACATATATGTAAGTTGGTGTTGGCATGTGTCCTGTGTGTGTGTGTGTGTGTGTGTGTGTGTGTGTGTGTGTGTGTGTGTGTGTGTGTGTGTGTGTGTGTGTGTAAGCAGGGTACCAAGGTGCGGTGAAGGAGGAAGCACACAGGCTGTGGTCCAGTGACACAGTAACGCAGCCCCTGGGACTTCAGCTTATATGGGTCCTGCGATGCTGCTGGCTGAGGTGGCTGCACACACACACACACACACACACACACACACACACACACACACACACACACACACAGTGTAACAGTATAGCAGTATAATGACTTTGTCTCAGTGCAGACAGGACGCTGCTGTGACAACAATGAAGACCTGCTCTAAGTGTCTGGCAATGAAGTGCTGCACCGGTCCAGAGCCTGAGAGAGCACTCATTGCTACTGTGACCACAGAAAATATTTAGAGGTGTGTGTGTGTGTGTGTGTGTGTGTGTGTGTGTATGTGCGTGCGTGCGTGTGTTTTGGAAGCCATACGTTTCACTGCAGCTGTACTCTGCATTATCTCCTATAATACATTGTTTTCAGAGGCGCTTATATTTTGTTTAAGAACAACAATAAACATATATTTAATCATGCACATGATAACTTAAAAACACAAGAATTTCCCAACAGCTTCAAAATATCAAGGTGAGCAACAGGAGAGACAAAAAGACCAATAGCGGGAATGCAACGAAGCGGAGCAGAGGCTGGTCTGACCGGCTGCACGGCTTCACTTCTCTGTATTAGCGACATGTTTCTTGGCTTTGTCGTTTAATCTGGCTAATTGAATGCTCCAATAATTCTGAAGAGATTATAGTCCGACAAAGCGTAACACATGGGTCAGAGGTAAAACGGGCCAATGATCTATTTGTCAGATACATCAAGCTCTCCTCTAATTTCCTTTGATTGAAATTGATCATTTTGTAAATGCACCGTCCAGATGGCTGATAAGATTTATTCCCTTTGTGTTGGGGGAGGTTGAGCTAATATTATGTAAAGAAAGTGTGGATAACTCTGGATTAACTAAAGATCCAAATGAAGAAAGCTGGTTTAAAAGCTCTGTACCTTTCACAAGCTGGTGATTCCCAGTAAAGCTATCATGGCTTTAGTGCAGCTTTTTTTTTTTAATAGACAAAGTACTGGACAAAACCATTTTAATGCGTTATTTCTGCAATTACTGCATACAGTGCCTCCTGTTTTGTCACATACTTTATGTTTTAGAAGAAAAAGAAGGAAGGAAATTGTTTGATAAAGCTCAGAAACAGAACTACACAGAGTACTGAAGCTGTGAGAAAACTGAGAAGTCAGGCTCAGATGAACAGGTTAAGTAAACTTGGAACTAAACGGACTCCTCAGTTCTGCTGGAGCAGTTTTTCCACGCAGGGCTCCTCGAATCCAAACAAAAAGCTAAGCAAGTCACGAAGCTGCCACCCTGTGGAACAAACCTCCACAATGCTGTAACCCCGACGGGGAAACTGTCTTTGGATTGAAATCAGGGACACCGCTCAAATTCATTGCAGGTGAGGACGCAGTAAACACACTTCTCATTTAATGCAGCATTTAATGCAAGGGGATATTTTTATATTCCTTCTTATGGCTTTTTAAAAGAAATTGCCATTTTGTCCAGAGTTGTATTTTGACATAGTTTAAATCTGAAATACTTGTGCGTGAGGAGATCAATTTGACAGAGAAGCAGAAGGTTTGCTCCAAATGTCTTTTTTTCTGCTTTGATGAGTTGTCACTTTTCTTCCTATACACCCATGTTACAAAATTACAATTCATAGAAATAAATAGATAAAAAGACATCCAGAACTTTCATTTATTCTACTAAAATTAGTGTTTCACAATGCTGAATGCAAAAAGATTAATTAGAGCTTTTGTATTTTTGTTTTTGACATGTTTTGCTGATGTTGTGTCTAAATCTAAAAATTAGTGATATCTGAATAGAAATAACAATAAAAAATATAAAAACAGATGAAAAAATGTAAAGTTTTACAATAATTTCCTCTTGGTCTGATTGATAATTTCTTTTGGACTTTTTTCTTCATTTTAAACAGTCTGATCAGAATAGGCTGTGGTTAGTGTTGCACAAGTGTTCATACATGCAGGAAATGCAACGCAGTGGATAAGAGATCCAGAAAGACAGAGATGGAGAGCGCCAGTAAGAGACGTGACATTTTGAACCGCCGCCGTTCGGAGATTGACCTGTCATTTCAGATGGTTTGTATTCGGCTCTATCGTTTGCTCATGAACTGCTGAGGGGCATTTTTCTTCTGACATTCCACAATATGAGAAGAGTCCTGATTATTCCAAAGTCATTCCAAGTTTACCAAAGCAGGTTGTTTCCCCCCTAAAGAGTCACAGTCTATGTTACTCAACGCGATCCCAACTCAGCGTTTCGGAGAGTTTTCTGTCAGCCTTGCAAAATAAACAGGTCTCTCTCTGTTGCCCCCTTTCGCCCCTCCCCTCTTCCTCTTCCGTCTCCCTCTGTCTCTCTTGCTCCCTGTCACAGCTGCTCATTCGCAGGTTGATGGGAGGCATCAGAAGAGATGAGTAAGAGGCATTCGAGACAAGTGTGTGAGAGACGCGGCGTGATATCGGCAGAGAGCAACGTCCCTCTGAGAGCTTGTCTCTGGTCATATCAGCAACCGGGAGACAACACATGATGCAGAAAAAAAAAAAAAAAAAAGAAAGAAAAAAGGAAAAGAAAACAGGCGGATCGGGGCAAACACCCAGGGGCAGGATGGCAACGTGGAGAGGTTCCTACTGAAGCGGAGGGGTCATCCTGCTGAGTGTGAACCGCCTCTCCAGCTCTGTCCCATCATTTAAGCTGTGTTTTTGTCTGCTCGACGCCCCCCTCCCACCTCCTCGCTCTCTCCAGTTGCCATTCTCTTCCTTCCCGATCATCCCCTGCGTGCGGAGCCCCGTCAGCCAGATCTGCACTGACAGGCCCGAGCTGCGTGCACACACTCTGACCGACTGCTCTTTTTGACTTTGTGTATGTGTTTGTGTGCGCGTGCCTCCGCGTACATTTGTGTGCAGGGAAAAGGAGGAGGAGGAGGGGAGTCAGACTCTTTTTCTGGCCTCTGAAGGGCCTGATTTTTGTGGCAGGGCTGTCAGATCTCCGTTCCCTCCAAGTCAGATCAATGCCAGCACCGAGTAAGTGGCAGCGCCTGATGAGAGCCACCAGCCTCGGTGACGGGTGCCCACCATGACAGGGAATATGTTCCTCCAAATAGCAAGCTGGTAGCGACTGAGTGACGCACACACAGACTGGCACTACAGAGGGAGACTGGCTCCTTCGCTGGAAGAAAACATTTTTGTGTTAAACATATTGGCAAACTGGCGATGGCATGTAGTGAGAGTGTGAGGTGCTTCTGTTCATTACATTGGATAGGATCTATGTTGTTTCATTTGGAATCTTACTTCCAAATATGTTCATCTCATTTTTTTTTTTTTTTTTTTGCCAAAATGTTGCTGTTTTTATGGGTTTTTGTGTTACCTTAGCAAAAACATCCTTTCAACAAATCTGGATTTTCAATACTTTGCTTAAATTGTAGGTAATATTAAGTATATTATAAAATATCACAGCTTTGCTAACATGAATATTATTGATGTGCTGTTATGAATCACAGAGGGTGATCTTTGCTTCCCAAAATGCAACTGAAGATGAAAGTACACAGTATATCATTAAAAAAAAAAAAAAAATCTACCTCTGATTCATTGAGAGTAATAAAACATGTTTTACATGTGACATATTGTGAGAGGAGCAGGTCTGTTGGAAATGTGTTGGACGATGAATTTGACTAATATACAGTGTGCTCCTGCTGCAAAAGGTGGACCTGGTACTGAAGCCTCATAAAGAGGATTAAAAATCCTCAGCAAACATGCACCCTGCACATATCAAGGAATATTTCATTGATTTTTCTTGTTGCATCATTTAACATGAAAATGTAATTATGCAAGTGAAGCAGAGCTGGGAGCAGCTCACTTACTAGTTCAGTCTGATAAAACGATCTCCGTACAGTAATTTTCATCAAACACATCCTTCATAAAAATCCAGATGCGGCGGACGGGATAAAGGGACAGATAACAACAGGGCGAGACGTTTCGCGCACGGCACCGAGGCCATAACATTAAGTAGCCGCTGCCCACTTAAATCTTTACATTCTTCATTCACTTTAAGCCCACCAAACACGACAGTCCCCATAGGCAAGTAATGAATAATCATTAGCAAAAGGTCCACAAATTATTGATGTAAAATAAGCAATGATTCTTTTTTTTGTTTCGCAATTTATTGCCATTAACAAGTAACTTGCAATCCAATAAATGTCAGCATGGCTTTCAGTTAATTAAAGGGAAAGATATTATACAGTAATGCAGGGTGGCGTTTATATCTCGATTTCCACAGACTGCAATTTACTGCTGAGCCTTTATTTGAAGGGACCCACAAATAATGGCTATTAAGCCGTCAGGGGATGGACAGGGGATCACATTAATGAAATTAGATAAGGTGGAATGGTGATCTACAAAGCTCAGGCTGCGGAGACGCACAAACCTCACAAGCGTGACACATTAGGCCGGCGTGCTGTTGGGTTGCCTTGTTTCATTTCTTTTTTTTTTTCTTTTACTCTTGCTTGTGTTTTCGTCGCCTTCTTTACCGCCACCTTTGCTGCACTTTGTCCGGGATCCGACCGGAGCCCGGCCGGGTGTCCAACACCAGGCCCCGTCAGCTCGTCACGGGGGGGAAAACTTTCCCTGTTTGTCCTGAGTACTGTAGGCGAGCCAGTCAGTCCATCACCGCCGCCATCAACGCTGCCGAGGCGCGCCGGAGACACGCGTGTCTACATCTCCCCCACTAACAGGGAGGTGTCACCCGGGGAGGCAGCTGCGCTCGCCGGTGTGACGGCTCTCCTCAAATCAGAGACCCTAGTCCCTGTCAACAGCAACCTGGCCCCGAGGCTACCACTGTCACACAGCGTGCACCCCTCCGAACAGACACACACACACACACACACACTGGATGGAGGAGGACATGGCTGTGTTCTATCTGGAGAGTTGGTTTCCACTGCATTAAGGGATGGAGAAGAAGAAGAAGAGGAGGAGGAGAGAAGTGCAGTGTGTGGTTGGGGTGGGGGAGGACGGGGGGATTAAGGAAGGGGTGAGGGGAGTGTGTTTTAGTTAGAACAGTGGGCCTGATTTCCCTCCTGACAGAGAGGCCCAATTATTAGCTGTGACAGTTTAGGGAAATTGGCTGTGAGTGTGATGGGACAGATAGGAGCCCAACAGATAGGGGAACTGATAATTGTTCAACAGACGCTCGAGTCAGGTGGAAATCCAGCGGCAGGGCTCAACTTGCTCTTTTTAATTCATACAACAACAGGACAACAGAGCATTTGTCATTCACTCGAGGCAGAATAATCTTCAAAAAGATAAAACAGCCCACAACATCTTGGCTTGCCTTTGTTCCGACCTACGAAGTCTTTATCTTTCTTTGTGCATGTCTGTGTATGAATGACTGGGCCTGTATTTGCACTGGCAGCAAACATAAGGGGCCTTCTGTGCGATCGGACAAGGTGCCGATATCTCAGTCATGTGACAGTGACTTCCTGTCCGTGTGTCAGACAGCAGCTGAAGGCTTGTCAATACCAGCCCGTGCTCGCATCCTTTCCCATCGCCTTAAATACAGACACACACACACACCCACACACACACACACACAGCAGGCAGAGAACAGTGAAAACAACTTTCTTCTTTTGTCTCCCCATGAAACCACTTAAAACCTTTCCTGCTAAAAGATGTGCACACTTTACTCATCTTCCTAAACATGAAATTGTGTCCATTCATTCAAATCGAAGCAGTGAGACTGAAGAGGTCAAGGTCAGTCATCCTTTATTCCTCACATCAGGATCACACTGGATGTGAAAAGCAATCTCCTCCTGAGATAAAGCAGAAATGCCTGTTAACTTATTTTAATTTTAATATCTTATCTGTTATTTTGAAGAAGTTCAGTTTCAGCCAGTTTAGTCATTCAGCTGTGCTGTTTGCTGCTCTGGAAATGAGCTGGGAGGTTATTTCAAAGGACAACACTGCCCTCCCATGTCTGCATGTTGCTATTAGATTAAAAAAATTCATTTGGAGAGCATGGATCATATTTTTGTGCTGTATATGTGCAAATGTGATCTTTATATATTTTTAACAATATACAATTAAATAATGATAGAGATTTTTGTATTTTTACACACAGCTTAATACCAAGCACACACAAGTTATCTATTACAACTCAGCCTCTGTTTGCAATATCCAGAATGTTCAGATGCTTTTGCTGTTATTGCCGCGGCCCTCCTGGTCTCTGCTTAACATTTGCCATTGATTGCAGCCAAGCCCCCATTGGCAGGTTTAATTCATTTACGAACTTGTCATTCCACATCATTGATTAAGTTGTCCTTCATCCCAGCTTTAATTATATGCAAAGATAAAAGATTTTCTCATTATTGTGTTTAATCTAATGAAAGGCCTTGTGCTACAGCAGGAACCAGTTCAGAGGTCCACACTATTGACCTTGGAGGGCACGGCGAGCGGATGAATGTTTTTAATTAGACAAAGCAAGGGAGAGTTTGAAGTTGACTCTTAGGCCAGTGGGTGGGACACGTTGGCACAGAGCAGTTTAATAGATCTCAGCAGGTCACCGTTTCTCACCTCTATCGACTTCAGCTCAGGACTTATCAATGTTTAGCACACGGCAAAAATATCGGTTTTAAAAGGTGTTTAATCTAGTATTCAGTCCGCTCACATCCAGACACTCAAATAGGACCACCGCTCTTATATTTACAATGCACACACCATCTGTAATAACATTAATGTCGTCGACATTTGACATGAACAAAAACACAACTGATTTATTTTACAGTGGGCTGGGTCCTCCACGTTCTTCAACCAGGAAAACATTTTGTCCTCTGAGGTGAATAAGAAAATGACTCAGCCTGCTTCCACTGTTTAAAAAAACAAAACATAAAACACGTAGAAAATAACTTCAATCAATCAACTCTGAGTACACCTTCAACCTTATAGCAGTCCAACACAAAGCCACATGTCTTTCCCTTCAGAGACCATATTTCTATAAAGGTTTTTCAGTCAAAACTTAATCAGCTGATGAGATTTTTTGACTTTATATTTGTTTAACTATTTAACCGAGCACAGATGAGCATAAAACAAAGTTTGATAAGGATGTTGTTTCTAAATCTTTAACCAAAAAAAAAAAAAAAAAAAAAAAAAAAGAGGAATGCAAATAATCACACCTTTTGTCTCTGGGGTTAAAACTTGACTGTAATTTAAAAAAATTAAAATGAAAAGTAAATAAATCTCTGAACATTCTGTTACAGCTTTAAAAGAATCTTAAAATACTTCAGCAACACCTCTTTTACTGCACATTACATTAAAGGCACTTTGTTTATTTTCAATTAAAAAAAATAAAATCCTAAATCATTCTAAGAATACTTACTGATCAGAGCTACGCATGTTGATAAATCATCTCAGACTGGTTCATGTCTACAGAGTTAGGACACTGTGTGTATAAATCACTTCATTTGTCTTTAATGACAGCAAATAATGACGCCTTCTGTTCTATTACCACATCTCATTTCTCTGTTTATAAAGCATAACTTATAAATAATCACCCACTCTGTTTCAAATTTGAGATAAAATGTTTCAACATTAATTTCCAAAAACATGAAACTGTTCAAATGTACAATTACATTTTTGGCTAATCTAAAATTATTTGAAATTTCTCTGACATGGCAGAACTGCTCCCTTTTTCAAGCGAGTCCTATTAAAGGATTTTTTTTCAGAAACATATTATGCCCTACTGATTGGCATTTATCACTGTGATCACCGATATATTTGAAGACTCTATCGTTAAGGTGTCAGAGCGGTGTGAGCAGCTGTAACACACACCATACTCCACCAGAGAGCAGTGCTGCTTCATGGGAAAATGCACCGAGCTGAGCGGTGCAGTTTGTGCTCAGGCCACAGCTCAGAGGCTTGTCACATTTTTCATTACAGAGGCTTGTGAAAAGCAATCAGGAACTAACAGAGCAGAGCAGGTCCCCTGCTTGAGACACTGTCAGTATTTCATCTTAATCTACACAGACATATTTAACTTTGTCTCCTTCTTCTTCCTCCAAGTTGCCCAATATGAGCTTTCAGTTTAATGCACTCAGTCCTAATCCAGTCCACTGTGCTCGCTTCCAGTGAAAGTTCTGCCACCTTTCGTCCGCCGTACGACACAAAGCAGCTCGTCTCACTCCCGCCCTGCAGACCTTTCCTTTCAACCTATCTGGACCCTTCTGTTACAGATGTCTCCTGACATTTATCTCCGTCTATTCGTCTGCCGGTTCTGTCTTCATCTCTCCCGCCTGCGTCGGACTGTTGACCCCAATCACTTAAACTCCCGTCTCTTTGCTACATCAACAAAATTACAAAATTTGATTCATGACAAAGAGTGATCACCAGCTAACTTTCAGTAATCTATTGAACCCTCGACATCCAATTCATTTGTTTTATTCTTCTTTAAGTTCCTCACTTTTCTTCATTTCTCTGAGCGTACAAATAAGTACTGGAATCAGTGTGTCAGCGTCTTTATTGGCACTTGGATCATCATTGTCAAAAAGTTTCACATCCTTTGGACTAAAACACAAGAAGAAAATGGAAAACAGAAAGAAAACTGATGACATCTGGCACATTTTATAATTCAAGTGCACGACATTTCTGAGATATGCCAGAACAGTATATTTCACAAAGGCAGCACACAAAAAACGAACCACTTCAACAAATACTGAGGAATGTCATCAATATAATTACCGTCACACTATCTGACACAGTAACATAGAAAAAGGACGCAACAATACTTGGACCAGCTGCTGTATCGTCATCTCCATCTGACTCTGTGTGTGTGTTTGTCTCAGCTGAATGAAATGGACAAAAGTGTGTGACTCATTTTTCATTCAGCAGATGAAATCACAGTATCATTTTTTTCCCCCTAGTGGCACATGTGTGATGCCTTACAATGTAATCGGCTTCATTTGTTAAAGAACAAATATCAAGAGAGAATTCTGGAGATTTATTATGTCTGTTTTTGAGTGTGGATTACAAGTGCTATGTTACGAGAGATGAGCTTTTTCTCTGGAAACCTGAATAAAAGTGACTTTGGGTATCCTCACCGCACCCGTTATGAGCAGATTCACTCACTGTACGACACAAAAGCTCATGGATACATACACCATTTATCGAAATGGTTTGCAACCATCAGCAGAACATTTTCTGCATCAGACTCCTGTAAACAGTCAGTGTGTTTCTCCACTAGGTGGCACAATGCTTTCACCACAGCAGCCCATGTTTCATTCATACATTGACTCAGTGAGTCCAGTCTGCTTGAAGGTCTCAGCCACCTGTCTGGAGTGCTGCATCTTCGCCGACAGCGCCTCTAAGATATCATTCTGGTCCACGGCCGTGGCTGTCCGGTAAATGAACGTCCCCATCGACTCCAGACCGCGCAAACCGAGATTCACCCCACAGCCTGAGGGATCGACAGGAGAGGAGTCAAAATGAGAGCCGAGTAACAGGAAGGCAAACCGAGCACAGTGACATTCATTGCATATTTATCATGAGGCATCTTCACTGAAGCATGCTCCTAATGAAAATAATACAGGGGTTCATCAATAAAAGCTGAGATTCAGCTGAAAGGCCACCGAGTGCAGTAATGAGTCACACACCCATAAACACAGACGGGTACACTGCATGCATGAAGACCAATTCATCTCCTTGCATCCGTCTGTTTTCCCACCTCAGGATACAAAAGGCAGAAGCTTTTGGAAATCCTCTTTCCTCCTGTTGGCAGAGCAGTGACTACACAGACACGCACCTGTGTCGAAGTTGAGGACTCGTGCCGCCTCGCCCTCCACCGTGACCGCCACGTTGTCCCCCTCTATGTAGGCGGCACTGATGCGTCGGTGCGATAACTGGATCTCGAAGAGACGCCGGCTGCACTGCATGTGGTGGAGAGTCACGTCGCTGAGACGAGGCTCGATGTCCGTTTTGTAGGCATTGAAGGACTGATGGAAAATGTTCTTCATTATCTGCAGTCACACAAAATGGAGCGTTTTCAGCATGGTTGAAAAGTCATTAGTGTTTTTCAATACATGTGCATCAATATTGAACCCAAGTATAAAACCCAGCTTGAAGAAATTCTGTATTTTGTTCTCTGACCATTAAAGCTTATTACCTATTCTAACTTTTGGCTTTTAAACCATGTTGGCCATCTTTTATCAATCAAAACCGTCTAAAAGTGCCAGACCGGGGTAGAAAAGCACATGGAGCCTTACAAACCTCTCGGACCACCCCACTTTGGCAGTGTTCTGTGCTGCCGTGTGTGGTCTAAACTCATTTTGATGGAGCTGAATGAAGTGAATGCCTTAATGTGGCCACATCCGCCTGACGGCCTCCTTTAGCTTCCTGAGAGGACTAATGAAGGTTACGTTGTTGGTGGGGTGAAGCAGATCCCAGAATCCAATGAGAAGCCCCATTTGCCCCATGACCCCGTTGACCCTTTGAGTCAGTCTGACTGAAGCTGCTATCATATCTCGTTCCTGCTCACCACATTTTGAAGAAGTCTTTTCTCTTCAAATCTCTCCAGGGGCTCAAGAGTCAGGAAACAAACTCCAACATTATTCCAAACTGGGTTCAGCAATGGTACAAATATATTGAATATCAGGCTATAAGCTGTGACACTTTTATCAGAGTCTCATCCAAAACTAACATTTCTCTACATCCACTGGCGTCACTGGAAGAATTTGTTGCTGTACATTTAACCTTTACTAAACACACTAGGAAGCAGTGACCTGCTGCAGGGATACAGGGAGTCTGGGGAATGGCTCTGGGAGCCACAGAGGAGATTTCTTAGCAGCGTGATTCAAACCTGCGATCCTCTGAACCCCAGCTGCTTCTCCAACCTGTTATCTTTATAGAAACTGATGCACCAGGAGATTTACTGTGGTGAATAAAATGTTATCTCATAGTTCACACAACACTACAAATAAAAGGTTGATATATAATAAAAAATGTCATTTTAGATTCAAAAGTGATTCTAACTTCAGCATTAAAAAAAAAACCTTCAGTTAAGGTTATGGCTCATGTGGGATTATATCATTGTAAGTTATGATTCTCAGTGAACATCATTTTGTTTGAACAGCATTTCCGTCAGGCCAGGATTGATCTCAGTGACGTCACTGTGACTGATTTAAACAATCGTTTAAGAAGCGGGCCCATTCATCAGAAACAATTGCAGTTGGACGGAATCAGACACTGACTTTAACAGGCCATCATCACCTCAAAACAATCCCACGGTTTCAAAATGACAAGTGCTCTGATCAATTTCCCTCCGCAGACACTTCATCCTGCACTATCTGGGGTAATTAAAAAAAAAAAGAAAAAGAAAAATCAATGTGATGCATGAAGAAATCCATCCGCTGATTTCTGTCTGGCTTCTTTCAGCTGATAGTCACTGTGGGTGTTGAGTGACAAGCATCCCTTTTCACGCTCGCCACTCAACTCGGCTATTCTTCCAACCATACTTGCACAGTCAACTGTTACCAAGTAACAGCACATTTCAACGACCACCCACATAGCAACAAGAGCTGCAATCTTGCAAGGTACCTGTGTGGCACACAACATGAGGAGGATACAGGCTGGGTATGGCCAGGACAGTGCCTCACAGATAAAACAAACAAAACAACTCAAGACTCAACAATATTACATGTAGGCAAGTAAACAAACTGTGGTCCCCAAATCAGTAAGAAATGTGTCAGAAAGTTACACACGTGTCCTTTTTTTCTGGTTTTCTTTAGCTAATGGTCTTTCAGGCTCGGGAGCACTCAACCTTAACTACTTACAAAGACACAAACACACACACATTGACCCACATTGACACACACACACACCTCAATAGAGACACTAATGGACTCACACAATAGTCCATCAAAGGCTATTTGCTGAATGAAAGGTGAGGAGATAGACAAGGCAGAGCTGTACTTTGTCCAGAGTGAGTCTCATCTGTCTCCCATCATTACCATGATAATACAGCTGTGTGTTTTTCACAGCCAGAGCCCCCTGAAATCAAGAAAAGCACACAAAAACACAGCTCTGGATTATCGGCGAAGGGTCTTACAGAGGAGTTTGGGGTGTGTCGGAGGAAGCGAACCATCTTAGTGTCTGAGGCGGGGCAGACGAGAGCCATGTAGCGGTTTCTGAAGGTGCCGTAAATCTTCAGGTGGAAGCCGGGCTTGGCTGTTGGGTTTCGATGCTCTCTGAAGGCCTCGACTCCATAAGCCGACAAGTCGAAATAGAGGCTGTGGGCACGAATCTCAGGTGTAGGCACCTGGAATTTAAAAAAAAAAAAAAAAAAAAGGAGAAAGAGAAACAACAGATCATATTAATGTAATGTTTTTTTATCAGTGTGTGAACATGATTAATATGTGTGTTGTGTGTTCAGGGTGACATGCGTGTGTGGGAAAGAGGCACTACTTTACCTCAACAACACCTGCCTGTGGGGCCGTTGTCACTCGAGTGGATATTAAGAAAAGCTTGATTTTTATGCTGTGGTTAAATCTGGCAGTTACCCCATTTTCCCTCAAGCCAAAATTGAGCAATTTTCCTTTCAGTGACATAAACCTGCCAGGAGGAATCAAACGGCGTTTAGTGCCACCGAGGGAGACGGCCGTGGAACAGAGCGGCGACCGGGAGGCGATGGAAGGGACAGTATGGACGACCAGGTCATATCCTGGGGGGGTAAATTCAATCACCACAGGAAACAGCCAGGGAGAAAAGTGGCCAATAAAAGGCAGCCACACAGCCGCTGAAGAGAACGTGATGTGAATGGTTATGGTGGCATGGAGCAACAAGGCGCACGCTCCGCTTGTGTTCAGATATTAGTCAGATATTAGCCTGGAAGTGCTTCACTCCGAGGTGTTTATTTCTCCTTTCAAATTAATTCTTTGTGGTGTCAGTGCAGATAACGCGTGGTGCGACATAATATAAAGAGCAACCTTCGACCTGCATGAGTCACCCTCGGTGCATCAGACAGTTACAACCCGCAGCTAATGTCTGGCGATGTGTGCAGGATCAAGAGGAGACTACTAATGTAAATATCATTCGCATGCAGCGGCTCCACCTCAGACTGTGCGCTTGCTTATTTGTCGCTTCACTCTCTCCATTAAATTTTATGCATTTCTTGTTATATTGTCTGTTTCACATTTGAGATTTTCAAAAGTGACGTCTCTGTGAACGTATTCCACATTTATTTATGTATTTTTCCATTTCGGAGTCTCCTGGTAACATCACTGGTTCCTCATTCAGAGAACCATCTGCTTGTATCATGAAAAGTAACCTTTGGTGCACTTTGAAAAAAAACACCGCAGCTGATGTTTTGATATCTTCATTCATATTCACCACACAGAGAGCAGATTATTAGTCTTTCCAGGGGGGTTTGTAATAAATCAAAAGCTTTATCACTGCAATCACCTGCCTCAATCAGAGCAACAGCTGCTCTTATCAAATCCAGCGAGTAAATCAAAACAGGGTCAGTGGTGACGCTGACAGGATCCAGCCGTGCTGTAATACAGGCTGTTTATGTGAGTCGGATATTGTGATCAGCATGTATTGACGGGCCCGCATGGCTGGTTGCTCACATCAGTTTTATGAGGCTGTATAAAGTTGCCTTCCCTGTAATGCCCTGCAACACCTTTCACCTTCTGATTATCCTCTCAGTGTGTACACATCAGATCATTCACCATGTCTGTATGCTCGTATGCGCCAAACAGATGGTGTGTGTGTGTGTGCGTGTTTCCTGACCTGCCTCTGGTCTAATCTCTCTATAGTGGCATTAGCACCATAGGCATGGCAGGACTCCACCGTGTAGTCCGAGCTGATCCCCAGCACCGAGCAGGAGTCGCCGCACGATCCATCAGCCACCACGATCACGCGCGGCCAGTTGTTGTGGGGAATCCGCCGAAGATAATCCTCTGTGAACTAAAACAAAGAATAAAAACCGTATCATTTCCAGAAAAAATGTGCGAACACTGTATTTTCATATCACTACAGTTTCAGCTACTGTTTTTACATAATCTACGAAGAACCTGAATTAGAGCAGGCAGTGGGAGCTGCACTGTGATGAACTGGTTGGCGCTCTTGCCCAATAACCCAGGCTGCAGTCTGTGTGGAGCTTTCTCCCACAGTGCAAAGACATGAAAACAGTGAGTCTACATTGCCCATAAGTGTCAATGTCAGTATGTTTTTTCCATGTGATGGACTGGCAACCTGCTCTGGGTGCACAATATCTTCACTGAGTCATCTTGGGACTCAGACAGACAGCTCCAGACCCAAATGCACTCCCACAACTATTTTAGTCCCTAACAAGTAACCTAACAGCATGTTATTGTTTTAGAGGAAGCAGGAGTAGCTGGAGGGACATTCCTGCAAACACAGGTAGCAAAAACAAACTCTGCCCGGAAAGGCCATCCAAGGATACCGGACGTGAGCGTTCTCACAGGGAGGCTGCCTTTCTGATGTCAAACAAATCCACTGGTTATAAAAGCTCCACAGGTGAAGAGCTGAATTGATGGAAACGGGGAAATTGTGTTGCACTCCTTTGCACTATCATTAAGATCAGTGAAGCTTTCATTTGACGGATGGATTTGATTTCTCCTGGAGACAGATGAGCCGTAATGTGATCTTCCTGAACAAGCTGTTAAAATCAGCTGTAGGTGTTGTGCTTGTCATAGCAACAGTACATCTCTCAGAGAGATTTATTATGACGCGGAGGTATGCAACGCTGCCTGTCAGTTATAGCATCCTCTAGTTTCCTGTGCGAAGGAGGAGAAAAGCACAGCGAGTTTGAGGCAGACTGACAAGCTGCAAAGACAAATATAAGGAACGTACAATGTACACTCACAGGTGGAAATATCTGTTTATGCTACCTATTCAAACAACATGGACTTTGTTAAGGGAACATTTTACAGACGTGTACAACCAAAGAGAGACAACAAAGAAGACAGTGCATCTAAAGGCAACTGAATGTTGCAGTGATTAAAAACACCCTGATGACCTTGTTTCTGTTTTCCGAAGGTTGATGAGTCACAGGAAAGCACGGATGACAGCAACTAAAAGGGAAGGAAAGGCTGCTGGCAGGAGAGTCTCGACTATGACGCGCTCTGAGAGAAGAAGTTCTGTTTTTCACTCCATACAAGAATACAAAACACCAAAAATAAAAAAAAAATTAAAAAACACTCAGAGACACTGAACATTTACTGAGCAAAAAAAAAAAAAAAAAAAAAAGGTCTTGACTCTAAACTCGAGCCATGACATAAATATTCACTGAACATTTCATAATTGTTTGTTCATTCTGCACTGGCAACTTTTCTCTGAAAAAAAATTTTCTGCTGTTTTTATCTTGACAACTTATTTCTTTACCTTAATCTAATAGGCAATTTCAATGCAACGTTGATGATGTTTGGTACTTCATAATCAGAGTTACAATCTTTTATCTTTTAGACATTTTGAAACCAGAACACAGAAATATCTCAGTAAACATGCATTCATCTGAACAATCTTCTCAAATCCAAACATGATTCCTTTTGAAAATCCATTTCATTGTGATGTTGTAGTTTGTTTGGGTCGGTATTTGTTTACTATAATTTGGTCAGTTACTTCCCGCTGGCCTAAAAACTGCAGGAAAGATTGGCATCAGGTTCGAGGTCAGCTTACATAACAGGTTGTTTCAACCAATGAGCCTCTTCCTCCCTGATATAATGCAATGTTGTGTGAGAAGGACCATGGGGAACGCATCATTGGTTTGTTGAGGAAGTGTAAATCGAGCTACAGATTGTAAACAGTTCATAAGAACATGTGTTCGTGAGGTAAAAATAGCCTGTTCAATTGAGAGCAACACAAAGAGGAGTGAGCCGCAGTGTCTGTTTTGTTTAGGATCACTCAGGAGCCGGAGGAGATCTCTGTCACCATCCCTGCTGAGAGCTATCAGACCCTCGCTGAAGAGGAGGCACAAGCAGGTGTTCTTTCTTTTACCTCGCTCACTTAGGGAGGATCAGGTTCTGACAGCCTGTAAATCTTCAGTCACTGGGGCTCTTCTCTCACCTCCACACAGCACATTATAGCAGATCAGTGGTGACTGCGTCCAGGGACATCTCAACAACTAAGTTTGTTAGTTATTTCATGTCACATTTTTTACATACCTGTGGATTGTTTTCATCAGTTATTTCAAATCCATTATTTTTTCATGTATTTGTGTATTGCTTTATGCAATATTCAAATATTTGGAGATTTTCTGTTTTTGATTTTTGTTGTCTTATAGAGGAAATTTTAAAGAAAACAGGCATGATATTGTTTTAGCTTGTGTGAAAGACTACATAATGATGTTTTACTGTTTTAATCAAATTTTGAGAGGAAATAAATTCTGAGGTCTGACACATTTGTGGATTCCTACTAAATAAAATTCTTTACAGCATTGAGGTCTAACTGTAAAACATGAAGAGACTGTTTTGGAGTGTCACTCCACAATCAGTGGGGGGGTCATACCTTGGTGCCCAGCTGCACTTTGACCTCCACCCTCTGCTTCTTCTGCTCCAGGATGCTCAGCAGGTACTCCTGAAACACGCCTATCCTGGTGAAGAAGTGCTCGTTGTGCCAGCAGCCCTCCATGTTATCGAAGTCCACCCCGAGTCCCAGCAGGAAGCGCACGCTGCGGGGGTCCAGGGCGATCTGCTGGGGTCTGCAGAGCAGCGCGCTCCGGTACCGCTCGTCCAGCACGGTCAGCTTCAGCACCTTCCCGGAGCGGACAGCGACCAGCGCGGCCGTCAGACCCACCGGACCCGAGCCCACGATCAGCACCGAGATCTTGGCCCGCCACTGCCGGAAGCCGTCCAGGCTCACTTTGACCATCACGTACAGGGCCACCGCCAGCAGGGTGCTCAGGGCAGTGTCGTAGGCGAGCGCGCGGTACTTCTCCTCCGCGTTCTCCGCGATGTCCTCAACTCCGGCGCTGCCCGCCTGCAACTCGGTCATGCCGGGGGGTTGGAGTTGATCCGCGCGGGCACGACGCCCGGAGCCGGATCCAGTCTGGTTTATTAGGCGGTAGACCGTGGTCTCAGCATGTCCGCGTCCACCGTGGAGGAACAGCAGGATCTTGCATCCACGCGCACAGCTGAGACGAGCCACATGCGTCCCCTCAGCTGCAAGAACACTCCTCCCTCTCCCTCTCTCTCTCTCTCTCTCCCTCTCTCTCTCTCTCTCTCTCTCTCTCTCTCTCTCTCTCTCTCTCTCTCTCTCTCTCTCTCTCTCTCTAAAGAAATGACAGCACATCAACTCCATTCACACATCATCAGTGCTGAACATGAGGCTGTTCCCTGCTGACAAAGTTTCAAAACATGATTTTGTTGTGTAAACACGTGTAAGTGCCTTTGTTGATTCAGTCCTCCACCAAAATCAGTTAGAATTTAAAGACTGCACCTGTATCGAATACTGAAATGCTATTAACTGTGAGTCATTAATTACAGAGCCACTAATGACTGTTAGAAACTAGTCCCTCCACTAGTGTTTATTCCATCATCTTAATTTCTTGGCTAAATTCATTCTCTCTGAGGAGAGGGCAAATGACTCATTTATTTCCCACTGTCCTCATTTGGCTGCTCATCTCTCCTTGGCGACTATGTTCTTTGCATCTGCTTTTTTTTTTCGTGAAATCAGTGAGCTATTTACACCTGAGCAAGGAAAGTGATCACAAATAAACTACTCTGTTTTAGCATTGTTAGTGATGACATAATGTAAAATTTAAGTTTTTCACAACAAACTTACAGACACACTCTGAAGCTGAAATCCAGGACAGTCTAGTCCTTCATTTCCTGTCGAAATTATATTCAGGTTTGAGTTTTAATTTCTACCAATGCAGAAATGATCTCCCTCTCCTGATCTTCACTGAAGGCACAAGAATCAACTGCAGAGGAAGAACGACACACTTTGTTTTACTGTGTTAGAAACTATTGATTTACTGCTGCTAAAACAAGAGAGGTCGATTCTCTCTCTCACACACACGCAAGGCCACCACCACAGCAAAGCTACTGTATAACCACAAAGGAGTGGTC
Organism: Salarias fasciatus; assembly: GCF_902148845.1. Lineage (NCBI taxonomy): Eukaryota > Metazoa > Chordata > Actinopteri > Blenniiformes > Blenniidae > Salarias > Salarias fasciatus. Next base: position 16,255,659 of record NC_043751.1, read on the forward strand.
ACAAAGTGCTTTTTTTTTCTGTTTTTCACAATGGGCTAATGTTGCATTCGGTGTCAGACAAGTGCTGTAAAAAGCAGACGTAAACAAACCGAACAGACTGAGAGTCAGTACGAAGTTGCTTGGCTTGCTGATGATTGTAGAGCAAATAATATCTGATTGTTGGAAGCTTCACATCCTCTCTGATCTGCTCTTCATCACTCTGCGCCTTGTATTTCCGTGTTATTAGATTAATTAAAGAAAGCATGTGGATCACTGGATGAATCTGATGCCGTGTGCCTCCAGTTTCAGCTTCGGAAGCAACGACTGAATGGAGACGTTTCACAGCAGCGATCAGTTTGTTCAGAGGAGAAGAACAGTTTATATGAAACGGTGCATTTCTTTGTAGGGCTGCTTCTGAAAATGGATAATATAGGTACAATGACAGCAGAACAGACATGATGAATTACAGTTCTTTTCATTTTTCTATTATCTTCACTTTGACATATCTAAATGGTGGGGCGATTTAAAATCAACTCACATATAAACTTTGTGGGAAACAATCAAAATGGGAGACAAAAAATGAAAACTGAACATCACTTGGTGCCACATCCTGTCATTAAAATCATTTCTTCTTTCTTGCATCCTGGAGTGAGTCTAATCTATCACATCCATCATCTGCTTCAGCATCTTTACCAAACGCTTTGACCTTTAAGCCTCATTTGATCCCTGTTAATAAAAACCACGACATTGATGCTGACGCTGACATTAATTTACCTGAGCGGCTCTAAATACGAGACCTTCCCCGAAGACGGACAGGAAGGATGATTTGTCACACGTGTCTGGATATTTAAATGTGTGTGTGATCTTCCATTCCTACATACATGTGTGTTGCCACAGGTCCAGACAGGGTGTGATGGGAAACAGGCAAATATACATACAGAAGGGGAAAGAGGCAGAAAAAAATTGGTGAGGCACACTGGAGCTCCACTGGTAATTGGTTTCCACCTCTACACAGGTGCCTGGCAACAATCACTCCGTCCAGCCAGCCCACAGGAAAAGCTCCAGTTTCAGCTACAACCTGCAAGCTGGCAGGACAGATGTGGCATTTCCCTGGAAAGAAATCCAAGAGTGGCCACCTGGAAATGAACTGATATTCTGTAACAGTGTAATGATGATCTCTTTAAGAAAAGTAACATGTGTCTTCAACTCTATGGTGAAAACATTCACAGGACAGATATGTGAAATGTTTATGAATTGATTATTATACATTATAATATTAGTGATAATGATGATGTACCTCACCGAGATTTAAGTGCATCCATCACACGATGTACTCTGCAATAAAAGGAAAACAATTAAGCATCTGAACAACGTTTTCGCTTTGATTTCCACATTGGGATGCAAATACATGCAGTTACACAGGGTGATGGAGGTAATCCTTCCACGAGGACCGGGGATTTGAATGTGTTAATGACACGGAGCGGATCCCTCACACGTCCTGCTCCGACAACAGTCCTACCCCCGAACAAAAGCAGCACACAGAGCAGCTTCTTTTCAGCTTCCCCACATCTTGTGGACAGTAATGGGGCTATGCATAGATTGGAGGTCATTAGGCAAAACAAAAAAAAAAAACAACGTTGTCCTTTCTATAGAGAATACAAACCCTCATTGTTAGTCACAAAGTTCAGACAGTATTGAACCGGCATATCTCCGAGCAGGAGCTCTGTGAAGAATATGTGAAGAGGCCACCTGTAAGGCTGCTGTCTTTTCAAACCCATTTCAATGGCTGCAGTGAATAAAAGAGGATACATGATGAATCAGCGCGTCTTGTTTTTATTCTACAAAGAAGGAGGGACATGCAATGACTCCATTCATTTTCATGACTGATCCGTTCCTGCTGATTGAAGACAGGGTTGCTTCTGTAATGAGTATAACTTTTATTTTTCTGTGATGCAAATTGCCTCAAACTAATTGGCAGACATTAAATTTGATGTTTAAAGATAAGAATCAATCTTACACCAGACACATCTGATATTAAATATAGCAGTACTTTGAGCCATTTAAATCAGCATGCATGCATTGGATATTTATATATTCAAATAAAATTGGTCTTTTCAGTGGATATCTGGTACAAAAACAGTAATTTCCAAATGTTTGGGAACAGGTGCTCAGGTTGCCAGCTGACCTTGTGTGCATTAGAGCTCAAGATCCTCAAATTAAACCGTGTTTGAACAGTCAAACACAGCAAAGAGCAGGTTTACTGTAAAGTCTCTGTCCATACGACACACTCAAATGTTTCATGACTTTATTCAGAGAGAAGTCCTGCAGAATTTGACCTCGTCAGACATGTTGCCCTGACTGCCCACTGTGTCAGCAGGTGTTTCGTGGACGGATCAGGTCAACATCTGCAGACAGTGTTTTTCCCAGCGGACTCCACAGCAGGCAGTCGTGCTGCAGAGTTAACTCTTCCAAAGTCTGAAAAGTGAATAATCTATCTGGTTTTCTCTTAGGCTTGAATGTCAGGATAGCAGTCAGTTTACTGTCCACCAGACCGCCGTTTTCAAGGCTTTGGCAAACATCTCTGCCGACAGTGATGCATCAGATTACCTTGGACGGATTCCAAAATATTTGGCTTACTTCATCTCAAGGACAAGTAGATAAAACCTTTGAGGCATGAGTGATCAAAATGACGTCAGCTCAAGGTTGTTATTTGAGCCGAGAAAAGGACTCAGACTTCTTCACTGTTGGATAAGGTTGCCGTGTCCTGAAAGTGCAGCTTCAGATATAAAATCCAGCAGCAGCTTTTGCGTCCACGCTGCCAACTGTCAACCCGCCCGGCAGAGGCTTCAACCCGTGACGCGCTTGGAACCGACGGACTGAAGCCCTGGTGACGTGGTTCTCAGGCAGCCAAGAACATACTACGAACCACGAGGAGCAGATCAGATCGCCATGGTTACATGTGTAATCAGGTCAGCGTGTGACGCTGGATGTTCACGTCTTATCTGGCGACTGGAGGGCTTCCATCAGCGTCACGCCGCAAACGGAGATCCTGGTCTGAATGATGCATCATCACAAAAAAAAAAAAAAAAAAACATAGACAAGCTTGCCGTGATGAGAGATTTTTATTGGAGAAATAGTTTCTCTGCAGATCCATTTGTGACAAAAAAAAAACTCCGGTGCCCAAAAATAAACCCATTTTACAGTCCGGCTGCAGAAGACGGGAGAAAAGCTCAACACAAACAAATCTTTTTTTTTTGTCCCTTTTCCAAAAGGAGAAACACTTACTTTTTCCTTAAGTGGCCTTTATTTTCTCACATCGATGTAACACATGGGTTGTTTTTAATCACGAAATTCAGTTTGTGTTTGTTTACGGTTTATAAAATGTCCACTTCTTTCTCAAATGATAATCTGCAGGCTAACAGCATGAAAGTTGTGAAGGTAACACAATTAAAAAACAAATATCTTTTTACAATCCAGAACAGGAGATAAGAGGAGTTCAAAATTCCCACTTTTTAGTATTTCCTGCATTTTGACTCATTGAATCGTTCATGTTCTCAGAAGTCCCAGAGTTACTTGTCAGTATTAATGGAACAAGAGTTTTTTCCCAGTCGTCCACGGGGACCAGTTTTCTCAGACTCGAGGGCCTCAGAGTGTTCTCTGGTTAAATCCGGGCTATTATTATTACACCGCTATTTACACACGAGCATTTCTCATTCCACTGGTGTATGAATAATGGATTTTCTCAGACAGCACTTTCCTGAGAAATGCACTGAAACTCGAAGGCCCTCGGTGAATCGTGACAGGAGGCAGATTCTACCTGCAGCGTTTCCAACGTTAAACCGTGACAGAACGGAACAGACATGGCGGCATCAGAAAACTTTAAGGAAGAGGCTAAAGAGCATTGTACTCCACACACTTTGATGGATCTGTTGTGAAATGTTTCTGGCAGATAGTCATTAACCTCTTCAGGCCCTGTAAGGAGAGAGGGGGGGGGGAAAAAACTTACTTTTTGATTGTTTACTTAAAACATACCTGCATAAAAGCCTCTTTCTAATTACTTTTAAGTTGACAATATTTTTTTTTCTTTACCTGAATATATTTTCTCTGAGTCTCGTCGTTGAGAACGTGGGCCACGTGTTTGGAGAAGATCTTCTCTCGCCCGGTACGGGCGTGGATGCCCACCATGGTCACGCCGATGGGCCACGGAGCGTTACCGATGGCCATCTGCAGATATGCGTCATTCGCCTGAAACACATAAGACCGAGTTGTTGGAGCTTAAACTTAATTTGCACCGAGAGCTCAGACCTCCAGGAAGGACAATGGGCCGCTGTTGATGTGACGTCAACCAATATTTACAAAACAAATTAGAATGACTTTTCTAAAACTCTTGTACCAAACTGCACATCATCATCTTTATAATATAAAAGAAGCTACACAGTCACATACCTTTACATATTCTCTCTCCAACATGAATTTAATGATGTCTGTGATCGACTCTTTGATGTCAGCTGGTAAACTCTGGAAGAGATAATATAGAACTGTAAAACACATTAAGCGAGGATCAGACACTGAAGCGTTTATTACTCTCTCTACTAAAGTTACCTTCTTCCTGAGCTTCCTGAACAGAGGCTTGAGGTACGACTCAGTCTGCGAGTGTGTTGCGCTGGCCAGTTTACCCTGAACGCTGCGCTTCACGTGGTCTTCTCTGCTGTTCAGATCTTTGGCCCAAACACCAAGGAGGAACTACAATCCAACAGGAAGCAACTGTTACAAACAACTGGGAATAAAACCGACGCCGATGTCTTTTCAGTTTATGTCCATTTGAATTATGCGGGTATCATAGGAAGCGTCTCAAATGCAACTTCTACACATGAACAACGAACAAGAACATTAAAGGAAGCTTCAGTGGTGGTAAAGACATTTTTTTATCCAACAGCTCCCTCTAGATCAAAGGTAGAGAATCATTTTCTTGCCTCACCCTCAAAAACTTGTCAATGACGTCCTGATCTCCGTCATCATCTCCTGTTCCCAGGGTTTTTCCAAGAGCCTGAAAGTTCATTTCCATCATGAAAAAACAAAATCAAACAAAGCATTTTCCTCTAACTGTCTGCTGAATCTGACTTGGAAAAAAAGCTCTTAAACAACTGGAGACTCCTGCTGCCACTGCAGACAGACGGTACCTCGAGTTCCTCTATAGTGGTGTTTTCTTCGTGGACTTTCAGGTCGTGCTGCGTGTCCGCCTCCCCCGGCTCGGTTCCTCCAACTATCTCATTCAGGTACTGCTGGTCGATCTTGTCCATGGCTGCTTTCAGGTCGTTCCTTAACCCCTGACAGGCAAAGCAGCCGAGACAGACAAAAGTTCATCAGTGTGAAAAGAATGAGCATTTATTTGAGCGAAATAAATGTAAAGTAACCGTTGAAAGAAAGTCTGTGTGGAATTAAAAACACACTTGAAACCATCAAGCAGACAAATTCAGTCCTACCTTGTTGACTTCGGGTGTCAGAATCTCGATTTTCCTGAGTCTCTGGAAGGCGTCATAATCCGACTCTCCAAACAGTCGAATGGGTTCGCCTCGCTCTCTGAGTCGTCGAATAACCTACAGACAGAATGACACACAGGAAAGAAAGCGAAAGAAAGCAAATGTTTCAGCATGTGAGACTGGATTACAGATACGTGAGCAGTGCCGATGTGTGCCGCCCGACTCACTTCCTGCCTGGACAGCGTCATCGGCAGCTTCTCCTCAGTGAGCTCCAGGTCCAACACGGGATTAGCTGAAGTGGACGGCTCGTCTTTTTCATCTTTGTCCATCTTCAGTACAACAAAACAGACATGAGATGCGCCAACATTACTGGAAAGATGTGGAGGTTCAAACTTAAAACACATCAAATCACTGCTGTGCAAACAGATCAATGAATAACAGCAAAAAGATCCAAAATTCGATCATGTGATCAAAGGCGGCAGGTGTCACTAAAATTAACTTCCAAAATTAAAGCCCTGATAAAAATATGTTTCACAATGACAGCAATTAAGAAACCCATGCTAAACAATACTTCACAGTTATTTAACTGTTGGTTGAAATATTCAAAGTCTCATCAAAGGTAAAATCATCTTTTGAAACAAGAAAACCTAAAATGTAGTCCTCCCGATCATGCTCAAATGAGTACATGCATGCCAGTCCTTTTAGAGCGTGCTTCCCAAAGCACGCTCTAAAAGAAAATTAAACATAGAAAAAAGCCTTCCAAACAATCGACTGAAAAAAAAAAATACATAAATTAATGAAATAAAAACAGTCAGACTTCTATACCAACCAAATAAATTCACAGGTTTGGTGATTGATGTTTTAAAAAACAAGGAACAGAAATGCAGTTTTCATAAAAGCAAAAGTTAGAAAGGCAGTGCAGACCAGTGACACAAAACCAGGAGACATTCAAAACTGGCCGGAATTTCAAAGCTCATCCTAAATTGTTTGCAACATATGAAGCACAGCTTGATTCCAAAGAAATGAGACTTGATTTCCGATAAGGGTCTCATGCTGAAGTCCACACTGCGACTGTGTCCCACTTTGGCTTTGTGTTTTCCTTTGCTTCCAGATGACTGTTTAAATCAATGAACTAAGCAGATTCTGTAAGTATGAATGGATAGTTCAAATATGAGTCACAGAAGTACAATATTGTCTGAAAAATATTCATGATTTATAAAGGTTTTGCATTGTTTTTGTTACCAGTTATCTGCATAAATGTCACTGTATGTATAATTTAGAAAATCCCATGTTCAAAATGTATTTTTTTTTTAGAAACAATTTGGTAAAGAATAGAGTTCCACAAGCTTTGCATTCACTTTGTTTAGGTTTATCGAAAGAGTTCATGCAGAACTTGTCTCCAACACATCAAGTTATTCATTTGAGCTGGAAAATAAAAGCGTTTCCACCGTGTCAGTCCTTCTTTCATTCTGACATCCTTCACTCAAAGAACTTGAGGGAGGGGTTCCAAGGAAACAAAAGCCTTGGGACACAGTGAGTTTTCCTTTGATCATGCATCCTGTTTGCTATTTTCACTGTGCAGTGCCATACCTGGCTCTCAGGAGGCTCTCGCTGCACCTACAGATGCAGGCAGCAGAGGCAGGTTGGGGAAAAACAGCACAGTAAACACAAACACAGACACTAAAGTACACCTGGGCATCAATAGTGGAACAGTTTTTTGTTTTCTGCAGTGGAAATTGCAGTATTGTCTGGGGAATGAGGTAAGCCTAGAGAAAGACAGTGACTTATTCATGTCCAGACGTAAAGAAAAGAAAAAAGATAGAGAAAAATGATGCTAACATCAACCTTATATCCACATCTTCGGAAGTAATCTTCTTGTTCCTGGCGAGCGAGGTCGGACCTTCTGAAGCATTTTTTTGAATCCTGGAAAAATAGAGAATACACATTTAATTTCAAATAAAAAAATGTTTCCATCAAGACAAGCACACAATACTGGTGGTGAAGCTTCCATCATGTTGTAAAAGTTTAATATTGGCATGTGCGTCTTGCTTTTCATAAAGCCTTCAGTCCCTCCCGAACACGGCCACCCACCCGCAGTGAGTACTGAAGAAAATTCAACATCTGTTCACTTATTTTGCATTTCTTTTATATAACAAAATGCAAAATTAGCATATTAGCACTTCTATTTTAGTGACGCTTCGTCCTGTGGAGGTTTTCACACCAGACTTTAGCTTTGACACAGTGTTGCATAAAAATAAATGTTTTCATGTTCAGGCTCACAGCTAAGAACAAAATATTAAGCTGTTAGTTTCCTTTCATTTTTATTATCAGTATTATTAACCTTTACATATACAGGAAGTCCTGTTTAGATGGTCTCATTTATAAGAGAAACCCATTTTAAACAGAAAACATTTTTTTTCCAAACATACTGATCTGAAGTATAATATACAGCAAAGTTATGTACATACAAAAAATATAGCAAAAATTGTGCTGAGTCAGTTGAACGCTCGAGAACAACAAAGCTTTCTCTTAACTGTGGAGGTGGCCACCTTTAGATCTCCCATAACCTATTTCATGATGGAGTACAGTAAAAGCAAATCTACTTGTCAATGTAGAAGTCTGTATAAAGATTCCTGTGGCCAGTTGACCAGAGAGTAAAGTGAGCAATTATTTTTGATGGGCTTGTAGCCTGTTATGAATCCAAATGCTCAATGAAAAACAGCGTCCGATATCTGTAATAAGCTGGTAGTGACATTCATGTAAATAATACAACCACAGTCGAGGTGGCGTTTCATAACTCCAAGCAGATTGATACAACCACAGTCTGGATCTGTGAGGGCAGGGGAAGCCCACAGGAGGCCTGTGGGAACCTACAGCAGCCCTTGTGAATAGCTCATGCATGATCAGAACACTGTGGTAACTACAAACAATGATTTGAACATGTCAGTTATTAACTACCTACAAATGTCAACAATAATTTCTACAATAATGTAGCTGGTGTGAGTTTGATTTACACATAAATCTACAAATGTGCCCACACACCTAAAACTGCTGAGACATTATTTACAAATCAGAGATCTGTGCAGTGACTTTGCATTGCTGAGACAGGTTAAGATGAACGGAAAATAACTATATTGCATGGTTAAACTTCTGTTTCAAATCATTGCAGATCACTACTTTAACCTCTTCACATCTATAAACTTGTAGTAACAATAAGTGACACTACAACACTATTAACTCAAGAGTTTGGAACAAACATCCATGTTACTCATCACCCTTGAAGCAGCTCATAGCTTTAAAAGGTTTGTTCTTGGTGAAAACGTTTTCTTTTCACTGTCTTGCAGAATTGCTGCAACAGTAGCAACAAACTGAGAAGAACACAAATGAGTAAAGATACAATAGGGTAACAACACGAAATATGCACAGTATTATTAATAAGAGGCAATTATTCAGTTTTAAAATCAAATGCCTAAAATAAGTCAACCCACGTGAATGTAATGCTGAACACCACACTTAAAGCCTAATAAAACTCCATCTATAATATATTATACACCAATTTCACGTCAACTATATATCCAACATACATTAAAAATAACGATAGTTCTAGAAAGTCAAAGCTGATTAAAATTACGAAACGAGAAACGACTTCCCTGATAAACAGGTTAGCATGGACGCTAGCTGAGAAGCTAACAACAATAAAAGATTTCGCCGGACACTCACGTCAACGAGCTTCTTCTCCTCGAGGAGTTTCCTCTTCCTCGCAATTTCAGCTTTCAGTATGTCCATCTCAAAGCCCTGAAACTGAACACTGCGCGTTGATTGTTACAAATATGCACACATGCAGCAAAGACAGTTCCTTCAACGCTACTAAGCAACCGGAAGTTATAGTGCAAGTCGAACGGAAGTCATAGCTTCAGTGTAAGAGTCATCTGTTTTCAAAATAAAAGAGAAGAAACACAACCTTCTGATCAGTTGTAGCTTCTTGAAAAAATTGAGCTGAAAGATATTGGTTATGCTATTTGAAATATTTTGTTGTTTCAATATAGCTTCAATTCCTTTAATCAAATTTTCTGCCAAGACATATTTTACAGGGAGGATTTCTTTTCACTTTCTTTGTTTAATCATGGCATGTGTGGATTTCTTTTTTTTTTTTGATGAGCCAACATAACAAAGATGAAAACGAATATTGACTATTTCCCTGTCATATTTGTTATTTGTATTCATGTCCCAGCTGAAAATACATACATATTTCTTTTGTCAAAGCACTTTAAATATTTCTTTAGTCCTCTATAGAGTAAGACAGGTGGACAAAATCTAAGAACGGTTGCTGGGCCAAGCTCACTTGCAACCGACTGAGATTTTGATATTTAATATTATTTAAGATATTGATATTTTTCTTTGGAAGACATTTGTACATCACACAAAATTTAGAACACTCCCCCCCCCCCCAAAAAAAGTTGGTGGTTTCCTCATGCTGCAGATTTTTATAAACTGTTTTTATAAGAAAAGGAGATGATAAACAACGACCCTCTTGTTTTCAGATGTCATGCTCAAAATCAGAGTACTAAATACATTTCAACATGTGATTTTTTTGTGCATGTTTAATTTTAAATTAGAATTTTATTTTCGGAAATTGAGCCAGTTGTAATTTACACTTTACACATTAAAACTTTATGCAAAAAACATATATATATAGTGCTTTCAATAGTACACAGATATGTAAACAGGCATGACAAGTCAGTGCAAGCTGTGAGTGAGCAGAGCTGCAGGGCACCATCAGAGTTCAACAGTCTGACAGCTTTTTGAAAGAAGCTGTTCCTCGGTCTGGTGGTCCTTCTCTTGATGCTCGACAGCTGAAGAAAGGGGGGCAAAGAGTGGGTCTGTAGGGTGGGTACCATCTTTCAAGATGCAGAGCGCCCTCTCCCTGCATCTGCTGGAGAAAATATCTAGGTCTTTGCTTCACTTTAAGCAGTTGGATAAAAGAGATGAAGATGGATAGATGGACATTGGATGTCACTCCAGGAGAGTGATTAACTCGCTGGTCTCACAGTGTAAATATCCCCACTTTCAGTCTGGACTTGGGAATTTCTCTGTTTGAAGTTTGCATGTTCCACTCACTAATGCATGGATTTCTATCTCTGTCAATTTCAGTCTCTCTGTTTGCCCTGTGTTGGACTGGTGACCTTTTCAGAGTGTATCATGCCTTTGTAAATAGTCACAGATCAGTTTCCAAGCCCCTCAAACCCATCCATCCATCCATCGTCTTAGCGTCTTCATCCTTTTCAGGATCATGGGGGGATGGAGCCAATCCCTAGCCTGGTATGCCAGACTGACTTCATGTGTTACACGCAGAGAGTGTTTCCCCATGTATCTCTAAGCATGGAGAGACAGTCTGGCGTGCCAGGCTAGCCAATCCCAGCAACTTTGGGCGAGTCCGGCGTCCACCCCGGACAGTTCGCCAGTCTGTCGCAGGGCTGACACAGAGGGACATTCATTTTCCCAAAGGGCTACATGAAAAACAAACACTGCTAGGGCCAAGATATTTTCCTCAAAAAGAATCATCTCATCATAAAAACTTTTTTTTTTAAATCTATTATGAACTACTGTTGCTGATAGCATCTTTTCTAGTTTTCGAGTTCAGAAAATAAGTCAATAAAACCTTTATTTTTTTCATTAAATGTCTTCAGCTGTGAAACGCTAATTTTGGATTGTAACAGTTGCTACAGCGCTAGACACGTCTAATAATGTAACAATGGCCAAAAACATGATAAAAATAACAATTTTAGATGTCATAAAGCCAGTAATACCAGTCATTTTTATTTGCTTCAGGATTTCCCTGGGACATCCTGAGGGCCGCTGGAGCAGAGCTGAAGGGCAACATTTGGACCCCGGGCCTTATGATGCCCTGGTGTGGTGTGGTATAAAAGTTGGGTGAATTAATGTATACATCTGGACTCATTGTCACCTTAGGCAACGCTAGCGGCGAGAAAAAACTAAAAAAAAAAAAAAAAACCTTCAAAACACTCTTGCCAATTTCAGATGCATATTCACTTTAAGGTGTAAAATTGGGAGTCATTTTCTTCTCTCCTCATTCATATGGTTATGGATAAAATAGAGTAACTCCAAGGCTCAAGTAATTGTTCTGCAATGATGGGAAAAGCAAGCAAAAAAAAAAAAAGTTTATTGTCTCAGAGTCATTCTCACCCTGCTCTTGTTGAAATCCCAGTTCACTGTCTGGACAGCACTGTGGCAAATGTCTGGCTCGACCTTTCAGATGAGAACATACCATCAGGTGGCGCAAAGGGATATGTGACGATTTTTTTAATATTAAAGTCATTAATTTATTTAGCCTACATGGCGAAAGGGAAGAAGCGGGCTCCTGCCGTTAGAAGGGAGCGGATCACACGGCAGCATTTATCAGGTCCTTTTTCTATTGAAAAGCAGCCGACGGCAGGATGAGCAGAGCAGCCCGGGGAGAAATTTAACTGATTAATAATAAGGCGGACGGACACCGGATCACTCATTTTGTCTTTCAGGAGAGCGATTTTTATTTTTTTTTTTTTCTTTCTCTCCTTCCACCTCTCCCGGTCGCACGACTTGCTGGATATTTCCCCCCCTCCCGTGAAGATGGAGTTTGGTGAAAGGAAGAGGAGAAGGAAGTCGCAGAGCTTTAAGCTGGTCACGGATGAAGGTAGGCTGCTGCGAGACGCGCGTCTCTGTCTGGCTGTTTGTCTGGCGCTGTGAGCCAGCAGACGACTCTGTAAACAAAAGCGGTGGCCACGACACTGCTCTGGAGGCTCTGCCTCCGTTCTTTTAGACACACAACTCTAATCCATCAACGCTTTCATTAAAAAAATTAAAACAAAAACAAAAAAACCTTTCGGGACGCGCGTGCCCTCATGCCTCATTGTAATTAGATTTTTTTTTTTAAATGCATGAAGTAAGAAAACAGTGTAGGAAAAAAAAATGTTGCGCAGTCTGATCATGTCACATATGGAATAAGCTGCTCACTTTTTGCGTGCAGTGTAAAAAGCGGCAGATCGCCCCCAGCTCCAGTCACTACACTACTTCATACTACCTACAGGTGGTGGTTTGTGCATGGGATGGGAGGGGGCCGTGCTTTGGCTGACATCACAGCTCATCACCCTGCACGAGCTGCACTATTACAGAGAGAAAGGCCGCAACATCGTTCTGCAACATCTGCCACACACATTTGTTTTTTTGTTTTTTTAAACAGTCTGTTCTTCCTTTCAGATTTTGATGCTCCATATATGATAAACTCCAGCTGTAAAGATGCAGATGGTGAACCGAAAGATGCGGCCGTACCTGATGGTATGTTGCATTTTAAAGACGAATCCCTTCCACACATCATTGCAGAGTTCATTAATTGTGTCCATGCTCTCCTGGCTGTGTGTAGTTTGGCTGGAGGATGAAGGCATGGAGATCAAAAGGCAAATCACAGGGATGATGAGGCTTCTGAGTGATAAGAGCAGCAGGGCATATCACCGCGCCGGAGCAGAGCAGGACGGCGTAGTGAGAGAGCCTCAGGAAAGACATCTGAACTGGGCACATCAGCCTGCCCTGCTGTCTCTCGTGTCAGAGGACCACCAGAGCAGCAGCTGGAACTCTGCAGGTGACCCGGGCCCTTCGCCTTCATCCCTGTCCTCCTCTATCCTGAACGGCCCGGGCTGTGGCCAGTACAGCACCCGATCCCGAACCCTCAGGATCCTCAACAACACGAAGGATTTAATCAAAGTGAACGAAGCTAATGGTACGTCCCCAGCAAGAACTACTTCAAACTGCTTGAATCATCTGGAGTTGATCAGTGTTATGTAATAGAAGGCGACCTCAGGCAGGTCCTGACAGACGTTAACTTTGTGTTCATATGAGCGTGCATGAATGAGTGAACAGTTATTAACCAGCACCACTGGCTTTCCGGCAGATGTGGTCCCCCCTGCTGTGCCAGAGGTCCCCTGCTGTATGTGTAACTGTAAAGGCACCTTGCAGGCCATTTTGCAGGAGCTACGCACCATGAGGAGGCTGATGCAGACTCAGAAAGGTGAGTGCATTACCAGATACACACTTTGAGACCAAAAGGAAGGGAAAAAAATGCAGTGTATTGTCTGTCTTTCCCAGCATCCTTAGAGCGGCAGGAACAGGCAGCATCCTCCTGCCAACCTCGCCTTGGTCCAGGACCAGCTCCCCGCCGTAGGCCCCGAAAGAGGAGGCCAATCTATAAGGTCACCCCGCTGGCTGCATGCAGCACGAGGAGAGCTGCCCCGACCCCTCTGGAGGCATCGTCTCATAAAACTGTGCTTTCACAATCTGGAAAGCCGGAGGAATGTGAAAAACAAGAAGAGTCGTCCTCCACAAACGTTCATCCCATCTCTTCTAACGTTTCTGTGCTGCCACCTCAGAAAGACCCAGTCCCTGCCACCAACTCACAAAGTAATCTCCTGAGCCAACGAAGGGAACCTCAGGCTTTAGAGGTAAAGAGTTTTCTAGTTTAGGCACACTCAAGTGGAAATGGTTTTACTTTAAATTAAAAATATATATATATATCATTTTCTAATGAAGAAATTAAAACAAATTAAAAGCTATGTTTTCTTTTCTTGAGATTAAAAATAAGTCTAAGTAGAGAAAAGCTTTTATGAAACGGCTAAAGCTTTTGTCTTTGACGTGTTGAAATCTTACAGAACATTTAGAAACCATTAGCTTCATTTGCCCTCATTAAATATCAACTTTAATGTCAACTGCCGGCTTTGAGTCTCGAGGGAAACATGAGGCAAGATTGTAAGAATCCTGGGAGGATGTTATGTTTTCAATATCCTTCCTCATTTTACAATCTGCATCCTCCTAATCTTCATATAAAGCTAGTACTGATGACAGTGGCTTTATGCGATACTTAACGCTGTGTTATGTGATTATTTCACAGTCCGAGGTGCGTCTTGCAGAGGATTACGATGTGTTTATCTCAAAGGCCCAGCTAGACTCCATTCTGGTCAACTATACACGCTCAGGCAGCCTGCTGTTCAGAAAACTGGTGCGAATTTGTAATTTTAAGACCCATTTTGACATGTATCCTTGAGTATATTTAATCTTTCCATATATTATAAAAACGGATATCATGTTTTCTAATTTCATTAAAAGAACTGAAATCCACACGATGGAGACTTTTAACACCGGAGGTCTGTGTGAACTGGTTCATTTAGGTGTGTGCCTTCTTTGATGATACCACCCTGGCCAACTCCTTGCCCAATGGTAAAAGGAAGAGAGGACTCAATGACAACCGGAAGGGCCTGGACCAGAACATTGTGGGCGCCATTAAAGGTAGAGTGAAGAAAGATGCAACAGTTATAAATCAGTCCAGTGTATGCACAGCAAATATGGTCACAGTACATGGAAAGATAATGATTGACAGTGTTCATTTTGTGTAGTGTTTACAGAGAAATACTGCACCGAGCACAGAATAGAGAAGCTGCCTGGGCCACGAGACTGGGTTCAAATACTTCAAGATCAGATCAAACTTGCCAGGAGAAGGTTGAAAAGAGGTTTGCTGCTTAGTGCTTTTATTTTTTAATGTAACCAGCCTTCAGTGTAAATAGAGTTTGTGTATTTAACATAGCAGTTGGTTTGTACCTGTGCTTAAAAGGTCAAAATGCTCAGTGAAAATGATGCGGTGAGAAAGATATCACTATAATTTACAATTTTTACATCCTGTCAGTATGTTTGTTCAACAACATTGTTTTACTTACTTCCTCAGATGCTGCAGAAGCAGAAAGCTCCAACGGACCTTCAATAAGTATGGCATCAAAGCATACACATGCGTGCACACACACAACCCAAGACGTTTATTAAGTTGTCTGCTTTAACCGCTCTCTGTCTGCACCTCTTCTCTCACATCGCCGCTCCGACTTACGTCTTCCCATCAGCCCCCCGCTGAGCACACAATGGCTTTACCGCTCCTCATCGTCACAACACACTCACATCAGTTGGTGTGTGTGTGTGTGTGTGTGTGTCGTGAAATTTTGTGTTGCAAGGCTCGCTCATTGGCTCATAGGTCTTTGTCATGCTGTCACAGTGACATTTGACATTTTCACGCAGCTTCCCAAAATGTCAGCTAATTATCTTCACACCATGCACCGTATTCCCTCTTTCACCTCTATATTTCACCCTGGCTGTCACACTGCCATTTCCCTTTCTATTGTATACAAATCACTTACATATTTTAGGTTTTAAACACTTTTTTCACCTCCTGAAAGCATTGTTCTTTCCTTTCATGTGTTTTTTCTTTATAGGTTGTGATTATAACAAGCCTGTAGGTGGGGAGCAGACAGTGGTGAATATAAGTGGGTGATTCAGCAGCTGCCTCGATCATCGTTCAGTGGATGGGTTGGTTTTTTTTTCCCTCCAACTTTACACATGGCCACTTATTTCTTTTTTTCAGCTGTTGACTGCCATGTGCAAACTATTGTAACGGGTAAATTACAGTAACGTCAAAGGAACCAGAAGCAAATGATACTCTCTTGTTCCTTCTATACATACATACAGCACCATACACTGTATATCTGTGATCTTAAGGAGTTGGGTAAACATGAAAACAATGGGGTGATGAATTGCACAGCTGACATGTAATAAAAGAAGTAATGACTGTTTACATGATAGGCAAAAGTCTTAAAAACATTTTTTTTCTGTTTTTATTCAATTTATGTGAACGGTCACAAAGCTTAAAGGAGACATAGTACTGTAACAATATAGTATTCATATATTTTGCATAAATCCCATTTTACACAGAGGTTTCCATTGTGGATTGTGCCTTTTAAGTGACCTGTATTTCAGTGAGTTGTATGATGCATTTTCCAAATTAAACATCAGTTAAAAAGTAAAATATGTAATGCATTGCAGCAAAAAATGAGTTGATAGCATCCATCTCACTTGAAATATTGAAGATGCAGTATTTAATGAAAAATGTTTTATTTTGTTGTCATTATTAGAATCTATACGCTATGCATAACACTGCTGTTTTCAACTATGTGATTGGATTAAGTATATCCATTTATTTTCTGCTCATAGTGCACATGGAATTAGTAGTTGTCTCCTTAAATAAATACACTTTCTTGACAACTGAGCTTTGTGTTGTTTTTATTATGTTATCATGCCAGATCAGGGGTGGTCAGCAAGGTTCCCCTGCGCCTGTCCTCAAAATAGTGGTCAGGACAAATAACGTTATTGCCAAATATGATTTATTTAATAAAGAAATTCTCAAAATACACTTAGCATAAATATGTACTGTAAGTCTGTGAAGAAAAAACACAACCGTGCTCATTCAGAACTATATAAAAAAGAAATGTTTACAAAAAATAATGTATGACTCCAGTTTGAATTGCTCAGTTCAACAGTTGTTGGTGCTGTTGCCTCACAGTGAAAGTGTCAAGGGTTCAAATACTAGCTTTTGTGTGGACTTCGCATGCTCTGGGGGGGGTTCCCCTCCCACAATCCAAACACATGCATGTGACCACACATGAGTGTGAATTCAGCTGTCTGGCTCTCCAACGCCCTGCGACCCTGTAAAAATAAAACGTTACAGAATTTGGGTGGACAGACTGACCTCATATACGTTACTGACATAATATGGCATGTTTAATATGTTTTCTAAAAATGATAAGTCAGTGTTAATAACTGTTAAAAGCTTCCTCCACAATAAATGAATATATCAGTATTGCGAGTGAACTTTCTATCAAACTTTATTTCAATCAGTCAACTTTAATTAATCTGAAAGTTTGTTAAAGTAACCTTTTGTGATGTGTAGTTCCTTTAAAGTAAATCTCAATTTCAAAAAGGATAATAGCCCTATGATGAATTGATTTAACATCAGAAATACTAGTAACCTCCAGGTTAAATTACCTTCTAAAGTTAAAAAAAAAAAAATGAGTTGTAACACTCTATAAAAGAGAAATGACTGTTTCAATGACTCTTCAGAGTAATCCAGAGTTTATTAATCATTAGTAATAAACCTGACCTGCACTTCAGCCTGCATGTTGTGTCTTTGTAATTGCACTTGCCTGTGTTTCTCACTTGGTGCACTTGGAGGGAAACGTTAAATTAAAGGTATGTAGGTTGTGTTTGTATGTGCATGTTGTCTTTGTGAAAGCGATCTTGCAAGTTTCGTGTTTTGTGTATGTGCAAATGAAGGGAAACAGTAAATTGAAGGTATGCATGCTGTGTTTTTTGTACGTGCTCTTGGAGGCTCGTTGCTTGTCTGTAGGTGCTTGTGGTGAAAAAAACTGAAAATGAAAGTGATGCATGTTGTGTTTTGTTTTAGTTAGTACATTTGCCGGCTGCATTTTGTTTCTGTGGGCGCACATGGAGGGAAAGTGTAGATTAAAGGCCAGTATGTTGTGTTTCTGAAGGTGCACTTGCAGGCTGCAGGCTGTGTGTTTGTAGGTGCAGTTGGAGGGAAACAGTAAATTAAAGGTACACTCCATTGTACGGATTTTGTTGCCAGACCTTGCAGCGCATTAAAGGGGATGTCGAAGCCGCCACTGTGCGGAGAGAGGACCCTTTGAGGTTTGCTCAGTTTCCTTTTTGCATTCTAAATTTTTCATTGCTTTTTAAAAATTGAAACGTGTCTGAAGACATATGGAAATAAATTTTCTTTTAGGTTCATACAGGAACTTTGATTTTATAGCTCCCAGTCCAGAGTTAAAAGATAAATTCTGCTGCTTTGTGGTCAGGCGTTCTCCGCGGACGCCGGTTTGTGGCCGCGGTGCATTGTGGCTCGGTCCCCGCTCTTCTGTCGGGATCCTCCGCTAACGTGAAGCTGGTAAGGAGAAACTACTTAAAGGGGAAATGTTGCACGAATATAACTCCGCTTTGGTCCTAAAATCGCATCTGGGACAGTCGTAAACACGCGTATTGCTCCATATCATCACAAACTTTGCACATGTGGCCCACGCGGTGCTGTTTTATTGGTACTAACTCTGATGTTGCACACATCGCATGGCGACGGGCAGGAAAGGGTTAATTTTTTCCGCCGCCGACATTTTTGTTCGGCGCTCAGTTGCAACTTTTTAACTTTACATGTGCGACGAGCCGACTCTCCGACCGGCGGAGATGAGGCCGCGTTAGGCCGTGATGTGCGCCGTGCCCGCCCGCAGACGTGCGGCGGGCGGCCGCCTCGGAGGCTTCCGGCTCTTTGTTGCGCCGGAGCTGCTTTATGCTCCTCATGTATGGAGCGGCGTCTGCTAGCCGGAGCTAGCTCTCAGCACACAACTGCATCCCCAGCAAAACAAACCGACCTGGAAAGGTGCAGCTGTCAGTTTCGGTACATTACACTGTACGGTGTGATATGCTGCGCATGTTTACCTCCGCTCGTCACTGACAGCGAGCCGGTGTTGGAGGGTTGAATGGACTCAGGATCATTTTCTGTCCTGAACATCACCCCGGTGGACTGAAAGACCCCTGAAGGCTCACATTAGTTTAAAACACACACAACTGTCGATAAACAGGAACACCTCCAGCTTCCCTGTCAGGTGGTGAAGGCTTTACAGGGACAGATAAACTGAAAATACTGGAACTCTGACCCAGCAGCCAGTGATGTGATGTGATGCCTGAGAGTCAAGCAGTACCCGCCCACATGTTTGCAAATAAAGCTGATTTGATTTGCCAAACGCGTTCCAAAATTAAACCCCAAAAAGAAAAACAAACAAACACGTATACTGCTTGTATTCATTCATTTTCACATTTCATTGTATTTTGAAAAGATCTCATGAAAATTGGTTTTATGTTTTATGTTGAGATTATATTCATTTTCTGTAATGATAGTTAAGTTTTATGGTGATTTCTTGTGTCTTCTTCTGAGAAGGTGAAGTTAAGCCCTTACTGTTCAAACATCAAAATAATGTTATTCATAGATACATGTAGCTGTGGTTAGTTGCTTCAGATTGTGGAGTTGTGTTATAGATGTTTTATGAATTGATTCGTTGTCATGATGTACACATCAGCACATCTGTGCATAATATAAATCGCTGCAGCACATTTAATTACAGAATTTTTATGAATCCATATTTATGAATCCATTCAATTGTTTCTGTGTGTCTCATCGCATTCCTTTGCTTTGTCCCGGTCCTTCCCGTTGTTCCAGTGGTGAGGACCCAGAGTTTTTCCAGACATGTCTGTGAGGGAGTCTTTTAACCCTGAAAGCTATGAGCTGGACAAAAACTTCAGGCTCACGCGCTTCGCAGAGCTCAAAGGCACAGGCTGCAAGGTTGGTTGTGGACGTCAGAATATGCTTGGAGGTATTGTTTCAGACATGTTTAAAAAGACCTTGTGATGTTTTGTGACTGCAGGTCCCTCAAGATGTTTTACAGAAGCTTCTAGAAACCCTACAGGAGAACCACTATCAGGAGGATGAACAGTTTCTTGGGGCAGTTATGCCTCGATTAGGTAATTATGCTCTTGATATAGCACAAGTCATTGTTGTTTTCATAACATTGAGCATGACTGATTATAAAGTTCTAAAAAAGAAACTTTTTGACATACTAGTCAAATTTTGACTTTGTGGTTCCAACCACTTTTAATTTATCGCTAAAAAATAAAGTTCCCTCTCACAGCAGTGGCATAATGTTTATTTGAAAAGCTGCTAAAACTTTTAAATGCTGACTGATTGAGGGAAAAAAAGTGCCTCATTTTACAAGACTTCCTAAATGTCCCCATTGTGGGATAAATAAATCAAGTTTTGTCTTGTCCTGACTTAAAATCTATTAAAACCTTACATTCAGTTTTGCCTGGACAGAGTTATGAGACTAATTTAAACAACAAAACAAGCAGAAGATCTTTTTTTTCTGCTTCATTAATGCACACCAGCTAAAATTCCACATGTTTAATGATTTTTCATGCTTTTTTCTTTATTATAAGGCATCGGCATGGACACATGTGTGATCCCCCTCAGACATGGAGGCCTTTCGCTCGTCCAGACAACAGATTACATCTATCCCATTGTAGACGACCCCTACATGATGGTATGCCTCTGCCTCTCTTCTATTTCTTGTAGTGATACTTTACCTTATTGTTCTCAATTATGTGTACTTGTGAGCAAAGGAAGTATGGCACCGTTCAATGGCTTTAATGTGTATTTTCGTTTATTGTTGAGCCTTTTCATGAATAACGTTCAGTGTTTCTGTTTTGTAGGGAAGAATTGCTTGTGCCAACGTTTTAAGTGACCTGTACGCGATGGGAGTGACGGAGTGTGACAACATGCTAATGCTTCTGGGGGTCAGCAACAAAATGTCAGAAAAAGTAAGAGACAAACAATAATCAGCAATTGTTTTTAGGATAAAGGTTGAAATTGTATTTCTTACCGCTGCTGAGGATGTCTTGATCAAAACTCCGAAATACATAATGTTTAACACCTTACTTTGAAACTGTTGGGTCAAAAAGGACAAATCGCTATGAAGATATGGAACAATTTTACCTAAATAAACTAAAGATTAAGATGTCCAGAAAAGCTGAAAACACGTCAGAGCCTGAATCACATCACTTGAAACTTCTGCACAACTTTGATGGAATTCAACTGATGTGGTACCACGTGTTCATTTCCATTGATTGAGAGACTAATTTGAATTTCCAACTGTTTCAATATGCACTTCTGATTAGATTCTTTTGCCATATCAGTGCCAGAGGCTTTTATGTTCTTTTTAACTTGTCTTCCTGGTATAAATAATGTAAAAAAAACGAAAACAAAACAACCCTCTCCATTTAGACAGAGCAGAATGACAAGAGAAATAACCAATCTGTAAGTAAATTTGATTTATATAACACTTTTCACAGAAAAATCACAAAGTGCTCAACAATAAGACATAGTACAAATTAAAAAGAACATTATTTAAAAGCTTCTCTTGATAGAATTGTGTGGAGGTGGTTCACAATGACGTATCACCTTTGCACATCGTGTGCATATGGAGTATAAATTATCTTCATTGGCATTTCATATGTACTCATGTCAGTACTCGATATCATCAACTAGTTAAAAATTAGTACTTGAACCTGTCCTTTAATGAAGTGGTATCTGTGCATCCTTAATTTTGACATCTAATAATTTGGTCCAGATTGAAGAGTCACAGCAAAAAGAATCAGATCCAGGACAGATCCCTGAGGCACCCCACAGCACAGGCTTACTGTAGCAGACTTACTCCAGTTAGATAAACAATAAAATATCTCTCTGATAAATAGGACGTAAATCATTTTAAAACAAGGCCAGTTTTTCATCATACCGTGGTGATTACCATTTCAGTATAACAGTGAAATAATGGGATGAATTCATTTTTAATCTTGAAATAAGTATAAAATGTGTCTGACATTGCTACTTTTTTTTCCAGGAGAGAGACAAAGTCATGCCACTCATCATCCAAGGCTTTAAAGATGCATCGGAGGAGGCGGGCACGTCTGTCACGGGAGGACAGACGGTACTAAATCCCTGGGTAGTGATGGGGGGAGTGGCCACAACGGTCTGCCAACCCAACGAGTTCATCATGTAGGGCTGAGTTTCCGGATCACGTTTCTCTCGTTTCACCGCTTGTCCGTCACCTCGCTGATAGAATCCCTGACTTTTCCCAGGCCAGACAACGCAGTGCCGGGCGACGTGCTGGTGCTAACCAAACCTCTGGGAACGCAAGTGGCTGTTGCGGTACACCAGTGGTTAGATATTGTAAGTCTGTCTGTTCATTGGCAGCAATATTTAAGTGTGTAACTGCTTTTCAATGACACATTCTAATATCATCTTCTGGAAATGCTCTCTGCGACCGCTCAGCCTGAGAAGTGGAACAAGATCAAGCTGGTGGTAACACAAGAAGACGTGGAGCTGGCCTACCACGAAGCCATGATGAACATGGCCCGGCTCAACAGGACAGGTAACGCCACCATCAGTGTGTGTACAGAATACCGTCAGAACTCGGCTGCTTGCTGATTCTTTGGCCATTTGAGTCTCTGTTAATATAACACTACATCTTCAGCTGTTTTCAGAGCAGCACCCTCTGCTGCAGCAAAGAAGGATTGCACCCTTAGTGGCCGAATTCCTCAAATCGCCACCCGTGTGTAACTTTGTTTTTTTGTCTCCTTGCGCAGCTGCGGGTCTCATGCACACCTTCAACGCTCACGCAGCCACAGACATCACGGGCTTCGGCATCCTCGGCCACGCTCAGACGCTGGCGCGACAACAGCGGAGCGAAGTGTCGTTCGTCATTCACAACCTTCCGGTGCTCGCCAAGATGGCCGCCGTGTCGAAGGCCTGTGGGAATATGTTCGGGCTCATGCACGGCACCTGCCCCGAAACATCAGGTATAATGTCCTCTCAGTGGTGGTTTTGTTTCCTGTTTTTTAATATGCAGTTTGCAACGCTTAGTTTTTGAGGGACATCTTCACAATTCGATTCACACAAACTTGTCTGCTTAAATTCCAGGAGGCCTGCTGATCTGTTTGCCCCGAGAGCAAGCCGCCCGCTTCTGTGCAGAGATCAAGTCCCCGAAATACGGCGAGGGCCACCAAGCGTGGATCATCGGGATTGTAGAGAAAGGAAACCGCACTGCCCGCATCATAGACAAACCCCGAATCATCGAGGTGGCGCCGCAGGCCGCCACGCAGAACGTCAACCCGACACCCGGCGCAACTTCCTAGTGCTCCCGTGGGGCGTCACAGACCGCAAGATTTAACGCTCTGATGAGAGATTTTAGACACATAAACATCAAACCCATCCTAGAGTATTGAAATATATTCACAAAATACTACGTACACAGAAAAAGACTGGGTTGGCGCCGTCTTCATGGGGGGGAAAGAAAAAAAAAAAGCCCCAGTTGGAGGCCAAAGCAGCCTGTCGCCACCCAGTGGACTCAACCTGCAGTATCCCCATGATAACAATTGGTAAGAAATAGCGAGTTCTCAA
The DNA here is from genome assembly GCF_902148845.1 of Salarias fasciatus. Taxonomy (NCBI): domain Eukaryota; kingdom Metazoa; phylum Chordata; class Actinopteri; order Blenniiformes; family Blenniidae; genus Salarias; species Salarias fasciatus. Next base: position 16,279,053 of record NC_043751.1, read on the forward strand.
ATTCCATTTGCCTTTTGTGTCTGTTGTGTTCTGTTCAGTGTGCTTGTGCGGGCTGCTTCTGATAAGAGAGCGATAATGAAGACGATAGCCTGATCCTGTTGATAGATCTGGAGTCTCAGGACGTCGAGTCTGTCGGCTCTTCTTAAAGGAAAAAAAAAAAATTGCTCGAATCCCACAAGCGGATTGTGTAAGGTGTTTTTTGATTTTTTTTCTCTTCACTTTGTACAGATATAAAGCCTAGTTTTAGTTCATTGCTGTAACTGATGCCTTGAAAGAAACCGAGTGTGACCAGAATGGCTTGTTTTTTGTATTACTTTGAATTTTGTATTGTTCCCACCCAAACTAATGAATATTCAAATAGGAGAAGGTTTGTTCTCACTACAGTTGCTTCCATGATCTCAATCATATTGGATATTATTAGGAACACACACTGAATTTTTTTCGTCTTTAACAACTGGCATTAGTCATAGATCAAAGGTAACCAGCGTAATACATCAACCTAAAACCGTCTTTCAATTTTTGAAGATTAAATAATTGCATGAAACTTAAGTTAGTAGTCACCAATCAAGCAGTCTCCACAGCAAGCGTGTGACCAGTTGCCTTTGTTGAAGACCCGGTGCGTTAGAATTTTGATTCAGTGATGCCAGACGATGTACTCTGAGTGGTTTGACATCCTGCCTGGAATCTGTAAATGTTCACAAGCCCACCTCTTATAATAAACTTCTCTTAATATGCAGCGTTTTGTGTCTGATGTATTCAAAGCATCCATCTGTTCACCACTGACCCTGGGAATTTCTTAAATATTTCTTAATCAGTAAATCAGTATTCAAATTGTGAAAAAAAATCCTCTGATTGCCAGTTCAGTTTATTATTCTTTAATTAGAAATGATTAACAGCCATAGATTAATGAATATGTAAATATATCATCCTTTCGAACAAAGTAGAATTTTCATGTACATAATGTATATTTACAATATTTTTATGCACAAAACAAATCTTATTTTAGGAAAAATATTAGGATTTGCTTATTTACATTAATAGATTTTTTTAAACATGTCTCTGCCAAACAGCTCAAAGAGGAGGAACAACCATCTTACAAATAAAATGTCCCTTAACACCAAACACAGCAGCTCTAAGGCACAATATTAACAGAAATAAATAAAAAGAGCAATAGCTGGGTGTTTAGTCTGACTGTGGGGAATGCCAGCTTCTGAAATATGAACGACTTCACATCTTTGGTTCTCATGAACGGGACCTGATCCTGACTCCCAGCTCTAAAACCATCATAAACTCTCACGCTGTCCATCATATGTGCTTCTTTCCGTTTTCCACCGGCACAATCTTCACATGTTCTGCCGTCTTTTTGTCATTTTCCGGCTTGAAAAGTGCCTGGATATCAATCATGGCCTTTCGAATGTGCTGACCGAACCGGTACGAGTCCTGCAGGCCACAGAGAGGAGGAGTCAGTGGAGACTTTTCAAACGCAGCGTGTAGAAAGCACAGACTGATCAATAATGCGAAGCTTCACTCGAGGTTCTTACTGTATCCGGGCAGGAGAATTTGCTGGAGATGTGGAATGTGATCAGGTTTTCACCCACAATGATGTACGACACGCCATAACCGTCGTCCGCCACCTGCAGGAATACAAAACAGATTGTGATCCTGGATCAGGACAACAGATCGACACACTGCTATGAAACGATGTGACCCGACTCACAGGGCCGAATCCGCCTCCAGCTCCCACGTATTTGGGGAACTTGTTGATGTCCACTAAGTTGAGCTGCTGTTGTGGCGTCTGGCTGGTGGACAGCTTCCAGGGCTCTGAGAGCACCTGGTGTGGAGGAGACCGTGGATGTAGTGAGGGGGAACAGTCAGTTACAGAACATATGTGAACTCGATACCAGACAGTCACACCTCACCTTCTTTAGAAACGGTGAGTCGACACCGAGGTACTTGGAGACAATGTAGAGACAGAAAAGGTGGCGGTCGATACCAGAGCCGGTCATGGCCAGACGGTACATGTTCTGATGTTTTTCCGAGGCCTTCCGAAACAGCGCCAGTCTCTGCGCCGTCTGGACACACAAAACACCCAGCAAAGAGACCATTATTGTCCTCATCATCGCAGAAAAAAACACCACTGCGTTCATTATATCATCATTACTGCTGTTCACATAATCGTTCTATCGCATCCGGACATCGCAGTTCAACGTCCAGTGTCCTGACCCGCAGAGTCACGCTGCCTTAAGGTTGTGGTGACCAAGACCTGGTCTGCACAGTGCGACCTATCACAAGGTGACCCTTCATAAAGTAAAGGTTACCGTGTCTCTCAGGGTGGAAGCTTGATAGCACACACTCCCGACAACATGTGTTCAAGGTCCAATTGTTATGTAAGAGAAAAACATTTTTTCTTTAATGTTGATTTCTGTATTTTAAATGATTTGGGAAATATGAATTTACTTTGCAGAGAGCTTTCTTCAACAATATTTGAGAGCGTTAGTGGCTGACACGCTCGCCTCACTGCAACAGGAACCTGTGTTCAAGTCCGGGCCTTTCTGTGAAGAGCTTGTATGTTGTCCCATGGTGTGTGTGAGAGGACTCCAGTATCCTCCAGTGCAAATGACATACCGTACACTAGTGTCTATAAATCATCATTACGTGTGAATATGTGTTAATGTTCTCTCTTTCTGTCTTTGCCATTGACCAAAAGTCGGCTGTGATCAGGCCCGGCGCTGCTGAGCTGGTTAAAGCGTGTGAGGATGAATGAATGGACAGAAGAATGATGGTGAACGACAACCGGATATTCTGAAGTGGTGTTTGTCTGTGTTCCTGATCATATCGAGCGTTTTTGTTTACCGTTGCACCTGCGTCCTCCATGGCTCTGACGAATGCAACGGCCTCGGCGGTGCAGGAGCGCACCGTCTCCGTCCGTCCGTCCCTGAACATGCGAGTCATTGACGACTCGTACGTCAGACAGAACACGCTCTGATCCTGTGAAGCAGATGGCGCGTCACCAACGAACAGCAGGGGAACGGGAAAAACAACAATGAATAAAAACTGGAAGAAGACGAAGGGATTGCGGCCTCACTCTGAACTGAGCCAGCTGCAGCGCCAGCTGGATGAAGGCGTCGGGGCTCGTCCTGCACTTCTTGATCAATCCTTTCCCAAACTCGGTAAACAGACAGCCGTGGAAGTCAACGTCGTCGGCTATTCTCTTAGCTGATAGATACGAAGTTTCAATGATCTGTTGGCACTAAAAGAGAGGGAAGCAGTAAGACACCTAAACATATAGACACTTAAGAACAAAGCCAATAGGCACTGCCAGCATTGCTTTGGAGCTTCGCCATACCTCTTTAGGAATCTGCCACTGTAGTCGAGAGGGATGAGGCAGGCCTTTATTTACATCTCCTTTACAGTGTCCCTCCTCTGTGTAGCCAAGGTGGAAGCAGTCGGTGGCAAGAACATACTACCCAGACAAAAAAATAAATAAATAAATAAAATACAAATTTATACATCTGAAAACTCTGAATTCCCTCAGTCAGTTTCATGACATGCGTCCTACCTCCCACATGTGGCCCACAATTGGTGCATCGGCCCATGAATGTTCAGCATTTACTCCCATTTTTCCGTTTGGATATGAGATTAAGGTGAACGATTTGTCAAACCACCTGTGAGGGAAAGATAAGGAGAAAGAAAGAATGTTTTTCAGGGAGTCGAACACAAAGCCGGGTTACTCTGGATCTTCTCAGCCCACCTGTCGTAACATTTTCCATGCAGCAGGGACTTGGCATAGCCGTCCAGTGAATTGGTCTTTGCGGGGTCAAAACCCTGTGGCTCATCATCCAGAGCCAGAAAAAAAGCGGCAGACTCAATAGCATCCAGGGACACTTTGTTCACCCCCTGGCTGAAGTATTTAATACGTGTCCGAGCCCATGGAACTCTGAAAGTTGGAGGAAAACAACACATCTCAGTACAGGCAGGGAGGGGCTGAGTTTAGGAGCTGTGGATAAAGCTTTCATAAAGATCACTTCTTCTTCATCTTCCTTGACTCGACACCTCTCATTCTTACCTCACCCCTGCCTGAAAGTTTTCCAGAGTACTTGTATATAGATACCTGCTCCCTGCCGTCAGGGCAGCCAGCTTCAGTTCCCCTTGCTGGGGTTCGGATGTGTCATTTAGGATCCTTTGAAACTGCATTTCGAGTTCGCTGGGTAAGAGGTGGCGTCCTCCTGTGTACAGCCACACCTGGAAGAAGCGGCCCTTATGGTAGACGACCAGGTGCTTCCTGTCAGTCAGGTGCTGCACGATATCTGAATGGATGATTCAAACAGACAGATAAAGCAGAATCAGTTCACATTCAGTCAGTTCAAGGCCACATGACTGAACCTGTAGCAGCACCTCTTTTTCTCTGTTTATGTGTGAGTTGTCACTGACCTGTTTCAATGCCAGGGATGCGGGTGGTGTTAAACATCCTTTCCATCTGAGTAGAACACATGGGGACGGTTCCTAAAGCCCTCAGCTGGGAAGAAGCAACATCAAGTCAAGTCATCGCAAAGCAAACCTTCATGGAAAACAAAATCAAACGTCAAATAAAAGAAAATGTTGCAGTGAAGACTACCGGTGCATGCTCCCCACGTTCCAGCTTGCGTCTGTACTGCAGCATGGCGTGGACCACATTTCCCGCCCGTGCAGCCTGACGGTGTGTAGGGGTCACGTACAGGAGATCCTTCAAATGAACAACCCAAATCAGTCACACAAATCTAAAAAACAAACTTTGTGAAAAAGAATAAATCACAAAAACCAACATTCACTCTAAACTCTTTTCATTTTTTTTACATTTGGTGATATCAAATACTTCCTATATAGTTATAGTTAATATTAGTAATTCATCTCAACTCCACTGATAACACATCAGTATAAGCAATGTTTCTCACCATGATGTAGAAGTTGCTGTTCACCATGATAGGAGCCCGGCCCCGCAGGTAGATGTACTCCTCCCACCAGTCACTAACCTGCAAAGAAAGACTTGTTCATGGCAGATTCACGTGCATTTCTATTGTGCATCAAATGCAAACACTACTCACATAATTTGTTGCCCACCAGGATTTCAGGACCAGGTATCTCTGCAGCTGAGCTGCTTTGGAATCTTTGAATTCATTGGCCAAGATCTCCATGTGGTTGTACTGCTTAGTGTCCAGCAGGGGGCGCACTGACTCCAGATACTGTAGGGAAACAATGTGGGCTGCAGTCAGAACAAGTGAACAAACTGTATTTATCTTAGCAACCGAAATTCTAAATAAATAGCTGAGGACAGATCTGCAGCTGAGAGGACAGGCCAGATTTTTTTTATTATTATTATTTTTTGGCATGCTGCTTTAAAAGGGTGAAGGAAGACAGATAAAGCTGTACTGGAAATATTTCCAAAACTGCAGCACATCTATTGTGCAAAATTGACTATATTGATTGAATTATACAATGTCTTATTCCTATAAATGCCACAAATCCATAATAGAGAGGAAATTAAGCTGTCAATGGTGTGTTTCCATGTCACTTTTTTTTTCTCAGTTGTGTGTTTCTGTGTGTGTCAGGTCGACACAAACCCTTTGGATTGTGTCATCCACACTGGGGACAGGCAGCCTGGGCAGGGAAGCCTGGAAGCTGTAAAGCAGCGGTCTGCGTCCAGAGAACATCTTCACCAGGCTCTAAAGAGGGGAGAGGGAACACAATGAATTATGCATTGAAAAATACAGCTGACTGACATACAAACTGTAAACAGAAATGCTGAGATTAAATATTCAAACAAATAAAATGACTGAAAGTCGAACACACACCAGCCACATTTTGGTAGATGTGGTCATTTTCCCATGAGACTCAAAGATCCATCCGTGGTAGGACAGCAGAGCTTTGAGTGTGTATCTCAGGAGGTAGATGAGGAAGAGCCACAGCCCGGTGGCGAACAGGATGGCGCTCAGCACGGCTCGGGTCTGCACCGACACACACTCTCTGCTCAGGAAAAGGCACAGCGTTGTTTTTGTCATTCACAGGTTAAACATGAAGCCAGAGCAGTCCAGAATGATTACTGACCTGTACGGCAGGTTTTCTTTGATGGCGTCCATCATTCCTAAAGATGGATCTACGTGTGTGTACAAAGAGCTCATCATGGCGATCACAACAATCAACCAACTGAATGGGCTGGCAGGATACACTCCAGCTAAGACGCCGTTCTGTGAATGAAAGATTTCAAGATTCAACAGAATCCCTCTTCATGATTTCTCTCCTGCTCATACAGAAAATGACGCCTTTCAGAAACATGTCCATAAAAGTGGCCATCATTTGATAGTCTCCACATGCCGGACTGCACCTTGAACTGGATGGCTTTCTTCTTCCATGCCGTCACTCCTGACAGGTAGATGTTCTTGATGACATCCTGACTCAGTTTGAGGTCAACGCCATCTGGGCGCACGGTGAACTGGAAGCCCACCGCCTGATGGGCCTCGGCCATCTCTGGCTGTCACTGAGGTAAAGAACAAAGAGGGAGGATGGAGAATGTCAGTGATGATAATATTAATTATAAATCTACATGTGTCATAAAGTAGGCTTGAAAATCTTGGAGATATTTCATCTGGAATGCCTTTTCTGTTTCGATGAGAAGTGAAGTTCTTTGTGCAACTCTTGCTTTTATTTGCTCTTAATTTGATAAAGTCTCTCCAGGCACTGATACAGAACTTACTGACGTCTGTTTGAAAAAAATGAAAGATACTGTAAAATATGAAGTCCTCAGATATTTTGTTCTGTGTGATGGCTTAATAATACCCTCAAATAAAAATATTTGGACTTCCCACGTATCTCCTGAGGTGACACGTCTAGAATTTCTTTTTCCATGTCATATGACTGAACAGTCACTAACTGGGACAAAGTTCAATGGCCAGATATAGTGGTGCACCGGCTGAGCATGTGCACGGACCTCCAGCGGCTGTGAAAATATAAACACAGAGTACAGCATGCAAAGCAATGCCAAACTCTGCTGTTACATAGTCCTGAGAGCATATTTTAGTCATGCATAAGTCAACAATCATTGTTTCTGTACAATATGTACCAAATTTAAAAGATATTTAAAATATATTCAGCAATTTTCCATTTCTTTAAACTTTTTCTGTGTAGTCCATATGTGGTTAAACGCAACTGAAGCCATCAACACCGGAGCATTGTTTTGATCATTGAAGCTTTAAACACAAAGAAAACCTGCTTAGATATTAATAATGCATAAAGAGCAGCTGGATACTTTACCTCTGTCAGACCAGAATGAAGGAGAAAATCCACCACAGCAAAGGAAAACTGCAGCTTTGTCCTGTGTGAGCGAGGCAGTCAGGCTCCTCGGCTCCCAGGATTCAGCTCTCTGTGCCCTTGAAGTTTCCTTCCTCAGGTAGAGATCAGAGCAGGCCTCAGCGGTGCTCAGCAGCTCTCCCACTTCCTCAATGCCCCCTCTCAGCCTCTCACCCACTGCCCTTCCTCTTTCCCCCTGTGACGCGCTCCTCCTTGTAACTGGACACCAAACACACACAGAGGCTCACCTCGTGTGCTGTGAGGTCTCTGCTGAGTAACTTCATCTGCTGGCAGCCCGGTGCCGTTTCACCTGCCGGGATCACTGATGTGTAATAGGCTCAGTGTAAGGAACACGGTTTAAATATGTTTCTCTGTTATGAAAAGACACATGTCTTTGATGTTATTATTCTTTATTGTCATCAGTTGGCCTGTCCAGGATTTGTCCTGCCATCTGGTTCTTTCACCAGCTCTTTGGGTATTTTGGAAAGAAGCCAGTGTAAAACCAGATAATCTGCAAATTCTTCAGAGAAATCATCCGTCAGCAGGCAGGTTTCTCTATCACGAAAACACCCGTATTCCACTTTTCTTCTTCTGCTTATGAAAAATTAAGAATTTTCTTTGAAAACACATCTTTGTTGAAATGTTTCCTAAATTTGCAAATTTAATCTTTCCCATTACATTAGTTGTAGTGTTGGAAAGGATGGGACGCCACAGTGTGTCATCATTTGAATTTCTCTTTACTTAATCATTTTTTGTCTTGAAAGTATCACAAATAACATTAAAAATTGATCACAAAAACCTGCTTTATTTTTGTGAGTTTATTTATTGAATACTTTGTCCTCATAAAATAAGCATAATCTGTCCTGAGACAATAACTCTGAAACACGGGACTGTGATTTAAAGCACAAAAGATAAAAACTATCAAAAAATAATCCTCTTTAGGGCAATTATTGCATTTAGTTTGAGAAAAGCTTCAAAGCACCAACAAATTTGGTTGAAAAAAAATCAAACAAAAAATAATTAATACATAAACAGTCAGAAGTGTAAATAAAATGCAGATTCATAGCATGTGGAGACAGGAAGGGGAGGAAGAGATCTCAGGGAGAAACTCTGGAGATCCATCTTTGTAACACTGTTATGCTCAACACTTGGCATCAAGACATGGTTTTCCACAACTGTCCCCTGTCCAGCAAACGCCACTTTCTCAGTTCTGTGCACCTGCAAACAAACAAACAGAAAATCAGTTATGAATCTAGAGGACATGTTTGGGATTCAAATACACATAATTCAAGTTGTATAATCTCCCAGTCCTTAATGAACACACATTTTCAGAACTACACATAAACAGATGCTATCCTGCTATGCTCAGTTGTAAACACACATTAATGTTACCCTGAATATAAAGGGACATGTGCAGCAGGTGTTCATGAGTTTAGTTCGACCACAGAGACTCACCTCTCCCCACTTTTGTGACTGAACACAGTAAGAAGTCACTACATTCTCGGAGTTGTTCCCACCGATCACCAGCAGCCTGTCAGTGCTCCCCAAGAAGTAAAGAGTAGGAAGGTCCACATCTGCTCTTGTGAGGGTGGGGAGCAGTTCGGACCAAGAATCTGTAAGACAGAGGTGAACACTTTGTGCTGAGTAGAAAAGAGGGTTGTCCAGAGGTAAGTTTCTTTTCTGCACCTTGCTGTGTGTCATATTGCAGCAACAGTTTCTCTCCAGTCCTCTGGATGCTCCCCAGCACGTAAACACAGCGTCCAAGGCTGGTGGCGAGGGGCACGTCATGGGACAAGGACATGGTGAACTGGAAGTCAATGAGCGGCAGCGACGAAACAAACCTGAAACGAAATTCATTCAGACAAATGAAGGAAGCCGAAAAGGATCAAGTAAAACACACACCTGGTTAAACAACAAGGACACACACCTCCACGAGTCTTCCCATGGATCATAGCGCTCTACGGCGGTATAAAGAGCCGTGCTGGAGTCGGGAGTGACCAGAGAGTCCAGGTACCAGCCCCCCACAGCATAGATACAGCCCTCACAGGCCACGGCGCTGAAGTGCCGTCTGTGCTGTGGAAGCAACAGATGGCGGTGACGTTCACTGGAGTTACATAAATGAATGAAGAAGACAAGAGCAAATTCAACACAGAAAAGAAGGCCTCAGAACAACATTTTAAGTCCTGTATTACCTTTATCAGAGGAGATGTGGCGGTCCACGTGTCAGTGAGGGGGTTGTACCGGAAGGAGGCCATCCTGAACTCCCAGCCTCTCTTCTCTCGCTGCCTGTAGCCTCCTATGATGTACAGGTAGTTATAAAGCACCACTGTAGTGAAACACCATTTATCGGCCCTGAAGGGGAACTCTGCGATCGGGCGCCAGTCTCCACCCTCCTCTGATCCTGCCAGTGTGAGTACGTGTCGGGCTCTTTCTGTTTCCGGGTCTTTCCAAGTGGTCAAGTTCTCTTTCCTCAGACTGCAGACGCGTCGTTCCCCTTGCGTCCTCAAGTAAACAACGTCCTCTTTATCCTCGTCGTTCAGACATCTGAGACAGATCAGCCTCAGCGGCACAGCACAAACAGACTTCAGGGATCAAAACACTGCATACCTGATGACATGTGGCAACTCCAGCAGGTTTCTACTCAGGTAAGTCAGGACAGTCGCCTTCATCTCGGCACAGCAGATTTCCTGAGCCAGACTCAGGTATGACAGGCAGTTGGACGCCCTGAGCTTTTCTGCCAGGACAGACAGGCACTTCAGGAGGAAGTCTTCAGCCAGGAGATAGCTGCTGACCTCCAGTCAGAGGGAGCAACAGAGCAAAGCAACGTGTGAGATGCTCTTTACAGACAGAAGAATAGCCACCGACTGTTCATTTCCCTGCATACCTGGATGTGTTCTCCTAACTGCTCCACAGGGATTTTAAAATGATCATGGAAGGAGAACTGAAGGAGATTGTAAAAGATCGAAGACGACACGTGATCCAGGTGAATCAAGCTCTCTGAGGTCTCTCTCATTCTGGACTGGGACAAGGCCCGGAAGTACTCGCTGCTCTGGGAAAGCCTTTGAAGGTCCACCTAATAAATCAATCATTCAGCCAAGCTGTTCCATCTGATTGGTCTGTTGCTGTTTGACATGCATTGCTGAGCGAACGCCATCTTTACTCACATGAAAGGTGTGTGTGCTGGTTTGGACAGTCACCTTGGTTTCGTCTCCATCTCCCGGGCAGAATGTGCGGAGCGCCTCATTGGTTTTCCACTCGTCTGAGTCCGCCTCACGTGAGTCAGTCTCTGTGATACCTGAGATTACTATCCAACGGTCGGCTTCTGGAAAAACACCTAAAAGTATTCTGAGGCCATATTTCAACCATAAGATTAACCAGTCCAAGAGTATAAGAAAGCACTGTGTTAGAGGCTTCATCTTACTGGCGGAGCCTAAAACAGGCAGTGGTGTCCTCTGTAAAGGTTGTATGTTAGTTTCAAGGTTCAATCACTGAGTCCACCATAAAAGAAGAGCCGGTCCCTCCAAAGAATTCGAAGAACCTCTGCATAACGGAAACATAGGCTGGTCAATGTTATTCATGCCCTGCTGGCTGCAGTCCCTTCCCCTGCCCTCACTCTGTCACAGGCTTTTAAAAACAACAAACACCGAAACAGCAGTGGAAGATCTACGACTACATTCCAGTAGTGGTGAAAAAAAAAAGAGCTTGGAAAGTCTTCAGCTTTAAAATATCCAGTTTGTTTTGCACCAGATTCACTGGACTGGAGACCGTCCCTCGTTGTTTTTCGCCGTGTCGTTCCTTCTGGTCTATTCTTGGCTCATAGAGGCGGGACCACCGTCAGACCTCTGCAATCCAACACTGTCCTGCACCTCATCACAAACCCCTCAGCTCTCTCTGCACTTACAACTTCCTGCTCATCAAAACTTGCTAACAAAGGTTGGAAGATTATGCAAAATGCACTTTATTGCAAAAAGTATCAGCTGATCGCATTTCTTTTACAAATAAAAGAAGAAGACAACATACAATAAACAAGTCATGTTTATTACCTTTTACATGATCTTTTTCTAGTGCAAATAGGACCAACACAATACAGACATGCTCCAACATAATCGACAGACGCTGCCAACAGTTTGATATTTAATGAATGGTTGATTCTTACTTGTACTGATGCGGCAATGTGTAAACCAAACATGAGGAAACCGTAAATAATATTAGTACCTTCACTATTATCATGGAGGCATTTTAAATAAAGACAAATCATCACGCAAGAGTTTAAGCACAGCTTCCAGAAAATAACAATTAGAAAAAAAACAAAAAAAACAACACTTCCAATTCACTTCCAATTTCAAACAATACAGCTAAAAACACATGAATCCAAGGGAGATTTACATTAATCTTTCTATTGTTAATGAATTCATGAACTTGTGTCAGATTAAATTTTAAAGAGACGACATTTGACCTGATGAAAGTTCAGATTTTTGTATATTCGGTTATTCAAAGTTACTGTTATTGGTGAAGAGAAAAACAAAACTTACAATTAAATAAAAGGTTTGATCAGACAGACTCACACTGTGACAGGAGGGAGATAAAGTACATTGTTAATAGCAACAAAAAACAATAGAACAAAAAACTTTGAAAGTATTGTGCTCATTAAACTTTCTACACTGCTAGTGTATTAAACAACCTTCTACTATTTTCACACAAATAAAACTTCATGTGATGGACGGGGTGGCGTTAACTCAGAAATTAAAAACTTCCTTTCCTCACAGGATACGTTAGAGTCAGCCCTTCTGGAACCTATGCAGGAAAAACTTCACAAAGGAAATGTGAGGTAGAGTAACCTAAAACACTTAAAGCAACAAGCTATAGAAAAACCTTCTTTAAAAAAGTCGTTAGTATTAGTTCAGTGTCTGGAAACTACACATACAGTGACAGATGTACAGTGTGTATCAACAAGACATCAGAAATGAAACCAGCAAACTAAAGACTCAAGCAGAACAAAGTAAAAATGTGGTCCAAAGAAATGAAGTGCATCTAAGAATGGCTCGATTGACTGAAAATAACATTCGCCCTGCACCTACAGCTCGACTTTACACCGAGGACGTTGGAGCGTCAGAAAACAATCTGATTGCTTAAAGGCTTCATCTTTGAATGCATTTTTGCTTTTACTTACTCAAACCATAGCTTGTCATGAACTGACCTGCATAATTTCAGTAGGAAATAGCTGGAAAAATCCCTGGTAGAAACCGAAGATAAGCTTGAATATCAATAAAAACGAATACATTCTGATTACAGTTGTGGAATTCAGGCGAAGAGCTTCTTCTGTTTGAAGTAGGCATCGAAGCGAGACTGAGAGTAGTCCTGAAAAAAACAGAGGGAACTTAACATACGCTCTATCACAACTTCAATGATGACTTCTTCACTAGATTGCTTTAAATTGCATTAATACATTGTGAATGAAAATAAAAAAACTAAACCTCTACTTACCATGTATCCAAACTCAATTTTGGATAGTTTAGCTTGAATGATGGACCACAGGCCCCAGAGGAAGTGGGACGCTAATGCATATCTACAAAATCAAACAAAGGAGTTCAGTATATTTGCTTCGTGCTGACGGAAAGTCACCACTGTGGGGGATTGTCTTACCTGTTTGCTTCAATGATCATGTCCTCTTCCATCTGTCTCTGGTCCACGTTAGAGTCTTTTCTGTGTTCTGCCAAGTAGCTTCTGACAAAAAGAAGCTGAAATGAAAAGAACATTATTTTCTGCTGTGGCTGATCCGTTTGGTTTATTCTGTGGTTTCGAACTCAAATCAGCCGATGGCCACTGCTGGGACCCTCTCATCAGAGGTCTGCTTCAGCGTTTGAGGAGTTTTTTTTTTATTTTTTAAATCTACTTTTTAAAAATTTTAAGCTTAATTATTCAATCTTTAAATGACTTCCAAGGCTGTACTGTCTAGGTTTCACCATTAGATGGCACTGTCTACTCCACACTCAGCCATGGCTTTTAATTTCACATTTTGACTTGTATGTTTAATTGTCCTGTGAGATGGAAACAGAGTGAGGTTTAGCTCTAGTTTAAAGTGGCAACAAAGTATGCTGGTTGAATTTAGAAAATGTTTATTTTATGTAAATATCAATATCATGGTGCAAAGTTATTATTACTGTGAATGTGTTCAAGGACATTAACATCATAAACTTTATCGGTGAAAGCTCACTGCAATATGGGGCCTTATCAGATTAAAGCAGACATGTGGAAACATTCTGTAGGCATTGATTGATGATCTAAAGTCCAGAAGAGCATCTTCACTCTGCTGCGATGTGATCTGAACTGCGGCTCAGCGGCGTCACTGTTTGCACTCTGGGAAGTCTGGTCTTTTCCCACAGTCCCCCACCTCACAACACTCTGAATTTCCCGTAGGTGTGTAGTGTGAGTGTGTGTTTGCCCTGAGACAGAGCTGCAGTGTGTCATAGTGGCCGGGCCCACAGTGCAGACCCCCCCACACCGCTGAGTTAGATAACATGTTCTAGAAGGTGAAGAGATAATGTGAACTGACCTGCTGCTCTCTGGTTGGATAGTTCTCTGGTGAAGCTTTGAAGAAAGGCCACTCGTTGTAGGTGTAGTCATACATCCACTCGCAGAAGTGGTTCCCAAGGTCAAAGCCCCTATACAAGGAAGACGTATCATCATTTAGCATCAAGCAAAAACTTAAGAAAACAACTCTAAACCAATCATGTTATACTGCAGCAATGATCAAGAAATGATTTTTACCTGTAGTTATAACTGCTGTATTCAAAGTCGATCAGCATGAGTCTTTCTGTTGGACTGTGGTCCCTTTTGTCCAAGATGAGAATATTACCTAGAGAAGCCCACCAACATGTGACAAAGTGTTTACAGAGCAGTTCATTAGGTTTGCACGGCGTTGGAGCAAACTGGAGCCGATCAATCAATCTATGAGTCACAGACAGGCTTACGGCCAACTTAGAGTCACCACATATGTTTGTGGACTCTAGGAGGAAACTGGAGAACCCACTGCAAAGCCATAGGAAGAACATGCAAACACTCCACAGAAAAGCCCCCAAAAGCATGAATCACACGGTCAATGTTCTTGCTGGGATCTTCACTGAGATGACAGAAACTGGACTTAAACCACTCAACAACCACTTGTGGTTTGAGACTTAAAATGACACAGCCGTCTTCTACTTTCGTGGCTCATTTTCACTTTGAGCTGCATCTATTAATATGTACAGTCGCGCCTGCGGCGGACTTACATAATGTACAGCTCTTCTAAGAAATGTGGCAACATAGCGAGAGAGGGTGGATCAATCAGGGCAAAGGAGAGGGGTGAGCACAGGGAGGGGGAGACTCTCATACGATGGCGAAAATACTAACCTTCTTGGACATCATTGTGGCAAAACACCACTGGTGATGGAGTCGCCGCCAGCAATGCACTGTGGAACAGATATAATATGTATCACTTTATTCCTGATCATTCTTAATTCACTGTTTTAAAAGAAGAAAGCAGCAGATCAAACAACCAAGAGGAAGTTTGTAAACTGGAAAGTTAATTCTATTAATCAAGTGAGAATACTGTAAAAGATGAACTCCAGTGTGACCTTATCGCCCCACGGCTGTGATAATGGGAATCTGGTACATACTGTAAGTCCTTGATAACATGCTCATAATCAGACTGATTCTCAGTTAGTTCTAAGGTCACACTGCTGGGAGGACTGACTAGTGGAGCTGTGGAGGCACTGGAGCAAAGGTCAGCCAGTCTACATGCAACAAAATCCCACCCATTGCTGTCCTCAGTAACAAATTCATGTGTGCAACAGATTTTCAGTGATGACTCTGATTTGTTTGCTGAACAACGTTACTTTAAATACAATCTGACACATTTTTGGATAATAATTCTATTTGTATGATTCCTGGGACATCCTGCTCAAGTTCAGATATAAATAACTAATACTAAAATTAAGGGGTCACATTTTTTTCTTGAATTCAATAAGAAATAATTGTCTTCACACCACAAAAGAAATCAACCTATAAGGTTTAATCCACGTGTTGGCAAGGCTGTGCTGCGTTCGCAGCAGCAGTTTAAAGAATATGCACCCGCTGCTTAATAGCCCTACCTTCTTCCTCTGATTATCTCAATTGATTAAGCAGTTTTAATGTTTTTGGCACGCAAGCTATCACCTGGACTAAAGTCTAAAAGAGAACGGCAGGTGTTGATGCGAGATGGCTCTGACATAACATCCAGCTGGCGCTGGGCTCAAGCAACAAAGGACGATCATTATTCTGATATCTGTCTTCAAACACTGAAGCAGTAAAACTTTGGTTTACACACTCACAGATAACAATTACAGGGGAATATTTATCTTTTATTCCTTACATATATGACAATGAATAGAGGATCCATAAATACTTGAGACAGGGAAACATTTGTCCCGTCTGTGTGTCAACTCACCGAAGGCTCTCGAGCTCAGCAGGCAGGTCCAACTTCATCAACTTATTGTACTTCTTCACGTGGGCGTCACGTGTAAATTTAATTTTCATCACTTGATCCATATATCTATGAAAGAAACAACTTAAATCAAATATGTTCACTGAGAGGAAGACAGCATAATTTCAGCAGAGAGAACACAGAGGACAGTGCGATAAGCTCTTACTTATCAATGGTCCCAAACAGCCACTTTGGCTTTTTGTTGAAAGGCATAACCATTTCATGGAAACGTGCCATCTTGGTGGCAATCTCAGCAGAGATGCCTGGCTCTGAAAGCTGATCTGTGCGCATGCGGGTATTCTGGGATGAAACAGACATTTAGAAAATACTACATCAAAAACTATTTTACATTAACAAACGGTAGAATACAGTTATTATAATTTTAACAGCACTCGGGTTGCAAATAAAACAATTCACAATGTGACAGGTGGATGACAGTCTGTCTCTTCAGTCACAACATTTTCTTAATAAACAGATGAAAGCAAGTTAGCTTTTTGCTTGTAGTCTCTTATATACAAATTCACCTCTCATAACAGTCAGAATTAGTTACTTTGTCATAACTAAACCCAAGCATTGAATCCAGTATGATAAAAAGAAAGAAAAAGCACCTCATAGAGGTATACCAGCATTTTTAGAAAGTCACAGAAAAAGAGTGAATCTAATGTAAAAATACTTTGATGATGCTTTCTTATTAATTAAAGGACATAATATTAAAACAAAAGATATGTCTTTTATATCAGAAGGGATTCAAGACTCAGTCATGATTTTGTGATTGTCTGTGGCTCAGTTGGTAGGAGTTCTTCCAATCCCAACAACAAATGTCTTTTATGTATTTTAAAGCAAATGTCTGATTATTACACCCCGAGTCAATGAAGCACATACATCTTATTTTCATACTTAAAATCAAAGACACCAATGAAAATGGCTGAGCAAAGCAGAAAGGAAGCATTATGTGTACAACTGTGTGAGCGTATTGGTGTATACCATACCGGCAGGTACTGTTCCAAGCGCCCCTCAGGAAAAATGCCATATAGTTTTGGCCCTAATGTTCGCTCCGCCAGAATGGCAAACATGACGCTCTCCAACACCAGTGAGTCCACTCCCTAGGAGACACACAAAGACAAAGTTTATAGGTACTGCAGTGGATGTTAAAAACGGCAGATCACTGGGACTACTCTTCCAGAGATCAGTGCCATCTACACTGTCGGAGGAGAGTGCTTCACTTCATGCGTAATCAACACCATCCGGCGCGTCACTTGTTCCACCTGCTGCCTTCAGGTAGAACTCACAAGTCTATGCGAGTCCGAACAGTGCTGCACACTACCCTCAGGCAGTGAGGCTGCTGAACTGTTGCCCCCCTCTTCTCTCTGCCCCATCCAGAGACACTCACCATACCCTACTGTTACAACAACAGTGAACTGGACTTTGCATTGTTATGTAAATCAAAATATCACTCAAATAACTGTCTGGATGTCCCACCGTGTGTCGACATGCCGTCCGTATGCTGCAGTTCCATTGTCACTGTTTTTAATATTTGCACCGGCACTGAATTAATTATAGTATAATATACACTGTGCTAATTTTACACAGAGGGATCATGAGAGGTGGAGAAGGGTTTTGCACCTTTTGAACGCTCTGACAAAAATTCTATTGTTAAATTTACTATGACAATTAAAGAAAGATTATGATTTTAATAGGTTTCATTCACACCTGTATATAAACAATGTGTCTGCTCAAACTACAATAGTAATGCATCACTCTCACCTAATGAGTCAATAGCCACACAGTCTTGCAAAAATAAAACTTCATGTAAACTAATTTGTGGAATACTAACCTGTAAGATGGCTCCGTAGACTCTTAAAAGCACCTGACGGGGTTCCTCTCCCACACTGTGCACATAATCAGGCAAACTGCACAGGTACAGCAGGTTACTCAGTCCGCCACTGCAAAGGAACACAACACACTAGTGTTAGCACATGTCACGTATTATTGGACCCTGACAGAATGAAACGAAGAACATAAACATCTATACTTTGAATGTCTTTTCGTTTATCCTCATGAAATCCTCAAGGTTTAATTAGTGTTTGTAATATTAAAAATAGCTTCTGACTGACAGAGAGTAAATGCCATACAGAAATATGAAATCTAACATGCTTTGGAATAACAGAAATATGAGGAAGGAAACTGACTACATACAGCAGACAGTTTGATGTGAGAATGCAATGTGCCACTGAAACTAATATAAAGCTGATAATTACACGAATATTAGTACCAAAATACCGTTTAAAAACCAGTGCAAGTGAGAAAACAAACATGATTACACACAAAGGAACTGGTAAAATAAAAAAAACAACACAATTTCTATAAAAGTATCATAAGAAAATATTTCAAGAACTCCTCAGAGCTCCTCCTCTAAGTAGCTTGAATAGAAGTCCGATTTGGGACTATATACTCAGTTATAATTACAAGTAGATTATTAATTTATAATTACAAGCAGATTATTGTTTTATTCTTAAACACTTCCCAGTGAGTAGATCTGATTAAAAAGATGCTACACGGTTATTTTAGTGCAGCGTGTGTTGAGCTTATGGGGATACAACAACAATTACCTGACAATGCTGATTTGAAAGTCACGCTCTTGGAGGGTCTTCCACGAACCGGACAAGAAGTCTCGACACCAAGCGTAGGCCCTGGACCTGGTGTCCCGGTCCACCTCCTCGCTTCTCCCATCCCGGAACGCCTCAGCCTCCGAGTCGTCATCACAGTTGGCCCCGAACAGAGGACTCGGGGTCCGTAACTTCCTCTCCCCGAGGACCACCGCGCTTTCCACCCGTTTCTTCTCCGCCGGCGGTCCCGTGTGTTCTGTGACGATGGTGGGAATGTTGCTGCTGAAAAGTACCGGCCCGGATGGAAGTTCCGGTCCATCCAGGTCCAGCTCGCCGTTGTCGCCGCCGCCGCCGCCGCTGCTGCTGCAGTTGGTTACATTTCGGCCGGACTGCATCGTGAGTTTCCGGCTGAGGAGTGAAGGAGCACCGCTGTGAAATGTCGGTTGGAGTCGGAGGGAGGGGCTCGCTGACACACGCAGTCCTCCGGTAAAGCCGCTTAACCGGAAAAGCCAAACATAGCGGGATGGTCGGAAACGCATGGAGAAGCGGCTGACGGTGACTAATATAAAATATTCAGATTGCTGTAGGGCTCGTGGCTGGCTCACGGACCTTTCTTCACCCAATCATATTCCAGGAAGACGCTCACCGGCCGATCTGATTGGCTGTTACTGGATCATAAACATTTACGTCATCATCCTGTTCGCTGGTGGTTTCTGGGAAGTGAAGTGTTCAGGGCCACGTAGGCGTCGACATGCCGGTATCGATCTGGAGTCAGTCAATACTTTTTGGAGTAGAACCTTGGAATTCAAGTCACGAGAGACAAGAGGAGGACTTCATCTTAGGATTCCATTCCCTGCGAAGTCCATTGTTTTTCCAACGATGTAGGTGAAAGCATTTGGCCCTTTTGCATTTTCATCTCATTTTTTTAATCATATTTACACATATAGTTAAGAAAAAATTGCTATGTTTCTGGTATTTCAGTAATAATTAGAGGGGAAAAAAGGGCCACTAATTTTAAACCACATTAAAATTGAAACAACTTAAAAAATGTGAAACAGCTAAAATTGCTTTCAGAATTGATAAATATGGGACATGAAGGAAAATTGTCCCTCGAGCCAATAGATGGTGGTATTCACATAAGGTTTGCCTTGATATCAAGAGTGGGAGCTTTGTCTCAGTTAATGGTCAAAACTCAGAAAAAAAGAAAAAGAAAAAAACTAGGTAGTCAGACAAAAAATTTGAGCTACCATGCAGGCATATTCAGTAGCATAAAATGACATTCACTTGCAAAATGCGACTGGCAA
Organism: Salarias fasciatus; assembly: GCF_902148845.1. NCBI lineage: Eukaryota > Metazoa > Chordata > Actinopteri > Blenniiformes > Blenniidae > Salarias > Salarias fasciatus. The sequence continues at coordinate 16,298,783 of NC_043751.1, forward strand.
CTGCCCATTTCGATTGCTGCTCGGGACACATCATCTGGAGTATACACTTGAATCATCGGGTGTTTTGGCCTTTCAGTGTGAGACACCCTCAACAAAGGTGGCCAACAGCAGTCTGAACTTGTGTCCAGTTTCAAATCATGAGAACTGCATAATTTTTAAATGCCACAGCAACCCACGGGACTAAGCATGGCAGGGGGGGCGTTCTCTTCCTGAGTCATGCCAGTCAACTCAAGGGTGAACAAAATGTATCAAAATTTCTAATACAATATTTCATTACATTAGGCTAAAGGCTAAACACGAACAGAGTCAAAACAATTAAAATGTCTAAAACGAATCAAAAATCACTCCCAAGTCTGTACACATACCTACGTTTCTAAATTGTAGTTATGAAACCTCATAAATGGAGCTCACTATAATTGTTTACAAATAGAAAATACAGTTTTCCATATAAAACATTCATAGCTGTGTAACCAGGATTGACCATGGTTTTGGACATCAGACAAATTTTATTTGGTGCAAAGCAAGAAAAATGGTCAGCTCAGACTCCTGCATATGGTGTTATGCAACATTTACTGAATACGCACAAAAGCAGAAAACAGGACAGGTCTCAAAACAAACATAGATGGATGGATATTTTCCCCTTTTTTATAAATGAAAAAATAACTAAGCAACACAAACAAAAACAATGCCTCTCCAATGCCAAGAATACAGTGAACTTTCTCAGTGACTGCTGCCTTTTAACTTTCACCAAATGTAATAAGAGACTCACCCTCCTTCACATTAAAGCTGCCATCCCCGTACATCTTACTCAAAACCACAGTGGTTGCACAAAAGTGGTTGCAGGGTAGTGCAATTACAGTAAGTATAAAGAGTAAGCATTTGAAAACACACACACTGATATAATACTTTTATTATCCGAATAAAATCTTTAGTAAGCCTCATCAAATTTAATCAAGAATTGTTATGAGAAGCTGATGGGCGATACAAAAAGTTAAGATTAGTATAGGATAGAATAGAATAGAATAGAATAGAATAGAATAGAAATACTTAGTTAACCCCAGAGACAAATTCCTTATATGGATATTTTTAAACTGTTCATAGGTGACAGATCAACAAATTGATGCTTACTTCATAACTGTTGCTATTTTATTTATTTGGTATTTTGATATCAGACCGATCTGCTTAATGAATTGTCAAAATGTGAGTGGTTTATGAGGATTTCAGCTCTCATGTCTTCATTTGAAATCATGTGAGTTGTGGCAAATGCTTTTCTTTTAGTCACTATGTGAGGGTCTAACAGAGCCTGTATGTCCTTCCAAAGCAGAGCAGTGAGAAAAGGTGACATGAAGGGCTGATGAAGTTGACCTTCTTTGCAGTCGGACAGGGTAAAAACTTCAGGTTAATAGCTGTTGTAGATGTAATTTTTTCCTACTAGAAACACTGTTTCAAGGCATGCTATTGCTCGCTCTAATTTCTTCTGATTTACATCCTTTACAATGTCATTATTATGACAATGTTGCTGAAGAAGTTTAATTTAAAATTAAACACTTGGAGGACATATCCTTTAGGGGGATGATAACTTTGGTCAGGGGTGACACTCTGACACACCAATGCTGAGTCTATGCTAATTTGGGAATTTGAAGGCACCAGTATAACTTTGAATGTGCTCACCCAATTCCAGCAACTTTTCTATTTTTCACAATTAAAAAAAAAAAAAAAACTTTGAACAGCCCCCACAACTTTTTCAATTTTGTGGAACATCCTCCTGAACTTTTTTTTTTTTTTTTTTTTTAAATTGAAATCATTTTAATAATTACTTACAAATAACATTCTCTAGGACTGCAAGCTACTATCTGACATTTATGATAAATATGAGAAATAAAATATTTAATCACCAATAAAAGTACATTTATCTGAAACAGTTGGGATTGTAGGGAAGGAATAAAAAAACAGACAACACAATCCGCAAATTAAGGTTTTACTTGAAGTTCAGATATTTTTAGAAACCCTCAGGAACATGTATTTCATAAGAATATTCTTCTGGCACGTTGGCATTTTATTCAGTTTGCTCAGAGATGACAATCAGCCCGCTGCTGGCCACAGCCGTCTCCTGCCGAAGGGTTTTCTTCAGAGAAGCACCAATCTCTCTCCCTGTGTGCAAAATTATGGTCAGTTGCAGTCACACATAAATTTATTTATGGGGTATTTAAAAGCATATTTCCTTTCATATTTGTTGATCATTGCACCTTGAAAAGTTTTAAAATATTAATGCCAAAAATTGCATTATTTGTGATGGTGGTCTAGTTTTCTGTGTAAAAATTTGTCAAAAATAGAGTTTGCAGGGTTCCAAAAAACACTGCGTCGATGACACAGTTGCTACTTACTCTTTCTGAAGCATCGAGGTTCACAGTTATTTGCGGGGGTACGTTGGCACACACTTGTTTCACAGTGGATATATATCTAGCAATGAAAAACAGTATTTTGTTTAAGAATTCGATACTGAAAACTGTTTTGTGTAAAACATTGCAAATCACATAGTTAATGAGGCGATTTACATTTTCGTTGAGAGGTACCGCTCCGTCTGGGTTTGCTTGTGTTGCTTTCTTGCCGGTATTGGTACCAGGTCCAACAGATACAAAAGTGAACATCTTGAACTCAAAACGTCTGTAATGGCTTGGGAACTCAAGTCCTGACCCTGCACCCACAGGGATCAGAGTTGTTTGGTAACGATCATCAACATAAGGGCACCTATAATCACAGGATAGGGTAAACAGTACAGACTGATTAAAAAAAAAAAAGAAAGAAAGAAGAAGAAAAATCTCCCTAAGTTTCCAAATCAGGTAACATTTACTCTTACCCATTAACCAGCAAGTCCCACTGAGGAAGGCTGTAAGGATTGGAGTCAGCAGTTGCCCAACATCTCCCAAGAGTCAGGACAAGGTTGGGATCAGTCCTGTCAGCCAGGTACACATCAACATAAACAGGATCCCTGAGCACCTTTCTGATAGGGTAGTCATTGAGCCCGTAAAAGGAAGTGTAGGCCACATCCGCTGTTCCAAAGAGAAAAAGAAAAACAAAAGAAAAGAATGGTTGGCAACACAGTCACCCCAAAATGAGATTCATCACAGAAATCAGAACTGTGACGCTGACCTTCAACACAGCCTTTCAAGTTACACTGTCCACTGCCCAATCTGAGCTCCACATTCAGGGGACCAGCAACTGCTACCGGTTGTGGTGCAGGAACGGGCAGAATCTCAATGACCAAAGCTTCGACTGAAGTACCAATATATCTGCACTGGACAGACAGGCTGAAACAAGATATAAAGTTAATTGCAGTCAGTAGAGTTATTTGAGTGAAATTTGGCTTGTAAAATCTGAGGACTGATCTGTTTTGTCATGTTCTTCAGTACTTAAACCTTGGATGTATTTAACATATTCAAATGAAGACGTACTCAAAGTAGGTGTCCCTGGTGATGAATCCATTAGGTCCACTGAGCACTCCGTAAGAGGAGGTCAGCCTGTTCTCGTAGACAATAACACCAGGCTCCTCCTAGAGGATTGTGACAGGATTTTAAAGTGTTACTACTTAAAAAAAAATATAGAAGTAGAAGACAGGCGTTACATGAGCCCCAATCCTCACCGACTGGACAGTGCCACAGGCAGTTACAGGGAACTGATAGATGGCAAAAGCTGACGAGGTACCCACTGGACCACATTCTGGACCAGTTCCAAGGAAAGAAAGTGACTCCAAATCAATGTTTGGTAGGGTGGCGTCTCTGGCAACAACCACAATGAACTGGGCATCCTTGGTGCACTGAAGAGTTACTAAGACAAACAAAGTAGAAAAAAAAAAAAACAAGAAATTTAAGCTAAAAAAAAAACTTTTCCATCAAATTTGGGTTGTATATCTAAGACAGCTGAAAAAGGGAAATATAGCTGAATACAATAGAAATACTTTGACAAAAAAAAAATGGAAGAAGTCGAATAGAAGTTAAAATATCAATACAGCATAATGAAATTAAATCAAGTAAAATTAAATGTCAGTATATATAGGGTTAAGCTGAGTGGTAACTGGTGTAAGCAACAAAGAATGAAATGAACAGATAATCAAAACGAACATTATATACAGGAAGGAGTTAGAGACTGATGGCCGCAGGAATGAAGGCTCTCCTGTACAGGTATGTTGGTAGACCTGTTAATGAAGGCACTCCTGCTGTTTACCAGGACATCATAGAGATAATAATACATAAGGATTACTTACCATATTTGCCGTAGTAGCATGTGCGCCCATCAAAGCAGCAGCTGAGAGCCCCACAATCTGTTGCAGAAATGCCTGGTGGGCCACATTGTATCTTGTAGTTCTCAGGCACTTCACAGGTGTGAAAGGTCTCTGTTACCTGAGGGACTGCCGGTGGTGGATTTTTCGGAGGATTTTGAGGAGTTTGAGGATTTTGAGGATAGGGATTACTGGGCTTCTTTGGAGGCGTTGAAGGTTTTTGAGGGTTTTGTGGTGGAGGGGGTGGAGGGGGTGGAGGGTGAGGCTTCTGAGGCCGTGAAGAGGTCGGAGGCTTCTGCGGGTTCTGAGGATTCGGAGGACGGTATTGGGGAACTTGAGGAAATTTGGGATCCCCCCATTGGGCACTAGCCAGACAGCCAAACAGGCCAACCGCCAGAAGACAACAAACGAGCTTCATTGCCATGTCCTCACAGCATGCAGAGACTGTCAAGAACACCAGATGCTGCGGAGTTTGGGTTGCAAGTGTGCTGCTTTTTATAAGGTGCAGGGATTACTGACCTGTTGAAATTCCGTGTATTGTTTGTTGGCCAATCAAATGTTGCTGCTGCTGGTTGGTCTGTGGATGCCCTGAAGAGATAACAGCTGATCCAAAGAGTAAACAGTTTTTTTTTTAACTAATCCTAAATGGATAAATTCTGTTCTGTTTAAACAATTGCCAAACAGAAACCTTCATAAGGTCTCAGTGACCTCAGTGACAACGTGGCGGTCACATGCTGAGCAAATATCATTTCTTATCTTTAAATTTGGCATGGTAGCTGCTTCACAGCAAAATGAAGTCTGACCGTATTTTCCCATAAAATGACATGAGGAGAAAAAGCAGGTCATGATGTTCCGTGTAGAAGCAACATTATTATTTAATTCATTATCGACAACACACAACTTTGTTTTGGACTCATTGAGGTGTGAGTACCCAGTACCCACAACTGCAGTATGCAGCTTTGAACCGTGAAAATAACCAGATAATCTCAGAAGTGGAAAAGCATTTGGATAAAATAAGATATAAAAAAAAAATCAGTTGAATGAGGTTATCTAATCAAAAAAATGTCCTGTATTGAGTCAGCACTAGACCATTTGTTTTTCTCTGCCATAGAAAAAAATTGTTAGAATATGCCAAACAAATACTAGAAAAAAGAATGTGGATTACATTAAAAAATGGATAGAACCAGGTTCAAAGCTATTTCATTTCACTGATATTTTTAATTGAACTGAAACTTTTAAATGAATAATTGAAAAAAAAATATTTCAACCCACAAGCGTAACAAGCAAAACTAATAGTTAAATGCATACTTAGATGTTTGTGTTCCAGTAATCACAGAGTGCATTTTCAATACAAAGGAAAAATATGCTCCACCATCCAAGTTTCCTTTAATTTTACACTGGGTCCACACTTTCCAGTTCTGCCTTATCTGTATCCAAATGTTAAGATATGATATTTGGATTCAGGCTCACTTGGATAGCTATGAAAAAATAAACCTTGATGCAGAAGTAGAAAAAGGGCAACATACCATACATACTCCACCAAATATTAAATTATGCATGATAATACAACTAATTTCATAATAATGATGCTTTGTATTCAAATACCAGACACATTACATAAACTGCACACCTAAAAATCACATTTCTTCCCAAAATGTTTTATATGAGAAAAAAAGTGCATTTTTTGATTAGAGGTCAAGACATTAAATCCAGAAATAGAAATTAAGTGCAAGAGCAAAAGAGGCCTTTGAAAGCAAAACTGAGATGCTTGGTAAATGTACTACACTTAAATAGTGCTTTTTACCCTGCACTGACAGAGCCCAAAGCGCTATACATTACATTATCACATTCACCCATTCACACACACATTCACTCACCAGTGGAGGTGGCTGCCATGCAAGGCACTCAATCCGTCCACTGGGGCCAACTTAAGGTTAGGTGTCTTGCCCAAGGACACTTCAACATTCAGACAGGGGGAGACAGGAATCAAACTGACAACCTCCCGATTATGAGATGACCGCTCACGATCAGGAGCAGGATTAATACTGCAACAACACATCATCAGTAGGTTAAAACTAACCTGTCTCCCGACGGTCTAAACCCAAAAAAACATTGTAATCGGGGGTGTGATCGGAGTGGAGCGGTGTGGCGTGCGGCACGCAGAGCGGTGCGCGCATGCCACACGGGCCCGTATCGGCGGGCCTGCCCAACTATGTCAAAGACTGCCCTATCTCTCAATGATAAAGAATCCTTTAAAAAATTCCTGGATCCAGACAGTGATCATCACCAAAATTTAATGGATTCTAAGTTAGCCCAAGACCCATCTTTCCACAAAGTTTCATTGCAATTGTCCATAACTTTTTCCGTAATATTGCTAACAAACCAACCAACCAAAAACCAACAAACCGACGTGATTACATAACCTCCTTGGCGGAGGTAACTAGAAATTTTGGGGAATCAGAACCATATATGTTAAACGTTTGTTTTGTCAAGTTGCCAGGCGATGGAGCTTTAACCAAATAAACTAAACAACAGCGAAACAAAACTAAATAGAACAAAAATAGCAAAAACAGACCTAATCTCTTCCATCTGCCTTATCCTCAGCTGCCTCATGCACACTGTTATTCCCATAACAGTTGATGTTTTGCAGTGCATCAACATTTCCTTGCCTTGCTGCAGGTTAAACTGCCCTTCATTTGGGGGTTCACAATGGCTGACATTATATTGATCGGCAGTTCTTCACAGAATGTACTTTGGCAAAAATAACGAGTGTGGTTTGTCATAACCGGGGCAAGTAAACCTAACCCAAGGTCAACATAACCTTCAGTGGCCACTATTTTCTGAGTCCATTTCCAAACTACTGAAAGGAAATGTTTTTAAAAAGAACAAGAAAAGAACACAAGGAGGTGCTTTTGTTAGGTACATTTTCGAATTTATCAAAACATTTTACTAAAAACAAGTCTATATCAGGTGAAATGTCACATTTTTTGGTTAAGAGATGCTGTCATTTTATTGGTTGATGTGTACGGTCATTAAGTCTGGCGGGGAATGGCCAGCTGAAGGGGAGGGCAATGGAGACTGAGTAAACAAGACCACTGTGTTATAAAAGTAGCTGCACATTTCCATCATCCTTACAGCACCCAGTGAACTGTGCAGATCACTTGTTGTTGTGAAGCCATGGTGTTGAAGTGTAGCACTGCTTGCCTTGTGGCACTGGCCTTGCTCGGCTGCTTCTGCGAGGCTCAGTATGGCATTCAGAAGCCTTCCACTCCTCAGAAACCGTCGCCACAATATCCTCAGCAGGAGAAGCAGAATTTTGAAAAACCACTGGACTGGAAATACCCTGAGGAGGTCAAGCCTGCAGTAAAACCTGAGGGTCCGTTTGAGCAGAGAAACCCTGTTGCAGCTCGAACCGTTGCTGTTGACTGCAGAGAGCAGTCCGCTTATGTGGAAGTTCAGAAGGATTTGTTTGCAATTGGTCAGTTCATCAATCCCGCTGACCTCACCATTGGAAACTGCGCAGTTTCTGGAGAAGACCGTGTGGCTCAGGTGTTGATTTTCGAGTTCGCACTGCAGGACTGTGGAAGTCAATTGACGGTAAGCACAATGCATACAGTCAATCACAGAAAAATGAACAGTTCATGATATTCAGTGTTGAATTGAAACAATGGAAGAAAATCTTCTTTGTATTATATCTTTACTAGCTGACAGACGACTCCCTGATCTACTCCTACACTGTGAACTATAATCCCCAAGCACTGGGTACTTCACCTGTGGTGAGAACTAACCCGGCAGCTGTAATTGTGGAGTGCTACTACCCAAGGTGTGTAATGAAGATGTGTGAAACTGAAAACTAACATTTTTAAATACATACATACGTACGTACATACATACATATATATATATATATATATATATATATATATATATATATATATATATATATATATATATATATATATACATACATGCCATAAAATCTGTTGCTTTTCACCTAAGAAAACCTATTGAAACCGAGCCTATTCTGAGCATATAGAACTACATCGAGAAAACTAAATCTCTTGAAATATTTAGGAGGCACAACGTGAGCAGTCTTCCCCTTGAGCCCGTCTGGGTCCCATACTCTTCAGTCAAGATTTCAGAGGAATTCTTGTACTTCAGTCTGACACTGATGACTGGTGAGTTCAAAAACAGTTCTTTGATATACTTGATCTTTAATGCAACTGCGACACAAAATGTACAACCGCCAACATTGTTGAACTCTTTTGTCCCAACGTGCAGAGGACTTCCTGTACGCAAGGCCAAGCTACCAGTATTTCCTGGGAGAGACCATTAATGTGGAGGCTTCCGTCAGCCAGTACTTCCATGTACCCCTCCGTGTTTTCGTGGACCAGTGTGTTGCTACACTTTCACCTGACTCATCCTCCCAACCCAGTTATGCCCTCATCACTGATGGGTAAAACACTTTAATGAGTGAACAGAAGTAGTTATCCACAATGATGAAAAAAAAAAGAAAAAAGAAAAAAAAGATGACCACGAGCATTAAAACATCTGTTTTATTTTTTGTGTTTCTGTAGATGCGTCATTGATGCCCGGCTCACTGGCTCACGCTCCAGGTTCCTTTCTCGGACCTCAGATGACAAACTTCAGTTTCAGCTGGACGCGTTCACATTCGAGGGCATTGACAGTGGAACGGTATGCATCTCTGACACTGAGTAACTGAGTTAGGTATGCCTAAGTTTGACGACTAATTTGATAAAAAAGAATACAAATATCAACACAAATTCTCACATTCCCACAGTTTTACATTACCTGCTCCTTGAGAGCAGCACCTGTTGACGTTGGCATTGATGCCTCACACAGAGCTTGTTCCTACAGCAGTGGGTGAGTCTGTATGTGTACACTCGTACGAAGGATGATCGCAGATTGAGAATGCATATCGTATTTACCTGCTTCCATGTCTCTTTCTTCCTAGGTGGACAGAGGCCAATGGATTTAATTCAGTTTGTGGTTCTTGTGAGCCTGTTGGAGTACCATTACCCCCTGCTAATCCAGGACCAGGAACTGGACCTGGAACTGGAATTGGACATGGAACTGGAATTGGAACTGGAACTGGAATTGGAACTGGAACCGGAATTGGAACTGGAACTGGAAGTGGTACTGGTACCGTAGGAAATCCAGGAATTACAGGAAGTACAGGAGGTAGTACCATCTGGGGTAAGCCCTCAAAGCCCTCAAACCCTGGTGGCAGGAAGATCCGAGAAGCAGCCAAAAAGGAAGGTATGTCATTTAAAGTCTGACTTTTCAAAAAAAGATGCAATTCCGATTTTTCCGAACACTGATTTTTCACTGTGTCCTTGCTTGTACGGAAATCAGACCTTGGTGTGCCTGCTGTAATATGCTCTCTACCTTTCTTTCTCAGTTTTCGAATGGCAAGGCGAGGTCAGACTGGGCCCCTTTCAGATTGGAGAGAAGGCTATTGCTTAACTTCATTTCCTGCCATGGCTGTGATCATCAAAATAAACTTTATCATTGGTTCACAACTGTCTGTATGCTATTCACTTCAGTCTTTGTGGTAGTTCAGCAACCAGGGAGTAAATGCTGTTTAATGAAATGTAACTTAAATTAGAAATATCAAAGGCCAAATAAAAGCATCAAAATAAACTAATATATTCAAGAACCCTATTTGTAAAAGTGTGACTTGTTTTCCCTTTTGTGTGATGATAAATGTTACCTATTTGAACCCCATCACATCAAATAAAACTGTTTTATTTTGATGGAAATAAACATTAAAATGTTTGAAAAGCTCATATGATTCACTGAGAACTCCTTCACCTATTTTTTTTGGTAAATGACATGAATGATCATGATTACATGAGAGATCAGAGATCATGATTACATGAAAGGGGAGACGGGGTATAGTCAAAGGATCTAAGTAAAGCTTATACAAACAAATGATAAAATGCTACAGTTATGCCATATTATCCTAACAGTTATATAAAGTACAGGCATTCAAGCATATCCGTGGGATCATCAGGAACAACAGAAACAAAGACATTGTGCTACTCAAACTTGGAGTTCAGCTGGGGACTCTCTGTGGAGAGTTTGCATGTTCTCCCTGAGCTGATTAGTTACGAACATCCCACAGTCCAAAGGCACACACTCAGGGCTAATTAGTGATCACAAAATTGTGGATCAGCTCCAACACCACTGTGATAATGCATTAGACAGAACAGAACAGCGATTCATGAACTGTGGACCGATGCCCACTTGTAGGCCCCAAAAGTAATGAAATTGTGATGCATGAGGTAAATGACCATAACTTGATTAAAAGTTTTCAATATTCAGTTTGGTAAGGATTACACACACTCACACACACACACACACACACACACACACACACACACACACACACACACACACACACACACACACACACACACATACAAATGCAAAATATTAATGCAGCTTCTTTTCTCTCCATGAAGTTTGATTCCAATTGAAACTGTGACTGCTCATAGTCTTACGTGTGTGGGACATAGACTTTGTGAAAATTTACTATTTCTATTACTATTTTCTGTTCTATTTACTATTATGGAAAAACACAGCTTGTGAACTCATATAATCTTGCTTGTCTAATCAGACACGCGCTAATGTTCATGCAAGGACTTCGGAGTTTCTGTGTGCAGAAAGACAACTCTTTATCAGGCACGGAGCGGCTGTGCTGGGACAACGGGAGGAACACCGTATTCACATCAGTGCGCGAGAAGCAGAGGTCCAATCAGCCCAAACCAGCTCCAGTGATGTATGAGCCAGTGGAATGAAGAAGTCACCCTGCCTACGAGTGGAAGACTTCATAAATACACACGCATGAGATTAGACATCGCCTTTTTGCTCTAACTCTGTCGGTGAGGGCTGCTCACGAACAGACCAGGGACACAGAGGACCAGAACTCTGTCTAGAGGCTTCGCGCAAATAAATTGTAATCAGTGTTGGAGATCTGCACTGGGACTCTTTATTTCTGCACTCTATTTGGGATCTATGAAAGAATCTGGTTCAAGGAGCAATCGGAGGCGAGCCCGGCACTGAAGGGAGGGAAACTCCGTCTTCGACAACTGGCGCCACGAACAGGATCCCGGAGGCAGAATAAGGAGGCAGAGAACGCACCAACATCACAACCAGCCAGCTAACAACTAAAAGGCAAGGATACTACCTGTTGTAAAAGTATCCGATTGGCTAACGCTAAATTGACGGTTGTGAAGTTGTTTGTGCTTGCACTTGTGGCTTAAATGTTGCAAAAGCACATTTTGTTGTTGTGCAAGGTCCCATTTTTACCTGCGTCATCGGGGACGTCAGGGTAGGAAGCTGGTTGAAAAAAGGATTACCAGTGGATAACAGGCCATTTTTACCTGCGTCATCAGGGACATCAGGGTAGGAAGCTGGTATAAAGAGGACTATATCGTGAGAAATGTGACATGTTTTGGTTAAGAGATGCTGTCATTTTATTGGTTGATGTGTACGATCATTAAGTCTGGCAGGGAGTGGCCAGCTGAAGGGGAGGGCAATGTAGACTGAGTAAACAAGACCACTGTGTTATAAAAGTAGCTGCACATTTCCATCATCCTTACAGCACCCAGTGAACTGTGCAGATCACTTGTTGTTGTGAAGCCATGGTGTTGAAGTGTAGCACTGCTTGCCTTGTGGCACTGGCCTTGCTCGACTGCTTCTGCGAGGCTCAGTATGGCATTCAGAAGCCTTCCACTCCTCAGAAACCGTCGCCACAATATCCTCAGCAGGAAAAGCAGAATTTTGGAAAACCACTGGACTGGAAATACCCTGAGGAGGTCAAGCCTGCAGTAAAACCTGAGGGTCCGTTTGAGCAGAGAAACCCTGTTGCAGCTCGAACCGTTGCTGTTGACTGCAGAGAGCAGTCCGCTTATGTGGAAGTTCAGAAGGATTTGTTTGCAATTGGTCAGTTCATCAATCCCGCTGACCTCACCATTGGAAACTGCGCAGTTACTGGAGAAGACCGTGTGGCTCAGGTGTTGATTTTTGAGTTCGCACTGCAGGACTGTGGAAGTCAATTGACGGTAAGCACAATGCATACAGTCAATCACAGAAAAATGAACAGTTCATGATATTCAGTGTTGAATTGAAACAATGGAAGAAAATCTTCTTTGTATTATATCTTTACTAGCTGACAGACGACTCTCTGATCTACTCCTACACTGTGAACTATAATCCCCAAGCACTGGGTACTTCACCTGTGGTGAGAACTAACCCGGCAGCTGTAATTGTGGAGTGCTACTACCCAAGGTGTGTAATGAAGATGTGTGAAACTGAAAACTAACATTTTTAAATACATACATACGTACGTACATACATACATATATATATGCCATAAAATCTGTTGCTTTTCACCTAAGAAAACCTATTGAAACTGAGCCTATTCTGAGCATATAGAACTACATCGAGAAAACAAAATCTCTTGAAATATTTAGGAGGCACAACGTGAGCAGTCTTCCCCTTGAGCCCGTCTGGGTCCCATACTCTTCAGTCAAGATTTCAGAGGAATTCTTGTACTTCAGTCTGACACTGCTGACTGGTGAGTTCAAAAACAGTTCTTTGATATACTTGATCTTTAATGCAACTGCGACACAAAATGTACAACCGCCAACATTGTTGAACTCTTTTGTCCCAACGTGCAGAGGACTTCCTGTACGCAAGGCCAAGCTACCAGTATTTCCTGGGAGAGACCATTAATGTGGAGGCTTCCGTCAGCCAGTACTTCCATGTACCCCTCCGTGTTTTCGTGGACCAGTGTGTTGCTACACTTTCACCTGACTCATCCTCCCAACCCAGTTATGCCCTCATCACTGATGGGTAAAACACTTTAATGAGTGAACAGAAGTAGTTATCCACAATGATTTAAAAAAAACAAACAAACAAAAAAAGGTAACACTTTACTTGAAGCCCCCCTGTATAACACATTATAAGTAGTTATAAACACTCATACATGATCACAACGCTTTATAACTCACTATACAGCACTATACAGCATAGGGTTAGGTTTGGAATAACAAAAAAGAAAAGCACGGGAAACAGAATATTCTTCATAATGCAACAATGGACCCGGGGGGGGGGGGGGGGGGGGGGGGTATGTGCACGAAGTTGGTTGTGTGAATAAGAACCTGAAAGATGATTAAAAGAATTAAGGCAAGAGAAGCACCCTACAATAATTAAAAAGTACAAATTCATAAATAGCCACGAAATAGATAAATAAATAAATAAATAAATATTGATATGAGTAAAAGGTTAAAATCAACCCTAAGACTCCAGAATGGCAGAAAATTCTATTTAAAAGGATGGGTATTACTTGTCGGTTTCAAGGCATTTGTTAAGAATTTCATCGATGTGCCAAAGAGGTTCTAATTGACCCTCTGCTTACTATACTCAAACCAGAGGGGAGCGGGGAGGGAAGAGGATTAATTACATTATTAATACACATTATGACATTATTAATTACACAGCATAGGGTTAGGGTTAGGTCCTGGCATTGTGATCATCTATAAATGTTTATAACTATAGCTACACGTGTTATAATGGCATTATAATGCTTTATGAATGTACTTATAATGTGTTATACAGGGGGGCTTCAAGTAAAGTGTTACCAAAAAAAAAGATGACCACAAGCATCAAAACATCTGTTTTATTTTTTGTGTTTCTGTAGATGCGTCATTGATGCCCTGCTCACTGGCTCGCGCTCCAGGTTCCTTTCTCGGACCTCAGATGACAAACTTCAGTTTCAGCTGGACGTGTTCAGATTCGAGGGCATTGACAGTGGAACGGTATGCATCTCTGACACTGAGTAACTGAGTTAGGTATGCCTAAGTTTGACGACTAATTTGATAAAAAAGAATACAAATATCAACACAAATTCTCACATTCCCACAGTTTTACATTACCTGCTCCTTGAGAGCAGCACCTGTTGACGTTGGCATTGATGCCTCACACAGAGCTTGTTCCTACAGCAGTGGGTGAGTCTGTATGTGTACAGTCGTATGAAGGATGATCGCAGATTGAGAATGCATATCGTATTTACCTGCTTCCATGTCCCTTTCTTTCTAGGTGGACAGAGGCCAATGGATTTAATTCAGTTTGTGGTTCTTGTGAGCCTGTTGGAGTACCATTACCCCCTGCTAATCCAGGACCAGGAACTGGACCTGGAACCGGAATTGGAACTGGAACTGGAACTGGAAATGGTACTGGTACCGTAGGAAATACAGGAAATACAGGAAGTACAGGAGGTAGTACCATCTGGGGTAAGCCCTCAAAGCCCTCAAACCCTGGCAGCAGGAAGATCCGAGAAGCAGCCAAAAAGGAAGGTATGTCATTTAAAGTCTGACTTTTCAAAAAAGATACAATTCCGATTTTTCCGAACACTGATTTTTCACTGTCCGCTTGCTTGTACGGATATCTGACCTTGGTGTGCCTGCTGTAATATGCTCTCTACCTTTCTTTCTCAGTTTTCGAATGGCAAGGCGAGGTCAGACTGGGCCCCTTTCAGATTGGAGAGAAGGCTATTGCTTAACTTCATTTCCTGCCATGGCTGTGATCATCAAAATAAACTTTATCATTGGTTCACAACTGTCTGTATGCTATTCACTTCAGTCTTTGTGGTAGTTCAGCAACCAGGGAGTAAATGCTGTTTAATGAAATGTAACTTAAATTAGAAATATCAAAGGCCAAATAAAAGCATCAAAATAAACTAATATATTCAAGAACCCTATTTGTAAAAGTGTGACTTGTTTTCCCTTTTGTGTGATGATAAATGTTACCTATTTGAACCCCATCACATCAAATAAAACTGTTTTATTTTGATGGAAATAAACATTAAAATGTTTGAAAAGCTCATATGATTCACTGAGAACTCCTTCACCTATTTTTTTTGGTAAATGACATGAATGATCATGATTACATGAGAGATCAGAGATCATGATTACATGAAAGGGGAGACGGGGTATAGTCAAAGGATCTAAGTAAAGCTTATACAAACAAATGATAAAATGCTACAGTTATGCCATATTATCCTAACAGTTATATAAAGTACAGGCATTCAAGCATATCCGTGGGATCATCAGGAACAACAGAAACAAAGACATTGTGCTACTCAAACTTGGAGTTCATCTGGGGACTCTCTGTGGAGAGTTTGCATGTTCTCCCTGAGCTGATTAGTTACGAACATCCCACAGTCCAAAGGCACACACTCAGGGCTAATTAGTGATCACAAAATTGTGGATCAGCTCCAACACCACTGTGATAATGCATTAGACAGAACAGAACAGCGATTCATGAACTGTGGACCGATGCCCACTTGTAGGCCCCAAAAGTAATGAAATTGTGATGCATGAAGTAAATGACCATAACTTGATTAAAAGTTTTCAATATTCAGTTTTGTTAAGGATTACACACACTCACACACACACACACACACACACACACACACACACACACACACACACACACACACACACACACACACACACACACACACACACACACACATACAAATGCAAAATATTAATGCAGCTTCTTTTCTCTCCATGAAGTTTGATTCCAATTGAAACTGTGACTGCTCATAGTCTTACGTGTGTGGGACATAGACTTTGTGAAAATTTACTATTTCTATTACTATTTTCTGTTCTATTTACTATTATGGAAAAACACAGCTTGTGAACTCATATAATCTTGCTCGTCTAATCAGACACATGCTAATGTTCATGCAAGGACTTCGGAGTTTCTGTGTGCAGAAAGACAACTCTTTATCAGGCACGGAGCGGCTGTGCTGGGACAACGGGAGGAACACCGTATTCACATCAGTGCGCGAGAAGCAGAGGTCCAATCAGCCCAAACCAGCTCCAGTGATGTATGAGCCAGTGGAATGAAGAAGTCACCCTGCCTACGAGTGGAAGACTTCATAAATACACACGCATGAGATTAGACATCGCCTTTTTGCTCTAACTCTGTCGATGAGGGCTGCTCACGAACAGACCAGGGACACAGAGGACCAGAACTCTGTCTAGAGGCTTCGCGCAAATAAATTGTAATCAGCGTTGGAGATCTGCACTGGGACTCTTTATTTCTGCACTCTATTTGGGATCTGAGAAAGAATCTGGTTCAAGGAGCAATCGGAGGCGAGCCCGGCACTGAAGGGAGGAAAACTCCGTCTTCGACAACTGGCGCCACGAACAGGATCCCGGAGGCAGAATAAAGAGGCAGAGAAGGCACCAACATCACAACCAGCCAGCTAACAACTAAAAGGCAAGGATACTACCTGTTGTAAAAGTGTCCGATTGGCAAACGCTAAACTGACGGTTGTGAAGTTGTTTGTGCTTGCACTTGTGGCTTAAATGTTGCAAAAGCACATTTTGTTGTTGTGCAAGGTCCCATTTTTACCTGCGTCATCGGGGACGTCAGGGTAGGAAGCTGGTTGAAAAAAGGATTACCAGTGGATAACAGGCCATTTTTATATGCGTCATCAGGGACATCAGGGTAGGAAACTGGTTTAAAAAGGACTATATCGTGTGAAATGTGACATGTTTTGGTTAAGAGATGCTGTCATTTTATTGGTTGATGTGTATGGTCATTAAGTCTGGCAGCTGAAGGGGAGGTCAATGTAGATTGAGTAAACAAGACCACTGTGTTATAAAAGTAGCTGCACATTTCCATCATCCTTACAGCACCCAGTGAACTGTGCAGATCACTTGTTGTTGTGAAGCCATGGTGTTGAAGTGTAGCACTGCTTGCCTTGTGGCACTGGCCTTGCTCGGCTGCTTCTGCGAGGCTCAGTATGGCATTCAGAAGCCTTCCACTCCTCAGAAACCGTCGCCACAATATCCTCAGCAGGAGAAGCAGAATTTTGAAAAACCACTGGACTGGAAATACCCTGAGGAGGTCAAGCCTGCAGTAAAACCTGAGGGTCCGTTTGAGCAGAGAAACCCTGTTGCAGCTCGAACCGTTGCTGTTGACTGCAGAGAGCAGTCCGCTTATGTGGAAGTTCAGAAGGATTTGTTTGCAATTGGTCAGTTCATCAATCCCGCTGACCTCACCATTGGAAACTGCGCAGTTACTGGAGAAGATCGTGTTGCTCAGGTGTTGCTTTTCGATTTCGCACTGCAGGACTGTGGAAGTCAATTGACGGTAATATGAAGGTATTTCAGGTGCAAAATGTTTGTGCACCTGTAACACTGAATTTGTATGTGTATCAGCAAATTTGGTGTCCCACACTCTATGAGTTGTGTACTTGTAAAATAAATTCTTGTATGTGCCGATTTTTTTTTCTTCACACAAATACAACTAAAATATACATATTGACAAAATCGTAATTTCAGGTGCACAAATCATATTTACAGGTGCACAAATCCTTTTACAAGTCACAAATCCTTTTACAAGTCACAAATTTCAACACTGACACACTCACATTTTGCACCTATTGTTGCAGCGCACTAGGTGCAAAACATACTTGTGCACCTACAAGTTGTGCACCTGTATCATATGAAATGAAGTTGCAGTGGGAATTAGAATATGTGCAAATCTGAATGTGAACTTGTGCAATCACTAAGTGAAATAATTTACCTAGAAAATAGCTGTGTCATTTAACACACAAGCACAAATAGCTACTTACAACCACTCGAATCCTCCCTACGAGGGGGGGATTCTCTGTTTTCTACAAGTGCAAAATCAGAAATTGTACTTCTGGTTCCGCTGACATATTAGGTGCAAAACTACAAAACGATCTGCTCATAAATTCTATGAGCAAAAGGCGGGCCCACTCTGGGATTGACAGACTTTTCGGCCAGTCAGAGAGAACCTTTGTCCGCCCAGCAAATCAGAGGTTTTTATTCCGGTCCTTTGCATTTGACTTTTCGCTGTTGTGGGATTGAACAGTCGTTTTCCCGGCCTCGCATGCGAGCAACAATCCGTGATTCACGTTTGTGAGTGTGGCATTATTTCTCCAACATGGGAAGATGGTGTTGCGTGAAAGGCTGCCACAATTAAATGTAACTTAAATTAGAAATATTGAAGGCCAAATAAAAGCATCGAAATAAACTAATATATTCAAGAACACTATTTGTAAAAGTGTGACTTGTTTCCCTTTTGTGTGATGATAAATGTTACCTATTTGAACCCCATCTCATCAAATAAAACTGTTTTATTTTGATGGAAATAAACATTAAAATGTTTGAAAAGCTCATATGATTCACTGAGAAATTCTTCACCTATTTTTTTTGGTAAACGTCATCAACTTAATAGATCATGATTACATGAGAGATCAGAGATCATGATTATATGCACAGGGTGATGGGGTATAGTGAAAAGCTTATACAAACAAATGATAAAATGCTACAGTTATGCCATATTATCTTACCAGTTATATAAATTACAGGCATACAAGCATATCCGTGGGATCATCAGGAACAACAGAAACAAAGACATTGTGCTACTCAAACTTGAAGTTCATCTGGGGACTCTCTGTGGAGAGTTTGCATGTTCTCCCTGAGCTGATTAGTTATGAACATCCCACAGTCCAAAGGCACACACTCAGGGCTAATTAGTGATCACAAAATTGTGGATCAGCTCCAACACCACTGTGATAATGCATTAGACAGAACAGAACAGCGATTCATGAACTGTGGACCGATGCCCACTTGTAGGCCCCAAAAGTAATGAAATTGTGATGCATGAGATAAATGACCATAACTTGATTAAAAGTTTTCAGTATTCAATTTTGTTAAGGATTACACACAACACACACACAAAAAAATGCTAAATTTTAATGCAGCTTGTTTTCTCTCTCCATAAAGTTAGATTCCAATTGAAATTTTGACCGTCCATAATCTTGCAAGTGAGTGGGACATAAACTTTGTGGAAATGTACTATTTCTATTTTTATTCAAATCAGTGCGCGAGAAGCAGAGGTCCAATCAGCCCAAACCAGCTGTGAGCCAGTGGAATGAAAAAGTCACCCTGCCTGCGAGCAGAAGACTTGATAAATACACAGACATTAGATTAGACATCGCCTTTTCGCCCTGACTCTGTCGGTGAGGGCTGCTTTCAGACAGACCAGGGACACAGAGGATGAGGATTCTGTCTAGAGGTTTCGCACAGATAAATTGAAATCAGCATTAGAGATCTGCATTGGGACTCTATTTCTACACTCCATTTGGGATCTAAGAAAGAACCTGTAAAGTTCGAGGAGCAATCGGAGGGGAGCCCGGCCCAGCACCGGAGGGAGGAAAACTCCGTCCTTGACAACTTCAACAAAGCACTTAGGTGATAAGCCTTTTGTGATCTGTGACGTTACTAATATACTAAAGTGTCACTGACTTTAATTTCAAAACACTATGACGACTTTGGTGAAAAGTATGCAAATTAAATTTAATGTGTATAATATGCACTCTATTGGCATTAGACCATGTCCGGGCTGAATTATTCTGTTTTTAGGAAATTCATCTTAGTGTCATATTTTGATCAGATTGTGGTTATCAGCATTGGTGGGGCCCTGGAAAACATTTTGATTTTCAAGTGGGTCCTGCAATTCTGAGGTTTGTGTCTGTCTGGTAGAAGACAGTCAGTGGGATGGAGCAGCAAAACATAAATCATTACTTTTGTTTCCTGGAAAGTGCTTATTGCAAACTGCATTCCTTGAGGGTCGGCGTCCTGCATGTTTCACATGTTTCTCTGCTTCAGCACATCTCAGTCTCAGCTGGGAGAGGCCTAAAACACACAGGCCTAAAACACACAGGCCTGTCAAGGGCTGGAGTTCCACACACCCGAAGGATCATCGCCCCCATGTGGCAGGAACAATCAACAGCGGTTTTGTTTTTTCAGCACCACAGGCAGTGAACAGCTACTGTTTCACCATACCGGTGTCTTTTTTTTTTTTTAAATTGGAACTATGATGAGTTAATTAAATCAGTCCTGGACATTGAAGTATAGATATACAGCTTAAGCAAGAGTTCTAGAATTTGTGAGAGATATGAAAACGGCTGGAAATTCACACGTCACCATGACAAACACTGCTGTGTGATGTCCATCTTACGCCAGATTTAAGAAAAAGCACATAGTCATATATTAGTAATATTTAGCGAGCTTCAGCTGGTAAATAAAGGGCAATAGGGCACCCCAGTATTTTTGATTTTCATTTTTAAAATGAAAAACAAAAAGAAGAATCATCATTTATTAAGTTGTACGTTTGTTCATATGTATAATAATATAGAAGTCATAATTTTCAGGGAGTGAACCTCGGCTGAGAGGCTGGGGTGACAGAAATATCACCCTGTCTATGAAGCAGCCACTCAATTACTGACAATTCCACACATAGCAATGTGAATTTAGCCAGTGTTGTTTATCCTGATTTGATGTGTCCATAAAATGGCACATTTGGCAATAAAGATATCGCCAAACGTGCCATTTTATGTGCTGTGCTGTGATATTTCTCTCACAAGAAGGCAAGACTGTAACGGTCAACAGCTTTGTGTACAAAAATGTGTTAACCTAGTAAGTTATTTTTTTTACAATTTGGTTTTAAACTTGTATTTGTGCAATATACCATTTATTTTTTTGGATAAGAATACCACGAGTTATTAATATTGGCATTAAATAATGGCTATTTCACAGAATAGCCATTTATATTTCATTGGTTTGGGACAGTTATTGAAATTGCCTTAATAAGCCACAGGCACAGCTCCAGATTTCGATACAATTTCATTTCTGTGTTACATTATTGGACAAACTGATTAATCCAGGTGTGTCTAATCATTTGTTGCTGCCACTCCTCCTGAGGTCAGCTGTGCATAAAGCTCAGAAAACACTACCCCACTAAGAATATTTATTTTTCAAACACCACAGCTGCTTATGTGCAAATAGTACATTAAAAAGTCATACACCAGAACTCAAAAGTGGAAAAAGCATTTACCGGAACTTCAGATGGATGCTTTGGTTGATTGAAACACATTTTTTAAAACATAAGGTTTGCTTTATTAAAAGGTTAATAGCTGATTGCTACTGTTACAGTTTTTAACTAGTTATAGTTCCTGAAGTTTCAGTATTGTTGGCCAGAACTGTTGGTATATTACACTCATCCCGTTCACAGACACGAGACACCTCATGAACCCTGAAATGAAACATCATGGAAGCTGTGAGAGTTTAGCCTGGCATCAGTTTGTGTTCACAGAGGTTTTGAACACCTGAACTTGAGAACCTGAGCTATAAAATCACTGCATTAAAACACCGCTGAAGGAATTTCACCACGATGAAAAGACTGTCTTGACGCCGCGAGAGAGGTGAGGATTCAGTACCTGCATCCCAAACGACGCTGACGTTACGGCGTCCTGCTCCACCCTCCTCCTCCTCCTCCTCCTCCTCCTCCTCCTCCTCCTCCTCCTCCTCTGTCTCTGCTTGTCTCCGCACTGCTGGCCCCTCTCTGCTGTGTGTCACAGGCAGCAGCAGCAGCAGTAGCAGCAGCAGCCGACATTTGGCGAGCGGAGCGGCGGACTGCGGGCCCGGGCCGGACCTCTGCGCTCTTCATGCGTCGCGCGGACGTATCGGGGAAACGCGGGGATTTCAGCGTCGCCGCGCGCCGCCTGTAATCAAGATCGTCTCGCGCCTCGCAGATGCTCGACTGCAGATTTGATGGTGCTGTGAAGGCTCGTCTGACTGAAGGCTCGCGGCCAAGGGGGGGCATTCGTGGGGCCGCGGATATAGAGAGAGAGAGATAGAGAGAAAGAGAGAGAGAGACACCTCTGTCCACCACTCCGTCCGTCCTCTGCCCTGCGCTTGTGAATGGACTGCGACTCCCTCCGTGATTCTCTGCAGTCCCTCTGAGTCATTTGTGGAAGAAGATGGCGGACAGGGCTGAGATGTTTTCCCTATCCACTTTCCATTCCCTCTCTCCTCCCGGATGCAGGTAAGCGCTGCCGCCCGTGCGGAGCTGACAGTGGCGGCGTGACGGTGAACGATGCGCGCCACTGACCGGGGAATTAAAAAAAAAAAAAAAGAAAGGCAGAGCCGGAGGAACGGCGTCTTGCTGCTTTGTTTTGATGACTGCAGTAAAACGCACGTTCCCGGCATGGGTAGCAATCGGTATTTTGAGGAGACCTGCGGGGCCTGCTGCTGCTGATAGGAGCTGCAGAGGAGCAGCGCTGCTTGTTTATATTTTTGGAAGTGATGGATGGAAGACACTGCTTCTTTAAGCTTCACCCGTATGTAAAAAAAAAAAAAAAAACATATGAGGAAGAGCAAAATGATATATAAAATACACGCCAAATGATCTTAAGCTGTCGCGACAGACACCCGCTTTGCGCATTCTCCGTGCAAGGCCCACGCCCTGTTGAGTCCGGCCCAGCCAAGGGCATGGTGCTGGTTGCTGAACAATGATTTACGGAAGTCCTACTGATACTGATGCGCTTTCCAAACACTTCTACTGTGACCTCTGCGACGAATCCGCCTGCCTTCTCTTCCTGTCGAAGCACAATCGTGGGTGGTATCACACTGGCAGTTAGCAGGGATCATCAGTCCATGCAGAATAATTGATAATGTGGCAGCATTTGCCTGTTAGGCTTTTCTGTTTAGATGGAGTGGGTTAGGTTTTCTGCTGTGGAACTGGTTTTTTGAGATCAATTTAGGCCTGATAAGGGTGAATACTTTGGTATGCTGTGAATTAAATTGTATGGAGGCAGCTGCAATGAGGCATATTCAATAATATGTTCAGTTTATTTGAATTTCTATGTGTTATAATGTGTTTCCTGGTTTCAGGGTAGCTATACATCTATAGCATTTGCTGCTGTTTGTGGGGAACTTTAGCACAAAAGAACATCACAATGAATTATACATTTTATGTCCTCATCAGAATAACATGTTCATTCCACTAATGCATTTAATACAACAGTGCTCCATCGTCTTTGTGTCTGCCTCCATATGGCCCTGGTCCTACAGAGGCAATCACATTAGAGAGGGGGTTATGTTGGTTTTTATATCCACAACATGTCCTCATGAGGGATTTAGGATAGCCCAATCTCATGGATAGATAACACTCAATCAATAACTTGATTTTTATTTTTGGTATGGCCACCAGTGACCCTTGTCCAGTTCACAGAGCCAAGCTCAGGCCAAGACATCAATATTTCAGATTTACAGCAGTGGCTAATGGCCAGAGCAAGCTAATCTTCCTCGTATCACAGGGATAATGTTCCTCAATGATATTTATGCACTAAATAGACCTGATTATACTTTGTATCATCAACTCCAAAATGATCAGTCTTCATTTAAAAAACCCCGCTGTTACAGATCGCTGAAGATGGGGAGAGCAGGAATCTGCATCTGCAGGAGACACTTCCAGTCACGTGCATTGATGAAGGTTCTGTTTATGATAGCTCATTTGTGTAAGTTTCATCTTATGGAAAACATGGCAGTGGCAGTATTTTCTCTTTTTGGCGCATGGAATTTGCATAAGTCAGTGCCCATTTGTAATTGTTTGTGTTTTATGTGTGTGTGTGTGCGTCCTTCTCTACCTTGTGTGTGTGACTGATTCATAGATGAAGCCACCAGTGGTGTGATGCTGTAGTACGGTAATCTGCCTTACATAACCTTAGCAGTTTTCAGTTGGCGACATAATCTGTAAATGGCACCATTTTCCTCCCCTGAGCGCCACGAATTTACACCACACTGTAATTTCTACACTACTGGGGAAGAACAGTTTTTGGTATTTGAAGGAGAGAAATGCATCACATTCACTAATTAACTTAACTAACGTCCCTCTTGTAATCTGTTTGAGCTTTTTGTATTTACTATGAGATTGGATTAAAAGATCCGTTGAACCTAATCAGAGACTTTGATGATGCTTCATAACATCACCTTACAGAGATATGTATATGGAAATTTACTGCCCTGGTTTGATGAATGCTACCAATAATTGTTCTGTGACATGATAACTATTGATTCCCATATCTGAGAGGGGGCCTCTGCTGTTTTTGTTAGATTTGCTGAGGCAGCAGTCCTAAATGCTGTCTTGATTTCTGCTATTTGACTCCAGTGTTAAAATAGGCATAAAAAATATGAAGCTTTGAGATCAATCACCGCCTTTTGGTTGACCAGTTGTATTTCCAGTGTAGCTTACAATCTATAAATACAATACATTTTCTGTTGACTATTTACGGTGGTCGTTTTGGACTAGCATAAAATTCAAACATTTAAAGAGACGAACATTTGCGGCAGCTATGGATTAGGAGTATTCATCTGAAGCATTTTCAGTGTGATAACATATTTGATAGCGTATTAAAATCTTAATCAACTCAGCTGTATTCCATAGTAGTACATGAATATTTTCAAAATGGTATTTTCAGTGAGCATCCTCCAGCTTTGCCCGCCCCTGATCCCTCCCCCTGTGAATCTCCTGTTTACCAGTCGATGTTCTACTTTTGCTTTCCAACTCTTTGAAGGCAGAGAGGAGGATGAGGGGGTTGTGGTGGGTATGGTTACTATGGGGTAAGAGGCTTAAATCAAATACTGATTCATTTCAGCTTAAGCGTTTCCATCTCTGCCACCCCCTGCCGGCGTCTTCCTCTCTCTCTCTCCCTCTCTCTCTGGATAAAATTGTATTTGTTTACCTCTAATTTCAGGAGTCGCTGTTGAATAGTCAAAGGTAAAAGCTTTGTTTACCATCCATGTGACAACATGCCAAACAGCAGCGTTCAGCCTTTATTCATCCACATCCAGACAAAAGCATGAGATGAAATCATGAGTTTGCTCCCGGCAGATCGAAGCATCATCACAACCTTTAGTTTAGAAATGGTGTGATCTTCACGTTCCAGTCTGAGGCAGACAGCGTACAGTTGTTCATTAGGATAAATGCAGGGTGCGTTAGTGTGTGTGTGTGTGTGTGTGTGTGTGTGTGTGTGTGTGTGTGTGTGTGTGTGTGGTTAATGAGTCAGTCGCAGCCACATCAGATGTCTCTGGCTTTTAAAGATGATGTCATTGTGAAGCAGGTGCTCATGGTTAATGGGCAGCTTCATCACGGCGTAGACCCCACGACACCCACTCTCACTTTGCCTCTATGTTTATTTCAATACTCGTATTGGCCTGTCATATTATTTTTCTCTGTTTCCCAATATTGTCCCATTTCAGTTTTTTTAAATGGCTATTTATGTGTGCAGTCTATTTCTTTCTTTCTTTTTTTTTTTTTTTGCTCCTTTGAAGAATAAATGGGTTTTGTACTGCCTGGCTCATGAAAGGGATGAATGAGATTGACATTTACTCCCTTTTCAAATGTGTCTGCTCAATTTTAGGGGACTGTAGACATGAAAGTTAACATATGAAATCAAAAAGTCATTTTGCTATGATGCGTGATATTACAAAAAAACCCAGAAAATTATAATATGCTGTGTGAATATGTGGAAGACATACCAAAGACACTATAGACAGTAGCCAAACCCTTGAATTATTGATTTTTTTCAAACTGTTGCAACAATACTCTATATTCTCTCGATCATACACCAACCATGAGGAAGGGGACTGCGGAGGGACGACGCATGGCCTGTCCAAAGAAGTATGGGGTTCTCGTGAATAGAAATAGCTCCATCAAAGTGAGATGAGACAGTAGAAACAGAGGGTGGAGGAAAAATAAAAATAAAATGAAATAAAAACTATTAGGAATAATCACAAAAGTGGACTAAACTGGAGAAGAAAGCACATGATGTGTCACGCTGCACACTCTGGGATTCTGACAACATGAATTTCAACACTGTAGGGATGAATTTGTTTCTGTCTGAGATGGATTGTGAAATCTAAAGACATTTTGGAGAAAAAGACACTTTAATCTTCATTTAATTTTTTTGTCATGACTGTTAATCAGTGCCTGCAGCTTATACAGATGCCTCCTTTCATTCTGCTGATATACAGATGAGCATGCTGACAAAATGGAGTCAAGAAACAAAAGAGAGTAGAAAACGATGTAGGAGATCAGAAAAGATATAAAAAAGAGCCGATTGCCATTACATCAGTTATCTAGATTACGTCCAGTATTTTGGAAGGAATTTAGGATCTAAACCAATTAAATATTCAACTAGTCAATTGGGATCGGTTCCAGTCATCAACTGAAATCGAAGCGACACTGGCTTCCTCTTTTCCCTCTGAACTCCTCTAAATATCCACCTACTTAATTCACTGCTCTCGTTCAGTTTCACCGAACTCTCATCTGAAAGCTTTCTACCGGTGTGACGATGAAGCCCATGGCCTTGGATACAGCCGCGCTGGCATCGCATTTTTCCGTTGTGACCTCTCAAGGATTCCCCTAAGGAGCTTATTATTGACTGTATTCAAGCAAATTTGCTGAATGCACGTTTATTTTTTACTAAATTTGTTCATGGAGGAAGTTATTACACCCATTCCGACACCTGTTGTTTAATTTTGTTGATTCACCAGTGAACAGCATAGAAACATGTGCTGTCAGAATTTCTATATAACAAAACGTACTGTATCTTAGCAAAAGATGCAAAAGGCCAAACTGTAGATC
Source organism: Salarias fasciatus (assembly GCF_902148845.1). Classification (NCBI taxonomy): domain Eukaryota; kingdom Metazoa; phylum Chordata; class Actinopteri; order Blenniiformes; family Blenniidae; genus Salarias; species Salarias fasciatus. The sequence continues at coordinate 16,325,628 of NC_043751.1, forward strand.
TGATGGAAAGTGAAGAGCAGCCAATACATGTTTACCTTATAAGACCTTTCACTCCCGAAGCTTAGAAGTGGATTTGGTCTTTAAAAAGGTGCATATAAAACACAGAAGCATGCAGTCCGAGTCAAAGGTAATTATAGAGGATGAAAACCTCCATTAACGTCCCTATGCACAGGGCATGTGTCATTATGGTATTGTAATAGCTGTTCCTTCTGAAGCGTTTCATATTAAAGTCCTCCCAGGGAGCTTTTTTACCTTTTATATTTCACTCTGATTGAGAGTGGGCGCTTTTGACTTCATGACTTTTTCAGAAATAAAGTGAAGTTTCAAATCTGCATATTTAAAATAATTTTGAACAGTTTGAAATATTTTACGATAGTTCAACACTTTAAAAAATAATGACAGCCCTGCCTTGTCAAAAATGGCTGTTTTTAATAATCCTGGAGAAAAATGTGAGCAATGTGTTGCCACAGACTCTGAGAACTTACTCTTGGGATTAATGCTCAAGTGGAAATGGAAATCTGAATGTATTTATCACTGTGTTTGTATACACGCTCAAACAATACAAATGTAAAGCAGACACACACCCACAATGAAAATACATGCGATAATTTATCTGAATGATGAAAACAGAAGGAGGCAGAGGGAAGGACTATTTTCTGATGACGAAGCTAAAAGTTGGCAAGTTCTTGGCCAAGCTGCAGTCCATTGTAAACCGGAGATCAATAAAACAAAGATATACTGACGGTAACAAAAAAGTTCAGTTTGTGCATTGGCTTAATGTAGTCGATGTGGAGGTAAAGTTTGTTATCTTGATCTTCAATGACCTACATATGATTTTCATTTTGGTGTAAAAGTTTGTTGATTGTTTTTCTTTTCTCCTACCTTTGTATTAGAATACATAGTATGCATGGCTTTGGGCTGTCAGTAGAGAGGTTAAATTGTCTTGGAAACAATTTGGAATCTTCATTGCTTGGCTGTGTTTATTGAAGTGAATATGAAGATGAACCCTTTTTTTGTCTGCACTCAGAATTGATCTGGCCCAGATCTATCATGTCGGCTAACGGTGAACCAAAGTAAAGACGAAAACTGGAAACACCAGCATGTTTTTGTTTTTTGCTCATTTAGTTGGACTCACATATGGATTCTGTCAAAACAGACGTCTCCATACAGGCTTCCGACTGCACAGGGCAGGTAGACGTTCTGGCCTTTTGTAGTGGAGAACAGATGATTAAACAGCTCGTGTGTGTGTGTGTGTTTGTCTGTAAATTCATCAATCACGATTACTTCTGGAAGCTTTTCTGTCTTTTTTTTTTTTCGAAGTCCTTTGATGGACTGAAAAATTCACTTGATTCTGAAAGTCAGCAGCTGAATTTCAGCAAACAGCAGCAGGTGCTTCCCAAAGATCCAAAAACACTCAAGTCTATTCACAATATGTAATCGCTTGGAAACCAGATGGAAACGTCAATTGCATGTTTAGTCGATATCAGCTTTAAGTCCTCTTTAGAGGTTTTTTAAATTACAAATTTGTTTTGGACACACTTTTGACTTGAATGCAACATCTGCAATATCATGTTAATGCCAAATAATCTATATCTGTATGCCTATCTATATCTGAACCTATTTCATTATTGAATGAAATGTATATCTATTCTGTAAAAGCAAAATACATATTGTTTTATTTCTATAGTATGCTATTGTATATCTATGTATAGCTATAAATACATTTCCTGAACCACTCTTTGTGCATTTCTCCCAAACTTGCAAAGCCACTGTTGAAAATCCCTCAGATGCTGGTTGATTATAGTTTCAGACATGAAAGCAACTGATCTGACTTTTATAAATCACACATTTCTATTGAAACATTTTTGTGAATAACTTTTTCATCTCATAAAGTCTATTTCTGAATCTTGAACTTAATGGCACACCTAGTGATCATTTATTTGAAATCTGATTTAAAAAATGATTTATTTACTTCAATTTGAAAAAGCAGTACCTTTGGGAAGCTTTACTTTTCTGTCAACATTGCTTAGTATTTTTATAGTTCAGTACAATTCATAGCATAGCACCTCTGCACACTGAATTCTCTATGAACGCCTTTTATTATCTTAGGCATGATCATCTTTGTATTTTGCGCATTCAAGCAGAACAATATCATGGCGTCATTGAATGTTTTTATGACCGCTCTTGTTTCGCTTCTGATGCCTCAGCATGTCCTCACTTGGTCAGTGGGACCAGTGACATTGTGTTGACGAGACCCCTATACGACTGTGACGTAAGCTCGCATCCATACGTAATCAGCGGAATGTCCTTTTCTCAACAAGAGAACTGCAATGCAGCATTTCCCTTCGACACATTGCAAGCAGGCTGGTGTTGAATTGGGAGCCTGCTGAAAATTCCGTCGCAAAAGATGAGGTTGACTGTAATCATGAAAACTTCCAGTGTCACGGCTCATTACGGAGACATGGCGCCGTTTCCCTGCCGAGCGAAGAAAGTTCCAAAACTCTGCTGTGAGCAGAAGCTGTCATTTATCCTCTTACTCTGCTCACAGCAGTCACAGCTCATATGCTGTATAGCGAACAGAAAATTCATCTTACTGAAAAGTAAAAGTTGGTATTTCACTTTAGAATTGTATTTGCTTTAACAGGGTTCAGTCAACGAAATTGCCTTCTGTCGTGTGCAGGTATCACTTGTTTTTCACAGCATGTTTTGTCTCTCATGTATTCCCAGGCCAGCCCACGACATCAGCCTGGAGGAGTTTGATGATGAAGATCTTTCTGAAATCACAGATGACTGTGGGATCGGCCTCAACTATGACTCCGATCCATATGAAAAGGTGAAACCCTGACTCTTTGTTATTCAACTTAATGCTGTGTACATCGATACATTGCAGTGGAACTCTGTTAGCTTTTCATTCATATAAACCTGCTGTATGTGGTGAAGAAAACACCAAGTTCAATTATACTGTAAAAGTCGATGGGATAAGAAATAATAACTAGTATCTGGACGTAAAGCTCTATTTCCATGTCTTCTAGTAGTGAAAGGATAAGAATATGAGTTAACCAAAAGCTGAACGTGAGGAGCAAAAAACATCTTCACAGATAATGAACAGTAGATTTGCCATGTCTTAGTTGTTGAGAAAGCTGTTTATTATGCTTTTGACTGGTCAACAGCTGTGATAACAGTCATAGCTACCTTCTTACCCACTTTGTCCATGTGGTGTTATGACATAAGGATGGAGAGAAAAGAAGCCCAGACGCTCCTTCACACCCCAACTTTCTTCATCTCTACTGGGCAGACCCCAGTCTGTTCCCAGAACAAACCTGATATATACCTGTAATCTCTCCAGTGGATTATGGGATGCACTCAGGGCTTCCTCCCTGTTCCCTGACCACTTTTTGGCCATATGGACCACCACCCTGGCCTGCCAGTCTAAGACCATGAAGTCCATGTGATACTGTTGATCATGCCAATCAAAGCAGCTCCACAATGTCTGGGATCCTTAAGCACCTCCAAGTGTATCTCATCCACCTCTCCGGGGCCTTGCCACCTGTTTTTTGACTACCTTGGTAACCTCCACCAGGGAGACGGATGAGGATCATCAACCTGACTCCCAAAGAGATCTGATACCAAGTCTCCTTATGTTTGAACGTGATATCTGTTATGGACAGTCCCCAGAAATCTACAACTCCCCACTCGGGTTCAGATTGGGCTCGCCATTTCTCCCAGTCACCCCCTCCCAGGTTACCTTGTCATTGCCAATGTGAGCCTTGAGGTCGTGCAGCAAAACTTTGAAGTCTGTCAGCTGTACTGCATTTCTAGAACCTCACCTACTCACTCCAGGAAGGCCGAACATTCTGAGATGCTGTTCGGAGTATGAACACAAACACCAGTCTGCGGCGTGTCCGTGACCAGGCAGGCCCTTCCACCACGACAAGGCCATGATCAAGGAGGGGATTCATAGTCACAGGAAACTAAAATATTGTTGCACATGGCTGAAAGGCTTGATCGAATAAACCGTTTTTATGGGATGAGTTGGAGATCTGAGTTAATGAGTTTCTTCACATGAAAAGTTTTCCAAACATTTCCTGCCATAGCTGAACAGCTACAGCAACAACATTACAATGATTACACACACATTCCTTTGTTTTTTTTTGTTTTTTTTTCAGTTTAGTTCATACACATTCACTGGATCAGAAAGATGCAAACTGTCTTGGGTTGCGTTATATTTTAGTGTTTCACTGCTCATTTGCATTGGGCTGCCTTACGTAATGCGCTTCAAGCTTTGATTTTTTTTTTTTTTTCGTGTAATGCTACCTGGCTTAGCAGCTTTGCAGTCATTACAGTGATGACCATGCCACTCCATTTTCAAATTTAAGCGATTACTGCATGACTTTATTTAACTGGAGAAGTGAGTCAGTAACGATTTGGGAGAAACAGATACGTCATTCACATCATCTTATCGCCTCATACTCACTGGATCTGGTGTTCATTATGGAACTTCAAAGCATGTAATAGTAACGCTTAAGAAGCTCTTTCACTCAGGATCATGTCCAAGTGACTCTTGTATGAAGTACATGCAAATTAATACAGTTAATAGCTATATCATCGCACACGTCCAACCGGCTAATAGTCTAATTACACAAATTCAGAGTTAATATCCTATGCTCAATCTCTCTTTTTCTCTGTCCATCCTGTGGGATATAAATGTTTTATGCTGGTGGCGTTGAGCCATGGCTGCAGCAGAGGGTGGGTGACCCAGTGCAGTTTGCTGCTATGCAGAGACAACCTCCTTTTCCTGCCTCCATCTTTCCCTACCTCCCTCTCAAGTGTCTCCCCCCCTCCCAGCGCAGAGTGTTGCTAGGAGACAGAGCTCACGTTTCCCTCTTCGCTCTCTGCCTCCCCTCCTCTCCTTCTCCCTCTAAAGTTTTCCTGCTTTCAGGTTCTCCTTCTCTCGCCGAGGTGACGGGGAATCGGGATTTAGCTCAGGGATGGCTGATTGTGAGAGTTAAGCTCTTCCGTAAATCTGTTGCTGGATATTTGTGCTTCCTCCACTTTAATCCACCAACAAAACACATTATGGCGAGCCGGCGGAGCCCTCCTGTAACTGAGCTGCTTTCGCACAGCACAGGAAAACACATCCAGGAAAAAGGGACTTCACTTAATGTGTACAGTTTCCTTTGCTAAAGAGGCCACACCGCAGTAAACCCTGAATCAGTGTCCTTTTCTGTCCCCCTTCACATGTGTTTGAACACACACACATCAGCAGAAGCCCTGACTGCTCACTTCACAAACAAGCACGAACAGGGCAGAGGCAGAGGCAGAGGCAGCGTCGGTCCTCGTTATGTTACATCATTGCCCAGAGGAAGTAATCTCGCTGACATGGGGATAGATAGGACACGCACACACACGCGCGCGCACACGCACACACACACACAAATACACACACACACACACACACACACACAAAATCCTTCTCTGAGCGTATGTGTTCAAAAATGTGAGAAAGAAAGGCGAGACAGTAGATGTCATGCACGGCGCGCTTCACATGGTGTTTGATTTTGCTTGCATCAGTAGGGAGTGTGACACTTTGTCAGCTCGTCAGCGGCAGCAGCAGCCGCTCCCTCGTGCATCACGCTGATGCTGATGAGCGCGGCCTCTGGTTTTTCACATCCGTGCGATTTGGTCATATCGGGTAGAATGTCTTTGATGTGTAGGAAGAACAGCCAATCTAAACAGTGAGATTATCCTTCGGCCTCAATCCCCAGCTCTGATTATTCTAATTCGTTATGGGGTTCAGGTCTTAATCTGCATAACCCTTTAGATTAGTCGTTTGCCTTTGTGACATGGGGACACATGTGACACCCATGATGACTTAAAGTAGCTTATGCTGTCGATTCTATACTGAGCTTAAGTCAAGCAATTAAACATTAACTTTTGATTTTCTATGTTGGAGAAAATAATGATTAGGATCCAAATGCACTGTGCGCTGTAGCACCACTGGCAATCATTCCACCACCTATATAATTTCACTAAAGGCTTCTTTAGGTTTGGCTCAGTGTTTTCAGCTTTGTAAGTTGCTTTTGTCTCTGTCTTCTTTGAGGGCACGTCTCCTTTGTTTCTTCATGCACACACACACACTGACACACACATCTCACCCCTAAATCTTTGCTTCCTGTCTCTCTAATAGCCATGTATCTCTCCAGAGTCCAGATTGAGCCCATGCATAATTCAACATTTGACAGAGCAATGGTGTCTGTGTCTCAGCTGTGTTGCTACGATGAGTTTAAATGTGGACATTTACAGATGTGCTGATAGATAGAGGCCATTATTCAGCACTTGCCTTCCATTAATGGAAGCCTAATTGACATCCGTCATACATAGAAGCATAAATCAGATAATGAGCTATCTTCGGGAATTGGTCTTTACAAAGGTAGAGTTGTACTAATCACTAATTATTTAACAGTGGTCTCTGTTCACTGATAAATCCGAAGTTCTGTCCATGGTGCTGATATAGCTGATTAACCATTGTGGTGCAGATTATCAGTAGGTCACTGTTTAATAATAAATCCAAGGCACTGTCCATGGTGCTAAAATAGCCAATTGACCAATGTGGTGCAGATTATCAGTGGGTCGCTGCTTAATGATAAATCCAAGGCGATGTCCATGGTGCTGAAACTGCCAATTGACAGTGGCTGTGCAGATTGTCAATAAATTGCTGTTTACTCGTAAATCAAATTTTCTGTCCATGGTGCTGAAATAGTCAATCCACCTTTGTAGTGCAGACTGTCAGGAGGTCGCTGTTCACTGATAAATCCAAGGCGCTCTCCATGGTGCTGAATTAGCCGATAGACTGTTGTGGTGCAGATTAACTGTAGCTCAATGTTTATTGATAAATCCAAGGTGCTGTCCATTGTGCTGAAATAGCCTTTCCAGCATTGTGGTGCAGATTAAACATGACATAAACAAAAGAAGACATAAATGTCTAATTTTTTAAACCTCCTGAAAAAAGTCTTGACATGAATGACTTTAGACGTTTTCTCATTAGATGCTCCACTCCAAAAAATTAAATCAAAAATGTGACAAAAATGAATAGTTATGACAATATAATCATTAAAATGTTTTATGTCTTGGTGAAATTTCCTCCAGGGTCATTTTCAAATCCTCCTGTTTGTTCCTCCACTTTAAAAATAAGTCTTTGACAGTCCAGTGGATTCTTTGCATCCTTTTCTCGTTCTAGACATTTATGAGTCCTTCATTTGACAGTGTGGCTGGGGTTTCATTTCAAGACCACATCCCCACATTCTGTGTTGCTTTTTTCTGTAAGCTAGTCAATGTGGCATGTAGTAAAACTCAAAGAGTTAGTTTGACCCTTGACCATGTAAGAAAATCTGGATCGTCTTAAACAATTGAAGTTCATGACCTCAAGTAAAACAACTTTTTATTGATCAATTGTAAGCCTTCGGAGTATTTTCTTTGAACAAGTGAGACAAATGAAATGGAAATACCAATTTAATTGAGAACATAATTGCCCAAAAACATCACAATTATTATAAAACAAGAAGAAACTGAAACAGGTCACTAGCTTAAAAATATATGTTTTTAACTGAATGCTGAACACTTCACCATTTATAGAAGCAAGAAATTTACACCTTCATAGAGAGTTTGTGTAAGTAATCACAAAAAAAACGGATGAAATAGTCAGACAGGAATAGAATGGAAATTTAATAGAAAAAAATGTAACCGTTCCTTATCCACTTTTGACTTTCAGGGTTTCTGGGTAACGTAGTGGTTAAAAAGACTGGTGATAGAGGGACGGGATGCAGAGCACGCTTTGATCGCCATCCAAGTTGTAGCATTTCTGTTTTGCTCAGGTGTTAATCACTGACTCTTCAGATTCCCGTTTTAGCACGAGGGGCATCAAAGCAAACAAGCCTAGCCAAGTCTGTGCAGCATTTTTTCAATGACTTGCTGTGAAAAACAAGCCTAGAAGACATTCGCCATCATATTTACTTGAATTTGAAATAGTTTGGAGCAGCAACTTGTCACACACAAAACAACAACAACAAAAATAGTTCTAATGAAAATTAGTCTTCAGGGTTGTGGTGCTGGAGTCGTTTACACTTCACCATGACAATTTCCCTGTTCACTTCTGTGTTGGGGGGAATTTGTGTGTATTTGATAAACTGGTGTCTTTAAATTAACTGTGTGAGTTTGTTGTTGTCTGTTTTGTGTTTGCCCTGTAATGTTCAGGCGTTCTGTCCATGATTGGTTTGAATTCTATCGCTGCTCACTGTGCTCTTTCGGTGTAGTCAGCTCAGTAATACAGCTGATAAAACTGTCAGAACAACTGCCTTACAGTGGTACTTAAATCTGTCCTGATTATTTCTCAAGGTCACATTTTGTGACAGTTTCTGTAGGTGCATACTTTTTTTTCTTGAAAGGCTGAATCTGCCAACTTTATATCAAAGTAGTTTGCAAAATTCACTTGAAACTCCTCAGTGAATGGTATATATAAAACAGTTTATATTTTTAGTGTAAGTGAAATGCACGGAAATTATTCTCACCAGATTTCCAATAGGATCAAGCTGCATTCACTCACTTTGTCTTTTGAGATGTGTTGCTCCATTTTAGACTGCAGTAGGAGAAGCCAAAGCTGCTGTGCTGTTAGCTGACATCTCTGCAAGACCTCTAATGTGCATCGGTAGAGTCTGCCTGTCTAGAATTAGCTGTGCTGAACAAGCATGTTGTTGTCTAATCAGCGATCAAAAGGCTGCACAGCCTTGAACTGTCATATCTCTGTGCTAACTGCTGTTGAAGAGCAGAAATTGGTTATGCGTGCTTCCAGCTGTCAGTCATGAGCAGAAAGGGTTCATGTTGTAAATAATTCATACGTGTCACTGAACCAGTACAACACATGCTTTAGTGTGTCTGTGTGTAAAGGCAAGACATCCCATTTTCAGACGTTCTGAAATATATTGGTGTTATTTTAGAATAGATACTAGTAAGAGCATAAAAACAGCTCATTTTATTCACTCTCCCTGTGAGGAGGTGAGCCTGCTGCTGGATGACAGAAGAGGTAAAGTCAGCGCGCTGAATGGGATGTCCTTGGGAACTGGAGACCACGGGGATCGATTGCTGCCGATGCTCGGCTATTATTTATAGTTTTTCTTTTTTTTTCCCTCTCAGCGTGTCAGCCTGTCTGTCAGGTGGCCTTGCAAAGGGATTTCTCCTGACAGAGCAGATTATTCTCCTGGCCAGTGTGGCATTTTCCAAGCCCACTGATAGGTCTCCTGATTTTACTCTGCCATAGGTCGTGGATCCCCAGTGATGGATTATAATGGGTCGATGTAGAGAAAACGGTTTTTGAATTTTTACAGCATTATGGCTAGCGAGAGTACATTTGATGCTTGAATCACAGTTTTGCTTCCATTAACAGCAGTTTATACATTAATTTCCCCTGGTTTGTTTGTACAAAAAACTGAAACAATAAGAAGATCATTTTTAGACATGAGCTTCTGAGCACGAGAGCGAGTGTTGATTTCTCTGGCTTTGGATTAAAGTGGATGCATCAGACGTCAGCAGATTTGTGTGTGGTGGACGGACAAAGCAGGTTGGCTTTGATTCCTCCATTTAACAGACTGTGCTGAGAAGTGGTGGAGAAAGTGCTGTGCTGTTCAAACTGAAGGAAAAAAAACAGACCAATCAATCCTTTGAGTTCCACTGTCAAATTCAATGAGGGAATAATGCATCCAGTGAAATATGTGCAGTGTTTATTGTAATGTCAGCATTGTGTTAGTTTTACCGCATAGACCGCTTATTTTCGACCTTTAAAAAACACTTATGGTTTATTTATGAATTAATGATTTGAATGTTATGATACTTGGTTATTTCATTGATGATCCTCAGAGAGAGTAAAGAAGACAGTCTATCAGTTTTTTTGAGGGTAGTTATGGTATTTACACTGATTCATGTTTGTCCGAAAGTGAACACACAGACACAGTTGTTCACATCTCTCCTGATATGTTAAACACACACAGGCACACATGCACAAGAATGCGCAGGCGTGCATGCTGGCACAGCCTTCCAGTAAACCTGTTGAAACCTGAGAGATGTCTGATTGATCCACTCTCATTTCAGCTCCACCCGTCTTTGTTCTTTACATACACTCTCTCTGTCTTTCCTTTCTGAGCACTGCGGCCACTGGACCAGTGTATTATGCTACAGTCATCACATTAATCTACAACCATACTCATGCTGAGAGGGCCAAAAAAAATATCTTTATTTAAAACAATTAACAAAAAACTGCTATTCATATTTTTATCTTATGATTTTTACATTCAGTTTGAGACTTGTGTTTGCACAAGTTTAACACTAGCTGGTATTTTCTAAATCTAAAGCAAAATATATTCTAAACAAGAATCAGTCACCTGATTTAATTATGATAATAGTACTTCCAAACGGGAGCTTTCTTCATTCTCAAAATTTAGACCATGGCTGCAAGAAGATGGAGATACATTCAACACCATCGTAAATATGAAGCGTATGAAGCGTCATAATCCACTCTGTCATTTCATGGCACTTGTTGTGCAGTTCACACCTCCGCTGTTCTCTGATGTGTTTATGTTGGTGTTTTCCTGTGTCTGTACTCGGTGGAACATGTGACATGTTTTTGTCCATCTGCTCTCTCCAAGTTTTATTCATCTTTCGCAGAGGCTGGCTCTTTTGTTGTTTCCCCCTCTGTTGTCAGAACAGAGCGTGCTTTGATTAATGTCACTATTATCCTGACTGTGCTGAGTGTGTGACAATGTAAACCAGTGTTCATTTCATACTGGATTTTCAGTGAGCGGCTCCTTCTCTGCCCCTTCCTTTTTCTCTTCTGGCCTCAGGACTCCCTCATCCTGGAGAAAAGCGACATCCACCATCCAGTCTGCTCCTTCCAGGATGACTTCCAGGAGTTTGAGATGATTGATGATGAAGATGAAGATGAGGAGGAGGAAGATGAAGAGGATGAAGATATTGATCCTGACGCGCCCCCATCTCCCTCAGCCTCCCCTCCTCCCTCTCCTACCATTGGCACCCTGAAGAGCAGACCCACCACACTGAACCTCACCACTGCTGTGTCACAGGTAGGCAGCGCAGAGCTCTGACCGCAAACACAAAGCAAATACTGCAGTTTGCAATAACAATAACTGCTTTTTTTTATTTATTTATTTAGTGGTGGAGAGTGTTAACTAGTTTTAAAAAATTAACATACTTAGTCTGATGACATTGTCGTCTTTGATGTTCTTTTCAGGATTCACTAAACAACAACAGCAGTTTATCCCCAAAGAAAGGAAGCTGGCAGGACTCCTTACGCAATCCAACGTCACAGGGTAAATACATTTTATTCAACTACAAACCATTTTTTTTTCATTTGGATGCCCATACACAGGTCTGTCCATTCCGTTTGTTTATAAAATGTATGCATTTTTTCATCACTACATCAAGAATTTATGGAATTAATTATTGAAAATTATAATTAACATTGAATAATAGTATTGTCGCCTCTCTTCATATTCATAAAAGCTTTTATTGTTCCATGAAAAAAAAGAAATCTAATTAATAACAAATCTGTTTTGGTCTTGTGATGCAAAAAGTTTTTGCTGATATTGTTTTTAAAAAAGATACTTTTGTTTTAATGAACTTTTTGAGTGAGCTGGTCACTGTTAAGGCGCTGGACCCTGAAAATAAAGCAAATCTAATTGAATCTTATAACCATCAGCGAATTAGAACTTTTACACACGACACAGAAATGTAAATGAAACATCGACTGTGCCCGCAGGCCGTCTGTCTCCAACCCACACATGTCTGGACGATGGTAGCCATGTGACAGGCCAGTGCCCGGCCTCTCCGGTTTCCCAGGTCCCGGGGTCACAGAGCAAAGGTACACCACCAAAACAGGCAGGGGAGGGCGGGAACCCCCAGTCTCCTCATAGGCCCCTCCTCTGCGACATGGAGGGCAACAGGCGAGAGAGGCCCGAATACGGTAACAACAAGGCCAGCCCCTCACGCTTAGCGCTCATCCCATTGACATCAGTGTCATGTAGTGCTGTGATGTGGGCTAATGTGATGTGGATTTAGCTTCAGTGATCAAAGTTCAGCAAAGTGCTGTCACATTTACACTCAATTTGCATTTGTATTTGATTTCATGAGTCAAATTTGTCATTTTTTTAAAAAAGAGGAGTTTGCTGAACTTACTCATCCTGCATCCTAGTTTGAGATATTTATGAATGACAGAAATTTCTTTTTTTTTACTCCCTTGTTTTTTTCGACCTTTTTTCTTCAGTCCCCACTACTCCTCTTATCAATCTTCTTTTCCATCTCCAGTGCCATTCTCCAGTGTCTGACTCTCATGTCTTTTCTTTTTCTCTATATTTTTTTATCTCTTCAGGGTCATTTGGTCAACACAAGTCTCACACATGCACTGGTGATCTCATTGATTCCAAAGCAGACCCTCCAATTCAGACGTCCAGAGTACCCTCAGTCGACGAACACTCCCAATGTTCAGACACGGAGGTGGATCATGACCTCAACAGCGACCACAACCACAAACACTCAAGCCGCCGTGCCACTGACACCTACACAATCACCAGCGAGTCGGGAATGGAGCCAGAAAATGACCTGGACCCAGATGGAACCAGTCGCTGCCTGTCCTCCACCGCGCCCATGGGCGCAAACGACGGCGCTGATACGCCCTTGTCCGACGAGGAGCTGGAAAAAGACTTTGAAGTGGAGTTCATGTGCAAGGAGACCTACGACATGGTGTGTAAGGAGAATCAGTCGGCGTATGTGGAGTTTCCCTCCATCGAGCCGTCTGAGCCTGCGTCTTTCTCCAGCTATCTGTCGTCTAGCCGTTCAGAGGCCCTTAACCAGTCCAGCACTTGTCACACGGGTTCGGCTGTGGAGGCAGCGGCTAATGAGTCCACCTCCCCGTCCTCAGACCCGGGGATTGCTGATATGAACCAGCGGGGCTATGTAACTTCTGACCAGGACAAGGACCTGAGCTCTCCGGGTTCTGACTCCGACATTGAAGGGGAGCTGGAGGCAGGCTTTGCATGTGGAGGTCCTGTGGTGTCCAACATGATCTCCTCTATCTCAGAAACAGAGCTGGACTTGACTAGTGATGACAGTAGCAGTGGACGCTCATCTCACCTCACCAATTCCATAGAGGAAGCCAGCTCACCTACATCAGACCAGGAGCTGGACCCGGACACAGAGTTAGAGCAGGACAGTGGAATTGTTGGACTGAAAGCATCTCTACTTCTGGGTCAGCCTGATCCAATCAAAGAAGGCTCTCCTCTACCCTCTCCTTCTCCTCTACCCTCTCCTACTATAGCTACGCCGTCCCCTCTTGATTCTCCTATCTTCCCCCCTGAGTCTTACGACGACGGCTTGGCTCTGATGGGGCTGCAGAGTGTTGACGACGAGCTGTCCGGGGAGCACCAGGCTGACCCAGATGAGACTTTGCCTCCAGCTCAGTTATGTGAGGACAGTCTGTCCAGACAGATGGTGCTCCAGATAGAACCCGACCACAGCCTGGAGAGCTTCAAACGCTCCTTCTACCTGCCAGTGGGGCCCAGGCTAATGCCAAGCGCAGACGAATACGATGGAACAAGTGAAGGAGATTCTGAATCAGAAAGCGAAGATGAGCTGAGCGAGAACTCAGACTCCCCATGGCTACTCAGCAACTTAGTCAACAGGATGATTTCAGAGGGCTCTTACCCAATTAGCTGTCCTGAGGAGTGCTTCAAGAGAAAGGTGTCTGTGTCTGACACCATCTCTCCCTCCTCAGACATTGGAGAGGGAGACAGTTTCAACGATGACGACCAAGAGAAGAAACTTCAGATGGAGGGGTCAGAGAATGGCAAGAAAGAAAACGACGGCTACAGGAAAGACAAGTTGGATCCAGCAGCAAGGGGTAGGAGTGTTGAGCCTTCGAAAGAAACAGCAGTAAAAAGTCCCCGGCTCTATATGAGCAACCCCAGTGGTGATACCATCACTCCATTAACTTCAGAGCGCAGTCCAAACAGCGAGAGAGGAACCACAGAGTTCAGTTCCTCGTATTCCAATAAAGACTGTGACAAGAACTCCTCAGATAAACCATCCAAGAATTCCAAGAGACAGCAGGAAGACAACGAGCCGAATAATGACTTGATGATGCTGAATGGAAGGAGAGATCTGGACTCACCCAGCCTCACTGAGAGCGTGGTCAGTGACAAGGACGAAGGGCGAGAGACTGATCCCAGGCCTACGAGTCGCTCCTCAGCCTCTCTCGAGCGTATCACCGAAGTGAAACAGAGCCTGACACTCGATATACCCACTGCTCAGACCAACCGCTGCTTCAGCCTCACCTACTCCACAGACAATGATGAAGAGGAGGAGGACGACGGTGACTCTTACCCATTCCTGGGAGGCTTGAGCAAGCAGTCCTACAGGGACAGTGATTTAGAGTTGGACAGTTCACCGCCCATTGACTCCAGCGTGCAAGATCACTCCTTAGCTGACCGCGACCTCCCACTGTGTGAGAAAGATCTGGCGCTCAGGCCGTCAACTGAAGACGATGGACTGGCCTATGACTCCATGAAGTACACGTTAGTGGTGGATGAGAACACTACCCTGGAACTAGTCAGCCTCAGAAGGTATTCACTAAGAATGTGTTGATTTTTTTCTAGATTTGGTTGAAATTTGTTAAGTTTGATATGTTTTCCTTTTAAATATTGCTAACGCAGTGTTTTGTACCTTCAGGTGCACCTCCGTGCTGAGTGACGACAGTGAGCTCTCGACCCTGTGTGACGAAGAGCCTTTGGGAACAAGTAACGTTGGCTACGGACGAGACGATGAGGAAGTGAGGCCAGAGCTTCTCAGCTCTTCGGAGGACTCGTCTCCTGAGGCTGATCTCCCATTCTCCAAGAAGTTCCTGAACGTGTTTGTCAACAGCACCTCCCGCTCCTCCAGTAAGTTGCACATTCCTCACATTTTTGCAAAATTGATTTAGACTTTTTTTTTTTAATAGTAGTTGGGGAAAACTGAAATCTGTATGGATACAGGACTACCCGCACCATATCTAGTCATTTTAAAAAATGTAACTCCAGCAGCAGTCTTGCTGAAACTATCCTATCGTCGTCCCTGGAATGATTGACGTTACCTGCCACTGACAGCATGATACATGAACATGTGATCTAAACATAGCAAAGTGCCCACACAGCCAATGGGAGGTCTCTGTTTCCCACTACACTATCAATCACGCTTCCAGATCCATTTCTCTAATGAAGGCTGATAGCATAATGAAAGGCTCATTATCCAGGCTTTCATTTCCATTTCTTTCTGCATGACAAATCCAGTTAGACATTCTTTGAAATTTCTTACATGGAGTTCACAAGTCACATGTGTCTCTGTATAAAAGAAAATGCATTTCATGCTTGCTATTTTTTGCGGCTTCTTAGCAGAAGTGTGAGCAGTGTCTGACATGTACGTATCCTGTATGTAGGCACAGAATCATTTGGACTTTTCTCCTGTACCATCAATGGAGAGGAGAGGGACCAGACACACAGGGCGGTCTACAGGTAAGCCTGCATTGCACAGCATTCGTAGGATCTTTGTGTTTTATATAAAACAGAAGGATTTCCATATTGAAATTGAACCACACAGTAAAGTGAAGTGACTGCTGTGAGAAAGCTGAATGACATTTTAAAGGGAAATGACTGTTGACGGAATAAAAAAGTGACTTTCTTTAATGGGGTTTTTATTGGTGTGCTATGGAGGCTGTGCGTCAGCAGCATTACTAATTGCATTAGAGAGGCAGACAGCTGTTGTAGTTCCAGCTGGACTTCAGAGCTGCAGGGTTGTCACTATAATCACATTACCCATCACCTTTATCTCTGCGTATAGAGAGCGAGCGCTAGATGGGCTGCAGTCAAACATATAATTCTGATCTCTTGACAACAGTTGTTTATTCTCGAGGTATTGTCTCCCTCTTCCTACCACGCTGTATTTCTTTTACAGCTGCTTCATTCAGTTCCTTCCTCATATAGTCCTGTCAATAGGTGCAGAAATGCCACATAAGGACACAACCTTGAAATGAAGCAGGTATTATACTGTCTCCTTTGCCTCTCTGCTGCCCCCCGCAGGTTTATCCCAAGACATGCAGACGAGCTGGAGCTGGACGTGGACGACCCTTTATATGTGGAGGAAGAAGAGGACGACTACTGGTACAGGGGGTATAACATGCGGACGGGAGAGAGGGGGATATTCCCCGCCTTCTACGCCCATGAGGTCATTGGCCAGTCCAAAGAGTTGCTGGGTGAGTGAAGGGATGCACCCACTTATTTGATTTCATTCATGCTACTAAGAATCACTGAAGAGTCACAGCTTATACATTGTGTTCCACTCTGTAGGAATGAAGAGGAATCCAGCCTGGATTGAGACGTTCAATGTTCAATTTCTGGGCTCTGTCGAGGTACCATATCACCAAGGCAATGGTATTCTCTGTGCCGCTATGCAGAAGGTGAACGGAAAATACTGGATAATCCACGCACCAGTATGCACACATACATACAACAAAAGTCTGCATGTGTGCACATACAGCATGTTGTAACACAGACACGTTTTCCTCTGCCTGCCAGATTGCGCTATCAAGGAAACGAACGGTACACGTGCGACCTCCCTCCCTGTGTGAGCTCGAGATCAGCTTGCAAGGAGTCAAACTAATCATGAGCCTGGAGGATGAATACGACGTCCTTGATGAGGTATAAACAAGCAAGCAAGCAAACAAACCAATTAAAAAGCGAAAAGTCTTTTTTGCATTTGCTGCTTCAGCTGTGATTTAACCAGGCTATTTCCTGCCTGTTGCTGTGTCTTTTCTCAGTATGACAGATGTAGTCACTTCTTCCAAATGAAGAACATCTCATTCTGTGGATGCCATCCGAGAAACAACTGGTAAACAATCCTGTGCCTCCATTTGTCTGTCCCCTACTCGTGTGAAGCGTAGCATAAAACCGAATGATTGCAGCGTGTTCTGATCTTCTCTCTGCAGCTACTTCGGCTTCATCACCAAGCATCCGATGCTGAACAGATTCGCTTGCCATGTGTTTGTATCGCAGGAGTCAATGCGACCTGTAGCCGAGTGTGTTGGGTATGTCCAAGTTATTGAACACTGGAACTGACCGTAAACACCTGGGTGTAATTCAAGCCTGTAATCTTATGTGAAGGTTTGTTATGGTCAACAGATCCCTGAATCTGTGCTGCTGTGGAATATGCCCGTCGTGACTTGGATTAATGTTGCCGGCGTGCCTGAAATAGTATATATATTGATGTGTGTGAGGCTGCTTGATTGCAGAGCGGGGGATATCTTACTTAGGCATAATGGCTCTGAATAATTAAAGATGCCAATAGCCCATTGCAGCTGTAGAGTGGGCAGATGGAACCACATGGGCAAAATAGTTTCATCCATCAGCTTTGCTCGTCCTGTTTTCTTTCCTGAGTGCTTAACCACACCAGCAGAAGTTATGAAGAAGCCCTTCAGTGCCCTGGTGGCTCTGACGACTTTCTGACATTATGTTGAAGTATTTCAGTTAAGTCTTCACTTTGAATGTCAAGGGAAAGGGTTTGAATCCCAGCTGGTTGTGACGATATTGATACCTCTGAAAAAACAGTAACCCCTCCCTCCTTAAGCGGGTGATAATCTTCTATTTATTTTTTGTGGAAGATTAATATAACTGTTGAAAATGTAATATAAAAACCTCCATTGCAAGCTTGCAGATGCATTTTTAGCTCCTGTGTGTCTGTCTCCCCTGCAGACGAGCCTTTCAGGAGTACTATCAAGAGCATCTGGAGTATGCCTGTCCCACCGAGGACATCTACCTGGAGTGAGAAGAGTCGCCATGGCAACCTTCTTCTTCTACAGCTCGTGTATGTTCATCCAGTTCGCCACCAGAGGGTGCCATCAGTGGGGTCTTTTTTTTCCACTCCATTGTAAAATACTCCTCCTTGTCCCTCTCAAACAGGGATCTTCATTTCTACAATATGCTAGGCATTTGACTGATTTCATCCATCCCTCTCTCTTTGTTTATTTCCATGATCTCAACGGATCGATTGCCTGTTTATTTAATCTTTTTCTATGATATAAAACTAAGACCCTGAGCACCTGTTTATTTAAAGGTTCCTCTTTTGAAATGAAAAAAAACAAACAAAAAAAAAAATCCAAATCCAAATATACCTACTACAGCTGTATCACTTTTCAATGCATGGCTAGTAGGGTTAATGCACACAGACACACCGAGAACAACACATATTCAAGTGAATGGCAAGCAGCTCAACAATCAAGTACAGGACTGGTGTAGAATCAAGAGGATGACACTTAAATTACCTGTAAATATGTTTTTGTTGAATACCGACAAGCAGCTCATTTGATTTCTACTGATAGTGACATTGGAGTGAAGTAGAGAGAGTGCAGTGAGCGGTCCTTGGTTCAAGCTTACCCCCTGTGTCGCGTACAAACTGTTGTGTGTGTTGTAAATACGTGTATAGAAAGTAGTACATACAAGGCACCTCATGTGGATCGATTAGGAAACGTCGAGATGAGCCGTGTAAGGGTTTTGCTCAGACTTTTTGAAGAAGAGCTGCGAGGAGTTGACTAGGTATGAACTTTGAATGTCATTAGCTCCGCACACGTTTTATTCAGCTGGGGATCGTCGCAGTAAATGTCAAGCAGACTCAAACGATAAAAGCAGTACCATTTTACTGTTGTCCACTCCTCAGAGTTGCACTGCTTGTTGACCTCTTACCGTTGGAAGCTTTCATAGCAAACCGTTCAACTGTTAATCTTGCAAATTGTAGATCACTGTATGCTTTGTTATGACTGATGTGAATTTTAGGTCAAAGAAAGCTAAGGCTCTCTGACAAGCCATATTCCCACATCTCTGACTGTTTAACTCTGTTTTTTTTTTTTTTTTTCCCAGTGATGTTCTAGTCTCCGTTTTCTTTTGACTTGGCAGTTGCAACGAAGGAAAGGGAATGACTAGAGGGGCCAGTTGTTGCACAGCTCAGTGCCTACTGTACAGCGAGTGTCCTAATATTTGTTGATTCTGGTATCACAGTGGAATCAAACCTTCAACAAAGCATTCAAAATGAGGTTTTATCATTATGTTTAGACTTCAGTCTCACTCAGTAACACTTGGAGAGAAGGATGGCCTCATATACCCACAATATATATTTTTTTTATTGGTTTCTGTCCGATCAAAGGTTAAAGCGTCATTCACGTCACACAGAAACCTTCTGTAGCTACAATAGCTTACGGTCTAGCACCTTATGTAGATAAAGGATTCAATTACAAACAGTTACTAGTCACCTGCTATCTGAAATGTTAATCTCTAATGTTTACCGCACCCAGACCATTCCCGTCATTGTTTAAGACACTGTTGAGCATCTTGTCGTGCTGCATTCAATCACAGTCCGCCAGAACAGACAGTTCTGCGGGATTTCAGTGCTAAAAGCTAACTGAGGGTTAATATGTGAGGAGAGAGGGCGTTGACTACATATGTATCGCTGTCAGTTAGATCATGTATATACAATAGCAAATCTGTGTCCTTTATGTTGAGTATGTTATTGAAATGAATATGTACATTATTTGAAAATACATTTCTAACAAATAGATTGCAACCAGACGAAAGTCCTCCCCCCTAAAGAAGACAAAACAGCACGAAATACCTGCGTCCTGCAATAATTTTATTTATTTGACATCTCACCTCTCAACACGCAGCGTTGATCTCAGTCCGTCACACAGCTGGTGTGTGGCGTTTGGATTCCCGCCGGCATCAGCAGCACATTCAGGACATGTGACGTTGGTAGTGTGCGACACAAACACAAAGCCACCGAGCGATCCGCCGTCAGAGCTGACCCAAAAGTATCTCTGCGCTTTGCTGGTTATAATAATCACTTCAAGCTCCAACAGTGTGACCCATCTCTGATCCGTATCTATTTGCCTCTGATTATGTTTTTCTAACTTGCTCCAGCCTGGTTAGGATCTTCGTTTTCACACAGCGACACAGAACCAAGCCCTGGTGATCTAGACCCATATAGCCGCTGAGAAACACATTAACCGTTAAGCCAACTTTTGACCTTATTACTTTAACAAGATTCTTCACTGTATACCTAGAACAAAACAGTATGTGACAGAACAAACATATCCTATCTTGTATCTTCGAAAAACAAGGACTTGTAAAATTCAAGGGAAAACAATGAAAAAAAATGACAAAAAAAAAATCACTCTGCCTTGTCATGGGTTTGGTCTTATGAATAAAATATATGCTTGATGTCCGAAAACTTTTTTGTCCTTGTTGTTTGTGTCGACACTCGGTTATGTGGTTTATGCAGCTAGTAAAACATTTTGAGGTGAAGAGCTGAGTAAGGTTGAGGAAAAAATTGATTGGATTACATGAACAGAAGTGAATTTCTTTAAAAAAAAAAATAATAATTAAAAAAATTGATTATTTCAACATATCTCAACATTTAAATGAAATGACTAAAATATTCAGTCCAAACTTTGTAAAATAAAAGCAGTTCAGTAGGAGGAGGGACATATTGATCAGGATGAAGGGAGATTTAACTGCTAATGAGCCACATACCAACATATTGAAACAAACAGACCTTAAGTATCCTTAAACAAACAGCTAAACATAATTATAAGATCAGAACAGTATTCTTCAATTTTAACATGTAAATTGAAGGAAACACAGGTGCTTTAAATGTTTTAAGAATACGTTGTAACAGCTGTTTGAGTTAATACATGTATGACAACAAACAAGCAATTATTAAACTCTAAACAGAGATTTAAGATACATTAGCTGTGTTTTCTCAACATTTCCATCCTGACACAACGAGAGGCACAGTGACACAACCTTTCCTTGATGGACAGCGGGTTCTGTCCTATCGACCCCATCGATGGAATCAGTGATCAATGGAGGAGGAAATTCAAACACATAGATTCCCAATAAAAGTCAAAGCAGTGTTCACATGTTAGCACTGAAGGTTGATCAGTGACAAAACTGGACTTGTGATTACAGGCTGCAGTGAAGGTAGAGATGACTGAAACAGAAGAGATTAGTAGTGTCTTTGACCGGGACACTGAATACAGTAGAGTTTAGCTAAAGCTGTGGCCTGTGCAAAAGATTCATATCAATGTAACAATAAAGCTTTTGTTTTTTCCTTTGACATATCATCCTGCCTTCACGTTGAATGCCAGCAGTCTGCAGGGCAGCATGTTGTGAGTTTCAGTAGCAGACTGTGGCATGTTGTCATGTGTTGATACTGTCAGCAAAGATGCGGCCAGACTATCAGGCTTTTTTTCCAAGTCAGGTTGGAAGCTTTTATGCTGGCTGTTAAACAAACTCCTACTTTCTTTTTGTTACACTTGACATTTGGTGGACCTTTTGGACAAAAAAAAAAAAGAAAAAAAAAAAAAAAAAATATATATATATATATATATATATATATATATATATAAGTGTATAAAATACTGTGTTTTACACCAGAGCTGACTGTTTTGCAGTAAAGACAATCAGCGGGTCCATATCTCACTTCATCAGCAAGCAGATCACATGATGCACGTTCAGTTCTGGCTGAGCCACATATCTTTCTTAAAGCCACTCCTTTGCAGTAAATCTTCCAACAGTTCACAAGTTAAGACTTCCTTGATGATATACTACACACTTTTTAAAGCCTTTTCATATATAAAAACACTAAAAGCTCCAGAGTGAAGATCTCACTGGGAGGAGTGAGTCAGTGAGGCTATTAGAGCAAAAATGTCTGAATTACAAACCCAAATTTAATAAATCACAATGAAGGCATAAAGTCATAGAAAAGCAACAATTCTAAAAGAGGCCAGAGGAAAAATTTATACACATTTTTAACTTTTTAACAGCATCCAGTTACAAATATTGCTTCAACAATGTCATGAGTTATCTATGAGCTGCTGTTGCTGCTCGCATGGGCTGAACGGTAGAAGAAGAAAGGCTGGGGTTTTCTTAGATGGTGTGGTGATGAAATCTGCTGTAAAGTCATTGTAAGCCCTTTCCAGATTTAAAGAAGTTTACTGGCTGCTGCTTAATGTCCTCATTTTGTATAAGTGGCACTAATACTGCGCTGAAGTAGCAGAATCCAAAATGCGTAACTACCGGTACGGACGCAAGTCAGGTTCATACAAGGAGCCTGGAGGGAAACCACGGAGAAAGAGGAAGAAATACTTAATTCATTATTGTTAAGTGTTCTGGGAGAAGACAGTCTCCACAGGATACACACATTTGTTGGAAGGTGACAGTTGTGAGGGAGCAGCAGATAAGACTGTGACTCGAGAGTCAAGAATTTGAGGATTCAGCATATTTAGCTGATTTTTGATAGTTAAATATTACCTGCTTGTTCAGAAATGTTCATGGCAACTAGTGGATTTTGCATTTAGTGTTGTGAGAGGATTTTATACATACACTGAAACAACAATGCTGCATTAGAGTGAGAATATTCTTATTCCAACTAACTCAAATATTCTTTCATACTAGTGAGAACAGGTCCAGGGAGGGTTTTCATCAGGCGCCTATGAATTCTGCATATTCTAAGTGAACCGCGAGTTTAAAAAATGAAATTAACCGATAAATGGACATACTGTGATTCAACTGCAAATGTCAAATGAATCCAGGCAATATTAAAACAATATTAAAATATTTATTTCCTATATTTGTACATTCAAGAATCAAACCTTTATCCCACCCATCCATCCATCCTCAACATATAAACCACTGTTACTTGAAAAAAAAAAACTGCAATCACAACCTTAACCTTCCACAGCAATAGCATTTAAAAAAAATAAATCAGTGTTCTTGCTTTCAACAAGCAATTCTGAGTCAGTGAAGTGCATCAAGATTTAACTTCTTCTGAAGTTGGTTCGACAGGCAGAACTAACAGCGGCAGCAGGAGGGTCTGGGGCTGCACTGAGGGTTGCAGCAAGGCGCGAGGTCCGGGTCCGTTCCTTTGGATATCTGGCTCTCCCCGAACACCATGGAGGCCTCGAACTCCAGCTTTGCTTTCTGGATCTGCTCCAGCACCGCTTGGAGGTCGGGATCCCCCTCCAGCGTGAGGGGGTAGTTCTCCGAGGGGTCGGCCTCCAGGTCGAAAAGCAGAGGGGGGTCGTGGGCGGTGAGGACCGCCGTGGCCGGGCAGTCGCGGTCTGGAGTGGTGGCGCTGTGTTCAGCACCTGACGTGAAGATATCAAGACGTAGGAGTTAAAAATCACCTCAGATCTGACTGTGATACCACAGCAGTCGAGTCCTACCGTGTGTGTAGAAGTGAGCTTTGTACTTCCCCATCCTGAGAGCAAACAGCCCATATTTTTCAGACGGAGACGTGGGGTAGAATATCATCGTCTCCCTTTTGCTCTGGAAAATAAGGAGATGGAAGTAAAATTGGCTTGCTTTTTCTCATTTCCGTCTCTATGGAGTGTGAAGCACGGTGCTCCTACCTTTCCTCGGCGGACAAGCAGTTCTGTCATGTCGACCCCATCCAGCATCACCGGAGGCAGCTTGGCTCCTGCCAGGCTTGCGATGGTGGGGAGGACATCCAGAGTGCTGGCAAGCTCATGTGTGACACCTGCAGAAATAAATGAAAAAGAAAAGAAACTGATTCACAGATGTGTTTCTACATTAACTCTTAAATGAAAGAAGACTAAGTGATTTTTGAGCTGTATCAAAAATGACTTGAATTAAAATGAAAAAAAAAGAAGAATGTGACAATTCCAAACAAGGTTGATTGTCTCAATTGCTGAAGCAGATGGGACTTGAGTCGCAATAAAAAGTAAAAAAACAAATCAAACTGTACTTCACATAGGGAGTCATCACCATGCATTTCATGAGCCGTTTGGTTTTAATGAGCAGCGAGAGGAAAGATTAAAACATTACGCAACATGACAGTATGAACCCATGATCAGGTGAGTCAGGTGTATGGGCAGAACTTTAATGCCACTGCTCCACTTCTACTGTGCGGAACGTGGTAGACGATGTCCCAGGAACAAGATGGCAGCTAATCAAACCAAATGTGACATTTTCCTTCACTTTTAAACAGTGGGAGGCTGCGATGTGCTGACCTGGTTTGATTGTTCCTGGCCAGTAGGCGATGGCTGGTTCTCTCATGCCTCCTTCATATGTGGTACCTTTACCACATTTTAGAGGGCCAGCGTTTCCCCCGCGGGACATGCGCATTAACTCAGGCCTAGAGATGAAGACGACAACAGAACTAAATATAATATCATGCAATTAATGTGATTTTGTAGGACACAATATAGTAAAATGTGCTATAACATCTGAATAATGAGTAAAAAATGATGTCTGTGCTGCAGCATTTAGTTATGAGGATATCAGTAAGAACCCAGGAAGTTTCAATCATATTCCTTTAAAAAAAAGCTTTTTAAATAATTTAATGGAAAAACCAAATTGAATACATATACACGAAGCCAGTGGCGAGTTACTGAAAATTATATGATTACAGCCTCATCAATGCAAATAAAATGTGATTGGTTATTTATAATTGTCTCCCTCATTGTATTACTGTTCTATTAGTGGCACGTTAACTTAGCAGTTAGCACTGCCAGGGTCAGTCTGATTCACTCATTAAGTTCAGCTGAAGTCACATCAGTGTCTGGAATAATTGAGCGTTCGGGGTTCTTAAAAGATTTATCACATTAATTAAAAGAAATTGCTTTTTTATGTATTTAACAGTGGACTGAATGAGCTGGAGAAATAGAGATGGCAGCTATGCAACTGTTTCCAAAAGTGATGAAACCATTGTTAATTACACAACCTAATGCTGAAAGCAGAGGTGTTACAGTCACACATTACAGCACTACATTGGACAGATTCAACCACATTCAGTGTGATGATTAAAGCTAGAAACCAACCCATTGTCAGCTGTGAAGAAGACCAGTGTATTGTTGATCACTCCCATTTCCTCCAGCGTTGCCAGCAGGTTTCCTATAGTGTTGTCCAACTCCAACAGAGCATCTCCAAATGGGCCCCTTAAAGACCGCCCAGCCGCTCCTGGACCAGCATACTGGGGATAGTGGGTGTGCTGGAGGAGGAAGCAGACAATGACGCTGTTATTGTGTCATTCCCAGACTTATTCCACATTCTCTGAATACAGATTATTCAAAACATAAAGAAAGTATTTTATGTGAAAACTTCCTTACACTTGAAAGCACATTTATGTTCTTTTGCAGTTTTGAAAACAAATATCACAGAATATTATATACATGGGATAGTTTTTTACGAGAGACTTGATATTACTCACATGGGCTGGATAGTAGAGAAAAAAAGGCTGTTTCTTCTTCACTGATGAGGTGATGAAATCCACTGCAAAGTCACTGTAGGCGCTTTCCAGATCGAGGAAGTCGACCGGCTGCTGCTTGATGTCCTCGTTGTGCATTAGAGGCACTAACACAGATCCCACATCACAAAATCCAAAACACTTGATGTCTGGTGGAAAACAAGTGAGGTTCCTACAGGGACCCTGAGGGGCAGAGACAGAGATAGCGGAATAGCTCATTTACCTCATTTCATTCTCATTTATTTACTCCCAGCTCTAATCATAGAAAAGCAACTAAATATATGGAAAAGAAGGACATCAACTATCACAAGCATTGCAGAGAAGATACAGAATGGAAAGAGGAAATAGAGACTATCATGCAGAGCTGAAGTCATGTGGGTTTGTTCTTGTTTTTCTATTTTTAAGAATAATCTGAGAAGTGCAAAAGAAAAAAATAAATAAATACCATGTCATGAGAGTACGGGATTCCCAGGTAGTGGTCAAACCCCTGTTTGGTTGGTAAATAAGACCCATTGGCCCCAACTCCCAGATGCCACTTCCCAATCATGGCAGTCGCATAACCCAGAGGCTTCAGGACTTCAGCGATGGTGGTCTCATTCAGAGGAAGCCCGCCTCTGGAGCCCGGATACAACACACCCGGGTAAACACCGGAGCGGGTCTGATAGCGACCCGTCAACAGCGAAGCCCTGCGGCACAGTCACCAGAGACACGGCTGTTAATACCTGGAGGCAGAACGGCTCCTGTTAGGTGTGTTCCAGACAGATACCTGGACGGGCTGCACACGGGACTGGTGCAGTAAAAGTCGGTGAAGCGAAGTCCCTCCGCTGCCAGGCGGTTCAGGTTGGGGGTGATTGAACTGGGGTGTCCGTAGCAGCCCAAATCCCCGAAACCCAAATCGTCCGCGAAGAGGAGGACGAAGTTCGGCGGAGAAGCCGAGCAGCTACAGAAGAGGAAAAAGTTCAACAGGACGGGTAGCCTGGAATCCATCCTGCGTGGTCTCATAGCAGAGAGGAGATAAAAACTGTCAGGTGCATCAGGAACCAAAACATCAGCAGATCACAGACTGCCGCGTCGCTTAGTAATGACGTCACAGGCACGACCAGGAAGTGTAGTTTGCTATCCTCTTTTCGACTACAAAATGTAAAATAGTGAAGTCTATCAGCTCTAATTCTTACTCACCTAGGCTATAGAAGCTTTCTTCAACCTGGACTGATGTACAAATGCAAAACTTAAGCCTTTTTCTTTCAACATCCAAGCCTTTTTTGTGGAAAACAACAGAAAAATTATTTGGTATCACCAAAATCACTGTTGAAATCTTTGATTTGGGTGATTTGAAATCAGTCTCGTAGTAAATGCTTCTAGATTAAACCAGTTTTACTGAAAAATATACCAATGTTTGAGCCTAAATTTTCCCTGCTGTGAATGTGTGTGTGTGTGTGTGTGTGTGTGTGTGTGTGTGTGTGTGTGTGTGGTTATCTGTCTCCCTGTGATGGGTTGCCAACATGTCCAGGTCCAGGATGTATCCTGTCCTCTTCTCACCCATAGTGAGCTGGGATCAGATCAGAAAATCCACAAAACAACGGCAAAAAGCCACAACGCAAAAGCAAAAAGACATAACACCTGGCAAAAAAAGCAACAACACAACAGTAAAAGTCACAACACAAACGCAAAGGCCACAACTGCAAGTGTGCAGCAATCACAAGAACAGGCTGTGTTTGTGGGGGACAGTATTTTCTGACGAAACCAAAACGGAATCAACCGATACTCAGTGAGCACATACAAAATATGACAATTTCAGCACAGTGACCAACTTTACTGATTTCTGTAAAACGACTCATAGCCGTATTATTCTTTTAATGACTCAGAGTTTCACTTGTTATCTGTCTTTTTGGAATGTGTGTCATGCATCAAACACTGGCTGTCCTCAAACTACCTGCAGATAAATTCAAACAAAACAGACATTTTGATCATTTCCCCTGACAATGAGATCCCTCAGATTAGAACCCATCTTGGTGCTCTGGGTTCCTCTGTCAAACCCAATCTCAGAAATCTTGGGGTTATGTTTGATCAGGTCATGTCTTTGGAAGCTCGCTCTCGGCAGCTGACCAAAAACTGTATCACTTGCGAAATATCTGAAAGGTCAGAAGAATCTTG
The DNA here is from genome assembly GCF_902148845.1 of Salarias fasciatus. NCBI lineage: Eukaryota > Metazoa > Chordata > Actinopteri > Blenniiformes > Blenniidae > Salarias > Salarias fasciatus. The sequence goes on from NC_043751.1 coordinate 16,353,180, forward strand.
TCCAAGTCCAACCTTGAACTGATTATTCATAATTTTATTTCATCGCGAATTTATCATTGTAATTCGCTTTTTACCTGTTTTAATGTGACTGTTCTAGACAAACTCCAAACCGTACAAAACTGCTGCTTGCAAGGAAGCTTGAGGCTGAATATCCCACTGGATAAATTCATCATATGTAAAACTGTATGTATGTCTTTTACCTTACTCTGTAGCACTTTGTGATTTTACCTGTGAAAAGCGCTTTATAAATAAACTTTACTTACTGACTTACTAACATTACTCATAATAAATGTGACGTTTTTTTTAAACTCACCTAGTATCAAAATTGTCCTTCAGAAAATCTTGTACCGCAGGAAACTAAGGCCAGTCGTTCCACTGCTGCGCACTACTGTTGTGGCTTTTGCTGTTGTGTTGCGCAGTTGGCCCTTCTGGGCCACCGTACATAGGCCAGGTCCTGGCAGCTCTGGGACGGATAAAGCGGTACCAGAAGATGGATGAATGCTTCTAACAGGATTAAGACAAGAAGGAATGGAAGGGGGAGGGGTGAGGGAAATATTGAAGTGGGGAAGAGGTGGAGAACATTTGAGTACATTCCTAAGAGAAACGGCCGATAGAGAGAGTTCAGCAGATGGCGGTAGTGCAACCGATTGGGATGCAAGCTGCCATAAAACACTGAAGAAGAAGAAGAAGAAGAAGAAGAAGAAGAAGAAGAAGAAGAAGAAGAAGAATCATCATCATCATCATCATCATCATCATCTTTCTACTCAGGAGGAAGGCACAATGCTGGAGTGTGAGCACAGCCAACTTCAGGTAAGAATATTGCTTTGAAGTTTGCCTTTGTGTTTCCTCTGGTCACCCTAAAAACCAGCTTTTGTTGGTTGGTGTTTGTAGGTGGTTGTTTGTCTTTCTGTGATAGGCCTGTGGTTTATTTATTGGTACATACCACGGTCTACTATTTTTTTTACCAGAATTTGCCCTGTATTTTGCTCAGTATTTTACCTCTTCAGATGCATGATTAAATTATCTATATTGTACGAAATCAAGATTTATAGTTTTAAAAAAATCCTATTTTGTATAGTAGTTGGTATAACCGTAGACAGTCAGAAGTTTGCAGTTACCGCAAAGGTTTTTCTGTCAAAATGTTTTTCTATCTATGACAATAGCTATATCCTATAGCTTTTTTGTATTAGGAATTTATAGATAAACTTAATTGTAGGTGGAAGGCAGCAATAACAAAGTCGAGCAGAAGGTCACAAAACACAAAAGTTCCTCATCCCCTGCTTAGCAGTCCTCCATATGTACCTCAGTCAGTGGGTTGTGCCTTGTGTCGTCGTTGAGAAATAGCTATTTTCTTTTTATACTTAAGATCAGCATTTTCCTGATGACTGTTTTTTAGATTTTAAACCAGCCTAGTGTTCAGCTGTTTTTGCATCCCATGTTTGCTCCGCTTCTCAACTTGAAGACCTGTGGCTGGATTTTTGTCCTCTGTTGCAACCTTGGTCTTTTACTGCCACTGATTCGATCTGACACATGGACAATTACACAAACAAGAGGAGAAATAAATCGCTGGTGCATCCCTGCATCGGCTTCAAGTATGTGTATAAATAGGCGTCACAGCTGATTTTGAAATGTGGTGAGAATGTCAGGCCTATTTATTCACTAACTCTCAAAGCCATTGGTCAGAGAGGACCATACCTGGATTTTCTGTTGGTATTGTGTGAGAATGGCATGATGCTGACAACATCTAGTGGCAATAATAACCAATATTAATAAAGTAGAGGTCCACATTTTAAATGAATCAATCTAACCCAAAGACGTGTCTCACAGTTTGTTGTAGGTGTGCCATTAGAACCAGCTTTGGTTAAAGTTAGTGTGAATCACTTGAAAAATCATTGAAAAGTCATTCTCATGTGTCTGAAGCTGTGAAGACACCCCTGGGTGTGAACGAGTACATATGGCTATCAGTTAGCTTGACTGCTGTCCAACTCTATTGTTTTAGCCGAGGGGAAACAGATACGTTTGATTTACTATTCACTTTCACATCCCTCTACAGCACTGACCTACATTCAGCCGTCACTGTGTGTGTGTGTGTGTATGTGTATGTGTATGTGTGTGTGTGTGTGTTTAACAATGCTACAGAGGGAGGAAAAAAAAGAGCAAAGTAAAATAAAGGATGTGAAAAAGCAGATGTTCCTCAACTATTGAGACGATGTTATCAGCTGTTGTCTGTGCTGCTTGGCCAGTATTACACTTATTTTTTTCATGGTGTGTCAAACGCATCCAACCATCCAGGGATGAGTTAAATCAGCTCCAGTGCTGCAACCACCATATCAGACATGAATGCATAACTGTGTTTGCCTTTTATCACACATGTTTACAGTACTTGACCCACTCTACAGCACACAGCACACAGAGGATTACACATACGCACACACTGATTAGATGCATGAAAGAAGCTGTTGCTTGTGAAGAACAATCTCACTGCAGGAGCTCTCTTCCTTTAATTTACTGAAACACTGAGCTCCCCAGCTGGGAGCAACATGCTTCTTGAACCTCGGAGGCCCTGATTTTGCACAACAGATGCTCTTTTCAAATTTAAGATAAATCTTTTCAAGCCAAGTTCCATTTAGGTAGAAAAAAAAAATTAATCAGCCATTATCTCAGAGTTAAGAGTAGTAGAATTCTACTCAAAATATTTGTGGCAAATACTTGATGATGACCCTACAGCTTGTTGTGCCTTCACTAATGGCTTGTGACGGCGTTCTGCAGACGAGCCATCTAACAGTTTCACACGAGAAGAGCAGCTGAGGATAGATGGCAGTATCAGTGCTACACAGCCCTGTCTGTACTGTGATTCAGTAAAATATGACTACGCCGACCTTTTATTGGCAGTAAATGAAAACGGCTGTTGATGACAAACACAAAGCAGAACGGTGGTGCTTGAGGTAGCCAAGGCGTGAAAACGGTGAAGCCTGTGTGTAGGTGCACGTGACATCAAGGGGACACTGGCTGCGTATCAATGAACGTTTTAACTGCTGATGTTGTCTGTGACTGTTTCCTCGGGATGGGTTTTGTGCTTTTGTTTGGCACTGAGATTGCAGAAATTTTTATATAAAATGTCCTGCAAGAAAAAGGAACTCATTTGAATTAATGTTCCGTGACTGTATGTGTGTGTGTGTGTGAGACAGAAAGAGAGCGAGAGAGAGAGGGAGAGAGAAAGCTTTTTGCTTGGAACATCTGCCGTTCCAGCCTGTGGGAAGTGTGTCAGTGTTTTTCAGCGTGCTCTTAAAAACGAGAGTGCATTTGTATGTAATGCGAGCGCTTCAGGCAGATGGAGGTGTGGTGCACAACAACGCTGCAGAGCTGACGGTGAAAATGAATCCCACCGTCCACTGTCGTCCCTCAGGATAGAAACGAGCAGAGAGGGGAATCGGCTTCGACATCCCATCTCCTCGCCTGCCTCTTTTCTTCCTGAGAATAGGATCTGCTCAGTGTTTGCTGCACATTCTTCTGGTTTATTTGGCTTTGCAGGAAGCACAGCAGGTATTAACTGGTACTGGAGCCGGCGGTAAACAAGCCATTGTGAGGAAAGCGTCTCATCTTCTTTTCGCTGTGTGTCATTTCACACAATATTAACAGTCTGAACCTGTAAGTTAAACTGTGAAGTGTGCTGCATCACTGTTTGTAAACCAGCAGTCAGTGTAAATCAGGGTCACAAGGGTGCAGGGGACCAGCTGTGGCACTAGTGGGCGCCATCAGATCACATTTGCCCTGAATCCCTTGAACGCATTGATCTTACCAGGGTCTATGAAAGGATAAAGGAATATTTTCAACATTAGTTCCACAGGCAATCTCTGTTAAATCTGATCTCTTAGCCTATGCTACACAATTGGATGAGCACTAAAAGAGCCTTTGGGAGATTATTTATGTCTGTGGAGCATGTCCAATCGGAATTTAGCTGTTTGACATTAAGGCTGCTTTTTTCATGTCTCAATGCAGCTCGCAGCTTCATCACGTCAACCTCTCCAGCTTTGTTTCTTGCTGAAATATACTGAATATATGCTTGTCATGCATAACAAACGCATGACAAAATAGAACAAATGGATGGATGGATGGATAGAAGGATGGGGGGGTTGAAAAAGAAGAAACTGTGAGGATAATTGGTGCTATAATTCAAAACCATCCTCCTTATACTTTGATTTAGCTGTGCTTTGACAGCCAAACATCTCTAAATGGCTGTGCCTTCTATTATCATGTCGTCTCGCTAATACAGTTTGAACAGCATACAACAAAGCATCTTTGAAGTTGTTCTTAAAGAAAAACGCACAGTAATAGTGGGGAGCACAGGCGGCGACGTAAATACCGCCAAAAGTGTTTCATTATCTGTCTTTACATGGCAGCCCTGATTCACTCTGATAAATAAGAGTTACTGTGCATGCTATCAGTGACATGGAAATGTGAAAGTTTAATTTAGCTTTAATATCAAGATTACATTCAGTCGAAATCAAGGCAGTAGTGTGAGCCCATTTCATAACAATCTACTGTATGAGTTGGGATCAACCAGTGCTTTAGATGATAAAAAGTCATTGTTATTCTGGCTTGAGAGCTGAGGGAGCAGTGATAGAAAACATCCTGGCAAATAAACAGAGGTTCATTGGCACAATAGAGGCAGGAACAGAGCACAGAATTATGCAATGAAATCTAACAGGCCTCCGCGGAGCAACACGAGCTGAAGAACTCATAAATGTTTGAGGACCTGCCGGGGTAATATGCGCTTTTGTCGGCGTTCTCGGCTCGCACGCCGGAGCTCTCGTTGTACTAAACATAGAGTGAATGTTCTCCTCGCGTCACCTGTGTGCAAAACACCGGAGAGACGTTGCGGTGAAAACGAACGCGGCTGTCATTTTGTCTTCTCTCTTCTATCTCATTCGAACACATTCAAACATCAGGCTACATTTCAGCAGACAGAAGAAGAAAAAAATGGAACCTGCAGCACCTTAGTGTTTCAGTCTTCAGCCCGTGTTAGTAATTATGACCTCTTCATACATTAGTTCCCTCTACAACTAACTGGCAGTGTGTAATAAGAAAGGCAAGTCTGATTGGCACTCATGCCTGTTGCCCTCCTCCAGCTACCCTCTGGCTGTCATCTGCTGCCGCGCTGCAAAGCTGCTTCCATAAGTGATTTATTCTTTTCCGGGCTGAGTCCCGGACCGCTGCTGCTCTCGTCAGGCAGATGGACGGACTTAAGGTGGACACAGAGATGACTCGAGGGGAAGGTCGGCTCGAAATGTAGTATCCGGCTGCTTTCGTCGGGGTATGAAATAAAGTATAATTAGCTGGGAAAAAAAAGGCACATTTCATGAGATGAATGCCAAAATGAGTGTGGATGTTGAGCTTTATCGTCCCAAATCCTCCACTGTTCTGCTCACCTTGAGATGTGCTTCGGCTCAGCCCGTCCTTAGGGACAGGAAAACTCTGCTTTGATTGTAAACAACTGTGTCTGAATTTATTATCGTCTGCCAAGAGAGTATAATCTCAAAGACGAGCGCCCCGTGTTTAATTCCAAATTCATGCAAATGCTGCTGTCGAAAAAGAATGCTAATTTCTTTCATTTTCTGATTTGTATTTTGCATTGTCATCAATTTTAATTGGAACAGACACAGGCAGACCACTAACTTGAGCCAGGCTCCCTCCTCAGCTTCTTGTGATAAAGCAGCACTCTTCCTCTTTCTGCATTTTCCCATTAGGGGTTGTCAAAGTGGATCATCTTCTTCCAGTAACCTCTGTGTCCTGTATCATCCTTCCTCACACCAATCGCCTGTCCTCCCTCACTGGAACCATGAACCGCCGTCCTTCCTCTTTCCTCTTGCATTGCAGCTCCATCCTCAGCATCCTTTTCCCCACATAGCTGTCCTGTGCACTGTTTTACATAACATGGGTTGTGCATAAATATTGCGATTGCAACTTGACTTAAACAGGGATAAATATACAACTAAGCTGTTGTTGACTTTGTACGTTGGAATTTATTCCCCCTAGTAACCAGTAAGACTGAGATCTTCCGCATGGCGTCAGGAGATATTGAGACTTTGCTGCCGTCACAGCCACAAGGAGCGTCCTGCTGTCTCTCCTCGTAACGCTGCTCGTTTTCTTCTCAGACCCAATTTTAACCAGATTCAGCTGTGCTGTGTTTGTTTTTCTTTTTTGTATCGATCAGATGCGTGTCTGCGGTTCCCACCAGGAGGGTTTCAGAGACTGAGCAGATTGTTGATTTTGTTGTTTTTAGTAATTTTTCCTTGATTTTTGTGCTTCTGAATTTTTCAGCCATATATGATGTAATGATGAAATGAACTTTCATGCACAGAACATTCAGGGACACATAGTTTATTGCAGGCTTTTGTGATATCTACACTGTAAATGTTGAAATCTCAAAGGACTGACATTCAGGTTTTCTCATACAGTCTGAAAACATGAGAACGTGAAGATCAGATGCTGAGTAATGTGATTTGAACATCCTTCACTGGAGCAGATGTAAACAAGACTGTTAGGCCCTTTATTAGCTGCTTCGGTACTTTCCTGCATCACAATCCACGACCAGATCACTCCTAATGACTTTGCAGCCACAAACAGTAATGAATGCAAAACGCATGAGCTGCCTTGATGATTATTTTCCCATTTGAGAGTGTATCTTGATCAGCTGTCGGCAGCCTGTGGCTTCCTGCGCCACGTAGCCGCGGTGCAGGGAGGATCTGATAGAGGTAAGTGCTGATAATATGCAAAGAGAAAGGTTAGAGTCATTTTGGATGTGTGAGCAGCGGGGTGCAGGGAGAAAGTATGTGCCCTTATCAGTTCCCCTCACAGGTTACTGCATTTTATTAAGAGTTTGTGTACACTTTAGAAAAGAATTTTATCAAATGAACGTATTATAAGAGGTATTGGACCATTTAAAAAGCATTTGGAAGGTAGTTATTATCAGTTACACATTTAACGATAATAGAACAGGATAGAATATAAAATAGTTTATTAATCCCAGAGGCACGCTCTTTAACCACCTGAATGAAACCCAGTTGATGTTCAGGATGTCTTAAAAGCCTTTATTTTCACATTGGAGCCCGTTTTCTTCTTATTAATCACTTGAAAATGCATCATTTGGAATTATTGTCAATGAAACAGAGTATATTGCCGTCCGCTGTAACTTTAATGAGAAACAAGAGATCTGTCTCATTGTTGAAGTTTGAATTTGTCTATTTGTGAAAATGTTTCGTTTCACTTTAAAGTAATATATAAACATGTTAAATATTAAACAAGTTCATCTCATGCAGTTCTTATGCAAGCGCTCTTTCTTGCTGAAGTGCCCTGTTGATAACCCGGTGTTGTAGATCATTTACTAATTGATCACACACTGCCATTGCCAACAGGTGTTAATGTGAAGTTGCATTAATTTTGCGTTAATGTTTCTCAACAGCATGATGAGACTCACCATTTCTGTGCCGACTTCAAGAACATTTAGCCTGGTAATGCTCATCAACCTTGTTTTCACTTCCAGCGAGCGGTAATCACTTGAATTCATCTGGCGAGGAAGCAGGAAATGAATGTCAATGAATTAACAAGTGTGGCGATACAAAGTGTCTCATTTCAGTTTTGACTCTGGATTTGCATGATAAAGCAAAGTGTCACGTCATTTTTCAGGAACGACTTCACAGCGTCGACTCTCGATTCTTGTAAAATGGATACTTAAGCCATCGCCGCCGCAGATCAGCTGCCGTAGAGCAGCGTTCCTCTGGTTGGCCTCGCAGCCGATCCAGACCTCCAATCAATTACCACTTCAATGCTTACAAACCCAGATCCCATTTCTCTGCGTCACGCTCGATAAAAGCTATTCCCCGTCTCTCTACATTGTCCATCTCTCAGCGCTCTAGCTGCTTTTCATTTATTTCATATCTCTTTAAAGTGCTGCCCATTTCACATTTTGGTGAAGACACTCAGAGCTCTCGATAGAGTAAGACAAGTCCTGCAGGTGTGAATGTCACACTTTTCACCTTTTATTTTTGCCTTTATTTGTCATGGCACTCACAGGATGAACCCGCCTTCTGTTTTTCTGCAAAGAAGATTTCCAGCAGTCAAAGTAATTAGATTTTAGATTCTCCACAGACTCATATTTCCCAACACACATCACCACTCTGAAGTTTGTGGAGTCGAAGGCTCGCTGGCGTTTTTACGCTTTATTCTTATACCGTTAAAATCCTGGAATTCACTTAGTTTTATCGCTGCTTTGCTGTAGATGCTTTCCCAGGAACTCAGAATCTGTTTTCAAAATAAACCTTTTAATAATTTTCCTCACATAAAATAAATTGTCATTTATTTTAGTACTATAAAAACCCTGTCTCTCTTACAATAATAATCACAGTTACTTAACACAAAAAAGAGGAAAGTTCCATGTTTCCGTTAATGAAAATTCCGTTTTTGCGTTTTGCTGACAGTAAAGACTTGCATTGTCCCCGAAGAGACGGGTGGACATCAGGTGTTCGTCTTCGACAGAATACTGTCAAACATAATAAAATTAAAAAAATGAGCAGTGTGTGATGCTGTGATATTACAAAAAGACACATCAAAGTGGTGTATTGAGAGTGCTGAGGTGAATGCTGCGCTGGTTTAAAGTGGATTAAGGGCAGACGAAGCAGAAATAACAATGTAAAGCCTCAACGGTGCGTTGAAGAAACCTGCTCGCAGCACTTGAATTTAGGACACTTTCTTCAGTGGCAGTTATGTTACTTCCTCCCTCTTCCTCTCGCGTCCCCTCTTCTGCTCAGTTATTTTCATAGTGTTGGGGGATTGGCGAGAATTCGTGGGACAAAAACACATCAGTTGAAGACACTTTAAAATTCAACTCAACCTGTCAGCTCTCAGCGTCAAGATACCAACTTTAATAGCACATAGAATCATAATGTTATTAATGCTGGCTGGGACTAGTTCCAGTGTGCATGTATGCGCGCACACACACACACACACACACACACACACACACACACACACACACTCACACACACACACACACACACACGCTCTCAACTTAATCCCTGCCAAAAGATGTAATAAGTTTGGCTGTTACTCAGTGTAATAAAGCCCATAATGTGACACTATGCCAACAGCGTAATCAGCTATTCGATCCATTATTGTTAAGATATTCTGCCAATATTGTAACAAAGTATTTCGCAACTGAATACATATTACAAAAATTCCTTTCAAAATGTTAGAACTACAATCAATATTGTAATAATACATGAATAGAACTGCATTTCTTATTTAAGACAAATGTTGAAATAAATGTTTTTTTCAGTCTTTATGCACTTTATTTATCAAAAATAGAACACCAGTAATAAATTTGTCATTTTATGTTGTTGTTGGTAATATTCTTCACACTTTTGGTCGAGAACTACTGTACGTACAGCATGCTCATATTTCTCCACATCAACAGCAGACAACTTTCAGTCTTTCATGTGGACGAATTAACATAATATTCTGCCTCCTCTTATCATGACAGCCCGCTGGCGGATGCCGACAGAAAATACAATGCTCTTCAAAACATACACCGTCACTGGGGCAAAGGAGGAAAACCGCTCCGCTCCCGAGGTTATGTAAAACATGACATATTTATAACTGTGCAGTGTTTCCTCTCAGATGTCTATGTAGGAGCCACTCTACCTAACCAAGGATTGATGTCGTAGTTAGACTTAATTAGGCCGTCATTTCATCTGATACATTATGTTAATCCAATTAATAAGCTGACATTTTTGTACATCGCCTTATAAAAACATTCGTTTTCATGCCGGCTCTGTGTTGACGTCCCATTAACTCTTCTCCCTCGCTCCTCCCCCGTCGACGCCGACGGCTCTCGACGCCGATCAGCTGAAATCAGCGGCAGCTTTCCGTGAAGGTGACCCTCGTCAGATTAAGTCAGCATTGTTCTGTTTCACCATGAATATGTAAATTGTCTTCTTTTGGCTCCATTTGAGATGAGATCAATTTGAAGCTGAAGTGGATTGACTTGTGGACTGTTAAATACCCAGAAATCTCATTGACATGAGTGACAGCCCCTGCCCTTCTCAGGTGGGAGAGTGAGAGGAATATTAGGACAGTTGAGTAAGCATCTGAGAACGTTCGAGGGGAGCCCTGAGTGTGTAAAGAGAAGCTACTGCTTGGATATGGATCCCATGCGGCGGGTTGAGGTTAGTATGTATCAGAAGTAAATCTCCCCTCCCTTATTCTAAAACAGCTAAATTGCCGACCGGCGAAACAGAACTTTGCTGACTTCGAGAGTGGAGAAAACACAGGGTGCAGATATTTACTGCGCAGTACAGCTAAACAATGTCTAGATCCCTCTCAGGCACGCACACGCAGAGCGTTCCTCAATTATTAATGCAGGTGTGGATTACCTCTGCGGAGAGGGAGAGTTTACACTTTGGTAAAAAGTGATCCTTTTCACCCTATCTGCCCCATTTCCTATTCCTGCTTATCCCCCCTCCCTCCAGCCATATCAACTCCCGCGACCCCTCAAGAGCACCTTTTAATCTGCCTCGCGATGAAGCATGCACGTGCACGCACCCACAGCTAATGGCTGGCCAGTTGTTGAAAGACTTGTCTCCTTTCCGTCCTCACAGAGGAGGCATTCAGAGCCCCCTCCCGAGTCCGACCCCCCCGACCCCCCCGGTGGCTCCGTCTGGTTTGTCCTGGCCTGACTCGGTGTGACTCAGTGAAGGAGTTGAGGCCGTTCATCTCCCTTTTGAATGGTCACATATTGTTTCACTAGCTAGGATCCTCTTACCACAGACAACAAAGAGAGGCCGTCATGCCAACCGTGCACGCTCACACGCGCACGTATACGTGTGGTGGAGTCGACAGTCTGAGAGCAGCGGTCCGGCGTCCGCCTTCCAAAGCCTCAATGGGAGTCTCATTGTTTGCAGCTCCTCAGAGGTGCGGACGGCTTTTTGTCTCGGCGATCGGAGTTCGTTGCATTTTCACAGCAGAGTCATTGAGAGCGTTTGTTCTGATGCACCTGTGAGTTTGTTGGTGGGAGCCAGCAGAGTTTTCTCCTCCTGCTCTTCCGGGGCTCGCCTCTCCTCAGGTAAGAAAGACCCAAACACTGAGTGATGATGTTGCACAGTTGTTTTCGATTATAATCGTGTATTCAAACACTAACCGTGTTTGAATATGCTGCTTTTAATTGGATGCATTTATATTGAGCCAATTGGCTCAATGGTCCCATTACATGGTTTTACATTTTCATCAAAGGTTCAGTATGCTACATTGACCTCTGGCAAAAAGAGCGATCTTAAATGAGCACTTTTGCAATTATGTTTAAAAAGATTAAAAAAAACAAGTGCAGAAACAGAGGGCTGGAAACACAAGCACAGTCCTGTCCTTCCCACAAGCTTGCAATATTCAAGCAACTCCAATAAAGGATGCAGTGTAATTATGATAACAGCACCAGAGGAAAAGACACAATCCCTTCAAAACCTGCAATATCCCAACATTACAATTAGATCACAGATGCAAAAAAAAAAAAAAGAAACAGAATGAGGAGCTGAATGAGAAATGGGCTTTTTCTTTAAAATGAGTTGGAAAACAAACATGAAACAGAACAAGAAGCTGCTCCATCAACTTAGTTATTTTTTTTCGAGAAAAGATTAAATTTGGCACACAAAGTAAGTGATTGAAACTCCATGTCAGTGTAGCAAAAGCAATGATCAGAATGAGTTGTCATGAACTTAAAGGAGCTTCTGTTGACTGCACGTGAAAGGTCGCGTGTCAAAAACTGATTATATGAAGGTGAAAATATGAAACTCCCAGAAGAATGTGATTACCAGAACAAGACAGAAAATACATTTTGCTCCTTAACCAAATTCACAGTAACTACTGTCAAATAAAACACTTCATTCAACATCATGTTGAACATATTTAGCAATGAATTTTGTTATAATAGCTGTAAATATCTGTTCACACGAGTATTTTCTATTATAAATTTAGCAGTATTTGTAAGTATGAAAAAAACAGATCTTTTTAGAAATAAGATGGAAATCATAATTTTTTTGGGGGGTGGTAAATCATCTATGACTAATTTCTATCTTCTGATGAGTATATCCGTAACTCTCTCTATTATAAATAATGCAGACCAATCATGAAGCGAAAACAATGGAAAAGAGAATAGAATTTTTTTTAAATCTTCTTCCTCTTCTTTTTTTTGTTGCTATATAGAGAACTGAAGAACAAAGCCCAACAAACGCATGTCCTAAAAAAGTAAATGACATTCAAAAACTTAAAAAAGCTGACACAGGAAGTTGGGAATCACCGAGAATACAAAGCAGTGTGCTGTAAAATACTGTCAAAATGTTCAAAACCTTCAGTTTAAGAGCTTGAAATAAAAACATTTGATACAATCATTACCCAGGAATGGTGACAGAAAGAATGACACGAGGGTAAACAAAGACAGACAATCCAAAGAACTAAAAACATTAAGAGACAGCAGCACTGAACCAGACGTGGAGCAGAGGAGCTGATGGAGCTGAGTGGTTCGCTCTCTCTCTCTCTCTCTCTCTCCTCAGAAAGAATATACTGAGATCGAGTTCAGTTCAAGTTGAGGACATTTCTGTATCGCGTTTGTAAGTTCTGTCTCTCTTCCTCTCGCTCTCTGAAAATTTCATATTAATTGGTGACTCAAATGTGTGACTTTCTTATTTAAATTCTAATAATTTCTTAAATTAAACAGCAGTGACAAAGTCAACCTGGTAACAGATTCAACTAAAACTCAAAGTAAGATGTAACATATAAACGGCTGTCAGAGGACGAGGGAAGAGGTCTTTTACCACTTTGCGTCTCCAGCATGTAAGACTTTACACAACGCGTCCTCTGTTGGTTCTCGTGTTTTGTTTATGCGTGCGGGAAAAGTGAGCCTCCCCGTGGCCTCGACATGGTCCGCACCTCTCTTCCTCCTTTCATCGCAGATGCCCTCAGGGCTCCCCTCACCCTCCCCGACTCCTCCATCTGTTTCAATTAGCCGAAGTGTAGGGTGGAGCGCCGGGGTCGATCACACGGGCACGGAGCTGCAGGGGCACCTACAGCGTAGCGCACAGCTGACAAACAGCAGTCGCTCTTCAGCCCGTTCGGAGGCGCGCTGTCACAGGTGAGACTCTGAGGCTGTCACGACTATAAAGGTGCCGCCAGCGGTATTTGTGGGGAAACGGGGATCGTTTGGGCGCACGGCAAAAAAAAAACAAAAACCCGGCAGCGAGTGACAAACAGCACAGTGCAAACACGCAGGCATCGGCCGCCCTCCCGCCCTCACCTCCCCTCCGCTACTTATCTCCTCAGCCCTTACTCGGCTCCGCCGCACACCGGCTGAACTTCATTTGTGTGTCAGTGTCTCCGTCGTGCGCACATGACAGCGTGTCTGTGCATCTCTTCGACTTGAATAGCTGTGAAAATGCCTCCCTGAGTTTTATTCCGATGTCCCTGTGCCACTGAATGACAAGTACCTTGATAAGAGTTCCGGAAAATACTGCTGTTTATTTACACAGTTTTTTTTTTTTTTTTTCTGGTGAGTGCGTTGACCTTGTCCTGCTTTTTTTGCATGCATATGTTGTGTTGCTGTATTATAATAGCAGCTATTCTGTATTTGATGTTTTTTTCTACTCTTGGAGTGGTGGCTTTAGCACACGCTGAACAGTGTTCGTAGATATAAAGCACGCGGGCTTTTTGGCCATACATTAGACAAAAACAACAACAAAAAAAAAATGCTTTTGTTGTCGTGATCTGTGAAAAAGTGTGTGGTTTTCCAGCTACAGTAGATGAACAAGTGAACTAATGTTTGTTTTACTGTCAAAGGCTTCAAGACTTTCACTGTTTGAAAGGCCTTCAAATATTCCAACATCACTGTTTCAGTGGCTACCATAAGGAAATAACGCTGCAATAAAAGGTTCACAGCAGAGCAACTGATACTTATTTGCTTTCTTTCATGGAGCGAGATGAGATAAGATTAATGCCAATCTTCTAAAGATGAACTCACAGCCAGGAGGCAGTTAGCTTTGCGTAGCGTGACGACTGGAAACGGAGAAACAGCTGGCCAGAAAACTCTGAAATCTGAGGATCTGTTCGCGCTATATGTCGTAGCAGCCTGTAGTAACTGTTTACAGACCAGCAGCTGGTCACCACAGGAAAGATTTGATTTGAGTCCCAGTTACATCTCTCACTGTCAGACAGCACATCCAGCAGGCTCATGGGGTGTAGCAATCTTTACTTTGAAGAAGCAGTGGGTAGAAGGACTTCCTGTCCACCATTGAGTGTCCTTAATGTGACTTATGCATCCATATTTTGAAAGGTTTGCATGTTCTCCCTGTGCATGCACGGGATTTCTCCATGTTGTTAAATTTTGTTCCATAAATGCGGGTTTCAGGTCAAATAGGCGAGATTGTGATTGTCCTGTGATGAACTGGTGTCTTGTTCAGGTTGGACCCTGCCCGCCTCACCGCAACCCCAACTGGATAAAACGGCTTCAAAGATGGACGGATGAATGGATGGATGGATGGATGGATGCTGGAAGCTGAATTAACATCAAATCAAGGTACCTCCAGAAAACTGTGAAGCTAAAATTCAGATTTGACTTCTTAGGAAAAGCACAGGTCCAGATGTCCATCAGTGCATTTCCCTGCTGCCACACAGTGACCAGAGACTCAGTCATTTCAGATTCCTATCCATCTTTCTCTTCCCAGCAAAGCGTTCACAGGTCATTGACAATGTTGTCATGAAAGTGATCAAAAGCTTTTAGATCTGAACATCTGTGTGCCCTGCAAAGTGCTGCCTTCAATCAGAAAAGGTCCGTCTTTGACACGCCACTGAAATAAAGCGGGGGACCTCCACGTCGGTGATAAGCCTAATAAATGGCTGACGGGTCAACCAGTGGCACCAGGCTATTGAGGACCTTGAGGAATGAGTGATGGAGGATGTGATACTGTCAGAACAGACGCAGATGCTCTTTTGACTCCGCCAGATGCAGGGAAAAATGCTAATGACATTTTTCCCCCAAGAGCTGAAGAAATACAGACAGAGAAACACTAATGACTTTCCCTCTCTGTGGTCACTGGCGAGCCAGCGGACAGCTTATTAAATCTCACAACAGACAAACAAGCCGTTATGCCGAACGCTCACGGGCATCTGCACTCAGCAAATGTTGAGCAATTAAAAGCATGAGCGGAATTACCAAAGTTTATGACAATAATAGGGGAAAGAAACTGTACTGAGGCGTTCTCACCAGAAGGGTTCCCCTTACCCACGGCACAGCCTCATGAGTGCTTAAAATCTGCAAGAGCACAGATTACAACTGTGTGTACATAAGTACCACTTTATGTCTGAATTAATGTAAATGTTACGCCCATGCCGTGTGGCATTGTTTTGCCAGTTTACAGTGGAAAAAATGAGCAGGCATGATGTTACATGGCAGTCATACACTTCCTGGAGTCTGGACTGGTTGCCTAGAAACCTGTCTGAAGCCTTCACATAAAGCTTCATATTGTCGATCTCAGCGAGAAGGAGACTCTGTTTCTATATTTTAAAAAGAAGAATTCTTTAAATGTGACACCAATAAATAGGAGTGTAGATTTCATTTTATTTTATGTGCATTTTTTTTTTTTTTTTTTTGCGGTTCAACACAGGAGTATCTTTTCAGCTTTTGCTATTTCCCAAACCAATATCTGTCATCATTAATGGTGTAAGACAGAATAATTGGCTCTATTACAGGCTGTTCCTCAGGGAATCCTTCCATGATTAAGGAAATCGCCAAACCCCAGTGGGTGATATACACACACACACGCACACACGCACACACGGACACACACACACACACACACACACACACACACACACACACACACACACACACACACACACACACACACACACACACACAGTTATTTTAACCTCCCACAGTGATTGACCGAGGGTTCACTGACCTGTGTGTTTGTTGCTGCTCTCACTCTCCACATTTTTAGCAGCACTGAACTATGTGTAAAGAGAGAAAGAAACAGGGGGTCTGAACGTGACGGACGAGTAACAATATCGCCCCAAAGTGTTCATCTCGTACTGGACGGGGGGTTAGGGACACAGAGACAAGCCCTCAATCATCCCGTCCTCCCCCTACAGGCAACGTCAATGAAGAATGAAAGAGACATCTTTAGGATTCACCCTTCATGTGGAGAGGAACACATTTTCATATATATATAAAACCAAAAACAAGCCCTTTTTTTTGTGGTCCAAAATTCTGACAACTCTACCTGTAGAGTCTTGAGGGGACCTAAATGATATGATTTTGTGGAAGACAATGTTCACGTACAGGTTGGGTTTTTAAGGAGAGGCAGATGCAAACTCACTTGTTTGATTGACATTGTTGTAGTGGCAATAACAATCATGGCGCGGAATCAGTTGTGAATGACAACTGGAAGAATTTGAATATTTAAGAGGGTACATCTGTTCATGCTGTTTTGTTGCTGTGACGGTTGGCCAAGTGGTGGAGGAAGTGTGCAGCGAGACAGGAACGCTGTTTCTCAGACGTTTTATTTACAGTGCTTCAGAGGTTGCAAAATGTTTTGCATGATAAACAAAAAAACCCACAAAAGCAATAATGTGGACAAAAATAACAAATGAACACTTTCATCAAAAGAATCAGATGATCGTCTCTGTCATTCTTGATACATTTCATTACATTCTCAATAAAAGAACAGTTCTTCTGTTTTGCCACTCAGCTCTGGAACCGGCTGAGGGCTGGAGCCCTGCGCGATGAAGTGGGATTTTCTCATATCAAGATAACTTTAGGGATCAAACCTGCTTTTTCTGTTCTTTGACACTGGTTAATTTCTTAAAATCACAGTGAACCTGACCGTGAGCAGGTTTGCCATTCACCGTAAGTTACTGTGGTGGTTGATAAGAGATCAATAAGTATTAAAGTTCTGGCTCCTGACCAGTGAGATCTCTTGGAAAATGGCCTTCCCATTACTAGAAGATCCTGATAAATGCTTGAATGAGAGTACCGACCTCAAATGTCTGGGTTAATCCTGTCTCATAGTCCAGGTATCTGGAGTGAACACAGACCATCAGTCATTTTGGAAGTAAATTAACAAATTAAGAGCAAGGTCACATATCTGTCTTAGGTATGTGATTTTACCCCTATGACAATTGACTCTGCATTTAACTAACTACATCTTAAGTCACAGCTTTGATTTACTATTTAAATCTTTCTGTCTGCATTTTTGTTAAGTTAATTTTATAAACAGAGTAAATCCATGCTTTATACATTTCATGGCTACATTACCATGGTGCCATTTTTGCCCGCTTTGTTGTTTGTCTTTTGTTTTGACAATTTACTGTTTTTTATTTTTATTGCTCAACCCACCTCTGTGGATTTCTTACTACAGTTTGCAGGAGAATGGTCTGTGTGTTTTTTTTTATATATCATATTATATTTTATTTCATTGTGGTGTGTGCAAATATGAAAAATAACTGTCAGCTAAACATATTTATGTAAAGTAGTTCTCACTAAAATGTGCTGCTGTGCAAGCATGAAGTAGCAGAAAATGGGATTACTGAAGCAAACTCGTTTTATTTCAGAGTCACTTAACCACAGCGCTTAGGCAGTGATTTAGTGGCAGAGAGGTGCATTTTATGACGCGAGAGTTACGGTTCAAATCCCACTTGTTGATGGGTCACAGCTGTAGGGCTCAAGTCTTGACATTGAGGAGCCCTGGTTTTGAAGCCCTCTTCTTCAGTTGTGTAAATTCCAGTGCAACATGTACAGTTAAAAGGTCCGGACGGTACTTTAATCCCAGTTATCAGTAAACATCACCAAAATTAAAAAAACCCATCGTGCCCTCGGTAAACTTGATCTTTTCATCGTGTTGTAATTGCGTCTCTCTGTTTCGCCCAACATCAAACAATGCAGAGTCGTTAGACTTCAGATGACACTGATCCTCACCAGCTCATTATATATACATGATTGGCTCATTATCGCGACAGGGTCGCATGAATACTGTTTGGTTAAAGCGTGAATGTCACGTCAAACCCCTGGACGGTGTAGTGAGGTGTTTAGTGTTGCTGCTCCCCGGTTCACCCCCCCTCCCCTCCCGCTGCTGTAATCATCACGGTAATGGCAGCATTGACTTTGCCGCTGGCTTCCCTCTCCCTATCATCTTCACCGTCATTTAATTTCTTCATCTCTTTCACTTTTGTGTCGACTCTTCATGGCTCCTTTATCTTCCACTGATTTGGCATTTAACATTTGAATGACCTCAGATATACACTTTAGTGAACCGATCTGACATTTTTTTTTCTTTTTTTTTTTTTTTTTTTGCTCTCTCAATTTCCTTTCAATTGAGAAAAATTCAACAAAATAAATATTTAAGTGTCTTTTCTGTGTTCAGTCGTGATATTAATAGTAATAATAACAAGGATCCAA
Organism: Salarias fasciatus; assembly: GCF_902148845.1. Taxonomy (NCBI): domain Eukaryota; kingdom Metazoa; phylum Chordata; class Actinopteri; order Blenniiformes; family Blenniidae; genus Salarias; species Salarias fasciatus. Next base: position 16,371,670 of record NC_043751.1, read on the forward strand.
AAGACACGCAGATGTTAGTAGACTGAAAAGAATGTATTCTATTGTTGGAAAGCTTTCAAAGATGCACTTGGATGTGGTTTTTGGCAAAGTTTATGCTTTAGTTTCAGTGTCTGACAAGCCCATGTGTGCTGGAAAATGATGAACGTGCTTGACGCTGAATAGATGGTGAATGAATGAATGATGATGGAGTGCAGAGCTGTCCGGGGAGCGTGCAGCCTTCAGCCGGTGTCAGCTGGGATCAGCTCCATGCGCCCTGTGGCTCTTTGTTGAATAAAGCCGTGTAGAAGATGGATGAATAAGTAAATACACCTCTGATTTATCAAGTCATACCGCTTGAATAAACATCTAAATATGCAGTCTTTCCCTACAGTATGTCCAAGAGGATTTTTGTCTGAGATGTATCCTAACGGTTTTGTTATTGCGGACTGAATGTGGCAATCTCATTCAACCTTAATGAAAAACACTGCAGAGGCGAAGTTTTCTTGCATCTCATATTTGTGCATGTAAATCAATAAAACACGGGCATTAGTAAAGCCATGTACTATTCTGAAAAGCAATGTTGCTGCAACAGCCGCAGCGTTACGTGTCACTCCGATCATCGCACAACAATGCGACCGAACATCTGTTTTCTGGGAACTCGAGGCTGTTGTCATGGCAAACACTTCAAATGTAATTGAAAGCGATGTTCTTCGTCAAAGAACCCGCGCATGAATCATGTTATTGAGAGGTACGGCAAAACATTTTCTGCGCGCTTGGGTCGTGGCATTAAAGCAAATTAACATGTTTTGTGCCTCAAGGCTAATCAGAGCTTCAAAGAACAAAGGTCACGCCTTGATGGAAGTTACAGGAGTAGAGAGGGTCTAAAACAATCCATGCTGGTGGTTTGTTGTTTGAATTTTTTAGATCTCTGAGTACATGTGATTTTTTTTTTTTCTTGGTCACGTTCCCATAAATGCCACTTCGAGAAAACACTCAAGCTATTGTCGTCTAGCGAATGACCTTTTTGCTGAATTCTTAACATACTGAGACAGGTTTCTGATAGTCTGCCTCTCGTGCACGGTAGCAAAGTGGCCAAACTTTATCTGCAGATTATTATCCTGGTAAAAGCTCACCTGTTATACCGGATCACATCACACACTGGGCGTATCAGCAAGTTCTTGTGCGATACCTGGTTCACACTCGCTTGATTTCATACTGAGCTAAAACTTTTGTACGCTGGCGGTGTTCCAAACACCAACCCATAGAGAAATGACACTAAACCGTACAGATTGTGGGGAAATTCACCGGCGCCCCGATCTGGAGTCAATAGTGATTCCAGGAGCCGTCAGGCCTGCATTCAAAGAACAACTCTGCACTCAGCGCAATGAAAGCAGCAGAACATAAGCTGCAGCCTAAGCCAGGGAAATAGATGGGCCGCGGCTGTGCTATCACCCTCCTGCAGTATGCGGTGGTATTTCACAGTCTGTTGAGCTTCAGTAGTTTACTCACTATAATATCAGAGCAGTGTATTGTGTAGGTACAGCCCAGCTGACGCTCCTGATATTGACCAGTACTTGCGGTGGGAGTTGGCTTCAGTGTTAAATGGCACCGAAATGTGTGGTTTGCGAGTGGTGTTCTGTCAGCAGTTGTTGGTGTGTTTTTCGTACCAGATGGTTGGTACAGAGTGAATGTTTCTTATATCAGTATCTGAATGTCTTCATTTCAGACCAGCAACCTTTTTTAAGACTTTTGAATTTGTATTTCCCAAAGGATTTAGCTTGTCTTATTTTGACCAGTTTCTTTTTTGTTCGAATATATTACTTACAAGCTTGTAGGTAAAACGGTATCTCTTATTTTTCCTTTTTTTTTTTTAACCATGATCTTGCTACAGAGGACATAAATGCTTTGAAGTCAGGATTCTTATATTACTGCTACTAGACGTGTCTGCTTTTGGTTTAAGATGTTTAACGCCTTCATCAATCTATCACACTCTCATTAGTAGCCTGGAGCACTCGGCAGTGGTTAACTCAGTTAAGTGGCTCAATTATAATCAGTGAGAGCTGGAATTGCAATAAGAGGCCTCGTAGTCCCGGTTGAGGGCCAGGATGCTGCCATAACCTGTTGTTTACATTCTAAAGAAACTCGCCGGCCTCGGTATGATTGGGCATGGATATGAAAAACGCACAGTTGGACATTGATTGAACGGCTGCAATTTACATGCTGCAGAGATGCTAAACAGTTCCTCGCTGAATCTCGTAGCTCCTGGCCCCGAGGATTTCGCCTGGAGAGACAGGATTTGAGAGTATTTTCCTTCTGGGTTTTCTAGAAACATGCTACATCCATTAAATGAGGAGGTCCCTCGCACCTGACAGGAGAACAGACATATAGCTGTTTAGATTTATTATGCATGCAAACGACCACAGAATAAACTAAATGTGATTACAGAGAGCTATAGGAAGGCACAAAGAGCAATATGATAATTAGATTTTCACTCTCAATGATTTCAACAATGCTTCGGCTTTTCAAACGCATGACGTTAGTGGAATGAATTTGACAATTGCCGCCTCAGTCTGATTGAAAAATAGTGTTTTGTTCATATAAAATGACCTTGCTTAATTAACAGCGTTGAAGCCGAGTTCTGAGGGTTTGCCTTTGAAGTCTCGCCCTCTGCATGGACTTTAAAAAAAAAAAAAAAAAGTGACTCTGCTGTACAGTTTCTTTTTTCCGCTCAGCGCCTTGGTAGCACTCTCACTCTGATCACGATTCAGCTGTTGGCCAAAAACAAAGAAAACACAGAAACTCATTACTGCTCTTCTGGCCTTCCAGTTGGAATTTTGTTCTTCAGGGGGGGAGAGACTGCAAAAAATATTTCCTGCAAAGAGAAAGAAGTCAAACTTTTGCTGTTGACTCTATCTGTCTGCATGTATAACCCACTTCTCCACAGTCCCGTCTCATGGGATGACGGCGCTGTGCATACATTTGCTATTCAAAATTTCGTTGTACATTTTTAATTCACCATGGAACTTTAAAATCAACAATTTCATTTTTAACTATTCAGTTTTGAGATACTGTATCTTGAGGTGATCAAAATTTACACATACAAATAGACATGACAAACACGAGAGAAAGAGATGAACTGCCTTTTAAAGATATTTTTATTCACCCGAGTTTATCCTCCATAATTGTAGATTTCCCTTCATTCTTCTCACAAACTGCTTTAAACCCTGTTCGTCTCTGCTTTGTTATCTACATACATTTGCCACTGCAGTGGTTTAATCAACCATTAAATGCTGAATCAATGTTTCTTTTCAGAGACCAAAAACGGGCTCAGTAAGTTTCCATTGTCTGATATCATGAAATCTATACTTGAACAAACAAATTCAGTCCCGCCAGCCTGATTCATGTGAGACGGTCGCATCTCTGAGGTCTACAGTATGTCTCTTTATCAGGTCTGAGCCCAAGTTGGGTTCTCCTAGTGTGTTTCAGATCAGTCAGAAGTGACCCACTGGACAGACACAGGCAGGTTAAACTCCCACCGGCCCTCGTCTCATCGTCAGGAAGAGGCCCAGACAGTCCCTTCAGAGAGAGCATATCGCTGTCTCACTCAGTGACTCAACACCACCAAACAGGGGAGGCTGATAGGAGTAATTAGTGCTTAGCTCAATACTGTGGTGTTATTCTCTCGGTGTGTATCAGGCAAAGAAAAATAGAAGAGCGAGAAAGAAAGGAGGGCCAGTGTAAATGACAAATACAAGGAGAAAGTGAGAGAGAGGGATCGTCCTTGTGAAGTCACCGTGCCCCACAAACAATGAGAAAACCATGAAGTGATCGGATGTGGGGACGGTTCTTCCGGACCTCATTAACGAAATGGTTTCCCATGAGGTAAAGGTTATGAATCAGAATTCAGACCTGGATGTCTCCAGTGGGCTGTGTAGCGGTTATGCAGGCTGAGAGAGCTGGGAAAAGGAAACCCATGACTGTGTGTGAAAAAAAAAATCCTCCTCCGTGTGTGTGTGTGCGTGTGTGTGTGTGTGTGTGTGTGTGCATTCAACCCGTCTGTCTCCCTACCCACTGACCTCAGTATGCTGTTTGCTTTCTGAACAGATGTTCCTTGAAAAGTTTGGGTGAGTGTGTGTAGGTCAGTCCTTGCTGTGTCTTCATTAAAGTGTGTCTCTCAGTCTGATTCCGTCCTCTGAATGTCCTGAACTGCATTTGTTGCTAAGTGACAGCGTTGGACATTAAGGTCAAAACGCAACGTCCACACAAAACTTCCCGCTGATAAAAAACTTCATGAACTTCTACAGTTACGGGACTAATTAGACTTGGTGATGTGATTTGCCAGAGTCACTGTGGTCTTTGGTGGTTTTAATCCCGAGGAAATATACAAAAGTATAAATTTAACTAAGACGGAGTCCCTCCTTTTCAGGCATTGATTGTAAAAATCCATTATATTTCATCTGTATTTTGCTTTTTTTTGCTGAGTTTCTTTTTCTTACATTTCTTGCAGTTGTGTTCCTTCCAGTTACAAAAAGTTTTAATACTTGTCATTTAAACAAGGTTGTGACTGTAGTTTTTTATTAAGAACACAAAACATTTCCTCTTGTTTAAAGCTCGGGTTGGCGATCTTGGAAAACTAGCATGTAGCACGAATGTAGCATCTCCCCAAGGCTCCGCCCAGCTCCCACCCCATTGGAGGAGCTCCGTTGGGAGCGGAGACGCAGAGATGTTCAGCGCGCGCGGTGCGCGCAGCAGTTCCGCGTTCAGTGCGTTCCTGGTGTAACCTGTCCTCAGCGCTTCGTTTCTTCGTTTTTCTTTATTTGCACTATGCCAAGTATGGCGCACTCACCGGTAAGTAAAGCCCCAAACATTCTTCTCCGCCATTCTGCAACGACGCTCCGTCCTTCTACGCGCGCACTGAATCAGGGTCAGTGCACGCCATTGACATGTACGCGCAGGGGGCAGGTCGAACGGCGAAGGGATTTGATTGGTTTAAAAACAGGTGTCCCGTCAAGACGATTGGTTGCTGTTTTTCCCGTTTTGCTCCTGCTGTAGATAGCGGATATTTTCCAAACTACTTTAAGAACACGCTATGAATTGTTTCCCATCGGGTCATAAAGATCATTTTAACCAGTATTTAAAAAAATGTATCTCATTCAAATCGCCAACCCTAGCTTTAATCAGAAAATTGTCTTTTATTTTCTTATTTAGAAATAGTCTTCAATCAAAATAACCATTGGTTTTCCTGTAATAACAATATATCGTAGTAGCTTTCCCATCAGGGATGCAAGAACATTGATTTAGACAACATTTCATATCCCAATCCTAGCCTCACGCCGACATTCTTTCTAATCTATATAACAGTTGTGAAGACATGTATTTATACACTGCTGGGCAGTCTGAGTCAAATCCTGCATTTTCTGCATGGAGTGACGGGGAACTGAACTCGTCCAGTAAATAGAAATCGCACTCTGTCACAACACAGTGAGGGACAATAAGGTCACTGGGCTTTGAGGGAAGTGAGGCACGAGGCGTTTGATTTCCCTGCTGGAGGAGACCCCTGAGAAGCCGTCACCCTGGAAAACCAGCGAGGAGAAGCGCCTTAATAATCACACTTCAATTGGAGCCCTAATCCCCAAACATCTGACACAATTACACCTATTATCACAGGTAATTAAACTCATAAAAGGGCACAGACATGCCTCTCTAACCGTATTTGTGGTGTAAATTTGTGACTTAATTGATGCATGGCTTCCTCTTGACAGCATTTAGGGTTTTGCAAAGATGAAAGTAAATGTGGTAGACATTGATTTTCTACTGCAGGCTGCAGATGCTTTGAACCTACAGGGAAGTATATGTGATTTATAAAACCTTCTTAATGGCAACATCTGGCACGCACACAAAGAATTAATCCACTTTAGGGAACAGGTGAAAGGTGAGGAAGACGAATTCTGTACAGATCTGACCTCGAGGGTGGATTAAGGTGGATTATGGACGGCCTCCCAAGTGTTTGACATCCAGAGGTGGGAACATGGAGGGACGACAGAGTGATGGGCAGCAGAGAAAAAGGAGGAAATGGAGAAGGGAGGAATGTCAGATCTGGTGCATTGGAAAGTGATCTTGGCAGGAAACCTTAGTTACCATAGCGACCTGGTGAAAGCTCTGCAGCAAGAGGCGATAGAAAGAAACAGAAAAACCTAACGACGGGAAGTGAGACCTTGAGGTATTGTGTCTCATACTCGATCGTTCCTGCAACACAAAAGTTTAAGCACATGAGTTGCTTCTATTGAATAACGATAGAGATGCTTTTCACCCAGCTTACGGTCGACAATCAGTCCTGATGAATACCCACTAACCGCATTCGTGGAGTGTTTAATATTATGGGAACTCAGGTTTCGGCTGTTACTTTGTCTCCTTCATTAGTGCAGCCCGGCCAGGTTCATCAAAGTCCTGTTAGGCTCATCAGTGCACGACTCCACAGCCCGGCAATCGGTGCTTGAAAGGATATGAAGCAGAACTACACGTCCTTTTACATCAGTACAGGCTTTGCATTGTGGGTAGTAATTGGTAGTCTTTGATGAGCACGGCTGCCAGGACCCATGCCTTTAATAAGCTTATTCACCAGCATGGAGATTCAGATCGGGGGTTCAGCAGAAGACAACCGAGGGAATAAATGAACCCGTACGCATGCGCGCTCGCACGTTTCCACCACTCTCGTGCACACAGTGACTTACACCCGTTCTCAAGGCTAAATTCATTACTTGCCAAATTGTAATTGTGACCCTAACATTAAACTAAAATAAACCTCAAAACAGTAAACAGTACTGTGAATGTAACAGAGCTACAAAATCATATGGAAAAGAACAGTAAAGTCAACCCAAAAGAGGAAACACACATTTCTATGAACACACAACAGGATAGTGTCTGGGGATGAGTTTATCCGTCTGAGACACGGGACCTGCTGGAATTATTCACAGCCTGATATCCATATCCCGGGAGATGCAGCAATAGATGTACACTTGTCAGGGGAAGATTACAGAAGATGAGGCAACAACCCTCTTATTCCTCCTTCAGATGACCTTATATATACCATAGCAGCAGGCCGGGGCCATTTTAACACATAAAACATTAGTCTTATTGTTTATTTTAATGTTAAAATAACAATAAACTGCTTACATTTTGTTAACATGTTGACACGCCACATGTTTTATTTAGTGCTACTCATTTTTGAGAGTATTATATTGATTGACATAGTAATATTATGTTTTTGGTTTAAAATCTCTATAACAAGCTAGTTGTGCTGTCAAGTATTTATTTATTTATTAGTTTCACATTCGTCATCCACAGCACTCGGTGGGGAGAGGGGCAGAAATCAGAGTAACTGGAGAAAACGCAACACAAACACACATGGGGAGAACATGCAAACCCCACACTGAAAGGCCAGTGACTGGTGTTTGAACCCAGACCTCTTTGCTGTCAGGCGTGGGCGCTAACCACTGCTGCTGCCATGCGGCCCAGTATTACGCTCTGTTAAAATATTCATATAATTATAGGACTTGCAGTTAAGGGCAACATTAAAAAACACAGTACTCATTTTCACCCTCTGCTTTTGTCCAAACATGAGAGCTAAACACAGATTACAGGAATGATACTCAGGCACATGTCCATTATGTTACATCACATCTCAGTCGTCCACACTCCTGACTGGACTTGTGTTATTTTTTCACTCTGTGTAATCTTGGCAGATAGGATTCTCGGTTGGTCCCTCACTCTCTTGTGACCCACAACATTTATCTTGTGGTATTCATGTGTGTCCGTGTTCGCATGTCTGCCCCTCTCAGCGACTACGTGTTGGAGAACACTGCTCAAGGGCTGTTTGGTTTGCATGTTCTGGAGAGGCTTTGGAAATGTCATTCAAACTCCAGCTTGCATAACACGAGTCTTCTGCTGTCCCATTTTCTCTCTCCAGCAACATGAAGTTCTTTTTTTTTTGTTTTTCAGCTGTTATGGATGGACAGTAAGACGCTCGGTGTTTGATTGCTACGATTTTGGAGAGATTGCCCGTGCGCTTCCTGTTCACACCCATTTCAGAGTACGAGGCGTGTGTGTGTGCATGTGTGTGTGTGTGTGTGCTTGTCTTTGTGCTGTGTCATCTGGCACCACGTGTGAAAGAGATTAAACATTTCCCCCTCAAAATCTCATTTCTCTCCTGGACTCCTTTCCGATGTATTTGTCGCCATCGCAACAAATCAAACACTGCTGTTCGAAGTCCCAGCAGAGGATCCGGCCCAGCCTGTGCCTGTGTGTTTCTGTACGTCGTGTTGTGTGCCTTCCTGAACAAAATTCCTGCATGAACAAAATGCAGTAGAATAGTGTTTAATGGGTGTACAGACGTGGTGAGATCCTGCAGTCACAGAGTGGAGCATCAATCCACCATCAGGGGATCGGTGGATGAGATCAGATGCTGGAGCGTCACACAGGGTGACCAACCGTGCCGTTTTGTCTAGACATGTCCGCTGTGCTTAAATTGAGTGGCACTTTGACCAAGATATTACTGTACTGTGGGTGACATAACCCCCGAGAGGCTGCCATGTGGATGAGTCCAGCGAGCAGACGCCGGGAATGTGTCTGTTTTTCAATACTAACTGAAGAACGCACCATTTTATATATTTAATTGTCCAGTTACACTTTAAAAGAAATATTTTTGGTTGTTATATTTATATCATTGATTGCTTAAGAGAAATTGTTGGCATCCACACTTTCAATACATTAATATTAAAAGGCATCTTTCAGTAAACTATGAGTATATTTCATTTTTACTGTAGCGGTGAGCAGAAAATAAGATAAATAAAAGTAAAGGTTATCTTATACCCACCCCACTATGATAATCTAGTGTGTGTGTGTGTGTGTGTGTGTGTGTGCGCGCGCTCTCACTCACAGTAATGTTGTGGACTCTCCATGCCTACCAGCAGGAATTCCTCCCTCCATTATTGTCAGTAGAGCAAGATTCTCCCAAGTGTGTAAATCAAGAAAAACAAACCGAATGTGATGCATTGACCTATACAAACAGTATGTAACAATGTCAGAGTGGGGTTTTTTTTTTCACTATGCCAAAAATTGTCCCTTGTTTTCATTATTTTCTTTTCCTCCTTTGAGTATTTCAAGTGTTCCTTCTAGGATTTTTTTTTTTTCAACATTGAAAATTTGGATCAACATTTGTCGAGTCACACTTCACTGCTTCAAACTAACTATTTGAAGTAGGAAATTCTATTTTTCTTTCAAATCAGTTGCTTATTTACTGAGGATCTGTGAGAATCGCTGCCTCTTGTGAGGATGTAATCATGAATGAAGTGCACGGCAGATCAGCACATTTGAATTGAATGAAAGATTCATACAAAGCATGAATCATCTATCAGTTCAAACTGATACACACACACACACACACACATACGTGCACGCACGCACACACTGTATATAGCAGAGCAGAAAAGAGGGGGTGGAGACAGTAGATTACTTGCAGTTTCTTCCTCGTGAGCAAGTGTTTGTTTTTATGTCAATTAACACAACAAGGGTTCAGTGTAATGAGGCTAATGAGGATGCACCTAATTTAGCTCTGCTAGTTTAACAGTCTGTCAGCAGAGGAACGAAACCCACATACATATGGATGCGCACTTTCTACACACAGGCATGTAATGAAAAAAAAGAACAACAGTGCATTATTATTTACATTTTTATAGTAGCCTCAAAAATATTGAAACTCCAAATCAACAAGTGGAACGATTCATATTTAAATAAACACTTGAAATGGTAGCAAACGAAGCAAATTTAAGACAAAGAAAGTAATTGTAATCCTCCCAGACCGATCAACTTGATTATTTAAATTATTAATCAGCCCAAGTCATCATAACTAATAATGACTGTAATCAGAGTTTATTTCATGGCTGATGATGAGGACTCTCCATTTCCATTATCGTCATCATGGGTATGGTTGTCTGTGTAATCTATATCCCGTAGTGACGCGTTGAGGTCTGATGATGCTGATACGGCTAATCAGCAGTTATTACTGAAGAGAGAGAGAGAGAGGGAGAGAGAGAGAGAGAGAGAGAGAGAGAGAGAGAGAGAGAGAGACCATATTTATATGTAAATGAATGTATGAATGCGTTGTCATACATTCAAACCAGTCACAGTGACTTTTGCTTAGTTGTTCTAGTGTTGGTGTGATTATTGAAACATTCTGGAAGTTATGTTCTGACCACAGCTGCAAGCACCATCAGCATTTTTTTTTTTTTTAATCTTTTTACTGATGCTTTCTATCAGGCTTGAATCAAACCAGAAATATTCCATGGCAGGTCACAGATTACTAGTTTCTGAATCTACCTTTGCTTATTAGTTTTATTAAGACAAACAAACCTGGCCTGAGGGTTGCCCCGGTGCTTCACAAGTTGTGACTTCCCCCTCTCTTTCTCCCTCCAAAGAGCTCCCTGTGTGTGTGTGTGTGTGTGTGTGTGTGTGTGTGTGTGTGTGTGTGTGTGAGTGTGAGTGTGTGCTTATTGGTCTTTTGAGAGAGAACTAGGCAACTAGGCCCAACATTACAAACAGGTTTTGTATCCCTCCTGAAAATACAAACTACAACTGGAGGACAGATGCGCTCAATGCATACTAATGCAGGGAAAAGGTGCATTAAATAAGAATTCCTTGTGACGTGAGCACAGCTCCAGTTTCGTTCAGGTACCAACTTGAAATTTACCTCATCTGTACCTCACAAGTTTCTGTTTGTTTCGAGCAACGTGACGTGAAATATAATTGAGCCGGGAGTGATTCGTTGATGCAAAACACCTTTTCCTCTCAGTCACACATGTTCGAACATTAGATTTTTCAATAAACCCGTGGAAATCCAGCTCTTTTCACTGGAGTGGTTTTTTTTGTTTTGAAAATGCACTTTACAAAAGCTCTTCCTAGGAGCAGCTGTTAATTGAGCAAAGCAGAGAGAGGACTGCGCTGCACAACGGCGTCAGCTGATTCTGCTTCTAATACTGCTTGGAGTTGTTAAAAAAAAATCTCCTCAGCTTGTGTTTGATGAACCGACAGCCTCTCAGCTGTGTGTCCTTCTCTAATGGCTAACCAAACACACATGTTGCTACATCTATTTGCATAGCAATCCTTGATGGAGGCCCGGTCAAATGAGTGATGGGAGGTGTAGTCACAGTGGGTTTTTTCACCTCTGTGTTTGATTACTGTTTCTGTGTTCTGCATGGCTGAACACTGAGCCTCACAGCAGCACCAGCTGTTTATCATGTGCACACACATACACACACGTTCACCAGTTTATTTACATGGCCAGCTGTTGAGACCGTCAAAACTGAACATTTTAAACTGTAATATATCAGACAAGGTGGGTACATTATGGGGCTTCTTTTAAAACATGTCATTTATTTACCACGAATGTGAAAAGAAGCCGTACTGAGGAATGCCGTTAAGTGTCAGGAGTCTTATCTCGTCCAACAGTAAATGGTTAACTTGGCCCCGATGGCCGAGCAGCAACAGTTGTGATAGTGGGCACTTTGTCCAGGTCTGACCTTCATTTATCAGGTTGTTTATTCACTCAGGACGACACACACACATACACACACATTCCGGCCCGGCAGCAGAGACGTGGGAACAGCTGATGATGGATTAACAGAGGAAGACACTGGGATTGGCTGAAAGCCAGGAGATGAACTCTGTGATTTGGTTCGTTATGCTTCATTCCCAAAGTCTTCTTTTCTTTTTCTGCGCCGTCTCTCACTCTCCGACATGCCATCCTTCAGCCCTGTGTTTTTTTCCAAACTTTAAGTAACACATTTTTCACATTTATCAGCCTTTTTATTTGCATCGAAAACCACATTTCGCGAGAATCTAGTGCTCTACAGGCCTCACAGTCATTTTATCTATTCTTTTAGCAGTGCATTTCCTTTCTATTATCTGTTTGATTTTTTTTTCCAGCCTTACAAACAATTAATCAATCGTACACTGCCAGGTGCAACTCATATATTTGTCTGTGTCTCTCCACCTTTCCTCCCTCATCTGCATGCCGGTCTTTCTTTAAGCTCTCTGTCTTTTTCCCCCATTCATTAATTCCTTCTCTGGGTCTGTCTTTTCAGCGGCTGTGTGTGGAATATAAACTTCCCGCGGAGGGGATGCTGTGCGATACCGTGTTTTCCCTGTTTACTGTGATCGATGCGCCTTGTTATCTTGCATATGCTTGCTTTTACGGAGAAGACAACAATTGATTGATAGCCTTGGTATAGGCACTCATCACGAACACTATCCTTCTCAGTGCCCGGGTTCTCACAGATCAATAGCAGCGATCCCACTTTATTTGAATCCAGACCATTCACTGAATGACTCATAAAGAGAATAACTCCTAATAATCCTGTGTAAATATGCTCCGACTGAACCTCGCAGGTGGACAATTATGTCCTCAAACCTTTTATAATTTGACAGTGTACAAATTAAAGGCCCAGGCTATAATCCAAATGGTTCTGAAGGCCAGAACCTCCATTAAATTAACAGGTCTGAAACTTGTTGTGCATATTGTCGTGGAAAGCAGGAAAATCTGCTGTAACAAGGTGGATTTTTACAACCGTTACAACTGTGCTTTACACAGACTATATTGCTTAAACTGTATGTCAGTGCAATTGGAACACATACGTCATCTAGGCGGTTGCAAAAAAAATATTCCTGCTTCCCTTGGTTCTTTGCTGACTGACTGATAGACTCATGTCACTGAATTGTTATTCAGCAGCGCCCCCTCACATGTGGTACTGTCTAATCAGTATGACTGTGATTTGATTATCAACAACGTCCTATTATCTGTGCCATAAAACTCCATGGTCCAGCCTTTCTTAATGTTTCATTAACATTTAGTGCTCATTGAGTACAGAAAGGCTTCAGATATGATTCACTGACACGCCAGTGTTGTTTCTCAGCAAGCTTTTGTTTGTCTTCAGATTCATTTATTCAAGCTATCATTTTCCTCTCAGAAAATGACAAAATGATGACTAAAATGCAGGTCATTAGCTAAACCAGCTGTTCTGTATTCTCTACTTATTTCAACATCACCGTGGTTGATTACTTTTTGGAGTTTTTGTCTCATGAGCCAGTCCAGGTAGTGCCTCGCACCATCACCTTCTTTTATCTGCTTCTGTTTTGACATCCGCTATAATCTAACCTTCTATTACTGCATCAGCTCCATTTTCACCTTCAGATGCAGTTTTAAAAGAGACTTTGCTCTGAGAAAGAGTGAGAATTTAGGGGAAAAGGGGAAGCGAAGAGTTGAGGTGGTGCTGGACTGTGACTGTGGGACTGCTCGATGGGTTGTTGTTGCAAAGGCAACAAGTGGGAATGTTTGTTTCCATGTTGTTATGTTTCTGCTTTTCTGCCACCAAGGCTAACAGTGGGACCTCACAGCCCTCTGCCTTCTTATGCTGACCTGTTGGTTCGCGGCGCCGGCGAACCACTCAGCGTCTCTCCCTGCAGCTGCTTCCGCCACAGCCACAGTTTAGCCGAGCACTAAATTCACGATGCGCCATATAACAGAAAGCAATTCAATCATTTCAACAGCTATAAGCTCTTTGAGAGCGTACTATCATCATCATGTTCAAATAGTACCGTGCTCTACGTGGCCCCCTCATTACAGGCTGCCTTCAGACCCAAGGAGAATTATAATCAAAGGCAGAATCAAGCCCGTACTTTATACACAACCCTTCAATAACCTCACTGTCCACATCATCTTGGTCAAGGGCAGTCGTCCTCATTGTTCTGCTCTGGCAGACAGGAATGGAGGGCATGGCATCAGAGCTTCCTTTTTGCATGTTTTGAGCGGCGTGCATTATGTTGTACAGGGTTATTATCAACACACTGATTCAGATGCTGTAAATGACAACTGGTATTTTGACGGCGCATAAATAACATTCTGTTGCTAATGCTTTTAAATGTATAATGTTCTACCAAAATGTATCTTCTATTTTTGGGTTGATTAATGCTTTCAGATCAGCTGTGTCTCTGGTCTTCAGATTGGTGCCCTCTTTGTTTCTGTAATGCCTTTTTTTTTTTCAAGACACATTGTGAAACAGTGCACAGGTGACTCCTGGGACTTGCTGACTTTGGCATCAACTTAAAATGCAAAAGAATGCATCCTTGCCCGGCATGTGTTTCCTTGTTTTAGTTAGTTTCTCACTGAAACAAATGTAGCCTCTCTATCATGCAGAAACACACTCTCACATTCATCCTGATACAACATGATGCATTCAGGAACACCCTCTGGAGCTTTGTACATTAGCGTTGTTCTAAGTGGGTCTCTTTGATCTGACAGAGGATTGGAAGGGAGGAGATAACTGACTTGAGCTGGAGGATTTACTGCATACAGATAGCTTTTTTTCGTTTCTTGCTGAAAGTTATGTTTATGAATCTTTTAGAGCAAACTACCTTCAACCACAGGGGAAACAGAAAACTGAAGCAACAGTGGATACAAAGATCAATTTCCTCAACTTTATTCATTTATTTTGGGGATTTTTTTTTTGTCAGACTCCCCCACGCCGCAGCACTCCAGACTAAAGTAACTTTTCATGGATACAGTTTTGATGAATAGAGTGATATTTCTGGTTTAATGCAGTGCAGTGAGAATGTGGGTAGAAAACCTTAAATGGCTGAACGTGGCTTCATCTGAGTCATTGGCTGTGTTCGAAACCGCATACTTACGTACTACTCATACTAACTTATTGAGTATGCAGTGTGTTTACACTGGCAGTATGCGATTTTGAGTATGCGAGAAGTTTCCGGATGCATGCTGCATTCGCCAGAAATGTTGAGTATACATCGTGTGTTCACTACTCATACTGAAATTGCCCAAGATGCAACGCGACGGACATTTGAATAAACTTTATTCAGTTCACAATGACTGTTTCTTCATGATGTACATTTAGCAAGCTGAGTATGGTTCTAGATTTAATCTTCCCTCCATTGTTTGTGCTCGTAGGTATGTTATGTTACGAGATTTCTGATTGGATTGACAATGATTAAAAATAGTAAAAACAAAAAACAAAAAAACAAAAAAAACCCTTACATCTGAGAACAAGTCCATGCTGAAAGCGACCATGATGTACCGAAGACGGCGAGCCGATCTTTGTTGAAGAGCCGAAAATACTCTCCGTCGGTAAAGCATCATAATTGGCATAATAAGTGGTCCGTTAACGGGACACCGGTCCAAACGGCGATGTTAAGCGAGATATATTGCTGAAAGATTGCCTTCTTGTTTTCAAAGTAAAAGCACAGATTTATCACTGAGGTTTTTTTGCATGAGAAAGGGAAAGGGGTGGTTTATTTTGGTGAAAATAACCGGAAGTGCGTTGCTCACTGCGGCTAGCTTGAATTTCGCCGAATTCGTCCGAACAAAATCATAAACGGCTGATATTCGGACAGATAAAGGACACACTTGGCTCTAAACCACCACTTTGTCGCCTAATTTAAAAAAAAATCTAGATGAAGTTATACATTTGACGAGTTTAGAGCTAAAGTGAAATCAGCTTTAGCAGATCGATTTCTGCTCATGGAAGAAGTGCAATGCATTGTGGGTTATTATGTAGTATGCTGTAGTGTAAACGCTTCGCATACTGTTTGATGGACTGAGTAAGCAGGATGCAGGATGGATAGTATGAGTATGTAAGGATGTAGTAGACAGTATGCGGTTTCGAACACAGCCATTGTCTCATGATCTCCATCCATCCATGGCATCTATTATTTTCATGACCTCAGCTCATATGGGTTTATGAAGCCAAAATACCAGAATTACCACGTTTGTTGAGACACCTGTAAGTTCCTCATAATTTATAGTCATCTTCAGTGGATCGCCGTAGTTCAAACGGTGTCGGTCAGATCAACCGTAGTGCCCAGCAGACGGCTGTTTTTGAAGACTGTCCTTGCCCCAAAAGAAAAACCACCCCTGTAATCCCACAAAGCCTCCGCACTCCACTCCAGTCCCTAAGCCTCCAATCCACTGAATCTGTCATCAGGCGCATGCACTGTGCCATCTCCCAACCTTCTGCAATCGAAGTGAAAAATATAAAAGTGCTCTGAAACAGTGACAGGGCGGATGACAACAATACATAAAAACACGCAGCACATACTAAATAAAGATAATGCGTGTGAGGGTATATACACACCCAAAGACAGGCGATAACAATGCAAAGGCACATTGTGTGCTCGACTGTTCCAGTCATATCTCCCCCAATTTAAAGTGTCCTGAAGGGAAACGGTTAAGTAATGAATATAGATTAAGACCTAAAAATCTGGATTAAAAGTAATTCTCATTATTATCAACATTGAATTATCTAACATTAGTTTCTGAAGAGTGCAACAAAGATTAAAAACAGAGCTGAGTATAGTTTTTTTGCTTGTGATTGTTCTGCAATGGAACCATAACGTTATTTGTTAAGAGAAGTGGGTTCCCAGCTCCTCCTTATTTGTTTATTTAAGCTTTATCATCAATAGGAAAGGTAAAATGTTGAGAGATAATTTCCAAGGGTTAAAAATAAAAACAAAGGAGAAGAGTAGATGTATACAGGGGCAGGTTAACAATTAAACAGTCCTGTTATTAATCATGTCAATGGCTGCGTACCACTTGGGTGTAACCTTGTGGTCATCCCGTTCTTTTTCATGATGGCTTGTCCAGAAACCTAATGGAACACTTCCATTAATTAAGCAGATTTATGAGTTATAGATGTGATTCCTTTGATTTGGCCCATTGAAGCCTAGGAAGACTAAATCCGCACAGCCATGCGTGGCAGTGTTTGTCAGATAAAAACTTGGCGCCAAAGCGGTATGCTGAACTAATGACTAAGATATTACTTTTAAAACGTCTCCCTCTTCCACAAGTTTCAAAAATTAATAATAGGTTACACTTGAGGATGCTGTTATTATTAGTTTTTTCTTTCTTTGGGGGGGTGGTTTTGCATTAAACTCATATGCTTTACATTCAGCCCAGGTAGAGGCAATTCAAATAAACAGCAGAGATGCATTCTTACCTGTGGGGTGAGAACTTGTCAGAACTATCCAAGTCTCAGCTCCTGCTTCGCTTCCCAAAGAGTCAGTACATTTACCTTTTTACTGTACAGTATGACAGTGACAATAAAGATACAGAGTTCTCAGAAAATCAGAGCTTTCATTGTAATTGGACAACAGAAAAAGTGAGTTTAATGCTCATTTGAACAAATCTTGATCCAGAAATGTTACTGAAGTGCAAATGACCTCTCTTCTGTGCAAAAGAAAATTAATTAACGCTGCCTTGTGGGGTTTTCTGTGCCTCTGGGTCTTATGGTTTGCTCCTGAACTTCTCTGAGCTGGATTGCTGGTTTGATTGTCAGGTATTTTCCTGTCCAGAAATAGTCAAATTCAGTGACATTCGCATCCCAGACAGACACAGTGCCTCACAAGTTTATTCATCATTTCCTCGTACAATCATATTGTTTTTCCCCCATAGGCTACACTGAGATTTAAAAGAGTGAACTGAATCAGATTAAAGAGTAGACATGAACTGAGGGATTGAATTATTGGGGAAAAAGCTGCGTGTTAATGCAGAAATCATATCACATTAATCAGTTTGCATAATGACTTGAGTAGTTTGATTACTTTGGATTGTAATCTTAACTTTAGTGTGCATGTGTGTTCTGACAAGTTTTTGTTTGTCTCTCCTTTGACTGATGGGCAGTTTGAAAAACTGGCACGGCGAACAGTGATTTCACATCTGATAAACTAAAGTAACGGTAGTATAATTTAATTGGAACTTTCTCCAGTTTGTAGGACCCCCAAAATGGCTCTAGTGCCCCAATTTGTTTGTTTGTTTGGATGGTAATTCCCAAAAATGTCCTTGTTGAAGTCAGCCATACCAATAATAATTGAAATCCAGAATAACTGCTAAACTATTACACATTATTACACATTATTTCATGATCTAATAGAGTTGTTTTGTCATTACTAAACTGATGGAGAAACTATGAGCAAACCGGTATATATTAACACATTGCATCTAACAGTCTTCATACTGGAATATAGTTCAAATGTGACAAATGTGCTGTGGGAGGAAATCTAATGGCACTATCAATCACAGCAGCAAAATCAGGCAATGCATTTTTAATCCCGCATTCAGGAAGTTTTAATGGCGTCGTTGGACAGCGGACTGGCCCTGAAAGCTAAATGCACTTTAGCGAAGTCACATCGCCATCATAGGACTATGAAATGAAATGCTCATCATTCCTGTCAGATGTTGCGTCCGATGGCGGCTCCTGTCGTCTCAAACCAGTTGAATGCGCCAGTACTGGAGCACAATGCGGCAGGCTGCCTCTCTATGTCTTATTAAACGGCTCGGTGCTGTGCTGTGTGTTCCTGAGCTCTCCTCTGTGTTTGATATCTAATTTGGCATTCCCTCTGTGCGCACCCCTCGTTATCGTATTCCTATGGAGTGCACTGGCATTTGACATGCAGACGCCAAAGACTCAGCAGCATCGCAGCTCAACCGCCCCTCTCTCTCTCTCTCTCTCTCTCTCTCTCTCTGTACTGTCTCGTCTGTCTCCCGCACCTCAAACTGGTGATGGACCTGAGGGACCAGAGGTTGTTGGTTGCTTTAAGATTTAATTAGATTTTTAATCAGATCAGTGTGTCTGATGTCTGAGGTGTGTCTATCTATGTTGTGGCGGCGTCGAGTATGACAGCGAGAAGAGATTTGCATGCAGCTGTTCAGAGGTGAACTGCTTGACATTTCAGATTTTTCTCGTTTATGTAATTTAATGAAATCCTTCTTTTGCAGATGCCATGAACATGAGCAGGACATGACACCGAAGCTGTATGAATTTCTGCCGGAACTAGACTCTCTGGTCACAGCCATTAGGGGAAGTTCACACTTTTTGTTGAAGTACAATAAGGATATATGCTCTTTCTATGTCCGCAGTTTGGAGATTTCTTTAAATAAGTGCACTATGATCTGCCGAAATATCAAGATAAGGTGTGAAAGCCAGTTTACACAACACCAGCAACTTAATCACCAGCAGCATGTGGACCAGCAGGTTTAATTCAATGCCGCTCATTAGTTCAACGGCTCAGCTTGTAACTCTTAAACATGATTCAAGTATGACTGATACACTCATTAACAGTGAGCTGGAGCATGTGTGTGTGTGTGTGTGTGTGTGGCTCCCCCCAGTCTACAGTACACACAGAGCGGCGTGTAGATACAGTAGGCCACACACACTGCGCTGTGTGTCCTGCAGGCTGTGAGGCTGAGGCCTCACACATCGTCTGCGTATGGAGGATAAATTAAACTTCATATTATTTGATAAGTTTTAATCATCAGTTTAAAATGACTTAGTAAGTAATTTTACATAAAGAGTAAAAAGGTAGAAAAATAGCCTGATTTAGATATTTTATTTCACAATGTTAGAAGCTTTTTTTTTTCTTTTTTGTGGCATTTTTGATGTTTAGAGATGTTCTAATACGTAACCATGATTTAACCTTAAGGTTTGATGAAACATCACTTTGCCTAAAATTAAAAAATGGTGGCAGTTCTTTTTCTTCATGAGACAAACACTGAGTACTGGACTCACTAAAAATCACTTTTTATTATGTGTTGCTTTCGTTGATAAAGTCAGTGAAAGCTCCGGCCACATTGCTCACCTATCAGCTGCTCAAAGGCTGAAATCCAGAGTCATTTTAAAAAATGGAGCTCAAACGGAGGCAAAGTGTGGAAGTTGGTGTAGCTCTCTGACACTTTGCTGTCTGTGTGGATGGGTTATTATTTTTTTTTTTTTTTGACATTGTTTTTTGTGTTTGTGCCACTTAGTGGTGCGTGAGCCTTCAATGCTTTAGACTCGAATAAGTCCAGTGTTACTTTTCTTGACAGCTTTTTCACCTGGTGCGGAGTTCAAGATAAACAGTTGACAACAGGCTTGTTGACATTACAGGAAGCATCCTAGAAAAGTCCCGACTGGTTCGGAAATGAAAACATGAACACATGTAACATTTTCCTGCATCAAAATCTGTCATCAGTCACTTAAGATCAACAAATATCACCAGACTTTTGTACATCACAGTTGTAATGATTTAAAGCACTGTGTTAATTACCTGAATTTACAACAATTCAGGATAGTTGCTTTATTAGAAAACCTTTTTTTTTTTTTTTTTTTTCTTTAATGGGCACAAAGAATTGTCTTAGAGTGTTTACAGAATTAGTAAATCAACAGTATTAACTGTTGCGATGCTATTTCTGGCCTGTGGCGTGTCTTGGGACGAGGCCAGATGGACGTCTGTGATCCTATTACCTCTGTTGCTGCTCACGGTTGTGGGTCTGCCTGCAGATCCTGCGTTCCCACAGCGGACCGAGCGCATGGACGTCGTCTGTGTTGGCTGTTCATTAACTCCGGCCAGACCCTCGTGTTCCCCACCTGTTCATTCAAAAACCAGGACCGAGACTGATGAATGGTGAGTGTTTATCGCCTGTTGATCTTCGAATTGTAACAAGATGCTTCTGGTGGCGTATATTATACACTGCGGTTTATTTCTAACTGCATTTCTTTTTGATGTTTCAAAGTGTTGTTTTGCTTTTCGTGAAATGTCTTAATTTTCTCTCCATCAGTATGACAACTCTTCAGACCAGAAAGTAGCTTTTGAAAGTTTTTTTTTGCACTAGAGAATCATTTGCATTATAATGACATTTTTGAAATGATGGAAGAGAACCTCGGAGCAAGGCATTAATCAGTCACTGACTTGTTCAATCTGGACGACTTACGCAGGTCAATCATGTGTCACAGAGCCTTGATCGGAGGACTGAGCGTCTCTCTGCCACGTAAGGCTGCATCTTGAATCGGGCTTTTACATCCCAGATGTTCTGATTCGCAGCATAATGCGGCGGCACTTCACGCTAATGCTCCTAAAGTGATACACATATGACACCTGAAATGAAAAGATGGGAAGGATTTTCTTGTCCTGCTTCTATATGTGCATAACTTTAAGCCTGGAGTCGCTGCACCTGCGATGAGAAATGACACAGAAGACGTGTTGAAAGATTAATGGCGACGATGAAAAACAAAACATTGTAATTATTGTTTAAGTGGCTGACGACAAAAAGGCCCAGATTGTCATGAGGATGTTTTCAGATTTGAGGCGTTTTATCACATCCCCTTTTAAATATGTATGATGACTTCATTCGCTTTTTCCCAAAGTCTGTTTCATGTTTTTTTTTTTTTGGTGGCTGGATAGGGAAATGTGGTGAGATGAAGGATAAAGATGATATCTTTATTTTTTATTTTATTTTTCACAGGAAGGCTGAATAAGAGCAGGGAAAGGAAAGAATCTAAAGTTTTTGAGCAAAAAGTTTTGAAAAGTTGCAATGAATTTAAAAACCATACAGCTGGAAGTAATTTATATTTCGAGTGATTCAAAATTAGAGACAGAACAACTTGGAATCTCTTGAGGTGACTTTAAATAAACGTCCTTCCTTGACATGTCAACTTAAATCAGTATTAAAAATCAAAGTGCGTCAGCTGATTAATTTGTCTGAAATGCAGGTTTGTAGCTTTGACTCAACATTATAGGGATCAGATTCTTATATAGTTGTGATTCTTAGCAGAAGCCTTGTCTGTTAGCTGTTAGTAGTTGTTCGCAAGTCGAGTGTAAACGTGAATATATACAGTATGCTTCCTGATGAGCCGCTTCACTGGAGGCAACACTGCTTAACTGTTCCCGAGACAGACTGAATGTTAAAAATGAGATGTCATGTGTTTAAACACTGAATGTCAGTTATAGCTCTAGAATCGATATGCCTTCTGCTATAAATACACTCCTAATTTACATTGATCGGCTCCATCGGGGAAGCCTGGGGGATTGGTGATATATGGACCCAATTCTGTGGCTTTGAGACTATTTGTAATTCATTTACAATTTACATAAACGCTTCAACAACGTCGGATACAAAATTGTTTATACGCCGTTATCAATGAGGGACTATGTACACGATTGAACTGTAACGGTGGCATTTAATATCTTACGCCGGAGTCGAACAAAGGAAAGCATTTCATCCTCGCAGTCACCTGTAATGTACAATAATTCTTCTCGATGGGGATGTGAACGTCGAGACGGACTGAAATGTGGCCTGATCTGGAATCCTGCTTCCCCAATTGGGATTCCATTCTGGGCCAGTCTGTTCTTCCCTCCGTTTAAATCCTGAGAAGTCTCAATTGCTTTCACACAATAATTCACACCTTCAGTCCTGATGGCTTCATTAAAGGTTCCCGTGTTCTCACGCCTCACGCCGGGAAGCCATTACACATGTAAGTGATGAGTCAGTCTTATTAAATATTGACGCCTTTGCTCGAACATTTGCCTCACTTGAACCTCTGTACTTTGATGCTTTGATCAAACAAAATTTCGGTTTAAACAAGGCCTTTCTTGAGATTTTAAATACTTATTACATGAATACCTGTTGTCATTTCGAGGGACATTTCGACCTTATTTGTAAAATCATTCACACTTCAAACCTTTGATGGTTGATAGTACACGCATTGAGCATGAAAACAATGAGTTTAAGTATCTATATTATTTGATCTTGGCCGGCGCAGAATGGAATCAGTCCAGATTCCGGTCTCATAAGTATCGATGTATCTGCTGTGCATCATTTTACAAGTAAAAGTTATGAACATATAGATATTTATAGGAAGTGAGTGAAGTAATTGCCCTCTATGTACTTCGTCTTTCATAATCTAAACCACTCTGTTAGTCTTGTGTTTGAATGAAGAACTAAAAAAATGGATTGATGCCCATTTGTAATTCAGTTTGAAATGTCTCCACACTTTTATTTTCTTTTTTTTTTTTTTTTAATTTGGCATTCAACAGTTGGATTAATCACTATCTTCCAGAACAGGCACATTGAATCACGATCTTGCGGACTACTACAAAACAATTACGGAAGGGCTGCGTTCCATGTTTGCCTGGTTTACCATTTCGTGAGCACCTCTGCTTGAGAGGCTGGCTGCTTCCCCAGACTCATGATCCCTTTTTGTGTCTGGCCAGCTGGTTTCAAAGTAATTTGCTGAGGTTTGATGTTAAAGAGCCATTTCTTTTCCCATGCTGGTGTAAAATCACCATCTGTCTCAGTGTCTGCTCTGATTTGAGTGTTCTCTCTGCCAGAGCGACCTGCAGATACACTCAAGCCGAGCATCACACCCTGTCGCCGGCACACAGTGCAGAGACTGTCTGTCTATTGTGGAAAAAAACAACAAGAAAACAACCAAGGATTTGTTTGGAAGAAATAATGTTAATATTTATTGTAATCTTTCCAGTAAGAGTGGCATTTAGAATAAACCAGAATCAAATAAAAATGTATTTAAACCTACACTAAGGAACTTTTCAACCTTCATAAAACATTTTAATATCTTTTGTGATGATACATCGACTTATAACTAGTTGAATGACCCTCTGTCACGGGCTGAGGGCGTCAGTATTGCTTTCACTTGGACTAAGCAACTGTGAGGAGGGTGGTAGGAACCCTGCACACTAAAAAACTCCAAATGTGCGGACTGCTTTACGGCATGCGTCACATCATGATATAACATTGTTTAGCCATCATTAGATTCATTACCTCGCCGCTCTCTGTCCTTCACACAGCCACTGGAAACAAATGTAGGCGAGTTCAGTCTGACAGCAAGCCACCGGGAGCAGCATTTTCCGACATCACGCGCTAGTCCTCATGGGAACTGTAGTATTCCTTCAGGCAAAACACTACCACTTTTGTCCACTGGCGCCGCCAAAATCAATGAAAACTGAAAGTTCCTTAGTGTAGCTTTAAGACCTTTTTAAATTAATGGGGGGTTTTTTTCCAAGGAATTTAGCGGCTGAGTTTTCTTTCTCTGTGGATTAGAAAGCCTCTTTTCATGATCACATCTATCGCCAGATGTAATCCTTGATTATCTCGGTGATTTTCAGATCAAGGCTCTGTGAGTTCTGTATCATTTGCTTTTTTTTTTTTTTTTGTCTTTGGAAAAATAAAATCATAACTACAGAATGAATTTCAAACCAATTACAGCCATAACTATTGGTATTATGTGACATCAGTGAGACTGACTGTTTATACAGACATGCCTTCACGCTGACGGGCACCAGTTAATCGCATGTTTTCAGACTGTGCCAGGAAGCCCCGTGCACACAAGGAGAGCCCGCGCAAATACAACACTTGCTGGTTTATCTGTTTGTTTGTTTTTTTTTAACTGAGAAATGTATTAGCATCGCAGTTTTACTCATATCACTTAATTAATATTTTGTAGTTTTGGACATATTTTGCCATCCCTGTACTGCACCTAATTGTGTATCTGTATATGTTTTAAACAAACAAAAAAAGATCACAGACACACAGAACAAGAAAAAAAAAAATCAATAGTTGTTGCTTTGTAAATTGTTCCAGCAGCAGCAGAGATTAGCATGATTCGGATTACCATGTTTTTAAATGAGAGGAAAGACGAGCCTTTCCTCTGTAATTAATTGACTTCATTTCAAACTCTCTCTCTCTCTCTCTCTCTCTCTCTCTCTCTCTCTCTCTCTCTCTCTCTCTCTCTCTCTCTCTCTCTCTCTCTTGTCCTCTTTTTCTCTTCCTCCCCTCCTTCTTTATCTCTCTTTCACCCTGTTTTCCGCCGGGCTGAATTAATGAGAGATCAGTGAAAGGATGTTTACAAGATTAACAAATGCCTCAACACTTAGTCGGTGTGTGTGAGCATCACTGGGGCTCGGCGGCGTCCCAGAGGGCTGCGAGGATTACACCAGCGTACAGTTGAGCAGAATCAGCTGTGAGCATCATGACAGCGCTCCATACAGTGACCATTGATGCATTATGTAACAGCGTCACTGCAGTGGCCATGAAGTTTGACCTTACTGTATTCATTTTTTTTTCCAAATCCATGCGGTTATTTTACATTGCAATTTAAGATGTACGCATACGGTTAGGACCTCCCCAAGTTTAAAAGAGCGACAGGTAATTACCATTGTTATAGATATAGACGCTACTAAAGGAGCGATGAGTGGAGATACTCCACCGAATTATTCCTAATTAGTTTCTCCCATGGACCTGCGGGAGCGGCGAGTGTGTTTAATGAACTTTACATGTATGTGTGTGCGTGAGCGTTGAACGTAATGCAATTAGCGTGTGTGAGATATGCAGCTGTGTTGTTTGCCTCGCAGCTCCGAAGGGAAGGCCGCTGCAGCTGTTTCTGTCTGGCTGAAAAGCATCTTCAAAAGCCTGCAGTGAGCCAGAGGAGCACATTATTTGCTAAAGGTTACACTAAAAACCCATTTGAACACTGAATTAACCCAATATTTTTCTCCACTTAACTGCATTGTGGTTTTACTTTTTACTTTTTTTTTTTTGCCTTAAGGCCATGGTTTGCAGCAAAATGTTGTGTCAACGTTAAGTATGAGCTCAACCTCCTTAATTTACCTGGCTGCCGGCGTCTGATGTATCGCTGGATAGCAGGCATCACTGAACCAATAATTACAGGTCCTCCCGGAAATCATTTTGAACGTGTGTTACATTTAGTATACCATCCTACATTATGGTTAATATAAAAGGTTACTTCCAGGACGGGCAGAAGCATCTCATTACTTACCGTCTATTTAGATCAGCCTTTGAGATAATGGTGGAGTCAAGCCCCGAACCTCTCGTGGGGGTACGTTTCCATGACAACCAGTCTAACGTGCATATTAATTTTCCAAAAGATATGTTAAAAGAGGAGTATTAAACGACATGTCTGAGTGGATTGGAGGCTATTTTGAATAAAAGTCCAGATGCAAGGACCATTCATTCACTCCGCACGCTCGTATGGAGCTGGGAATTAAAGACAAACATGAAAGTTAATTCGAAACTTTAGAAACTTACTAATTTATTCTGAGTGGCAAAGCCTTTAGTTAATTTGAATTTACTGAGATAGCGGCAGTACTTGTGTGACATTGTCACTCTAAATCTGTTTTTCACAGTTTGGGGTCAGAAAAGAGCATATTTAGCATTCCCACTTTGAAATGAACACAGCGATCAATAATCAATTCATTACAAGCGCTTTTTGTGAGACACTGCACCGTTTTCATGGTAAATTATGCACAATATCATTCCAGGTTTATAATTTGGTGATGGTGTGATGTCAAAAACAGGCATTTTTATAATTTTTTTTATCCCATCTTGAAGTACTTCTACAAGATTTGCAAGATTTTACTGAATGTAGGAAAAAAATAAATCAAACATATCCAGAGAGAATGCTTTGTTGCCTGTTGGACTGATGCTTCAACTAAAGAATCAACTTGAAAGGCACTGGCTGGATGGATGAATGGAAATGTTTAAAAAAAAGGCAACGTATGTGAGTTTACATGTATCAGTGCATTTGTGCATGTGTGCATTTGTGCACTCCTGCAGATGGTCAGACATTTATGAGGGAAACATTTATTTCAGGGCTCGGGGATACAACACAGCCACAGTCAATGATTTGTGTTTTGCTCTTTTTCTTGCATTACACAGTCACCTTTTATCTGCACCGATACCATTCAGCAGCTCTGTCCTGTTCCGAGGCATGGTGTGCTTTGTGAAGCAGAAAGAAAAGCAGTGGATGCAACAGCTCTCAATTCAATGCCCCTAAGAAAGAAAACAATCTTTTTTTTTTTTTTTTTTCTGCTTGCTGTTAGGCTGGAGAGCCCCAGTTTCACACGCATGCAAATGCATACACAATCAGGCACGCACACACACACAACAGCACCGAGGTGTTAGGTCATTATTGTCACTTTAGAGAAATAAGCACTTCATCTTCAACTGTTTTCAGAGTTAACCTTCGTCCTGTGGAGTGTCAGGTTATAGGATGCCTCAGGAAATAAGCACAAAATGAGAATATGCAGTTGTTCATATCTAACTTGTATATTTTCGGAGCTGGGCTCCTTCAGACGCCACAGGCCAGGTTGGTAACGACGGTCTTATGCACTCACAAAAAAAGTTACATCCCGCATCCTGACTTGCGAATGATATTACACAACAAGCTCATAGATTTTCTTCTCAACTGGTGCTTGAAATATTTCCGTAGAAGTGGAGGGGGGTGGTTCCCTCCACACCTTTCCCTGGTGATTTAGTCTGCTTTCATCCCCACAATCTTGATAGTGCGTTATTATATAACCCCTCCCACCCTCGCCGTCTGAGGCGCACGCTCCTCTCCTGTCGCACTCTGCCCGTTTTTTGCATACGTCACGGAGCCGCATTGGATAATAAAGCAATTTAAAGCACGTCTATTATTCTGACCATCATAAACTATCCCGGACTCTGGGCCCTCTGCCAGTGCTGTCATTGTAGTGTAATAGATGATACATCAGTGTGTGTGTGTGTGTGTGTGTGTGTGTGTGTGTGTCTGCTTGTGGCTAAGTTTGTGTGTCGATCTCAGCATCTCAGACAGAAGGTAGCAGTGAAGAAGTCGAGGGTCACTCGGTGTTTCCTACCGCTCATCTTTTTATCTGTGGGCCACGTGTAATCTACGTTCTGTATAAATAATATAGTGAAAAAGGCTTTCACAAGGTCCGTCACGTTTATTAGCTCTCACGACGCGAGCAGAAATGAGGACTAATAGTTATAGGCTGATGCAGTCTGGCGTGCGGCAGCAGCCTATAGTTGTGAGAATGGGTTTTTACCCCCGATGCCCTGTGCAGTCATGTTTGATATGCTGCTATTCTCCCCGCCGCTCGGCTCCCACCGCTCTACTGTAATTACTGCGCCTTTCAGACAGTCACGACACATCGACAACAGACGAATTTTGGTTTGTGGATTGGATGAGAAAAAAGAAAGGAGAAGAAGAGAGTTGTGTGGGTGGGGGAAAGGCCACATGTTTAGCTTTTGCAACTCCTTACAGGGGGAAAAAAGAATGAGTTTCGTCTGGGAGTAAAGTGGATGAGCGCTGACAGGTGGACATATGTTTGTAGCGGAGTGTCACCGTGCGCCTGTGTCTGTGTCTGATGTGACATGCTACAGCGGCTTTTCTTTTGATAATTAACGACTCACGGTTGCAGTGTTTGTGTCTGATATTTCCAAAGACCCTGTTCACAGGGGATACATCAGTGGATTATATCAGTGAGGATGTTTTTGGTCTGTGGAAAGGAACAATGGCGCAACACCTCACTGTAGAAATACCTTCAACATCCACAAAAACATCCACAGCACATTATGATGAACGCATCTGATCGTGTTGTATAATAAATGAATTAATGTACCATTGACTTACACTCAATGATCCAGAACTACAATGATCTTTAAAATAGTTTAAGTTATAAAGTATAATAACGAAGACATGGATATCTCCCCCTTCACTGCTTGTTGCAGATCTTATCATGACCATAAGACTCACCAACAGGATCACATATTGCATGTTTCCTTGATAGCCTACAGCGCTAATAACCAATCATCCCTGAGGTCAGTCCATCATATCCAGCTAAACGTCGGCGGCCCTCTGCAGGAACCCAGAAGACCTGTCCAGAAGGACGCCATCTGTGGCAGAACGCCATCAGTTATAGAGCGAGATGGACGGAGGCATAAGACAGTCCGTTTGCAGTTTGTCAAACAGTACTTAGGAGAATCCAACAGCCTGAGGACACACAGTCTGAATTTAGGAAGAATCACAACCTGGAAATCGAGTTAACATCGCGCACTGCTGATCGCCTACCTGATACCGGAGACTGGAGTGACGATCGGCACTAAATGGAGAATGAATGCAGCCAGATGCACGAGCCCTCCGGTACATGTGACCTCAAAGTGTGCCGTGAATGCACAAACAGCCCAGGAAAGCTTCTGACTGCCCTTAAAATCCAGATGTAAAACTCACAGAACATCTGTGGAGAGCCCTGAAGACGGCTTTTACACTCCAATCTGATGAAGTGTGAAGTGTGAGTGCGCTGTATTGTGTAAATCAAGATGTGCCTAGTTTCTGGAGACCCACGACTTATTAAAGCTGTACTCATTTTATTATTTTGAGATGTAGCTGTTCCATTGCAATCTTTTTTCTTTTAACCACTCACATCTGTACCTATTTATATATGTATTTTCTTCATTTTGGTTAGTTTTGGTCAACTATATCAGCAATAAGCTGATCACTGTATTCACAAATGGATTTTTAGCATTTGCAAGTATAAAGTCAAACTAACAGTTCTCAAACTTAACATGTTATTATTAATTTAACTCAGTTTCAAGAAGTTATTTTGTTTTAGATTGCTAAAATTGGTTGATTTTTAGATATGGTTCAAATGAAATTCAGTCAATTTATATAACGATTTTTCTGTTGTTTTCTTCACAATTGCGACTGTTAGAGTTCAGTCAGCTCTGAGGATTGAGGTTCCATCTCTCTGGGCCCTGATTATATTTATAGATCAACTCAGCAATAATAACCAAAGTTATCACTTCGACTCCTTGAGGTGCCGTAGTTTTTTATGAAGAGACAATGAGCAGCACGGACTAGGTCAGTTAAATCGGTTTGAAAAAAAGGTTAAACTAATTTGGAACAGAGATTAATGGTTTAATTAATAACAGTAATGACCTGATACGAGAGATCACATCAACGAATAAAATTTGTTGAATCAAAACTTGTGCAACCAAAGTAATCAGTGCTTTGATCAGCTGTTTGTTGTTGAACAAAGTTCATGTGTGGTCATGAAAAGTGAAGAATAGATGTTGCGGCTGAGGGCTTCACACAAATTTGGATGAGCGGTGAGCGGGTCCTCTGGGGAGACCGCCGTGTGACGAGCAGGAGTTTTGGAGGACGGACAGTCCAGGGGAAATAGATGTGGTGAAGGAGTGTGTCGGGGCCAGGAGCGATCGATTCTCTACTCACTGATTGTAGTGATCAGTATGTAGGCATCACTGAAGGATCAGGCTACCTTTACAGCTGCATTCCCTACTGGGTCTGTTGATGTAGCTATGAGGGACACATTCTGTGATATTGCATTTTTTTTTATATAGATACTGTTGAAAACCTTTAGTCCCAATAGAGAAAAGAATTAATCTGTTTTGAAATAAAAGCACTCTAAAATGCACACATGCTTTATTATTAATTGAATACCAAATTAGAGTGTTTGTGTCACTGTTGTGGCTTTTAAAGTTCAGAAAACTTTACATTGTGTTGGTTTTTTGGACAAGATGTGATTAGCCTACCAGCACCAAGAGCGTCTTATCAGTCAGATGTGGAATTACTGCAGGGAATCTTTCCCTAGTTGTTGATTGAGATAAGACAAAGACGGCTGTCGCCTGTCGGGCTGTGCGATGCACTGGGCTGTCACACACACACACACACACACACACACACACACACACACACACACACACACACACACACACACACACACACACACACACAGCATGGCACACAGCTGGCAACTGTGAGTCACCAATCAAACTAAGATTTGTTTCTGTGTTCGGTGAGAAGAAGATGCCTGAGGTCATTGAAGATGTAGGTGAGAACTCAAAATGCCAAACCTGGTGCCCAGCTTGCACTTTAACTGCATGTTTAGCTTTTGTTGTCAAACATTTATTGACTATTGTAACTGCAGTGATACAGTTGAGTAGTTCATCAAAACCAGAAGGTGTCATATCATTTTCAGAGGAAGATCTTGCATGTATTAGCAAAAAACAACACTGAATCGAATGTCTTTTTAGCAATTAAAATGTGATTTGAAAAAAATAAAAAAGCAACATTGAGAAACTAAAATGTGCGGAGGACTCAGTTACCTTTGAAAACATACATCAGTATTATAAACCGCATGTCTTCTAATATTATAGATAATAATAATCATTACTATTATAGTGTCAGGATATGATGAAAACACGTATTTGTTGATGATATGATGTGGAACTGTAATGCAGCAGACGCTTACATGAAATAACATCAGATTCATGCTGAAATCTTATGTTTTCACTTCAGTCGAAACATTGTGATTGTTGACGCAAATAGCACATTATTGTGCTGAGATCCTGAGTGTGAGTTTGTTTTTATGTCATGAAGAATGAAGTGCAAACTTTCCTCCAAACCTAGAAAACACTTGTTGGAATGTGGTTCAGAAAACTTCACAGCCCAGTAAACAATAAGTGTCATCATGCAAGAAAGAAAATCAAAGCAAATCAATAAAATGCAAAAAAACAAACAAACAAACAAACAAACAAAGCTTTTAGATTATTTCTATCTCACTGTTTAATATTGAAAAAGACTAACTGGCTCGTATTGCAGCAGTGTTCTGAAGCGTCTGTCATCTTTTCAGGGTGACATTACTCAGGTCTAACTGGAACTCAAAAATGTGTAAGCTATGAAATAATACACTTTCAACAAATGAATGTTCTGGAGTTGTAACAATGCAAATAGTGGGATTTACAAGAATTAGAATGAAGATCAGTATATGTAAACATTGGCTGTTCCCTGTGTTAATAATACGTGGGCTTCAGCACCGCTTGTTGTCAGGATGAAGACACTGATGCCTTTTAATCTAGAAAAGAGAACAAATAAAATCTGACCATGAAAGGCTTTTTGTCTAGTGTCACTTTCTTTTGAAGGTACATCAAATGCCAAAAGCTGATGTTACAAACAGGAATGAAATAAATGACTGCAAATATCTTGAGTGGGAATATAAAAAAAAGTGGGTAGGATGGAATGAAATATAACCAAACACCAAGACACTGTCTTACCATGCCTTGGCCTTGAAATCATGAGCACGTTAAAGCAGATTGCAGTCCGAATAATTGAATGAGGTTCACAGTAAATACTATTCCGAGTTTTTAAACACCAATCAGCACAGTGTTGCATGTTCCAAACTGTTCGTGTCACCAAAGTCGATTTGTATGCAAATTAATTGTGTTGCATCAAGCAGCTGATCGTCCTGCTAAAACATTGGAGGGTTTCAGGCGTATTAAGCAACAAAGTCGAGGTAGTTATACACCATCAGTAAATCTGGATGTAACAACCAGGCGAGGCCACTCAGTGAAGGGAGGATTTCAGATGTGACTGCAGCTTGTGGTTTCTCAGCACACAGTGGAAGTCAAACACTGCAATCGATATCGGACTGGGGTATTGTTGTCTCCAGGACTGTTTGACAATGGCAGAGCTGTGATAAATGTATTGTATCATGTTCAGGCGTGCACAAACCATTTTCTGCTGCGTTTCTACTTATTCTTGGGTGCATTCAGTTTGCTTTCATTATTATTGAGGTGAAATTGATTGAAGCTCAGTCAGTTAAAAAATATGGAATATACACAGTGGTCGGAAAAAAAGTGCAGAAATCCTTTGCCTCCAGCAGCTTTTGCATTTAGTAAATCGAAATTTTCTCAAATTGCAATTTGACTTTATACATAGTTAATCACCTTGTCCTAATAAACAGAAACTAAGTCTCCAAAGGTTTTTAACCAAGAGGTGTAGATTTGCATTTAACTGAAAGGGTTAAGTCAGTTTGGACAATTTAGTGCTTCCGTTGCGTTCCTGAGAATTATGTGCCAAGACAGGTCAACTCCAAAGACAAGAAGCAGAATGATCGGCAAAGGAAAAAAAAAAAAAGACCAAAGTAGAAGTTAAAAGCTTAGAATAATCATTGGGTCTGTGTTCATGTGTCTAGTGCACAGCAGGTGTGGCGTCCAGGGTGGAACACCGACAGAGGAAGCTGCTACTTTCAAAAACAACACAGCCTCAGTTTACCAAAGACCGCTTTGACGCTCTATAAAACTCCTATGCTGAATGCGTTTTTTTTTTGTGCGAAACATACCAAAGTAATGAAACTGTATGTGGAGAAAAACATGCAGGGGACCCTACACCCCCTGCAGTTTGGTGTTACGACCTGGATTTCTTGTCACAGAGTGGGTCAGTGCACAACAATGAACTTAATCACTCATGAAATCTGCTCTGGAATGAATAAATAAAAAGATCAGACCGGTCTTGACGGAGCCATTGACTGGTCTGAGTCACTTCTGTAAAGAGGAAAGTGTTATCATCAGAACTGAGCTTTGTTCAAACGCTGTTGACATTCCTGCTGCCAGAGAAGGTTTTTCCAAACGTCGTGGCTGTGACTCGGTTTGGAGAGTTGGTCATCTTTCAGTTGGAAGGTTGCACGTTCAATCCCCCCTGTCCAAACCCAAAATTGCTCCCAGTGGGTAGATTGAGTGCTTTACATGGCAGGCATCACCACTGGTGTGTGTGTGTGTGTGTGTGTGTGTGTGTGTGTGTGTGTGTGTGCGCCATGCTATAAGTGAAATCTATTTTTACCAATCGTATAAATCCAGGGTGCATGCTTTTACTTTTTTTTACTTGCACTGTAAATTTTTATACCCTGAGTTTGATTGGGACATAAAAGGTTATTGTTTGTCTTGTATATTTGTACCTCAGGTGTAGGTCAAACGACATTTTGCTATCAATTCATTCAAAGATTCATTTACTTGATCTTAAGACTCCCACATATCTCACTGCATTTCAAATATATAAAAAAAAAAGATCATTAAAGTCCAAGTAATTCTCTATCTGCAATAAAAATGTGGTAAAGCACAAATTAGAGCATGAGTAAGCTGAACTGAGTAAGCAAAAAGAGTCCTGGTCAGGGAGGGGACCAATAACTCAGGTGTCGCACTTCAGGAGTCTTCTGCAGAAATGCGAGTTCCCCTCACGGAGATAATTATCTCAAAAGCAGGAACCAAGCGGGATTTTATCGCGCTTCTCTTGAGCAGAGGCGCGCCGTCTAATTTTAACTGTATTTTAAGATCATAAAGTGGTCGGCGAGGCGTCAAGGTGCCAAATCTGGTGATTGTCGTGTACAGTTCACACTGGATCCTCCCATTACCTTACATGTGCAGTGAGGCAAAACCTAAAACTCAGATGAAGACTGAGATAATCTTCTGAATTTAAAAGCTAAATACTTTTGAATGAATCACGCATTTGCTTCAGCAGCTTCAAAGAAAACCATCACAAACCCAAGATTCCCAAGTCAAGGAGTTAATTTTTTTTTTTTTTTTTTTTCCTGATTCGGCTGGAGCTTAATTTGTTGCCAACAGTTTCCCATTTGCATTAACTGAATGCGGTCAAGCAAATCAGTGTATAATTCACAGATGTTAGGAAATCTGGTTCATTAATTATAGACATGAGGCTAAGACTTTTTGCAATAAACAGCCTTATCTAGTTAGGAGATGTGCAACAGTAATGTGTTATACGCTACCCTTTCTTCCCTCTTCTCATTTCTTCCCTTTACTTTTTGTGATGCGGGTGGTTTAGAACCGAGACACCATTTCAGCCTCTGTCTGTTTTTGAAGTTGACAGGAAAGCAGTGAACAATAGACGACTAAAACAACTGAGACTTTTAAAGCTTTTTAAGTAAATAGGAATTGCTCTGTTTTCATCACTTCAGATGAATAGATTCCATCTATCTGCGCTGTCAATTTTACTATGCTGCAGTTCAAGAAAGACGAATTGAACACAAGAGGGCCTTTCAGATTTTCCCCAAGTTTCACTTGTCTTTATAAAATAGTAGAAGGAGAAGGTCCAGGGAGCCGTATTCAGTTCTCTACCATCCATTAACGCATTACTAGTTTCCAGCGATGATTCAGGAGGCGGGACGAGGTTTCAGCAAAGGAATCCTTTCAGATTTCTTTTTATATCAATTTATGAAGCCTCGTGCACAGTTCTGTCTGAGGTTACGTAAAATCTTCCACCTTTTTTTCATAAAATCACCAGCAGCAAATACATATTCAAATTTTTAGCCCAGAATGCTTCTTTGATCTTTTTTAATGGAGCTTTAAATGTTGTTAATTTCTAGCCACGTTTTATTTGAGCTTTTTAGTGTGTGTGTTTTTTTTTTCTTAATGTTACAAATGCCACCTTTTAAGCTGTCATCTTTGTCCGGTTACTCATTGTAACCATTCAAAGAGAATAAGAACCAAGTTTTATGACATTAAAAATGGTTAAATGGTTTTGAAAACACAAAAAAAGGAAAAAAAATGGGTAAAAAACATGTCAGCGTGTGTGTGTCGGATAAGATTTTGTCTTGTGCAGTATTGACAGTTGCCTAGCAACACACTCATGAAGGCATGCGGTCCCCTGCATTTAATATTCAGCATGTATTTATTTGTTTTGGCTATCAAGAACAATTCACCTGTGCAGTTGTCCTGATTTCTTTGGACACAATTTGTACACAAAGTTCTGCTTTCAGATTTCTCTGACTGCTGCATCTTTGCATGGTGTCCCAGATGAGAGCACCGGTTTGATCTGTGAGCAACAACGGACTTTATTGTGACCCAGATATAAATGCCAGCTCCGGATCGATCGCCATAAAAGCCCAGAAATCAGAGGCTTGATAATAGTTGAAGTCCCGAGTTGAAACAGATGAAATGGGTTAATCTTATAATTAGTTCCTCAAGTTTTTTTTTTCATCTCTTATTCTCCTACATGTTTTAGTAAAGATAGTTGGTGATTTTTTTTTTTTCCCCTCACGGTTTAATTTTCAGGTGTTTGCAGGTACTGATACTTGCATGCATGAGGGTGTTGGGTTCAAGGGCAGCAGTGGAATAAACTCCACAATATTTATGAGTGCATGGAGGGAGGATGTTGGATCTTTTCTCGCAGTCAGAAGTAAATATTATCAGATGTGAAGGAGATTGATACTCCAATGCCCAAGTTCCAATCATGCCTCTTCACTGGGAATGTGGTGTGTTCTACGGTGCATTTAATTACAGTAGAAACTGTTTTTTTAAAGGGAAATATGACTAATATTCACATATGCACACTTGCATAACTTATACACTCATAGATATTCAGCTAAAATGCTGGAAGATGCTGATTTATTGTAAATACTTTCTTTGTCGAAAGTTGTGATTTACCATCATGAAAGAAGTTACAGAGAATTTCTCACAGCCCTCCTGTTGAAATTACACCTTTTCCTTTGTACAGGGTTCATTTGAAAACAACAAACGACTTTATTCTTGTTTTGATGCTAAACACTGGATTAGAATTTCCCAGCAGAATCTGTATGAAGCCTCAGATTGATCAAAATAAGGCCACCTTGCTTTATTCCTAGCAGCACATGTTGTCTTTCTGCGAACACTGAAATTTAGTCTGCCTCATTGTGCACATTGTGTTCGGCACATACAGCATGCACCGCTTCGAGCCGCAACGCCGTCAGGTAATTGAAAGGCAGAGGCGGCCGTGGTTCAGGTGGTTGAAAGGCCCTCCCTCTAATCAGACGGCAGGAACAGCCTCACCTTCTAGTTTGGGAGAGTCCTTGGACAAGTTGCTTAGGTGAATTCAATCGAAAGTGAAAAGCGCTCTAATGGTGCAGAGATGAATCGACGCTTTGTGAATGAGCTTCAGTTCATTTATCATCCCTCTGTCAGAGCTTCGTGATCAACTGCGCTTTAACTATTTGCGGCCTGTCCGTGTTTTTGTGCCTCTTTCAGCCGGCCCGAGCTGACAAACAACTAACGAAAGTCATTATACTTTTGTATTCCCCTTGGATGAATTCCCTTTTTTCCCCCCCTGCATTGATCAATCCAATTTCTAAGATGTGGAGGCGCAGCGACATTCTGGTGCTCTGGGATTCAAACCCGCAAACTCCCGACTCCAATTCCACTTCTCTAACCTCGAGGCCAGATAATTCAGTTACCGCAGAGGGTTTCCTATGGTGTCAAGCATGAGATTTCCTCCTCGGTGTTGAGCTTTAAATTAAACGGAGGGCAGTTTCATGGACAAGCGGTCTAAGTACGTGTGTTTTGAGGTGTGTGCATGGTCGATGGTCGAGTTTCTGCATTTGTCAATTTAACATAGTTTAATGCTAATGTTTCTTGATCTGTCAGAACTAACTTTGCAAAGCTGTAGTTCTTCTCTGCCTCTGCAGAGTTGGACAAAACCGGCGCCGAGCCCTGTGACATTACTGTCTGGTTAAACGCAGTGACCCCGATGCCACCGCGCAGCACATATTTGATAATGTTAATTGGAATCTGGCTCAGTGACATCTGTGACCTCCCAGCATCCCCAGCCTTCCTTTTAAGAGCTGTGGCGGCGTGTTTAGAGATAATGCAGCACCGGGTGTGAAACAGGTCTTAATTGGCTGGCTGGCTTTATGAAATTCTCTCTGGGGAACCCTATTGATTATTAATAGGCAGACTGCATCAAAGAGTCCACTGCCACTCCGGCAGCATCTCTGGAAACGCGGGAGATCAACAGATACTGCGCGCCTGCAACTTTCTGTGGTCATTGAGAGAGAATTTATAGACAGGCAGGCAGAGGAAGCGGAAAGCCAGTATGGGAAGAGAAAAATCTGCGAAGATGCTGTCAGAAAAGGGATTTATTACAAATGATGTTGTTTGCGTTTCTCTGAGCTTATTAAACAGTGCGTGTAGTTTTTCTACAAAATATCCTGTCTACAATGTTTTAATTGTTTGGTTTTGCATTGTCTGTAGATCTATATGCACTCAGCTGTGCTACTTTCAACAGGAAAAAGTTTCATTAGCTCCACTGATGCGTTGCACAGATTTGAATTTCTGACAAAGCCGAGAAATTTCAGCATTCTCAGATGTATTCTTTTGCAGTATAGACAAAAAATATTTTCCTCTGCCATTTAAAAAAAAAAAAAAGATTCTCTGCCAGTTTGCCGTATTTCCAGGTCTGCCTGCAGGGGTGATGGGCATGAAAGCCATATTCGAGGAGCTCGCTGAGCTGATTTTCAACCTCGCCAACGGAGCCCAGACATATATTATTCTAACTCATAGGCTGTGTAAAATCATGATTTCCTTGCTGAGGAATATCGTCGCAGTTTTTTAATGTGTGTCAGCTGTGTGTAGGTGTTGGTGTGTGAAAGAGAGGAAGGAGGAGGAGGAGCACATCTGCCTGCTGTGTCAGCCCATGTGAACTGGATAGAGACAGCGGCTTTGGGATGTGGTGCAGCTACTGTAGAATATTGATTCCAAAAGCTTTTAGCGCATGGCTAATTTTCCATATGGGGTCCTCTGCATGTGGCCCCGGGGCTCTGGATGGGTCAGGCAGCGTTTTGTTTACACTGAGTGTGTAATCCATGTGAGCTGGCTCTGTATTTAAGGGTGTGTGTGTGTGTGTGTGTGTGTGTGTGTGTGTGTGTGTGTGTGTGTGTGTGTGTGTGTGTGTGTGTGTGTGTGTGTGTGTGTCAGGGAGAGAAGCTCAGACTGTGCATGCGTGTCTGTTGACACCTTTGTTGTTCAAAGAGAAATACGCAGCCCTGCGCTTCACATACAAATATGAGCATGAGGTGTCATTTGCAGAAATACTTGCGGCATCCCCTCAAGTTTTTTTTTGACTTTGTGCACAAGGATAAGTGAGACTTAAAGGTGAGCCTGCAACTTGGCGTTGCTTGCATGACAGCAGTCAGGACTATAAGTTCTATTTGAATTTTCGTCCATGTTATTCAATTATTTAAATACCAGCAGCCAGATGTGTTTGGCAATGACAAAAGTTGCTGTAAACAACTTTATCAAATGATGTAATTCAATTAACGATCCTCATGGTGTGGATTACATCACAGTTTAATGACAGTCTGGATGCCGTTATTTCAGGTCACTAAACAGGAGTTGTTGCTTTGTTGTGTTGCCTCCGCATGGTTATGCAGATTATTGTAATATTTGACATTGGAACTTCAATTTTCTTCATGTATGCAAGTTTTGATATTGTGTAGGGTCGTTTCTCTTGATATCAGATGTAAAAACAAAACGGTCTCCTGTCAGTCATTGTAATCTTCCTCATGGTCTTAAAGAACAGAACTGCTGTCATCAGTCTTTACTGTTCACACTAAAAAAAAATCCAAGTATCCATTTAACAGTTGTTGTAGGCTGTTAGAATAATCAAATGATGCCAATAAACTGCTGTTAACAATCTGTCATTTATCCTCTAATCACGTATGGTGTCTTCTGATGGCTCCTGTACATTCCTTCAGTATCTACAGAGGCATCCGACTCACCGCCACTTCACCTGTAACTCTCCCATCTTCTCCTGAAACTACTCATTTATTGCAAAAGAAAAGGGGAACCTCTGTCCCACTCTTAACACTGTAGTGCTTTCCACTGACAGGCCATTGGTCATCCAACCAAGTCCCTGATAGCAGCACTTTCACAAACCTCCTCCTGTTGCAGAGATATTCACCACAGCTCTAGCAGGTCTCACCAAAGAGTTAAAAGAGAAATACTGCCTCACCACCTTAAAAAAAAAGAAAGAAATGTAATTTAACAAATTATTCTTACCTGTTAATATCGGATTTTTTTTTGTACCAATTAAAAGTTGGCGTTGCGTGGAGGTCGGAATGAATTTGCCATATTTTTAAAATGGATATCCACAGAAGTCGGCTTCATTGAAATATAAAATTAGCTCATTAAATCTGACAGCTTAAAAGAAATGTAAACCGCGGAACGCTTGCTGAAGGACTGAAGTCTAAATTCCTCATCTCTGTTTGATGTTTCCGAGCCTCGCCAATGAATTACCTCCATTCATCTAATCTGTGAGAGAGGGCGAGGCGCTGCAGAAAGAATAGACCCAACAAACAAACAAAACACAATAAAAATGTGTTGTGGAACAAAGAGATAAACTGTGCGTGCGTGTGTGTGTGTGTGTGTGAGAGAACAAACGTGGCCCTGGGTGACTTCAGTTTCTGAGTGGCCATGACATTTGCTTTACCAGGTGTAGAGGAGCGTGAAGCAGACTCTGATGGGGTCTGTGAACAGTTATCACATTTACTCCAGCCCATGGGCGATGTAGCTGGTTTGTCAAAAGCTGGCTGTATGTAATCTTCCCCTCCCTCCCTCCCTCTTCTGCGAACTTCCCTTTTCTCTTGCACGCCTCCTTCCCTTCCCTCCACTCCTTTCTTGGCCCACTGACTGTTTCAGCCACATTCTCCCTGACCCTCCCCGCTTCACGCCACCTGAGCCAGCTGCTTGCTTTATCTCTCCCCGTCCCTCTGCACTTGCCTCCCTGTTTTTTATTTTTTTTTTTTCCGGGGGTCCAGGCGGAGCTGGCTGCAGTGGATTCCACTGGGCCTCGTGAACGCTCTCATCTAGAGCTCTATAGCAGCGACTTTTAAAGCCTGGCGGATGTTTCAGATACTCGCGTACGTTGCGTCGGATCCGTGCACACGCCGCTGTGCATGGTCATGAATTATTCACTTTGTTTTCACTGGACTGGAGCGCGAGACGTGGAGTGAGAGGGGGTGGGGTGGGTTGAGAGAGATCTGAGGTGCAGAGAGAAGAAGTGGTCGCTGCTAGCCGAGGCATGGGAGCCAGCCTTCTTATTATTCCATCCCTCTGTCTTAATGTTCACAACCTGCTGCAGCCGGGCTGAGAACACGGGCCAGTGCTGACCTATAGCCATACGTAACACTGCAGTGTGGATTTAAGATGTGAGGGAAATATTGCAATGAGTGTAAGATGCTTTTACACAGTGTTGAAGCTGCTTTTTTTCCCCAACATATTTTTAGTTTTTACTGAATCAAAGTTTATCAGCAGCATCACTGCATGAAGTGAAATGTACATATATGATTGTCAAATTGGGTACGACTGCAAGTTAGTTATTTCATTTTGTTCATCCAATCCAGCATTTCTTTCACAGGGTCACAGATTGAAGTCGTGCGTAGCAGATTTGACGGTGGTAATTGTGTTACATCTTACAGCTGAAATATTTGATATTCTGTCATTTAAAACAATGTTTAAAGACGTGATCAAACCTTGATGGTGGCGTTTTGTTTAATTTTTCTAAAAAACAAGTTTGCTGAAAACATGAAAACTTAAAAAATCTGTCAGCCAGTTAGTTTTTTTGTCTGAAGTAACTCTGCAGTGACTCACATTGTTTTTTAACCTTTAAGCAGTTTTTGAATACTGTACATATTATTTTTTTTTACTTTAATGAATCAAGTGACCTTGCACAATGTTTTTCCTTTGCAAACCTTGTCTTGATGTAATGAATATAAATCTGTACCATCACAGCAGACCGAACAGTCAAACTGACCTGATATTCTTTTTTTTTCCCTTTTAGCAAAGCGTCTCTGCTCCATGAAGCCGCCTAACATTTTAGTAGCAGGAAAGATCAGCTAAATCTGGTTGCATTTTCTTTTCTGCCTTCATATGAAAAGGCTTCAAAAGTTTGTGAAATGACCAAATAAAATGGTTTAAACAAGCTGAATTAACTATATTCCACATCGAACCAGATTTTCTGCTCTCGTTCACTCAGCCAGATAACTTTTTCCCTGTATGTAGATGTCTTCATGCGCGTTTGCCCACGCAGTTTATCCTTGTATGATGCAAGTTGGATGAAATTCCCACATGGCCCTGCCCCTGCTATCTTGGGGAATCATTATTGCTGATTGGTGAACCATCTGAGGCCTCTTGGCATCGTTGCTTGAACTTAATCTGTGGTCTGTTGTTCTTTAACATGCGGCCAACTTTACGTTTCAACTTTCAGGATGCCGAAACATTGTACACATTCTAATTAACAGTATAGTTTCAAACTGGTCGCATTTAGTTGGGAGAATTTTAAATCAGATGAAGCTAAAATGAGGCAGAATGAGCTGCTCGTGTTTTCTGTGGAAACTCGTAAACCGGTTTGTTTTGAGGCTGTAATCTTGATTAGAATTTGTGTTTCCCTCAGCTGAAAGCAAACTCGTGCCTCCAAACTGGCTCTGTCTGCTGCGATGATGAGACTCTCCTGTCAGTTAAATGCTGTCGAGCATATGGGAACGTAGCAGGATTTAGTTTTGCATTGTTTTCTGTGAGAAGCTCACTGTAGGAATCTGAGGCTTTTTGCAATATGATGATCATATTCTGAACAAGGAGAATGTATCGATGAGTTGAAGTTGGAAAGAGGCACAGAAAGAAGCAGCACAGACTGGGCTGGTTGAGCGAACAGATCCAGACTGGAAGGGTTCTGGCTGCAGCTGGCCGTGATCTCCTGTGTGCACGTGCTCCACCATCGGCTGAAATCGTTAACCCCAAAGCATTATGGGATTGATTCACTAAATCAGATAATACTCTCGGAGCATATAAACTCACACGTCTGTTCTACTTGCTTTATTCTGTTTTCGTGTAGATTTCCAAATCTGATGTATCAATCGGAAGGAATTCAGTGCGAATGACAGTAAACACAACACTTTTTCTTGATTATAGATGTATAAAACTAAGAAACTATTGAAGGGAAGCATGTCACCCTGAACATTTGATAAAGTATTATAGAAGATGGAACGATCAATCAAATAGAGTCACACAGTACAGAAAAAGTTGAAGATTTTCTTTCTATTTTGCCCTTTTGTTGTGTCTGTGTGAATTGTTGCTGCTTGCTTTTATCAATCTCATCGAAGAGCTCGCTTTAAACTCCTCCTAATGAGAGCGTCCTGTCTGGATACTGTCAAGTCAGCTCGAGGAGAGACGGCGCTGAAAGCACAGCGGAGCACAGCAGTGACCTAAAATCGCAATTATTAATTTACAAACCTGCCACGAATGTTTTATGGAATTTTTCCCACAAGAATTCCACTTGTTGATGATATGCTGCAAAACAGGAAACATTAGCTAATTAGGTTTTAATAATCTGCTCCCATAACTGTGTCTGTTGTCTGAGTTCTCATTTCTCTTGAGTGTGACAGAATAACTTGATAAAGTTTGTTGGTTAGCCAACTTTAAAATCTGTCTTTCTCCAAAAGAAAAGAAAATTCTCAGTCAAAAAATAAACTCCTTTGGGATGTCGCGGTTGACCATACATTTTGACAAAGTATGCTATTGGCCTTTGATCACTGTACAGTCTCACGTCTTCGTAGGAACTTTATGCCAAAAGAGAAGTAAAGAAACAATTTGAGGTCCCTCATTTGAAAATTACTTTTTGTAAAAAAAAAAAAAAAAAAAAAAAAAAAAAATCACGCCCTTATTTGCATTTTTGACAGTTTTCTCTGCGTCACTGTTTACCAGGGAGGCTTTTGATCAGTGAACCCCTTCCCACAGATAAAGTGAAGCATGAAGGCCAAATCCTGCCCCGCATTGATTTGAGCAAATACTCTCTCTCTCTCTCTCTCTCTCTCTCTCACACACTCTCTCTCTCTCTCTCTCTCTCACTTACTCTCTTTCCCTCTCTTTTTGAGCTTCTTTTTTTGAGGGATTTTCACTGACAGAATGCATTCCCTACAACCTTACCCCAGCTGTGACTTTGAAAACTAATCGTGTGTCCTCACTGTGATCATAATAAATCGACAACCTAAACCATATCTTAACCCATATGCAAAATGTCATGAGGTCAGTCATTATGGTGTAAAAGGGCCATGTCATAACATGAGCGTACACACACACACGGTAGGCATGTACAGTCTTGCTGTCCTAAAGTCACCTCAGTGGGAAAGCTGCGCAGCGACAGTGTGTGGCTGTGAAAGTATGACAATACGAGGAGTTGTGATGTCGACACACGTAGAATCCATCTGCCGCTGTGAATAGGAATACACGTGCATCTGATTTCTACATGATTTTATGTGTACCATCAGTGTTATTTATTATTTCTCATCACTATTCCTATTGTTTCATGTATGTGTTCATGTTGTTGAGACTGTGCTTTCTTCTCTCCAGGATGGTAAAGTGTGTTAAGTGATAAGGATTAGTGATTCTCCACCGTCCCGTCGATGTATTTTCTTCAGCCCAGGTTCATCTGGTTGTTTTTTTGTTTTGTTTCGGCTTCAAGTTCCTTGTGCACTTATCTTCTTTTTGTCTCCACATCTCTCCCTCTTTAATCTCCTATTACCCCTCCTCTCTGCCCATTCCCTCCCTGCCACCCTCCTTTCTTGCCTCTCTCTCCCTCCCTCTTTTTCTCTCCCAGGCGAGTGATGCATGCTGCAAACGGTGTGTGCGTCTAGTGTGAGCAAGAGCCACCGGTGTATGTGTGCGCTTGTGTGTGAGTGAGTGTATGCGTGCGTGCGTGCGTGCGTGCGTGCGTGCGTGCGCGAGTGTGTGTGTGTGAATGTGTGTGTGTGAAGAGAGAGAGAGAGACATAGACCGAGCCCCTAACACGGAGCATGCCTCTGCGTCCGGCAGCCAGCAAACATGAGCCACCCAGCCCTCCACGGCAGGACCAGCAGCAGCAGCAGCACACACACACTCACACACACACATTCACACACCCTTACACGCACGCAGCAAACGGCAGCCAGGGGGCCAGCACTGACAGCGGCAGCTCCCGGGAAGAGGACAGCGGTGTTGCCGTTCCTCGCGGTGTTCCAGCCTTCCGTCCCGGCGCAGAGTGTAACAGTGCAAGAGCACACATGGAGGAGCCGACAGGCAACACGGTGGTCATCCGCATTGGAATCCCAGACCT
Organism: Salarias fasciatus; assembly: GCF_902148845.1. NCBI lineage: Eukaryota > Metazoa > Chordata > Actinopteri > Blenniiformes > Blenniidae > Salarias > Salarias fasciatus. Next base: position 16,416,021 of record NC_043751.1, read on the forward strand.
ACAGCAGACGGTAAGAGCACGTTCTGTAGCCACTGCTGGAGAGAGAGCATGAAAGAGAGGGAAGCTGCCTCTCCCCCTTCCTCTCGGACTGGATGATTTCCACCTCTCCGCTCTCAGCTTTACTGATTGTTTGATTTCTTTTGAACTGGTGCATTTCCTTTCCTTTCTGTCTTTGCTCGCCACCCTTTGTCCATTCAGCACTTCTCTTTCTCGTTTCCCTCTCTTTTTTTGCCTTTTGGCATGCACAGTTTTTTGGCTGTATTTGCTCTGCTGGCTCCTGGAGGTTCCTCTCCACCATTCCACCCTCTGCTTTTCCACTGGTGTCTCGCTAATAAATCTGCCTCTTCATTAACTGGGCTTCAGCTGAGTTTGACAACTGGCCACTTAGGGTGAGAGCAGGAGAGGGAGGGACCAGAGGAGAAGAAAAAAGGCTTCAGGGAGGCATTGGATCAGGCATAGTTCAATTGATAACTCAAAGTGGTATATTTTGATAGTTATATCCAAACTGGGAAAGTTCACCTCAATCTTTCGGTGTCCTTGTTTGATTTCTTTATATCCATAAAAATGGGCAAAAAAAAAAAAAAAAAATTCCAAACCTTCATTTTCTTTAATGAAGCAGTCATTTCTCTAATGATGTAACCTGTACCTGTGTAATGTGGCAGTCCTTTCTTTTTATTGCGATGAGTCATGTGTCCAGTAAGATTTGACCATCTCTTCCCTAAATCGTGACCAAGTATGTCTTCACCGGTATGTGTGCCTGCTGCAGGAGGTGGTATGGATCACGTCCTGAATGATTTCAATTCATTCATCCTCCCAGTGCAGCTCTCTTGATCCACACAGATTTCAGCTACTCAACAGCAGTCATTCCCATTTGAATAATTTCTTTTGTATTTCTTTTACTTTCTGAGTTCTTCATTGTTTGCTGTGAGGACAACATTCCCATTTAAATGTCCTTTATAAGCCTCATCTTAAAATGGTGGTGAACAGAAACTGCCTGTCTGGACTGCACACAAATGCAGAGAGGGGGAAATACTCTCTTCATTGGCTGTAGAGCAGAATAAAGTACCCAGTTCCACATATCCTGGCCCCCATGTATTCTGTCTGGCACTGGTTGCACGTGAATGTTGCACGTATGATCGCCCCATTAGACGCCGTGTGGCCTGTACTACAGCATAACTTATTTGGCTTTGTGTTACCGATGTGCTTCCGTGTCACATTACTCAAATAGGTACATGGAGCAAAAATGATGATTAAACCATTGTAGATATTTGCTGCATGATTATGCTCAGTGAGTAAGGTAGCTTTTTGGCCGGCTGTTTAATTTAACCGCTGAGGTTTATTCTCTATCCAGACACTGATGGAAAAGGCAAGAGGGCTGATTGTTGTGGTTGATTACCTCATTGTGTTTTGGTGAAATGACCCATTGTGTCTTAGTGAGGCTCCGACGCGACATGCCAGGAATAAAGACAGGAAATAAAAGGAGGGCAGTTGAAAAGAAAGCAAAGAATTCCCAAAGGTGCTGCAGAAAAGCCGCGTGTGGAAAAAAAAAAAAGAAAAGAAAAGATAAAAAAAGGCTTTTTTTCAGTCGAACAGCAACACACTCACACAAACACTTGCATGCATCCATGCATGCACACATGTGCCACATAGAGGTGTGCACACACAGATGCGAGCATACCTGCACATACCTGCACAAATGGACCCTAATTCCAGAAGATATAGCCTAATTGTCTTACGTAATGCAAAGATGTTCAACAGATTATTAGTTTCACTTTGAAGGAGTCAGTCATCAACTTAATCTCTGTGTGTGAACAAAAAGCCGAGGCTCCATATGGCGTGACATCGCGATAGACGGAAAGACAAACAGACCAAGTGTCTGAGAGTCTGAGAGACAAACATTGAAGCAGATGACAGATGGGCAGATTCTGACAGTTTGAATCTTTTCTGGAGCACTCAGAAGTGACTTGTGTGTACTCTGAGCGAGCAGCAGATTACACTAGAATAGTCTGCCTGAAGTAGGATTACGTGTCTCCTGCTGTGTCTCGAGCCCGGATCAGGACAATGAGGTACCGTGGCATGATCACACCCAGCAACACTTTCCCTTTTCAGCGGGGAAAGTGGTGAAGTGTGGGCCCCCATGTGGGGCGAAGCCAAGGTATAAATGATCTAATCCTCACACTTTCTTTGTTAATCCTGCCCTTTCATCTTAAATTGCCAAAAAAAAAAAAAAAAAAAAAAATCCTGTATAATTAGTCTGAAGTGTCTGTACCATTCTTGACTCAGTTTTTCTGGCGTGAGCTGTTGGGTATTTTCTATTTGGTGGTAGTTTATTTAATCATTTTTAAGGAGATGTCACAAGTGAAATGTTACCTGAATTACTGTTTGCTGGCTCCAAAGCTGCTGTAGGAAGGCCTTTGTTTTCAAGATGTGCTCTATGCTTGGCAAGCATTTTTTTGCTCTCCTAATATTTTAGACATTGTTCATATTTCCCATCTTCCTTGTTTCATTCAATCTGCTATATAGGAGCTAATGATGGCGGGCCCAAGTCAAGCCTAGTTTCAGGGCAAATCATCTGTATTGGGACCCTCTGGAATAAACATCTGGAGATGGGATAAACGCACAAGAGAAATGAAGATGAATCACATTTTACAGCTGGAACTGTACAATACAAAGGTTTAACGCTTTCCAATCGGAATGTCTCTGTCTTCCTGAAACTCATCATGACCTTGAATCTCATGATCAAAGGTTTGATCCTCTGCTCTGCCTGTTCATATACTGGAGTGTCTTTGAGCAGGACAGCGAATCATAAGTTGCTCCCGGTGGAGCACCTTGCATGGATGCTGTCCCCATTGATGTGTGGATGGCTGAATATGAAAGTGTGAGGCGCTTTGAGGCCGCTTAAAAGCGGTGAAACTGTGCTTTAATAGTGAAGCTCGTGCGCTACGTGCAGCGCTTCGCTCAGTGGTCCACATTTCTTACGTAAGGCGCTCGGAACGCCTTGAAAAAATGTAGAATTTGATGTGCTCTATGCTGGTTCAACAGCAGCTGAGGTGTTATGAATACTGTACTTTTGACAATGTCAGTCTTTCTGAATCCATTTTTTGAAGGCTGCTTACTCTCTTGCTAAATTCTGATTGAGTAAAAATGGGAATGTCAGCCATTCAAAACCAGACAAAGGATGGCTTCTGTTTGAATATTTAAAAATGCCACGTGTTTTTGAGATGCCCAAACTTTGACGCGCTCTATCAGTCTTTTAACTGTCATCTTCTGGGTTTTTGTTTGTCCAACCTACAGATGGTGAAGTCCTTTCTGATCACCTTAAACTGTGTTTGTCTTAATTCTCCATAAAGATACCTCTCTCTCTTATTTAAGCACCGCCCACTTCGCCTCTTTGCTCATGGTGTTCAGCCTCGGTCTTGCTGCAGTCGTCTCCTTAATGCCATGTCAAGATCTGAAATGTGAGCATTTAACTGCCCGTGACAGTGAAGACTGCTGCGTTTGAGTCTGCAAATTTATTTGGTTACACTTGCGGTGAGTCACCCGGCTTTGACACCTGTTTGGGTGAATCTGTTATCCATGTTCCTCATCGTTCTTCATCACTATTGAAATAGAGAGCAAGTTTAGAAAACATTTTTTTTAGCATCTTCTTATTCGAACCACTCAGAAATTTAACTTGTCACAATCACTGAATATTTCCGGGTAAATTATCTTCTTCATCATAAATAAAACCAAGGTGTTTACGACTCTGGTTCATAAAGTGCTGCTGTGTAGGAGCCAGATCTAGATGAACGTATTAGCGGTATGGATGATGCAGTTTGTCGACACTGCAGTCGAACTTTGTGGAAAACACTTCGGACATTTAGCGCTTACTGAGCAGCAGCAGCTTTTTTTTTTTTGTTTTTTGGAACTGTTTCTTGGCACCGTGCAAGTCTAACTCCAGTAGCCTCGCTGCTCTCAGACATGCTTCTGGTTTCTTCACACACCTCGGGAAATATATTACTCTGTAGCTGCTAAGTACTGCATCATATTCAGCAGCGAGCTTTCAGAGTTTGCCTGCTTACTGTTGAGTGCTCAGAAGGTGTTATATAGTGAATTTATTTGTTTATTTGATTTTTTTTTTTTTCTCTTTTAAAGTTTAAATAGCTGGCTGTTCCAGCTGAAAGCATGGCTTTGAGGAGCGAACAGAACCAGAGTGACAGACTGGTCTGAGGATGAGGTGAAATTTCTGTCAGCTTCAGCATCCCTGGCTGGATAGTTAATTTATGAAATTGTCAGGTTAATTACAATATGAACGCAGTACGGTAAATTATTCTGACCTGAGAACCAGCGTGTGTGACATTTTTCCACTGTGGTAATACAAAATGTGGGGTTCTGTTCACATTGTCCTCCTGGTGGGTTTTTCAACCTTTATTAGTGCTCTGCAGGTGCCACCGCTCTGTATTGCACTGTCGATTGTCCTTTTCAATCCAACCTCTTTATTGCCTGTGCCTCTCTCCTACTTTGTATTAAAGCAGTTCGACTGTCCACATTAAGACTCTGCTCAGTTATGGAAATCTCTAAATGATCGCGTCTTTCACCAGATCGAGTCACATATTTAAGATCAGACTCTACCTGGAAGATGAGCTCTTTCTCAGTGCTTTCAGCATGATGGTTAAATGTTATTAGATTCAAAGAAATCTATCGGAGAAATAAAAGTAGCTATTGTGTTTTATTCTAAGAAAAAAAGTTGCTCCATCAGCAGATGTATGAAAAACAAACGGCAAATGAAATAGTCCAGTCTGTCGACTCTCAGAGTCCGAGGAGAGAGAAGAAGAAGAAAAACATTGGGACATTGATTTGAAGATTGAGGAGCAGGCTGTGAAGTCAAGTCTCTGAAGAACCTGCTGGAATGTTCATAAACCACTTTAAATCTCTCCCTTGACCTGACTCTCAATGTCTTCGGGCTCCCTTGGGAGTTTTTGTGAGAAGGAGCGAAGGGGATTAAACTGTGTCTCCATGTTTGACTTCATGATATACTTGGAATTTACACATAATTCAGCTGCTTTTCCCCCCCACAACATTCTGAAAAATCACATTATCAGCTCCGCTTCAGTCAGATCTAAAGACACGTCCAGGTTTTTGAAGAACAAAAGGATGGATTCACAAATCAGATGGCCTGGCCGCCCCTGGCTTGTGATCTTAACTGAGATAGATTGGTATAAATTAGACTGCAGAATAAGTTTAATTTAAAGGTATTCCTTTGCTTTGATGGATATTACATTTTCTTGCAGTGGAGAAAGCAGTAAAATTAGTACTGTGTGTCTGAACATTGCGGCGGCAAAATCTAGACTGGAATGAATAATAAAGTTACGATGTGACACCAGGTTGGCGACAGAAAGCTCGCTTTCAACATCTCCTCTGTTCCTTCAGTCATTGTGTGTTTTCCTCATCTATATGGTCTTTTGCAATTGCCGTGTTGATGATCTTATCACAGCCTCTTTCTGCCCGCCTCCCCCTGTTCTTTCTTTCTGTTCATTCCGTCTCTCGTCCACACTTCATATCCTCCGCTCCCTGCTGTCTTTAGTCTTTCACGCTAGAGTGGTTTGACAGTTTCTCCAAATGCACTCAGACTGACATGTGCGACGTTATATCAGCGATCGCCGGACATCCCTCTGGAAAGCCACTCGTGTCCTCATGCTGCTATTTTTGGTTTCATTCACAGACTAGCGGTAGGGGCGCAAGACGTGGCTAGCATATTCCTACCTCCATCTGGTCACAACAGCCATCAAGGGACGGGGAAAGAGGGAGAGAGGGAAATGTGACCCTGTATAACACCCATTCCCCCGATTTTCATCTTTCTCTCTTTCCCCCCTCTTTCTCTCTTGCTGCCCTCCATCTGCTCCCAAGGTCCCGTCCAAAGATGAAGTGGAAAGAGAGGGCAAGACAGATACAGCCAGAGTGTGTGTCTAACATTTTTTTAATGATTACAAGCACAGTTGTTCAAGGGCCATTTTTTAGCTCTCCCTCTTGTTTACAGCCCTAATTATAAAACGGTTAGGACAATGTATTAAATGTGAATATAAAGAGGATGCAGTGATTTGTAGTTCACGTCACTACATTTTTTTATTCACCTCGGAACTCAGAAAAAATTCCAGATATTCAGTTAGTAATGCCACCAGCTCATTAAAGAAAACTGAAAAAGAACAGCGGAACATGTTAGGGTAATGTATTGCAACAGCTCAGTATGAAACTGAGTATAAAAAGAACATTTAACAGGGAAATAATCTGTTTAACATTAATTGGTGACTTTAAAATGCCCATACATGTACATTTGTGTGATTTTCTGTCTTTCTGTTTGCCCTGTGATGAGCTGGTGTCCTGTCCAGCGTGATTCCTGTCTTCGCCCATAGTTAGCCGGGACTGCCTCCAGTGCCCGAGTATCCCGACATAGATGAGGCGGTATAGACGATGGATGGATGGATTAAATTCTCGAAGGAAGAATTAATCCATGCGTCCCAAGAACCAAGCAGGAAATGGACCGCTGGACTCATTAGCACGCCGTTCAGAAGCAACTCTCTCGGTGCGCCGTTGCATTAGCGCCTAGTTTACACATCCTTTAAGGCCCTCGGCTGAAAAGAATTGCAAGGTTTTTTTATGAATTTCAAGTCATTGCATTCTGTTTTTATTTACACTTACAAATCATCCCAACCTATTTTTTTATTTTATATTGAGTCTACGCTGGCTTCACTCTCGTAGTATTTCTTTTGTGCAGATGTCCAGTGCTTTAAACTGGAGAAAAAACACGGTGACTCTGATGCAACGTGAGAGTAAATGCTGTAATGCGAGAAAAAAAAAATACTGTATATTTTTGGAACAGAGAATTTGGAAACTCATAAAATAAATGAAGTAAACTATCACTCAAGGAGCCTTAAAAGAATTCAGGCCATCCTGCGCCTCACAGCACCGATGTGGAAAACTGCAGTCAAAACCATCGATTCTGTATTTGATTCTCTTTAATGTCAAGAAGCTGAGGACTCAGCCTGTGCTGCCAGCATCTTCTGCTTTTCCCAAACAAACAAAATCAATGCCATCAAAGTCCAGGTCAGTCATGTCACTGGTCCATTCCGTCTCTCCTTGTCCGCTCGGTGATCAAGACTCTTCATTTAACCACTTGAAAGGACACAAACAAAACCCTTTCACTTCTTTAGATGTAAAAGCTGCCAGCTAAATAACTTTTTCAATCTTAAATGTTTTCAATATATTTAAATCTTTCAATCCGTATTGGATTTCAGTTGCTATACAACAGTGTAAATCTGTTGCAAAGTTACGCCAGTGATTTACCATGACCACCTCTTCTTTTTCAGTCATTACTATTATTTCCTTGTTATAATGGCATATTAGTGGTGAATCAGTAGTACTGAATCCTCATTACATCCTGAGATTGGTTTATTTGTTCATTAACCTTTTGCTTGAGCCCGGTAATCGTCTTCTTCCCTCATTGTTCTTCATTCTTCGTCATTGTTTCATGTCTTCTCTGTTTTTCGGAGTTCAGCCTGAGATGCCTGGGAATATAGATGGAGATCAGTCTCGGCCCAGTCAAACAGTCCTTGTTTCACAGGTCTGGTCCAGATATTGATTGTATTTGCAGAGGGAGAATACCTCTCTCCACTGTAATATTTTATCTACGATCATAACGGGAGACGGTGGATTTTAATATATGACTTCTTCTTTCTCGCCATTTCGTGTCTTGAGCGTCGCTGCGCCATGAGACAAAACCATCTATTTATGGACTGTTTTATGAGACTGCCAGCAGTTCAGGTGAAATGATGTATATGTACAGTAGCAAGTGCTCTTGAGATTCTCTCAAGACAATTCTTGTTTCCAACACAGGAATACGATCCACTCTCCCGCCGTTGGGGAAAAGACTCCCCCCTTGGCGATGCAGACACTTAGAGAGAGCAGCAGCACAGAAGCTCTGCGCTTCGTTCTTCTGACAGCAGGGGAGATCAGGCACTTCCTTTTTATATGAAGTGAAATGAATTTCTCAGAAACCAAATGTCTCTTTCTGGCCCTTTCTGCCACATTATGGCCCAGAATAAGAAAAATAACATATCTGCTTTTGACGGCATTTACTATTGTAACAAAATACGTAATCATATGTTTTATTAATTACCATGAATGATGTTTAAACATTCAGTCACTTCGGCTTCTCCGTCTCCTTTTCAAAAGCTGAGCTGCATATTGGTTAAACACAGTTCTTAATATTGTGGAGAGCCTCCCACAGTTTGACTTGGTTTGATCACATGGATGCACATTGTGCATTCAAGTTATAATTAGTTCCATGTCATAGAATAGCTTGATAAGCCACGCTGGAGCTTTTAGAGAAAAGCAAGAGTTAATGTCACTTTTACTAAATGGGAATGTATTATTAGCATTTTCACTTCTTGTCTATTCTGGGACTCTGCAGATTTCCATAATTCATAAAAAAAAGAAAAATCTTTTAATTATGTGCCATACAGTGAGTGTTTGTTCAACCTTCAACAGTTATACTATGACCTGCCAATATGCAAATAGTTGGAGAAAACTTGAAGCCTCTGAATTAAAAACCTTTTAATGGCTGCACAGTGGTGCAAGATTTAATGCTCTCACCTCATAGTGAGGAGAATGTGGGTTGGAATCCGATCTGGGCTCTCAGTGAGGATTCCACCTTCTAAAATCACACACTTAAGGCTAATTGGTGACCCTGAATTGTCCGTGGATGAGCTGATCTCTGTCTCTCTGCATTCACCCTTTGACGGACCAGAGAGGTTGCCTTCAACACCCGTAACCTGGAATCGGAAGAACTGCAGCAGGACATCACTGTTCAGTTCTTTGCTTCCTGTTTTTTTTTAGTAATTCAACTCCATTATCTGTGTTTTGTCAGCATAGCGTGGCTCAAACAGATGGTCATGTAAAGAAATCATCAATCAGTCCCAAGATAGCTTCTCAAAGGAATTAATGTTACATATTTTCAGATATGAGCATACAAAAAATTATATATACAGAGTGAGATGGATAAAAATAGACATATATGAAAACGCTACTATACTATATATGAAAGCACCACTATTATTTGATAAAAAATATTTATTTATTTAGTTTATCATTGCGCATGTTGAGCATATTTTACAAAAGTGGGGAGAACTATTTCGTGATGGAAAACCAGCAAAATTCAGTATGAATGCATGTTTTTCCATCAGAGGCCAGAGGAAATGCATTTATTTCCCCAACTTGTACAGAGCTAATTAACTTACTTTAGTTGTTTTGCATTTGTTTCAGAGATTTAGCTTCCATGTTCTTGAGTTGAGATGTTTTATCTCTTTGCCTGTCAGGCTCATTTTTATTTTGAAATGTACAGTATGTTTTGAACATTTAACAATTAATTTAAGCTCAGAGAAGAATAAACACTGGGAACTATTTGTCCCTTTTTTAAATTTAAAAATGAATAATAAATAAATGTTTTTTTTTTCCTGTTTTAATTTTTCACACTTTTTTGGAATTTCTTCTCTAGAAATTACATGAAATGCTGCAAGTTTTCACACTTGATTGCTGCTGTAATAAAACTTTGCAGCATAAATCTGGAAACACTGACATGTAGTAAAACAGAAAAAGGAAAGTACCGTTAGTTCTTGTTCACATCACTGTTTTAACTTTTTTTTTTTTAACTTTTTCCCATAAAAAAAGTAAAATCAAAAAAGGGGAAAGAATAAGTAAAAAACCAGAAACAGATTTTCAGTGTGAATTTGTGTGTCTGTTTGTGGATGTTTGTCTCAATGTTTGTGCGCCTGCGATTTTATGAGTATTCACTTCTTCTGACTGACTGATGTTAACTATCAATCTTGTTGGCATATTCTGTCTCGCCCTTCAGCAATAATGGAAGAGAGGAGTTCGATCAATATTCCTTCTGTATATATATACATACTGTATGAATGTACGTACCCAAGTACGGGTTTCTCAGACAAGTATCAGAGTGAAGCTCTTGAGAGGTAGAAACAGAAGGTTTACCATTAAATATTGACATATTAAATATTTTCATTCGATGATTAGAACACCAGTACTGTTTTCCTCGGAGTCTCTTTTCGAAAAAATGTTTTTTGGAAGTTGTTACACACTCACTTTAAATTTCACTGGATACCAGTGTGGTTTGGTTCAACTTAAATCTCTTGATCTTGTTTGAAGTCCTGTCAAGGTGTATACTTGTTCAGTGCACACACACGCACACACACACATATATGCAGGTGCGATTGCTCAGGCTTTACTTACAATGGCCACAGAATCCACTTCAACAATCAGTCTGTCCTACAATTATTGAACAAGTTTGTGTGTGTCTGTGTGTGTCTGTGTGTCGTGACTCCGTGCCACAAGGCTGAACATGTCACTGCGGCTCAGCATTCAGAGTTTTTTTGTGTGATGCAGTGGGATGAATTCAAATGTTTACCAAGCAGCAAAAATGCTGCATAAACCTGGCTCTGTAATCAGCTGCAAGGCACACATAGTTTATACTAATTCAACTCGCCCTGCAGCTCTGCAGTAAATCTCATCTCCATTAAAGGCTGTTGGGTTGAGTTTTTGTCCAAGTTTTGTTCAGAAGGGATTATGTCAGTTTGGCTTTGTTTAATGCCATTGATGCAACTGGAATGTTTCTCTGTTGAGAATGCTCATATAGTTCCTTCACAGGTTCAGCTAGATATCTTGTGATATATATGGATATAAGATATTATATCTGCCTGTATCTGTCTCTTCTGTTAAATAACAGCAACACACTTTCAGGAATGTGAAATGCATTTGATTGTGACACTTTTGAGGTACGTCAAACCCAGGCCTGATGATGAATTCAGAAATCAAGAGTTCAACTGTAGGTGTCCTCCATTAATTTTTCAGACTGTATATGTAGATTTTGTGAAGCGACAGGGTGAAGGGGTCCGTGCATAATGTAACCCTCTTTCATAAAATAATGTCGCCGTACTCTGTGTTGCTTTACACTTTTGACTTCCGTATTACCAGTGCATTTGAAAAAAATGATGAGCGTGACCTTTGATTCTTCCACTGTTTTAAATCAGTGACTCACTCAATTATCCAGCGTGGGTTAGACAGAGCGCTGACCCCTGAGCGTGGCCGCGCACACTCACAGAGGATGTTTCAGCACTCTGCAGCTAATGCTTCACCTCTTAGCTCAAGGCTGAAATCAAAATTTATGCAATTAACTGCAGTTCTTTCAATCTTCGATAGCAAACTAAACAATGCGTGACCGCGGCGACGCAGGTTCCGAGCCGTGGGAAGTGGCGGCCGGGGTTACGCCGAGTTGTCTGACCTGGGACCTGCAAGTCGTTCTCGTCCCAGTGGACAGCTCGGGTCTGACAGGAACAGCTACAGTAGGCCAGTGTTGACATTTCTTTAGAGCTTTAAAGACCAAAGGTTCTGACTTGAACCCCTCGCCATCTCGCTGTCATGCCTGTTGTGGATGAAGCATGAAGTCATCACACAAGGAGCCCAAGAGACAGGCCTGTGTGTGCGTGTGTGCATGCATGCATACCAACTCCCATTTAAAAAAAAAAAAAAAGAAAAAAGAAAAGCAGCTGCATTGCAGATTTCTCATAAATGGGTAAGCACACATATTGATCAGTCCTCCAAATTTTGGAAAGTTTTCAATTTTGCAATACGCTTTTCTGTGAAGCAAAAAGGGGGGGAAAAGAAAATGGGCAACCGGACCTGCAACTAGCACAACGATGAAATGAAGAAATTACCCGTGGTGGGGTGCCACCGACACATGCAAATCAGTATCCGTCAAATCGATCCGTGAGAAGCAGCCACCCTCCGACACAGGCTGAAAGACATCAGCTGTGCCAGGCATGTGAAAATGAAAAATCTTTAACAACTAGTTGAGCCGTCTGAGCTCTAAGGTGAGCCATTACCGGGGCGATGTGTCCGTCATGGGGGGACAGGATGGCAATGACATGAAAAAAGCTTAAATTTAATGGAAATCTCTGAAATTACACTGGCTGGATGAATCTGTACCATGAAATGTGTTCGGACCTCTCGGCTGCGGTTTCAGTCGCTGTTATTTGACAGCAAAGTTTAATTGTTTTTGAAATCAAGAACGATATGTAAATTAGTTACACTTTTTGAAGGTTTTCACATAAAAGGAAGTTCAAGGAAGGTGAAAAGGGAGTTTTATCCTCCTGACTGAACGTGACATTGTAAATGGTCAGTGGCATTTTGTTGAAATAATGGGCAGACGTGGTGAGAAACTCTAAAAAAAAAATCAGTGCTGAATAACATTTAAGCAGCGAGCCCTCCTGGACTGTTAGTAAATTTCAGCACGTTTCCTTGGCAACCGGTGAGGGTGCACTGCTCCTTGGCACACCCCGAAAGTAACTGGCTGATGATATGCAAATTTAACAAAATCCAAATTTAGAAGAAGAAAAAAAAAAAAAAATACAAAGGTTGGGAGGCAGCATGGATTCGCCCCTTTTTTCAATGCAGTGCTTGCACCATAAAAAATATTATGTTCTGTGAGTTTCAATTTGTTTTCAGACTGCAGGCAGCGTGTTGCTGCGTAATATGATTGTTAAGATGCAGGATGTCCTGTTCCTGTGGAGGATGCAGCAAAATATAGTGCAGATTTGAAATGCAGTCTGCATCACAGACATCCAAGACAGGAAGTCTGATATGAAGACAGAAGCAGAGGAACATTTCTGTGTTCAAAGTACATGTGTTGGTGTGTAGATCACGTTTTACAATATATTTACATCTTTTTTTTCCCTGTATATGAATACTTATAGCCATATTGCCCCGTGCTCAACGTTGTTCTTGTGGGGATAATTTTCATGACAACTGATGTTAAACTGCTGAATTTGAAGAGACTGACAGCAGCTGGAGTCGACACTCTGTGATCTCTTTACACATTCAGATGCAGGGTTGTTTGCTGAGTAAAAAAAATATGTTCCCCCGGGTCTCAATTTTAAAGCTTCTCAGTTCAAAGTTCTAAAATACACATTTATCTCCTCCACAAACTCTCCGCTAACACCCCCTGGTCGTCTATCGCACACGCCTTTTCCTCCCTCATGTGAACTCTCTCTCTCTCTCTCGTCCTCACAACTTTTTTTCCTTCTGAAATCCAAATCATCATGAACGCATTCTGAAATTAAGTCGGAAATAAGCAAATACCATGGCCTTAAAGACTATAAAGCAAGTACATGAAGGGCAACTGGTGTTACTTTAAAGGCAAATTATTATCATACTGAATTTCTTTTGATTGGCTTTGTGAACCTCTTGTGTGTTTTTTTTTTTTGTAATAGTATTCTGCTTGATGCTGACAAAAAGTGTCTAATCTATTTACACATGAAGGCGTGGGGATATTACAATGCTGACAGCATGACTCCCAACTCCAAGTTCATTAAAATGCAAATGAATGAATTTTGTATGATCGGACTGTTAAATGAAATGTCTCAAGTTTTGTCAGGGTTCATTGCAGGTTCGATTTAATGACAGACATTATAGATCCTCTAATGTGTGTTTAAGTTAAAATCATCTGTTTTTCTCCATGAACATTCATTTTTTTCATATCATAAACAAACTGATGACTTTGACCAACTTTTGACATTTTAATAAATCTGCAAAATGTTGCATCTACAGTAGTAACAGTATATTTAGAATTAGCGGACTCCACTATGTCTCGCCAGCACTGTGAGCTTTGCTTACACATTTTGTGGAGTTGCAGCAGTTTTTGCCGTCTTTGTAGGGAAGTTAATTGTCTGCACATTACGGCCGTGCGTTAGGCAGCTCCTTTATGTTTCTGAGCTGTAATATAACGCCGCTATAGCAATAACTATTACATTTTACCAACACACACCTCTGCGCTTCTGACAACATGCCTGTTCGCCACAAATTAAACTCAACTGTTCGTATCCAGTGGACGGCATGAAACACGCTCCATTGTCCGTAATTAGGCAAAGTCCAGCCTCAGCATTTCCATGAGAATAGACTGTGCAGTGTGTGTTCGCGCTGTGTCTTTCAAGGTGTCTGATTCTTGATAGCAGCAATTAATCTGAGTTAATTGAATCAATGCCATTCTTCCCTTTTTGTCTCAAGGGTGCGCGGTGGTAATAATGCAGATGTAAACCCTCGGGGGGGGGGCCAATGTTCATTGCATGTTATGGCGTTTGGAGATTTACCCCGAGAGTCGCGCTTTGCATGGACCCATTGTCACTTTCCGATAATTAGGTTTGAGATTAACAGAGTGTTGTGCACAGTATTTACGTCAAAACCAAACACCAAACATCGATGCACGTGCACAGCCGTAAAGATGCATGACCGTCTCATTTCAAAGCGGCGGGCGGTGCTGGCTGCGATGGACTTAAATGGAGACATGCTGTGTTCTTATTAGTTTGGCCACAGCCAGATGTGCCCTTGTGTTGTGTTTACCTGCAGCAGCAGCGTTTCACGGTCGACTTGTCTCATGCAATGATTGGAAGGTGAGAAAAAGATAGGTGGTATTTACCAGCAGTACAGTGCATCACCTCATACGATGTTTTAGCGTGATTTGGATCACGCCGCTGAAAATCAGTTTCCATGAAGGAGCATTTTCTAAATGGGTAGTGCTGGATTTTGCATGCCTGTGAGGCACAGTCACATCTGTGAAGTGGTTAGTGTTCTATTGCCAGTAGCGAGTGTGTCCCTGGTTCCTGGGTAAATGAACGGAGGAAATTGGAATACTGGCAGAAAATCGAGCACAGGAAAAACTCTGATTTTTAATTTGAAATTTAAAATAATTAAATAACAAGGTAACATTGATCACCGATTTTTAGTAAACTGTGTCTCTGAATTAGCAACAACATATCATATGTAAAAAAAATATATAAATCATCATTTTCGGAGAAAAAAGTTTGGGGCAACAGAAATTCCCCGTTGGTCAGTGCAGCAGCCACTCGTGGCAACAGGAATTTCTCAGAGTCGTAGATTCTGAAGATTTTTCGACCCTACAAGGGAGCAGCACTGACAATTTCTGCCACAAGAGGGCACTGCTGTAACGATTAACAGATTTGTGTAAAAATATGCTAACATAATGAGTTAATTGTTTCACATTTGGTTCTAAACTTGTGTTTGTGTAGTTTGCTGTTTATGTTTTCTATCAGAATGCCTCAAGTTGTTACTTGTGGCATTAAATGAATTCGGTTTCTCAGAGCGCTGGCATCCAGCCGTTCATGTTGGGTTGTTTCGGGACGGCTATTGAAAGTGATTTAATTACATGCTAACTCTCCGGTGTTGTGGAGTGAATTTAATGTGTAACCTGGTACCACTAATGTCATCTTTAATATCAAACGGGTGTTTGTCTGCTGGTCCACTCTGGACTTTGATAAGAGGTCTTAAAGGTTTTTTTTTTTCTCTTTAAAACGAGCTGTCCCATGCTTTGCTTCCTGAACCTTTACATTCTTGTAAGATGGTTCTGTAACTTTTTCCAAGAGCAGCGGCAAATTGAACATTTGATCACTGACCCGTATCAGAATTACATCGTCTCACTGCATGACTTCTCCAAACTGCAGTATCCTCCGGGCCACACTGGAAGTACTACATATGTTATTAGATAATCATCTTTGTTGTTTAAGTGATACTTCAGGCTGCTGATTATATGGAGCTGTTAACCCTGCATATGGAGCTCTTAAATATTAAATAGTATTGCTTTATGTCCCAAGGCAGCGCATCCCTAAAGGATGCTCGGATTGAGACAAAAAACATGCATCTGCTATTGTTCTGAACTGCTGCCAGAAAGAACCAGTCGAGGGAATAAGAGCAGACAGAAGCATTTAATTTGATCCGTCGAAGAACCCCGAGCTGCACATGGATTGAAGGAGCACACGCATGTACCGCGCCGTAGTATTATGATAGCTAAACTGTATTAAACTCGCCCACCGCATGCTCTAGTTTACACATGTTTGCTCTACTTGTGATCTGTATTACTGCCTCCCTCTGGAGCTCTGGGCGGGACTCGGAGCTCCCCCCAACCTCCAGCAGGAGGCTCGGCAGTGTTAATTAGTGCATATGTCATCTGGGCAGCGACAGCCAGAGGTCTTGGGAGATGAAGACGCGGCTGTGTGAGAGTCATTACACTCCATCATCTCAGCACTTCTCCCTTCCACTTCGCCACCGTGCTTCACTCTTCTTTCTCTTCCCTGTTGATGCATCACTTTGTGCTAAAAGGCAACAACAATGCCCCTGTCTCCTCCTATTGAAACTGGATGCCGTCTGGGCCTTAAGAGATACTATAGTGATGTCCTCCATGCATCATCCATGCTCACATCATTTCTCTCACACACACACACACACACACTCTTAAATAGTTTTGTCTAGAATTCAGCTGCGGTGTGTTTGCGTATCCTCACTTAACCTGTTTACACTTAATTGAACTTGAATCCACTCCAGGCTGTCCTTTTTTTTTTCTCCCCAGTAATAGCTGCTCGTGCTGTATTCCAATTCTGAAATTGTTCTGAGCTTGAGTTTTCAGTATAGAGTACAGGTTTTTAATATTATGCTCTTTAAATTACTGTGCTGAATCACTTGTCCGGGGTGCTTCATTTTAATAAAGAAAACCTGTGATATTTACCGAGCTATTTACTGAGTTATTAAAGCCTTGATTACATTTATAAAATGAACTCAGTAGAATATAAGTTCAATGTCTTTTCTATTTTTTCACATTCAGTACAAGTCTTTACAAAAACACTACATGAAGTCAGCCATGTATTAATCCCCACACTGGCTTCATTTAGTGAAAATTTCACTAAAACGCTGCCAATTACCCTGGATAACATGCTTCTGGGCGGTGAGAGGAAGCTGCAGTATGCAGACAAAACCCTGCTGACAGAACAAAAACACGCAAACTCCACAGAGAAAGGCCGAGGCACTGACTCCAGTGGAGACCTTTTCACTGCTACGCTTTTTGTTCTGAGCAACGCTAAAGACACATATGCAAATTCCAGTTTGAACCAGGAGCTATTAGTGCTAACCGCTAAATAAAAATGACATCCTTTATTAAAGTCCCTGTAGTCTGAATTACAGTTTCATTCTTTCAGCAGATGTCGTAGTTATTTAAAAAATAATAAACTCACAATTATTTCATGTACTTAGAGCCATAAGGAGAGGCTAATACCTTTTAAACTCTGTCAGCGTCACATCTCCGAACTCCCAATGATCCATATCTATCGCCGAACCGTTTCAAACAGTAATTAATTAAGATTACACAATCTTCTCCGTCTTCCTGCGCTCATTGTTCAGCATGTGTGAAGCGCAGTTTGTGTCACATTTCTTCACTGAAGCCTATGTTCTCCTGTCCAATTATCCTTCGCTTAATGTCTCTAATTTAACCAGACAAAAGATCAAGGCCCCGTCTTTGATGAAACCGTGTGAAAGCAGCGGGGAGGCTGGAGATATGAATGTTATATGCCAGGATATCTGATCTCAGGCCGAGTGTGAATGAGTCTGATGTGGAGGTACAGCGATAAACACAGAACGGCCACACGGACTGTAGGAATACAAATAACAAAAAAAAAAAAAAAAAAAAAAAAAAAAAAAGGGAAGGAACTTGAGATTCAGTATCTATGAAAAATCCATATTAAGTGCTTTGACCAGTCACGTCTCTGTAGTGTAAAGGGGAATCTTATATAACTCCTCATACATACACTTGCTGCTGTAGCTTCGTCTTCTGCTCTAATTCTGCGATTCGCACATCATGAACTCTGCACAGCTCCCCGCGGACCTTATTTTTTCCCATTCTCTTCTGCAGTCATTAAAACCGGAATGCTATATTATTAAGGTTATACAGCTCTGCGCGGCTCTTTCGTGGCCATTTTTTCCCTTCGGTTCCTTTCAACAGCTACTTTTATAAAATGTAACAGAAATACCTACATATTCACAATAATATTCTGCAAAACTGAATCATGTTCTTTGATCAAACTACACATCCAACGTCTCAACATTTATCTATGAAGACCGGGGCTTTACTCCTGGAGAATGTGGTCACTCGTGGGTGAACACGGCACGCTAGAGTGGAGGGAGAGTCAGGGACGGTTTCAGTGAGGATTTACCATTTTTGACACATGCAGGTGTATTCACTCACACGCACTTAATCGGTTTTGAGGATCTCTACCACTCGGTTTGTTAGCAGGCAGCGTTACATCATTTAGTTGCAAGGTGGTTGCACTTATGATGTGATTTAATTTGGCAAATTAGTAAAACGGGTCCAAACCAGATAATCAAACATTAAAGCAGATGCTTCCCCATAAAAACAGCTTTAAATATTGATATGCTCGTGGAGTACTGCTGGAGAGGGCTGTTCCATAATTCAGGTAAATCTTCTGTGAGCTGGTTCCTTGGTTGTTTTCCTTGGTGTGGCGCAGAAGCTGCTGTTGTCACATGGCGGTCCAACTCAGTCGGATGAAGGCGCTGAAACGTTATTACCTCGGGCTGGAGCGGCAAACAACTGTGCATCACCGTACCGGCTGCTGCTTGTTTTCCCCTTGTCGTTCTGAGGGATTTTTAATGCCAAACATTACTATAATACTAACCATTCGATATAAATCACACGATTAGCAGTGCCTTGAATTGGGCATTTGAAGACTCAAATGTAGAACATTTATTTCTTTGTTATTCTCATTTCTCGGAAATAATCCTAACGATACATCTGTTATTTCTCGCTCCATCATAAAGAAAGGTGATTGGAATTGACCAAGTTTATATGAGACTTTCAGGGCGAAAACAAACAAAACAAACTCCACAGATAGCTGGCGCTGAACACTTCCTCACCCACCCTTCGTCCTTTAAATAGTTTAACATCCTCGGGACCATTTCCAGGTCAGCATCTTTCTCATCGTTCAAGAACAACTGGCCATCGGGGATTAAAGCTACGTGACCGAGCTTCCCTGGTTCCAACAGGCTAGAGGCAGCACAAGCAGTAGTATTTCATTTATAATGTATGAAATGCATTTTTAAATACAATATTATGTGATGGAGCAGCAGTTAGCAGCGCTCCGCCAGTTGTTACGTAAACAGTCACATACCGAGAGGAGAGCTGGCTCGTCTGAAGGCCAGTGAGAGTGAAAACCTACCAGTGGCTCGCTTTAGCACACCTACTGCTCCACCTCCTCCGGCAGCCAGCTGTAGGCTTTGTCTCCGCAGCATAATCTTCTTAATGGGTGTTTAAGTGTCTGTTTTATCACAAGTAATGAGCAGAAAATCCCCGAACTGTCGTTGGTTTCCGCTATTACTGGTTAAACAGAGTTTGTGGTTACTCATCTGCTCTCCCATCACCTGAGTCTTTTTGCGAGTTAATAATATCTCGGCTCACACCGGCTCAATAGCTTCGAGAGTGACACCTTCTTCCCGCAGTGTTAAATGACATGGTTATCCTTGTCGTAATCCTGTTTACTGTGGCGTCGGCGCTCATACCTGGAGTCGGCGCCGTGGAAACAGGAGGGATAAATCTTGTTTAAGTCTCGACGAGCGGCAGTCCATTTTCTGGGAACAAGTTTTAATGACATCTCCATTTTCTGACACCCACGGCTTTGTGAAGTTTGTTTTGATCGTGCTCTCGGAGCTTGTCCTTTGATGGAGACACACATGCACGCACGCTCGTGCACAGTTGATTCAGCGCGTTGTGAATATGAATTGCTATTAATGTTCAAGACATTTTGACATTTTTCACTCACTATTTAAGCAATATTCTACATCTGGTTTATGGGAAAGTTGTAACTTTTCTCACTTCTATGCTGTCTTTTAAACACGCTTTTAAAGCTGGATTGTAGAATCTGTTATTGCTCCAGATCCTCAGGGTCTTTGCGTGTTGCTCAAAGCACTTCTGTACAAAACCTTAATGTCTCTAAACATTATATTTTGTCCTAATAGCTCACAAATGTCTTGCCATCATCTGACACCGGAGGAGTACATTTGATGTATTCTTTCTGTTTGGTTTTCCTCATCATTGTTTTTCTGGAGGGGGACTCAGATTTATGTTCAACGGCATGATTTAACAATGTGGTGTTTTTGTTGAACAGCGCTGGGTTGTAGACACTGCCGTCAATAAGGTATCTGTAACTCATGGGTTTTTTTTAGATTTGTAAAAACCATAAAAACATAAAACGAGTGACCTAACATGTGATTCGTGTGCTGATGAAATTTGCTTTGCACCGGCGGTTGCAGTGTGGGAAATGTTTGTGACAAGAGATGAGAAACTATTTTTGATCATATTTTGTTTGAATTGAACTCCAGTAAAAAGAGTTACGCATTTAACGTTCAAAATGCACATGAGGCAGCTACACTGAGACAAATAGTTTGTGTAACGTGAAATCCTAGTGATCTTTCATGTGAAGATTTCTGGAGATTCTAACAGGTGGATTGATTTTCATCAGTGTTTATTTCCGTGAGATTCTGACACCAAATATTTGAGCACAAATATCTGGACTGTCAACTCCTAAAATTATCTAAACTGTCTTGTTATTTCTTTCAACTCTTACAGAGAAAGAATTGGTCGCAGTGAAATAAAAACAGCAGCTGGTGGCAACAGTTAAATAACCAGCTTAATCAGGATCAGGTTAAGTCTACAATGGTTGAATTGTTTTGTTTTCCTGTTTTAAAGTGAAAGTTTTTCCAAAATAAGTTTGAAATGAAGTCCATTGTTTTGTATAAAGTTCAGCTGTTATCATCCAAGTTTCAGTAATTCAGAAAGCAGTTTAGTTCGTGATTTAAAATCATGATACAAGTTGAAACACCGTCCATCTGTCAGTACTTATGATTAAGCCCGGTGTTTCTAACGTTCCCCAACACCACAGGCCCCAAACAAGGAAACCAGTTCATTTGAAACACCGTACCGACGCTGTATCAGAGATTTTAGCAACAGAAAATACCCCCCACACACACACACACACACACACACACACACACACACAAAAGTGTGTCAAAGGACACATAGCAGCATTTTGATACATTTTTCTGGCTCCACAAACACCATGTCCCAAAGTAATGGACTGACTCCTGCACAAATGAGGGCGACGTCTCCGTCCCTCTACGATCACGTGACGTTCATCCAGGTCTTTTGAACGGCTCTTTCAAACGAACGGCTACCTTCAAAGAGCCAGGAACCCCAGCTCGCTCTACTGTGCTGATTCTTAAACCTTTTTATAGAATACCGTATATTCTCTTTCTGACGCATAATACCTGTCAGTTTCTCCATCAAATAAATCTCTTGGACCATCGTCCAGCCATTGAGCTTTTACAATGCATTTGCATTAAGCGAAGTTCCTGCTTATGATTTAGCTGTGTGCTTGAATGCAGGATTTTCAGTTTGTGTCTTTAATCTGTCTCCCATATTTCATCAATAGCCACTGTTTGCACATTGCCACAGTTGTTTGGTCAAGGCTGCATCTTCCTTAGACTTCTATGTTATGTTTATTTTTATTAAGAATTCATGGTATTTATTTCCATATGTTGTGCCCTCCAAGCTCGAGCGTGACCACTGAGAATAACTTATTCAGAATTTTATTCATGTAGGTGTACGCCCTGCACTGTCACTTTCGAAACTAAAATCAAGGTAACGCAAAACACAGCTGATTAAATGTGACCTCGCAGGGCTTCGTTATTTTCCTCACTTCAAGCAGGTTGATTTCCAGCATTTGCATTCAAAGATTAAAGAAAATTCAAAGTATTCAAGTGAAAGGGCTTTTAAAAACAGTTTCATATGCAACAAACCAAACGCCCAGTATCAGCAGGATGTCATATAAATAGAAGTAACCTCTAATGGTTGCAGATCTATTTTTGGAATGAAGGTTTTTGGTGCTCCTCCGTAAATATTAAAATATCTTTAAATTTCTGTGCGTGGGACTTTATGTCTGGATTTAACTGAACGCTGGAAAAATGGTGTCTCGATCATTGTAGATGCGACTGGAACTGAAAAAGATAATCAGTGGGTTTATTTGTTATTGAATGCCCAAAGTGGGCCACATAACGAATAAGTGCTTAAATAACTCATCAAGGTTGAACCCAGCCGGAAAGCGTTCCTCCTGGTTACAAACATCCAGGCAATAAAATGATTAGTTTCCTTTATAATTGCTTCCAAATCATTATTTCTTACCCATGTGAAGAAAATAAACTGTCTATCATGTGCTCTTTTTTTCCATTTATTTATCATAAATAAATGAATATTTATTTCAACTCCATCACTTGTCAGTTACTCTTTGCTCCTACAAAATAAGAGCGTTATCTCAGTGTCTTGATGTTGTCTTGATAGAAAACAGAGGTTGCGGTCCTGATCTGCATAGTAATGCCCCCTGCTATCGTCTGGCTACCCGTTTTCATATGTTGTCTGTTTGTCCCATGGGAAAGAAGGAAAAAAAAAAATCAAATCCTATCTAAAGTCCAGGGAACGCCTCGGTGCGGGCTCGTTTCTGATTGCTTCGGTCCCTCCACGACAAAATCATGTTTCAATCAGACGCCTGGTATAAAGCCTGGAGCAGGACAGAAAGGACTGGCTTTAGTCATTGTTATCTAACTCATAAATATTTTAAAACTCTGTGCCAATTATGCACACGTCTCTGACTTTTGACCCACAGATTTTATTCTGGTTTGTTTTGCCACTTATTTTTTTATCAGGTCAAGAGTTTTAGGTTAATGCTTCGGATAGTAGCATGTGACAAATTGTATTGTGGGACTGTCTGACTCTCTCTCTCTCTCTCTCTCTCTCTCTCTCTCTCTCTCTCTCTCTCTCTCTCTCTCTCACTCTCTCTCTCTCTCTCTCTCTCTCCCATCTGTGACTTCGGCTCCACAATGTGGTTACTGCAGGGAAGTGCTCGGCCCTGCACAGTAACCATAATCCTTTGCACTCTCGTCTGAGCCGCGTAGTTTTAAAGTAGACATTTTAGTCTCCATATTAAATGAAGCCTAATCCACTAGTCGCTACCTGTTTGCTTAAACTGTTTAGAGGCTGGAGATGCACTGCAGAGGGGATATCTTGTGGATGCACAGAAAGTATTGCATATTGTAGGTGATTATTAGTGCACAGAAGTGAGCAGGGTGGTTCTGTTGTGCCACATTTCTCCCATCAGTCTCCACACTGTGACCGCTGCGTCTGCTGCAGCTCTTCTATATTGCTATACTTAATTTTCCCAGAGCGAATAATGCGCAGTCACATAGATCTAAATTTGCGATACTGAAAAAAAAAATGGATGTCAGCATGATAAGAACTTTGTACAAGCTGTTTTGCTTAGATTTAGCTTTGTTTAGTTTGCTGTAATCGCTACCACCGGCTCCTCAGTTGACCTTCGGAGAAAAATAATGGCTAATGGTAAAATGCCGCTATACCCGTGAGACTTGCTTATTATAAGACAGAAAGCTCTTATTTTGCCTCAGGCGTGACATTGGAGGTTTAATACTCTTTTAATGTCTCTCTGTTGAAGCAGGTTCTTTTATGCTTGACGTGATGTATTAGAATTCAAGGGCGTTTTGTCGTCACTGGAACAGAAATATCAGTGAACTTTCACTCTTCAATCTCTTGTTTTCCTCCATTGAAATGCCACATATGTTAGTCAGAAAAGTGACACATGCGTCACCTTGCTCCCTCTTTGCTCTTATCTCTGCAGAAATGTATGAAATTCAATGTGGATGCTCCGATCTGGCGGTCCAAGCAGCGGATCCTCTGCACTCTCAACCAGAGCCTGAAGGATGTGCTCAACTACGGCCTATTCCAGCCGGCTTACAACGGCAAAGCCGGCAAGTTCCTGGACGAGGAGAGACAGCTGAGGGAATACCCCTTCCCGTCCATCGCTCCTGTACCGTACCTGGAGGTAGGCGTGCGTCATGCGTATGTATGAGGCGGTGAGAAGCGAGAAAACAGGGGAGGGCTTGAAGAGAAAAAACCAAAAAAAAAAATCCATATTTTGGTTGTTTTTGATCACCTTTGTATAAAATGTCACGAATACAAAGTCACCAACTCCAAACAATGAGCAACAGATGTTTGTCCAACCGATCAAGTCAGCCAGCTGTGACCAGGTGAGGGAAATAACTAAACAAAACCTGATTTGGTACCAAATGACGATAAACCGCAGTACCGCAGTGACCTTCCTGCACAGAAACACGAGGGTGCCTGAGGTCGCATCCTTTCATAAACACATGGTTCCCAGACTTGTTCAGTTAATTTGTGCTCATTGCCACTGGAGTGTGTCTGCGCTGGTCACATGGCACCGTGCGCGCGCTCACACTGCGCCTGAGGGCGCGCGCGAATGGTTTTAGGCACGATCTATGTTTTGTCTGTCAGGGTACGTCAATCAAACCTTGTGGCAATAAGGCTGCGCTCGGTGACGGCGCGTTGTCTGCGGCAGCTGTCGTCTCTCGGAGATGATTGTGGTTCTTGTCCGTCACGATTCTGTGATCTCAGAGAATCACAGGTATTTAAAGTTATTTCACTTTATAGGCAGCGGTGTGAAGATGCTGCATTGTTTTAAGAAAGTAAAATGTTTGTAGTATGACATTTTTTGGCAGGGGTGTCACTGTCAAAGTCTGCAATTCGCTTTTGATTGTAGATTGTGAATAAATCCTGATGAGATCTAATGTCTCTGTTTAAGGATTAAACTCGGTGGAGCAGCAGTTTTAAATGGCATCTTGCGATATCATAAATGTCAGAGACATGGGCGGCATGCCGTTTACAGCCAGAGTTATGTGAAACAGGTCTGACACGACACTGAAATCCATTCACACAGCTGTTTTTCCATCATGGAACAATAGCTTTAATTTCTGTCTGAGCTCCGTCTGAACTGCGCAGTTTCTCTTCTCTTGACTGACAGCGCAGCCGTACAGGTGCCGGCACTGATCCTGATCAGGTCTCGTATTTGCGTGTGTGCTGCCACACCATGCGGTCGCTGACGCGCGTGTGTGTGTGTATGTGTTTGTGTGTGTGTGTGTAGCAGCAGTTCCCTCAGGCCTGTGTGTAAATGACTGACAGGTTTGGATTAGCAGCTGAAAATCCTCACTTCTGTTGTGGATTTACTTGTTCGTCAACACTTTGCATCGGTGGACAGTCAGATGTGTACGCGTTTACACAGATGTGCCTCAAACCCTGATCTCAGATGTGTTATTGAGCGTGCGTGCGCTCAGACAGATACCAGGAGACCGGAGGTAGCCTCTGAGCTCCGGCCAGTGGAACTCACAAAAGTTTGAAAGCTATTACAGGCTGTCAGAGTTCAGTAAATCTTGTGCACTAAACAAGCAGTTTTCAGCAGAGCTAATGAATCGAATGATCTGGCTTTTGACAAGTTGGGAAATTGTATCAGAGCTGAGTGGTGCTGAATCACTAACCCATTTTGCAGCAGTCAAAGCATGAGAGTCTTCGCCCCTTTGAGGAACCGTCTTAATAAAAGAGCAAAAACGCTTTTTAACACTCCTTAAGAAGTGCTGTTTCAATTAGCTTGATGGGCACAATGCAGTGTTTGTGGGGTTTTAAGCAATATGCTAATTGCTCTTTGCATACCAATTGATGGTTGCAATGTTATTGTTCTGGTTATAAAATGTCAGAATTGTTTATTGAGTAATTTCCTAAGTTATGGATTTTTGGTGACAAAAGTGAGCTTTTGTGCGTTTGTAAGGCCAACTCCCACCCCCATCTAATGGTAATGGGAATGGTAAAGCATCGCTCTGTATGTAAAAGTATAAATGAAGGAATCACACCTGGGACATTCCTGGGGGAACCCCCCCCCCATAAAGCTCTCCCATCATATTATATCGTTGATATTCATGTCAAATGTAACGTCTGCCACAATATACTGTAATCAGTAGTGTTTATCAGAGATTGAGCTTCATATTGATAGTTAAACATAAAGACATTCAGATCTCTTTTAGTTAGTTCTTGTTAAAGTTGATGAATATATTAGCTCCTATTAGCAGCTCATCTCTTCCCTCTGGTTGCAACATTTGTCAATTTGCACGACTTTCCCTCGCAGGAATCCCTGCAAATGCTTCAAAGTGCATTTAACTACTTTAAAGAAAAAAGTGGCTGCCAGAATAAGTTTCTTTGACCACAGAAGAAATGTCACTTCCACCAGTCTGAATGAATGAAGTCACTTGTTTTTTTCATCTTTCAAACCTCTGAGCAGCGGTTTTTTTTTATTTAGTTGAGAGCTGAAATGTTTTGCAATTGATACTTTAGACGCAAGCGTCTCGGAGGTCATTTTTCAAGCAATATGAAATATATGGAAAAGATAACAAGCTTGAAAATGTGTGACAGTCATAAGCAGGTAAATAGTTTCTCCTTAGATGTCACTCAAAGCTTATTGAATCAAAAGTCTCATTTTCCTCCTTCCTCCCGTCTCTCTCTTTTCCTCTCTCATAACACAAACTAACGTAAGATGATTTATTTCACCCAGTACGGTTTTTTTTTTCTTTTTTTTTTAAGACTTTTAATAAACCCGTATTCATCTGTTTCTGTTATGGAGCTGTTTCTACCTTTCTACATATGTTTGTTTTCTCGTTGCAGTTTCGCTATAAGAGACGCGTCTACACTCAGACTTACCTGGATGAGAAGCAGTTGTCCAAGCTCCACACCAAGGTAAGACAGAACAGCCGTGCTCCTTCTTACGACACGGAATAAGGTTTCAAGTGAATGAAATATTTGTTGCTCATGCTGTATTTGTGAGAGGATGCACCACAGCAACCCCTCGCGAGAGTCACTCACAACATTTGACGTGGTTTTGATACTGACGACACTCAAGTGTTGCATTTTCTCTTCATGGGAACAGGGTGCACAGTTCCGGGTCTCCGTCGACTTGCTTTTCTAATGCTGGCCTCACTCTGATGGGGCGACCCGGCGATCTTTACCTCTGTTTATCCGGCTGTCTCCTGTCACCTCGGCGGTCATGTATCAAATGTCCTGATATCACAGGGGATAGGAAAGGAAAGGAACGAGGGAAATCATGTTTGAAAAGTCGGCTGCATGGGTCAGCGTCAGTGTGAAGACGATGTAAAGGGCTCATTTTGATTTTCACAAAATGTGGCATGCCTGTAAGTACAGGCAGAGCAGGACGTGTTTAGTGTTTGGTTGTATTATCAGAGACAATTTGGGGTTAATTGACGGTGGCATAAACTGGTTTTCGTTGTTCTATATGATCATCTACTGAATGTCACATTAATGTGCTGAAGTTTTTTTAATTGTGAAACTTGATATGAACTTCTGTAGTTAAGTGTTTTCTGTGTGTGTGTGTGTTGGTTATTGGTTACCTTATGAGCAAGTGCACACTTAGACACAGACACAAGGCAACATAATGAATGTAATACAAATGTGAAAAAAACTTGTTTTTTGCTACTAGACCATGTCAAAATCTGCAAGGGAGCATTAAGGTCATTGTGGTTTCTCTTTTTTTTCCAGTCAGAATTCTATTTTTAAATGTGCAGAAAAGTCTCTGTTCAGTGTTGTTGTTCTCTTTTTGGAACAGTGGTAATCACTTTAATTTTCTGCATAATATAGATAACGTGATGCTTCATGGTGAAAATACAACCTGTTAAATCAAAGTTCAGTTGTTCTATTCAGAGTTGATCCCGGCGTTACATTAACATTACACGCTCAGAATCAAAGTGAGCCCAGAGACGAGACGGCTGATGAAAACCTGCTGGGTCCTTTTTACACGGCGTCTGATGAAACAATGGAGAACAGGTGATGGATTAGGAAACTGGCTGAAGCAGGACAACCTTTGGCAAGGTGAATAAAGCCTGTTTGTGTGGCTTTTGGGTGTATTTTATGATCTGTGTGTGTTTGCATGGTTGCAACAGCTCAGAAGTAAATACGTTTGTCTCAAACTCCACTGGATGGCAGGACGTGTGAACCAGCGATCAGCTGTCGGGCTGCAAAAACGAACATTTCACTCCATTAAAGAAAAAAGCTTTTGGGCATAAAAAAAAGTCACAATTACTACATGTGTGTGA
This sequence comes from Salarias fasciatus, assembly GCF_902148845.1. Classification (NCBI taxonomy): domain Eukaryota; kingdom Metazoa; phylum Chordata; class Actinopteri; order Blenniiformes; family Blenniidae; genus Salarias; species Salarias fasciatus. Next base: position 16,443,984 of record NC_043751.1, read on the forward strand.
CAAATGCTATTTGATATGCTTTTCTTTGTGAGAACGGTTTACCAGCTTATTGCTGAATCAGCTTTGTACTCAGCCTGATCTTTGTCACATCATTCGAAGTGGCTTAATCTTCTTTATTAACTTTAAATAAAACAATATAAAACTGTCAGTTAACATTTGTTCACACAGTTTTAAAGCCAAGTTCATTCAAACAGGTGATTTTTGTGACTTTTTGACCCTCTGCTGCATATTTTGTGTGAAATACGTCATTGTAGGCTGTATTCAGGGCCAGGCAGTGTTCTCTGTGTGAGCACTGCTGCTGAGCATCGCGGCGGCGAGAAAGACAGCGAGAACGGGCGAATGAGACGGAGATGCAGAAAAGCGGGAACGAGACGGATGAGTCACGCTCTCAGATATTTCTCTTTGCTTAACTGGTCTGATGGGAGCTGCTTCCATCTGCTTCCCTGCTACATTACTGTGACAAAGTGTGAGTGAGTGGTACTCAGCTGACGTACTCAGCCATGATCAGTGTATGCCCAGCCGCCGCTCAGGTGGTAATTTCATTCCATGCATCATCCGTAAAGATAGCTTTCGCTGTGATTGACCTGCCTCACAGGTCACTGCAAGTACGAGTAGAAAAAAAAAAAACCTTGACTGTCTCAGCATTTTTACAAACAGTAATTTGTGAGTTGTCTGGGATTGCCCCTGTTTTATTAAAGCACTGAGCCATTTAGGGCATTTGAGCGGGGGATCAGATGCTGCTTCAGTGCCCGGTAATACGGAGGGACAGCAGCTTTAGTGAAGGATTTAAGTTGGAAAGCAGTGTGCTCTGCCTTTGTCATGTTTTTCATATTTCAGATGAAAGGATACACTTAATTTTTTCCAGATACGCCACGGTTGCTGAATATTAAAAGCTTTTTTTTTTTTTTTTTTTTTTGCAGGATTCTGTCTAGATGGTAGTGATATGAATATTTTTTTCTTCCTGTGCATCAGTGGAGATTAGCTCAAACCAAGTGTGTTTGCACAGATACCGAGCACCAGATGTTTATATCGCTTTCTCCTCTCCTCCCGTAATCGTAAATTGTCTCTCACAGGCAAACACCTTAAAGATGTAAAAGGGAAATCCTGCTCTGAGAGAGACTCCTGCAGCCTTTGCACTCATGGCGTTCGCCATTCACCCAGCAGCCCACTATCCTGCAAGGCAGAGGTCAAGCATTAGCCTACTTTACTAGCAGGGAGTTTATTAGCTGCAGGCTAAAGTTTAAAATTAGGTCATACTTTATAGGATTTTCCCATTCATTTTTCTATTTGCCTGACCGGATAAGACCTCGTCGCCCTGCAACTGGCCTGGTTAACCATGCATGGCGGCTTCATGGAAAATCTACATAGTATACCATTTAGAAAAAAAGCGGTGCGCGCATGGGTGTTGAGCGTGGGCCGGTGGCCATGTGATAGGCAGGCCTGCAGAAAGAGCGGCTTTCATGCAATGTGACAAAGGGCTTCCAGTGGTTTTTAATGAGTTGTCTTTTACGGCGTTCCAATTCAGCTCTCATTGTTAATCTAAGAATTTTTTTTTTTTCCTCCATTTTCATAAGCATGAACAAAAGTTCTTCACCGGCCCACAATATATCTATTATATATATATTCCAACCCTTTTTAAAACTTTATGAAACCTGCATTCCAGAAAAGAATGAACACGTCCTCACAACACCGGCTCGTGTTGTCTTATTTATGAGGTGTGGAGTTGAAACAGCTCGCCTGAGGCGTTTGCTGGTGCAAATCTATGTGATTTTTGTCAGAAACTGAACCATGAAACCTGCAGTTTTTTGACATTTCAGACTTCCACGGCCGATCACAATTAAAGAAGATATCGATATAATGGTTGATCCAAGAAGATTTATTTATATTTCTAATTTTGTCTGCACAAAATGTAAGCGAAATACACGTGTCTCACAAACGTATCATACAATAGAAGCATTCTTCGATTCAAGTCAAACATTAAAATGTAAATATATTCGGCATTTCACACTGCCTGAAATATTTCAAGCCTTTACTGTTTTAAACTTTATAACTTCATCGTCTCAGTCATGAAAATGAAAAATATAGCCCCTCGATAATATTGTATTTCATAAAATCAGATAGTGAATTTAAAATGCAGCTTGAGTTTTTAGATGTTTCCAACAAAGTGAACACTTTCATTGATGTTGAAATATATCATATATCCGTATTTACACACCGCGGCACTGAGCTCGGTAAATTAGTTGATGGAAAGATATGCGTATTAATTATTCACTCGTATTATTTATGAATGAAATGCCTGTGCATCGTGGCTGTATACACACAGAAACTAAAGGAGGATTGGTATTTGCTGGTATGTAGTAACGCACTGTTTATTAATGTGGTCATGAAAGCTTCAGAGGACAGTGTCAGGAGGAGGGAATCTACATGCTGCCGTCATGAATGATTTGCGAAATCAGAGTGTGAAATGTGCTGGATCCCTGGACGTCATGATTTGTTTGGTCCAAAATGATTCACAGTGCTGGAAAGCGTTAATGCAGCATTCTCACCCATAATTACATACAGCAGCCTGCTCCTCCCACACTGAGCTTTTTGAATCATTGTGCACAACTTTTTGTGTTTGTGAATGAGAATTCCTGCATTATTTTTTAATTCATTATAGAACCACGCCGAGCGTGATGTTGTTGTGAGTTGCCAGATCCCACAGCACTTTTCTCCAGTGTCTGAACTCCTCAATCAACGTGGTGTTATTACAGCCGCAGTCGGTATGAAATTTGATGAGGGATTTCCACATAAAGACGCACATAAACTCTCAATACAGCTGCGTGGCACAGGATGAGAGAGTATTTCCAGTGGGGAATCCCTCACACACAAAGCTTCCCTTATGGATAATCCTCTAAAAGAAAGAAAAAAAAATTGCGCTTTGAAGAAAGTGGAGAAATATCTGTGTAGGAACAAAAACACTCACCATTTATTCTAATCCACCAACAAATGCAAACAAGAAACATGGGACTTTTTTATGGAGATTTTTTTTTTTTTTTTTTTTTTTTTCTCAGTTTAGAGTCTACATGTGAGTTATTGATACTATTGGATGCTATTTGATTGTTAAAAAAGTAGGTATATCTCTGAATACAATTCAGTCCAGTTCAACACGAGTACAAACTGGCTCCTGGAAATGAAAAAAGAAGCTCTCCTCCTCCCTGTGTCTCCTGATGATTCCAAGCGAAGTGAAATATTAATAACTCTATAAATGTAGAATGTATGGCAGAGCTGATGTGCTGGATCACACAAGGCTGCATACATGTACTTAAAGTGGGTATAGTGAACTTAGTGTAGTGGTATCATTTATTTTATTGAAGTGTGGACTTTTTATTTTCTGTTTTTTGTAGTTTTACCAGCTGAAAGACGTGAAACTATAGCAGTGATGCAGATTCCTAAATGTCATGTAGTTATTGTTTTTTTTTATTTGTCTCTTTAGATATCTATATCTTCCCTCAGTTTTACACCCCACCCACTTCTCGTATGCCGGTTTGGTTTTCCCTCCTTCTATCTTGCGCTCTCTCTCCTCCCTCTGTTCTCCCTCCCTCCCCTCCCGCTCTCTCGCTCCCCGTTCTCCCTCTCTTCTCTCCAGTTTCCCGCAAAATCACGGCTCACCATCTCCTCATCTGTCCGTGCGTGCGCAGATTTTCCCCCCGCGTCCCGGCTTAGGTGACAGTCTGAGTGGCCATGTGAGCGTGCACGTGGTGACTGGAGGCGAGAGGTAGTAAAAGGAGAAGAGGAGGAGGGTGGCGGTGGACGGGGAGGAGGAGGAGCAGGAGTAGGCAGTGGGGCGGGAGGGAGGGGGGCTGGATATGGCCATGTGGAGTATGTTGTGGCATTCAAGCGGCCGCTGACCTATGGGACTGCGTGTGTGATGCTGGAGTGTGTCCATGTGTGTGTGAGATGGGATCCGTTCTGGGCAGAAGACAACCGGCTGAGAAAAAGAGAAGAAAAACTAAAGGAGCCCGGAAGGCCAGGCTCAATAGTAAGGTACCCCAGTAGCTTTCATCATCTCTTTTAATTTCATTTGGCATTTCCACTTGTGAGAGCACAACCCCCCCCCCACCCCACCACCCCACCACCCCACTCCACCCCAGCCCTTCTGTCTCATTGTTTTTCATACTATTTATCTTCAGCTATCCACTAACAGTCCCTGCATACCTGCCTGTGCTCTCGCTGTCTCTCCTTCTCTGTGGTTTGGATCCGTTGTTCTGCTCTGCTGCATGTTGGCTGCAAAGCGGAGATGGTGCAGTCTCGTCTGAAACCCTGACAGAATGCTAATATTTTTCCTCTGCACTGGTTCAGTTACTCACTGTGGGTTTGCATCCATGTGTGTGTGTGTGTGTATGTGTTTTCTTTTCCTCACATGTGTTTCCGTCAGATGATGTTTTGGTGTTCATGTCCAGCTCTGACCAGGTTGTGTTTTTGCTATCTGATCTTGGAGTAAGATTAAACATTTGCCGGTGTGTATGTGTGTGTGGACGTGGCTGGCACATGCATAATGTGATACTGTGAGTGTGTGTGTGTGAAAACGGGTTTATACATGCATTAACAACGGGCGTGAGATGCATCTCTCGGCAGCACAATCTGCTCTGCCTTGTGCTCCTCATTGCTTGCTGTCGTAGCCAGATCGCTATCTACAACTGCAAATTGATAGTCCGGGGAGAAATACTCCAACTTTGCTTACTTGTTTCTGCTTGGGGAAAGCCTAAAGGTGCTGAAGAGCTCACTGGATAAATCTCTTAAGATAAGTCATCGCTGTACATACAGTGTTTTCTTCGCCTGAGGTCCCGGAGCTGTCGCTCTTGGTTGGTTTGGTTTTGGCAGGTGGCAGCTGTCAGAGTGACGCCCTGTCGGCAACCTGACCTGAGCTGCTGCACATCTGCACATTTACTTTGTCAACACAGAGTGTCTCATCTTCTCCTCTAATTTGGGCTGAGGAAGGATGTGTGAAAAAAAAAAAAAAGAGAGAATGAGAGAGTCGATGATTTGATTAGAAAAAAAGGGATTGATTGTGTTTTGTTCAGTATGTTCTGAAACCAGGCCATGTAGAAACGCTGGCCTCAGGCGGTTCATATTACACCCCAGTGAGCCTTCTGTAGATCTGTGCTTGTAGGTGCTGCTGATGTTTACTCCCATGCTCTACAGATGTGAGCAAATTCTGTGTCTGTGTCCAAAATATAAACCAGATCTATTTAGACTTATGGCATTTCTCTCAGCATTTTCACAAATTTTATTTTATTTTATATTTTTAAATAAAAATGCAAAATGTGAAATGTGCATCGATGTAAAATGTAACATTTGCACACTGCTGACACACCATTCTAGGTCATACGGTATGAATACGTGGCTGTAAAGTGGGACGCCAGCGGCAAGAAGTACAATGGAGTTCTAATAATCATCAGGCTGAATAAATACACCGTCCTCATCCCTCCTGTCTCCGCCTGGAGCAGACTGCTGACCCTCCTCTCTTCTCTCTCTGTAGCCCGTAGGCCAGTTTGCAGCCAGGGTTCAACCGCTGGGAAAGATTCAGCTTTTATTTTGACAGGATTGTCTTTGGCTTTGCTCCAGTTTACCTCGGTCTGTTTATTCACGTTTCATCCACCGGCTCTGTCCGCCCGCTGCCTGCCTGCCTGCCTGCCTGTGTCCTGGTGTCAGTCTGAAAGCACATGACTGGACCTGATTCAGCTCTTTCTTTCTCTGGACTGTTTGATTCTGATGACAGCATGCATTCCCCTCATCCTCTCCCACCAGCGACAAAACATACAAAACGACAGTCATGCAAATAAACAACAGGGCAGCTTTGGATTTACACTTCGTGTGGTGGAGTCGGTGAATTTTTATTATTATTTAATGTAACTTACCATTCAGAATCATAGTAACAACAACTTTATCATTTTTCATGTTAATACATGTTACACAAAACAATAACAAAAAAAAGGATTTCTTTATCAGTGTGCTTTTTCTATTAAATGGGACTGTAAAAATGTATGTGGGCACATTGGAATTAATCCATCATTCATCCAAGAATGTCTGAGAAACTGACTCACCTAATTATTTTCACATTATAGCCTTTTGTTTTTAATTGACTAAAGTATAAACTCTTATGACTGATATGTGTTTCATAAAGATTCTTCCTGCGTGTGTCGCCATGCAATAAAAACAGGGATATATCTACATACACACATATTGAAGTGTTAATGCCTGTTCATTTTTTCCCCCCATTCAGTGGTTAAATAGAAAACCAAAGCTCAATTGTCCTGACGGAATAAACAAGGCAAAACAAAGCTCTGCTGCCAGTGTGGACAGGAGGGTGGGTGAAATTGGTTGTGGTTGAGTGTGCAGCAGAATGTGTTGTGGAGTCCCATACAATAAGCCCGTGCATGTTTGTGTGTTGTCGAGTAAGGAAATCGGCTGTGGCTTTAGCCTGTTTTGTTCCAACTGTGTGAGAAAGCCGGTGCTGTTTCTGCCTGCCCGAACAGCACTTCATCAAGAGGAACATTGGAGAATATACATTTCAATCAGGAGCTGCAGTGACGGATTACTCAGGAAGCGACATGCTGTTTCGTTCAGAAAGAGTCGCCAGGAGCTGGACCTCAGAGGTTAGACACAACACGTTACGAGGAAATGACAGAAGATCAGGCGTTAATGTAGGTTAATGGAACACTTAGGCAATAAAGGCACCTGTCTGACTGAGTGGTGTTCTTATTTAGATGTGTTTTGAATGCTTTATAATATGTTATAATTCAGATTTAGTCAAGGTAACTTCTCGACTGTCTTTTAATCTTTTGATGTCGGCAGTTCAATTCCTTTCTTGCAAATTGTCCTTGGGAACGACACCAAACTCCAAGTTGTAAAATAAGCGCCTTTCGTTGTAGCTGTCCATCAACATTGTTGTGTGTGTGTGTGTGTGGGGGGGGGGGGGGGGGGGTAATTACATGTGATTGTAATTACATGATGAGTAAAATACACTAGAAAAGTCCATACTAACCATCCTGACGGTAATTTGACATGATATTTTGCATCTGATTCCTCAGAATATTTTCCCACTTATACATGTTCATATAGACTTTAATGATACATCGTACTTTGGTGATGTGTGTGTTCTGTGTCAGCAGATTGCATTCAACATTTCATGCCTGTCACTTTTTGTAATTTTCATTTGTCTATTTGGATTTTCATTCAAATCATCAATAAAAAGTGACTGAATCACCTACAAAGAGTACACCAACAGGGAACATTTGACTCAAAGAACCCTTTAAAATGCTAACTGTCCAAAAGGCCAGAGGGATAAAAGAAAGAGCGAGTTATTTAAAGCAGAAATGTTAATAAGGAAGTGACTTTTTAAAAACGACTGGCTCAGGTGAACCGAGTAAACTGTGGGAAGAGGTGGAGCTTTTTGATCAAATCTACACTTGAGAGGTGTAAAAGTGAATCGGGTGTTAAGCTGAAACATTTATGGTGAATGATGTGAAAGATGATGTTGCTACGGTAACAGCATCCCATCACTGTCTCTGAGTGTGGGCTTTTTACTGCACTCATACATCATGAATAAAACGTGCGTGTGTGTTTAGTGCACTGAATTATGAATCAGTTATTGTGCACGTGTGTGTGTGTGTGTATGTGTGTGAGTGACTATGTATGCACTCCCGTCTGTGTGTGTGTAACCAGCTTCCTACTTGGGCTTTCAGAGCGTTTTTTTTTTTTTTTTTTCGTGGCGTTCGTCTCCCCAGAAGCTTAAGGGCGTATCAAATTACTCAGCGACTTATTTTGCTGCCATACAGTAAAGGTTGACGACTCCTCTCACAGGGAATCCAATTCCTCTGGATCAAATCCACACTCTGTCATACTGTATATCGGTCTTTTCTGTTGCTGACAGCATTACACTTTAAGCCTGTTAGGTATGGATATCGGAGATTACCGAGGCTTCCACTCTCTCGTACAAACATGCTGTGGGCTGAGGTCCAAACAGACGTAGATAAACACGTCAAGACAATGCTGAATACAGACAAAACACGCGTCAACAAAGCCGCGGTAACAGGCATGAAGTCGTATGCAGCGGCTCTGTGTCTTTGGAGAATATAAACACCCTTTCTCAGCCAAGAATGTTAATTAATATGTTCGTTTAATGGACAGCTTGACTAAATCCACCGGCGAGATGAGAAGTTAAATGTACTTCCAACAGTCTCTGTGGAAATGAGTATTAGTGTGTCGCTTCAAGTCTTTGTTCTGCGCTTCAAACAGTCCTCCAGTCAAGGCTTTAAAAAGTGTTTAGAAATGGCCGGTCCCTCATTGTGGACTGCAGTTGTAGTCTGATTGAAACAAATAGTGAGCGTTGGCAGTGACTGACAAGTTGTAAATAGTCTGAGAGTGGGAGGGAAAACTATCAGGCAAACATGAAAAGAAAATAAAGTAGGGAAAAAAAAATATGAATGGAATGGAGAGGGAAATTCAGCAGCATGAACTGGAATGACAAAAAGCACAGTCAGTGTAGTATACTCAACTGGAAATTCAGCTCGATGTGCTTGTTTGTCTGAGTAAAGGCTGAAAAAAAACATTATAAATAAATATGAACTTGATATTTCGCAGTTCATACAGTTCTAATTAAAATATTTCACAGAAACGCCGTTGACCGGCGCTCAGTGGTTGGATTTATTCTTGTCTATTTATGATAGTAAGAAAATTGTGTTTTTTCTGAGAGATGAAGGCAGAGCTGGGTCAAAAAAGTAACTGACTGCTATTAGCTTTTCATGAAGTTTAAAAATCTAACTTCTCAATTCTGCTGTCCTATAATCATAAAATATCTTCCCAGTGCGCTGATAAATACACGAGAGGAGTATACACACATCACCTGAATATTTCAGTGTAATATTGCCGTAGTTTCCAACCTTTTTCCCCCCTGAGATGTCCCTCTGCGAAGGGCAAAAGCCTATCTTTTCCTGTTCATTATTTGCAAAAACATTAGAGTGAAACCAATTGGCACTTAGATTTGCACAAATACACAAATAAAACCATTGGGAAGTCTCCTCGATTCTCTCTGGATTCTAGAAAGTGACACGGTTTTGTTTAACTCATGGAAATACATTTTGACAACATCTTAGCAAACGAAGCTCTCCGGGCTGCCGGTTTGAACGCCACTGCCTGCCCCGCATTTACTCAGATGAACAGGGGCACGGAAACCTGTGTTCTCAGCCGGGTCACTGTCGCTGCATGCGAGAATCTTGGCCACTGATAGTTTCACTTTCTACGGTTGTTTCCAGTTTCTCCGTTCTCCGCTGAATCTCCTCAATCGAACGCTCCATCTCTCAGAAGCTGCTGCCTGATGGGAATTTCACAGAACCCTGCTAAACACCGCTGCCCTTTTCTGCTCCGTGTCAACCACGGCGGAGTCTGATTGGTCAACCGGCTGCCATTTGTGTCTTATCTCTGCTCTCCTCAACCACTTTGGACTGTGTATCCTATTGGGGCTTGAAGACTTCCAACCCACATTAGGCCTGGATGTTCCAGTACACCATATGACCCATTTTCCTCTGCAGCGTATGGAATACCTTCGCCGTACTGCGTGTTATACCCTGACACTATGGACGTCAATGTCCCAGGACCGTCTCTGCAGAACCTTGTGGCTTCAGTTCTCCCTTCAGAAGCTGCTGAAGTGTCAGTGTGTATCAACTATACAAGGAGTTGCTGCACAAAGTGTGACCACATGAGACGTGGAAGGGATAAGTGCTCGCTGCTTCCATCCAGGCTTCTCCGATAGTCACCGTGCCTCAGCCTCGAGCTCAGTCAGCAAAGCAATTATTGATCCACACACCACCAGAGGTGGCAGGATATCAGACACACAGCAGCCCAACAGGTTACCGAACCTGTGCCTCAGGCGCACATATATGTGTTTACGTGTCGAGCGAGTAATCAACCTCCAAAAATGTCAACGTTGTGAGGAGTTTCTCCCGCTGTTGGTCTTTCTTTGACAGCTTATAGGATTGTCACAGTCTTCCCCAGTATTTTCCCTCTGATTACTCTTCACTGTCTCTCTGTGTTACATTAGTTTGTACTCAGTGATGTATTTATGGACGCTCTTTAATGTGTTTATTGGCCACTATGTTGTGCTGTTATTGTCTGGACCTCTTAGCTATGATGTGTGTCAGGAAGTTTCCTGTTCGGAAACAAGTGAGTGTTAGAGTGGTTAATGTCTATTGTGAAGTAACTTATGTTTTTTAGAACTTGTTGCATGTTTGTTCCATTAATCTATCTACCCTAAAGTAACTGTCCATTAAAGACCCTGGTCTTGGCTCTCAGCTGCATGCACAATACAAATGTGGCACTAGTGAAACAAAAACATTAAAGATCAGTAAATGAAGGGGGGATGTTCAGACATCACACTTAGAGTTTTAATTTACAATATAAAATGTTCATCTGAGACTTTTTCTTTTTAAATTATCATTTTATTTTTGTCCTGCATGTTATTCGTTGTTTCTTCTGTGAATTAATTCTCTTACTGTTCTGTGAATTTAGTAGTGAAGCCTTTAGAAGTAGCCAAAGTCTCACCTGCAGTAAACCTAATAATCTCAAAATGCATGTGTGTGAATTCTGTGTTTTCCCTGCAGATGACTAAGAACTTGTGCAGAGTGTTTGTATAATGTTTGTTTTATTGATGCATGGCTATAATCTGCCATTGTAATTGGTGAATTACTGTTTTTTAAGCATGTTGACTACATTGTGTGCTCATTCCAGGAGTTATGTAATGCCTTTCCTTGTTGGTTGAATCCTGGCACTATCTACTCTCAGTTTCTTTTTCTTTATCATAACTGCTTCCTTCTACTCCTTCGTCTCACGTGACCCTTTTATTTTTTGCGCGTTTCTGCCACACAGCGTCATTGCGTTACATTTTTAATGGAAACAAGCTTCTAGACCCTCATACTCTGCAATAAATCCATGAATTATAGAATAAACTGGCAAATAAAACTAGCAGAGCCATTTGAGTGGAGGTTTAAAAACAGAAGCCTCTGTTTCTGATAGCAAACCCGACTCATCTGGACGCTGCAGCCGACCCGTTCCTACTGAGCACCACCTCCACTCCGCTCTGTGCTTCCTCTAAAGACCTGAAGTATATCTTAGTCTGCTCGCGCAATCCTCTCGCTTTTATCTCTCTCAGCAAGGCTGCTAAGTGAATAGATTGTGTTCCTCTCATTATTTTTCATTTGGTGCCTTGAATGATTAAGTCCATGTTGATGCTATGGGATCTACAAAGCCTATTCTGTGAGCTGCGCCAGCTTTTACTCTGTTTCTCAACTTCATTTTTCATAAACCCCCCCCCCCCCCCCCCCTTTTTTTTTTCCACTGTTTGCTTAAGTAATCAGATGGAACTCTGAAACTCATCCTTTCTCACCGAGCATGTTTTTCTTCTTACCACAGATGACTCACCTCATCACTCTTAATTACTGGGAGTGTGTTTATGGTTTTTCACAAAATAATCTGTCTTTTTACTTCACCGTGAATAGAATCATCTCGACCAGACATTGGTATAAGCCTCAGCACGTCCGAAGTCATTTTGTGACCTCTGCTTCTGTTGTTTGTTATAGAAATACTCCTTTTTATCATACGCAATGAGAAGATGCTGTTGTCTCACTGAACAGATGTGTAAATTCCCCTTTCTCTTAGGACTGCTGTGTAAATAGAGGCTGATATCATGGAAGGATTCTGCATGCATCCAACAGGAAGTTGTGTGTCTAATTAAAATGCAGCGCCCCTGCAGCGGGACGGACTCGGTACAAAGCATCTGGGAGACGGAGGTCAAGGCCTGCCTGCTCTTACTTCAGCCTTTATATAAGTGACTGTCAACAAAGAGTAGACAGACAGCGAATCGGGAACACTCTGTGCCAGATAAGGTTGTTTCTGTTTGCTGATGTAATGACACACACAGAAAGAGAAATGCACTTTTAACGTGCGATCCGACTGGCAGTGGTTTGCAGGGTTTGTTCTTTCGCACATTCTGTTCGTTTCATTGATAAGTCGACATGCGTTTCCGTATATCCTCGCTTACAAGTATTTAATTAAATCAAATTAACAGCGCTTTAAGCCGCCTTGTTCATGCATGAGTCCCGGTGACAGTGTTGGGTCAGATTTATCCGCCTATCACTCACTGTCAGGAGTGCTTTCTGTGCCGCCGTCTGTCACGCTGAACAGAGGCGGCAGCTTCATGCTGACAAGATTTACCTGATGAGTCGGAGGCGCAGAGAAGTCGCATAGAAATCGGTTGTGTCACAGCTGCGATACAGACACAGATTTGAACGGTCTTTTTTGGTTTCCTGCACTGTGAGCCAATGCCTTTCGAAATGCCTACTTTCATGTCGCCGACAGTAGTTCTGAACTTCCTAATGGGAACGTGGGAGTATTTTTCAATGTAATCATATAATCATCCTCACAGTACACTGTTGGTGATATTTCTGGCTGGGTGACGGCGACGATGGGGGGGGGGGGCATCAGATCCACGCCTGCTCTCGGCTCATGCTCTCTCCTTACTGTTTGGGCTGTGTTCCCATCAGCCTGACTCTCCCCAGAGCATCCCAGCGACCCACTGCACTCGCTCACCGTGTTTACCGCCTAAGCAGTTGTGACGGTTTAGAGCATGTGTGTATTTTATGGGCCAGCTCACATCGGGGCAGTATATGATCCTCCCGAATAAGCATCATGTTGGTGAGCGCTGTAATTACCACTCATCCATGGCGAAGCGTACTGTAGGCCAGCTGTGAGAGGACCAGGGGCGACGGAGCCATGTGGTAATGAGAGTAAATATAGGGCAGTGAAAGTGTCTGACACACATATGTTCGTCCGGTATGTGGTGTTGTATTTGTGTCACAATCCTGAGCTCTGCACCGATCACACACGAGCTATGATTGAACAGGACACCAAAAGTGTACGCTTCCTTTTTTTTTTAATGAAACTATCGCAAAAAAAAAAAGAAAATGTAAGAGAGAATGGAGGCACACGAGGACGCGTGTCGCCTGTAATTCCTGGCCTCCAACCCAGGCTTTTATCAGGTACTTGCAGATAATCCCCCTCGGTGGTGGAGGAGATGAGAACCTCCTCAGGGTACTAAACTAAAAAGAAGAAAGTGTTATCCTCTTCTCCCTGAAAACTAGAAAAAAGCTCTTGCACTCAGCTTCTGCCACTCATTAGTATCCATATAGAAATCCACATATCTACAGGAGACAAAAAGACATTTTCATGTTCAGGATCCAAAATAATCTGAGACAATTACCTGTAATTTGTGGCTCTTAAATGTGTTGGCTGTAGGAATAATGGAGCCAGCCTTCAATGTCCTGGAGATGTTCTTAAGTCCTGGCTCCTGTCTTAAAAAACAATATTCTGTTCAATAGATTGATGAAATAACTAGATATCTGAATAGCAGAACAGAAAACCATAAGACGTGCACTGTTTGTCCGTGTTGTGACACTCACAAGGACACAAGGACACCTTATCCCAAGAATCAAACCTCCACTGTGGGCTACCGTCTTGGTTTAACAAGTTGCCATAGATTCCAGGAAGTGATTATTGCTGCAGGGTTTTTTTTTTTTTTTTGTTTTTTTTTTTTCACACTCTGGCATACTGAAATGAGAAACTCTTTCATTTCTCACTTTCCTTCTCGCTGTTTACTTTCTTCATTATTCCGTGCCTCTCTTTTTTTCTTGATCCAGCACGGCGGGGAGCTTCTGGACTGGATGTACAGAAATTGCAGAGACCATCAGTTTAACTTTGAGTCGAGGTTTTCCGTCTTAATGAGGGCAGCTAAGCACATCTAAATAAGTAAATGTACGTTATTGTCATTTAAGATTTACCTTGATGGAAACGCTTTTTAAATACTGTCATACAGTATATACAATGTTCAGATTTCATGAAACACTGAAACCACAATACCCTGCTGGTTTCTGTTCCATAAATAGTATTTTTGTCAAGTTGCAGAAGTCGCTGTCGTCGTTGTCACACCAGTACAAAGCACTTATTGCTCAGCATGAAGTGTGAAGTTTGAGAATTGAGATGAGACACTTCAAAACTGCGTCTGTTAGGATGAGCTACATGTTAAAACAATTGCTTCAAAGTGAAAGATGAGTGTTGCCTTGGATTTTCCGGCAGCGTTAGTGATCATTATTGAACGGTGACTGGATCGGTGCCTCTCTGTTCGCTGGCTGAATAAGCTTGATGTTGAAAGCATCTTTGTTTCTGATGGACGACAGAAGGTGTTCAGAGTTTCTTTCACAAGTCTGCAATAGTTTTTGAAGTCAGAATTTCATTGTTTTTTTTTGTTTTTTTTTTGTTCTTGCCCCAATTTACGTCTGCATCTAAAAGCCATGCTTCCAATAATAACGCTATAAAAAGTTTCTTTTTTGTGTATAGAAACATGCTTGTATGCAATACCTTATAGGTAAGTTGCTCCTTTAAGTTTGGATATTTTAAGAAATTCTCACATTTCTCTCTATATACTAGATTGAAGCGTCTTTGTGTCTGTGTGTGTTCTCCCGGTTCTCAGCATTTTCGAGGCTACTTTCAGTGAATGTGTGTTTTCTTAGTCTTCCTCAGACTGCGGGGTTACCAAATGCACACATACACCGTCTGGCATGTTTCACTGAAGGTACTGCTTGTGGAGGCAGCACAGAAAGAAATCCTCACACACACAGATAGTAATAATGGGAAAAGAGCCTCTAAACAAAATCGGCGTGTTAAAAGGGCTCTTGAAGCAGGACTCGCTGCTGTAGGGATCAGCACTCTGTGGGCTTTCATCCTGTTGCAAACCTCCTTATTCTTGCTACTCAAGATATGCTAGAAGATGTGTTCTCTTTGTATTTTGCTCATCTGTTGCATTTAGTGACCACCAGTAATTGCACTATTGCCGGATAATGGTTCCTGGCGGTTCGGTTTTAGCAGCGCATGTCCATGTCTGTTCCTCAACAGTGAGTCTGTCAAAGTTCATCGACGAGCTCCCATTACTGTGATTGATCGGCGTTCCCGTGTTAGCGGAGTACGACAGCTTACAGCGGTTCATGGAGTGACTTCAGACAGTCTGTCATGCAGCTGACTGCGAGAGAAGCCAACATACCTACATTTGATGATGGGATTATTTATTTTACCTCATACGCTTTCTGAACATAAAAGACTGCTGATCTTCAGTTAATTTAAATTCACGTCATTAGATGTCTATTTCGTATTGTTTCAGGTCAAATTAATGTGAAATAACGGCCTTTTTTAGCCTTTTTCAGCATCAAAATGTGAAATCCAACAGGAGGAAGCGCAGCTGAGTTATAAGAAATTAAAAACACTTTTACATAACTGATTGAAAACTCTTTTGCTAATTGTAGGTATAGAGTTGTCAAGTGATTGAAGAACCACAAGCAACGAAGTTTTTAGAGCAGCGTGATATGAAATGCGGATAAAGTGGGGAAACTGCTGCATAGGATGGTTCTCTTTCTTGTCAAACTGCCATCTAGGTGATCAGGATGGAAACCCGTATGCAAAAGAGAAACCTGCGAATAAAGGATTCCTCCCAGAACGTCTCCACGCACAGATGGCTGAAATAACATCAACACTCGCTCTTTCTTGTGCCCGATGCCTTCCCTCCGGTTTCTTTTCCAGGCTGGGAACATGACAGCGAGCATTTGACGAAGTCAAAAAGAAACTGAATTGCAGTAACTAAAAGAGGAGGCATCAAAAGGTGCAGGGGATGAAGTTGGATGATTTTTTTTTTCTTTGATAAATTGCCACGAGATAAAACAGTGAAATGTGTTGAGCATGAAATGTCGGCTGTAAAATGTTGCCGCGCAGGCACTTCTGGTTAACGAATTCAAGTTTCTCCTTGTCAACTTTCCATTTCATTATAAAGTTATGCTAATGTAACTGGGTTTTGAAGTGAGCAAATGGCTGCTCCTTAACAGATAGTGCAATAAAATAACTTTCTTTTGCCCTGTTTCCTAATCGTGGATGTGATTGAAACATAGTTTTGTTCGTATTCTTTTGCAAATTACTGGTCTTGCAAATCACACAGATTGTGCATAGTCTGTGCACCAGTTGCTCATGATTTGAAGTATTACAGACTGTCTTTCCATCTGATTCTTTTCTGAATATTTAATTAGTAAGTGAGGATGACTGGGGATTAGATGCTCTTTGTGTTTTGCCAGAAATGTGCATTTTTTTTTTGTAAGTGTGAGAGATGGAGAGAGACTGACAGCGAGAGTTTATTAAGACCCTCTTCGAAGAGGATAAATCATTACAAAGCTGTTTTATCACTCCTCTGTTCAGCAGGCAATAAAATACACATCAGATCTGGCTGATCACTGGCAAACAATCCTCCAGGCATTATCTCAGGCATTATGCGGGGCGCACAAATGATGTGCTCACACACACACACACACACACACACACACACACACGCTCTCGTACAGACGAACACTTACAAACCCAACCTCGGTGCTCTTCCCACTCATGTGTACATTGGCTACCAGAGCTGTCTTTGTGTCCCATCACCATAACAACTGCCTCGCAGCGCATCCGACAAAAAAAAAAGAAGAAAAAAAAGGAAAAAGTCGTAGTGAATTTCTCTCACTCAGTTTGACTTGGGGATGGTTCAGAGTAGCGGTCGGCAGTTCCTTGCGGCGTGCGAGAGGGAGAAGCGGGCTTGTGAAGGCAAGCAGGCTGCAGATGCCTCGGTGTGAGGAGGAGAAGGAGAAGGTCTGTGATGTGACATTTGGAGGGTGCGAGTTTTCAGACGCAGGGACTGGCGCTGTACGATGCTGCACATGGTGAGTGAGCTGCTGCATTCTTTTTCTGATCCACTCTGCGATCACGAATCTGTGAGTTTGAAGTTCTTACTGACCTTAAATGCTAAAGAACGTAGTTTGTGTGTGTAGCTGAGCGCGGATTGTCGTGCATGTGTGACTGTTATGTAATGAGCGAGGCTGTAGAACCTTGAGAGGGTGCAGGAGTAATGAAAGTTCTCTTCGAACACTGCAAACACTGGCCAGTTTTGCAATAATTGAGTGATGAGGCTATAAGGGTTTCATCCGTGTTTTCCTGCTCACTATGTGCTCAAAGCCTTTGTTCCACAGGAACCTGTGATGCTCACCGCTCACATTTGTCCCTGTATTTGTCAGATTTGAACCAGCTTCAGTAAAAGTGTTGAATATTTTTACATTTTGTGTGTGTGCGTGCGTAAAAATATTCAAGGACAGGTTGGATTTGCATATGTATTTCTTTGTTGCCTGTTATTGTGCTTTATTTATTTATTTATTTATTTATTTATTTAATTGTTATAATGGATTAAAACCTCCACAATCAAACCTAGTGATGTAGTTGCTTTGAGATGCTGTCACAAAATCTTCACCTGCTTTGAACCGGAGCAGAGATGTTGCTTCCTTATCTCATTTTATCAACGCTAAGCTCTGAAGGAGAAGTCTTGCATTTCGATGTTACTTCAGAGGCTGTTCTCTGTCTTTTTTGGTCTGTCCTATAATAGCTGATATATCTCCTGCACATGGTCCATTTACTTGGCATGACTAACAGAAATAAAAGCTTCAAACATAGAAGGAGAGTGCAATGACTTTAGCTTTCATCTCTGGGCTGCATTATTAAACGTCCTCGGCTACATGAGTCTGACATCGCCCAATCACAGCTGTCTCTTCCTCTGCCTCCCCCTCTCCCTTCTCCCTTGTCTCCCTCCATTAGGCAAACCTGAAGAAGTTTATGGAGTATGTGCAGCAAAGGAACACTGAGAAGGTCTCAAGGTTTCTGGAAAAAGGCCTTGACCCTAACTTTCATGATCCAGACACAGGAGGTAAGAATGAATTGTTTATTTATTGCTTTTTTTTCCCCAAGCTTGATTTGACTTTTTTCCTTCTACATTGTCTTTCTTTTCTTCTGTCTTAATCACAAATGACCATGTATGGATTTTGTGAAATAAGCCGTCTGCCTGCCGGGTAAAGCCGGATGATTCTCTTTGCTAATCTTCTCATGTATATGCAAATGTTTGTCCAGCCATGGAGGAGATTTCTCTGCCTGGTGACCTGTAGTCTGGCAGATGAGCCGGGAAGGGAGGCGAACAAGAGAATAGGTTGTTGGAAAACCAACAGGAAGCGGTCGCTTTAGTCAGATCGGAGGGTGACAATTGCGGTCGTCCACATGCAGAGTCACGAGAAATGAAAACTCGCAGCCGACGTCTCTAACCTTGACTGTTATAAACATCTTTGTCATCAGACGCTCACAGCTTCACATGACTGATGCTTGTTTTCTGAGAGGAATCCATCGGATTGTCAGAGGAAACATGTGGATTTCTGTTTTCTCTCTCGTCCCCGGATTTCACAGAATGTCCTTTGACGCTGGCAGCGCAGTTGGAGGGATGTGGAGAGCTCATCAAGGTGCTGAAAAGTGGAGGGGCACATCTGGACTTCAGAACAAAAGATGGCATTACCGCCCTCCACAAGGCCGTTCGCAGCAAGAACCACACTGCTCTTATTGTGAGTATAACTCATACAAACAGGCGCTGACTCATCGCTTTTATTTCCTTTACTCGACCATCTCGGGCCTTTCTCTCTGTTATCTAAGGCAGCAGGTGATTACACAGATGAGTATGGCAGGCGATCGAGTAATTACAAAATATATGAGGCTGAACGTCCCTCTTTGAGTAGCATCGCCTCTGAGCGGCCTTGCATGTTCTGGTTTGAGGAGGCCTGTGACCTAAATGAAAGGGGCTTCCGTGAGTCATTCCACTGGTTCTCTGTCGAGACAGAATTGTTCGAACTGGAATTTGTCATTTCCGTTTAGTTTCATAATTTTCATAATACTAATGTCCAATGTCACTGGATCACTGGATCATGTAACATCCCTAAGTATAGCCAGTCATCCCAACAATCTGCACACACACCTCTTTTAAAACCTGGAAATGGTCATTGACACATTGATTACATCCTGTACCTGTAACAACGACCTACACTCTGATGAACCAAATCCAGCTGATCCAAACTGCAGGGTACCAGTATCTCTCACCAAAATATCTTAAAATTAATTTCAAGATTTGAGTCATTTTTTAAGCAAAGATGGATCAAGTGTCTGATTCACATGAAATGTATTGCAGCGTCTTCCAGGCCCAGTTTAGGGATTCCAGGTGCTTAACTACCACTAACCGCTCCAGTCTGTCTGAAATTCTCACTGCATGGTGACGATAAACACAGTTGAAACTGGCAACCGAAGACTTGAAACTGTTGGGGTTTTTTTTTTCTTCTTTTGCCCATCAGACACTGCTGGACTTGGGTGCATCTCCTGATTACAAAGACAGCAGGGGGCTGACTCCTCTCTACCACAGCTCCATGGTGGGAGGAGACCCCTACTGCTGCGAGCTGCTGCTGCACGATCACGCCCAGGTCGGCTGTGTGGATGAGAACGGCTGGCAGGAGATACACCAGGTGGTGCACAGTGACACACACACACACACACACAAACCCACTTGTTGTTGCTTTGACAATTTCAAATACGATTAAGGATTCCATAACAACTTTGACATCAGATAAACTCCTAAATCCTGACACGTGGTTTTTAAACTCGATTTTATTTTCCCTTTAAACAGTCCTTTCTTGTCAAAGTAGCATCACAATTCTGAAGTGTCGCTTCAAAGCTCACAAGGTCTCATAAAGAAGCAGACTTCCACGCTGATGGGTTGTGTCTAGAATGCAAATGCAAGTTTGAAAAGTGTTTCTTTTTTTTGTTTCTACAAGTTCATTTATTTGATTCATGATAATATTCTCCGTGCATATAAACCTGCACAGCAGTCAGATCACTATCCTCAGTGTAAACCTGACAATCTGTTCTGTCAGTCAGAAAGAATTTTAACATATATTGACGAAGAAAAGTGACCGTGTCAGCGAGGCTATTACCGATCCGATTCTCTTTTACTGAAGACGAATCCTGTGGATTTGTCTTCCGTAGATTTGCATTGGTTTAGCAGGAAGCTGTGTAGCCAGCTTAATAGAGTAAATGCATTCGTCTCTCTCAGTATAACCTGGCTGGCTTTGGGAAGAAATCAATCTCTTCTTTCCAAATTAATTAAACAAAAAGTGAGGAGGCAATCATTTCCCTCTCTTCCTCCTCCTGAAGCTGTCAATGGTGCTGACACATTTTTTTTTGTCTTTTGTTTTGCTTCAGTTGGGCAGTGTACCCAGTTATAAAAGCAGCATGTCTTAGAAAGACCCAGTTTTTTTGTTTGATGAGAAAAAAGTGGAATACAGACGGGATTAAAAACAAGCATAATGGTTCATGCATAATGTTGCAACTGCTGTATGAATCAGGCTTTTACAGTTGTGTGTTTTTGAGGGAGAGGGCTTTTAGGTTTTTTAAATAGCTGCTTCTTTTAGCTCGACTCTGAAAACCTGAGAAGACACACACTGAGAGGAACGCTGTGTGTGGAGAGCTGAATATTTACACCGCAGCTGAATGACCTTTTTACACAGTCTCATCCACACCTTAGTTCTCATTTACATATCAATCCACTCAGGTTTTTTTTTTTGGTTTTTAAAGCAATTTAATTGTGACCCATGAGCAGGGCAGATATACTGACAAAAATGTGTTTGTTCGGATTTGACTAACCGTATGTGGATCCGCTCTCAGAGCTGCAAAATGGTGGGACTTGGGAGTGCTGATAAAACAACACTCTGATGGCCAATTAGGTTTGAACTGAAGTACTTGGTTTTGTTTATGTATCCTCTCTTGATATCAAACATCATTAACGCTCATTCTGTAAAGGAGTGAACGCAGTGCTTTGCATCAGCTCAGCGCCGCTTTGCAGATTTCAGTCACTGAAAAAAGGCTTCCATTAAAAAATATTTACCCTGATCTGTTGCATCAAAAACTCAAATAAAGATTTGATCAGAACGCCGGCACAGACTCGCTACGTTAAAAACTGCCTCCTTCAGCCGCACAAGTGTGGAATCCCAAAGCTGCCCGTTTGGCGCCGTTTACTGGACAAGAACCTTGAGACCTCTGGTGTCTTTCTGTCACTACTCAGATCTGAGCTGAAAACCCCTGACACAAACAGAAACGCCGTGGAGGCACAAGTAGCAGCCTCGACGATGTTTACTGAGCAGCCTGGAGGCGAGACGTGTGTAAAATGCAGGCGATAAATGGTCAGAATCAGCCGCAGCAAGGGTGGTATGAGTAACTTCAGAGGTATTTAAGACTCTCTTCTCTTCATAACATCCCTGAACTTATGCTGCTCTTTCAAGTTAAGTCAATAAGGTTGATGCTTCTTTCTTCATCCCGGTGAATTAATTGGACGCTACAGCCTCCTCTGATCTCTGTCCAGTCGCCGTTCTTCTTACTTGTAACCATGGCGGACTCATCCCAGCGCCGGCTAAGTGGCCAACAGTGTTCTGTTCACACCCTGGGATGGCCGGGTCTCCCTGGTGTGTGATGGTGCAGATCACTGTGTCTGAGCAGCGCACGGCAGTGTGTTCCTTCAACCTTAAAGGCACCGCAACACCAGCTTTTTCCTGAGGATATTGCTACTCAGCATTATTTATTGACCCAGTCCATCTGGAAATAAACTCTTCTGGTGTTCTGTATGCAGAGTGTTGCTCCCACTCAGTGCATGTTTAGAACAAAGGTCAATAACAATGCTACACTGCTTTTACTTAAAAACTTGGAAAAATATTGCTCGGTAAAGAAAGGAGAAGCTACATTCTACCTGAACTGACACCACAGTGCCAATAACTGGAGAGAAAAGTTTTAGCCGGGCAGACTTTTGGAAAGATGCAGGTTTTAGGGCGTTTGGACTAAACACAAACGCTCGTCGATATCAGGTAGATTCAAGAGTGAGAGAAACAGCAGTCTTCCCCTCTCTGTTTGTATTTAATGATAACTATTAAACCGTCACCGGTTGGGCCGGCCAATAAACAAAAGGCACAGGTCAACAGACACACAGAATAGTGAGGGCAGAATAACGTTTCCCCAATGTAGACATCATTCAATATCCTGAGTTCCTATTTCATTTACTGTGGCATTCACTCGATTTCTGCATTTCAGCAGTTGATCACCAAATTTTCCCGCTCTGAAGTCAGCCTCGGGCCGTTTCAGCCAGTCGATGACGAGCCGCTCCCTCCGTTACACCCGGCAGTTCAGCATGAGCCGGCGCTCCGTATAATATTCTTCTGACTCTCCTCCCACTGACGGGCTTTTTGCTTCAGGAAGCGTCTCAATTAATACTGAACCACTGCCGATGTCTGCCACTGTTAATGAGTGTAGGTCTATGTGGGTAGAAGAATGTTGTTGAGGGTTTTTTTTTTTTTTTTTTTTTTTTTAACGGTGTACATGTTTCCTTGTCTCATTATCCATCCATCCATCCATCCATCCGCCCACTCATCCAATTTCATCCTGCTTATCCTGTTCAGGGTCGCAGGGCGCTGGAGCCAGTCCCAGCTCACAATGAGCAAGGGCAGGAAACACCCTGGACAGGTCATCACAGGGCAAACACACACACTCACATCCATATTAATGGACCAACCTCAC
Organism: Salarias fasciatus; assembly: GCF_902148845.1. Classification (NCBI taxonomy): domain Eukaryota; kingdom Metazoa; phylum Chordata; class Actinopteri; order Blenniiformes; family Blenniidae; genus Salarias; species Salarias fasciatus. The sequence continues at coordinate 16,466,556 of NC_043751.1, forward strand.
ATGCATGACTTTTGGTCTGTGGAAGGAAACACACCACCGCTGCATCACCGCGTCTTATTATCTTCATTTTTAAAATTTCCCTTCATCTTCTGAAACGAAAACATCCAGACTTATTAAACATTTAGATGAAATCACTACTGACCCTCTCAATTACTTCTCAATCAATATGATATAACGAGATTTGTTCTGGATTGTTATTGTTCATGTGTTATATAAAACATTAAACAGGAATTTCCTTGGTTTTGTTCAGAAAGAAATAGCAGACACACATACCCTATCACGGCTCCATTTAAGTAGTAGTAAAAAGTGATTTATGATGACATTCTGCAGTTATTTGATTAGTTGAATCCAACCTCTTCTGAACAAACCACAGATGTGAGAGGATTTTAAGATAAAAAAAAAAAAAAACAGTGGTGTACTGAGTGGTTTGTCACTGCTGGGACTTAAAGAAAAGGAGAATGGTTATAAGTTGTCATTTTATATGTGTCCTATCAGTGTTTGGATACAGCTGGGCTTTAGATGGAGTAGCTGTTGAATCAGGTCATAACTTTTACAATTATAAGATACCACATAACAAATCCACTAGACCTTCAGCTCCACACATTTTTTTTTATTCCATTTCATTCCTTCCACATCCCCCTCCTGAAGCGTCCCTCTTCTCCGCGTCCTTCCCGGCGTTAGTATTCTTGCGGTATATGTTGTGTACAATAGAATACACTGCAGTCAGGCTGATAACCAACAACAATCCCAACATAATTTGTGTGCTGTCACACACTCTTAGTGAGACAGAACACAGGAGAGAGGGGAAACAATTGCTGTGGAGAGTCGTGTGCTGTTTTTTTTTTTTTGTCAATGACACAGGACGGAATCTCAGCATGCAGGGAGAAAAGAGAGGAGATGAGATTAGATTAAAAAAAATAAGTTTATTGTTCTCACTTGTGTGAAACAAAGAAGTTAAAAAAGGCACAGCTCTTGCCAGAGTAACTTCACAAATTTACATTTAGCCTCAGGTGATACAAACAAGATTTTGTCTGTTTTTAAGCGGCTGTTGAGAGAAGAAAATTTGACAAAAGGTATTAGCCCAAGGAAACGTCTGGGCTGAATATTCACTAGATTGAACCTTTTATTTAATTTATTTATTTGAATGTTTTGGAATTTCTAAGTGAGGCTTTTGATGATCTGCTGCTGCACCGATTTAGTTTTCAATGTACTTATGTGCAAAGAAAATAAGTAGGCTTTTTTATATATACGCTTATATAAATATATACTTTTTTTTTTTTTTTTTTTACAGTTGTTTTAACACACTTTGTTGAAAAGGAGGCAGCCAGAGGCTTGCTCCAGGCCTGCTGCCTTATTACATTGTTAAGAAAAAGTTTTCTTATTTTGATTGGCCAGTTGACACACACACAAAAAAAAGAGTGACTCTCACAAAGTCAATGTCCTCATCTTTTTATTTATTTTTTCTTCTTTTTTTTTTTCCAGGCATGCCGCTATGGCCACGTGCAACATCTGGAGCACCTGCTGTTCTACGGAGCCGACATGAGTGCCCAGAATGCGTCTGGAAACACGGCGCTGCATGTGTGTGCGCTCTACAACCAGGTAAAGATAAATTTAAAACAAAACGCTTCACGGCCCGTCTGAGGTGAAGAACAGGGAATTTCATTTATATCCCCCCACAGTTCAGCTCCGGTGCTGGCAGTGTTAGTCGCACAGCAGTGAGTTTAACACGGTGATCGTTCAGGATCATTCAGCAGCTTGCTTGCTGGCAAATATGATGTGTGTATGCAGGAAGAAAAACTAAGTATTTCAGCACTTTATCCTCAGATATAATGACACAGTGAATGTATGTCTGCAGAAAATTTAGCAAAATTATTAAAAGTCTCTTATGTACAAATGAGCGACTTCGCTGCAGACGTCCTTGTGTCAACCGTTTTGCCGCTGCCTCTTCTTAAGTATCTGCAGCTGTGCGCACCTGGATTTCGGCAGTTTAATTCCTCCTTCGTGTTCTTGGCAGATCCACTCAGGCTCCATCAAATTAGATGGAAAGTGTCTGAGCTGCTATCTCCAGGTCTCCGCACAGATGTTCGCTGGGGTTCATGTCAGCGCTTCCACTTTGCCGTATATCTCGGTTCAGAGAAAAGGCTGTTGTGCAATTTGTTTCCACAGTTTAATGTCGCTTCCCTCTGGAAAGTCTGTGAAACAACATCTTCATCATTATTCATATTATAATAACGCCGCCGCCGCCACATCGCCTCTCTGCAGATTGGATTTGCTTGTTGGTGTTTACCGCACAAAGTTTTCACATTCAGCTCTTCATGTATTCACTTTCAGAAGTTCATATAAACAGCAGGTTGTCAGGGCTTTTTCTTGAGAGTGGCTTCTACCTACTTACTGTACGACAACACTGTAATTGGTGGAGTGCTGTCCAGATTGTAGTCTTTTCGTCTTTTTTGTCCTTTTCTCATCTGTGCACAACGTGCACAGCTTCTGAAACTATGGCTAAGTGACACTTTTCATCTTGTCTTTGACCTTATTCCTGGAGAACATAATTTGGCTGTTCTCTTGAAGAATCCAAAAGCAAATGTCAAAAGTGGTTGTGCTACTGAAAAGTCTAAGCTTCCAGTATCATTTTATGCTACTTCCTGTTGACGATTTTCAGACATCAGTTGTACGTTGATCATTTCGAAGTTTCAAGAACACAGTCAGTGCTGGGCAATGTAAATGAGATCATTTTTAGGATTGTTGGGTGTCTTTTGTCAGTTTGTCCAGGTTGGAGGTGTCGAGCTTGCCCATGTGCCACATGAGACGCTTTGCCCTGAATTCAAGTAGCTTCATCATTTAATGATGTCTTCTTGAGATCATTGTGTGCTCATTGTCTGAGTGTGTACATATTGGTTTTTCCAGTAGCCTCTTCATGCAGCATTGATCCTCAAGGATGTTTGTGGAACACAGAAGCAACATGTTTACACAAGATGTCTTCAGATTTGAAAGGTCATCGCTTTGCACATCACATTTTTCTACTTAGAGTGTGTATGTACATTTTCCCGTGTGTGTCTTGAGTATATGTTTCATTTGGTCAATATCCTTGGTGTATTTGTTTTCATATTGGAATCTCCGGGCTAAAGATCAGGGATGTTTCTCTTCACATGGTTTGTTGAGCAATTTGTGTGACAACACAAAGCAGAGTTTGTTATAATTTCTTGTATTTTTATGCCTTTTGTCTGTGATGGATGCCTCAGAGACAGTCGGTGCCAGACAGTGACTGAGGACCTGGACAAGATAATTTCTAAGCTGTCCTCATAGGCACACACCGAGCGTACTCCGAGGGTTCTGTTTCCTTTCCGTATTTCCTTCAATTTTCTGTTTTGAGCAACATGTCCTAAAGGGCAAACCTGCTATTCCTCGAATCATCTCTTTTACTCGGCTCATATTTGGAAAAAAGATTTTGCAAACAAAATCCAGTTTTGTTTTGTTTTGACGGAACTTCTCAGATGTTTGTTACACACTGTTATGTATCTAGTTGCAGCCTCCACTGTCCTTGTTCTTCAGCTGCAGCGTCCGTCCCTCTCCTGCCCTGGCTCCACCTGCTCCAACCACAGCGGGCTATCCGCGCTGCCATCCAAAGAATTTGACATCCAGTATTTTAAAGCCTTTGATCTGCTTGTTAACAACAAAGTCGAGGCTTGTAAACCCCCCCAGTTTGATCAGAAAGTCAGCTTCCACATGCGAGCACCTGATGTTTGACCGGCTCAGTCGGGACTCCAGTGATGGCTTCCAGCATGTTTGTGGAGACCGGCAGAGCCTGATGCAGCAGAGCTTATTCTCACACAGAAAATAAACCCAACTGAGCCACACACACAGACCGAAAATCAAGCTTCCTTCATTCTCTTATGGTCTGTCTGAACCCTCCAGGTTTCTTACAGTGATGCGGACTTTTGCGCCTCACCTTCAGAAAAGGGAACCCTTTCAGGCTCTCTTTAAATAACCAAGTCAGTCTTCAAGGTTATTCACATGTTCCAGCTGCCTGGCCTGTTTTAGCCGTGTCACGTATTTTCTACTGTTTGACCGTTTTCCACGTTGTGTGTGAGACACACAACACTGGCTTCCTCTTCCCTTCAGTCATCTTCTAGCATTTCTACAGAAATAAACTCTGGACGCTCAGACCTGCCAGTCATCATGTTTCTCCTTATTAATATGGGAAGTTTGACTCCATGAGGCGATCTTTTCAGGTAATAATATATCACTGTGTGATATACCTGCAGAGCAAAGTGACAGCATCTCCAAATGAAAAAAAAAAAAAAAAAAAGATTCTTATGAAGTTGTGATAATAGAAGAAGAAACATAGAGTGTGTGTTTAGAATATAAATGAAGCAGTTCTATGTCTGGAGCAGTACTAGAAAAAAACTGAGGAAAGAGGTCAGTGAAAAGTGGTACACTGCCCGATGGTACTTAGGCACAGCAAACCCATACATTGGGTTTTTACGATCTAAAAAAGGAGGAATTACCTGGGCACTTTGGAAGACGCTTTTATGTAACTTTATTTGAAAATAGAGACTGGCGCTCAGTACATGAACATTAAATGAACTCTTTTCCCCTCTCTTGGTCTCTTAATATTTCTCTTTTCCCCTCATTCTATCTTGCAAATGGACTGTGTGTGTGTGTGTGTGTGTGTGTGTGTGTGTGTGTGTGTGTGTGTGTGTGTGTGTGTGTGTGTGTGTGTGTGTGTGTGTGTTTCCACATTTTGATTTTAACCATGTGCTGCACAGCTAATTCTAGGCACCATGAATGACCTGCTTCTATATTCAACTGGAACACCATAGTCTCTGGAGGCGGAGGGTGTGTGTGTGTGTGTGTGTGTGTGTGTGTGTGTGTGTGTGTGGTTGTGGGTGGGTGTGTCATATCAATACTTCAATGGCAGCCATTCGTAGCTCATCCACGTGACCGATGCCAGTGAGCTCGTCCGGCATGTGCATTAGCTTTACTCATGTTGCGGGAACCTAAATGTGTCGACTCGGTCACGTTGTGGGGCGATACCTCCGATTCAACCCCACAACATGAATCTTTTAAATCTATGGCGCGAGGTCTCGCCGTTCCCCCTGAAACAGGGTCAGGCAAGGTAAAAGACAGAGTTGAGGAGTTCCGTTTCAGGAGGGGATTTCCTCGAGAGGTGAGGGACGGGTTAGATTTTCCTGCTCCGTAGTGAAATGGGAAGCACTCAGCTGAACTGAGGGGAGCTTGCATGCTCTCCCTGTATCTGCGAGGGACTTTTCTGAATTTGCTCCAGATTTGTCCCACAGTCTCCCTTCTTGAGGCTGGACTAGCCATTTGTCCCGGGTGTGACATGCCCTTTCCTCACATTTAAATGAGATGCTATCCCGATTTCTCACACCCTGAATTGCCTAAAGCCTGTATTGCAGCTTAACGGGTGGATTTCTCCAATAAACCTTTATGAATAAAAATAAAGTTAATGCAGTGTCTTCGGAAGTCATGCAAACTGGATGTGATGTGAAAAGTTTAATTTCCAGTATCTTGTAGTGCTTCTTGTAAGTCCCCCGTCTGGTAATAGACTTCATCCCAGCTCGTGTATTTTCCCCGCTGATGAGGACGGCTGCTATTCTGCTCGTGGAGCCCAAACACCACTTCCACCTGATTGATCCCAGGCGTGGTGCTTCTTCGCAGGGTTCCAGCAGGCCTGAAGCAGGGCCGGCCTGGGATGATTATGTACAATCACAGTAATAAATGAGCTGAGAAACTAGTAGTCCAGTGGCAAAATCGATAAATCCATATGGAGAGAGAAAAGAGAGTGTCAGAAAGAGGGGCCGATAGATGAGGCTGGTGGAGAGCGAATGAATGACCAGACGACAAAGTGCCTCAAAAAAATCCTGCTCTCAGTGTCTGGCCGGCGATAAACATTTAGTTACTGACCCCTCAGATTGGCAGCGGTGATCCACAGTATTGAATAAAGGAAAAGAGGGGGTATTGTGCCTGGCATAAAGATCATTCATGGGCAGTTTGGATGGATAAAAGACTGAGCGGAAAAAACAGGACTTTAGGAAATAATAAATGAAGACAACAGTGATGAGTGTCACGAACAGAACTGCCCCGACAAGCCGGACCAAAGGCGTCTCAGCACTACTTTATAATAAATAAGCCATGGAGAAAAGGTGCTGCATCCTCTTGTGAAAGAGATTTTATGTTACGCTGCTGTTGAGCACAGTAATGAAGTATAATTCAGCTCTCATTTAAAGCTTTTCCATTTTGAATCGCACTTCTTATGTAATTTAGACGTTAGTCACAACCCAGTGCAAAAAAAAAAAATAAAAAAAATCTAGCAGAAAACTAAATCTGCTGCCTCAGTTCTAATGTAATGAGAGATTCTCCGGGTTATAAATATGGCTGTGAGATGATCCATCTGCCGCAGCCTTTTACACATGACTGACCTGCATCATTAGAGGAACGTTCTTGACTTAACTCGCTACTGTATGCATTTCCGGCGAGCTCAAGTAATCACATGTAGCAACCACAAAGAGGACCGGAATGGTTTTCTTAACGAATTCCTATAGGACGCCTCGGAGAGGAGAGCAAGACAGATGGCGCACGCTGTAATTGGCTTTTCCATATGTGCGTGCATGTTATTCAGAAAAAAAAAGAGGGTAAAAGTCGCTAAATCACTCAAATTGAAAAGCTCAACTGAGGTGTGAGTACCTGACATTCTTCAAATCTGATTAGGACTCGAAGGCTTGAAATCAACAGGAGCAGAGAGAACAATGAGCAGAGATTCAAGAGTCTTGTCGTCAGCTCTGTGTTTCTTTTAGAACCAAATCTTTCTGCCTCCTTTGCCTTGCATTGAGACGACCGCAGCAGTAAGGATTTCATTGATTTTTTTTTTTTAATTAATTACTCACCTGGAGACGCATGAGGAAACATTTATGCATTGAACCAACCTTGTTTTCATACTTACTGTGCATTTATAAACATAATAAGAAAGACTACAGAGCTTGAGTCATGAAAGCAGCTGCTGAGAGAAACAGATGGATATTATACAGTATTGTTGTGTGAGAACATCTATTTTCCTAGATTTTAGATTTAGTTATAGTGTTATAAGTTGATATTTTTCTTTCCTGGTTTTAAAAGGTTCAGTATAATAAAGAGGTATACATTTCCAAATGCATTACTCTGAAAGCAGAACTGGTTATAGATGCAAATCATGATATTGACATATCTAGTAAAAAATATGAACATATTTAATTTTGCACTTAACCTCCAGGCCCTGTGTAAATGATTGTATCATTACATTTGTGCCCCTGTGGTTTATGTCTTTGGCTGACTTTTTCCATGAACTGCTCGAGTACATTGTATTACTGAACCACTTTCTGAATAAAACATACAGGGCCATGCACAATGATCACATTTAGTCATATATTCACTTATTTAATCATGATCATCATCACAGTTTTACTTAACATTGAAAAGTGTGTGTGCTTTGCTGTGATTTCTGACTATGTGAGTGTGTGAGTGTGTGTGTGTGGCACTTATGCAGCTGCATTATACATTGGAGATTAGCATTAGCTAATATAACAGCCATAGGCGTTCATCTGTATAGGTTTTACTTTTTATTTAGCTTCATGCATTATGGATCAAATTTGCAGTATTTACAGATTTTCTGGTGTCTTCACTATCTACGTTCAGGTGAACTATGCAGGTTTTCCGTGTTTCGCTTGACTCCCCGGTCATGCAGTGGAACTCCGGTCTCAGTCGCAGCACATGCGCTGCTGCTATCTGTGTCGCCCACCCGGCGGTGCTCCGGTACGTTCAGGAGCGGCTCGCCAGACACGCCCGACTTGATGAACGAAACTTTGTGGATATTATTATATAAGCCACACGGTCTCTCAAACCGCACGTGCACGTCGGTTAATGTGTGACTTAATGACGGCGGGAGTCACTGTGCTGATTGTGGAGAAAGCCTCGTCCTGTCAGTTCCGCCCTCTGTGTTAAATTACATATCGACCCTCAGTCGGGGGGCGCATGGACGCTCAGCCCTGTCTATCAATCCACAGCTGGGCTTTGATTTGCCAGAGGGTTGTGCTCATTTCCAAACAGAACATCGAACGGTCTGCGCGTGAGAAACACGATACATCAGGAATTCGGTTTTGTGTTTGATGAAATTGTAATAACCTGTGAGAAGATTCTGAGCCTGATCTACAGAACTGAAAATGGGTAAAAAAAAAGTGGATATTATGCACACGTGTGGAAGTAGATCCACTAACGGGCCACATGAGGACTGTGTGCTAACTGACACACAAAAAAACACACATTGTTATTCATTGTTGATGACCTGCAAAAAGCACGCAAACTGAAAACGCAGTCCATCCGCATGAGTATGCAATTTATCACGCTTTTACGCAGTAAAGCAGGCCCGCTGTGGTCTGTCCTGTTTCACCCTGGATGGCACTCAGCGTGCACATTCACTGTAGCAGTTCGAAATGTTTTTCCTCCGCTGGTTTCTCTTATCATAAGACAGTGACCAGTCAAGCAAAAATGTCAACATTGTATTTTGAGAAGCTCCTAGTAGAATATACCTTTTGCTAAATTAAAAAAAAAAATGTTTCGCCACAAGCATTTCTCAAGAAGAAGTCCTGATTTTTTTTTTCCAGCATCACCTCTGTCAGACTCATTGTTAGACAGTTTTGTCAGTCTGTTTCTTTTACAGTGATCAAAGAGGTTACTCAGAATGCCGCCTCTGGCAGCAGGAGTCAGACTGCATTGCACACAAATAATTATACTCTACTGGTTGTTAGATTTTTGCTGCCACGTCCGAATTCCTTGAAGGTCTTGTATGCACACAGATTTTTTTTCAGATCATTTAGACCACATCTTGGTGATCCTCTTTTTTAGTTTACTTTCTGACGCTACACTATAACTGTACGGTGCGCCATACAAACAGTGACACAGGAATCCCTCTCTGACTTTCAGGATAGCTGTGCACGAGTCCTGCTGTTCCGGGGGGCCAATAAAGAGATAAAGAATTACAACAGCCAGACTGCTTTTCAGGTTTGTGTGATAAACCGGCAGCCGCCGCATGTTTCTTTGTATCATATGCTTCAGGTAATTGACTGCTGATGCGCTGAAAGCGTTCACTGCTATTAGGACAAACACAAGCAGCGTTGCGCCTCCAGCCCACACAGGGTTACAGTCGTCCTGCCTTTCTGCTTGATGAAATCCATGCGAAATTGACACTGACACAGATTTCCTGTGCACAACAAACATAATTTATTTGTACAAAAGGCAGGCTGATCCGCGCAGCTTTCACAACATATCCACACACCATTTCTGCACACCGGTGCCAACAAAGGGCTTATTTGTAAATTATTCATGAGAGTGAATTAAAGTAGAAAAATTAACAAAAGCAAATGATTTTTTGTTTTCCCCTCTTACATATTTCTCTGTTGATTTTCACTGCACACTTCCGACTTCCAGGTGGCGATTATAGCAGGAAACTTTGACCTGGCAGAAATCATTAAGGTCCACAAAGCATCAGATGTTGGTGAGTAAGTAGCAGGGATCACATGTTCACATCATTCAGAGCAGAGCTAAGCATGCATGCAAAGCTGACTGTGTTTTGGATTGAGAAAAATTGAAAATAAAAGAAAAATGCATGAATTGTGAGCAGTGGAGAGAAGGTTTGTGGGGTTTAATTGATCTCTGCACAGTTTGATGGTTTCTGTCTGGAACAACATGCAGGAAAACTCTGCCATCTGGTGTGGATACTGTGTAACGCTTCAGTCTTTTAAATAGTTCACTCCAAACGTCTTCTCTCACATCAAGCGGAGGAAAAAAGGGGAAATCTCAAATAATGTGGAAACATTTCTTTGAACACATTTTCTTGTTTGCTTTGAGTTTTTGTTTTTGTGTTCTTCTGTGTTCTTTTCGTAATTCTTGGATAATAAAATGTAGAGGAATTATAGATTCTTTCGCTGAGGCTTTATTTTTATTGTTTGAAGTTTGATGAACAATTTAATATATCTGACTCACTACACAGCCTCACAGCCATTTTCTTTTTTAATCTGTGCGTAATTGTAGCAAGCTTTAACTAAATTTTACTCACCAGAAGTTGGGTGTAGTACCATTTTCAGAATCCTGCAGTCAGATGTTCCTTCAGGTTGCGTCCCTCTCCTCCCAGTGCCTTTCAGGGAGTCCCCTTCCTACACCAACCGTCGGCGCATTGTTCCCGGCACCCTGCCCTCACCACGCTCCTTGCTCCGCTCTGCGAGTGACAACAACCTGAATGGCGACCATGATCACATCCACGGTCCGCCGCCCCGAGAGGTCCGCGGACGCCCGGGTCACTCCCCTGTCCCCTCGCTGCGCAGCCTGCCAGCGTTTGGGCAACAACACAGCAGCCTCGGAGAGGTAGGTCACCTGTGCCGCTGTGAATTTTTCACATGTGCGTCACGTGAAAACACACATTTATATCAAATTAGAAACCATATATTTGCATAAAATCAGCATTTGTCATACTAGCTGGTACAGGCAGAGAAGTTTTGTTTAACAGACTAAACTGTTTTTGCACTTTCTCAGAGCCGTCATGGGGAAATCCCTGATAGCAGTCTTCAGAGCACCGGCAGCTCCAGATCTTCTCATTCCCGTTCGCCATCACTCCATCACCTGCACGAAGAGGACAAGCCAGTTCCCAGGCGCTCCCACAGCCACGGCTACCCTCATGGACATGGTCCTCGTGGGAGACTCAGGTCTGTAACCATCCCTTCAATTTCATCTGTTATTTTCTCGAATACACTCAATTGGGTAACTCTTACAGAGATTTGTAGCAAATCCTTCCTTCCCGTTCCTCCTAAATGATTTCATCACAGTAGACAAACATGGCAGCCACTCATTCTAAATAGATAATCTGTGATTGGCTTCAAGATTATGCCCCTTTCCTGATGTTTAGATCTGATTTTGAACATTAAAAATCTCCACGGCTTACAGGCTTGTGAGACAGTTGTCAGCTCCTTCGTTCATCTGCTCCCCTCTGCTCCAGGTGATAAACATGACATTGCATCAATCAGTGTTGCTTATTTATTCATACAGCAATCTCTGGCACATGTGAACGTCACATCACTGCCAAAATTGTGTCTGTAACCTGCCCGCTCAAGTAATCTAGATCTGCATCAGACTTAAAATTGAATTTGAAAATGTCTCTCAACATATTGTTTCAGATTTAAAGAAGTACTGTTTTTATTTGCTTTAATGTAGTGCGTGTGTTCGTTCATGCGTAGCTCCTGCCTTAGTACAGCGTTACATCATAATCAGTGACATGATGTGAAACAGGCGTAAACAACAGGCCTGTTTGTGGGGGGTTAGAGCTTTACTGAAATGCACCATTTGTTCAGCTGGGAGGACAGAGGGCGAAAACATGCTTAAAGTCTGTCTGTGCAGTTGCACGGGGAATCGTGTGTACATGGCCATGTGCACATGACAGTGTGGTTACAGCGTGGCGACAGACAGATGGAACGGTCTAATAATGATCACCACTGGGCCCAATTGAAGACTGCCAATCTGTGTGTGCGACTGTCGGTTTGTGCGAGAGACACGGAAAGACGGTGGATACAGTCTGAAATTAGAGCGGTGAGTAATGTCGCAGGATAAGCCGTTCGGTTCAAAACAGCTTGCCAGCCGATTGATAGAGAAATCCACAGATGTGGTTGTGCTGCTGGGTGCTGGAACAAATCTCCTCCCTCGTACGCTGAAGCGTTGCTCAAAGTGCAACAGTAAAGCGGGGCTCTGATCACATCTCGGAGCGAAAAATCTAACTGGTTTACGGACACTCGGTTTGTTAGGCTTTTTATTACGGTCGTATGTCAGCGCGAGATCACTTACGCACAGCTCACACCTAATGCGATTTCCCGATGCCACACACTGCGCGCGCGAAATAATGTGTGTTTGCGTGCGGCAGTCTGACGTCTGACAGGGGGAATTGCATTACAGCTCTGGCCGAACTCTCTCCTCTAATACTCTCCTGTCACTTTACTCCATTGATCAAAGCCTCCATCTCACCCGCACGCATTTTTGCACATTCACATTTTTTCTTCGAAATATTCATAAACACACATGTAGCACATAAACATTGGGCTTTTGCAAAGTTAAATGTGTTGCCCTCTGCACGAGCTTCAACATTCATCGACAGATAATCACAGTTCTTGCTTTTCCACTGGACTTGTGCTTAAATTCACTTTTGCAGGACGGACCGAAGTGAAATGAAAAGGAAAGATGGCTTTGTTTGGAGTGTCTGCTGCGTCCTGACCTAAAAGGCCTTCTGTACACCTTGTTCTTCGGTGTGCTTTACCCTTACGCCACGCACAAAGGTGGGGAGAATGAATAAAAAGCCCAAAAATGAGCAGCTGGTCTCTATAGCCAGAACCTGCACCCAAGTGAGACTGATGCTGTCCTTGAATATTTTCTCTGTAATATTTCTCCCTCCTGCTCTCTGTTTCTCTCGCTGACCTTCTGTTTATGCCCATGGTAACTCTAGAGGCATTATGGGTGCCAGGGGAGTGTGAAATTAGCTTGGCCGGTCAACAGTGTGCCCAACGGCAGACTCCAGCAAGTTCCTGTGGAACTCGCCATCATTTACCTTCGCTCAGACGTGCGCGTCGCTGCCAAGGCTCCATAGCTCAGAACATTTAGACAGAGACAATAGAGAAGCTACATATAGGTCAGACAGCCTTATCGAGACTGAATAGAAACACAATAATAAGCAAAACAATAATCACAAAGGAGGATTAATGCTGAAAAGTGCAGACATAACAATCAATCTAACCGGTGCAGTGAACAAAGTAATCTCACGTTGTGCAGAGTGCTAATGTGATGAAACAGGAGCATTTTATCGGAGCAAAGCAAATTTAGCAGTGTCAGAGGAGGCTAATTGGCTACTTACCATGATGTGTCGTCAGAAGAACGGGGTGATTAATCTTTAAAGGGACATTTTGTTGTCGGTGTTGGATCGAACTGTGTGTTGAGGCCCTAAGTTACATGTCAAGAATTTCTAAGAAAACGCATCAGAATACCAGATTCTGTAAGTAAATGACGGAAACTTCTAAGTTATTCTGGTCATTTATGTAGGGGAAGTAGTTGTTGAGGAGAGAAACAATGCTAAGGACGGAGAGGAGACGAGGAAGGTTCACAGAAAGAGAGGATCGCAGGCGATTGGTGTGTGGAAGGAGGATACCGGAGAGAGCAGTGTAACAAGGTCAAACCCAATTGGAAAAATACCAAAAGGACACAACTGTGTGTTTTGACAGCGCTGGGAAACTTTTATCACAAATGTATGACACCCTGGTGACTCTTGTCTTGCTCCAGCTGCTACATGGTTGAAAAGCTCCACTTCTCTGCTCTGTGCCAGTTTTACATTTTTCAGATTTCATAAACTTTCTGGGATTTCTGGTGATGAGAAGCACCGATTCTTTCAGCGGTGACTGGACGTCAAAGACCGAATGTTTCCTGAAAACACCAAGGACGAGGAATTCCCCGGGGAAAGTTTTTATTCAGGGAACTATTTCCTCACACAAAATCGTCAATATTCATGAGAAAGCAACAATGCCATCGCCTACCAGTGTCGTAGTCTTATCCCTCTTTCTTTTCTATCCTCTTCTTCTTTGCTGCTTTTTCAACACTTTTATTTCCCCTCTCTGCATTAATCACACCAATGGCTTTTGGAGTGAAAAATAGTTGTGCCGTCTTAACAACCAAAGGGTAGCGGGCTGGTATTGATCACCAACAGTGTTCAGAAGACTGGAACTCGTCTGCAGATAGCAGGCATAGCGACGGCTCTTACACATCTGTAACATAGAAATGGCCTCATTTCCCTCTCAAGCCTTCACCATGTGACTCCACTTGTTCTCCTGCAGAGCACAGGCAACAATCTAACACCCGTGGTAGCCGAAATGTTGTTCCTGCCAGCCACATCTTCCAGGTTTTCTTGGAGAGATTTGGAAGCATTGCCAGATTGGACGTGTAAAGCCTCCAGCGCGTCCTGGGTCTGTCTCAGGGTGGACTTCCAGTCTGACGTGCCCCTCAGGTTTCATTCCAGGCCTTCTCTGCATATCTTAATCGTTCACCTTGTCCCTGCGAGGGACACTAACTTAGCCTGGTTGCTTTTTGTCAGTTCCCAAGGCTTATGACCGAAGGTGAGAGTTGGAACACTGATCAAATGAAAGCCTTGTTTCCAGCCTCGGTCCAGCAGAAGCCCCGCTGTACATCACTGCAGGTGCCACGGCGATAGCACCTGTCAATTTTTCATGCTGTCTTTGCTTCACTGGTGAACAAGGTCTCAAGACACTTAAATCTATTTGATTCAGCTGGAAGTGAATTGTTTATGTTTCTCTTGAAGCCGTACTCGTCCTCTCCCTGCGAAGGCCTCAGAACCCCATATTTCCTTTACACATTTACAGGAGCAGAACCTCGGGGGAATGTTTCCAAAATGTTAAGTTGCATAGCCTTTTGTAGCTGGATCGGCTTCAAACACTGTTTTAAGACCTATGGGCCTTTTGTCTTGTTGCTGAACATAAAGATGAGGGTTACTATTTAAAAGTGATAGTTTTTTTGGTAGTCATAAAAACTGAGATTGTTCAGTGAGTGAACCGAGCTCCGTAGGTTGTTTCACTGAGCTCATTCATTCTCTCAAACAGAAGTGTGGTGCAAACGACGACGCTTATCAAACTATTTGACCCTTACCTCTAATCCAGCTTTGCAGAGCAGCTGTCTGTAAAAACAGATTTGCCCTATGCAGCCTTAATATGTTTGGCCCCACGAGCAGAGTCCGTATCCTCTTCGATCGCCATAAACACTCCCATGATGGGCAAGAACCAAACCGAAAGCGTGTATTCATTCATGTGCAGCAAAGCAAGAGCAGACTGTTGATCATTAGGATGCAAAGTGTGATGCTGATTAGCCTATGACTGTGTTCATAATGAGCTCATCTCACCTTAGAGAGCCGGCTATGTGAAGCAAAACCCATTTACCCGAAAATATGAGGCAGTCATGTAAAAAAAAAAAAAAAGAGAAAAGCCTACACTGATGCAGCTTAGTGTGAACACGTCAGTAAAAATGACATTGAATAACATTTGCAGGTGCATCTAGACTTTGAAACAAACAAACAAAGTAAGGCGGGTTTACTTTGCTTTTTGTTTTTTCGTTTTAAATTCTGTTTGGTTACTTGCTTTTATTGGGCTCCTTAATTCATGGAAGCATCTGATTCTCAGCATCAACAGTTTCACACAAGCTATGACTGAACATCATGTACAGTGATATAACAGTCACTGATGGTATTGATGAAAATCTGTTTCCCTTTTGGCTGCTTAATACTGTTTAAACTTGAGCAGCTATCCATAAATTATTAAAGAAAATACCAGCTGCCACTGAAAACATCATCTTATTTTGTCACTTATATATCTTTATCATATAAAGACTGATACGTGGAAGTAAACCTTCTTCTCTGTTGTATGTCTGATATATAGTATGTCAGTATATATATATAGTATGACATTTTAAAGATTTGGTACTACATATAATCAAAATTAAGATGGACTCATACAGGACATTAGAAATTCTGTACAAACCTGGTGCTCATCAGTGCTACTTTAACAAACACCAAAGAATGATATACTGCAAGGAAAAAACAGCAATGCAGTGTGTGTCCTGTTTACTGTAAATGGATAAATGGATCCTCCCCAATAATATCTTCAATATTTCCCTTCAGCATTCGAATATTTAGGTACACTGCAAGGTTTGAGCTACCTTAATAATCCTTAAAAAAAGGAAAAAAAAAAGGTTCACGCTTAATATTGAAACTAAAACTTCAAACTTCACAGTGTGAACACACATGTAAAGGTTCATCAAATCTGATCTCTCCTGGTATTCATCTGAAATCGTTTTTGGAAAATTTTCTGTTTTACAGTTCCAAATGAATATTTCGGACTTATCAGCACATTTGTGGAATCATTTTTTCTCTTTTATTGACAGTTGCCATCGTTACGCAGGCAGGGCTGGTGTCCAAGGAAACCATCAGAGCTTTTGTAATACACTGCATCAGATGTTTGTGTGTACTCGCGTGTGCGTGTAACCTGCATGTGTGTGCACATTCATAAAAGTAGTACCTTGATGAAAGTGAACATCAGAGTATTGCGAACGAGGAAAGTGGGAAACAAAAAACCTTGCTGAAGATAAAATCCAGGTATAGGTCTGTGTACAGTAAACAAATAACACTAATACCAATTTAACTATTTAAAAAAAAATGATACAGCTTTGTACAACGACAAAAATGCTTTTTCAGATTTCTATCTGGGGAACAGATGAGAAATAGATGGAAAACCTTGTAACTGTTATTAGCGCTTTTGGGTCATTGTAACAATAAGGAAGAATCTGTTCATTTCTTTATTTTTTCTCATTTGGAAAGGTTTTACAAAGTGTTCTGGTAGACTGCAAGATCTGAAATAATCAAAGATAATTCTCAGCTCATTCTTCGGCAGTCTGTTCTCTTGTAAAACAGTGAAAATTGTGAAAGTCTGTGTGTGTGAAAATCTCGGCTTCGTCACACATGCAGTTGACCGGTCACGCAGGAACATCTGGTTACAGTCTTGCCCCTTAAGAATAACACATTCAAGAGCCGCTTCAGGTCTGATTTCTGATCCACGGTTACTAAAATCAAGTGAAATATTCCAACCCGGAAAGCCGAAGTGCAGTTTAACCCTCAGTCCATTAAATATTCACTCACCGACGCTGAGAAGAGAGCAGGAAGCCGCTCCACCCTCCTCGCTTCTCTGACCTGCGGATAACATGTGTCTCCCCGGCTATCATCAGCTCAATTTCAGGGAGCAGCCGGGGTCAGACTGTGTATGTAACCTCACGGTAGGTGTGCTGGCCGGTAGAATTATGAGCCTGGAGGAGGCGGATTTGAGTCACTGAAATGAATATCCTGTTAGAGATTCGTTTTTTTTTTTTTTTTTTTTTGTATTGTTTTACATCTGTGTCATCTTGACACAGGTTCATTTCTTTCAACCCTCCCACACCACACTGCCGCGTGTGTCGCCGGCGTTCGGCGCCGGGGCTCAGACATTAACATGCGGCAGCCATCTCGGCCCCTCAGTCCCTGCGGTAATTGGAAAGCCGTCAACAAGCCGTTGTTTCGATAGAGAGAGGGACAGAGACAGAGGGACTGCGCGAGATGGGGAGAGCAAGAAAAGCAATAGAGACCTGCAGCGAGAGAGAGAGAGAGAGACACACACACAAATAAGGCTTAAAAAGAGGAAAGGGATGGAGAGAAGGACAGAGAGAGGAGGGGAAAGGGCACAGCAGGCTGGAATCAGGTGAATGAAAGCATGAAAGCTATAAAGTAACTGATGCGATATGCTGAGGGAGGAACGTGCAGAGTGAAGGAGACCGAAAGGCAGAGAGACGAGAGTAAATGGTTGTAAATGGAATAAAGAATAGAAGCAGCATCCTTAAATCACATGTTATAGTAAATAAACACACACACATTCAAGCGCATTCCTCATCGAGTAAAGAAAAGCATCCATATTTATTTGTGTAATTAAAATGCAAGCATTATGTGTGCATTTTTTTTACGTGCACTGAGAAATAATTCTGAAGAAAAAGGCTGACACAACACAAGCAGAATGAGGCTGGATGTAACTTACAAAGCAGTGGTAAATTGGTGATGAATGGAGACGAGGCGGAGCTCTGCTGCTGTGCTGTTGTATTAGAATTCACAGAGCGAGAGAGCGACAGAGAGAGGGGGGGAGAGAGAGAGAGAGAAAAGGGAGGGAATCGCACTATCAAAGAGTGGAATTAAGATGTGACGCAAAGAAATGTAAAGAAAGAGGAATAAGGAGGCGAAATGGAAGCAGGAGAGTGACGGAGTGAAGGAGGGGATTCAAGGCGAAGGGAAAGAGGGAGGAGCGACAATTAAAGCAAATGGGCTGGAGCATTTTGCCCACCACCCCACTGCACACAAGCACACACACACACGCACACACGCACGCACGCACGCACGCACACACACACACACACACACACATACGCGCGCACACATACACACTCGCAGCTTGCCTCAGGGAGCCATGGCGCATGCACACTCTCACGCAGACAGGCAGGAGGAGATCAATCGTGCTCTGGGACTAGTGTGTGTGTGTGTGTGTGTGTGTGTGTGTGTGTGTGTGTCATCAATGTGTTAGCGACATGCTGGTGGTGGCGTATGCCATGCTAGTGGAGGTGCGGCGTTAGAGGAGGGGTGGGCGGGGGTGCCGTCTCTGTTTGTGCACAGCTAGAATGCACATAGAGGGCTTTTGGCGTGTGAGTGTGAGCGAGCCGTCAGAGGGGAGGGGAGCGACGGAGCGCAACAGCAGCAGCGGCGGCAGCAGCAGCAGCAGCAGCAGCGGCAGCAGCAGCATTGTCAGAGTGTGTGTGAGTGTGTGTGTGAGCGAGCGTGCATGTGTGAGGGGTGGAGGGGAGAGGAGAGGCAGACGCGGCGGGACTCCCGGGGAAGGGAGCGGGAGTTGGGGAGCAGACCCAGCCTCTCTCCTCCTCAGCAGGAGAGCCCGGACCCAAGGACGAGGCGCGAGCCGTAACCCAGCCCGGAGCGTCTGGAGCCGGGGACGAAGGAGGGGG
Source organism: Salarias fasciatus (assembly GCF_902148845.1). Lineage (NCBI taxonomy): Eukaryota > Metazoa > Chordata > Actinopteri > Blenniiformes > Blenniidae > Salarias > Salarias fasciatus. The sequence continues at coordinate 16,485,216 of NC_043751.1, forward strand.
GCATTTCTCCATCTCTCAGGAGGCGACTTCAGCTGGAGCACAAACTCAGGATGTGTTTGGCTAAGCGGGGCTTCAAGGCGGATCTGACAGACCCACACAGTGCATTTCCTCTTATCATCACTTACTTCTGCTTCTACCTCGATTAGGATGCGAGGGAGAAGGGAGAGATAGGAGGAGGAGGTGCAAGAGAGCAAGAAGGATATTGTTTTTGCTATAACGGAAGGAGGTGAGGGAATTAAAAGAAGAAGAGGGGTGAGAGTGACTGGGAGGAGTGTGGTCTTCTCTCAGGATTCTCCCATGGAACACTGACTATTGACTGTTGACTGGCAGGTACTGAGGCTTGCTCATGAATCCCTCCCTGGCCACTATAACTACCAGGGGGTGTCACCAGGTTGCCGTCCCGCTGACGACCATGTCAGTGACCACAGGATTCAGTTACCACCTCCCTGGAATCACCACAGTAACCTATGTGTTTGTTTACAGCCCTGGTTCAGTGCAGCGAGATCCAAGCCCACCTCATCACACCCCCCCAGCACTGACAGGCCCCCGTGGGCCCAAACGGAAACTCTACAGCGCCGTCCCAGGGCGCACTTTCATCGTCGTCAAGCCCTACACGCCACAGGGGGAGGGAGAGATCCAACTCAACCGCGGAGAACGGGTCAAAGGTAGGCCGTCCGGTCTAACGGGATTTTTCCATTTCTTTTTTTGTTTGTTTGTTTTTAATGTTTCTGGCTCGCTGCAACTACTAACACTTCACCCCTTATGCTGGGAATAAGCTGTATTTCATAACATGTCAACAACTTTCCATCATCTCCAGTGGTGTTCAGGACGTCCCGGGAAATCCATGATGACTGATCTCTTGCATGAGTTTCAAAGTTGGTTTTTTTTGTTGCAGAAGGAAAAAGCAGTCATCCCTTCACCGTTACGTCGGCCATCACTTCACTAATTCTCTGGCTACAAAGCAGTTTTGTAACCTCTCGCTCTGCGAGTCGTTTCCGGTGACATTCGTGCTCGAGATTGTGAACTATCACCTCATTGACTTTCTCAGTGTGCTTTGAATGTGCCGTTTTTCTGCCTTACTCGGAGGTGCAGTCAGTGGCTTTGCTTTTATGTGTTTGTGTGTGTGCTCTTGTCTCCATCCATGCTTCACTCAAGACTATGACTGTAATGACGTAGAAGGTAAACTTCATAATATTCTTCTCACCCTGTATCTATCTCTCCCACACGCCTCAGTGTGTCAACCCTCCACCTTGCAGTGTAGCAATTAGTTCCCGGCCCTGTTTGAATCCACTTGAGATTCGTGCACAATCTCAGTGTAAATCTGTGATTACTTCAAGGAGAGGGCATGCAAATTCAAACGGGTCCTGTGTGCTTTTGGTTGTGTGCATACATAGAGTGTGTTCTCCCTCCACTCCAAGAGTGCATCCCCCTCCCCCCACAACCCCAATGCACAGCTGCCTTTATTTCCCCCTCCTCTTATCACCTGTCCACAGATACCCAGCTCTACATTGACCCTGCATCCTGCCACTTCACATACATCAACATGGATCAAACCCACATTAGCTTAATGGAAACAGTTCCCTCATGTCCTTAGAAAGGCCAGAGAGAGAAGGACTGCGCTCCTGCTGAGACCTCTTATGCTCCTCCCGGATATACAGAGGAACAGGAAGTACGTGTTGAGGGTCAATTTGGAAAACCAATTTGGAGTTTATACACAGACTCTCATGCAAATCACTTATTATCAACCGACATATAAGTATTGGATCTTCACATACTACACCTTGTCTGGTTGTTTCCTGGTTCCTGCTATTTTACCTTTCCAAACTTTCAGCAGCCACTCTGTTTTTTTTTTTATATATATACAACAGTGTACCATTTTGTTTGCCAGTAGTGCAAGAAAGATACAAATAAAACAATTCAGTTTCCACTTTTCGCAAAATGATCTGGCATTGTGTGGAGCTGTGACGCACACTGTTGCTCGCACACATGTCACTGTAGATGTGACTCAACTCTACAGCAGCCTGGTGTGCCTCCAACTACTCGGATAAATCAGCTGTCACAGACTTTTCTGTCGCTATAACTGAATCCATAACCCCGCCACTAATGTGAACATTCGGTGTTTTGCCATTCTTTCATGTTAGCCATGCAAGAAACAAGCTTACAGTCGCATGGCTGCCAGCTCCATGGCCCAGCCAAGTAAACCATCTGGCTCCGTTATGCAACACTGACCATCGTAACCATTACTGTATTGCATCCGCTGTGCTGTTTTGATCTTGAGATCGAATATAGTAAGAAGTAGATCAACGGTGCGAGCTGATTGCGCATCTACAAGGTAATTCAGATTCTGAACATGTGGATTGTTTTGGTGAGAGAAGTCTCTGTGGTTGGTTTATTTTTTTATAGTCCTAGAAGGGAGTGACCAATCCCCCTGCTGGATGGAGAGGTTTGGCTGGAGGTAATACTGTTTAACGATGGATGACTCCTAGTTTGATATATAATGCATTTCATCTCATCTGCATTCATAAATTGATAAGTTCCTAATGGTAATGAGCCTTTTTCTCAATAGGAAGACAAAAAGAGGTGAGGCAGATGAAAGGCAGGAGGTGTAAGACATGTTTTTTTATTTGAAAACAAATACAATAGATATATCTTTATTCTGGGTATGTTGATTTATACAACCATGTCACAGTGGAACAGTGAGTGGCTACACGTCTCATGAGCGTATTAACACTGTTTGGTTGGTTAATTTTGGGCGTGCTTCCTGATGTAAATAGTCCGTGGTACTGTGGACTGGTGAGGAGTTTGGATTTTGAAAAGGTGTGGGAAGCACATTACAGGAGTAAGTAAGCTGGGAGGGAAAAAAAAGTGCCAAAAAAAGGTGACAAAGAAGGTCTAGGAAAAGAGGAAGAAATTATTTAGATGATGGGATGGCTTGAATATGACAGGAGAGAGATGTACTGCATGTTTTGCAGGGCATATAGTGATACTAAGATGGAAAGTATCTCATTTGTCATCTGGACAAGCTACTTCAAGAGGCTGTCAAAGGTCATGAGCAGAGGTCTGCAACCTTTTTAAGTGCCTGTTTGATACAGTCTTGTCAATGATTCTAGAAGGAAAGGCAAGCGGAAACAAACAAAAAAAAAACATTACAAATTCTGACTGAGACTCATATACACTGATGTCAATGAATTAATTACTGGGGAAGTAGTGTGTTACTGCCTCCAGTTGGGGAAAAAGGCTTTTACATTTCAAATAATCACAACTCGCTGTCTTCTCATTACATTTTCACATATTTTGGTTTGTGACAAATGGCTGTGGTGATAAATCCCTGTGATAATCCAAAAAACACAGATGGGAGAAATATGGGTGAGCAGCAGTCACAGTAACTTTACTGAATATGTTTGTCATGACATGGATTGAAAAGAAAAAAGCCTGTAATTGAGGCAGATATACGGAAATCCTGCTTGGGCCATTAAAGCACGCAATTAATAATTTATTAAATATTAAAATCAATAAAATATTTAAAAGAATAATATGTTTTAAATGCCATCATAAATGTTAAATTTAAAATGATTGCAAATCCTATTTTGGGGATTAATGACAGCACAGTAACTTTAATCAGATCCAATTTCCCCATGAACAAGTCGTGGCAAGTAGAAATCTTGAGGCTGAGTAACTTTTGGAAACCCTCTAGACAGAGTGACTGGTGAGCCAAAAAGTCTAAATTGAAGTGAAAACCAGCGTAAACCCACATGCGCAATGAATTCTTACAGCTCAGACCCCCTGAGGGCGATTCACACACACGTCACAACCAATCACAACACGACACCAGCACATGTTGTCCCGGGTCTCGTAGCGGGCTACGTGAATTTGCATTTTTGTCAAGTGAAAATCATCAAAATTGTTTGTGCCCTGAAGCCAGCTGTGATAGCGCTTTGGACTGCAAACATGTTGATGATTCAGTTATAGTTAGATAATTAGTCCCTAACCCCCCAAACACACACAACCACTTATTACACTCATCTCTGTTTTCCTGTCTTTCCCCCCCTCCCACACACACACACACACACAACCACTTGTTAATCACTAGCTGATGAAGAGGACCATGTCTACGATGAGATCAGACTGGGTAAAACTGTCTCAATGATGTGTCTTTGTCTAGGATTACTATAGAAGCTTAAATGTGTAAGCAGTGGCTGAATTTGCATTAGTGCAGTAATTTGTGTAGAGGATTGTGCCGCAGCACGTTGTTCAGGCGATATGCCATAGCTGCTGTTTCGTATATGATTAGTTTTCAATAGAAGTCATGCTATAGTTCTCAACGCTTTAGTGCGATCCCGGTAATGTGTGTTTGCGTAATATTGCACAGATTTGCAGTGTAATAATTTCTCTTTTTCCCGCTTTCACTTGTGGTTTGCAGATGACTATCTGGACTCAGACGGTAAATACAGTAAAACCCAGTAGCGCATTTCCCTATAGCTACATATTTCACATCAAATCCATGGCTTAACCTAACCACTTTGAGAGGCGTCTGATTTATTTGTCTTGCTGTTAAACATTAGTTGGCGGTTAGTTTTTGCTCATTGCATGAGACTCAGTTGAGTTAAAGTACCATCATTCAGTTTCTGAAGAGTTTTCTCATATTCTCCAAAACTCCATTTGAATAAAGAGTCTCTTACATTTCTATTGTTTTTTTTTTGTTGTTGTTTTCAATATATATCCAGCATGGTAGTTTTCTGGCAGTGGGCAAATATTACCTCCTTTTTAAAACTCTGTGTTATGTTGTGTTAGTAGCAGAAGTGTGTGTAATACGTGACACTGCACTAACAGATGAGTAGTGATAGTAGCCTAATTGTAGTTAGTTAATTGGCACATTCAGGTTTGAATATTGTGGCTGCTGCTGTACTGAAGTGATTCTTTTCTCAGCCATGTATTAATGCATGTAATACCTTCTAGCTAACAGCCCTTGCTGTGAGGACCATGAGGGTTACGCTCATGACTCTGATGATTATGATGAACAAGAAGGTACGGTTGATCATTTTCTCTTTTTTTTTTATGTCAAAGTGCCTAAAGATGTAAATTATTTACAAGATAGAGTTAGATACCACGCTGTGTGGTGAAATCTGAAGAAAAAAAATCTGCAATCGCAAATAAAAGTTGCTCAGTCAGTTTGTCATCTTTCATGTTTAGTTGCACAAAACACTCTTATTAGGCACAGCCGTGGGCGAGCTTGGTCTGATTGCTTGGTTTCAAAGACTTAAACAGAGTTGTGCGCACCATGTTTATATAATTTCCTTGACCGGTTTCTTATCCATGATGAAGAAATGCTTGGAATAACTCCCACCAGTCTTCACTCTGTGATCGCTGGTCTACTGGTCTGTTGTCTGCAATCAATGTCTGGAGACGGCGTTGGTCTAGACAAACAGCCCTGCTGTCCACCGTCCAGCGGGGGCGTCCGCACGCTGCTCTCCATCCAGACGCTCTGTTGTTGGTAATCACATCTTTTCTGCCTTCTTCTCTTGCTGACTGATACTAGACCACAAGACCGTCATCCACTTGATACGACACTGTGTTGAAGGACTGCCATTCAAATGTATGTCTGTCTGTTGTTGCCAGTAATGGCGGTTTCAAGAAATTAATGCTTCAGAGATTATCAGATTGTGTTGCCCGTGTGTGTGAGTGTGTGTGTGTGTGTGAGAGAGAGAGATGACTCAGTTGGCTGTCACTCCATTAAAAGGTCCCCCGGGCCCAGCTCCGCGGCTCCTCCGTCCCCTCTCTGTGCTCATTCCCTTGCTCGCCTAAGTGTTTGTTTCTGCTCTTTCCCTCCATTGATGTAATCTGATCTCATCATCTGGACGGACATCCCTTGAAAGGCCACTTATAGTCACCATGGTAACCAGTCAGGACACATGCCACTGTAACCAGGTCAAGGCCCCCCCCCCCCCCCTTTTTTTTTTTTTTTTGTGGCACACAATGAAGACACCAACCAACAACACATATCCCAACTTGATCAAACTCAACACAAAACTCAACACAGCAGAGTGTTACAAAACGCACACACATTTAAAGGGAGAGATGTTTGTGTCAACATCTTGCACCACCCCACAGGGAGCATTAACTGCACGTTCAGGACGTTCTTCTCCTCAACAAGGTGACACATTTAAAAGCATGCTTCCGGAACAGTGTATTACATCTCCTGCAGACGCACACACGCACACACGCACACACGCACACACAAACACGCACGGTCTCCAAACGCCATTATAAATCTTGCGGACAGCCATGAAAATGAAACCAGTGCAAGTAATGTTGAGATTAGACATTCACAAACATGATTAATGGGGTTGGGCCGCACCCAGTGTGTGCAGAATATTAACACTGCTGTGGGCGATGGAGGATACCTGGAGCAGCTACAGGGACAAAAATGTGTTTTGATGGTTTAGTACAGGTCTACCTTTACACGGGCTCAAAAAAGCAGCGATTATAGAAGTCGTGCGCCCTAGGAACACACAAGCACTCACTAGAGTGCGCCAGAAAACACCCTTGATTGATTGGATGCGTTCATTTGTACACATGTGCATGTTTGCATTCGCTAAATAACATAGATTTGAGAAAAACACTGCAAAACACTTTTTTTCTGTCAACTTACCTGGGCCAGTTATCTCTGGTAACAGGTTGATCCAGCCATCATTGGGAGCAAAGGTTAAGTTAAGGTTTGATTATGTCTGATCGTGCCTGTTTTTAGTGAGTTTTATTGCAAATGAGGAACACAAGTACATCATTTCAATCAAGTCCATCCTTCATTAAAGTTGCAATTCTCTGCATCACCTTTTTGTTTTCAAGTTTTTCTACAGTAAGATTTTTTTATTCGTCTTTGAAATGTGTTCAGAATACATTTCATTGGCACAAACTTTAACAAACTATCACACTGTGAGGACAACTCACTGATATGAAACCTGAAATATTATTATTCCTGCATTTGCTTGTGACAGTACAGGTAATACCGGTGTGTCATTACTGACAAAAGCTAAAAAAATAACATTTTCTCGACCTCTTGCCTAGAGACTTTATCAGTCCAGCTCAGAATAGTGGGCTGTAATGCCAACTGGTTATCCGAGAAGACAAGGTACTGTACACCCTGGTCCATCACAAGGCAGGCACAGAGAGACACTCACATAATAGTCTGTGTTTTTAAATCAGAATATCTAAAATACATTGGCATCTGTCTGTTACCCAGCAACAGCAACTAAGTACATGTACAGCTCTGCAGGAATAAACACCGGGATAAAAGTATGCCGTCACAAGTTTTCTTGAAAAAGCTGCTTGATCCTGATGAGTAATATAGAATAAAATAGAAATACTTCTCGATTGTGTGTTGTATGCAAATCGACATTTCTGTTCTCAATGTGAAATTTAGCCTAAATATCATTGTTAGCTTCCCACAGTGAGCTTAGTGTGAATTAATTATACTTCATCTCAGTCTGCTCATAGCATGAGGCGTGCAAGTGTGACTATTGCTCCATTGTGTGTGTCTGTGTGTGAGTGTGTGTGTCTGTGTGTTTGTGTGTGTGTCTGTCTGCTTGCGTACTTGTCTCTGTGCAGTATCATGTAAGTAATCGCCTCCCACAAGTTAGATAAACAGCATCCTTCAAGTATTCAGCAACCAGCTGTCTTAATATCCAACCACATATGGAAGGCTCTCTCTCTCTCTCTCTCTCTCTCTCTCTCTCTCCCTCTCTCTCTTGCTCTTTCACTCTCTCTCTTTTATTGCACATGTATTTGTTTGGCATTGAGCAATTTCTTGCAGCTCTGTCATTTATGTTTTCTTGCACCAAAGCATTTGTATAATAAACAAATCTCTATTCATATGGTGAAAGACATAAACTCCCACTGACAACTCCAGTAATGCTGGCTGGGACCTTGCACAGTTTTATAGTATTTTTAGTCTTATACCATTTTCATTGCATGGGATATCGATCCATCTATCCATATTTAGTAGTAATATATTGATTACTCTATTTATATTGATCCTAAGCCTTTAGCAAGTAACGGATTACCTAATATCTTGAAGAACCAAACATCTTGCGTCTTTGTGCCAAGGAATTTACTCTCATACCATTTCCATAATGTTACATCAATAATCATAACGTTTTGATCAATCAGTCAATCGATCATGAACATTATTTGTTTATCATCTTCAGTGCAAATTGGCATACAGATAATTCAAAACTGATCTGAGTAACATCAGGAAAACATTAGAACTTCAGCTGAGAGACGTTCTATGAGGTTTCAGTTCCACATTTTGGGACCTTCAGATTAAACCATGATAGCTTTTTTTTTTATATGCATGCTTTAATGTTTGTCTGCTGGTTCCCAAAAGCCTCCTTGCTCCATGCACTTAGAGAAATTATAACTGACTACAGGTGCTCTCTAGCAAACAGCTTCCATCCATTAGGCTAATGTTTCCTCCAGCCCAGATATGTACCATAGATGTGAGGAGTGTCGCCGCAGGAGAGACAAAAAGAATAGTCTGTCCCGAAAAAGTGCATTTTAAAACATGATCAGTATCTGCGGATAGTCCTCATGCTGCTTGCGACGCGACAAGAGCAATGCCTGCACGACCAGAAGGATATTTAAGGGATTAATGTAGTGTGTGAGGGGGACGTTTGAGGAACAAAGGTGTTGGGGATGAGTGCTTCAGAGTCCGTGCCCAGTGTTTCTCAGGAGCGATTAATGTTATCACAAAATAGACCCGAAGCTAGGCGGTTTATTAACAGATTTTACTCGCCGGTCATTCATATTGTTCCAAGTGTGTGTGTGTGTGTGTGTGTGTGTGTGTGTGTGTGTGTGTGTGTGTGTGTTATTGATACCGGACAGGGTCACAAGCTCAAGGCAAGGACGCTACTGTCCAATCAGAGGAGCAGCGGGGTGCAGAGTCCGGCCCACGCACCTACCTGCTCCCTGCTGAACACACCACCTGTCCACCTATTACACTCTCATCTTTTATTTTAGGGGTTTTTTTTTTCTTTCTTAGTTTGTTTGTTTTCCAAACATCCCCATATGCTGCGCCCTCGATGACAGGATCATTCCACACGCGCCCGCTCATTGAAATTAAAACCCATGCTTGCCTAACATACATCTAACTTACCGAGATGTAGCCTCATACTAAATGCTAATTGGAAACACAGCAGAAACAGCAGTTGCGGAGTTAGTCAGCGTATGAATAAACATGAACAAGGGCTGCATAAATAGGAGCCATTGACTGATGCAGATAAATATTCAACAGAAATACTGATATGCTTATGACGAACAATCGCTCCGTGGTGTCCGCTGTTGAGCGCAGTGTTTGAATGGGACTGACTCCAGATGGTTTTCGGCAACAGGCGTTCTACTTTTCTGCAGTTACAAGTTGCTTTGCAGTCATCGGCATCGAAATGTGGAGGTAGAGGTCAAGTCCTCACCTGCTGATCTCAGGCAGAATAAATTTGGAAAACCTTGTGCCTCGTCATGGTGCATCCTGGTCAAGTCTCAAGACAAACACAGAGAAAGACGACGCACCGAGATGCATTTAAAAATCACCAGCCTTGTTTATTGAGTGTCGGAGGAAACCAGAGAACCCAGTAGTTGATGAGTAAATGAAAACCTCTTTTAAAAAACATTTTTTCAAGGCTAAAATTAGGTTTTTGTTAACATCTGTGTCAAACCTTGAAATCCCATTTATGCAAATTCTGAAGAGACATTTCATCGTACAGGACTCAATAACGATAAATTGAAGACAGAGCCGAAGAATCCTATATATTTTTAGAAATTAAGTATATGCTGTGTGGCTGACACTCATCTCACAATGAAAATACCAATGTTTAAACTTCCTTCTGTGTGAGTTTCCATGTTTTCATGTAGACTGTTTACATGATTTTTAAAACATTGTTAATCCACTCCTCGCTATTTAAAATCCATACAGTATCAGTCGCCATCCATCGAAGTGTTGGTTATAAAATCTGAAGATCTCTATTAAAAATTTACAGTGTTGTTTTTACTGAAACAAAAGGAAATGAAAAAGGAAACAAAGTGTCATGTTTACATCAATCTTCTCCCCGACATTAAAACCGTTAAATCCACGTTCACGTCAAGTCGTCAACCCAGGTCACGTGCAGTCGGCGCCAGGTCTTTCCTTTCATGTTATGGCCTGTAAACTGCAGTCTGGATGCTGGTCGTCTCATTACGCCGTATTCATTCATCACACCACCATTTACGTGACACCCGGGCCGGTCAATCAAATGATTAGCCCGCTGAATAATGAGTCAGCAAAAACACAATCCATCTCTGATCTATTACCAATCAACAGACGATCAATGCCTGGTCCACAGCTAATCAGTCACTTGTATACTGTGAAGGACTCTCGGCATTTTGGTTCTTTGTCTGGAAGTGTAGCAGATTATGAAAATATGATGGGATCATTCATACATATTGATGACAAGTCGCTGCTATGTTCAATATATTTAGTTTCTGCTTCTGTCCCATAAGAGGCAGCCTTTTATGTGATTTCTCCCAAAAAAGAGAACCCAAAATAAAGGGTAACTATTAGCCTGTTCTATTTTTGTCTCCACCTGAGGGTCGGCACAGAAGGAAAGACAGAATGAAGGATGGAATGAAAAGCAAATGAGAATGAAAGACGGCAAATGTGATGTAGCTCCCTTCAAACCGGAGAGGGAGGAAGGGATGAGATGAAAAGTGAAGAGGGATCCCTCTGAGTCAGCCTCGGAGTTTTCCTCCCCTCCCGCCCCCCGCCTCCTCCTCCCACTATAATTTACAACACTCGCTCTCCTCTTCTCTTTCTTTATTTTTCTCCGGCCTTCTCCGCTGCTTCACTCTCTCTGCTGTCATTCACAAAAAGCTTTTAAATGTCCCAGTATTTCTTTTTTTTAGATTGGTAAGTCTTTATTTCTTGCCATTCCCCTTCCCTCTTTACCTCCTACTCCCTTTTAATTATCTTTCTTTCTTTCTCTCTCTCTCTCTCTCTCTCTCTCTCTCTCTCTCCATCTCTCTCTCTCCCCCTCCAGCTCTCTTTCCCTCAGTGGAATACTGATGAGCCAGAGACTGCACCACTCCCTCACCCTCCTTTAAGCATAAAAGTCCTGTGAGGACGAACATGCGGGGAATCACAGCCCCGGTCTGACTCGGGGCGGTGCGATTGTCCCTCTCCCTTGTTATTTATTGGCCTACGTAGTCCATCCAGACTTGGATCTACTCTGGGGTCCACTTAACCTTTTCCACCCCAGCCTTTTAATACTTACAACCTCGAATGCCTTTTTCCATTTTCACCTTCACAGTTTTCATTGAACTCCTCGTGTCTCATATCTTTGCTTTTTAGTTTCCTCGCCCTCCTCTGCTGCTGAAATCCACACCTTGTCCCTGCAGGTCATCAACATGCCTTTTACCTTGTGCATTTTTTTTACATGGACTGCAGACACCAGTAGCCATCACTGTTGCGCTCTCGTATGATGCCCTTGCTGTCGTTTGTGTGTGTGTGTGTGTGTGTGTGTGTGTGTGTGTGTGTGTGTGTGTGTGTGTGTGTGTGTAGGAATGTATTGGTATGTCTGTTGTCGTGTCCCTCCTGTTTCATAAAGCTTCAGCTCCGCTCCTCTCTCTATTCGCTGGAATTGAACTGAGGTTTAATAAAGACTGCAGGGATCCAAATCTAATAACAACTGTACCCTGGCCCCACCCCCCACCTCTCTCTCTCTCTCTGTGTCTCACACACACACACACACACACACACACACACACACACACACACACACACACACACACACACACACACACACACCTCTATGTGGTCAGCAGTACACACTCTTTATTCTGAAAAGCCTTACTCAGCAAGTTTCTTTTTCACATTATGCAACACAGACCATATGCTTGCAAAACAAATATACTTCAGTCCTATCAACCATTTTCTGCTAAGCATCTTTTCCCACACTCCCCTCTTCACTTGGTCCAGTAGGGACACAGGTGGAGATATATTGATACAGTTCGTTTACACCCGTGGGGTCTCATGAACGAATTTTAATTTCTCTTAACTCTCGGGTTGTGTTCAGTAGCTTTATTCAACCGTAACAGGAAGTGTGCGTGTGAGCGTTTGTGACTCGACAGAGCAGTGGAGCACGGCTCGTGGAGCGAACAGCAGGGAGCAGCAACAGAATGTTGAAAAAATACTGAGCCACCTCATCTGGCTCCTCTGAACGTGCAGAAGTGGCTGTACCTGGTTGAGGTGACAGTCGAGATCCTCACTCTATCACAAGGATTGAGGCCTGGATTCACTCCAGTCAGTGAAGGACGGAGAGGTTCGGCACCCTTAGTACTAAATTCAGCAGCTGCAAAATAAATAATTGCACAATTATTCAATCTTCATCACCGTATTGAGTGATGCAGCCTTTGAGTTTGCAGCCTCTTGCTGCAAAGCCAGCATGCTTCATGGCATTTTATGGAAAAAAAAAAAGAAGGTGTATTTGACTTTGGCAAATCCTCCATGGCATTTCTGTCTGAATCAGTGTGAGTGCATCTGTGGCAGAAGGCCATCAGCTTCTCTCAGCACAGCTGCATCCCTTTGTTGTCTCTTTCTGCAAGCAAAAAAATGGGAATTTGATGCATCCATTATGAGCTGCGAGAAATGTGTTTGTGTGTTTTGACAAGGCATTTGCCTTCCTCACAAGCTTCATTGATAACAGTTACCCTCAGCAGTGCGTGAGTGTGTGCGTGAGTGCGTGCGTGCGTGTGAAAATTGTGCATGTTTGACTCGCACAAAGACGCGATGCGAGGGAGAAATACAATGAATGACTCAGCTCAAAGCAAGAGAACAAAGCAAAGCAAGAATTAAAATGAGCTCAATCAGACGTCAGACACAAACACACACACACACACACACACACACACACACACACACACACACACACACACACACACACACACACACACACACACACACACACACACACACACACACACACACACACACACACGTACTCCAGCAGGGACGCATTGAAGCCTACAGGCAGGGTGTGTGAAGGGTATAAATAGCTCTGCATCCTCACTGTTGCTATTTTTAAACCGGGAGTCGTGACTGACTTAACAGAGGGCAAAACAGCGAAGTAACAGGGAGACACAGAGCGATAACGTACGAGACTTTTCGGCAGACAGCAGACTCCTTGGACAGTCATGAATAACTTGGCGTCTGTTGAAACGTCGCGCTCCCCCCGTCTCTCGGCCCGTGTCTTTCTTTTCTGGCTCTCATCTCTCTTTTGTCATTGCTGAATGCAGACCTCTTTCTGTCACAGTCGTTCCCTTTGTTTCATTCTTGGTTGCTTTCTATTATGCCGCTCTCTTTTCCGGTCACACTCCATGCTTCGTTTGAATGTTGTTGTTTTTTTTAAAGCTAAGAAATTCCCATTAATGACCTATTGAGAACAATACAGGATGCCGAACAAGTAACTATCAGGCCTTGAAATACGGGATTTCAGATGGAGTTGAGACGGCCTGGCAGTGTGTTGCACCGAGACAGTGTGTGAAAGTTAAATCTATGAAGGAAATGAAACTGCATCGTTGAAGGTCAATGAGTGTGAAGACACCTGAAACACTCACAGCGTTTACAGACCTGCCCCCCTCCGAACTGCAGTAATCTTGTTGCTGTGTGTGAAATCTTGCAGATCCGAGTTTAGTTTGTTTTTTTCTGCAACTTGACTTGGTTTGCATTCCAAAAATTAAACTCTCTGTTGATAAAAGCAGCTCCTGGGTCCCACATTTAAAGGTAGAATTATATAAATTTGAAAATGGGTTTAATCTTTTTTTTCCCCAACTAACTTGTGTCTGACCTTTCTCTGGAATCTTCTAAATGTCATTTCACGGGTGGTTTAAACCGCATGATATCAATTGATAATAATTACTTTTGGTCAGCGGACATCAATTTAATTGTAAGTATTTAATTTACATCACTTTTCTAGTTGGTTCATTTTCCTTCGTTGTTTTTCCAATAAGACCCGACGTTGACTTATCATAATGGGAATGACCGATTATTTTCCTGATTAAATCCCACCGTGATCGAAATTAAAATACATTTTTGGGGGTTTCATATAAATGTGGCACAATTTAAGATAGCAATAATCGGCTATACCATTGTTACAACAATGAATTTATCTGTCAAGCACACAGATCCAGATTTTTGATACTATCATCAGGCTTTTCAACAGTTTCATGTGTTGTGTTGTTGTTGTCAGACAGAATGACAACTGGAACTGTAAAGCGAATAGTAAATAATTTAACTTGCCATCTTTTTGAGTAGGAAGTTTGTGGCTGCATTGTATGGTTGTAGATGGAAAGTACTTTCCTCACATTGTGACTCGTTTTATAGACCAAAACAAAGCTTTCTCAACACATTAAAGAGTCAAAATCCCTTCGGTTGATATGTGCCTCCAGTATAATCATCTCAACTCACTTTTATTAAGTAGTTTGAAAAACACATGACAAGTTTTACTGTCAGTGTTTCGAATCTGTGCTCTGCTGAAATCAGCTGTGACTCACAGTGGAGTCTGCGGTGGCTCACAACACTGATGTGATTTGCATCTCAGCGGAGAACTGTTGGTGATCGTGTGTGACGGTTTTCATGAATGCATGCCAACATATGCCAGGACTCACAGCCCTCCGCCTGTGGAGGTGAGGATGACTCGGCGTGGCAGGTCACAGCTTGCTCTGATACAGCTGCGTTTGGCCCGACTGCTTATTGTGCCTCAGCCTGAGAACAGCTGATGTCCAGCTGAGGTGTTGATTGCCCCAGCGCTGGGAACTGTTGTTATTTGACCCCAAGCAGACCTTCATAGAAGGAAAAGCATTGTTCTGAGCTTTGATTGCATTGAGATTAAAAGTGGCTGTAGTGATACCTGATCAAGCATGTCAAGAAAAATATAGAATAATAATACTAAAATTTCCATCCATCTTCTGTACAGCTTTATCCAAATCTGCTTGTATATCCTGGGACATTTTTAATAGTGTCTTGATCTGTTGCAAAACTATCTTTACACCGCCATGCTACTCTCTACAACCATAGTTTTTCACATGGCGGTGGTCCCACAGTGGTCTCACTGGATGAAAGCATCTGCACAGCTCACACATTGTAGTTCCTGCTGCACAGATATGCGCTGCGTCAGCGCTTTCCTGTCACTTAGCTCCTGTGAGCTCATGTTGAATTCTCAGGCTGCTGTCACGCCTGCATTGAACATCAGCAACGCGGCGTGGCTGCAGAGGGGGAGGTTAGTCCCACCGGGAACAGCTCTTGAGGTACACATTGGCAGATACACTATACATATATATATGTTTATTTTTTTCCCAGTATATTGTATCACACAAAGCAACAGAGCTGAAAAAAGACTATGACTGTGAAAATCTGAGTATTTATTGTTGGAAACATGCATTTGGCGAGTACTTATTGAAGAAAAAAAAATCCAAATTAAATGATTTTCGTAATGATTGGGACTTACTGTATGAAGATTGCTGATATTTGTGGACTGGATAGCGAGGAAATTAAGTGAGGTCGGCTGGGACGATCAATCAGAGGTCTCCCCTTTTCATTCATTCCTGTCAGCGTGGAACAGGCGGTACGGTGGGCACCTGTCTGCCGCAGGGACACCATTACAATGCCGACTGACTCAGTGACAGGGATACAGATGGTGACCGGGAAATCATTCAGAGGCACGGAGTTGTAGACTTGTGTAGCGGAGAGCAGGGGGTAGAGTAGGAAGCAGGGGGTAGGGAGAAAATAAAAGCTTTAAACATGGAAAAGAGAGGCGGGGAGCTGTTCTCAGGAGACAGTGGAGGTAAAGTTGTGTTAAGCTGAGATCAGAGAGGGGGATCAGTCCATGTATCCTCTGTGTGCTGAGTGTCATGTTTTTTTACAGCAGGGAGTCGATAAACAACTGCGCTCCCCCTCACACACACAGCCTCTCCCTCGCCTGTCAGTGCAGCCCAGCAGAGGTGAGCAGTGACTCGGTTAGTTTGGTATGCAAGCGAATAATCACGGTGGGGGAAAAAAAGCATTGCAGGAGAGGTTAACGCATTGTTGTTGCATTAATACTTTAATTAATTAACGTGAAAAGCAACAAAAAAATGAAAAGACTTCTCTTCCCCCTTAACCTCTACTCCTGACGGACTGGCTGTGAATCACTAATTGGGACCTTGCTGTTATTTTTCTGCATATAGCAGTGAAATTATTATTGATTGACAGCACGGTATTCTGTGATTATTATTCACATGAGATTGCACAGCGCAAGAAAGAAAATAAACATGTGATAGCTATTTTTTAATCAAGTTTTTAAAAGAAGTAAATATTTATTCTGGATAGCCCACGGGAAATAATTCTTTATATGTTGCTTATTCAGACTTTTGTAATGATTTATTTAGCAGAATTTGGGACGACACCTGTCAAACCATTTAACTTTGATACCTACTCTTTATTATGTCGATGGTGGGGACCGGACCTGACCTGGGCAAAAAGCAGGTCGTCACGCAGAGATTCTCTTATCCAGACACGTTTGCCGTCTCTGATGATTTAGATTCACTTGCTAATCTTGCAAGGATCTCTGTGGATTGCGGGATAAAGGGATAAAGCCAGAGTGTCCTCAGAAAACCCGTAGAAGCACGGAGAAACCACGCATAACTGAAGGACCATTGTCGGGAATGTTTGTGTTGAGGTTCAAAAGACTGTAACAGCATGTACACTGGAGAGGACGAAAATGAAAAACACGTTCATCCCGGTCATCTGACATGTTTCTGAACAGGGCGTGAATGGACCTGAGTTTCAGGCGAACTCGGAGCAGGATGAGTGCAGTGGGTCCCGTGTCTTTGAGCAGAGTCCCGCGAGAGACAGCAGGGGATTCTGTGAATGGCTGATGTGTGAGCATCCACTATCATGTCATTTCAGATTAAGTCCACTCGGGTGATATGTCCCTGCGCCAGAGGAGAATATAATTTGGAGGAAGTCGACTACGGCGTTTAGCAGGCTGTCTGCCAGCTGCAGCATCACAGAGGCGTATCCTAGCAACCAGTTAAGAAGAGGGGCTCGCTCAGGCAGAGCTTCAGTTCCAGCTGGTGATCTCTGAGGTGTGCGTGCACGTGCGTGCGCGCGCGTGTCCCGGATTATGGATGAGTGTTGTAGAAACGAGCGTTGCAGGCTCGGTCCTGCAGGGGAGATCAATACCAACTATACATTCATCTCTAATTACCACAGCGGAACTTAGAAGGGATCTCTATTTTTTTATTCCTGCCCTCTCGCTCTCTCTCACCTTCTCTCCATTCATTTGCTCACACCACATCCTTTTTTTTCTTTTCTCTAACTTCTCATATGGATTTTAGGTCTGCTTTTGTGTGTTTTTTTCCCCCCAAATGTATTTATTAATTCAAAGGAAATAAAAAGATGTGTTGCCCAAACATTCTTGTTCTGGAACATCAGTCACAGACCAGTGTTATACAATCACAGTTTCTCCTGCTTTGTATCATTTGTGTGTATTTGTGAAAGAAAAATCTTTTGCTCTTGTCCTTTTTCCTCCTCTCCTCTTTCTCTCTCTCCACACTCCACTGTATAATTTATGAACCAAGCACATAAAAACCTAAATACCTCACTCTGCTATATGGCCCTTTGTCCTTTTTGGTTTCTTTCCCAAGCCACGGCAGACTCCACAGCCTTGAAATGATGACAGCTATGCTTGTTTTATGGCAATATTTGACTGATTTAGACCCCATTTTTCTTCTCTTTGTCAGTGCTGAGTATAGGAGAAGGAGGATTCTGGGAGGGCACGGTCAAAGGGAGGACGGGCTGGTTCCCAGCAGACTGTGTGGAAGAAGTTCAGATGAGGCAGTATGATCCACGGCTAGGTAAGAATTCCACGTGAACCCCGACAGTACATGTGCACGTTGCATGCTACATTCACAGTTCAACAAGTTGTGATTTCCCGAAATGTGCTACAGCTTTAAAATCGAGGTTCTCAAATGAACACAACACTGCAAAATCTCTTGTGTGAATCGAAACATTTCAAACTGTTTTCATTTTCACAAGAGCGTCACAATTTCAAATCCACGAGAAACACTGTGGAGAAAATGTCACAAGTCAATAGATGGTCCACAAAAACTTCTGAGTCCTATTAAAACAACACCAAGATATCTACCGTCTCACAGTGAGAGCAGCCATATTTCAAACTCAACTCAAAGTCAAAAAAAGTCATCCAAGTTAAAACTCCCACCGCAAAGAAGTAGATACTTTACCACTTTCCCCCCTCAACTGTGAAAACAATCGAGAATTTCGAGTTTCCAAAAAGAAGTGGCTCGCACCATGAGCCCTGCTGCAGGCCGAATAGGTTCTTTAAAAATCTGATTCTTTTTTTTTTGTTTTTATCTCCAGTTGTGTGTGTGTGTGTTTGTGTGTGTATCACATGATTGAAAGACCATGATTGAACTATCAGTCACCCTGCAGTGACGGCCTCTGATGTAAACACAGTGAACTCTGTAAAGAGGGATTCCAGCAGACTGATGTGAGCCCGTCCTTGTTCAGACTGTCATTTGATTAGCAGATGGTGCGTTCAGTTCGGTGTGGTCTCGGGGGAGACAACATGCTCCGGATTCCGCGCGGCATCATAAACAGGTATCGTGAAAGAAGCCATCTGGCCGTTGTGTGACTAAAAAGTTCAATAAGATATGACACACTGCGGCAGGTGTATTGGAAATAGGACAAGGACGATTTTTTTTGTCGTAAAATATCCCCCTCATTCCCCGTGTGTTTGCCATGCATCCCCAGGGACCTATTTCTGGAGCAACTGGGGCATTTTCCTCTTTTCCTAGGGTTGTTGAGGGATTGAGGTTACCTCAGAGTCGGTGTGAAGAGACGAGAAAGGCCAGAATCTCTAAATACCCCATTTAAATGCATTGTGAGAAAAAGATAGGGGAAGGTGGGAAAGAAAGGGCCAGATAGCGGCGGGAGACGGATGGCGGAGCATACTCTAAAAGACAGCAAAGTGGAGATGGCAGAGCGTGTCTTTCAGAGACGGAGAGAGGAAAAGAAGGAGTGAGGGAAGGGAGATGGCTCTGATATTGAGCCCCACTCACTCATAAATCCTGAAAAACTCGGAGCCCTCAGATACCCATTTCTCAGGGATTAAGTGTCTCCCACCTCTCCTGTCCTTCCTCCGTGTGTCCCCATGTCTTTTTTTTTTTTTTTTTTTTTACTAATCTCCTTATAAGTAAATTTGTGCGTAATGATCAAAATTAAATTATATATTCGATATGCTGTTCATTAACATATACATTTCGGAGCCAAGTGAAGCATTTCAGAGCTAATCTCCTCTTCCTGTTCTCCTGGGTTCATCAGTGGTAATACAACAGCGGAACGACAAGGGATGACACAGTTACATACGCCGGGACACACTGAAGCACACACACAGTTGTTTATCTGACGGTGGCCACTGAGGCGTCACTGACAGTAAGGGCAATACGTCTCAGCTTAGTGAAGCAGGAAAGACGGGCCTTCTTACAATTAAGTGGCCCAAATAAAACTGAGCTCTCTCTCTCTAGTTGCAGTGAGTCTGACGTTGGCATCTCGCTAATATAGCAGGGGAAAAACAAGAAAAATGGAGCATGGTGGAGAAAGGTTGGTTTTTTTTTTTTTGTTTTTTTTTGGTGTGGAAGAGGAGTCGGGAAAGAGGCGGAGAGAAAGAGAAAGGAAGCAGGTGACCATGTGAAAGAGGCCCTTTAAACCGTCACAGACTCTCTCAGCTGTTATCTGTCACCACACTGCTCCGCTCTCGCTCTGCACAGCCAGAGCCACTCGCAGCCAGTAGTTCATCTTCAGCCGCCACTCGGGGGGTACAGGGGGAAGGAGATGGCAACATGGGGAGGAAATCAGGATGAAAATTAAGAATTGGTGAACGTTTTCATTGAGCGATGGCGATCTGAGGTATTTGCTGGTGTGTGGTGATCAATGGGTGTGGTACTGCATGAGTTAAATGAATGATCTGGTGACTCTGGTGAACGGGTGACGCTAAATTGACGTTAAGTGTGAGTGTGTGTGACAGTCCCTGTCTCCATGTCTTCCCTGTGATCAGCTGGACGTCGGAGCTCTCTGCACCCTGCAGTCACCCAGAGCCGGGCTGGGTCAGGCTCCATAAACTGAACCAAGCAGAACAGAAGATAGATGGCTTACTTGACATGTTACTCCTGGATACCATAATCTCTTAAAGTACAGTTTACTTTTTCATTACTCATAGGAAAAGTGAAAGAGCGTCTTTTTTTTCCTCCTGAACTCACACTGTGCCTGAGAGCCTGTGCTTGACGTCAAGGTAACCACCAGCTAACAGCTTATTAATTACAGTACCTATTTCTAGAAGCCTACTTCTTTCTTTTGTCGTTCTTATGGGTTTTTTTTGCCCGGTTCCACCACGGTATTGTTTCTCAAACTTAAAATGTTTCAGTTTGTAGAACATATACATGGATTCTTTCAGCTAGCTCGCTGCCTCTTCTTGATCTGAGATTACAGAAATTACTTTTTTTCCCTTAAAAAAATGAGAGAAATGATTCCATGAATGTGTTGGGATTGTTGGAATTAGTATTTAAATGCACAAGTTATTAATGAGGATAGTAATGATGTGAATGTACCACATTATCAGTCGTTGCTTAATGCACAGTGTTGGTTCTCACATAGAGTGCGCTGAATATCTTCCCTCACGCTGCTCCCACCCAGCTCCTCCCCACACATACTCACAGCATGCATGCCGCTCTGTGTCTGGGGGTTAATAGTAGATGTTTACCCGTGGTAATGGAGGGGATAATGATGTGAGTATGAACTGCTCTTCCCTTTCTAATGAAGCTTACAAATTGCCCCGCCACTCATTTTGTTGGGGGGGGGCTGTTAATCTGTTGGGATCCTGCCCCCCTTCCAGCCAAAAGACCCCTCAGTCCGTGTTTTGTTCCGAAAGGCAACATTTCTCTAATGATTAATAAAAGCCGTTTTCACCAATTATATGGCATGCCCTCCTTTTCCGGCATTCCAGCCCTGCTGCAGGGTCAGACATCCTCCAGAAACTCCACGCTCTCTAAGAGGATGAAAATGCACCGTATTCTCATTGATGGGATAAGAAGTGCTTAAATTTCATAATGGTTTTATATCTTAACAAGCATGCAAACTTTTTATTTTCCTTCCCTTTGTGCCGGTTTACTCCATTCCTTTGCTCTGCTCACACCACGGCACAGTTGAATGACTCACAGCCGCATGAATCAGCCCAGTCAGATCCAGCCCGAGCTATTTTTAGCCTGCCCATTAAGAAGTTTTGGAGTGTGTCTGCACTCCCCTAGAATGCTTAAACATCGGTGTTGCTGCGGTAGCTGAAACTGACATGAACAGAGCGTCGTGGAGGGTCGGGTGCAAGGGGAGAGTCCAGCAGCAGTCGGATGATGGTGCAGTGGATTGAAGAGGAGGTCAAATTGGCCAAAAATGAGAAGAAATTTCTTATTTCTCACTCGAACTGATGAATGAAATGGAGGTTTCGCTCTTACGGCCTCAGCCTGTTCATTGACAATCGTAAAATAAGAAAAGACCAATAATTCCAAATAATTCTTTTACGGATATTTGACGCTTAAAAGACTTAGTTATGGGCTTCAGTGGCACAACTGTGAATAAAATTTGGTCTGCTGTATTGTTGGAAACAAAGATATTCGTGCCCTGAAGAGCTTTATTCAGTGCGGCTTTTTCATTAGGGAGTCATTCTGATTTACGTCTGGCTCAGGAAAAAGCCCAGTAGGAAAACTGGAGAAGGCAATTCTGCCCACATACCACAACATGTTACATGATTAAAAATCTAATACAAGAGGCTCGATTGAACAATGGATTAACTCTGTTTTTAATGAATTATGTCAGCCGGGGAGATGAGTGTTCTGGGTAAGAAAGCGAGAGGACATCTCAGGATAAGGAAGTAGACGATGTTCCCAAAGTCAGTGGGGACAGAGAGCCCCAAAAGAATGCCTGAATATAAAAACACACACAGGGAAGAAATAGAAAATTAAATAATGCTTTTACTTTGTATTGCATTGTAATTTGCCCTTGGCTTATGAGTGAATTTTGCAGTGGTGGGTTTTGCATTTTTCATTTGTCGGTCGTCGTCAGTGAGGAGCAATTATGCCGCATGTGTGAAGCATTAAATTCATAACTCTGCTATGAAAATGAAAAACTTGGAGCTCAAACATATCAGCTGCTGATCAGCTTCTTTCTTGCCATCACAAAAGATGCGATGGTATATATTTTGCAGTCTTCAGCTGTATTTCTATGGTCACTTTTAAAAGCATTTAATAGTATATGGACAAAATGGAAATCAGTTGATAACGTTGAGCGCCTCTTCCTTCAAACTCCTGATCACGGCATGTTTTTAGTCTGTAATGTTCATTTCGAGGACGGACCCAGTCTTCCCCCTTCACGCCCAAAATGTCACCTGAACATAATGAATATTAAGTTTCCTCCTGTTCTTAACAAGGCCAGTCACACCACAGACATGCTGGCAACACCTTCCCTCTTATCGCGTCTCCCCTTCTGCTTGCTTGAGGAGACAGGAAATCACTGTTGTTTCTCTTCTTTTATTCTATACCTGTCTGTAAACCAGCTGTGCTGCGGGCCTTAGCAAAATGCTCGGTGACACTCCGACAGAAGCTGTGACGTTAAGCATGAAAAAAAAAACATCTACCGAGCTGATTTCACATAAAAATTAACCTGAGATTATCTTGTAACGTTAATTTTCACTATCATGTATTTAGATAAGGGTTTCTCATGTGGTTTTCTCTTTATTTTTGTATATCTTTTTCACTTTTTGTATTGGACTTTTTTTTTAAGGTTAGACTGAACACGATCGTGAAATAAAGCTAAAACTTTTACCCTCCAGTGGCGACGTACCCTGAGTTAACTTCGCTCACGGCTCCATAAATTCAACGCTACAAGTCCAGATTGCAGCGACTTGTAAAATGCAGAGCGGGTATGCAAATGCTGACACCACAAAGCGGCGCATGTGCATGCAAATGGCCACTTTGTCTCACACTTGTATGTGTATGCACAAGCACACGCTTTGTCGGTATTGTCTATATTCTGTGTGGAGTCAGCAGATAGATTAGCATAGCCAACTAATCCATCTTATTAGAGAGAGAAAGAGAGAGAGAGAGAGAAAGAGAGCAAGAGAGAGTGAGAGAGAGAGAGAGAGAGGGAGCCACAGATGGGAAAGCATGTCTTTGGTATTGAAGTTTAGCTGAGTCAGTGTTATGGACTAGCGGTTCAAGAGGAGTCCTGCCATTTAACCCTGTAAAAATCTGCACAAAGTGCCCTACAGAGACATACTGTAGCTCAAGGTGTGTGTGTGTGTGTGTGTGTGTGTGTGTGTGTGTGTGTGTGTGTGTGTGTGTGTGTGTGTGTGTGTGTGTGTGTGTGTGTGTGTGTGCGTGGGTGCAGTGTTTGTTTGTTCCCTCCAGAGTGATGGCCGCTATCTGCACTTTTCATCAGAAGTCAGTCGAGTGT
The DNA here is from genome assembly GCF_902148845.1 of Salarias fasciatus. Classification (NCBI taxonomy): domain Eukaryota; kingdom Metazoa; phylum Chordata; class Actinopteri; order Blenniiformes; family Blenniidae; genus Salarias; species Salarias fasciatus. The sequence continues at coordinate 16,508,791 of NC_043751.1, forward strand.
GTTGAGCCATCTATCTCTCTTGAGGACAGATCCATATCAAATCATAATAGATGGCACAGCTATTTGAACACTAAATCAAAGCTGAAGCAGGTCTGAAAGTGGAGTGGAGACATCGCACATTTGATAGGGGCCGCATTGGGTGATAGCAGGTCACATGCTCACGGACAAACATAAACAACCACACTCAGACGTGGACGGCTTGCTGCTTTTTCGCCGCGATCCGAGTCCATTTCACAGCGCTACGACTGCTCGCGCACACAATTCACCTGCTGTTGCTGGCCTGTGAAAGTAATCTTTAGGCACAGTTGGTTGAACCTTTTTTGTTCACTGCATGATTTCACATCTGTGTGTCACAGATGCTCCAACATAAGTACGATTTACCAGAGCCTTAAAACAGCCTCCCTGACTGAGTGTTTGCCTATCAACAACAGGAAGTCCACATTTATACATTTAGAACGTTTTGCTTTCCAGTGGAGTTATTCTAATTTTCTGTGAACTCATCTGCTCTCAGTTGCAGCATCACCGTTCATAATATTAATGTTTCACGGCAATCTTTTGTCGTCTGCGTTGCGTTTTTTCTCATTAGAGAGATTCATGTGTAGAGCGATGCATAACATACACGATTTTGAAGATTTAATACAGATTAAATCCATAGCTATCTTCAGGAATTCCACGTGAACTAATGAAATTATGTGGCAGACGGGTTCAGAGTGAGAAGCACGCATACATCACAGTCAAAGGGATAATAGCATTTGTAGCCTCGGGTGTTAATGAATTAAGACACTGTGCGCTGTTTCTTTTTCAAACTGTTCATGCAGATCCAAATAAATATGTTGAGGACAAAGAAAATAATGTTTCACAAACTGCATAGCAAATGCTGTTAACTGCAAATGCAGCATGTTATCCTCCATGTCCTGGTAACAGAATTCTTCAGCTGATTTTGATAATAGATCAGTTATTGGCATTTATCATTTTTCTGTTAAGCCATGACGAATAAGCAATGTTTACTACAATCCTTAACATTTCTTTGCTGTTATCCAAATCTGCAAGTTGGCCACAAACAAACCACGTGGAATTGTAAAAGCAGAGAATAACGAAAACCAGAAAAGTAATTGTTTAAGCCATGTTTTAGTGAATTCTGACACACATTTCACAGTGATGAATCTGTGACATGAATAACATTTCATTGAATGTAATTGTTTGTTGCTGCTTTGTCAAGCTTCCTGTGTTAAAGATGGACATTTTTTTATTCTTAACATTTCTGCTCTCCTGCTTCCCTTCTTCCCTATAATATGCAAATGTGTGTGCGTGTGTGTGTGTGTTTGTGTGTGTGTGTGTGTTTGTGTGGGTGCGTCTGGGCGACTTGGCCTCCACTGGAAGGTGTGTGTTGACGAGCCACCGCTGTGTTTGAAGCTCCTGTACAGTGGTTGCTTCTTTTTTGTCTGAATCTGACTGAATTATTCAAAGCGTCCTCCACTTTGATGGAGCTGAGGTATTTATAGGCGTTGGTCTCTGCCTCTGACACTTACACGGCAACAACCGGCTCTCTGAAAGCTCTTCAGCAAACCAACCAAACCGTGGAGGCGGGGGGGGTGAAGGGAGGAGGAGAACCACGGCAGGAAAAAGCAGAGAAGTGAAATACACGCTGGAGCCGTTTGCCTCGGGCCAGACAACATGGGACGTCGAGGCCAGCGCCGTGGTCATGGAGCCTCATTTTGCCTCTGAAACAAAGAAAACTGGGAGTCCTTGAAGAGGAAAGAGTGCTTTGTCTCACAGTGGAGATGAGACGGAGAGCAGCTCCTTCCGGTGATTCCGAAAGGCGACGCCGAGTTTTGTGAGGGGACGGATGTGGAGGATGGACTGCTGTCCCGTGGTGGTGTCGGACCTGCCCGTGCTGTGCAGCAGGATAGACGGCGTGGTGACAGTGGTGAAGACGGAGCAGAGCGGCTCGGCGTTCTACGACCTGTTCCTGGGTGAGTCGCGTCGCGCCGCGCTCGCTCCCGAGGTCAGCACCCTGTCTGGTGCAGTTAGCGTGTGTGTCAGGACGACATAATGTCTGGGACGACCTGAAGCGACCGCGAGGAGCCGGGAACATGACTCAGCACGAGCGGTGAAGTAGTAGCAGTCTGTCTGCAAGTGTGCAAATCTTCCCAGTTTTAGGGGAGCGTTCACTGCTGCACCGTCTCCCTTTGACTGAGAGTTTCCTTTAAAAGAAAGCATATCATCTGACTATTGGTAATATAAATATTTTGCAGAAAGGAACTCCTTTAAGGTCATCTTAGTGTCCACTCACTCCAGTAATTCAGTTTTTCACCAGTTTCTTTTGTCTGCGATGTCGTTTTCCTCCTCCTTGACTCAGCCCAACCCTGCTCCACTGATAAAGACTGTTTTACTCTTCAACACTTTTATTTGTAGACTCTAACTGGAGATTCTCTTTTCAACATAGACGTGTCCCAATTATCAGTTCCCGTTACTCACAACCCTCCTTTCTTATGAATGAAACGCGAATGAGCAGCAGCTGGTGTTTTAACTTGAAGTTTCCAGGCAAAAATATTCATCTTTCACACTTCATAGCTTTGAGGAACTTCCTTTTTTTTCTTTTTTCTTTTTTTTCCTTCAGTGCTAACATTATTAGTTCTCATCTCCAATTCTATGTTAATAAAACCTCGTCTCTCTAATGAAGCGTTGCTACTTGCAGTGTCATAGTCTGGGTCTGTTCTTTGATCAAAGAGCCTTGTTAGGCTGTGCCTGTCCATACTTAAGGAGACTGTTCGGTTTATATCGAGAAACTGTGTTTTTCTTCAGTCACTCCATTTCCTGTCTTGTATTTATTTCTACAGCATCAGACAGCATTTAGCAGTCATTTGATGTCGGTGTTTGTAAGGCTGAGACCTTTTAATCGGCTGACGCTGCTCAGTCTCATGAAATATCTTGTGTTTATAGCTACTGAAGGATTATATTCACTTGTGTTTTTATAGTTCCAGTTACAATGAAGTCTGTTGGATTCACGTCTCCGTTTATGAGCTTGCTTCATGGGAAAAAGCCAAGGTTTAGTTAAACACCTGTATGTAGTATGAAGAGTCAGTCTGATTGTATCGTGACAGTGTGATCTTTATTGTTTTTATTCCCACCTCTATCTTTTTTATTCAGACACACTTAAAGTTACAGTTAATTTAGATAACCTGCATTCGCTCATATAAAGATTTTGTGGCAAACATCAAAGGTGTGCTTCCGACAGTTTAGTCACCTTTGATGTCAAATGTTGCCTCCGGAGCTCTGAACCGTGCATGGTTTTTCTTGAATTCTCTGCATTTATAGCACAGATGAAGATTAAATTGATAGTCTTCCTTCTGTTCCGAGTTTTCTTTTCATTTAGCGTAATCTCTCTCGCCCTGCCATATTGTGAGGATGACTAATTCCTACCTGTGATAAGAAGAGGCTTCACCTCTCGGTCCTCTTCCAGCAGGTGCGGTTAGGAAATCGCTGTTAGACGCGGGAAGATAGAGACGGAAAAATGAAATGAAGACGCGGGTTTGTCCTCTGTGCCGTGTGGAGCTGCGTTAGCCTTGTACCCACCTGTACGCTCCGGCAGCTCCCTGTCGGATCCGTGGAGCGACAGATGACAGGCGCATTGTGTGACAGCACAAAGGAGAGAGAGGGGGGAAAAAAATAGGAATGGTATGACTTTATTTTTCCATTTCTCACAAGCATGGGCTCACAGACTGTGTGACTGTTTTTCAAGTTGTCACGCCAAAGATTCCGGCTTTGTCACGATTAATTTAAATGCAGTTTTAGCAATGAAGGCGTGAGTTTAGTGTGTCCTCCACCCTGTGTTACTCCTCTCTCCAATGGGTTAAGGAGACGAACACATAGACGCGTTTGTGTTTGTGTGTTGCTCTTATCAGCTGTAAAACAGCATAGGTTAATTGTCATTCTGCGGGGTTCAGACTGTGTGTGTGCGTGCACGTGCACGTGCGCGCGAGGGAGAGATGTGGCTGTGTCCTTCAGACAAGGACGGTGAAGGTATTCCAATCAGTCCAGAGAAGGGAAGCGCTGCGAGCGATGAATGGCCAAGTCTGCGCCACGTTACAGTCACGGAGCAACGGAAAAAAACTCGACTCTCGGCTGAATCTGCTGAATATGCTTTCATCTGTACTCCAACAGGCCGTGTTGACAGCTATCACTCGAGTCACGAGAAGCAGCAAACAGCTTATTCTCACGTTTTTATGGATGAGTTATCACCCATCAGATAAAATCTAAACCGTCATTAGCGCTTTACGCCTGTGGCTCACGCCAAATGTGTTTATCTCTGAGAATACTTAAAAAAAATGAGAATGAGAAAGTGGGATTCCTCTGAAATGGAGATGAGGAAACAATTGAGGGGAAAAGAAAAAAAATCCATGTACAGTAGATTACATTGGGAGCGCTTCGAACTCTGTAAGAGGTGTTGTTCATTCCAAAAGGTTTAGTGGTTTTTGGTCCTTCACCTCACCTTCTCCAAGAATCAAAGTGTCCTTGAACGAGACACTAAAGTTTTTGCCAGTGAAGGTTGAGCAACGTGCATGTCGGCCATCACCATTGGTGCGTGATACGTATAAAGAAACCTCCGCTTACACCAGTTGTAATAACACCCAATTTCTCTGTGCTGCACATTGTTTTTCTAGGGAATCCATTACTGACGACTAAGTGTGGCTCATTGTTCAAATAAAATTGTAATTCTTTCTAGATCTTCCATTTTAATCAGCATTCTGAGGCAACCTTTGATCATACAGTTCTTTCTTAAGAGTTAACAGAAGTATTTGTCTTTGTGGCCTTTTCATCCTACCATTGTAATCATTCCAGCAAAAGTGGTGCTGGGCAGTGACTATAATCTTTATTTAAAATCTCATACTGCTTTGAAACAGCAGTGTTGCCTTTACAAAGTCACTGGTGAAGAATTTAAACTTAAGAATTACAATAATCCAAAAACTAAAATAAACTTTTCTGCCACTGTCAGGGCATTAATGCTCCCAAAGTTGCCTCAGGGTCCAAACCGTGCTGGCAAACCTGGATTTGTATGCATTTTTTTCCCCGCGCGCGCGTGTGTGTGTGTGTGTGTGTGTGTGTGTGTGTGTGTGTGTGTGTGTGTGTGTGTGTGTGTGTGTGTGTGTGTGTGTGTGTGTGTGTGTGTGTGTGTGTGTGATAGATGGAAGTGTAGTTCAGGTTATCTGTACTATCAGAGCTCTGCTCTTAGATGCTTCTGGGCTGTACAAAGTACTTGACAGTTGTGATGAATGAGCCGATTTTCACATTTTTAAACTGCATCTGGCATCGCATGATGCGCGCACACACACACACGCACGTGCTGTTACACTTCTACAGGCACACATGTTCTTCACACACACTCAATCAGCCTCATTCAGACTCGTCTGTGTGTGCGCGTGCGTTCGTGTGTGAAAAAACTGAATGATGGTTGTAAAAGATAAAACCCGAACGGAACTCTGAGTGCTGATTCATCTAAACTTCCTCCTCATATTCCTCATTCCTTGCGACTCCTCTTTGACAAAACGGCATGTCTTTACTCACTGTGGGCTTCAAGGATCCTCCTTACCCTCGCAGAACGCCACCCGCCTTTCCCCCGACCTGCCTTTTATCTCCACGTCCGCTGATACATGGATTTTACCTCCCAATCAAGTATTCGACAGTTAAATAGAAAGGTTCAAATGCCTGCAATTAGCCAACAAAAGTTGTTTCACAAAACAAATAGCTCAAATAGAGGTTTAAAAAAAAAAAAGGAACACGGGACCTAATTTCACTAATGAAAGCTTCTAAACACACTCACTCACACACACACACACACACACAATGAGGACCGATGGAGTAATCTTTGATATAATTTTCTGATATTTGTTCACACAAATATCAGGGAAAAGAAAAAAAAAAAAAGGCAACTCTACATCTTGACAAATCAGTAAATCAAGTCTCCTGAGTGTTTTCTTCGACCATTGCTGTTTTAAGGGGGAAAAAAAAAATTCTGCAAGGGCAAACAAAATCATAATGGACAGACCGATGAAAGGGAAGACCAGCGCGCATTAGGTTGGTGAGTTAAAGTTCAGTGAAAGCTTGAAGCTGAGGAGGAATGCTGAATCCATTTTTATCGGTGGCTCTCCTGTTGTGTCAGTGGGTGCAGTTATCAGAGCGTCAAGTTGTCCTCAGTCGACAGGCTGTCACTCATGAATACTGTCAGATGGACGGGATAAAGGAGGGTGGCAGCTACTTTCACTCCGCTCACTCACTTTGATGTCTTTCCATTTTGGCTTTTGGATCTTTTTTCTTTTTCTTTTACCAGTTGCATGATAATATGTAAAGTTACTTTTATTTTTTTACACCTTATTATATAGCAAAAACAATAAAATAAAAGTGTGATTTTACATGACGCACGCACACACACATCCCTGGCATTCTGCTCCTGACTTTCACAGCCCCTCCCAATCGGAAATCTGTTAGAGGCCTCAAAGGGTCATACAGTGTGTAGTCAGCAGATTGCATTTTATTAGGGATGTATTGTGTGTTATTGGGATGGGGAGAAGGCATCGATCTCCATCAGCACCGCCACAGTATATTACACTCTGACACACTGTATTAGCTGAGCACCCATTGTAATGCATTTGTCATTAAAGAAACAGCCTGTAAGCGAAATTATACAATTACTTTTGTGTTTAAAAAAGCAAAGAATTACCCTGGAATCATTATAGTCTGGTAGGTTATGATAAATGAAGCATGTTAATGATAATTCATTCGATCTGGTGGCTTAAGTCTGGTCTGTAATCACAGATTTAAAACATTGCTGACATTTTTATTCAAACACACTAAGAAGAAGGACGGATAACATTGACATTTTGGGAATTTTGTGGATTTTCTGGAAGTCATCAGCAGAATTAAGATTATTCCTAAAATGCCAATGTTGTACTTCCTGGAACTGGGACTTGTTTGGGTGTTTTTCTGTGAGTAAATGCCAAAGCAACACAACGCAGTAGCAAATATGGCTGACCTTGCTGTGAGACACTACTGTACTCAGAATACTGACTGCATGCATGGCATGCTTAATAATAGCAATAATGTGGAAACAGTGAGATGATTTTCATTTTCTCAAAACAGGAGGTAAATAACACTTCTGATTAATAATAAACTTAGGAAATCTGCTCAGTCTAAACAGCAGTTTGTGATGTTCAGACCTTGGTGCCGGTGTCACAGGATGACGGTGGACTGTCATGGAACGAACCCGCAGGCTCAGATTGTCTGATTAGATGATAAGGCTTTCGATCTGTTTTGCAGAAACTCGGGAGGACCGCACTAAGAGACTGTTCAGACACTACACTGTGGGATCTTACGACAACTTCACCTCATACAGGTACAGCCCTCTCCTCTGCCCTCGCATGCTGTGTCAGGGTGCAGTTCATGAGCGGTGATCTCCACGGGCCTCGGTCACGTCACCGACTGCCTCTCTGTGTGAGCAGGGTTAATATAGTCCATGTGAAAAGGTAATGGAGCACCTTGGAGCTGCTGCCATCTAAAGGCAGAAAGCTGCCAGTGCACGTAGTGCCAGTTCAGAAATGCACTTCAAATTTGAAGCAGAGTGGTATTAATTTTTTATTTACTTGGTTTAAGGTGTCCTTGATTTGTTTTTTGTTTTTTTTTTCCTTTCCGTGTCCCTGGTAACGTTTATTGTGGACAGAGTGTGAGTGTTTTGCAGACAGCTGAGAAACTCTCCGTGTGCTGTTTTGTTTGAATGTTAATTTTCACTTTAATGCCCCATTTTATCCGTTAGGGACTCAGAAGTTGTTCTTGAATTATTTTTCTAAAGTCTTTCTCATGCTTTTCATAAAATACCAGCTTCTTTCGGTTCTACATTTTGGCATCTGTCATGAAACCTGTTGAATTAACATAACTAAAACCATTAACCTGTGACAGTCTACATATATTGCACATTATGTATATCTTTGTTTGGGAATGGAAAGAAAAAAAAACTTTTCCCTGGACGGTTGGGGGTCAATTTCTGTTGCAACTTTCACAGGGGAGGCTCTGAATTGAATTTGGTGTATACATTAACGGCTGCTGCTGTTCGTGGCATCATGTTGTACACCACAGATCAGAGGATTTGAGATGCAGTGACAGAAGGGATCCACATCATGGACGTTTGTGTAAAAACTGAGGAACGTAGATTCCCGTGTCGCCTCCAATTAAGAGTTTTGACGGCAAAAGAGGGGCCAACCTGCTACTAGCAAGGTTCATCTCGTGGTTTGTACATTTCAGTCTGGATATTATGGATTCTTTTTGCTTCAACAGAAGATCCATGGTAAAAAAAAAAAAAAAAAAAAAACTCAACAGTTTAAGAGAGAAACAGACTCTATGAATGTCTTTATGAATAGACAGGTGTATTTGACTCTGAGGACCTCAGAGACTTGAGAAAATACATTATTTCTTAGATTTCACTTGCATTAAAACAGAATCATGAACATCAAAACAAGTGTTTCGTTTGAAAGAAACCGGCCAAGCTTTTGAATCTGAAGTTCTAACTTCGGAGTTTTTTTTGTTTATCCAGAGTTATGTAGGCGGATAGAGACTCTGAACGAGGACGGCGCATTAATGCAGCATTTAGGGCCATAGAGCAAAGATGAAAGCACGGAGGATAAAAGGGTTTGGATTCAAACAAAGTATTGTAGTGATGCTTAACCAGCAACCGTTTGCTGTGCATAATAACTACCGCAGAAGTAGATCGATAGCTTTTTATGAAACCAAAACTTTGACCTCCCTTCTGCAGAAAGGTTTGTTTTGGGTCTCCGGGCTCCGGCGGCAGGAGCTCTCTGTTCCCCTGGTAAGTCTGAAAGAGTGAAGTGTGCCTCGACTAATGACGCCGCGGCCACCCACTGAAATGCACTCTGAACACCCGGCCTCTTTATAACGCTGCAACTCCCAGAATATTCCAAAGCCTACGTCTTTTATGATACCTTTTAGAGTCGCTCATTTTATACGTGGTGTGGAAAAAAATGTAAAGACAAGTGTGGTAATTTACACCTGAGGTGAGGCCTATTCAGGTTCCTTTTTAAATACTCTACTTTATATTGAAATTTGTGCAGTTCTGTTCAGCCTCAGGCTCGATACAGATCACTTAATTAATCCCCTTGTCGCACACACGCTCTTTGACCATCATAAATTCAGATTTCCTCATTATTGCTTTTAATATGACCAATCCCAACCTCATCCTTTCAATGCGCAGAAAATGATTTAAAAAAAAAGATAGTTTTCGCTTTGCTTTGCTGCCTCGTGTACGCACGGCTTGACGGAAAAACGGTTTGATACCACATCATGGGTTAATACCATCTACCAGCATCCACCCCGAACACTCAGGGAAATCAGACAGTGATGAACTGCTCTCTTAGTTTTGCGTCCTACTTCCTCTGTCATTAGTCAGGGGCGCAATATTGCATCCGAGCCATTTCTGTCAGTTTCTTTCACAAAAGCCCTCAACGCAGAGGTGCTCTCAGCCCCAGTTTCATCTGAAGGATCAGCCCGAAGATTGATTCTCTCTTTGGTTTTGTCCCAAAGATACTTCAATCATGAGGACTCTGTCTCACCAGCACATTCTCCATTGCTCTAAGCTTCTTTTACCTCTGAGTTTGTGTGTGTTGTTTTCCAAATACTAATACAACTCTTGGGAATCCTAAGCTGTGTTGTCCTGCTTTTAACTTGATTGAGGAAAAAGAAGGCGTGTGTGCGTGTGTGTGTGTGTGTGTGTGTGTGTGTGTGTGTGTGTGTGTGTGTGTGTGTGTGTGTGTGTGTGTGCGTGCCCGTATCTCCTGAACCTCCTCCCACTGCTCAGCCCCCACTGACCAGCCCCCTTCACTCCGCTGCCCCCTCGCTTGCCCCGTCTCTTTGTGTGTGATGATGGTGTTGAACTCATACCTGCTGTCCCTCTGCTCCCTCCCTCACAGTGACTATATCATCGAGGAGAAGAACGCTGTTTTACAGAAGAAAGAAAATGAAGGGTTTGGTTTCGTCTTGCGGGGAGCCAAAGGTGAGCTTCACACACACACACGCTCACACACTCACACACACGTGCACACACCTGCCAGAAGCAGTCCAGTTGATGCCTCTCTGTTTTCAGTGTGAATGAGGGTTTGGTCTGAGAGGTCATTTGCTGTTCTGAGTCACGGAGTGCCGCTCAGTCTGTTGTTACTTTCGCGAGTCAACAACACAACCAGCTATGGTCAACACTCAGCTTGTATACTCAGATGTGCTTCTGCGTGTGTGTGTGTGTGTGTGTGTGTGTGTGTGTGTGTGTGTGTGTGTGTGTGTGTACATGTAGCCCCTTTGGTCGCGTCATTCTTGGCTGAGCTGTCAGCTAGCTGTCCCATCTGTTCCCCACACATGGCATTGAGTTTTAGTAGAGGCGCTCTGCTCTTTCCCCCTCCTTTCATATTTCTCTGCTTTTTGCTCACTTTGTCCCTCTTTCGTCCCCCTCTGTTCTCCAGCAGCTTCCTCACATCCTTCCTGTTTATTGTCCTCCCCGAACGGCGCCGTATCTTCCGCTTTTCTTAACCGAAATCGCCTTTCTGTTCCTCTTCATTGCCATAATTCAATTCATTTTTTCTCATTTTCTCACAATTCATTTTTCTCATGCACGTGCCAGCTCCCTGCTCCCTGCTGGTTTCCATGGCAACCATTCTCAGGCACCTTGCCGGGAGTCTGAGTGTGCTTTACTGCTCCATCACTCACTACCATGGAACTTGGCTCACCCCGCTCCCTGTTTCAGTCCTTCTTTTACTCTCACGTAGCCCAAAAACACACACTTGCATACTCAAACACAAATACACACACACACACACACACACACACACACACACACACACACTGCAGCTCACTTAGTGGTCCTCTGAGAGCTCTCCTGTGTCAGTGATTTAGTTGGATTTGCTCCAAGATTAAATGGAGTTTGTGATAGCGCACTCAGTTAACAAAGTATGCCTGTGTACTGTATGTGTGTGTGTGTGTGTGTGTGTGTGTGTGTGTGTGTGTGTGAGTGCACGTCTCCACATGCACTCACCTGTGCCACGTCACAAAGACCATATGTTTTCATGGCACTGTCTGCATTAACAGTATTATGTGATTATGCCGCAGGAGGCTACAGCATTCCTACACGCAGAGCTTGCTACCTAATACACCCAGTCACTGTACTCTCGCTCAACGAACACAAGTAAACAGTGCAAATGTATTAATTAAATCATTTTGGTAAAGCTGAAAGGGAAGTTTGAAAAATTTATTACTGCCTCCAAGGAAATTAAAATAGAGCAAGTTTAAACCATCAGTTGCTGTTTTCTAAATATTCTTGCTGCACGCAATAAACTTAATGTTTGCGATGCTACTGCAGTCTCTGGAAATCTTATTTAGTTCTGCAGCCAAAATGAAATCAAACTATGGATTGTGACTTGCTGTTTTGACACTGGTTTTAAACTGAAATGGTTTCTTTTCTCAGCTGAGACTCCCATTGAGGAATTCACCCCCACCCCAGCATTCCCTGCCCTGCAGTATCTGGAGTCTGTGGACGTGGAGGGAGTGGCCTGGAGGGCTGGTCTGAGGACAGGGGACTTTCTCATCGAGGTAACTACGACGGATTTCACTCAGAGTAGCTGCGAGATCTGAAAACATGCTCAAAAAGGGTTGTCAGTGATTTTAAGCACCATAATAACACTGTTCGACGCTCTCCCTCCTCTCGTCCGGTTGCTCATTCTGTCTTCATGTGTCTCTCAGGTGAATGGGGTGAACGTGGTGAAGGTGGGACATAAGCAGGTGGTGTCCTTGATCCGGCAAGGGGGCAACAGACTGCTGATGAAGGTGGTCTCTGTTACGCGCAAACCGGAATCTGAGGAAGTTGTTCGCAAGAAAGGTAATGACAAAAGGTGCAAAATTGGCTATTTTGCGTCCTTTCTCTTTCTTGGATGTAAAGAGTTGAATACTGACAATGAAAAACGGCCCGATGCTACATTGTCTTTGCTCATTCAGTGAGTAGTTTTTGTAAAATATGTATTGTCTCCCAAGCCAGTATTCAAGGCGCTTCTGATTCCTCATGCAAAATGTGTAATTTTCATATTGAATCTATTATTTATTGCACTCAAATAAGTTGGGCTCGTGCACAGAGGGAGATGTGTGTTTCTGTTGTCTCGGTGATTTCTACCACGCTACCCTGTTGTAAACTCGTGTAGTTTCCATGTCAACCGAAGCTCGCCATTACTCAGCTCCCACACAGCCCTGGCACAATGACCTCAGGACTCTGAGTCCTGCAGTTCTGTGTTTTTATGTTTTGCTATACGTGGCAAAGTGGTGCCTTTCTCATGACTTAGAGGGACACAAACAGTGACAACTGAGCTCGATCTAGTTTCAAGTGGTCAGTTTGTGTCAATTCCATCCAGTTACAGAGTTCGTTGATCCCGTTTTCTCTCATTCTGTCTTTCTTCTCATCCATAGTGACCTTTTTTTCTTTCTTCGGCTTGTGACCTTATTAATCCGACCTCTTGGCGAGACATTTATAAACATGAACAAATGAACATCTTCTGATGAAAAATCTGACTTTAAAACGATCCACATAAATGTTTTGACCTTTGAACTCTCTGTGGGGGGGTTTAATTAGCAGAATGAGTTCAGTTCTCCTAATTCATTTTCAGAAAAAGTGATTTTTCATTCATTTTGCAAGTTATATTAAAACATTACTCTCTCTGTGTTTTCTGTATTTGGGGAGAGCCTCAGATGTACACTAGATACCTATATTATACAAACAGTGGAATAAAGGGCTACGGCTTCTTAACATTACAATTAGTACTTTAATGGAGAACATTCACTTTTTGGGAGGGACCTAATACCGATGCTGGTCACCCATCTTACTTATAGCCAGTGAATAATAGGAATAATGGCATTCCTGACTTTACTGAGACCAGATTCAGATGAAACCCTCAAAAGCCACTGTTTGAATAAAGTTACCTGTCTGGTCCCTGACTCTTTCTTTCTTTCTTTGTGCTTTCAATTATTCCCTTGAAAAAGAATAATCTAATTATATGCCATTGCTCATCATAAATGGTTTTATTACTGACATTACTGCACTCTTATACTGAAATGATTGTGTTTAATTTGCAAGCACATGGGCACTGTTGGATTTTTTTCATAAAATCTACTTTCCTTTGTTGTAGCTTGCTCTTTAGTTTTGTCTGAGGCGTCAAGATCATAGAATATGTGACTGAATTGAGCTAAAATGACCTTGACTGCTTCAAACGTTGCTTTAATGTAAATCACTCGATGAGTGGATGGATTAAAGTAATAAGACACGAGTGTGCAAACAGCCGAAGACTGGATGGAGCGCATTTGCTTCTTTGAAACAGAAAGAAAAAAATGCTTTTTTTTTTTTTGTTCCCAGTGTGTTTTGAGTGCCCTGTAGGGCTGCTTCACTCTCCAGTGGGACACAGTCCACATCTTTCGCTGCACATTTACACAAAATCCACAGGCACATGCTGATACACACACAGACTGGCACGCAAACACACACCCTCTGCAGCATGCATGGCCTCACTACTGCCACCGTTGCCATGGTGACTACACTGCATGTTTGAATTAGGCATTACATTACAGCAACAGCAACTCTCTCTCCCTCCGAGTCTGTGTCTGCTCCTCTGGCTTTCTCCATCCTCCTGCATCTCCTCCGCTCCCTGCTCCCGTACCAGAGTGTGCAGGCTGCTGAGGAAATGAAGATGTTTGATATGGACAATACCCAGGATGGCGGACGTACACTAGATCTGCAGCTGCTGACGACAGCATGATAGTTATGCTCTAGTAAGGCGTTTAGGCATCAGTGGGATTTGGAGATCTATCGCTCTACAGTGGTGCATTCAGTGTTAGATGATCGATTTTGCATAGAGCGAGCTGATCTTGTGCTCTTGTGGGGTTTTGTTCGGAAACTTGGCGATGTTGAAGCATGGAGAGACGGCTGCTGTTTTTTTTTTTTTTGTTTTTTTTTTTTGTTTTTTGTTTTTTTGACATTGTGAGCACTGTCTGATTGCATGGTGTTGCCACAGACCGAACATGCTGAGATACACAACTGCATTATTTTCATCCTGATCATTTACCATGTTTATGTAGTGCTTTTTTTCCTCGCAGACAGAAACCGTGCAGTTTTGGTCTTAAAGCAGACGTTTGGGAGATATGATTTACCGCTTTGAATGGGACGGTAACGGCGCAGTTGCCTTGCGTGTGTAGTAGGATTGGGGAGGCTCCCGCGAGCTTTGGGGTAGAAAGTCTGCAGCTCATCATATTGCTTAGCTGTTGAATTTACTGTCATCTCTTCGTCTGTCAGCCCACATGTCATTATGTCCTCCCTCAAGGAGTTATTTCTCGGCTGGAGAGTGAGCATGTGTGTTGCAGCGGGTGCGCTGGTGCCTCCCTGTCTGATGCACATCAGCTAAAATCCACACAGGCAGCATATTAAAAGTAAGATGGACGAATTTCTGCTTCTCCTTCTCTCTCACGTTTTACTCAGTCTGCCTGTGGCAGACAGCTTTTGTTCTGTGTTAAATGGGAGCGTTCAGAAAGGTAAGCTTGTCGCGGAGAGGACTGACCTGTATTTTTACTGCCAACGGGCTCCTCAGCGGAGAGAAATCGTCACAGCACAAGGACTAAAAAAACTGAAAGTCTAGAGGACAGACCCCGGCCGATTCATCCGCCATCAGAACAACGGAGGACAAAGGCATGAAGAAGCTGGGTTCCAACCGGAGCCTGAATAAGGTCCTGTCTAAGTGCGAGACGTCAAGTTCGTCTGAATTTGACAAGATCCACGCAGTGAAGACGGGATGGGCTGGCCGCCTGGGGGATGCGAGGAGAGCGCTGAGCCGCAAAGCCAAAGGATTTTCAGCCCCCTCAACTTCATCCTCAACACCATGCCTTTTCTCCACAGCTCCCCCGCCACCCAAAAGGGCTCCTAGTACCACCCTGACGCTGCGCTCCAAGTCCATGACCGCCGAGCTGGAGGAACTGGGTGAGTGCCAGGGAACTGGTGTGCGCAGTCAAAACACTCTGCTCTGCCTTTTCTGTCATGTTTCGGATTTCGCTCTGTCATTAAAACTCGGTGTGTTTCCTGACTTTTAGAGTAGTCACTTCTCTTGGCTTGTTCTTGTCATTTTCCCTCCTCTGCTGACGCTATCTTTTCCCCACCAAGCTTCTGCTCGGAGGAGAAGAGGAGGTGAGTCCGGGGCATCAAAGTAGCGCTCCACTAAAAAAGTCAAAATCATCAGATTTATCACGCAATTTAAGCAGATCAGAGCCAAATTATGCATGAAGCACATCCAAACTCTCCTTATGTTTCTGTCTTTTTTTTTTTTCTCTCTCTCTCTCCTTGTCTCTTTTGAATCTTTGCATGCAATCCCCAGTGGTCAACAAGGAAGCACAATAAACTTCTACTTCATCCGTTACCTTCGGGCATGACAGCATAACGTAGTGCATAGCTGTGTCTCCGAGATGTCTTTGCGTTTTTATACCGCGATGCTAAATGTCAATTGATGACACAACATTTCTGTGGTCTGATGTCTCAGTATTTAGTTCAGCCTCATTTCTTTCCAAACAGAGAGACTAGATGAGATGTTGGCATCCCAGGAGTCTATGTTGCGTTCTCAACCCTCGGAGGCAGATTACAGAGCAGCCACAGTCAAACAGCGGCCCACCAGCCGGAGAATAACACCAGCAGAGATCAGTGTGAGTGCACCCACACACGGCACATTGGCAGACAGCATATGCAACTGAGCTGGCATCCACACAAACCGAGAGTGACACCATGCTCGAAAACACCTGGCCGACACAATCTGTGACACAGCACACAAATACCGCTTTGTAATATTCTGTTGTTTTGTATTCTCGATGCCATTTGATCAGCTTTACAGCTCTTTATATTAAATGAGGAATTAATAATTAAAAATGATTGATTTTGCAGTCACTGTTTGAAAGACAAGGGATGACTCTCCACGGAGGCCTGCACCCTGGGATTGAGAGGGGTCACATTCAACTACCAAAGGGCATGTCCAGGACCAAGTCTTTTGGTAAAGCAAACATTTTGCAAGTTCAGATAAGGATAGCAATACACTAATTAACTGTAGAGTGGAGAACATGTCAAGATCTTTCTTATATAGTACACTCATAACTTCTTTTTTTAAGTACACTCACTAAATATTGTTAAATAAGTTGAGAATTTGTTTTATTCAAATTTTGCATTGCTGTTTCTGACGCAACTGATATATTATGAAGTGTGTTAGTAAACAGATCTATTTCAGGACGTCTTTCATGAGCAGCCGTGTGCTTGCTCGACTTAAAAAAAAAAAAAAGGCTCTTTTTCATAACTGCCCAACACCAGACGATCTGTGTTCTTCCTTACATTATCAGGTGCCACGGAGGAGGACCGGCTGTCTGCGCTTGCAGGCGAACATCGATTTCCCCGCAGTTCCTCAATGACAGACAGCCTGCGAGACCATTCACAGCCCCATCCCATCCCTCCACCTCCACAAACGGCACCTCCTCCGCCTCCCTACTATCTGGACACCGGCCCTCCCCCGGCTTTCTGTCCTCCTCCCCCGCCATCTAGGACACAGAGTCAGGGCCACGAGCCAGGAGGACGCTCCAGCTTCAAGCCCTCCTCCTTGGACCTGCCTTATGAGGCTGCGCAGCGGCAAGCCACACACATCGAGAGACAGAAGAAAGCCCGCTCCATGATCATCCTGCAGGACTCCTCCCATCTACCTGTGGAACCTACAGAAATCCCCCGTCCTTCTGCTGCTACTCCACCAGAGCGAATCAAAAGGAAGGGCCGGGTTATTGACAACCCCTATGCTAACGTGGGTCAGTTTAGTATAGGACTGTACACACCCACCAAACCCCAAAGGAAGAAAAGTCCCCTGGTGAAACAGCTACAGGTATATCGCGTGTTTGAACATGATTTCAGTTCATATTTTTTACTTATACTTCATACCTCAACATGATTTTTTTTGTGTGTGTGTGTGTGCGTGTGTACTGCAGGTGGAAGATGCACAAGAAAAAGCTAGTTTGGCCTTAGCTGCTGCCCACTCGAGAGAGAGTTCACCCTCAGGACGACACCCACATTCTCATGGGCACACACACACCAGCCGGGCAGACTACTATCAGCAGCAGCTGTTGGCTGAGCGAGATCGTCTGCGTGCCCAAGGGGAGATGATGTTTCAGGGTAAGGGCCCCTTTGCTGCTGCAATAGCTGGAGCAGTGAAAGACCGTGAGCGACGCCTAGAAGAACGGAGGAAATCCACTGTCTTCCTTTCTGTTGGGACAATGGAGGGGGCATCTACCACCAGCTCAGATGCTCCCTCTCTAATTCAGTCTCACTCAATCGATGAGCGGATGCTGACCAGAGAGCTGGGACAGCTGCCCCCCCCTGCTTTGGCTCTTAGTCCCTCACCTAGTGGGACCACCTTTATCCATCCTCTTACAGGTAAGCCCTTGGACCCCAATTCACCACTGGCTCTTGCGCTGGCCGCAAGGGAAAGGGCGCTGACCTCCCAGAGCCAGTCCCCAACTAGCAGCCCAGAGCCTCGGACTAAGCAAGAGCGAGCAGGCCAGGGTGTAATCTTCATTGACAGTCAGACCAAAGAGTCTCCACATGGGGAAGGGGCACCTACACCCCCCAATTTTTCACCTAAAAGCGCCAAGGCGGTGGGTTTTGGAGTTGGACCCTCCCCAGCCTCAATTTTAATTCCCCAGCCCATCAAATCACAGTGGGCTCCATCACCTGTATCATTCCGGCAAGAGATGGAGGCCCGGATAGAGGAGAGGAAGGAGGAGAAGAGACTGGAGGATAAAAAAAGTATGTTGATAAGCATCATGGACACATCGCAGCAGAAGACAGCAGGGCTAATCATGGTTCATGCAACCAGTAATGGCCAGGCTGTTGGGATGGGGGAAGAACTCCAACAGGCGCCTGCCCCAGCGTCCACTGAGCCTAGCAAGTTACCTAGTCCACGAGCAAAATCCCCAAGTCCAACCGTCTCCCAGCCGCAGGCCCAGCTCCAAGCCCAACCACAGGCCCTGCCAAAGACTCAGGGTCCTGCCAGTCCAGCCCAAGAGAAGAGCCTGGCTCAGGGAAGCTCGGAGGAGGATGTGGACCCCTACACCGTGACCCTGCCTGCCGCCATGTTGTCCTCCAGTGACGAGGAAACGAGGGAGGAGCTACGTAAGATTGGAGTTGTCCCACCACCAGATGAGTTTGCCAATGGGCTGCTGGCACAGGCACAGGGGACGCCGGTTTCCCCGACTAAACCTGCCACCTCTCCCACCACCCCTACGACGCCAACACCCCAAACTCCTTCAACGCCAACAACCCCAACTGTGACCCCCACCCAGCCTCAGCCTCCCCAGCCCCCACCTACACCAAGTGCAGCAGCTGTCTCAGGGAAGCGCTCGGACCCTCTGGAGCCTCCACCAGTGGGCGAGTCTGGCTCTGCGGCTGACTCAGGTGTGGAGGAGGCTGACACGCGCAGCTCCAGTGAGAGAGAGCGAGACCACCATCTCGAGACCACCAGCACCGTCTCCACGGTTTCCAGCATGTCCACGTTGTCCTCAGAAAGCGGCGAGCCTGCCGACACACACACCACGCACACCTCCTATGCCGACGGGCAAACCTTTGTGCTCGACAAGCCGCCAGTGCCTCCTAAGCCCCGACTCAAGTCCCAGATAGGAGGCAGTAAAGGCTCCGTCACCTTCAGGGACCCTCTACTCAAACAGAGCTCCGACAGCGAGCTGCTATCACAGCAACAGGCTGCTGCTCTTGCTGCCGCTGCCGCTGGAGGAGCTGGGCTCCTCTCAGGTGGTTCTGCCTCAGTGACTGGTCTAGCCCCCACCAAACCACGATACCTCTTCCAGCGGAGGTCCAAGCTGTGGGGGGACCCGGTGGAGCCCCGTGGGCCGGGGATAGGGCTCGGTATTGGGAGTTTGGGTAACCTTGGTGGGCTGGGACTGGGGCTGGGTGCAGATGAGGCAGCAAAACCATCTGTTATGGGAGAACTCAGTTCACGATTGCAGCAGCTAAATAAAGATACTAGGTCTTTGGGAGAAGAACCACTGGGAGCATCACTTGACCCAGGGAGGAAGTCACCAGTGGCAGGAGCCAGGTAAGAACACGTAAGATTAAAACATATAAATCAGTTCAGTTGTGGCGTCGATGAGAAAATGGATTGAGCCGGCATTATCATTAAACTGTATTTCTCTGTGGCAGCACTTTGATTACCTATTATGACAATATTTACTGTAAATATTCTCTTTCATATAAATATGTTTATTTCTGCCAGTCCACTGTGATTGTAAGTGCTAATTAGATCTGAGGTCACAAATATTGTTTTCGTCTGTGCCTTTGGCAGTATTAGAGCAACAACATAGATAATAGCTGTCGTACTTAATTCCAGGCTCCTATGTTTCAGTACCCTTAATAAAAAAAGATAAATGAGGTTTAGATGATGTTTTTCTCACCACAACTGTGGAGTTATTCGAAGCATCTGAAGCACTGTGCTGTTTTCTGTTTTCTGTGGCGTTCCCTTTATTTACACCTTATCCAAAAGTAAAATGAAATCCTTTATATTTCTGCAGATGTGAGGACACCGAAGAGGGTAAACCTTAAGGTTATAGACCCTAGGGTAAAGCAAAGTTTTTTTTACAATTGTTTTTTCCCCATAACAAGCCTATTAACTGAGCCTAATGAAGAAATACAAGCCCTTTTTACCTTTTCATGTATTTTCTGTGTTATTTGTTACCTTGTTTGCATCACCCGATTCCTTAGCTGCTACTGAAAAACAATCTGAATAAAAGAGGCTGATTTAAAACCACTATTGGATCTTTTTTTTTTTTTTTCCACCGAGAAAAAATCTATACATTTATATATTTATTTATTTGCTTGTTTATTGGTTTCAGAGATAGAGTGGGATTACAGTTGATAGCTGTGGTCTTGGATCTGAACTTCTAGTTTCCATAGTTACGGCTGTACTCGATGGTCTCCAGTGAAATGATCTTTGTTGTTAACAGTAGACAGTTGTAGCCAACAAGTTAGTGTTATCTAATTTGTGTGTGTGTGTGTGTGTGTGCGTGTGGAATAGTCCGTTGATGCAAACAAGGTAACAAGGCTGGGAGGCATGTACTTTTTGGAAAGCCTTTCCTCATCTCTTACACACTCTCACCTCTAACCTTTGACCCTGCTAGTAGCTTCCCTCCCAGTGTTTCCTTCAGCTTTCCCTCCGTTCAAGTCTCTGTTCAAATAAGACAGGATACATCCTCGTACCCACAGGTCTTTGCTGTCATCACTGTTATGGGTTTGATAAGATAAGAAACCGTCGTTTCCCTCTTATCACCATCCCTCGTCCTGTTGCGATCAGTGATAACTTCAAAGATTTAAGGATGTATTTCTAAGTTGTATTTGAACACAGCTGAGCTACAATATGGTGTGTCATGTTAAAACCATCCTCCTATGATGTTGACTTTAACAGTGTTGTTAATGACAGGTAAAGTGCAAAAGGTCTGAAGACGCTACTCGGATTGCTCATGAAATCAGTGGTGGATGTGTTTCTTCAGATCTCTCGGAGAATAATCTGTTGCTCTCTGGACTTGGTTTTATGGCTCAACAGATGAGACGTCTGATGTTAGGACGATCGCTGTTGTTTTTCATCGTCCAGTGAAGTTTTGCCAAGACAAACAGTTGACAGTGACTCTTATTAAATTAAAAATAATACGATCAATAAGCCATTCATCTGCCTTCAGGAGTTTATGATCAGTCTTTAGATGCAGTTGATGGGATTTTTTTTATAGTCGAGCTCCTCCTCCTCTTTCTTCTTCTCTCATTTTGTCTCTATTTAAATATGAATAACAGGGAAAAAAGACTTTTCTTTCAGCATGCTTCAGTGCTACGAGAAGGAGGATATCATATTAGATTCTTTCATATTTTTCCTGGCATATTGACATCAGCAGGAGGAGCTGACAAACTCCACACATCCAAAACTTGTGTGTGTGTGTGTGTGTGTCCTGTAATAGCGTACTTTACTGTGTTGTTGCTGTTTGTGGACATTGTAAAAGTTTTAATTTATCCTAACTGCTGGATTGTTGTGGATTGAGGCCATCGTTTGCATTTGTGTCAGTCCACTACTTTTGTTACTAATTAAGATTCAGCATCACAATTGCTAAATACGTTGCGTGGGCGCGCATAAATAAATATGAAGCCACGATTGAAGATTGGGCTACAACCAGCTGTCATTGATCTGAACCGTAACAACATCTGTGGATGGAAGAGGCGACTGCACCCCTTACTTCATTTCATGTAACACCCACTTCTGATTAAACTCACCCTCTGCTGAGGTTATGCGATCAAAAAGCTCCCTCATCATCACCGTCCTGACTCTTGATTGCCCTTGGCTGTAACAAAGACGATCATGCACACCATTATCTCTCTCTCTCTCTCTCTCTCTCTCTCTCTCTCTCTCTCTCTCTCTCTCTCTCTCTCTCTCTCTCTCTCTCTCTCTCTCTCTCTCTCTCTGTCTCTGTTGCTGCATTTAGTTTCTCCTCACCCAGCGCAGACATCCCACCACTCCTCTTGTGATGTCCGTCCAACACTTACCCCATCCTCTCTCTGCCCCATTTAAACCCCCTCAAAAGCCACACTGCTGTATTTCGTCTCTCTTGGATCCACCTTATTCACATGAAACTTGTGGTTGTGTTTGGATTTCATTTTTGCTCTTCAGTTTCCCTGTTCTTTGTTGTTCATGTAAACTGCATAAATTTGTTTTGTTGTTCAGTGTTTATGTTAAGGACGGCCATGGTCAGTGACTGTTGCGCTCATTAGAGACTGTAGGTTGAATACACGGCGCAAAAAACGCACGCAGAATTCACACACTTAGAAGCGATTCAGAAGATTCAAGGTCGCCATCAATTCAGCATAATTAAAAAAAAAAAAAAAGCAGCTTAAATAGTCAAGAGACATGTGCCTTCCTTTCCTTTGTTTTCTTTTGGTGTTTTGTTTGTTTCTCCTTGTGCAGTGTTTGATATGTGAACAGTGTGCTCATTGCTCTCTCATGGAGCCCACTGGTCAGACTCTCCCAAGCGCTCCAGCCGACTCCGTTGTCTTTGTCATGCTGGCACTCCGGCGATCCGACCACACGACACGTGCACGCGCACACGTCCGCACACGTCGACGCGCGGCGAGCATGTCAAAGACAGCAGAGCCGGCGAGGCCGCCTGCGGGTCTGGCCGGCGGGCCGCGTCTCATGGAGTGATGCTAACATTATCTCCCATTGCTCTCTCTCTGCTCACCTTGCATGCTCCGCCCTGCTGCTCTGATCTGATTGGTCTAGAACTGACTGTGCGCCCAGGAGGGCAGGACGACTGTGTAAGTGCGCATGGAGCTCATCTCATATCCGTCGGCTTCTTGTAGTCTGATCATTTATCCAGCCTCTGCCGCCGAGCTACTTCTTGCTCCATTACACTCTCCAGCCCCGACTTTTTTCACCTCACTATTCGAAACTCGCGGCAGAACTTCACACGAGGCACTCTCTAACATGCATGGAACAGATTTGTCACCACTCCGGTTTCTTTGTCACATTTAGGTCCCTCCGCTCTTCTCCCTGCTTGCGCCGATATAGTTGAAGCTGTCACGCTAATCCTAATCTCTAATTCATCTTCCTTTCAGGCTGTCAGTCCCTTCATTAGACCAGTGGTATCCTCAGATTTGTCAGTATAGTGTTAATGTGTTAAAAAAAAAAAAAGGTGGAAAAACCAACATTTAAAGGACCTGCAGACTGCGTTCACAGCAGCAGGAATTCCGGGGTAAATGAGTCTAAATAAGGTTTGAAGAACATCAGCAATGTGTGCCTCCCACATGACCTTAAAGACATGATAAATGTTCTCCGTCATCCTTAAACATTGTAATTCTTGGTTTTTGGAAGGCACATTCACGGTCTGTGATTTTTCTTAAATGAGAAAAATTGCAACTGATGTGTGATGTGGAGCTGAAAACAAAGCTTAGAAATCTACTTTTAGATCAGACTTATATGGATGTGTGTGTGTCTGATTTTTTTTGTTTGTGTACGTTTATGTGTTTTGTGTACTTTCAGTGAACAGAATAACTCGATCATTATGGCCGTCTGTTTCTACAGCACTTGCAGTTGTGGGTCACAGTAACAAGGAAAACTATTGCCGGGCTTCCAGGTGGCAGGTTTTGAGTTATTATAGGAGAGAAACTCAGAGCAATAACAGCCGGACTGAGAATAGTGAACAAACCTTTTCACTGACTTGTAAATCATATCAAAAGTTAAGTTCCCATCAGTGAATGAAACTCGCTGCTTTACTTTCAGTGTAATTTGAGACGGGTTTGTATCTTATAAGACTTTTGATTTCAAACCTAAACCTCTATATAACTGACAGCAGGTCATATAAATAACTTTCCTCTTTATTTCACTTTAGTTGCGTCTTTTTGCCAGCATTCCTCAAACCTGTCGTCTGTCTCTGTCTCTACCAGACTTTTCAGCAGCCTAGGCGAGCTCCACACCATTTCCCAGAGAAGTTATGGCACCACATTCACCATCCGCCCCGGCAGCCGCTACCCTGTCACCCGACGCACCCCGAGCCCGGGTTCAGGCTCGCCTGACCGGGGCGACCCTCTCGGACGATTCTCGGGCTTCGGCCTGCCGACCTCACCGACCACGCCCCCGCAGACCATCCTCAAATCCTCCAGCCTCAGCCTTCCCCAGGAGCCCAAGGAGGTGCGCTTCGTGATGCGGAGCGCCAGCGCCCGATCCCGCTCCCGCTCCCCGTCTCCGTCGCCCTCCCACTCCCCCGGGCTGGGGTCACCGCTCCTGACCCTGCGACCCTTCCACCAAAAACCCCTGCACCTCTGGAACAAGTACGACGTGGGCGACTGGCTGGAGAGCATAAATCTGGGGGAGCACAGAGCCGGGTTTCAGGAACACGAGATCGAAGGCTCACACCTGCCAGCTCTCACGAAGGACGACTTCGCCGAGCTGGGGGTGACGCGGGTGGGACACCGCATGAACATCGAGCGAGCGCTAAAGCAGCTGCTGGAGAGCTGACCCCTGCCCTGAGACGGAGCGACAGATGGAGGGAAGACGAAGGCCGAGCCAGAGAGAAACAGAGCTGATGAAAATGTGAGGAACAGTCAGGGCCGCTCCTCTTTTACTCCGGCTGCTTTTTCTTTTCAGTGAACTTTCCGTTCTCGTTCTGCATCGACACCCTGCACTTCGCACTGCACTGAAGAGGAGGAGTCAGTCCATCCGACTGCCCCTTGCTCAGCCCCTCAGCGTCCGCCCTCCTCCTTTTGCCTGCAGCCCGTCAGATCAGACCCTCAAAATAAAAATCTGGTCTGTCTCTGCTGAGTAGAATCGCATGAGCTCCAGTTAAATATTTGATTTGTCAAAGGTTCCGTTGTTTCCTTAGTAACAACCACACTTTATCTCTCACTCTTCCCTCCTCTCCTTTCTACCTCTATACCCGCCCTCCATCTGTTCGGCCCCTGAAAGCTCTTTACAGCGCGAGTGAAGGAGGAGTTGGACTAGTGGTTCCAAACAGAAAGCTCAGTTGCCTTTCAAAAATATTTATACAGAGATCAACAAAGATGAACGCGGCGCTATACGGACGTAGCGCTGACACAGCTCTGAAAGGTGCGTCTTCTGTATACCTGCTGTTGTTTTTAAACTGAACACTTCAGAGCCCAGAGGAGGAGCTCCACAAAGTAAACCACAGGAGAAAACCCCTCTGCCTTGGTACCCAGACTGTGCTATCTATTATATTTGGAGAATGTTTAACCAACACTCGTGGCTTTTTTCATAATCAATTTTTTTTTTGGTTTTCCAAAGGGAATATTATATATAGGTATTATATTATGTAATATATATGTATCTAATATAGCTTTCAGAAGAAAAAACAATGTCCCAAGAGGAAATGTAATAAATTAATCTGCGCCTCTTTTTGGTTTTTAGTATAGAAGGCAGAGAAATCTTTAAATCTATTCCACCAATAGTTTACTCATTTCTACCAATTATATAAAATATATATATATATATATATATATATATAAAATTGAAAGAAAAAACTCTATATATAGATACAGAAATGAAATTTTGTCATTGGTCTACAACTTTCCTTAAGGTCACCCTTTCTTGAACCGTAGCATGACGTGTTGCATCATGTTTTTGGATGAAGAGTTTGTCGTTTTATTTTTATTTTCTTATGGTCTTCCTTCATACTAAAGGGCATCCCGCAATGTGAGGCTGAGACCTCAGCTGACACCCATCCCCACCGCTTTTCGGCTACAGATTGTCCTCCGTTGGCGATTCCCGACGCAGACCTGTCCACAGTGAGGGGCCACGGAAAGAGCCGGCTCATGAGGGGCTCCTTAGCTTTTTGCCTGTTTATCACTCAGGGATGGAAGTTTGTGGCACCAGCATGACGAGGTTCTCGGCTTTTTAAACGAGATCTATTGAAATTCTTTTATCCAAACGCCAACGCATCTTGAAAAATGGAAGAAGAAGCTTTGAAAATTCCCATCCCTTTGATCCCAATGACCCTTGAAGAAAACACCGGGGTATTTTTAAGCCCCCGTAGTGAGAAAAGTATCTTTAAAAACAGAAATCTACATTATTTTCTTTGTCAGGTTCCTCTACATGGAACGTGAACAAATGAAGCTGAATCGATAACATGTCTTACTGGGCGCATAACCAATGAAGACTTGCCATGCCCTGCCGGAACGCCATCGCAGAACATGAGCCTGTAGCTCCTCGGGCTGTGGGGATGGGAAAGCCTCGGTGAGGTCTTAAAGAAAATTCAGTATTTTACAACCTGGCCGTGTCTTACACTGTCGCTGCTTCTCTCTGTAGTTACCGTTGTCCAGATGAGTAATCTGACAGTTTCCACGGTGGCAGCCAGAACTCTGGAAGTCAGACCCAGGTTGTAAGAGGGTCGAAAGACTCATCTGAAAACGATGAAACTGAATTTTTTTTTTTTCTTCAACAATACAAATCTACAATTGTACTCATGAGTAGCTTCTGCTGGCAGTGAGAAACAGTGAGTTTTATTCGCGCAACAAACTAAAGCATTTTTTTCTTTTTTTTTTTTTGTCCTACCGTTAAAAACCTCTGCACATCAGCATTTAGGACGCCAAGGAGATCGAACTTGGCGGGAAATTTTTGTGCACTTTTTTTCTTCTTTTTTTCAAATTAGTAAAAGGCGGGAGGTGAATTCTACTGTAGTATTGGGGTTGTAAGAATAGCACTCACTGCCTCACTGTTTCTTTTACTTTGAACTCCAGTGTTATTGTGTCCTCAGACTCATTTGGACCTTTTGATTTTTATTCTTTTGAGATATTTGTTGATGATTTGTTACCCTCGGACACTGTGGGTAGATTTTGTAGCGTGTGGAACATGGTACTTTAACTTTTCACTCATTTGAATTTTAGAGTGACAGAAGGAAAAAAAAAAAAGGAAAAATATCCTGTCCATTCTAAACATACTTACACTTGTAAAAAAAATAAACAAATATTTGCTTTTTTTATCACAAGCAATGTATATATGATAGATTTCATATAAATTTTTGAAAAACAAAAGTATATAGATCTATATATGAATGTTTGGCATATATGCATAGTTAACCACCTGTGGAAAAGGTGAGCAGATTTTATTCTTTCTATGAACTCTTGAACTTTTGAACTCTGAACTATGAACTAGGGGATGATTTGCACAAAACAAGGTGACAAGGTGCTAACATAAAAGCCACCCATCGTCCAAGCGCATGCGTGCATCTGGATTCCCTGATTCTCTCTGTGTGGCCGTTCCTCCCCACCGTGTGTGCGTGTGTGACAGCGTGCAAAAGCCGTTTGTGTGTGTGGGTGTGTGTGTGAGCAAAACGCTTGTTTTCATTTTTGGTTGTGTATTCGTTTGGGAGTGAGACAGTGAGAGTCAGTGCACGTGTCAGCGAGAGTGTGTGGTCAACCGTTAGGGGTTTACATCTTCGGAGTCCACTATAGCCTTACTGTAAAACCATCAGAGATTCCCGGCACTGGCTGTGTCACACAAACACACACACACACACAGAAATCTACACACACACACACACACACATACACTCATAGAATAATGCACACGTACATTCATCAATCTGCATCCTTGGAGAAGTGGACCGCTCTTGTCCAGAGGGCGAGAAGCAGACAGAGGCGACAGATTACCACAAGATAAGGATGAAAATCATCACGTCACACATGTACGATTCACCTTGTAACTGTGTAGGTGCAGCTTACGCAGCGTCACTGTTTTGTACTCCCATTCCCAGATGGCATTTTTGCGCTCCTAACCCTCCACTCTGTCTGGCAGCACTCCTTTTTCCTTTTTCAGACCTTCAGTTTCTGAGTTTTTTTGGCTATGCGGTATGAGGTGATCCCGTGAGGAACAAACAAACACAAAGGAAAAATGTGCCAAAAAGGAACTTTAACTGTATATTTGTCTTTGCTTTAGGACTATCTTAGTTACAGCGGTCTACTGCTGTTAGGTAATATGATAATGTGGTGCCATCTCCTGGAAATCTTGAGAATAACACACATTTGTTAGATCCTCCTGGTTTTTTCCTGCAGGTGGGACAACAGTCATTATTATTTTGTGAAACAAAAAGCAGAATATATATATATATATATATATATATATATATATATATATATATATATATATATATATATATATATGTTCTGTTTATATCAACTTGCATCAACATTTCAATTAAAAATGACAGTAACACACTTGCTTGATGCTTGTGATGGAGGCTCCTGTTCCCACACAAACACATGAAACAATGAGAGGTGCACACGTTAGCCAGTCTGAGCTCAGACACAGACGGGCCCGGGTCAAAGAATAAACGCTGTCGTGAATACCTGGTCGGATTGTTGTGTAACTTTACTACGTATACAGATGCAAAACGAGCAATGTGTCACAGACGTGCACATCATTAGGTCAAATAAGTTCAACGGAGAGTTATCTTTGTCTTATTTTATAATCAACAAAGCACAATCTACATAGCATAGGGGGAGCAGTGTGACCTTTTTAAGAAAATAAAAACCCACCGGGTTTCCGGCAAGCGCCGGGACCGGTGATCTTATCATCAAAAAGGTTTTTTCTTTCATTGTTGGTTTTCTCCTTGTTTGCACTGTGAAGTTTAGAACGGTGGACGTATCGCTGCAATGCCTCAGCCTTGTCTCACGGCTCCACTTTCCCGTCTCTGCATCCAACATCCGGGCATCCCATCTGTCGATTCCCTCCCTCCCCCCCTCGTCTCAAAGCTTCGGGTTCCTCTGACATTTTTGATACAGCAAAGTTGCAGTTAAACATCCAAGTTACCCACGAGCTACCTAGTATTCCTCATGCGAACAGAGCGAGGGCGATAGTAAAAGGCTGAGGCAAGACCTGAGTTGTTGCCCGGGATACCTCCACCACAGAGATATATGTTTGTTATATTATGTAATAAATTTATAATTAAAACAAAGTGTGTGTCATCCTCTTTCTTTGATGTTTTATTAATTACGGACATTAATTACAAATGTTCCAGATATTTATTAATGAATACCCCACACTGCAGTCAAATATAAATAGAAATACATTCACTTGTACATTTCTGTCTTATTTAGTTTTCTGCTGCTTCACGACAACATGAATTATTTGTATGGATGCATTTCAAAACCTTTAGAATAGCATTGAAAAGTAAAATAGATGCTTCTACATCCGCAGCATGATTGAAACTAAATGACTCTGCCATCCTGCAGCAGCAGTTACAACCAAATAATCTCACGATCAGGCGGCCGGCGTCACACAGAGACGCTGTGCCTGTTGGTGGCGTCACAGCAGATCAAAGATCACTTCCACCAAAACACAGGGATAAACTTTCCATCAGATGATTTTTTTTTAAACATTTTTCATCCCAATTCTGGACTCTCTGCCTTCAATCCGTCTTCATCTGCTTCCAAATCTTCTTGTTTCTTCTCCAGATCAAAGTTCTGTGAGGGGATTATAACAACAACAAAAAGAAGATAAGTGCCATGATCACATTTCAAAAGGCCAAGATAAGTTCATAAACACTGCAAATCAAATCAAGTACGTTCTTGACAAGTGTCTGAAAATTGTCTCTTGACTATAGAATAAAAGAGGGATTACAAACCAATTTGAGGGTTTCTTAGAGCGTGCAATGAAACACTTTGTAGTAAATATGAGGTTCTTTCAAACATGAGCACATCAGCGGTCTCATTATGTTTCGTCACTCATTTACCTCTAATTCCTGCATCACTTCATCCATGAAGTCACTGGGGTTTTGCTTGTAGTCTACGGCTCTCTTGATTGTTTCTCTAAACATCTGATAACACAGTTACAAACAATCAGCACACATCAAGGACTGCACTGCTTTTATATAATTGTAAGGATACTATTTTTGACATGGAATAATGTTTGGGAAAGCAACACCTTCAGACCTTAACTACATTGGTCCCGTCCGCAGCGGAGACAAAGTAAAAAGGGAGCCCTTGCTTCTTTGCGAAGTTAAAGCTTCGCTGTGTCACCTTCAGGTCCGCTGCAAATGTGCAAAACAATCATCAAGTCAGCTGCCTGAAAACTGAAGACAAAGATATCGCTACAAATCCATCAAATCCGTTAGTGTAACTCTTTATAAATAAAATGTTTTCTTGATACTCACCGTCGATTTTGTTGGCAACCACGCAGCAGGGTATCTCTGGTCTGTACTCTCTCAGCTCCTTATACCAGTTAGCTAAATTCTTATACGTGATCTTCCTCTGTACGTCAAAAACCTGAGTGACGAAAGACAGATCACATTTTATTGAGGACAGTGTCTCAATGTCAGGAGGTACAATTAAAAAACTTACATACTAAACTTTTCCACATTTCCCCACATTACAACCACAAATGTATTTTATTGGAGTTTTTTTGTGATGGATCGACGTAACGTGCTGCATGATTTTGGAGAGAAAGGAAAATGACACATGGTTATCAGATGTAAAAGTACTCATACCCCCTGAGTTAATACTGTTTATCCACCTTTAGCTGCAATCGCAGGTTTATGGGGTACGGATCTACCAGCTTTGCTCATCTAGACACTGAAATTTTTGTCCACTCTTCGTTGGAAAAAGCTCAACATCAGTCAGATAAGATGGAGAGTGTCTGTGAACAGCAATTTTCAAGTCATGCCAGATATTTTCAGTTGAACTCAGGTCTTGACTTCGACTTGACTATGCTTGTAATCTTTTCCATCGTAGCTCTGGCTTCATGTCCGGGATAAATGTCCTGCTGGAAGCTGAACCTCAGCCCCAGTGTCAAGTCTTCTGCAGACGCTTGACAGGTTTTCCTCAAAAGACTGCCCTGTTTTCAGCACAGTCCTCACAGCATGATGCTGCCATAACGTTTCACAGTGGGGATGGTGTGTTCAGGGTGATGTGTGCGGTGCCAGTTTTTCCCCACACAAAGCGCATTGCAATTAATTCAAAATGTTCAATTTTGGTCACATCTGACCAGAGCAACTTCCTTTACATCAGCTGTGTCCCCAATATGGCTGTTTTTTTCAGGACAGATTTTTACTCTCACTATCTACATGTTACCTCAAATGATTACATGACATGATGAGGTCTTTAGCTTTTATAGCTATTTACATCCAAGTTAAATTATTACTATTTTTTAAGTTCCCACTAGCAAAATCAGGACTATGCGCTCCTATATTCAGTGGATTTATTGAGAAAAATGTACTGAACATACTAAAAGCAGAATACCAGATAGGAATGTCTTCATGATGGTAAGTTTTTAACTTACTGTAGTAATAAGTCACATAATGTTAAGTTTCTGTATCAACCTGACAAGTCACAAGAGTAACTTCTGTGAGAAACGCTCGCCCATGTTTTAATGAGATATGAGAAGCAGCGAGTTGAAAGAGAAATGTCTTACCATGATACATGCATGTGCCTTGTGGTAGTATGAGGGGTGCATGTTCTGAAATCTCTCCTGGCCCGCTGTATCCCAGAAATCTGTGGGTCAAAAATGAAAAGTAAACATGTCAAGTCAGATTGTTTCATATGTGAAGTTTGCAGATCATTTTCAGTAAATTCAGAATACACACCGATTGATACAGTCATACTTCCTACAGTTGCCGTGTGCTTATACAGGGTCAACGCATAGGTTGATAACTGTTGAGGGCGGCTGCAGCAAGACTTAAGGCTCTTAACCTTGATCTCAGCAGGACAAATGATTTGGAACTCATTTCCCAGATGATTGTCTTTGTGTCATTTTAATTCTCAGAGAGAAAGTGCCTCAAAATCAAAGTTTAACACAGTTATTGGATTCGTGGTTCTGGACAGGATCTGAATCGTAGGTATGGAACAATGTGAAGACACAGGAAGGAGTTGTTTTCCACCTCTATAATTGCATGATTCATTCAACAAAATACCATTTTCTTCCCTTTTCAAAGAAATATTATGACTCAAACATTCTAAATGTCATTAATAAACAATTCATGTTGATGCTTCACATTCAATCATAAACTGTTATGAATTTACAAACCACATATCCTGTATTTCAGGATGTAGTTTACCATTTAATCTAATCTGGAACTGATAAAAATTCTATTTTGATCCACATTTTCCAAATCCATTTTTGGCATCCTATCTATGAAATGCTCCAATTCTGATTGAATAGGTGCGCTGCAGTATTGATATTGAAAGCATCTATGACAGGAAAGCATTGTAACTGCGTGAAGCTGCAGAAGGATACAATTCGTCCATGAGGAACCTCTCCATCAACCTGTGGGAGGAGGAGAAACACGGTGAGATCTCAACAAATATTGTAAGGTTAATATAAAGCGTTGAAAAAAAACTGCACTCACTTAGATTTGCCCACTGCACTGTCTCCGAGACAGATGATCTTCACTTGTTGGTCCCCATCATATTTTTTCTGGTCCAGTTCAGGGATGCTGCCTGCATCACCAGCCATGTTCCACTTTTATCTCCCTTCTTCGGATTTATTTCACTTCAGGTGGATCGGGTTCACCTCCCTGGCTCACATTGATCGACCACTGACAGCTGTCGAGTTAACTTGTCATCAGTTAGCTGATATTAACATGGAGCATTTCAAATTTTAATTACTTATTTCACCAGTCGCACGATGTTTATGTTGACAAAGTTGATTCTGCATGAAACTGACGACAGCTCACAGACGGCCATTGGTAACATGTTGGACTCACCCTGGAGGAGAGGAGCGGCTTCCGGACGCTTCCACGCCGCGGCTTTGAGCGGATAGTCCGACAAATCCAACTCTTTAACTCCCGTAAATATCACTGGAAGTCTTGTGTACAGAAATATCATGAAATATCATCGACGAAGACGGTGAGCGCGAGGACTCCGAAGAGGATTTTCGTTCCTACGCAACGGGGACGCTCGCAGGACCTCGTTCTGCTGCCCTTACATGTGCCTGTCTGATATACTAACATTTAGTTGAGAAAAAAAATCTAATATGTGTTTATGAATTCGTTATTTGCCGAGGTAATTTGTTCTTAACGTATAAGACAACGATTTCTTTTACTATTTTCCTAAAGCTGCATCTCGGTCAAGGATGTCAAATACACGGTCCGCGGGCATGCCAGATAGTCCAATTCAGACCGGCAAAATGAAATGTACCAGCTGTGAGATATTACGACATTAAACAGCAACAACAATAATTTTTTACCATGTGTAGGTAGGACCTCGTGGACTGGTCCTGTCCCTTCTCCTCAGTGGAAGTGAGAAGAAAGCGGTGTGGAAAGGCTGGGGTGACAGTTTTTGAAGATGCCAGCAGCCCTGCATTGACATTGTAGCTCCACCAACAGAGGCTACAGGCTACTGATGATCTTGGATGGAGATTTAACTGTTTCACGCTTCTGTGATGTCCCTGAGCCAGGAAATGAGGTTGCTGTGTGATGTTTATGTGGAAGGTGAGGTCTCCTGTCAGGTGTAGTACTCCCAGGGACTTGGTTGGGCATCTCCATAATGGCACCACCAATGGTTGGTGGCAGATTGTCCCTCCAGAAGGACACCACCATTCTTGTGTGCACTGTCACATGTGGATGAAGAACTTGCTGGATGTGAAATGTAACAGTATCATCTTGGATGCGAAGGCTGAAGAGCAGAGGCCTTGAGATACAGCCAATGAGGAGAGGCTCCTGTTCTCACCATGAAGATTCTTGAGGTGAGATTAATCACTTTGACTCTCTATGACAGGAATTTTCGTGTCCAGCTGCAGCTACCAGAGTCCTCTTGCTGGCTCAGTCTGATCACCAGTTTCCTCAGAGTAGTTTTGTTAAATGCCACAGAAAAACACATCCTTCTATGTGCACAATTTACTAAGAATGTGCACCGCCTGTTTAAAAGCAAGTTTATCCCATTTAGTTTTCCTTCTCAGTTGTGGCATCCTTATTAGAATGAGTTTATTGGGATTCCTAAAGTTTAAAATGATGAACTGATACATTCGTACAGCTGCCTGTCCACTGTAGATTTTTTTTTTTTGTCATCACCACAGGATGTTTTTTGTTCTTTGACAAAAACAAACATTTTTTTTTAAAGTTTGTCACTCATTGTTGGATATCAAGCATGCACAAACCTTAAATAATTACAGATTAAAGACCAGAATTTTTTTTTCTTTTTTTTCCTCAAGACTGATTTATGGGTTTGTAGTTTTCATGAATCATCTTTCATGATGAGTGGTGTGGTGTATTGTGAATGACGGAGGCCGAAGGAAAAACTTGGAGCTTTTGCTTTTGTGACGGTCACCTGGAAAGAAACACATTTAATGAATGAACAAAATCCAAATGTAAAGATCTTCACATCAAAAAGGCCATCATGCAGGTTTGTTACCTGCTCAGGGTAGTGTGCTCCAGGTCCTGGTTTCTTTATGTTTTCTTCAGGAGCAAAGTGACGACCAGCCATGCTGAACTGAGGAGGTTTCTGTTTGTAACTGCTGGGGTCCACAACTTTATAGGTAGCAGGTCCTGGAGTCTAAATGAGGAAGTAAAGTATACTTTAAATGAACATAGATTTACAGCTTTTTCCAAAGCATTTCATTGAATATTTATATGCACCTTCTTTAGGTCTTCATAGAAGCTTCCAGATTTGCTGCGGTGACCGAGTGAAGAGGCTGGGGCTGAGGTGGTAGTAACTGTTTTTGGCCCCAGAACAGGTGGGAGAGAATACGCAGCTGGACCTGGAGAATGAGCGGCAGGTGAGGTTGACATATTTGGTCCTTTTAATTTACAGCATACAATATGCTCATCCCAAACAAATGTTACACCTGGTGTCAGGCTTGTACTACGTTCTTTACTCCTCCCTGACAGAGAGTAAGCAGGGGCGGCGGGAAAGACTGACTTTTCTGCCTGCTCTGGGGCATAGTGGCCTAAAACAGAAGAAATAGTCTGTATCAACAGTGTTAAAATGAGTGTGTGAAATCTTATTTTTGATATTCCAAGGACTTTACTCACCTGGTCCAGGGCCCTTGAATATTAATGGGTCCCGCAAACGACCGCAGAGTGAAAACGCTGGCGTGCCATCCCGGCCGGTTCTGGTGACGTTGGAGGGGATTGAGTGTGCCGGTCCGGGAGAGTGCTGACCTTTGAACTCACAGTGGCGTGTCCCCATGCTGAATGCAGGTGCTTTGTGTTTCGTAGGGTCATGTTGAGATCCACCTGTATCATGGGCAGATTGTTATGATAATATAAACAATGATAAGAGAAGAAGAAGACACAGGTTGATTGAGGCTATGGGGTTTATACAGGTACTGAGGAGCTTTTTCAAGTGGCCCATTTCTCTTGTTCTAAATTGAGAAGTAATAATGGTAATCGCCTTTCATTTTGGCAATACCTGTAAGTCCAGGCAGTCCATACTTTGGCCCAGGGCTGCCATACAGGGCAGCTATAGGTCCCCTTGGCTTATGGGGCCTCCAGGTCCCAACCCAAGGATCAGCACTGGGCATTACCTTTAGAGAAAGAGAGAGATTATTTTGTCATCACAAACAATTTTAAACCATACTTTTAGTTGGTAATACTGATAACAAACTAAACTTTATGCTCACAACAGTTAAAAACCTACTTCTTGAAAGAGACTGTTAATGCTAGCTCAGTTTATAAGCTGTTTTGTCAAAACTTAACATTGGTTGAGAACATAATCAAAGTGGTTACACAAAACCACACTGGGTCACAAAAAGGAAATCTAAAAAAATATCAGTTACTGAAGACAGCACTGTTAAAAACCAGCGGTTAGACTTCAACAGATGTCCCGGGTTAACCAGTACTATCAGACAGCAGGCTGAGAGAGAGAGACTTAAAATATCCTGTGCTACAGTGGACGCCTGTTGTGTTTATGGCTGGAGAAAAACACTTCTATCACAAAAATCTATCCTACACCATGAGAAAGCTGTCAAAAATACACCTTCTATTGAATATAGACAATCTTAATGCGTGTTTTTCTCTAGTAGAAGGACTGAGAAATGATTTTACCGTCTTGTGGGTCCTGCTGTGAGAGTCAGGCTGTACTCTTGAATGCAGCATGTGCAGTGAACCCAAACACAGATTGTTTGGTGCTGGTCACCTTCACTATGACAACGTTGCCATGGAGACGCCTCCTCTGACAGGCATGCTCATTTTGTGCTGGGTATGAATTTCTGCGTGAACTGTGCAGGAATTCCCGGAACATGAATACATAAAATACATTATGCAGATGGCGTAAATGATTTATTAGGCATGAAAGCCATTGAGGTTCAATGTGGACACACTCTGAGGATTTAACTGGCCGTGACTAACATATCGGAGTTTCCGTACCATTCAAAGCAAACCTCTCACAGCATTTATTGTGTGTTCAATTTATTAGGTTTAGTCATTGTTTCAGCACCAAAATGACTTCATTTTAACCCTCCAGGCTGAAAACACTTGAAAATACACCATGACAGGAGGTCAAGTGTGAATCATTAGGCTGACGCTGAATGAATGCTTCTTGTTGCAGGTGGCAGTGTGAGAGAGTTGGTGTTAAATCCAACAGAGTACAAAGGAAACAATCTGCAACCATATGAAGAGGAGACTTCAAAACTTTTTTTTTTTTTAAATAAACACTGCTTTTTCTTATAATCAAACACAATTTTAGCAATGTACCTGTAACTGAATTTCACAACACATTTTTCGTTCCATCTGTGTCTAAAAGTGGGGGCAATGGCAGAAACAATGAAACTGAAACAACACAGCAAACTTCATACCTGGAAAACATAACCTCTTTCACCAGACGATTCTCAATATTTTTATTGTATCTCTCTGTTTCTTTGTGAGCAGGAAAACACAACTGACAAGCAACGTTGTTGAGTTTGCATCGCACAACCAAACGTATCAAAGAGAAGCAAAGACGCATAAAAATATACAACTTAATATAAATAATTATAACACAAGATAAAAAGTTATTTGTCCCACAGCTTGGGCAAAACTGGGGAACTGATATACAGTTTGGATTTCTTCCACATAAACTGAAATATAAGCTTATAACATACAAAAAAGTGTCTCACAATGTTTGGAAACCTTACAAGCGTAAGTGTTTGTCTTTCTGTTTTGTTTTGTTTTGTTTTTTTAATACGCAGACAATTATTTGTCACAATGAATAAATTATTTGAAAATTTTTGGTTAGTGTATGTGTTCAGAAATCTTACACAACAGCTGACATTTTAACAATATTTATTTTTTTAAAAATGCACTTGTAGCAAGATACAGCACGAAGACTGTTTATAGAGGAAAAAAAAGCCCAAAAGCAGCAACAACAACAAAGAATCTAGGTATTACAAAATTAAGAAGTGAGATGACAAACAGGACAAATGAGGAAGGAAATAACGACAGTGAAAGGACGCTGTGCTCAGGATGCATCACTGCTGCAGGTTCTTGTTACATGTCTGCAGCTGTGGAAGGTTTCTCTCATACAGCCCTTTAACACTTTCATTAGAGATGTGAGCCTTTCCACGTCCTCCTGAGGGCGCTGTTGCATGAAAATACAAAGCACAAAAGCACAAATTGGTAAATGTCCTTCATATTTGAAGGGGTACAGGCATTTTGTTTGTTGCATCAGCACACTGTCTCACCCTTGTAAGTGCCCTCATCAGCCGGTGCAGCACTGCGTCCTCTCTGTGAGGACACAGGCTGGTCACTGTGCTCACGCAGCTCAGCAGACAATAGATGGTGTGTCTCTGCGCCTGCAGCAACATTTTATATCTTTGGTTATGAGTTTTGTAGTGCAGAATAAAGGGAAGAAAATTTTGCATTGTTTTCACCTTTTTGAGCACAGTGAGGGGTCTTCTGTTACCCGTTCCAACACTCAACTTTTCTACATCCTCAGCGCTCAGAACAGGATCCTGCATGAGGATGGAGAGAACAGAGCGGAAGATATATTTACTGCAAAATGGAACTTTTAAAAAATAAAATCCTGGTGCTTTCTGACCCTTAACTTCTCCAGCCAGGTCCATAAGAGGCAGCAGAGGACATGAGGGTCTAACTCGGTGACCAGCAGAGCCCAGCCACACTCGCTGCTGTTCAGCTCCTCCTGGGAAGAAGAGAAGCAGGATTATTGAGCGGCGTTAGAAACCTAGTTTATAACAATGCATTACTGTTGTTCTTCATTTGTTTGGATTACAAATGTGATGCTTAGTGTCAATCAGTCAAATACATACTCTTTTTTTTTTTTTTTTTTTTTTTTAGGATATTTCAATTGTTCCTAAAATACACAGACATGTGCATCCAAATTGTTATTCAGAGTGAGTTAGTGTGTGTGAGTGACAGTCACAGAGAGGAGGCAATCACACACTCAGACCTGTCCAGAGATGGAACAGTTCTCACATTAAGCATGTACAAAAAAAAAAAACACTCTCAATTTGTTCAAAACCGAAAATTGATCAATCCAGTTTTTACCTGCAGTAAAGCAGACCTCTGCAGAACGGTTTCTCCTGGAGGACCTGGCTCTGCCATCGCTTTAGCAACAGGACGGGCCATGGAGGTTGGGCTTGGATGATGCGGATTTCTGTATAACTGTACAACAGAGGTGAAAGTGTTGTCAACCATTCAAATCAAAGAATCCTGTGTCTTTAAAACAGTTTGACCTGAAGGAGCAGTTTACCTCCATGTTGGAGCTATACTTGAGAAGACTCTTCTTAGCTGCACATTTTGATCTCTTAGCACAGCCGCTCCTTGCCGTTGTGTTCGATGTTGTGACGTTGAGTGCGCAAGATTCCTTTTTTTTAGTTTGGTGGTCTGACAAACGCGGGGCATGGACTGGACTGACTGGCAGATCTGCTTGTATCAGGTCCTGCACACACCATTGCTTGTCACTTCTGAGTGCAGTGGTACCGTACGAGCTCAGCCTCAGGTCCTTCAGTACAATACAGCAAAGTGAGAACAAGCTTCTATAGTAAGAGAAAATCCAGTAATTCGATCACTCTGGATGCGTACTCTGAGGTCTCACCTCATTCACTGTGATCTTGCTGAGGTCAGAGTCGCTGTAGCTGCGTTTGTCCAGCAGCACCTCTCTCTTCCTCTCGAGGAATCCCAGCGGTTCATCCCAGGAGGACACCGACCCCGAGCCCGCCCACGAGCATTTGCGATTTTCCCTCAGCAAGGGCAGGTACTGCTTGGAAACCAGGGTTTCTTTCACAGTGCCGCTTAATGTCCTCAGTGCTGACCGCTTCTCCAGCTCAGCATGGACCTCTGGAGGAGAGGGGAGCCCCAGGGCCAAGCAGGAAAGGTGCACGCATAGCAGGTACACCACCTACGCAAGAGCGGAGCAGAAGGTTCATGTCTCCACAGCGCAGTGTCAGAAGGTTAGCACAGCATCACGGCGGAGTCCTGACCTTCGGCGTGTGTCTGAGCTTGCGGGCCTCCTGGCCGTGCAGCAGCAGCGCCTGCCGGTTCAGGTAGTGCTGCAGGGTGAACGGGACCCCGTGCCTCAGGCTCAGGTCTGGATACTGCACCAGCTGTGTGCCGAGCAGGCGAGCAAAGTCAAACACCTGGCTTATCTGAGCCCGAGTCTGGATCGAGCGAGGACGCTTGATCCGCACGAAGTGGACGGCCTCGCTTGGGCTGATGCGCAAAGTGTAGATCAAGTAACAAGCTATCAGGACGCCTGTTGAACGGAAAGACAAACCTTACATACAGACACTCTGAAGCTGCGGATGCAACAACATTAGAGATACAGTATGTACATTTGATCATACCTGTCCGGCCCAGGCCTGCGTGGCAGTGCACGGCGACTCTTCCTTCCTTCACAGCAAAGGTCAAAACTTTCACGGCATCAATCATACTGACAAGAGTGGAAACTCCAAAATCTGGCATCCCAAAGTTGTAGAAGAAAACTGCAAGAAAATGTGTTTATGAATACACTGATGCTTTTCACCTCTCTGAACTACCCTCACATTCAAACACCGCCACAGACAGTCATTAGACGTGTGTATCCGTCTCCTTTGTGTCCTCTCATTGTGCTGCCCGAACTGAATTAAAATAGATGTTTTAGGTATGAAATGTTAATTCAGCAGTGTTCACTCAGGTTCTTTGTTAGAGATGCAGTACAGTCAGCCATTCATAATCTCACACATAATGACTTGCTGCTTAATTGACACAAATGACCATCGTATGCACACATTTCGCTCGCTGCGGATTTAATAAAGGCAATTCTGTTTTGAAAGTGCCTCTACATTATACATGCTTTTAATTCAGTCAATGCATTAATTTCTCACTGTCGTTGTCCATAAGGATCTGAGGGGAGTATGAGAAACCGCTCTCCGGGTCTAGAGGAGGTCCACAGTGAGCATGTTCCCCCGGGAGCTGCATGTTGATGACAGATTTAATGTTTAACCTGAGAAAAAAAGTGACAAATATGGAGAGAAGTCTTACCAATTTGCTTAAATGCATACATACATACATACATACATACATACATACATACATACATACATACATACATACATACATACATACATATATATAAACTTGCTCACCCATGGCATTATAATATCAAAGAGATAAGTGTTCTCATAGTCATGCATTATTCTGTATATCCCATGATACCATGCATTACTACACACCTCACAGGCACTGCTGATTATTAAATACCTGTGAAATTGATCTATGATGTTGTACTTTTCAATCAGATGGTTGGAGGGCCGCGCCATGGCAATGATGTCATCCGTCACCCTGCGACACAAAGAGGTTCATAATCAGATTGTCAATTCTTTTTTTAATTTATTTTTTTTTTAAACTTCTAATATCCAGGTTTAAATCATATTTCTCCAACAGATTACATCTCAGTCCCGACTGACACAGTGCTGAAAGCACAGCACAATTAGAACATACTGAAGTTATTTCCCAAAGTAACGCATTGCTATTGCCTTGGAAGTATCATTAGTCATAATGAGCAACTTTCACAATTCAGTGCTGATAATCTGTAAAGCGCCTCGTGCTGTTTTTACTGTGACTCACACCACAAAGCTACTATGAGGCCTGAAGCCATGTAGTCCCACCAGGAGGAGAAAAGGCCTCGGATCACTTGTTGGTTTAATTTCCAGCAGACGGGTCCCTCATAGCGGCAGTCTATTCCACCGCAGGCCAGCAGACAGAGGAGCTTGGGGGGAATAGCCTTCACCAGGTTCTCCCTGGCTTGGGAATAGGACGGCCGTGGTACTGGTATGTGCGAGGTTAAAGTTGGCATCATCCTGCAGGGGGAAACCCACCGAGAGATCAGGTTTGGTCAGATGAAATGGAAAATCCTTCATTTTTGACAAAAAATACAGTTTTAAAACTGTATTTGTGCGCTACAATTATGTGCATTCATTGTCTCTTTATGTTTTCTACTGTAAAAAATAGTCAAAAGTTTACAAAGACAAAACCAGCATGAATTGAAGTACAATAGAAATTATACTTTCAAATTTAGGACTTACCCTTTCGATTAAGTTGGTCTGTGAGCCTGTAAATCCCATTTAATGTATCCTCACTCTTCAGGCCTGTTGATACCTAAAGACGAGGCCTGTTTAAAAACACATGTGTTCGTCTATCTGGACTCTCCATGAATACACACACTAACAACACTGAGTGATGACCCAGCTTCACTAAGCCTGATTAGCTGTCATAAATACATTAGAACAGACTCTCGCTCATAGTAGCAAGCCAATTATATAATGCTTATGCCTTCAGATATAAACACTGTGTACGTCCTAATTACCTGCCTCCAGCTGAGGTACGATTTGACTGAGACTGGAAACCTTTGAAATAAATGTCACTGCAAGCGAACAGGCAGCGGGGTTCAAGTTTAATCTGCAGGAACAATATGACGTTCATTTATTCTCATAACACGCTGCTTCATTTGAACAAAAGGACTATGGCTCTCAAAAAATCATTCTAACATTTCAGCTGTGATATTTATGAGGGTTTGTTAAATATATTTTGAAATTCAATGACTTAAAGGCAAAAAAATATGAAGAAAATATAAGCTGTTTATCATACTAAAGTAAAACAAAAAGATGCGTTCTTAGCGAAAATTCCAGAAAATTTTAATATCATGGAAGAGTTTGTTTATTCCCAGAATTCAAGTCACAGAAGCTCATGAAACCCACCAAAACAGTCATTCAAAAAAATGTGTACTTTCACTATTAAACATCTCCCTGTGTTCTGTTGTTTTTGATTTGATTCCACCAAAAATGTAAGTGATCGTCGATGACGATCATTCAATATTTTTTTCCAGATGCATTCCTTCCTCGAAGACGGCAGGTCTGAACTCTCCTTCCAGTTTTTAGTAATTTTAGTAATGCGTTGGACAGTTCTTAACTCAGTTTTAGTAGTTTCTGCAGTCTTGTTCGATGTTTTCTTTGCTTGGCGGCTTTTTTTTTTTTTTTTTGGCAGTAGAAGGACTACTGTATTCTATTATTAGTTTTATTTAAGAAATTCAAGGCTGATGCAGAAAGCGACCTGCTGCTTCATCTACTCTGGGAAGTGAAACTGGGAACAACAATCTCTCAGACGAAACTTTTCAGATTCAGGCAGAAAATAAAATATCATCTTTGTTGTAAATCACAAGATTTACTTGCTCTTCCTAAAATAAGCATTCTGAAAATCAAAGCCAAAAGTTCAACAAAACATCAAAATGAAGTTCTCGACAGAGCAGAGCCCAAAACATTTTTTTTTTCTTGAAACACTGGTTTTATTTATGTTGGAATGCAAACCCAAATAAAGTCAGGGGCAGGTATGTTAAGTGTTCAAAGAGAGGCAGAATAATTAAGAATATAATACAGTATCTTCCAGACATAACAATAAACTCGGCACAATTCACGGCCACGAAAAACAAAAAACAAACAGGCTACTCTTCGGTGTTGAAATGACACGGCGATGTTTCAACTTCAAAATGAGGCTTCCTTCCTTTTTTCAGTCAGTTAAAAAGGGATTTGCTTTGAGTGTCCAGGAGAACTAAAGCAACAATCAGTGTTTGGAAATTAACGAGAAGCAAAGTGAAAGAGGACATATTCACAATTGTTTCAGTCAAATAAGACCCTGGCTGATGGCGACGATCGCGTTGGAAGTCAGAAAGTCACGTATCCTCGCACCGCTGGGACTCGGCTGCACCACAGTACACAACACGGCTCAAAATTAAAAGTCTCATTGCATAATTTTGCCTTGTAAGACCATATTGTCCATATGATGGGGGTGGGGTGCTGATGATTCACAAACTCGATAAGGAAAGTATTACTCAGATTTGTGCAGAAAAGAAAAAAAGAAAGAAAAAAAAAAGGACCAGAAGGCACGTTGTTCCTTTTTGGATTCATGATTTTTCCCTCCGAACAAAATCCCCCTGCACCTCCTCCTCCTCCCAGCCACAGGCCCTTACAGAATCATCGGCATTAGAATGAGGACATGGCGGTGAGGAGCAAAGCGGTCGGGTCTGATATTCACAAGGGGCTGTGGAGATGAACAGCTTGTGGCAGCCTACAAACTGTCCTTCACCAAAACTCGGAGGTTTTATTGTCATCTCTCATCAACCTAGGCTCAAGAAAAGCTATGAGTAAGTTTGAACATTAAGGAAAAAAGAAAAAAAAAAAGCACTCGATTACTGACAAATGCAGCCGTGGCGGGAGCAGAGTTGTAAAAGGGAGAAAAAGAGCTCTCGCCACTTTTCAATGTTTCCATAAAATCTTCCTTACTGGTCATTTGCTCGTGTGGAATTACAGGTTGTTGCCATGCATGAGAACAAAAAAACGCCAAGAGATATCAAAGAAGTGTAGATAATAGAAGAGAAAGAATAAGCTTTTAAAGCTTTGTAAAGATTACACTGTCCACCGGCGTGGTCCTGTCTGTGAACATTGGTGCTGGAAGACCAAATGTTTGTGAAATGAATGTCTGGGCCCGGGTTCTTCTCCTGCGGCCTTCAGTCTCTCTCTTCTCCGTTCAGGCAACCCTTCATTAGTTTTGGGATAACTTTTGGGATAGCCAGTCCAGTCCTTCGTACAGGCCGGTGCCCTGGGTGGCGCAGGTCGACTGGATGTGCCACTGTGGGTCAGAGATCACGATGTGGAGGTCAGGGGAACATCAGAGTGGCGGCACGTAAGCTGCAGGTCTGAATCTGTCCAAACTACTTACATTCTTGTTGCGGAGGTTCTGAAGGCCGAACCTTTCTGTCAGTTCGCTGACCGATAAGGCGTTAGGGAGGTCCTGTTTGTTGGCAAACACCAGCAGAATTGCGTCTTTCAACTCGTCTTCCAGGAGCTGGAGGAGCAGGAAAAGAAAAAACAGACCGAGATACTCATCTTCTTATCGGGGATGAAGGAAACAAAGCAAACAAAACATTTCAGAAATGCCGTTTGCAAAACAAATCTACTACCAGGATGTAAATTGTATTCATACAGACTTATTTGTAAATGTAATGGAGACAAATCAGCTTAGAAACCAACAAATTTGCAGGAGTTGCAGACGACATGCAAAACATGGATAGCTCAACTGAAAAGTGTCCGACGAGCAGAAGAGTTGTACTTTTTCCTGAAATAGATCCCAGTAATCACCGAAAACTTAAAAATAAGAGCATTTATCACGCAGCCAAATATTGCCGAAGCATTTGACCATCCCGACTGTTCACATTGTGAACTTCACGGTGTTTCCACTGTTTGGACGTGAAAAC
Source organism: Salarias fasciatus (assembly GCF_902148845.1). Classification (NCBI taxonomy): domain Eukaryota; kingdom Metazoa; phylum Chordata; class Actinopteri; order Blenniiformes; family Blenniidae; genus Salarias; species Salarias fasciatus. Next base: position 16,553,081 of record NC_043751.1, read on the forward strand.
CGGCTGAGCCTGTCTGAGCAGCGGTGCTGACAGACGCACTGTTTTCACGGTCAGCGTTTGAACTCCTGTCTTTAAGTCACGCCGAAGGTTTGAACTCTGACCGAGAAGTGTGTATGTAGGTGTTGCATAACTCCAGTGTTCGGGACGCCTGCCTCGCTGCACCGGTGAAGGTCTGTGGGCCTCCAGCCAGCACACACTCACCCTGACGGTGTTTTGATAAACTGATTTGTCTCTTCCTCAATGACATGACTGGATCTTCTTAGAGGTGTTACAACCTTAGTGTGTGTGTGTTCATGTCTGTACTCCATCCATATCACTGCATGCTCTTTCTCACTGATTCAACCTTCGTTTAATGACTTTACTAATATTCTTCTAAGAGCCTGTCAAAGTTTCAAGGTGCCATTAAGCATCATGTTGCTCAAGTGCAGCAAAAGCATCGATTCCACCCATCTATGGTTAAACTCTTCAGCCATTTTCTAGTTTTAGACACATCAGTGCTACTTCAAAATAAATCATACGTTTATATCTTTAAGTGAGATGAATATCAAATTGTATTTTCAGACAACTTCAAAGATTTGGGTTACATCAGTTAGAGCGGCCTGTTTTTCAGTCTGTAGCTTGGTGGTTTAATACTGCGAGCCCTCACCTGATGTGCGAGCAACTTGCAGCTTCCACAAACTGTGTGAGTGTGTGTCAGTGTAATGTGCTGGATCATGTGAAGCACGTTCACATGTGTTAAACTCAAGGTCTGAGATAGTCGCCTGCTAATCTCACGGGTTTATTGTCTGGTGTGATGATTCAGAGGAAATCAGTTTTGTCAATTATCAATTCATCATCAACAGTTTGACATGTAATTCACAAGTCCTGGTCAAAGTATAACCAACTGTATCTGAATATGCTTTCAAATTCACATTTAACCAATTTAGAACAGAACAGAAAAGATTTATATTACAGTTTGACTTTTTTTTTTTTTTTTACTACAAAACCCTGATCTATTTCCTGAACAGAATCATCAAAATGTTTTGTTAAAAAAATTGTAAAGTTGCTCCTCCCTGCTGGCATTCCCCTGAGACAGCAGGAAGGAACAACTTCTGATTCACCTCCATTCCAAAATGATGCAATTTAGGAGTCAGAAACGCCTACTTAACACGCCGTCATGACAATATAACATACAATTCTAAAATGGTTACTTTCTAAACTAAAGCTCAGCATATTTGATACCCACCATCTTTGAGAGCTCGTCTGCGGCTTCCCCGATTCTTTCTCTGTCGTTACTGTCCACTACGAAGATGAGGCCCTGCACGGGAGGGAAAGTTGTGAAGTGCACACATTAGTGACAAATGTTCATCGGTAAACTGATAAAATATGTATTTATCTCTCCGTATTATATACAAGAAAGTTACCAAATAAATAAATAAATAATCCATCATGTCAAATATTTTTTCTCTGCACGGTAACAATCTTACCTGTGTGTTCTGGAAGTAATGTCTCCAGAGAGGTCTGATCTTGTCCTGGCCACCCACATCCCAAACAGTAAAACTGATATTTTTATATTCTACTGTCTCCACATTGAAACCTTCACAGAGGGAAGTAAGAGGGCAGCTCTTATTACACCAAGAAACAAGGCATAAAAACATAAACTTTGCAGAAGTGTTAAATTTATCTCTTACCAATAGTTGGGATAGTGGTAACAATTTCACCAAGCTTCAATTTGTACAAGACGGTAGTTTTCCCTGCTGCGTCAAGTCCAACTGGGGAGGAATAAAAAACAAAGCTTGTATCAGGAGAGAATGTGAGCTGGAGCTGTGGATAACAGCAGGCTGTAAAATGCATAACACGTGCTTTCCAAACGTCTGATCACACACAGCAGAGGACAAACAATACTGCGCATGTGACGGAACAAGGCAAATTATGGTATACGCAGTTACACCTCATCAAGAAACAAGACACAAAACTTTTATGAATGATCAGCTCTCTTTCCAACATTGTTGAGCTTACATGAAGTGGTTATTAGGGCGTTTTGCCATCTGCCAGCTCTTAAGATATCATTGTAGTGAACCACGTTTTTCTCATCATACTGATCTTTTGTTTTTCCACTTATGTAGATGATGGCAAAATCAACCATAGTAACTACTACAGAATGCAATCTATCATACCTTTTTTAATTAAAGAACATGTAGTAACTCCTGGGCAGTAGTAGTACAGTACTGTAGTACAGTGAACCACCTGTAGGAGTGCTGGTCATCCTACAGGAGACCAACGCCAGTGTGCAACATGTCACTTCCTATCTGATCTGTTCAGAAACACATTTAGGCAACAATGCAACTTTCCACACTAACTAATGTCATATGGAGGAAATTTCACAATACCAAATTAACCAACGTCGAAAACAGCGAATCACACAAAAAAGGTTTGACTTTTTCCCCCCACATTAGAAGAGAAAGTAACAGCGAAAGGCACATGTGTGAAAAACAGTCGATACTTTAGGTAATAAACGCTCCCGTGTTATAAACGGTCTTTATTGTAGGAGTAACGGGGAACGAGAGCTTTCTGCTAAACTTCCGATGACACGAAAAAGAAGGGGTTTGGCGGGATTATCTAATTCTAATGTTTAAAAACTTCGTCATTTTGTACGTTTCAAAAGCATTTGGCGCTCGTATTTATACATTTGTACAGCGAAAAGAGGAGCCGTGAAGTCTGGTCGAGAAACGAGGACTTCCATCGTTACCGCCGGTTAGCTTAAACACAGCTCCCACTCACCCATCAAAATCCTCATCTGCCTCTTGCTGAAGAGCCGGTCGAAGATGGACGAGAGGGTGAGCCCCATGTCTGTCGCGACGTCTTTAATCTCAACGAGAACCGTAAATGGACAAGGCTTTTTTTCACTCGGACTCTCCGGTTCGACTCCGTGCTTTCTCTCGGCGGCGGCTCTGCAGAGACTGCCACGTCCGGGCCAACGTGGAAGACACGACGTCATCCGTTTGAAGCAACTTTATCGACACAACACGGGAGACAACAGACAGACACGCGCCAGCACTTTCACGGTGACCATCCATCCAGCAGCAACAGGAGTATCAAACACCTGAAATAGTGCCATCACTTTTAATTTTTTTTATTATTAGGGACCGAACCCAGGAGAGAAAGGTCTCTTTTGATTTTCGTGTATTCGTTTCATTTACTTTTCTTTTGGCAGTGTAAGTGATGAAAATGTCTCAATTTTTACAGAATCTCAAACAATTACTCTCGGAAATGACTGCAATCTCAAGTTAGAAACAACTTCAGTTATATTTTCTTATGTATCTTGTGAAATGTTCAAAAAAAAAAAAGAAGAAAAAAACATGTCTAGCTGTTGCATTATGCATGTTTTTACAAACTAATCCCGACAACATGACTGAGCAACAAGCTAAATCCATCCATCCAGCCATGTTTCACACCACCCTATCCTGTTCAGGGTCAGGAGACGGTGGAGCCCCTCCCAGACAACTATGGATGATGGCAGGATACACCCTGGACAGGTCACCAGTCCGTCACAGGGCAAACACACACAATTTCATGTTATCAAATAACCTCACATGCTTGTTTTTGCACTGTGGGGCGCACACCAGAGTACCTGCAGTAAAACCAACGCACGCAAGGGCAGAACATGCAAATTCCATACAGAAAGGTCAGGCCGGTTTTTAACCCAGAGCTTCTTGCTGTCCTGGATGAGTCGTAAATAGTGAAGTTATTTTTTAGTTTATTAATTTGACTAGACTGACACAACAACAACAACAACAAAAACAGCAACAACAATAATAATAAAGTGACTCAATGAAGAAATTACACAAGAATCAATAGAAGAAAGTCTCTTCCACAATGTTGTTCCTATCTTATTTGCAATGGCTAAAATTAGGAACACAGGATCCCGGTTAGGAACCACACAACAGCCCCAGCATAACACAACACAACAGCATAATATGGCCTCAAAATTGTCCACATGAGAAAACGATCTTAGTAAACAGAAATGAAGACAGAGATGTTTTAGGGGTCTCAAACTCCAGTCCTCGAGGGCCGCAAACCTGCATGTTCTCCATGTCTTCCTGCTTCAACACAGCTGATTGCAATGAGGCTCGTTATCAGGCTTTCTGCTGAACTTGGTGACGAACCTTCATGAGATTCAGGTGTGTTGAAGCAGAGAGACATGGAGAACATGCAGGTCTGCGGCCCTCGAGGACTGGAGTTTGAGACCCCTTATTGAATCATATTGTGCTGTAGAGCAAGGGTGTTAAACCTAAGGCCTGTGGGCCAAAGAAGGCCCACAACAGGCTCTAATCCAGCCCGCCAAACCAACAAGCAAACTATAAAAATGTCTAAGAAATTTCTTAAGAGGAGTAGACATAAAAAGGCCCGGAGCTGGGGTATCAGCATGAAACTATACTGCTGTGCTGTGCAAGGCAGTGCTGGACCAGCAGTAGCTGGACTCACAGCATCGCTCACAGGACAGTAGAACGATGTCTGCTGTCATATCAGTCTTCAAAACACCCAAAACAATCCAACAGCACCAGAAAAAGAAGAAAGAAAGAAAAAAACTCCACTAGATTCGTATCTTGTTACACAGGTTTGGAAAGTCACCAGATGTAATGATAAACCCACCAAGCTGTCAACAATGTGCCTGCCTGCTCTGAGACTGCTGAAGTAAGACTTGTATGTGTCAATAAAGGCAACACGAACTAGGCCAGTTCAACTGCAGTCAGTCGAGGCAGGTGAGGCTAACACTGAATGGCAAAAAGCACAAAGCAAATATTAATTGACCAAAAATATTAATCCTTGTTTAAACTAATGCCATTTCTGTTTGGCTCCAATGATTTTGTTCCATTTTCATCCTCAAATCACTGGAATAGTATTTCCTGTACAAATAGTGAGCAGACTTCATTTGCTACATTTACATTTTCAGGGTTTGTCACAAATGTTAATTTTCAGACTGTTTTAAAACAAGTCTTCAGTTTCCAGAGAAAAAAAAAATCTATTCCATGTTTGTCTTGTCTGGAAAATATTTCATCTTTCATAGTGACATATATTTACAAAACTTATTCATTTGGACTGAAGTCACTGAAATGTAAGCACTGGATATAACCACCAGATGTCTCTGTGAAACAGATGTGGATTTTCTACAGCACCAGCAGCACATGTTGGTTTAATTCAGGAGGGTTGAAGCCATTCTAGTTTTGGGATCAGGGCCCTTTTTAATTTCCTGTGTCATGTCACGGCTCTGGCTCTGACAGCCTAAGAATCTACGGATTGCAAAGACATTTACACGCATAAATGCATAAAAAGTGTGTGTGTTTGGGTGTCTAAAGCTGAGAGACAGTTGTAAAAGTTGTAAAAATGGGACATTGAGTGTTGACTCATCTACATTTTCTCCTCAGATATCCCTTCTTCTTTCCTCATGACTTCTCTTTACCAGTGCTGGCAGAATGCCATGCCTGCTGTGTCCATGTGCGTGCAGCATTTGACTGTTTGGCATTTCCAGCACAGGAAATGATAAAATAAAAAGTTGTTGGAAAATCCATCTTTTAATATTCATGACTTCTTACCTTGATGCTTTCATTTCTTGAAAACAAGCTCAGAAGTGTTTTTAGTCCCAGTGGGGATTCCCATTTGGAAGAGCCAGGCGTGTCACTCACCTGGTTAACAATAAACTGACTGACAGGAGAGGGCATGTTCAGAGGTGGAGCCAAACCAAGACTTTATCAGAGGTGTGCTGTGGAGGGAAAGCAGCACACTGCTACAGGAGTTTGTTATAGGAATACACCGACTGGCACACATCAAGTGTGACTTTGGAATCGACTGTTGGTGACCATGGCTCTTAACCTGAATGGCACTCTGACTGGAAATATGGTAAGCACAGACTAATGAACTGATGTTAATTTTTGTTGTGTGTATGTTCTCTGAGCAAAACATTACACACCCATGTCTGAAAACTCGTCTGCATTTTGCTTTTCAGATCAATAGTCTCTCCACTGTGTACATTGCTTCTCTGACTCCCAGGTAATGTACTTTTTGATTCATAAAATTATCTTTGCATGAGCATCAAAACCTCTATTTATATTAGAAATATGAGCATTCAGTTAGGTTTGTGTTAGTTAGAACAATATGTGCAGAGTCAGATCAGTCAGGCTTGATCTGATCTGGATTCCTCCAGCTGTTGACTGAATGGAGTCACTTCATGCAGTCTAAACCCTTTTAAATTAATATGTTTAAGCCCAGTCTGACTCTGCACCTTTAAAAATGTCTCTCTTCACCTTTTTATTTAGCTTTCTCTGATATATCATTACATGAAATACAGGCGACTTTATTAAAATATTAAAAAAAAGGGACACAAGTGTGGGAACTAAAATAGAAAAGTGTCTTTTTTGCTTGTTGGTTTCAATTAAACCAGATGTGGGTGCTGATTTCTTATAGGGGTCACTTTACTGGCTTAAGTATAAGTCACATGTATCTGAGCCTCATATCTTGGTTTCAGACTCTTGTGTAATAAAGGTATTTTGGTTTGGTGCCAGATTATGTGCAGTCTGATTGTCAAAGAGAAACTAATATTACATCAATCCTATTGTACTCAATAGCAGGTGAACTTTATAAATAATTAGCTATTTGTGGAACCACATTTTTTGCACTGTCAAAAGACACTTCAAACTAATTTCTCAAACAAACGCTGCAGTATACAGAGATCACACTATAGTTAACAGTTGTACATATGAAATTGATATTCTCTCAAATATGCAGATTAAAAGGTTTAAATATTATCATACATACCATGGATGGTATCTGTGCAGTTTGAGAGAAAACATCGTACATACAGGGGATGAAAAGATGCCAACAAGTCAATAGGGTAAAGTATCTTGGGAACAATGGATGGAGTTAGTTATATAATGGAAAAACACAGTGACACATCACTGGAGGTTGCAAGAAACACAGCTGGAAGACAAGTAGCTGAAAAATATTTATTGTTAAAGAGCTTGAACAGAAAAAGACAATTGAAAAGACAATTGATCTAGAATGAATGGAAAAATTACTTTGTCGTTAATTTTCTTTGTTTGTTATTTATATTTTAAAAGAAGGAAGGAAAATAATCACAATCAAAGTGATTTTTAAAAAAGTCTGTGATCATCCAGTGTTTCAACGAACCTCTGATTCTGAAGAAGTGGAGTACTTGGGGAAAAACTGCATGGATGAAAAAAGATACAGGGTCAATGTGGCTGCTTATACATACTAAATAATTCCAATAATCTGTGTCCTTAATTTTAAATAGCACACTCATAAATGGTTAATTTTCTGAACAGATGTTTATCACACTGGTGCTGTGTTGCTGCTATCTAACAGTCTGCTTTCTTGGGTTTTCTTCAGTGTAATCGGAAGTTTTTCTGTCCTGGTGGCTTCCATCGTGAAGTGGAGAAATCTCAGAGAACAGGTCAGAGCGCATGAACTGTGTAACTTTTCACATTTCCAGCGTCTTATCTGAAGGCCTGGGTTGATTTCTTCAGGAAAAACACAGCTGTTGCCGACCGTGGTGTTTTCAGCGCGGTAACACCTGGAATCTGTGTTTGCAGGTCCACGTCCTGGTGCAGCTGGCTGTGGCCGACCTCCTGGCTGCCCTGATCCTCATGGTCACCAGTATCATGAACAAAGTCGACGCCAGCGTCGACATCGTCATCTGCCACTACTTCCTGCCCTTATCTCTGGTGAGCTACAGCTGCCCTGAATTTGTTTGCTCGATATATAAATGTGATGAATCATTTACTGTTTTTTTTTTTGAGGAAAATAAACATAAACACAGTTCAGACGCAGGAAAGGAGGTGGCATAGTGTTATAGCATGTTATTCAAGCTGTAAAGACTGAAGAAGAAGAAGGGCAGCACGTGTTAAATTAAACATTCCTCATAAAAGTGCGCAAATCTAACCCATATCCCAAAGTCCATCATGAAGTGGATCAATTTCATGTGACCGATTTAGGAAATGTGACGTTTGAGTGTGAAAGGCGTGGAGGGCAGTTCAGCCCTTGATAGTGCACGCAATGAAAATCTGAAAGCTCAATATTTAAAAATGGTCACTTACAGTGGTTTTCTGATGTTCAAGCAGAAGTTTCTTTAATTTATTTAAGATTTTTAAGATAGAAGATAAGTGTTTATGCCAATGTAAGAAATAGAAAATCCCTTCAGTCTCAGTTCTTAACTCTAGGTATTTCTTGCGTTATTTACCACTTTTTGTTTAGAATAAACCAGTAAGAGATGCATAAATTGTGAAATATGGAGCCATTTCTAAATAACAGTAAGGTGATGGCAGGTTACATCCCGGACAAGCCAGCAGCCCGTCACAAGGCAAATACACTCACACTCACACACTCATATTCACACCTGCAGCTTTTGAACTGTGGGAGGAAACCGGAGGACGTGAAGAAACACAACGCACGCACAGAGGCAAACAGTCTCCAGACGTCTTATCACGGGGCTGTGGCAGAACAGCTATAGCGTCGCGTCGATGCATCTCACGTGCATAAAGGTCAACCATATACTGCCTGTAAACGCAGAGGATATCTCTTGTGGGAGTTCAGCTCAGTGGAAACTAACTGGCGGGGTTATATTGACACTGACGGTTCAAAACGTGACACCACGAACCAAATGAAGAGAACATGTGACTTCACAGAAACATTAATTCCCGACTCTGAAAGCTTGTTTTCAGTTTCAAGTTTACTCACAAATAGCTTTATAATTTCCCGTGTGATACAAACACACGTTTTTACACAGCTTATCTGTGTTCTGAAAACAAATAGTAAAAAAAAAACCAAAAAAAAAAACAAACAACCAAAGAATCATAAAGAATGTTCTCATAAAGGCTGAACCTGTTCTTGACCTGATTTAAACAAGTCTCTGGGATTTATGAAACAATCAAAAGCGTTTTCTTGACCCCGTCTGTTATCGTGGACAACAGTTGAAGAAACGATGTGACATTTTTCTGCAAAGTTTTCGAGCAACAGAACAGAATCATGATTGATCAAAAGTACGCAATTGATTTACATTGCAGTGCTGCTGCTGGAGACTGGAGGCCACGGGGCTCTGCAGCCGACCTCTGATACCTAATAACTTTTCACATTATTCTCTCTGTGCTTTCTTTCAGACATTTTATTTCATTTCCTTTCTGTTGGTGGTCGTTTATGCCTGGAAATCAAGGAATGCGATCCAAGGTTGGAGAGAAAGCCAGTCAGACGATCAGGTGAGACACAGAAGATGTCCTTCGTCTCTGCTATTCATCTCTTCTGGATTCACCGGCATCATGTTTCTTTTTCTCTGTGTTGGTTGACAGGGACAGTGTGCCAGAAAAACAGTGGATTTTTCTCTGTATGCCTTGGTTTGGTGAGTTTTTTTTTTTTTTTTTTTTAACTTATTTTTGGAAATCTTAAAGTTCAAATAAACACACTCGACTTTACGGTCATAGTTTCTGATGTGCACAGTTGAATTCTCTCTCCCTGCCGTGTCTTTCTCACAGGTTGATCCCGTTTGCATTGTATTTGGTGTATATATTCACCGACTACATCCAGGCACAAATGATTATTCCACTGGATGACAACACAGACTTCCCCACTGACAATGCGTACTGTACCAGGTGGGCATGCAGACTCTGGAATAAGCCTGTTCCCATGTGGTTTTGACCTTTCTGAGTAGCTTTTTTGTTTTTTGTTTTTTTCCAGGTGTATTTTATTCCTGGATGTCTGGAAGGCGGTCTGCTCACAACATGTGAGTCCCTCCGTTCTGGTGTCATTAAAAAGCTTTGTTTTTCCAGGAGAATGAAGGACTAAAGCCTTTCTTGATTTTTGTTAGAGAAAAGTATGGCCTCGTCATACACACACAAAAAAAATAACATCAGATCTTCTAAAATAGTCCAGTCTTTTGAATTATTCTGATTTTGATTTTCAAAATCAAACAGTTGAAGGATTGACGCGTTACACTATATGTGTGTTCATCTTACATTTTCACTGTTTGAATGTATTTTTCCTTTTTCTCAGGAGGAACTTCATATTCTCTTCATCAGACTCTTTTTTTTCTTCGTGGTGATTCCAGTCATGGTGATATGCTCCGTGAGTCACAATATCTTTCACCACAGTGTTTGAAAAATAACATTTGATTTGACTCCACAGTGAGCAGACTGTAACTTTTAATTTTTCTTCCAGTTCATCTACTGCAAAGTAAGAAAATGGTATGAAAGAAGGGAGCGTGAGCAGGCGGGTCTGTTTAACGTTGGGGGAGACGCACAATCCAGAACAGTCATTTCTACGACGAGGAACATGGTGCTGGTCATCCTCGTCTGCTGGGCTCCAGGTAAACAGACAGACATGCACTTTTCAAATGACAAACTTTGATCCTGCAGCCTGAGCTTGATGTTGTGTCTTTCTTCGTCAGCTCTGCTGCTCATTCTGCTCTCCACCCTGATGATTTGGATAAACATTGAGCAGCGCAGCTTGTTTTGGCTTTATATAATCCAGGTATGTTCCAGCAGGACAACACCCGCTTTCAGATGAAAGAAAAAGAGAAGTCTTCTCACGTTTGAGTTTCATTTTGCTTTTTTTTGCATATTTCAGGCCATCAGCGTGTCCCTGCAAGGTTTTCTCAACAGTATGGTTTACGCCTGGAGACGACCCAACTTCAGAGATGTCGCCCTCGGGGAGCGAACGCCCCTGACCGCGTACAGCCGCCCACATTTTTTTGAGGATTCAATCTGACTTCTGGCTTCGACTGCTGCCTGTTAAAAGCACGGAGGAACCTTACTGAGCTGCGTTGCCACACGCTGGCCTTGATGAGGCCGAAGGGCTCCTGACTCACTTGATTTCTTTATGTGAAATGAAACACAACCTTCTCCTTTGTGTGGCAAAAAAAGAAAAGAAAAGAAAAGGAGAAACACTCTCAGAAAGAGTCTTTGCACATATTTTTACTGGACCACTTGACTTTGCTAATATGCACTACTGTATTGAAGATTTGATGTCATTGAAAATGTGTGATTTTTTTTTCATGTGCCTTATTTCTCTTTGTTATGTTTCATTGTGTCACATGTATTTATTTTCGATCAACAAATTACCTTTCAGCGAGTCATTGCATATCAGTTGTTGGTAATCTGTTTGTTGCTCGTCTAGGAAACGGCCCAAAAAACTGTCATCAAACATGAGTGATTTTTCTTCAGTAATTTGTGATCTTGAATTTGTCACCCTTTCATGTTTCATCACACAACTGACAGTGTAATGATAGAGAATAAATCAAGCATTTCCACCCTCCCTTTCAGAAAACGTAATTTCCTTCAAAATTACCAACGCAGCTCATGAAATGTCAGCTTGGATTTTGTAAATAACTGATCAGTCTGTGTGTGAAAACTGACATTTTGTGTTGATTATGCATAATGCTGAGCACATGTTTCTGAAGAATGCACGAGTTACATAACGGCAGCATGTCGCGGCGTCACGAGAAAAAAATCATGTAAAACCCGTCTGTCCTCTCTGCTTTACGTCCACCTGGCTGCGGCGTCGCGTCGGGAGCATGTGCCGCCTGCAGAGCACCGAGCATGTGTGCAGAGCGTGTGTCTGAGCGCTCAGGAATGCTGAGTCGCCGCCAGAGTGCGGAGTGTTTGTGCAACAGGGGTCACACACAAGCCATGTCTGATAATGTTCACACACTAACAGAGGCATAAGATCAGCGTTCTCTCACGTTATACGATCATCTGTGTGTCTCTTAACCCTCAGGAGGTCGGCATGTCTGTCAGCTGCTCACAAAAGTGATTTGAGACCCTGGTCTTCAGTCATTTGTCAGGTTGTTTCTGATGAGGTGGGGGAGGAATCCTTTTCAGTTAGTATTCTAACTGGCAAACCGACAGTTCTCGGCCTTTCACTCAAATGGCTTCAGTCCAGACTTTAAACTGTAGTGCCGGCTGATGAAGTGCTGTGGAGACAGTCGTCCTTCCAACAACCTCTCGGGTCTCGCTGTCTGTATGTAAAGGACCTTTGAAGCTCCATCATCACCGCAGCCACGGCCCGACTTGTTGAAGTGTTTAGAATCGGTCTGACTCTCAGCGTCCCGGTCCTTCAGACTTCCTCCATTTAATTATCATTGAGGACACGGCGAAGAATCCTGAGCTTCTCATGTGGATTTATAGGTTCACCCCAATTTTATTACTGAGATCTTTGCAGAGTTTCTTTGGCTTTATGGCTCTGCTTTTGTCCGGACATCTCCCTTTTTTTAATTTGTCCAAACAATTTGGTTAAAAGATTAAAATAAACAGGGGGAAACAGGAAAGGTGCCACTGTGAATCCTAAAACCTAATAGTGAGGCTTTTTTTTTTTTTTTTTTTTTTGAAGTATTGGTTAGCTTTTATTTAACATCCATACATCAAGAAAAAAAAGTGCATCCATTGAGTGTCTTTCGCACCTTGCAAAGATTTTATTCATTTTTGTAACAGTTAATTTATATCAAGTGTTTATGCACATCTTTTTAAAAATGTGACTTTGGTTAAAAGTTTCCATGTTGAAAAGAAAAAAAAATGCAGCGTTTCTTCATCGATTCAGTCAAAATTTGATTTATAGGTTTTACAATACAAATCATTCAGTGTGACTGTCATGAAGTTCCTTCACTTTGTTCTCACGGAACATCGCAACACACACACAAAAAGGATGAGTGTGAATTTTGGGCGTTCTACTCAATATCTGTACTGCGGTGTGACGTCTTGGCCAAATGAGCAGTCAGGACCATTTTTTAAAAAGTTTATCCATAACAACAACCAGCTAACATAATTTTGAATCTATAAAGGACACAGTTTTCTATTTTCTTTTTCTTCCCTTTTTAGATTTTTTTTTCTCGCCATTTTCAGTATAAACTCTCATAAAGGGCGACAACTTTCATCAGATGTTAAATTATTATCACTGATCCACATAAAGGAGTCCATTAACTGAGATAGAAAGCAATTGCCTTGACCTGGACTGCTTTTCTGGGTCATCCTTTATCAAACTTGTCCCAGATTAACAATGTCTGCGCAGAATACGCTTTGGATGAATAGGATTTCACTCTGAAAGGAGGCCGGCACTTTATTACACCTGGTCATAAATTTCATAAGTCATAGTTTCTGTCATTTAAACATGCTCATTAGTAGTTCTCTTTTTAAGTGTATCTATAAGCATTTTTAGCAAATACCTGAAGTTGCTCTTTTGAATTCATTTCATTCAAATATTTGAAGCTTTTTAATATATTTCTAATGCGTGTGCTAATAACTGAAATCCTTCTTGTATTGCTATTTTACCTGTTATCAAATGTTGTGTTTGTCATGCCTTTCTTGTTTTCTTTTCTTTTTTTTTTGCCCCACGCATTACCGCTGTGTTCAGCTGTGACTTTGCATCGTTGCTCCATTAATTTTGCGCCCAGTGACTTTTCTGAATTTGATGAATGGAGCGGCGAGACTCGCTGACTAAACTGCGAGGCTTTCTAAATGTGGCCTACGCTCCGGCTCTGAGGTTATGCAAGCAGTCTGGCTCAAAACTCTCAGCAGCTACAGAGATGTCTATCTGGCTGTGTGGGAACTTCCGGGTTCTGTGTGTGTGAAGCGCATTGTTGTCACTGCAGTAACTTTTGATATGGACGTGCAAAAATGACCTGACACAGGTCAAAGGTCAAGACTGGTTTCTCATCCACTAAAATCTAAAAAAAAAAATGACCAAATAAGTCTGTAGTGGTTCCCACAATGAAACACATTGCTACCAGTTTGTTTTGTAAAGGTAATTCTAACCAGTACACCTGTTTGCAGAACATGTGGGAATTCACATCAACTCATGGTTCATTTGCGGCTTCAGGAACCGAAAGTAAAACTAAACAGGAAAAATAAACGATAAACGAGATCTTTATTGCCGTGAATGAGAACGAAATCTTCTGTGAAGTGAGCCTGTACATGCATTGTTATGAACTGAAATTTAAAAAAATATAAACACCTTTAGACTATCAGATATAAAATAAGATGATATATAGATGAAGAAAATATATGCAAAGAGATAAAGTGTTTAATAATCATTAGGAATAGAACCAATAAGCTATGCTTGTTGAATCACCCCTGCTCTAAAAAAGTGTTTATTTTTTTACTTTAAATATCATCAGATGAAACTAAAGGTGTGAGGTATTTCTTCAAAATCATCAAAATTGTTGAAAAACATGTAAAAAAAAAAAGTAATTTTAATACAATGATTTACCCCCCAAAAAACCCACAAAACAAAAAACAACAAACATTACACGCCACAATTATTTGTTTTTTGTTTTCTGTACTTTTGCAAAAAAAAAAAAAAGAAAAAAGAAAATGGAGCTCCTTAATAGATTTGGCAGTGTTTAAGTATCATGACGCTCTGAGCTCTTTAACGTTTTGTTTTTCCAAACTTACAAAGAAGACAAGTGGAAAACAATGGCGAGTGACCGCGACTCTCTTCTCTGTTTCTTCTTGACTCCCTTTTGTTTCCGTTGCTGCAGGATTCTGTCTCAGAGTCTCCGTTTCCTCTTCAGAAGTCCATCGACAGAGATCTTTGCTGGGCCATTTCGTAGCCTCTCCGGTTTCCGGCTCTGCGCACGTACACGTCGTACCTCCCGTCCTCGTCGTCGTCTTCGTCCTCCTCCATCACCCGGTCCTGCCGCCCCGGCGCCCGGTCCCCCATCCCGTGGTGGCCCTGCACGCGGCCCTGCTTCATGCTGGGCCAGCTCTTCTTCCGCAGGCTGCTGTTGAAGTCCCTGAGCGGCGGCAAGGCGCTCTGGAAGTCTCCCCTGAAGGGCGGCAGCTCCATGGAGCCCTGGCCGTGCAGGCTGTGGCCGCCTTGACTGACTTTGATGGAGTTGATGGAGGCCTGGGAACCGCAGTGGTGTTCGTGGACGCAGCGAGATCCTGACGAGGACCTCCTGAGCACCTGCAGGGACTGAAGCTCCTCCGACAACTCCCCGAGGTCACCGGACATCTCCTGAAAATAGAAAACATTTTTTTTAATTCTGACAAACCTCCGAAGACAAAACGAGCACGTCCGGACAGCGGCGTGTGAGACCGACCTTGTCTCTGAGGGTGAAGAGCTCATACTGAGGAGGATCGAAAACCTCCTGGAATTCAGCACGTTGGAACGGATTGTTTTTACGCACCAGCACCTGCGAGACGCGATTAAACGCAATCAATCCCCACGCCAACTCTCTGCGGCGTGAAACTCAACCATCTGACGGCGGCCCATTTTAATCACCTTTTTGCGCGGCTGCTTGACTTGCACCAGAATGGAGACGATGAGGAGCAGCAGCACTACTCCCGTAGACACACAGATAATTGTCCCGTGAGTTTTATTGATATGGAGAAAAACACTTTTGCTCTTTTTCTCTGGACAATGGAGATGAAGAGAGCGACAAAAACAAGTTGAAATATGAGGAGGGCTTTCAGAGGACATCAGTCATCTACTTGTTGCCGCCCCTGTCGAGGCAGCCTGTATTTTAGAGTGCGGGGCATTAATGCAGGGGGGCCGTCTCTAAAAGCCCGAGCGCTGATAAACAACCGCCACAACATCTGAGGTGCTTAGGTTCTACTTATCAAGCCGAGCAGCCTCGAAGGACTTTTAGTTGGAAACATGTCAACGATGATGAGGCTGTGATTTCTCTGCCAAGAGTAGATTTTTCATTGATGCTCTCTTTGCTTTGAAACGCGCCAGTGTTTACTCACACGCTGGTGTCTGTGCAGAATTATCATCACAGATCCTCAAGGAGGTCCAGCGTGACACGAGTCATATTACCATTACAACACACACACACACACACACACATAGCATAGCACAGTGCAGCGGCTTTAGAAAAAGCTGAGGTACCTTTGCAGTTGCTTTCATCCCAAGGAAAGACACAGTTCTGAATGCCGTTGCACACCAGAGAGGTGTTGATGCACATGTTACTGTGGCAAAAGAAAGCACTGGCTGCACAGGGTGCTGAAACACAAACACAGGCTGGTTCAGTCAGAGGAGCGTATCTGGAGACTCCGATGAGAGCAAAGGAGACTCAAGATTCCCTCGTTTGCGATCCACAGTCAGGGCCGTGCCATGGTGTCGCATTTTTAAAAGATTCTGGTGAATTGTGGTAATATCAGAGGGTTATGACTCCATTTAAAATGAATAAAAAATTTGCAATAATGTGCTATTACTAATGCAATCACGCATCGGAGCTACGGCCGCAGTAAGGAAACAGCGGGGACGTCAGAAAAAATCTAAGGTGACAGCAGCGAGGAGGGGCGGTCTGAAGGAGAAACTCACGGTCAGCGAAAGAAGTGAACAGCATCCGGAAGCGGCTGAGACGACTGGTCTCGTCTGCCCACATCCTCACCACCCCCACGCCGGTGTCCAGCATGATGTCGTTAGCTACTGTACTACAAAACTTAGCCTGAAAGAAACCACACACCGTTTTCTCTCATCGTGCTGCTTGTGTGTAGTCTCAGTGAGGTCAAGGTCTGTACGACAGTTGCCAGATATTTGGGACTCGAAATATGAGATTAATGCTGAGCAGCAAATGGAAAGAAATGAAAGGTGAGTCGTGTTGTAGAGCAGAGGGAGAGAGGAACACACCCCAAAGCACATGAAGAGCCGCACAGAGAGATTCTTCGTTTTAAGGTTATTTTTATATTACCTTCAGGTCCTCAATGGCACTGCTGCCATCATAAACAGCCACAAAGTTCTTCTTACACTCGTTTGAGTTCTCCATCTGGTATTCCAAGAATCGCAGGTAAATCTGGAATAAGGGGAGAAATACAGTTAAATACATGGCTTCATAGATTCTTGTGTGCCGAGAGAAGTTGAGTCATTTTTTGACTGCAGTGAAGGATCAAATATACATCACTGCGACCGAGCTCTACTCCATCTGTACTTATGCAGATTGCTGGATTATCAGCACATATGTTCAAGCTGTTGATGCACTGTCGGGAAATATTTGATGACGAATAATGAAAAACAAACTTGTCTGCCATTTTGACATTTGCATGTCTGCGCCTGTGATTATATATATAAAAAAAAGGATATAAGAAAGATGAATCGCAACAGATGAGTGGGGTGAAAAAAAAGAGAGAATACAGGATGTGAAATGAGCTCCAGGCTTGAGGCTCATCTTTCAAAACACTCCGCGGTTGTCACTTTGTTCCCAATGAATCACATCCCCTTTCCTCAACTTAATTTTGCGGAGAAGTGAGTTCTATTTTTTCCACCTCACTCTTATTTAATCTCGATACGAACACTCATAAGAGAGGAAGTTGCACTTCTCTGTAGTCGGCTGGGTAGAATGCAAATGCTGCATGTCACACCCTGTTCTTTGTCGGCGCTCGGATGGTCCAGATGCAGTCCACTGCTTGGTCAGGCTTCACTTTATATTCCTCTTCCACTTGACTGGAACGGATCACGCCATCTGCCCCAGTAAGCTCGAACTGACAATCTGCCTCACAGACAGTCACAGAAAGGTCGAAACAAAGAGGCAGAGAGGGTGAAAACACACACTGAAGCACAAAACAGAAGATCTCAGCGAGCGGGAACTGCCGCTTCATGGATTACTTTAAAGATTTAGACGGGTTTAAACATTACCTGGGATTGGGTTTAAGAGTCCTCCCACATGCAGATGGAATTCTGGGTCTTCGGGGAGAAATCAGAGGAGAAGACAGTGACATGTCATGATATAAATTGCATCATCGTTCAGAGCGCAGATTTGATTTGACAGACATTTGATTGAAGAATCATTCAAGCATGATGACAAGATGGAGATTCAGTGAGCGCCTGCACACTGCCGTAAGAACATCTCCATGCAGCAGGCAGCCGCTGCATTCTAATCACCTGCTGTAAAGCTGTACTGGACCTGGAAGCCGGTCCCCTCCAGCTCCTCGTCGCTGAAGAAGCGGATCCACATGAAGCGCCCGCTGGAGAGGACCAGCCCCGGACAGGCCGTGCCGCAGAAACGATTGATGAGCGGGGAGAAGCTGAAGGGGCCGTCCCGCACCTCGATGTGGTCGAAACGACACTCAAATGACGCCTCGATGAAAAAGGCCTTGTCGAACAGCAGCTCTATCCTCTGGCGGGGCTGAGCTGTGAAAAGAACGACTGCTGTCATCGAGGTGATTCAGAAAAGAAAAAAAAAATAGAAAGAGTAGACAGAATTGAAAGGAAAGATGATGCACCCCTGCTATATAAGATTACAAATCATTTTTTTTAATGGAACTCACAAATAAACTCAGACAAAAAAAAAATAACTTCAACAATAAAAAAAAAAAATCAGAAATTGGATTTGTTTTTGTTTTTTTCCCCTCAGCAGTGAAATGACCGGGCTCAGTGTCTGCTCTTGGTTACCTTCCAGGACATACAGGCACTCCTTGTTTGGGGGGTACGTCTTGGGGTAGTTTGGGGAACTGAAGGTGCCGCCCTCTGCGTTCCGTACCCAGTTTCCACAGTGGCGGGCGTGGTGCGGCCGCTGAGAAGGTTTGACTGAATCTTTAGGTGGAGCACCTCCATCTGCCCGGGATATGGCAACAGAGAGGGTACATGAGGCCAGAGACGAGCTGCACAAAGACTGCCGGTGCGCAAACCGCTGCATAATTCTGTATCAAATACAGTAATCCGGAACTGCATTACGGCATGTAACTGTATATGCAGTCCGCCTATCAAAGGAGGACAATGGAGATAACAATCTTACCTTTAATCTTTTGTGCCAGAGCAAATCCCTCCTCAATGAATAGGAGAAATATCCAGACTGTATAAGAAGCCGACAGAGGAAGGGCACAATCAAGGAATAAAAGAAAGGGAGAGGCAGCTTAGCAGGATTTGTGTGTCTATGCTTGTTTTCTCATTGTACTCAGCAGAGTCTGTGAATGTATACACCGGGCCGGGCCAGGCCAGGGGTGTGCAGCTCAGCGCTTTACAGGGAGAGAATAAGGACACACTGCTACTACCATCTGCTTACTGAACTCCTGCTGCTATTTATTATAGGAAGTGCTTTCCCTTAACCAAAGGTTTATGTGTCACACACGGTGCATGAAAACTGTTTACAGTCTGCAAGTCCTGAGTGTGTGCTACAGCGCTGTTGCAGGGCCATCAAATGGTAAATAATAAAAAAATAAGAAAAAACATGTGTCATGATTTCAGATCTTCTGCCACGTTTGAACACATTACATAAAACGTGACCTAAATAGATCATCCGACCCACGGCTACCACACTGCTAAACATTTGAGTTTTCACCAAAGTGGCATGTCGGCTTGTTGCTGTGACAAACACAAACCAGCAGTCGCACTGAAGACTGCGGATACTTGAACAGCACACTGGCTGTGTGTGACAGCTGGAGACGGAGGAAAATCAAACCGAAATCTGAAACCTGAATAGCCTTTTTTTTTCCTTGTTAACATCAATAGGGGGTCTGCAGGTTGTCCCTGCTTAGACAGACAGTTTCATAAACAGTTAACCATGAGCAGATATATTTACAGACAGAAATATGTATTAAATATAACATGTAAATGACCAGAACATATACATACATACCAAACATGAACAGATTAATAGGAAAAGGCAAGTTGAAAATGAAATAAAAATAATAAATAATAACAATTATTATTATTCAATAAAATATAGTGATTTTGGGATCACTATATGGAGGAATTTGTTGAATCACTTCATAGCAAAATATGTAGTCGCAACCTTTTACTGCCACAACACAGTAAGGTAGACTTAATGTGTTGTTGTTGTTTTTGTGCTCAGTGTCAAAACAGCACAGAGATCATACTCTGGGTGAGAGGAGGAGGGACTGAGACAGCAGCAGCAGCAGCAGCAGCCCAAATCCCCCTCCTGTCCAGGCACCGAGCCACCACCGACAAAACAGAAAAGAAAAACAGATTTCCCACTTTGAAGACATTTACAGCCTTTCATGCAAAAATGTCTGTTTGCGTTCGGAGCCAGGGAGCGTGGTGCACGCAGCCCTGCTGATGGAGCTGTCACTTCAGCACCAGGCATCTCTCTGCAGCACAAACTTCACCAACAAAGCCAACAGTTCGTCTGCCAACAACAAAAACCCATCACACAGATTGCTGCAGACTGTGAAGTACAGATAAAGTTTATGAGCTATGAAGATAGAATTTTTAAAAAGGGGTTATGGAATATATTGAGTGCTGCGTTTCCAAGTCTTACCAGATACAGGGAGGGAAAAAAAAAGCACAATTTTACCAAATAGAGCAGATGGATGATTCCACTCACCTGAACGCATCCTTAAGGCTGAGATCGCAGATTTGACTTCCAACTTGACCAAGTGTGCTTCCCTAACATCCCCTTTTAAATCAGTGGCACGGATTATCGCGTATTACTGAATTACAAAATCCAACTTTCACCTTTTCATCCTAATCTCACTGGTCAAGAGGATGGAGGCTTCTGGAGGAGTGAGAGAGAGAAGGAGAGGGAGAGAGAGAGTGAAAAGAAAAAAAAAGAAAAGCTGGTGAACTTCTGATTCATCCTCGGTCTTTTCCCTTTGGAGTGGACATGTCAGAGGAGCGCAGTCCTCCGGGGCAGAGACGCAGAGCTCAGTGAGCATCAGACTCAGACTCGCCCTCTCAAATGAACGGATGATCTGTCTGCGGCTGCTTGCGGTTTTTAAGATTGAGCTCAATTGGCGCTGGACGGAGGGCTGCGGCCACCGCGCATGCGCGGCGCCGCATGTGAGTAATGAGCGATATGATAATCCTCCCACAACCTGTTTGGCATTCTGATGAATTAAATTGAGATTCCTTTTTTCTTGAGATTTAATTAGCTTATTCGGGAGGGGAAACGTCCAGAAGGACACACACGCACGCACACTCTCTCTCTCTCTCACACACACACACACACACTGCTCTTGTGCCTAAAAGCTCACAGGACATAAGTCTCTCAATGCATAGTAATCCAGAGAGATTTCACACCCTGCTGTGCATTTTTATGCAGAGCAGCGAGCAGGGTGCATCCCCTCCACCACTCTGTCATTCTTCTCCAAGGATACTAATCACAGAAAGCCCTAAGAAGCTGGCTGGAGCCGGGGAAAGATGAAAATGGGTGCCAAGAACTGGTGGGATGGAGATTCTTTTCCTTTGATGTGTTGCCTTTTAATGACAGAACCTGTCACCTTGTCCACTGGCAGATTTGTGCCCTTGTAGATGATTGTAATTGCTTTAAATCAGTAGCTTTGCTCTCAGAGATGGAAAAGAGCAGCCTGGTTCCTGGCAGCCAGACACACTCCGACAGATGCCGTGGTGCAGATAAGAAATGTATTCTGATATAATATATTCCACCTATATTTGCATTTCACTTCCACACTTTGACAGTACTGTTCATGTGACAGACCCTATATCAGCAAATCACCAGAGTACATCAGCTGAGCAATACGTGTCTCACAAGTTCAGCTTTTGATTTGTTAGGAAGACTTTCAAAGTGCTGAGTTGAGTCAGAGTTCACATAGATGTGAGCTAAATAAACGTGTGTGGAATTTTCCCAGAATATAGCTGCATGGCTGCTTTTTCATTGAATTTGGTCATTGGGTAATATTGCTGGGGACATTTTGAAGTGGAAAATATGTCATGAAATAGCCACATGGTGACCTGTTGGCACTGGAAACCTCAATTCTGATCACAAACTTGACTCCATCATTTTAGGCCACCTCTCATGGAGTCGGTTTTTAAGGCAATCTAAAATGTCGGTCTGAACGAAAGTTCCAAAAGTCACCAGTGACATTTTTTGAAAGAAGTCACAACATTGTCAATATTTAACTTCTTTGGATACGTTACTTCAGTTACACTGGAGAGGTAGATGATTTGCAGGAAAATTCCTTCAAATTAAAGTGGAAAGTCTACACATCAAAAACATCTCGACCATTTCGTTTCAAATCTGTTTTTTGAAGTGTAAAGAGACAAAATGCAAAAAATTGTGTTAATGGTAAATTATTCATGGGCCTGACTATAAGTTTGAGTCTGTCCTCATGTGCTGCAGTCGCTTTCAGAGTTATTGTTAATGTGGTTATCATTTGTTTGCATTAAAAGTTGGTAAGAAAGAAAAAAAAAACTATAGAATTTTTATATAGCTGCCATTAACAGGTGTCATCTGATCAATCATTCACCACTGTTATACACATTTATATTATGTTCTCTCATATTATCTCTCATATTTCCTCTCTAATATCAGAGAGCAACTGCTGCCAAAGTTTCCTGAGAAACACAGAAATCTTCACGTTTGACATCCCAGAGCCTGGGAGCCTCCTGTAAACTCCGCTCCAAGGTGGAACCGAGTCTTTTTCCCACTCTGCAGTGTGACAACCTGAGGGGGAATTAATTCAGCAGGAGACAGAAGCGCCCAAGTCACACTCACAAAATATGCGCAATCATAAAGTTGCATCATTTGGCCTCAAGTTTAAAAGGAGCACCGTTCACTGGGGACTGATCACAGAGTGAGCGTTGTCTCAAAGAGGCATGAATCATTAATTTCTTCAGAGATGCTTGGTTTGTAGATCTACCTCCTCCTGAGCGGAGAGACTTTCAAACTGCAGAGAAAAACAGCGAGAGACTCCACAAACATCCAACCAGTTGGCAGCTCACGGTCCATCTGTTGGTCGCTGGTCGCTAAAGCCACAAGTAAACTAATATACATGCACCTTTACCAGACATCAAGGGTATTCAAATCTGCATCTGTTTCCACGGCAACCAGGTTGATGTCTCGCCCCGCTTCTTCTGAAGTGATGTGAGCCCTGGAAAGCCGAGGTTTCAGAGGTCTGACGGAGAGGGGGATCAAAGTGGAGAGTAAAGTTGCGAAGCTGCTCCTGCTGCTACCAGCGGGAAGCTTTGTGCCGTAGTAACCCCAAGCCAGACGAAGAACTGCATTTTTCTTTGAGCCCCCCCTGAGAGTTATTGTAATTTTGGGAAATATTTGGCAACACTGAGGTGACCTTGAGGTTTTCTGATGTGGTCTCATAATACTGCAGAACTGTGACTCTTCTGATTTGTTAGATTCACCAGATATGTTTTCTCCATGTAATCAGTCCCCCCTGACATATATTCACCCATAATTCAATTATCTTATGATGTGAATGTCACAAAAACCTGTTTTGAATAAGGTCAGGCTTCAAGTGTTGGTTGCTATATATTATGTACTTTTCTGTCAAACTGAAGTTTTGCAACTTCTTTTTAGCAGTTAATGGATCATGCAAACTTCGACATCAGAAAAGCTCCAGAACATCAGGTAGCAGGAAGTGAGATTACTGGAAAAAACTTAATCTTTGAGGTAATTTTTTTTTCTCAGATTTTCTGCAGTTTTTATTCTTTTTGCATGTGTGCATGCATGAAATTAATCCTATTTTTCAAATTTGTGTTGGTTGGATCAAATGCTGTTTCTGCACGGTAATGTGGCGGTTATCATTGACCTGAGGTCACCACCATGAGGAGAGCAGAGGCGAACTGAGGGAGAATAATGTATTCAAAACTGTTCATTTACCAGGATTAGAATTAGCATTTTGATTAGAGTCTTAACCAGCAAAGTGATTGTTCATATTAGCTCTTACTTGGGGGTGAAATTTACATCTTTAATTTGGCAGAGTCTACGGTTCAGTAAATCCAGTGGCACTGCTTGGGGAGTTTAATTTTCCCTCTATTCTTTGTTTTCATTGTTCTTATTGTGAAAGGACACATGAAATAAGTATGTACTAAGAATGTGTGTCTCCGTCTGAAAATATCGGCGAGCACTCAGACAGAAGTTCATCTTAAGGTCATGGATTACAGCACGACCACAGCTGAAGTATGGAAGAGCAGGGGGAAGCCGTCCTCCAGGCTCACTGACTAAACACATTAGCGCCACAGCAATACAGTCTGGACTCGCCTTAAATCTTTCCCACTGTTGCTTGATCTGTTTGTCACTGGAAAACACAACAGATTAATGAACTTTGGAGGGGGAGAAAAATCACTTTTTATCAGCTTCAGAGGAAAAGTCATTAAGATACCACGACCAGTCTGTGACTGGCAGGAAATCCCTGTGGATTTGGCCTATTACTGCTGATGAGGAAGCACAGTGACCCACAAGTCCCGAATTTAATAGAGTGGAACAGATTGCTGGATCCGACCGACTCTTCATTTATCACCGCATTGATTCTCTTTGTCCTCACACACTATTTTGCTCTGTAGATTTTATTGCCGCCGGACATTGGATGTTACAACTGTAGATTATGTCACAACTAATCGCCCTCATGCAAGGACCAGTGCGTTAAATCCCACGCTCATCTGAGGGGACCAGCACGGTGCATCTGGTGTGGCGATGAAAGCTTTTTCTTTTTTTTTTTTTTAGGAGCAGTGGGAGTCACATTCACTTTTCCTTAAATGTTGTTTGTCAAAAAAAAAACATGATCTATACAAAAATTCAACTTGAGGCGTAATCATCCCCATAAATGAGTCCTTACATAACAGCCAGCTTAGATCCAAAGCCACATTGTCCTTAGAGACGGCAGCCACTGAGAGTAAACACAGATGTCCTATTCCTAGACGTATGTGATATCATGTTGCCGGGAGAGCGAATGCTGAACTCCTCTATTTTTATCTCAGGTTCAACAGATTAGATGAAGAAATGAAGGAATGAATGAAGAATGACCTCATTTGGACGTATGCCGAAGAATAGATATAGTAGGCTATATGACCTCAGTGCAACCTGAAGGTAAATCCTTTGCAAAACAACTGTGTGAGGCACCAAGCGGTTCACTTTTCAAGCTCGCTGTCTGTCATTATGGCTCTGCTTTACCAAAATCTGTAATCTGTACATAAAATGTACATGTGAGTTCTAGTATAAGACCCCCTTAACCTCCTAAATCATCTGAGAGACATGTACACACACTTTTCTCAGAAGAACATAAAAGATTTGAAAACTGTGCTTCACAATCATCTTAAACCTGTGAAAACATCCATCACAGAACCAGAAAGCAGCAGCATGGCACATGGAGGTCATGATCTTTTTTTTTTTTTTTTTTTCATCGAGAAAACAACAGCAACACACATGTGCACTGAAACCTGAATCAGGTTCACTCTTTGAACAGTAACCTTACCTTCATTCAATTTAAATATTTCACTCCCCCTAAATCTCGTACGCCATATGGCCAATCACAAGGAGGGTTCTGGGACAGATGGCCAATGGCGATGACCCTTACTCCAAGCAGGCTTAAGCCCAGGAAGGCAACTATAAGATTAGTCTGCTTCATAACCAAGTGAGGGTCCTCAGAGTTGCAGTAACATGTGACAAAAACACTGTGGAAAAACAGGAAGCAGATTGGTAAAATGATCATAAGAGTCTTTTTCCCCATCAGCTCATCCAGTCCACAGGTCTGCAGAACTGAAATTCAAAGGAAGTTATCAAATCTGCATGTTTCCAAAAACTAAAGCTCATTACTCCGAACTCCCATCAAACTGGTGTAAAACAACAAAAACAAACTGTGAGTTAACAGACATCTTGGCCATGTTTGACCCATAAATTCAGCATGCGAGAAAAGCAGAGACAAGATTTTCCCCATTAGCGAACAGAAATCTTCTTAGCACCGCCTGATCTGTGGATGTGGCAGCAAGCCTGTAGCAGGATGAGCCCAGTGTTACTTTAGGTTCCTCAAATATATTTTAACATTAAAATCTTTTTAACCTGTGATGGAGTAGATATATCAACAATTATGAGTTTAAATTATTCTGTGCCTTTGTTGTTTTTTTTTTTTTACTATGAGCTGAGCTGGGATTCACTTTTCCAGAGATCTGTTTGGGACCCTCATGTTACTTTCTAATCATGTGTTTTACTTGGTCTTAAAAAGCAAAAAAAAACGGGAGTGTTGCATGAAAAACAGCAATCCATATGTATAAAAAAAATATGTGGGTCAGTAATACACTTATTTTGTGCTTCTGGGGAGAGCCATCTGCTGTAAATAATAACACTCTGAGAGAGGCTGAGGATTTTTCTTTCACAAATTCAGGTCCTTTGATTATATGCTGTACTAATACACTGAAGATGGAGGCTTTAAGAAAAAAAAAATAATATTCGGCATGCATCTGACTGTTAACATGCTCTTTGCCACAAGTTTTTTTCTTTTTTTCCCCACCCTTTCTCTCCACTTTTTAATTTAGTCAAATATACAAAGCTGGTCTTTGCAATCAAGGCCTAAGCACTTGTAGGAAGGGGCTTTAGAGGCATAATTAAAAGGCCTGAGTGAGAGATGGCAGCTTTGGGTACAAAGTGACAGAAAGTGAGAGTTGATAACAAGGTTGTTTTGAACATCCGTCTTTGAGAGTGTGATCAAAGGACAGAGAGAGGGAAGAGGGAGGACAGGAGGAGGAAATAAATGTGTTGTACTACCAGAATAGATTCTACATGCATGGATGGCGAGTATGAAGAAGGTACAGAGTTCAAATCTGTCCATATTTCACTATATGCTCAGAGAATATGAGAAAACAACAACTATTCTGATTTTCTTAACAAGTGGGGAAAATATAAAGAGATTTAGTCATAATGAAGCAGATTTATTGTGTTTTAATTTGCGGTTGTAACTTGTTTCATTTCATTTCCCTCAATAAAACTTTGTGACAAGGGAAGAAGTAAATCAGCGCAATACTCTGTTAGTAAGAGCAAATGATGCTGAGCCGAGACAACAGAGTCCACTGTGGGAGATGTGAATTTGGATGATCAGGCTTCCAATGCAGTTTTAATTACAAGGCACACCAGTGGCGACCCTGATTAACCCGACAAACTACAGCGCGTGTGTTTATGTAAGCATGAAAGAGGATGGTAGTCAGTGGGTATGGAGAAAGAGACAGAGAGATTTGGAAGTCAAGGTTGAAGTCTTTCTATACCATTATCGGCGGGGCTTCTTTTAGGGGCGAACGGGGCAAAGACGGGCGTTTCAAGAGCAACTTGTGATGGGACAGCAAACAATAGCATAGTTTCAAATGTGTCAAGAGAAAATTCTTGTTATTCCCGTAAATGTGGTTTGAACTCTTACATAATATCTGTAAGATTTGATTTTTGGGAGACATACTGCAAGTGGTATCGAGAAAATGGTATTTTAATTACAGGTTTTGTCTGTGCTGCTTACACTGTGGTTTCAGTTTTGATAAAGGTATTTCTCTATAAGAAAACAGAGATCATCAGCAGTGATGCAAATATCATTTACCCTTATGAAAATTAGTCGAGAGAAAATAAAGTGTAAGTGTTTATTTTTGAACAAATGGGAAGCTAAATTGATTGAACAGATTGAACTGCAGATACAAGCCCTGAAAATACGATCAAAACAAAGAGACGTTTTAATCTCTAACTTGTAATATATATCCTATTTTGTCCCATTACAACTAACTATTTCTGTTTTAATTTGTGTGTATGTGTGTGGGGGAGGGAGAGGTTATGAAGACATAACTTAATATGTTAATAAATCTCAAATGTGGGGTAGCAAGATACATTGCTTTGATACCATCCTCTGGTACAAATTTTCAATATCAATATATCTTAATATTTCAATGAAAAAAAATGCAGGCGCTGACTGGGATCTTAAAATCCATTTTTACTGTCTGTTTAAAACAAACTGTTCAAAATGATGAGGGATTTGCAGCTCTGCTGCCAACTAGTGGTCAATCTATAGAAGTGCAACATTAAAAACGGCTTGTTGTTCTTTATTTATTCCTTCGCTTGGGGGCGCTACATGCCCTGTCGAGCCACGTGATCACGCGAGTATACCGCCTTTGTTTGTCCGCCTGCATTCAGTGTTGTTGAATAGATTTTTGTGAGAAAAATCACAGAATTCGTGATGTAACCCTGCGTCCCTGAAGGCAACATGGAAGACAAACAGCGCGCGCTGCCTTCATGGATGATATTGAGGAAGGAGGAAGTGAAGCAGCCGCTGAAGAGCAGGAGAAAACTCAAAGCTGCAAGGTAGAGAATGGAGGAAACAAGACACGAGCTTTGCTTTTCTTCGAGCTGTTTAAGTGTTTTTTGACTCAGTGATTGTTTTCAGGGCTGCATTTTACTGCATGAACGAGAAGGAGCTGGTGGAAGCGGCGATCTCATATCTCACAGACGGTGACCGGCAGGAGGCGCTGCTCGGGACTCACCAGCAGGTGGTGCTGTTTCTCTCCATGTTCAACCTTTGAAAGGAAACGGAGATGTGGAAAGAAACTCAGCAGCCCATACATGTAGCTGTATTCAGACTTAAAAACCAACTCCCTCCAAATACCACAAGTACTTTAACTATTTATAACTCTTTCTTGTAAAATTAAAAACTTTTTTTTTATTATTCGACTAAAGGAAAAAAAACTGTAGAGAGCATTGCAAAGCTTTATTTATTTATTGCACTTTAACTTTTAAGAGTTTTTTGATCCAGAAGCTATATATCCATCTATTTGTTTTGTTTATACCACAGCACACTGGAGAGCCTCGCTTTCACCCATCATCCCAGCTGATGATGGGTAAAGACATGATACATCCTGAATAGGTTGTGGTTCGATCCCAGGGCAAACACAGAGACAAGTTGATCACACGCACTCACGGTCACACCTATGGGTAATTTAGCCAGCTTGGAATCATGGGGCTATAAATGGGAGTAACTAGGAGTGCCAGGATACTCACACAGGGAAAAGGTGCAAACACTGCACGGGAAAGCCATTCAGCTACACCACTGCACTGTCCTCTGAGAAACTACATCACATTCAACCATTGCGTAACCTGGTTATCAATAAAATCTGTCAACTTCTGCACTTTAATTAAACAATATCTTAGTTTTAAGTACAGGCACTTGTGTTAAATACTGTTGACTAAAAGAAAAATAGGACAATTACTTTGTTATTTGCCACCTCTCACATAGTCTTCATCACTGTAGTGTGTTTTGGTGTTTGTACATTCATCAGTTTATCTTCCAAGTAAGTAATTTTACTCGTGTAGTGTGCACCACATAACCTGACTACTTTAAGAAATCATGAGTCACTCCTGATTGAAATGTTATTAAAATGTGCTGATTTACATTTTTTGCAGCCAGTAGATGTATTCATTTAATAGACATTTAATAAATTATTATTTTTGTATGATCATAATCATGGATCATATGCAGAATTAGGCCAATTTGAATGTATGATTTGCGCATCACGATTTCACATCAATAAAGATGCCGGCCTGCATGCAGTACTTGTCCTCACCATTGAAGCGTGGGGGCGCTATGCCTTAAACGTCACTTTAAGCAGACGTATTCCCACCGAGGCACGCGCACCATCCCCCCTCCCCCCTGCAGATCCTGCATTGTCAGTGTTTTAGAAACATGGCTGAAGTGTTTGGCTGCAGATGTTTTTCAGTGTTGTTGCTGTCTTTGCCTGCAGGGAGAATCAGTGGTGTAAAAGGTGGATGGGGATGTTTAAAATACAGCCGGCGCCACCATCAACAGCCACTTCAAATCCTTAAAGATCCTAACCTTATCCTCTCTGTAACATGCACACAGGTTGAGGAGAAGCCAAAGGACTCCCCACAAAAGAAAGATGAACCCATCGTTTTACAGAAAACAACAAAGCCGACGACAAAGACCTCTGATGAAACGACAGACTGCAGTGAAGACCTCGATGCAACGTGTGTTTCAGAAACAGACCTGGACGTTACCGAGATGGAGACATTGCCGTACGCCGAGGGCTGGCGGCATGCTGGATCCAAGGGTCAGAGGTCAGAACCCGATCAGGACCGAGGTCAGCTACCAAACCCAGATGTGGAGACAGAGAAAAGAAAGCAGCCGTCACAGACGCCAGCAGGTGCAGCAGAGGATGACGAGGCCTTCCGACTCGTGCGGGAAATTTTTTTCACGTGATGATGAGCTTTGAGTTGATGATAATGCACTAAATAAAACTTCAGTGATGGTTTTGGGCAAATTCCCTCAGGGATATTATGATTTCCTGCAGACTTGTGTATAAAAACAGACCAAAATAGCATCCATTTCCCACACCGAGTTAAGTAGTGAGTAAATATTAACAATTAAAATGAGAAAACACAGAGATACAATGATGAAGCTAAAACAAACAGATCCAAGTTCAAAGAAGTATTTACTTATTAAGAAGCCCAATAAAATACTGCACAGTGCCAGTTTACATTGTGTGATGTGATGGGTGTGTTCACTGCTCCTCCCTGAAGTTTTGTTTAATTGAATATCTCCTCAGTGTCTCAGGGATGCGAAGTCCGACATCGATAACTTACCAAAGAAATTCCCGGTGGAATAGATGTGTATTTATTTGCATTTACTCCTTCATGACGATACCTCATTTTCCTGTAACTCCTTAGCATCTTATCGTTGATGGAGCTGGTTAGTATTTCTTTAACTGTCGCCCAATAAAACCGTAGTATTTCCCTGTACCATCAAATTGTGGAAATTCCATTCAGCAGGACAACACGTCAGCGGGCCGCTGAGAGCGAGAATGACACAAACAGGACACTTTTTGTGCTGAGATGCACACTCGTCACAAGGCAATGAGTGGAACTGACACCAGCTGTGGTCATATTACAGTGTTTATCGGGCCTGAGGCTTGTTTTCAGGGAGATGTGTTTTCATAAACCCTCATGAGATCATTTATTGAGTATCGCACTGCTGTTCTGTCTACAGCCTCTTCGTGTAGACGTGTTTTCTACAGGTATCAGAATAAAGTCTCGTTTAAATGATGAAACTGTTGCTCTGTGTTTGTGAATTCACTTTGGAGTTTACTGTATTTTCCGCATTATAAGGCGCACCGTCAATGAATGGCTTCTCCTAAAAACTTTTTTCATATGTTAGGATGCACCGCATTATAAGGCACATAGAATAGACAACCCAGTCTCACAGATATTCCTGCTATGAGTCACGCAAATTAATGTATTGAATCGTGTCCAGGAGCAGCGCTTTGCACGGTTTTTTTCGTGTCCCATGCTTCTCTTTTTAAACTAATACATTTCAATGAGAGTCGCCTGGCCACGCCCACCTCACAATTAAACATGCTATAGTTTCTTTTATTCAGACGTTCAGATAACAGCCAGTTTTACTATTATTGCCCTGTCCATACTAAAGGTAACTTTACAGATCTTTGCACCCACACTGCTGAACAGGAACGTTCTAGAAACATCACAATCGTATCCATTCCAATATAAACGGGGAGAAAAAAAATCCTTCCACTTTCTATATGAGTGAAATACATATTACATTATCTACGTGGTTACATTCTCGGTTCATATGTGTTCTATAGTGAGAAAAGCGACATATCCCAGCCCGGCTGACAGGTTAGAGGTGGAGAATGTGCCTGAAGCTTCCATGTTTGCCGTTCTGTTTGAACTGGCTAGCTTAGCTACAAGCAAGCAGAGGTTGTTTGCTCATGTGATCAGATCGCAAAGAATTATGGGAACCATAGTCAAAATAACATGGACTGACAACCAGATGGTCTTTATTACCATATTTTTCACAAAAAAAGGCACACCGGACTGTTGGTTTTTGAAAAAATTTGAAGCTTTTAGGTGCGCCTTATAGTGTGGAAAGTACAGTACATGAACTTTGTCACTTGAACTTAATTTAAACTCTGAGACCAATTTTACATTGAACAAAACAGATACTGAAGTTAAGCTTTAGTTTTGCATGTCAGGAAATGGATTTGACATCTTGCTCTTCTCTTGGCATTTCTATTGCAGACTTAAAGCAGCAGCTTTTACAAACCTGTTTTTCCAGAATTAATAAACACTGCACAATTAAGTAAATGAACTAAAGGTTCCTTGCGAATGACACCAGCTCCTTGTTTCAGTCCAGGAGGCTGATGCTCCTACCTTTAGGATCAGGCATTAATTATGTATTTGACAAAGCTTATAGTTAAACGGGTTAATGTCAGAGTATACCTTTCTAAGTGGATCGCTTAAGTCTAAACCTTGGCTGAAGGTTCAGACTGAAGCCTTAACGCTGAGCTTTATCTTTGCTATAAGCTGTGCCCTCACCTGTTTTTTTTTTTTTTTTTAATCTTACTGAAGGTTCAGCATTGGAAGCTGTGAAGTTATATGTTAATGATCCAAAGTTTCTTGTATCAAGCACAGTATTGATTATTTGTCATTTATCCTTTCCATTCTGTCCCCGGTCCAAAGGTTGGAAGAAATGGCTTCTACTGCTGAGCATTCCTTCTGTTTCTTTAACTCTTATATAATTCATATTTCTTGCCTTCACAGTATTTTGAGGCCAATTCAGATCCACAACAAAAAATACACAAGAATGCCTTAACAGTATAAAATGTTGAGAAATGATTGATCTTTTTATTTAAAGAGCATGAACAGCTTATTTGATGAAAAACATCTATTTTCACACAATGGCACAGTAACACACCTGAAAACATAAGCTAGGCGTTCAAATCGCAATTGAACAATTGTAGAAATTTGACTCCCTGTGCCTTTTGACTTACTTTAGGCAAAGGTTTCAAGATTTCCAAGTTAAGATATTTACATATGTGGCATTTTTTGTGCTGTCAAATGACAACATGGATCCATTTTGACCAAACAGTCTAAAGGTGAAGCGAAAAATCAGTTTTCCTGTCTTCCATTGTCTCTGCTTTCTCACGTGCTGTGGGTGGTTTGGCTTAACTTGTATTGGAATTTTGAGTGATATCTGCAAAAAAACAAGTAGTCCAAAGTATCATAGGTCACGCGGTTATTTTGAAAGAGAAACTGTCCGAATCGGGTCATTCCCAGTCAGACTATCTCCTCCCAGGTCAGCTTCGTCGAAACAATCAGCTCTAAACGTCCAAACAACGGCAGAACCAAAGCGTCATGTCTTTCCAACTGAAATAAGACTGATGGAGCTGTAAAAAAATCTAACGAGGCCTCCAGAGTGAGTAAGCCTGGAGCGGACCACGCTTTGGCGTTGGCCGCTAACAGCAAAGCCAGCGGGGCAAAGGCCACAAGCTCCGCAGGAATGCATCAACCAAGGATTACCAGTGTTGAGAGGACGTTACTTGGTGTCTCAGAGGCCCGCTGCACTGGAACTGCTCCTGAACCGCGAGGAACGTCTTCAGAAAAGCATTTATTAGAAACACAAAATTCCCTGAAGAAGAACTGCACAGAAATTCTTAATCATGAAGAAAAAACATCTGAGTATCCCTCAAGGAGCAGCCTTGGACGGAGAAAGTTGTCCACACTTCATAATAACACATGCTGAAGTAAATGTGTCACGAGTTTAAAGTTCAACCTAAAAGAAATAGAAAATGATCACATCTCCACAAAAAGAACAGTGACTGCAAATATCAAGTGTGTACGAATCGAGTATTTCTGCATGGCGATAATCAATTAAAGTGTGAGTAATCTTCAAGAATCAGTCCTTAAATAGTTGTCAACACGAGGCACTGATGACACAGTGGATTTGTCGTGGGTCTAATGTCGAAAAATTAAATAAATAAACAAATGGGCAGCAACATCTATAGCTTGATTTTTTTTTTTTTTTTTTAAATAAATCCATATAGGTTCAATCTTCAACCCAGAAACATGGACTGGCATTTATAATGAAAAGTGCATTTAACAGAAATACAGAAATTGGCATGACCTTACTTGAATAATGTGTGAGATCCTCAAGAATGTCACTTCAAAGAGATAACTGTGGGATTCTCAGTATGAAGCATTAGTTTAATCATCAACCCAGATCAGCTGATCTGCATGTCTGCTTCCCTGACATGATTACATTATGTTTACTGGCTATGCTGAACACTTAATACTTCAGCTTTCTTCACAGTACAATTGTGAGTTTGATAAGAAATCTTCTTCCAGGCATGATTTTAGATTACAGATTTTATTTTGGTGCAAAATAAACATAAAACTACAAGGTGGGTAAGACATATATGTATATATATGGTTAACATGTTATGTAACCGAAAAGGTTTAGGGCTGAATTATACAAAAGTCGAACCAGAGACCACAGTTCAGATAGATCATAACAAAGGGAGTCATTTTTTTTTATTCTTTTTTCCTGTCCTTTTATCTTTTATCTTTCTTTCCCTTTTATTATTTTCCTTCCTTTTTCTTCTACTCTCTCTTGCCATCTTCTTTTCCATTTCCTTTCCCTGTCATCTCTTTTTCCGTTCAGTTTTCCTTCTTTTTCTTTGTTCTTCTTCCCCCTTATGAGGCCACTAAGAATGGCATTAAGAATAAATGATAAACTGAAATGGATTACGAAAAACAAGACAGACAAAAATGATAAAAATAATAGATTAATTAATAGATCAATGAAAAAAAAAGAACAGAAACAGAGATCACTCTGTAACTTAATTTTTATGAGGATGAAAATCGAGCCACAGTGATGATGAAGTGATCAAAACTGTCCTGTCAAACTTTACTCAGCTGGACAGCGCCTGATAACCGTGGAAGAAGAAGAAGAAGAAAAAAATCCAATCAATGTGACTGTGGCGTGCTCACTGGTACGCGCACCGGACGCGGGCACGCGCGGCGCTCGAGCGCTTTTTTAGGGCTCCTAGGAGCGCGCTTCAGCAGACAGTCGGACTGTCCCACGTCTGCAGGCTGCGAGCTCATCTGCAGCGTCTATTCCGCCTCAACCGCGACAAAAAACCAGCTCCAACAGGTCGGTAACGTGTCTGTCAGCGTTCTGCGTGTTCAGTCTGTTGAATTAACCTCTAAATTTTCCCACTTTTTAACACTTTTGGGCACTTTTAACAGTTTGTTCTGCACGGCGGGGAGGCGGGGTCGCCTGCACGAGCTTCTTTGTTCGCGTTGCTCTCACGAGCAATTTGTGAAAATTAGCTAACTGGGATTGTTCGGATCCGTAATGATCGTCCGGGGTCTGGATCTTTGTGTTTCGGGGGGGGGCTGATGAGCTGTGGCGGGGTTGCACGCGGGGCTGCGGGTCAGTGGTTCTGATACACGCAACTGGAAGAAGGTGCGGTTCTTTTTACAGAATAATTACAAACCAGATGTGGGAAAAAAAAAGAAAGACTTTCCGCAAACTCGGAATTTTCACTCGACGCAAACTGACAGTGGTTTGAAGTGACGATCAGGTTTTATTGCACGCAAGTCAGAACTCGCCTCAAAAGGTGCTGATCGTGGAATTAATGCTGGTTTAATTACAGTGTAATAGAAAAAAAGGGATCGATGACTTTAAGGCTTTAAAACGGGCATCTGTTAACCTGGAAAACGTTCAGTATTTGAGCACGCTTGTCTTCCTTAAATATTCCACATGTTGCACATGCAGCCTGGGAAGGGAGAACATAATGTACCATGGCTCACAAGCAGAAACACTTCTGCTCAACCAGTTCCACAAATCTGTGAAGGGCTCTTTCTCTCTCTTTACTCTGAGGTGTTCCAAACGCATGCAAGAAATATGTTGAATTCCCTCTAACAATACACTATAATGCAAAAGCGGATGTGTTTTGTGTTTGTCCAAAGAAAGGAAGAACTTGCACGATCGCACCACAAACGGATTGATTCTCATCTAGGCTTCCTGCACAGGTCCATCATGGGAAACAAGTCCAGTCGAAGGCGAGATGTTCCAGCCGAGACGGCGGCCGCCGAGCAGAAGGCCGCAGAGGGGCCGGTGGACTCTGAAGTAGCACAAGCTCAAGAGGCCACTGAGGCGGTGGGCCTAGATAAGGGGGCGGAGGAGGCAACAAAGGAGACCCCGGCCGCCGCAGAACCCGAACCGTCGGTGCCAGCCGAGGAACCGGCTCCTCCAGAACCAGAAGCGCCGGCTGATCCGGCGCTCTCCCAAGAAGCTGTTCCAGAACCAGTCCAACAACCTGCGCCTGTCTCGGTTCCAGAGGCAGTGGCTAAGGCAGACCCAGAACCTGTCCCAGAACCAGAACCGGTCCCAGAGGTAGTCCCTGAGCCTGTCCCAGAACCAGAACCGGTCCCAGAGGTAGTCCCTGAGCCTGTCGCAGAACCAGAACCAGTCCCTGAGCCTGTCGCAGAACCAGAACCAGTCCCAGAGGTAGTCCCTGAGCCTGTCGCAGAACCAGAACCAGTCCCTGAGCCTGTACCAGAACCAGAACCAGTCCCAGAGGTAGTCCCTGAGCCTGTCGCAGAACCAGTCACAGAGACTATTCCTGAACCTGAAGCTGTGGCAATCCCAGAGCCTGAGCCTGTCTCAGAACCAGAACCGGTCCCAGAGGTAGTCCCTGAGCCTGTCCCAGAACCAGAACCGGTCCCAGAGGTAGTCCCTGAGCCTATCCCAGAACCAGTCACAGAGACTATTCCTGAACCTGAAGCTGTGGCAATCCCAGAACCAGAACCCGCCGCAGAGCCAGAACCTGAACCAACGTCAGCCCCAGCCCCAGAGCCAGAACCTGAACCAGCCCCCGAGACAGAATCAGCCTCAAGTCCTGAGCCACAAACAGAGGCAGAGCCCATCTCAGAACCAGAACCTGTCCCTGCAGACCTGCTCAGCCAAGAGCCTCTACCTGAGCAAGCGCCCGCCCTGGCCGACGCGGACGCCCCTGAGGCCACGCCCATCCCAGACAGCACGGCCGAGTCATCCGACGCGCCAGCAGCTGAGCAGAGTCAGGAAAACGCTGAAGAGTCTGCAGAAAGCTCAGACTCTCCAGCGCAGCTGATCGAGGTGGAGGCTGGAGAGAAGCTCGGGAATGACGTGAACGAAGACAGCGTTTGTGAAATCCTAAAGAACTTGGAGCTGAAAGGAAATGACCTGATTAATGACCTCATTCCAAGTGACGCGGAGATTCCGGGAGACACTCCCATCACAGACATGTGCACGACCAACGAGCTGATCTGAATCCTGCAAGGGGATTCGTAAAAGAAATACTTCCTTTTTTTTTTCCTGTGAAACTCTTCTAACCATTTTTATGTGAATTATGAGTGGTTCAAATCTACTTCTTATCTCACTGTAAGTTGCCAAGTTAAGACAAATGTGGCAAATCCTTTCTTTGTTCAAGAATTGTTTGAATCAACAGTGTAAGAGGAGGCCAGATGAACCGAAGAATGAACTGAAAACAATCATATTCCTATACTTTTTGACACATTTATGCAGTCAGCTTGTGTTTTGTTGAAGGGTAAAGGGGCTTAAACAGCTCAGGGGATCTAAGTGTATTGTTAGACAACAGAGATTTTCCTCTATGCAAACCCTCCGAGAAGAAAGTAAAGATACTGAAAGCCAGCAAGTGAGGACGGAAGATGCAGCCACATTTCACAATATGGCAGGATAAACATTGATGCCTTCTAATAAAAAAATGTCAGGGGTTTGCAGCAATTTTCTACAGACAGCGATTGTCACATTATGGTATTTTAATTACACCTAAGAGATCTTTAACTCAAGCAATGACTTGATTGTAAAAATAAAAATTGTATTCTCCATGTGTGTTGCTTATGTCCCTGTTTTTTTTTTTTATAAGTAGGAAATGCAAATAAATTCTGTTTGTAGGTTAAAAGAAATGGTTTATCAACATGAAGGAAGGTTGGTGTGACGGCTGTAGGACTACAGTGTGCACTCTGTTTTAAATGTGACATACCGGGAGCCTTTTTTCAAGTATCAAGCTGTGCTTTCGACACACAATGTAAATGTGAAGGACACAGTGTACACTCAGTCGTCAAATTCTAGCAAGAGCAGCACAGATCATACGAGAAAGACAGTGCTGCCTCACAGCCTTGTTGGAGAGGACACCAGAGGGGAGGGAAGGAGGAGGAGGGGGGGCACATTCTTTCCAGAGGAAGGAGGTTTTCGGGGGGCCTGGGTCAAAAGTCTTCAGTGTGACTGCGTTTCAGTCCATGAGAAATCCGCTCCCTACATGCCTCTCCCACCGCATTCCCCCTGCACTCACTGCATTGTAATTCCAACATTGTGACCAGGAAGTCAGCGGACTGGTACGAGAAACTCTGCAGGAACCGTGAACATTGTCGCTTCCACAGCAACAGCACCGAGCAGTGAGTAACACCTCCACGCAGTGTCACTCAGATTTGCCATGTGGAAGAGCTCCATTTTCACAATGACAGTAAGTAGTAGATTGACAGAATTGTCTCTTGGTTAGTTCTATAATCACATTAGATCCAGCTCTCCACGTGCACTCTGTGTCATCCAGACGCGCCGAGCTTCGACGGCCCACGCCTCGGGGCATGGCATTCGGGTAAATCCCCCGATTTTAACAGCAGACTGACGAGTCCCCACAGAGAGGGAGAGGCACTCTTCAGACAGTGATCTCAGTCAGGCTCGGTGTTAGGAAAAGATACAGCTCAAGCATGCACGCACGCATGCACATGCACGGCTTCTCCAGAATAGATGAGCAGCATGATTTGCACTATTTGTGATTCCCGTCATACCAGAGGCTTTCCACCCAATAAACAAAAAAGCAGTTTCTCCTTATTTATTTCCTGTCTCTTTATGAACTGAGAGCTGAGAACAGAGACAAATCAGACCGAGTGTTTACTCCCATGTCAAGAAAGTTATACCATTTTGACTCTTAAACAGAAATCCACATCGAAAACTCACTCAGCCAATATCAAGTCGTGGCTTCTAGTTACAAAACAGAGAATGAAACATAACGTTTTCTTTAAATACAATTAAATAACATTTTGACAATCTGTCAAATCTGACAGTCTGAAAAACACCAAAAGACTGCAAGTGAAAACATCTGACAGTACAGCCACAGGCAAAGCACTAAAAATCAAGCAGTCATTGAGAATACAACATATAAACAATTCATTCTGGATTTAAATAATTAGACATCAAAATGAAGACCTTGCAGATCACTTCAAGCTGGAGGCCACCGAGTCTCAGGATATTCACACACAGCCAGCGTCTTGGGCTTCACGTTTCTGAGGGCAAAACCCAGGAAACTAAGTATCTGTGCTGACAACATGCTGACAGGTACAGTGGAGTATTTCACTGCAGTGTTTTCTCTTTACCAGCAGCCGTCTGTACTTCATGGCCAGATCGACGTTGGTGCGTCCGGGCTGAAATGGGTATGACCACAAGAGGTCCAGGAGCCGCCGTACCGCCTCGCTCCGCTCAGCAGGTAATGCACCTCCTCGCAGGTGAAGTTCCTCCGCCTCCTTCTCTACAGGTATTTATAAAAGTCACGCAGATAAGACAACACTTTTCAATGCTGGAACAAAAAGGAATTCAGGAACAGGGGATGGAAAATGTATTCGTGTGGGTTTATTCTTATGTAGGTGTTGGAGGAAATGAAAGAGCTGATAAGATGGCCAAAGAAGCAGTGAGGAAAGCACATATTGATGCACCCATCAGACTGTCCAGGTCAGAAAAAAGAGGACGACACCTTTACAGCATACAGAAGGAAGTGGGAAGTACGAGGATGGGAGGAGGCAGCAGAGAAGAGGAGACAGCTATCACAAGACTAAGAATTGGTCATACATACCTAAATAGTACAAAGCATTTAATAGGGAAACATCCAACAGGACTCTGTGATACGTGCCAGGAGCCAGAAACAGTGGAACATGTGTTAGTAAACTGCAGGAAGTATTACCAGGAAAAGAGGGAAAATGATGACAGGATTAAGGCAAGAAGGAATGGAAGGGGGAGGGATGAGGGAAATATTGAAGTGGGGAGGAGGTGGAGGACATTTGATTACATTCCTGAGGATGGAGAGAATATAAGAATACTATAAGATAGAGAGGTAATGATCAGCAGATGGCGGTAGTGCAACCCCATGGGATGCAAGCCGCCATAAAACACCAAAGAAAGAAGAAGAAGAATACAACACTTTTCAAAACATGGTGAATATTGAAAGAAAAATCATGCCTGCATGGATTCACACTTTATGGACGCAGCATCTAACACCTACAATGACTGGACTTCCTCACTCTCACT
The DNA here is from genome assembly GCF_902148845.1 of Salarias fasciatus. Classification (NCBI taxonomy): domain Eukaryota; kingdom Metazoa; phylum Chordata; class Actinopteri; order Blenniiformes; family Blenniidae; genus Salarias; species Salarias fasciatus. The sequence goes on from NC_043751.1 coordinate 16,592,902, forward strand.
GAACTGTTCCTGAGTGAACAAACCATGAATAAAACAGGACAAAATGTGCTGAACTAAAACATTTTTGCCTTTATTCCTATAGAAAGTAATCTTCCCAAGCTGCTCATAACATAACAATTAGGTGGTTTGGCAGATTTCAAACGTTGCATATATAACCGGGGAACTGAGCGACACCTACCATACATGTGTTAAGTGACTTCAGCTTTCCCAGTTTGTTGTGACAGTCGAACTGCTGATGTGTAACATATGCTGTTGTGCCATTTCTGCATTTCATTAAAAAGGCACTGGAGCGTTGAAAGACGCGGGACGCTGTACAGTGAATTCTCTATGACTTCTTGTTTTTTTTTTTTTTATTTTAGATCAACTTAAATAGCACTTCTCCAAACATGTCCTCTCTTTATTCCTCAAATACTTTTCCGACTTTGTCAATTTTTCAGCAGATTTCAATTCCATGACTGCTTTACACACTTCAGAGTCTGCAAAAACATATTTGCACATTTTCTCTCGGTCTTACTGTGTCGCAATAGTCACTGTCAGTCGTCTGCTGGTTATCAAGCTTTGGTTTTCCACTTCTCCTTCTCTCTGCAATGAACACATACAGCAGTCTGAAAACTAGATAGACATCGAACAAAGAACGATACAGCAGGAGATGGATGGCTGGTGACAGAGAATGAAGGAGAAAAGAAGAAAAGTAGCAGAATTACAATGGAAAAACAGCATAACCTCAGGAGGAGTGGGAAAAGAGCTGACTAGGCTAGAAAACTGTGGAGTGGATGAAAAACTATTCTAAGTATGAACTTTAACAATGTGAGCTCTGGAAAAAGCATTTGGCTGAGAGGTAATAAGAAACAGTGAATCTTAACGTGACACCACGGAAACACTGCACAGTAAAATACTCCACATGTCAACAGCACAATTATTACACGAAATTCTGTGTAAAAGGCAAAACTCAAGGAAGCAGAGGAAAGAAAAACATAACTGCAAAATAAAGCCAAATGTTTCAGAACGTCAGTATGTGAGACAAAATGCCAATTCCAGCATGTTAAATTAGAAGGCAAACATTTCCTTTCATGTCCAAGCAGAACACAAATACATCAAAATACATGACGACGTTACACGTGTGTCTGTCACACACATGCAGCCGCACTGACACGGAGTGTTTCACAGTGTGTGAAACGGCTTAATACAGCTGTGCGGCTCTGAAGCCGTTCTGGCCTGCTCTGTGAGAACATTGGCTGCAGTTCAACATTCTTTCTGCTCTTTGGTTCGTTGGCTGCCAGAAACACATCGCAGAAAGCTGCTCCCACCGCAGGCTCTCAATCACAACATTCACACACACATGCTCGAAGGGTTCCACTGTAAATACCTCTATCTGTCACTGCAGATCTATCTGCAGGAAGGTGTTGCCGTTTCATGGGTGTCAGGCTCGGACCTGGGGGAAGAAGTCTGTTTAGTGTCGGTAAGTGTGAAAAAAAAAAAAAAAGGAGGACAATACTGAATGACACACTGCTGCCGTGTGATGATCAGTCATACCAGCTCTGTTGTAGGGGACGGATGTTTCCTCTTTCGCTCTTCTGCGCAGTGGAGTCAGAGTAACTGCTATGAGGATGAGGACAACCAAATTCAGCCTCTCAATCCACCGATATCTGCAATAATGTTGTGCACTCTCACTGTGTTCACGACAGTTGTGATACCAGGATCTTGGAGGAAAGTGTTGCTCTGTCCCTCAGCATCTGATTAGCTTAGTCTTAAGTGGGAGCAGGTGTTTAAAAATGGAGCTACGGGCGGAACCAAAGCTCTTTGGGTTTTCGGGCTGAGAACAGACTCAGCAGCTAAATGGCAGCTCAGCATGAAGTGTGAGCTGCACGGCAAGGGCGCTTCAGGAGAACATCAGCTTCATGTCAACTCGTGTTTTTAAAATGGCCAGAATGAATTACAAAAGAAATTCTTCAACCGTGCCGTCATTATTACTCACGTTACCGTGACTTTCCCATCTGACACTACTTGTCATACTTTTCTTTTCAATGCAATGAAAAGCAATGATGAAGATACAAGCTGTGGTTTTATAAGGTCTTACTGCTCCATTTTTCACAGTCTCTCTGTAGTCCTGTGGCCGAAGGCCTCTTGTCAGGTCCTCTGCCGTCCAGGTTGTCGTACTGTCGCTCATTCCTGAACAAGAGCTTGCAGTGCTGCACCCTGAATCTCTCTGTGGCCTCTTGCAGAACTTTGTGCATGTCGCATCTGTGGCAGCAAGAGCTCAGGATGGATGCAAAATTGCGGCTGGTTACTTCCTCAAATGGTAACACACAGCCTAGAAGGCACAAAGATGAGAGTCTTGTGATACCTCTGCTTTTATATCAGTGTGTCTGAAGTAGTGAAGAGCTGGAGGAGAAGCATGAGGAATGTTTGTTTTGCAAAACCATGGAAGCCTACACATGTAGACGAGCAAAACAAGTAGCGCTCGCTCCAGCCTTGGCCTGCTTTTACACAAACACCACAGTTCACAATTTGGCTCTTTAAATAAGAAATATAAAAGACACATTGTTGTTTGGTAAAAATGCAACATGGTAGATAATCTGATGCTCAGTTTTTGATATCCGACCTGCACACCGGATATGAGAGACTGAGTTTCCCTCCACCAGGACTTCCTCGACCGTCTCACTGTCCTGTAACTCTAAACATCAAGACACGTCACTGAAACGCACATCAACTGCAAACATCAGTTCAAATAATCAATATATGATAAAGGAACGATGCTGTTTATCTTACCTGCAGTTCTTTTAATCTCTCTGCTGTTCTTGCAGTTCTCTGGTTGTGGGCACTCATAAAAATGACTGAAAAAAAAACATTAATAAAGAGTTATTATCCACAATACACCATTTCTTTAATCAATAAACAATCAGCCCCAAAAACATCAACTGACCTGTTTTCTGTTTGTGGCTCACTACCACTCTCTAGTGACCGAACATGAGAAGACACCCGGGCTCCTGCACCTCTGGACGCTGAGCAAGACACGTCCTCTAAATTGGTCTGAGATTTGCCGGGGTTGATTTTCTTCACTGCGAGGTGACTTTGCCCCTCGGCTGATGTACCGTTTCTTTTCAGCCGGTCGATCTTATGGAGCAGTTCTGCCGCTGAATTCCAGAAGTCTTCCAAATGTGTCGGGGAATCAGCATTTTCAGCCCCTCCTGCCGGCCGGTGGCGCTCTCCCAGGCACATGGCTTCATAACCAGGAAAAATGCATCATGATCAGAGTTCTATTCTTTTCATTGACTGAATGGTTTAGTGAAGACATTGAATTTACTGCTTTAAAAACTCAGTAAAATCCTACTACTGTTTGTCACTGCTTTTTATCATGAAAGAGAAAAATACTTGAGAAAAAAGAAAGGTTTAGAGGGTTCAAATGACAACCCGACAGGAAAAAAAAGACAGGATGACAGAATTGTTTTGACTTACTGGCCTGTTTGCAAGTCTGCAATATGAAAGTAGCTGCCCTTTTGATCTCCTCATTTGTGTCGTCCGTGAGTAAAGTTATGATCACCGGTAAACCTCCACACTGCAGCAGCTGGAGCTGGTGTTCCTCTGTACATCCACACAAGAACACAGTTGTAAAAAGATATGCAGAAAGTGTGCTGTAATCATATGCAAAAGAAAATAGTCACCTCCACCACGCCATTCAACTTTTAACCTTCAAGACGAAAGACTTTAAACATACAAAACAGAAAATTGACTTGAAGTCTCACCAGAGACTGCAGTGCAGGAGCCAAGGCTCAGCAGAACAGAGAGCCTGTCTTCAGGGTCCAGGTGTGGGCTCTCCAACAGAGACAAAAGCTGTGACACCACGCCGTACTGAGCCACACATGAAGCAAGAATACCTGCCGAGTAAAAATATGAGTTCGTTTTTGCACGAGGCCTGTTTGATCTGGCTGTATTTGCTTCGAGAGCAGTACGCACAGTTATCTGTGATACAAGCTGACAGCGTTTTGGATATCATTGCAGACAGTTGACAAGACAGCAGGCTCGACTGTGCAGCGGAGGCAACACGAGTCAGTGCACGAGTGAGAGTTTCCAAACCCCCGCAAGCAGAGAAACTTTCCTGAACACATGCTGAAAAAAAAGCATGAACATTTTTTGTTTGACTGTTCATTTAGATGTTTTATAAATGTTGAAAAAAAATCATAATATCAAGTTAACACACATTCTGCTTCTTTCACTTACAGTTGTTGGAAACTGCCATTGCTATGAAGGAGCATAGAGGCTGAAAAATCTCAGTGTGGGGCAAGTCAATCTGCTGAAGCCAGATTTTTATCTCAGGAAACACAGCAACACAAACACGCTGACCATCCTCTGCAATACACAAAGAGAAGGCATTAAACACAATCTGATAAAGCCCTCACTTTAAGTATAATCCTACATGGAGAACCTGACTGCATGATGAGGAGATGGGGAGTTCTGCATATCCTAAAACAAATACACAGTTGACGGTACCATTTTGAGGATTGTTGATACATCCACAGAGGGCACAAGACGCAGACTGCCAAAGCTGGTGCACTTCAGCAGCATTAGCTGCGTGTGACGCAGCACCTGCAGATAGGGGGAAAGTGGTCCTGCAAGAATATCAAGTGATTATAAAAGGTGTAAACACAGGCGCTCAGTGTTTTTAACTGGACAGTCGTAATCCAATATACCTGAACAGGTCCAGTAAGACAGCTAGGCATCCAGTGGTTTGGGCTAAAGTCTGCCCTGCTTCTGCAGAAACACACACCGCACCAAAAACAGCACTCTCAGAGGTCAGAAATATATTTTCTACAAGCTGAACTTTGTTTCACATAGAAGAAATACACAGAAAATGCCTTCATGGCTCAATATCAACAATACAAATAACACTTGACAATATATGAAAAATATGCACATAAATGGAAGAACCAACCAACAGTTGATACTCTTCATATAGATAGGAAAAAGAAGTCTCAGTCTTACTGTTGTTGGCTACCAACACAAACAGCAAGAAGACAGACACTCTCTTGTGTGTCAGACGGACATCTTGTTTCCTCAAACAATCAGCGAGGTCTGCAAATGTCTCCTTTTTGCACAGATAATTCTTGCAATACACTGCGAGATGGAGAGAAAAACAGCGTATAGTCAACATAGGAAACTGTACTGGAATTGTTTTTTTAGACAGTAATACTGCAACATTCAGCACATATTACTATTGAAAGATATATAGAAACTCTCTCAAACAGACACACATTTAACATCTAAACTTGCCACATTCTAAATTCTCCTAAGTGAAATGTTCTACCTGAGAACCTAAAACCACACATATAATCAAAACGTGATGGAAAAGTTACCAAACCTCCCATGCCTACCATTGGCCTCTGCCAGTGCACCCAGTGTGCCCAGTGCAGTCTCCTGAACACCTGGATGGACTATGCTTGATTTGGAGAGGTTGTACAAAAATGCCACACCTCCCATTTCTCTCAGCAGATCCATGTTTTCCTCTGAAGTGAAAAAACAAACAAACATATGGAACAGGTAGTTTGCAAAACATGAAAAAATGAAGCATCACTCAGTGATTACTATATAATCATGAGCCAAATGTCAATCAACCTGATTAATAATATCTAATACCTTTGTTTTCACAAATGGAACGAATGGTATAGAGAGCCTGTTTCTGCAAGTCAGGGCGTTTCATCTGACACTTGAGACATTTCAGCAGCAAACTGAGATCTGTCTCTGTGGCTGAAATGGACACAATTATATAAATTCAATTACATCCAAATTCTTGATTGTTTATGCAGAGTTAAAGAAACTTCAAATATGTAGGTAGAGGGGGAAATACTTACAATAGCGACTGTTTCTGCTAACCACCGTCTTCTCCATGTTCACTGTTAAAATGGTTGTCTGACACCTACTAATATTTGGAATGGTTCAGTTGGATAAGTAATTCGCAGGACAAAGTTAGCTAATCTTCAACACCGGTGTTGATAAATGCTACGTTCAAAGCTAGCATTAGCTACCTGTAGCTGACTGAGCCACTTGTCGAGGTAAATGAAATGTAAATTGCTACTGTTGTCACCAACTTTACCACTAAACCACTGGTTATAAAATATAGATAAAAAAGAAAAAAAATATTTCAATTTATTCTTTGAGTTTCAAGAGCATTTTAATAGTATTTTGATCATTTTGCCAGTTTATGAAAGCCAATCAGGAAAAAAACACTACGTGCGTACGTAGGACTACAAACGTACGTCAATCGTGACGTCACACGTAACTTTACGTCGCCGATATGTCTGTTGCTCCTTGACCCGAAGAGACCCTGTCGTAATTTTGCAAAGTTTGTACGTATTCGACCAAGTGTTTGTACAAAGGATTTACTTTATGCACAGCTTATGTGTTCTTTGGGGTGTTAATCTGCAGCGCGGGTTCTGGGCTAATGCTAATGTTAAACTGTAAATTCTGAACCGATTACGGCGCTAGCCGTCAAGCTAACGGTAAACGCTCTCTCGGTGCAAAGTCGCAAGATTACAGCTATATCGCCATGTAGATTTACTTAATAGTTTCTGCAATACTCTGCCCTGCAAGACTTTATCATCCAGGTCGATATTTGTGCACGTCGTTAGTCGTTTGCAGGCCAATTCCTCCTGGATGGTTTCTAATAGCATGTTGATACTCTGTCTTACTCTTTATGTTTCATTTAGAACTCTTGGGTACTAAGTTGCACAACACCACATCGACAGCGTTGCTTTTAGAGATGTATGGACGTGTGTACGCCACCATACTTCAAAGAGCCTCCAACCACACACTGCCACTTTATGCAACAGCCACGTCCCAGGTTTGTATCTTAATTGATCTCTTATTGCACATGCAGTTATTGTGTTTCATGATTTTCGGTTATTTGCAGCACATCATACCACAGCACTTGTTCTAATCGATATTTCTGTTTGTCTTTTAGCATGCCACCGTTGTAGCCTTCCCCTTTCAGTCTGTACCAGTTCAGCAGGGTCACTTCTCGTCCTGGGGCACCTCAAGATTGAACCAGGGGAGCTACACTGGCGAGGAATCAGAAAACTGCCTTCAAAGTGGACGACACCTCTCAACCCGCCAGGATCTGTGCTTCCAGCTAAACCAAGTCCAGATCAATAGTATTCTGAGGTCCAATGAGCAGGTATTGTTATGTTAAAGAGAGAAGTAACATTCTCTTGTTCAGTTTTTAAACATACAATGGCTGAGACTCTTCTTCAAGAAGAATTTTGGAAAATATCCTAATGTTATTCACTTTGATTTGGAGCAAAACATTTTGAAACTGTACATTCACGTACCTCTTTTCCAGACTGTCAGTGTTCCAGAGTTTGATGGCAGGGCACTCAATGCTGTGAGAAAGTTTGAAAGCAACCAGTTAGCTGCCAACACACCAAATGAGGACCGCCGCAGTGCAGCCACCTGCCTACAGGTATGCATCTTTTACATTTTGTTTGTGCATCAGTCAGTATTTCTTTCTCTTTTTCTAGAATTGACAGAACGCTTTCTTCTCCAGTCAAAAGGTATGCTTTTTGGAGTGTTCGACGGCCACGGGGGATCGGCGTGTGCTCAGGCCGTCAGTGAACGGCTGCTGTACTACATAGCAGTCGCCATGATGTCGAAACACAACCTGGAAGAGCTTGAGAAAAGCATGGAGCAGGACAGGCCAGTCCCTCCCATCTTGCAGTGGTATAAACATCATACCGATTTTAATTATCGGGAATCTGCCTCCCTCTACATCGACCACCTCAGAGTCTTCTGGCAAGAATTGCTGGACAGTGAGGATCACAACGAAGGCATGAGGTAGGTACATCTGGCAAATTAATCATTTGGTTTTATGTTTTTTATTCAAAAAAAAACTGTGCCATGTGCATTTTTGATGTTTTTCCTGGTTATCGATAGTTTGGGGAAATGTTGGCACCAAAAGCTGTAATCCAAATAAGTAGTGATACTATGGTAGTACTGGGATTCTTGGTGAATACAATGAGATCATGCCATATACCACAGCCTGCTAATCTAATTAACAGTCCTCAGGATGCTCTGGATCACGCTTTCAGACGGCTCGATGCTGACATCTCGTTGGAGGCTCAGGTCCCTCTTTCCAATGACCTGATGAGAAGTACGGCCATCCAGGTAAGAGGGGCGCCTCGTCCTCACTGCTTTCAGTGTGTTCAGCGTCACACGGTGTTGACGCCCTCCTGTCCAGGTTGCCTTTGCCGGGAGCACGGCCTGCGTCGCTCACGTGGGCACGGACGGGATCCACGTGGCAAACGCCGGGGACTGCCGGGCGGTGCTCGGCGTGCAGAACGAAGACGGCTCTTGGAGCGCCGTTCCTCTCTCCCAGGACCACAACTCGCAGAACCAAGCCGAGGTGGAGCGGATCAAAGCGCAGCATCCCCCCTCGGAGAGCGACACGGTGCTCACAGACGAGAGGCTGCTCGGAGTGAGTCTCTGTGAAATGGCATGACTTTGAGAGATGTAGAAAATGAAGTCACCTGTTCTATTCTTTGTCTCGCCGCCAGGTCCTGATGCCCCTGCGCGCCTTCGGAGACGTGAGGTTCAAGTGGAGCAGCGAGTTGCAGCAGAACATTTTAAACAGCCTGGAATCAGGAGTCGACCTCGACGCTCTCAACCTGTACCAGTACACGCCCCCTAACTACCGAACGCCTCCGTATCTGGATGTGACTCCGGACATAACCTATCACAAGCTGCGGCCGCAGGACCACTTCCTGATCCTTGGCACCGATGGGTTGTGGGATGAGCTGAGCAGCGAGGAGGCGGTGCGGCTCATCGGAGAGCACCTGAGTGGAATACACTTACAGGTAAAGGAAACGCGCTGTCCTTCACAGAAGATTCTGTACGTCATTTTAACTTTACCCTTTGTTTTCCAGGCTCCGGTTTCGCCCTCGGAGAGACAGCTGAAGCTGGGCCAGCTGCACGAGCTTCTTCTGAAGCGCCGGGCCCGTGCCTCCCCCGCTTCGGACAGCAACGCCGCCACACACCTCATCAGACACGCTTTGGGCACCGGGGACTATGGCGAGCTGTGCCAGGAGAGGCTGGCCTCCATGCTGGCCTTGCCAGAGGACCTGGCCCGGATGTACAGGGACGATATCACAGCTACTGTCGTCTATCTGAACTATGACCTGGCAAAACGCCACCATAGTTAATAGATGCTTTACAAACTTTGTTTTTATTATTACAAACTGGACACATATGCATCAAAAACAGTCAGCCTTCAGATGATTATTTCCTGGACCAAAGTTAAAACCTGTTACGTAAATCAATTTTTTTTTTTTTTTTTTTTTTTTTTTTTTGTTAATGACCAGTTTTCAGAGTTGTATCGCACACAGTTTGTCTTCTGTAATGAAAACGAGCATTTCCGTGAACGCGGCACAGGTTACAGTCTGTAGTTGTTGCACTTTTTGGGTCAAAACTGGAGGTTTTTATAGATGAGATTTTGATCTTTCAGAGTATTAATGATGAACATTTCAATCATCAAGCGAAAGCAGAGCTATGGGAGACGAAGATGAACGCACACATTAATTGTATATCCATCTCTGTGTCAGCTTTTCCTGCAGGGACAATCCTTCTGTGAATTATTTTTGTTTACCTTTGTGAAAGCGTTTAATTTCTGTGAAGATCCTTTAATGTGTTGATTGATTCACTGTATTGACGTTGTTGTTCTGAAATGTGCAGATGTTACCTGCAACTTCCATTTCACGAGTTGTTTGACTCCGGAACCTGAAAACAGATGAAGTTTTCATAATAAACGGGGCTCATGCAGTAGCTGCCGAGCGTCATGGGAGCCTAACTGACTTGTGTTTTGTAAACATGAGTGCGCTGCGCTCTGAGATAGTGGTCTTTAATGCCCTGATTGTAGTAAAAAAACTAAAGTAGAACTTGGTTAAATCATATAATTTTCTTGATCTTTGTAGTTGGACACATTTTTCTACATATCTCTCAGAAATGTAGAGATTATTCACTAGAATCTTCAGTTGACAGAGTGGAATCCCTCACCTGTATAAACACCCACACACACCTGCATGGGTGGCAGTGTCACGTCTCACTTCTCTGTTTATTGCCAAACATCTGCTGATAAAATCAAGCAGCTCGTCGAACAAAACTGCGCAGAAAGAAACGGCGAACTGCAGCCACGGGCGGTTTGACGAGTCTTCACACGCAGTGACGGCAGATCGGTGGCAGGATGCATTAACACACTGACCGAGGGGCTGCGATGACGAGACACACTCCATGAGGATGGTCGGTAACTGCCACAGATCTGGCTCTCTGCCGCTGGAACAAATCGGCCGGTCTGCTCACAGAGAGGCTCTTCAGAGGCGCTGAGAAACAGACCTGACGATGGGCAGCAGGAGGACCTGGTTGCTCTTGATGTGGCAGCTGCAGGTGAGTCTGTTACACTTTAGCCAGACTCACCTCTGCTTTTGATGCGGTGACTCTGGTGCTGAATCTGTTTGTCAGACCAAAAACACTGAATATCATGTTTATTAGTGATTTAGTGGCAGTAGGTCTGTTTATTTGTGTATTTGTAAAGTTCAACATTAGGTAAAGGTCAATATCAAAAAACTACAAAATACATTTCTACACAACTACTGCACTGAAATATTTTTTAAGTCAAAATTATCGAATTGATATTTGCAGTATAGGGTTAAATTAAGATCAAACTAAATGGTGTTTATTAGTTGTGGAATAGAAAAAATGTGAAATGAAACTGAAAGAGTTCATCTGATTTGATCTCAACATAAAGTTTCTGAGAGTGTCAAATGAAAATAATTTAAATCTAATGTTCTTGATGAAACTGAATAAGATTTGTTTGCTTATATTTGACTGTTCATGCGTAATGTTGTAAGTTGTCCACAGGTTGTAGTTGAAAATGAGACCTTGCGTCTCAGTGAGACTCACCTGTATAGATAAAGGTTGAAATAAAAATCAAAAAGTGGGGGTTTGAGAAAACACGGAAAGATGACTCTTTATTTCTTTACCTTTTATCCATCCATGAGTGGGCTTCCAGGGAGCAGCTGGGGTAAGTGGCCCCACTCAGTTACCCACAGTGGGATTTGAAGCTCCAAGCCTGTCTCGTCTTTCAGTCCTCTATGAACTTAATCATTTTCTTCCCACCTGCCCTCAAAAAGAAGAAAAAAGACTTATTCAGATTGTGATCATGTGTGTTTTTAACTATTTATCATTTGTTCTTCAGTGCCTTGCATCGGCAGCCACAGTGATCCAACCACATCTGTCAAGCAATTTCTCAAACAATGGAACCTCAAAGAAAGACGCTCTGGAGGTATTGAGTGAAATTTCACTGATTACTTATGAAGGAGGAGTGAAATCATGATCTGACATCCTGCTATGATTCAAACAGAATAAGTCTGACGCTGACCTCCAGCAGCTGCCCGTCCTTGAGTTTAGTCTCCGGTCTGGGACTCTGAGACGAACCAAGAGGGAGTGGGTCATTCCAGCCATCAATATTCCAGAGAACACCCGTGGTCCGTACCCCAAGTTTGTGGTGAAGGTGACCGGAAGCATTTTGAGCACATCAAGTCGTTTTGAATGTCATCATACCAGCTGAAGCCCCCCGGACTGAAATCTTTTCTTTCTGGCAGCTTAAATCCAACATGGGTGAGAAGGTGGCCATTAACTATAGGATCTCAGGACCGGGTGCAGATCAGCCACCCGAAGGTGTCTTCACTGTGGACCGGCGGTCTGGGGTGATGTACGTGACCCAACCACTGGACAGGGAGAAAAAAGACATGTACATCGTGAGTAAAAAAAAAAAAACAAAAAAAAAACAAAAAAAAAAAACGGCTCTCTACCAATGTGCTGGTGGTTCAACTGTCCACAGTTTCTGAGACCACTGTGTGTGCTGTGTGTTCCAGATGAGGGCCCATGCACTGAATGAAGGAGTGCAAGCCGAGGTGCCCATGGAGCTCATAATCAACATCATCGACCAGAATGACAACGCTCCAGAGTTCACTATGAACCCTCTGATTGGCCTAGTGAGCGAAAGCGCCAAAGCTGGTACCATCAGATCTTTCTTCTTGGTTGGCCTTTCCACAGCGCATCCTCTTGCCGTCTGCTGCACCTTTGCACCAGTTGCTTTCATGCTTCTTAAGATGTGAATGTCTGATACGGCTGCTTAGTCTTTGTTGTCTTCGACAGGTGACTCTGTTATAAAGGTAATAGCACTGGATAAGGACGATCCACTCACGAGCAACGCCATAATCAGGTATAGAATTCTATCTCAGATGCCTAAAGTGCCTCATGAGGACATGTTTGCCATCAACCCAGTGAGTGGAATGATCAGCCTGCAGGCCAGCGGGCTGGACAGAGAGGTGATGACACAACAACGACGCCACACGTCTCTGTTCTGAGTGCATGATCTCAGCTCAAACTCATTTCCTTGTCTTAGACTCACCCAAATTACAAACTGGTCATAGAAGCGGCGGACATGGAGGGGGAGGGGTTAACGGCCACCTGCACTGTTGTCATCTTCATCGCTGACAGCAACGACAATCCCCCACAGTTCACAGTCAAGTCTGTGAGTCGAATAGCGATAATTCCTACCAGAACCAAGAGCTCTTCTGGCAGGTCACGTTGGTTCTCTGATACTTTTTTTTGTTGTTTCCAGGTGTCCACATCAGTTCCTGAGAATGAGGCAGGAGTGGAGGTGATAAGACTGAAAGTCACTGACAAAGATGAGCTGGGATCTCCGAATGCCAACACCAGATATTCAATAATCAAAGGCAACATAAGAGGTGAATTCAACATCTCTACAGGCTCTAATAAAATGGAGGGAATCATCACAACAGCTAAGGTGAGATAAAACGGGATCTTTTTGATATTTTATCTTTCAATTTGTTATTTTTGCCACACATTGAGCTTGTTTTCTTGGTCTCTGTCACTTCGAAGGGTCTGGACTTTGAGTACAGTCCCACGGTCACTCTTCTGGTGGCGGTAATAAATGAGCTGCCGTTTTCTGAGCCTCTGTCCACCTCCACGGCCACCGTCACAGTCAGCGTCACGGACGTGAATGAGCCTCCAGTCTTCGTGCCGGCAGAGGTTCATGTGAGCGTCTCTGAGGACGTGGCGGCACGAAGCTCCGTGGTCGACCTCGCAGCCACGGACCCGGACACCGCCAGGAGGCAGACTGTTCGGTAATCCAAACCTCATTCAGTATTTAGACCTAAGTGAAATTAAAACTGGTATAACAGTTCACATTTTCATGTGCACTTTTCTTTGTTTTTCAGGTATAAACTGTACAATGACACTGCCAGGTGGCTGAGTATCGACAAAAGCACCGGATTGGTCACAGTCAGAAGCAGCATGGACAGAGAGTCACTTTATGTCAAAGACAGCAAGTACACAGTCCTGGTTTTGGCTTTTGATGATGGTAAAGTCATCCTTTCGGTGGTACTTCACCAAACCTTTACAGCTGTTAAAGATCTTGAGTCACTGACTGAATAACTCCACAATCTCTCCCTTCTAATGCCTCTAGATCCAGTTCCAGCTACAGGCACGGGGACTCTGGTCATCAGTTTGCTGGATGTAAACGACAACCTTCCCTTCCTGAAGCAGAGGAAAGCCAGTCTGTGCAACCAGAACCCTCTACCCGCCCTCCTGGATGTGGTGGACCTCGATGGGCCTGGCCACGCCGGACCGTTTACTGTGGAGCTTCATGGAGAGCACAAAATCAACTGGACCGTCAGCACCAACAGCTCAAGTAGGGGAGCTCACACATGGCACCCGGACAGTCTGTGGAAAACTCAGATTTGTGACATTTTAACTGCAATTACTTTCCTGAAGTGTTTCCTGAAGGCCTCCGTTCGTCTGCAGGTAATGTTGCTGCTCTGGCTCCCAAACGAGACTTACCCCCCGGGGACTACAGCGTCCTGATGCGTATATATGATGTAGGGATGCTGTTCCAGGACAGCACCTTAAACGTAGAGGTGTGCCACTGTGAAGGTGAAGTTTCCACCTGCTTCATCCGGCGCCCTGCCCCTCAAGTCCACCCCTCTTCTCTGGCTGCAAGAGTCCTGGGAGCCGTTTTCGGTCTCCTGTGTATGTGGCACAACCATTTTTTTATCTCAGCTTTTTGACTTTTAGTTTCCCCTCTGTCATTCTTTGATATGTTGTTTTTTTTTCTTGCAGTGGTGCTCCTGCTTCTGTTGTTGCTGCTGAAAAAGAGAAACAGGGTGGAGAAGGATAGGCCTCTTCTGGAACAAATACCCAGAGATAACATCTTCTGCTACGACGAGGAGGGAGGAGGTGAAGAGGACCGGGTAGGAGGGCTGCTTTCAGTCTGATTCCCATTTGCATGAGGATTTTCACAATAACCCACCTTTCAGAATATTTACCTTCCATCAAATACACTGTCTATTATTCACTCTATTGATTGAATCTGGACACGGAAGCCACATGGAGGATGGTGATCCACTGCTGATCAGAAAGAGAGAGGAAACCAGGTTTAAATCCTCCGTTTGTGATGCAAGACTGTGTTAAAAACTACACCGGTGATGAAACACAGATAAAACAGAAGCAGTCAGAGGGTAACTGAAGCTCTGTTTTTTTCCCTTTTCTCTCATTATTCAGGATTATGACCTTAGCCAGCTCCACAGAGGGCTTGACAACCGGCCCGAAGTCTTCTGCACTGATGTGTTCCCTTCTGCCCAGAGGCGGCCAAACTACCGCCGCCAGATCCAAGCGAATGAGGAGGTCGGGAAATTTATTGAAGATGTGAGTATTGTAGAAATGCAGGCGCATGAAGAAGAAGTGAATGCATTACTGGAAAAAAAAAATGAGTGTAGAAATAGCTGACAAAATGCACTTTTCAATCCTCTGATTCATTCTTCCTCTGGTCTGTAGAACCTGTGCGCTGCAGACAGCGATCCCACTGCTCCTCCCTACGACTCCCTCCTGGTGTTCGACTACGAAGGTGCTGGATCCGATGCGGATTCGCTGAGCTCCATCTCCTCCTCAGACTCCTCGGAGGAGCAGGACTTTCAGAGCGTGAAGCAGTGGGGTCCGCGCTTCAGGAGACTGGCAGACTTGTACACGGCGGAGGAGGAGGACGACGACGCCGAAACGCTGCCCGGCAGAACGGAATGGGTCTGAGATGGATCTGTAATGAACTTCAGACCCTCGAGGCTTGTCTCCGTCTGCCCAAGAACATCACAGTGTTCTGTGAGCCCGTTCTGCTTCCTGTAAACCTGCCTTTACCTTCCATAAGTGGTTGCTTTGTCCGTCTGTGCTCCGTGTTGATGATTTGATCTTGGGTCCACTACAGAGGCTGCAACAGCAACTCAAAATTCAACATTTTCATTTTTACTTCACAGTATCGAAGCATTTATTCAGAGGCAATTTCACCCGGTTTCATCAATTTCTCTGACATCTGTAGGATGATAAATGATTTCACAGCGAACGTCACTGGTGTATGGACTCAACATTTGTGCCATCAAAGGTTGTTAAGATTCTTACAAAGACGGTCTTGAAAATTGTGGACAACCATGTATGATAAAACATTATTTGTTACAGTTGAGGAGACTTTTTTTTAAAATTTGTTTTGCTGGAACCTGTAGAGTTCCTGAAATCTCAATCAAAGATCTTCACTTATTTTGGATTCATTGTTCATGCTGTATCTCTTTGCTTCATTAAATCAGACACATCCTGATATTTTATGATTAATCCAGTAATATGAATAGGAGCTTTTTATTAAAACTTATTGGTTTTACTGAACTATGCAGAGTTTCTGTCACGTGTGTCACTACATTTATTTGAAAACATCTTGCATATAGGAATGTTGTGATAATGAATTCAAAGTTGACTTAAGTAAATATAATCTTGATTTTTTTTTAACTTTCTAAATTGTGATATAAGTATTGTCGACTGTCTGTTGGTACACATTAGATGCGATTAGAAAGACTATCATGTGAGAAAGGCGTTGCAGTGTTTACCAGAATCAGTATTGGAGCCAGATGACTAAATGCACCTTCTGAGGAGAACGCGGTGCTCTGATGCCGCAGGAAGCCCTGCCTACATGTTGATAAGTGTCTAACTCAGGGCCAATGATCTCTAAGAATTCCTCCCTCAAGAGTGAACTTTAACCGTTCATCAACATCCAACTCATGTGAACTTTGACTCTCCGGATCCAACGCGTCACCCTGTGGTGCAACAGCAGCAATGAGAAAAAACAGCCTATTTTTTTCATCTGTATGATATTTCCTCCTGCTTTGGATTTATAATGTAAATCTTTACAACATCTGCTGAAGGTAGGAGCTCACAGTCGTCAGAATCTGAGTTACAGGAGTGTGTATGCAGGGAGATAACACACCGGTAATAACGGTTGGGCGGCATTCACCGGTTCTTCTGGTTTTCCTCTCACGCTAACTGGCCTCTTTCCCGGCAGATGACACAGAATATGTTCATGGAGGGGCTGTACCAAGTGTTTTTTCGGGAGACACCCCCAGCCCGCCCACTCCCCCCAGCCGCCAATAACGAGGAGCTGAACGACGTCAGGATCCACCGCTGGTTCGGGTCTGTGGTGAACAGCAGGCTCTTGGTCACCGGGGTGAGACGCCGGGCCCCGGCAGACAAGTGTTGAACATATAAATAGAAATATATAAATACAAAGTTGAAAACTAAATATAAATTCTCACTCATGCTATGTCCTCCCCCAGGTGGTTGAAGTGCTCAGTGGCCTCTCATGCATTCTGACCACTGTCATTCATGCATGTGTCAACTACAACTGCTCCGTCTCCATGGTAACGCCGGTCTGGCCGAGCATACTGGTGAGTTTACCTCTGGGTCCACCGAGTTCCTCACAGTGGCAATAGTGAGAAACCGTGCAGTAACCGCTGGTGTTTTTTGCAGTACGTGGCAGCTGGCTGTCTGGCAGTGGAGGTTCAGAGGAAAGCAAGCAGACTAAAGGTCAACAGCTTTCTTGAGTTTTTCCCTTTGAACTCTGTTTTTACTGAAGTGACTTGCTGACTTATCTACTTCTATGTCAACAACAGATCCTCTTGCTCATGGGTCTGAACCTCTTCTGTCTACTGTTTGGATTTTCGGCTCTGCTGACCAACAATCTTCATTTTGCACAGTCTGCTGGTTTCACCACCGCTCAACAGGTACCTGTCAGACTGAAACATATACCTTACTTACAACAGTTATCTCCATCTAACATGTTCAAACGTTGTGAATGATGGCTTCACTCTTCTCACCAGAAAGCTGGTTCGTACGTTGCGAAGGCCAGCTCCATCACGTTTGCTGTCCTCTGCTGCCTGGCGTCAATCTACATACTGTTCCTGTCCTGGAGAGGCCTCCGGCGCTACAGCTCGCCCAACATTCAAGTCTACAGCCGCGTCTCGGAGGTGAATATCGTAGGAGAGGATGTGTGGGACAGGAGAGGGGAGACCTGCTGGGATTTGAGGTTTGGAGGCAGGATCCAGGGTCAGGTGGAGGAGGAGGCTCTGCTGAGGGGAATCACTAATATAATCGATAACCTGGGCTGAGAAGATGAAATTTATCCTTTTCTTTTGTGCTTTATTTATTGGAATTTATTTGCTTTTTTGGCAGGATGATGAGACCACTGGGCCTTTATTGGATCAAATGGAACTGAATCTGTGAAACACAAGAGACCAGAAAACTCATAATATAATATATATATGGTATTATGTTGTAAAATATTGTGGAGAACTCATCAACGAGAAAAGACTCCTCATAACGCTGTAAACTCAGCCACTGTCTTGGATGAGGCACCGCTTGATCATTTTCTGAAATTCTGATTTCCCACCTTTGTGTAAGTACTGCCATCTGACTGACTGCCCTCGATCACCTCTCCTCTAGAATTTAAAAAATCAATCAGTGCTTCCATGAACTTCAAATTTTCAAGACAGACTGACAGGAAATGAACAGCGGCGTGAAAAGGAGACCTCAAGGCCTTTTGAAGCTTTACATTTCTAATTAAGTTCATATCATTGTTTCAGTTGTGAATATATGAAAACTGTAATGCCATTAGTTAAACAATAAAGATTTGTTATTTAAATCAAAGCTCAAAGACAGCTGATCAGGTATTGATTATTAGAACAAATCACATTCATTGTTTTTCTGTTGTTTTATGAAAATCCACTAGAGGGCAGCATTGCAAGGCTTTTTATTTGATTGTGATACTGTGAGCTACAACCGTTCCATTGATTTGCCAGGACTGTGGAAACCAGCTTCAGGAAGATACTCTGATAAAATAACTAGATTGGAATTGATGTATTAAGTCACAGTTGTACTGTACTGGTTATACAGAGAACTAAGATTATTATTACTTTTGGAAAGGCTTGTTCAGCTTTGCACACATTCTTTCAGCATTTAATTGTACTGTGAATATTTTAAGTGATCTCATCATCATTAACATAGTCTCAAAGAACTTGTGCGCACACAGTCCAGATGTTGTGAAGGGTGTGGTGTGCTCCAGCGTTTCAGTGATGGAAGATTTCATTAAGAATAATGCAAGCTCCCTCTCCCTCAACCTCTCTCTCTCTCTCACACACACACACACACACACACACACACACACACACACACACACACACACACACACACACATTCACATATGCACTGGACAAACACACTTGTATAAGTTAAAAAAAAAAAAAAAAAAAAGGCAGTGCAGCTACTTTCTCACGGCATGTCTGGGTAACAGCTTCCAGCTGTTGCCTGGCTGGGAGAGCCTCTGGGAAACACACCGAGTACAAAGAGTAACATGGGATCAATTAGTGATCGGACACAGAACCCAACAGAAAGAGCTGAATGATGACACCGGAGCGTCCTCAGGTTGGATTCTTTCTGTAGAAAACACACATGAGCTCATCTTACCGGTCAGAAGTCTGTATTTCACTGCTTTGACACGTAGAATGATTTTTCCACGACTCGTTGGATTGTCTAATCATGAGGATTGTTGAACAATTTCCTGTATGTTTGGTGCATATCTTCCTGACTGGACAGGAAATCCTCTCAGAAGGTCTGGGTGGATGGAAGTGAGCGAGGCCCGGGTCTGATGACAGCGGAGTGAGTGTGTCCGGAGGTGAGGAAGTGTGTGACTACACGGCGAGGCTCCCTTTGATAAGACGACTGGACTGATTCCGTCCTCTGTGTCCTCTGTGAGTCAGTGAAAGAAGAACTGACAAAGCAACAAGAACAAAAAGGAGAATTGTCTTGAGAACATTCATCAATAATTTATTTTCTTACTCTCAAGAACCACCACGGCTTCTCATCTTGAAAATTCATCATCAATTTCCAACAACACAGTTTTGAAAAATGTAAAGTTACTATACAAATTCTTAATAGAAAAAAGAATAAATTAACTGTGGAATTCAGGGTTTTGTTTTGTTGTTTTTTTTAAATCAATTCCACATTTTTTTCTACAACACCTTTAATGTATTGTTACGGGTTGAAGAGAACTGATAAAATCGAGTTACATGCTCTATTGTCTGGTAGAGGAAGTGTTCTACTATTAAACTGTCTGTTAAAATAAGCTTCATTTTGCACATCTGGTATTGAATCTATTGATAAGAATGGAGAGACGTCTAGATCCTACGTGACGAAGCAGTAACTGGTCATTTTGTAGCACCTGAAAGGGTTGTTACAATGTCAGAACTGAAAAAAACAACAAACAATACCGGTTCATATAAAATGGGACGTTGTTAAAACAATGGATGCGAATGTTAAAAACCCCACAAAAAAACCTCACGGCGCCCCTCCATACGTACAGGAAAAGACTGATAAAATAGTTTCTCTTGGATCGTTACAAAAAAAACATTTGCATGGAGCACAGGAAATCAGTCGCGGGTGGAAATACGGAGGGAATGGATGTCACACGTCTTCACGATGGGTTCAGAGGTTGGAGATTACAAGGACAGAATTACGTTGTTATTTAGGGGCTGTCACTATGGAGCAAAAATCTGCGTTACGAAGTGAAACGCTGTCTTTGGGCGGGGGGGTGTCTTCGTTTGGAGCGGGTGGATCTGCAGGGCATGCACGGGACCCTGTGATTTTAAAACACGATGCAGGAGCAGACATGAACACACAGGAAGTCATGGGTTCATATTATTAAGACGCTCAGCAGGAATCGCTGTTTTCAATTATGGGTAAAGACTTGTCAAATTTGACCAAGCATGGGTGAATAAGTTTTGGAGAAGCGACCATGCGGGGAGTGGGGCCACGCCTCTGTGCTGAAACAGCACAGAAAGTGGCAGAGAAAATTACAGCAAATCGACAGCAGAACGGAAACACGACACTACCGAGGACGGGGGGGGGGGGGGAATGGAGACCGTTCCTCCTGTGCCGAACAGCACAGAAGCAACTTTAATCTATCGGGATGATTGAAAAGCTTCCTCTAAGTCAGATTTACAACTTGTCATAATTTTAACAAAATTAAAACCTCATGAATTCAAGAGCGTTTGTTGAGATGCTGATGAAAGAAGAAAAGTGTGAAAGAGAAAAAACAATGTTTCTTCCTTTATAAAACCAGGTGTGCTTTTATAACCCTGTTTTGAAGGTTTGATTGTTGCTCGGGATACGTCTGAAAGTAACTTAACCGATGGCTAAGAATTTCTCTCAGGTCTGGCTACAGCTTCTCTTCTGCCCTGACGGTGGAGCATTCATCGTCAGCAACCTGAAACTCGTCTGCATACTCGTGAAAATTAACACTTGGTAGTAGCACTTGTAGCGAGAACACACTATCTTCAGGTAAAGCCCTCAATTTAACACTGTTGTGCTTTCAAAGTATGTCTGAACAAATTAAACTTCAGCAAAACGTGTTGCTGTTGCGACCTTGCTGGATGGCTTTCGATTGGGTAGATTTAAAGGGGTGAAAATGTCTCTGTACTTCACTACAGTACGAACGCAGAGCACCAACGTGTTTGGAACCGGTTAAAGAAAGTTGGGCGAAGCGGGAGGGAGGCGAGAAAAGGCGGCGCTACCGAGGGGGCCGACGGACACTCGGAGTGGCGATAACTGACAGTCGGGACCAGAGCAGGTCAGAACAGCTCACCTCAGAGCGGCCTCGGGATCAAACTGCCGGCAGACACCGGCCACCGTCCTTCACGGTGAAACTCAAAGGAGGAATGATCAAACCACAACACTGATAAGAGGCTCCTCACCCTCACCTCGAACGGCCGCCGCGTGGCCAAACAAATCTTTTAATGATGTTACATAAACATGAGTGATTCGCGTCACTGAAGAAAGCCAACGCCAAACCCAATCACCACCACTTCAAAATCTGCCAACGATTCACTCGTCGCTCCACACTCTGCAGAGTCAAACCAGTTCACAGACCTGTACACTGTTATTGCTATGATCCCCATCAACATCGCTGACAGTATCTGAGAATCCACTGAGCATTTCCTCTGATCCGGGTGGTTTTTATGAACCTTTATGACCTCTGACCTGTCACCTCCAGCTGCTGTCTTTGGTTGTGGAATTACATGAAGACATTTTTGAATTTCCTTGCGTCGCTGTTTGTTAATCTCGACTCTCGGAGAAGTCTTACCTTCTCTTTTTAACAAACGCTCGGGGCAAAAATAGAGACAAAACGACAAACGACGAGAATGCGGATGATGAAATGCAACGACAGGCTGAAAGATAAATGGGTTTCAAACTGTTGGCTCATATCCAGCAGGTGTCCTCCAGTGGGGTGGCAGTGCATCGTAGTGGGTAGGATGAGATGTGAAACACGTCCCGCGAACGGCCGATGTCTGGAGTTGTGTTGTGTGTCTGATTTTCATCTGTGCTCTCTCTTCTCGTTGCTTGTTTCCCCTTCGCCTGTTGCTTGTGTGCTGCAAGTAAAGTGAGTAAAGAAAGCGCTCTGTGGTGCTGGAGGGCAACAGTTCAACAGCTGAGAGGGGGGAGGGGCGGGTGGGGTGGGGGCGTTTCTCAGTCCGCCCCTGATCAGAGCTCGGCGAGTGTGTCCCTGCCCAGCTGAGCTGTGAGAGAAGTGGTGTGGTTCGGGGGACGGGGGGGGGGGCTCACGTCCGGTCTGGTTGGGGTGGTCATAGGGCTTTCAGGATGAGGTTGTTGGTTGTTGATGGGTAGTAGTGAGGGACAGTGGAGCGGCAGTAAGGAGAGGGCAAACAGGACCGTCCTCGGTCTCAGACCAGCGTTCCGGGTTTGGCCTTGTCTTGTCCGTACCACTGCACGTCTGCCAGCTCTGAGCACAGCGGGCTGCTGAGGAAACAGCTGTCACTGAAAGACCTGGATACACACACACACACACACACACACACACACACACACACACACACACACACACACACACACACAATCAGACTGACAGGCCAGCGCTGCTGCAGCATCAATGTTTATGTTCAGGGTTTTTTTTTTTTTTTTTTATTAGTAAAATCCTGCAAGGAGTGAAGCGTCACAGTCGGAACACAGCAGAGCTCATGCAAAGATCAGGTGCAGATGCAGCCAGAGAGGGAGGACGTGACACAGACACCTCCACCGTCACACAAACGACAAATGATCCCTTTAACGACCAGACCTCTCCACACATGGCGACCATAATTTCCCTGAAGACGCTTCCGGGGTTTGATTCTTCTGAATAAGTATGTCACCGGTACCACCGAGCAACAAGTGTTTTCTTAACAGTTGAATTTTCGCTCATAATTAGCGTAATGCTGCTGCTGTGTTGCCTCATCGCTACGCTCTAGCTTTAAGGACACGGGGAGGCCGAGACCACAGACGGTACCTCTATGCGTCAGAGCTGGGCTGAGGGGGGGTTTGACAGACGTCCTCAGTGGGAGAGCTGTCTGCTGTGCCTCTAAACCAGGAGAGAGGACACACACACATCAGGAAAGGAGGGTTAGTAGAGACAGAAAGACAGGCCAGAGAGAAACCACAAATATTATTTCACAAGAAATGTTTTTCCACGTGGACAAAAAGAGAGAGAGAAGACAGGAAAACAGATAAACGAGTGAAGGCAAAAAGAGATCGGGAGTGAAACGAAAGCACAAATGATAAAAGAGGATAAAAAGCCACGAGAAGTGATAAGAAAGTAAAGGAATGGAAAGTTGTGAAGTGATAACAGGTTACGATGTTAGCGGAGACGTCACCGGGCAGACAGTCAAAGCGTGCGAGTGGATTAAGAAGAAAGTCTGAATCGGGACGTTCTTCGAAATTCACACATGGCTTCAGACAGCGGCCGTGTGTGTGTGAATGTGTGTGTGCCTTACCCGCTCTGCCAGTTGAGGATGTGCTGTGGGCTACAGGGGGGTGTGGGTGTGACTGCGTGCTCGCTGGAGGGCGTCATGCTCCTCTGGCTGTGCGGGGATGCAGCTGAAGAGAAAAGCAGCAGTGAGCGGAGCGGCAGCAGGAGAGGGGCCCCTCAGGGGGGGGGGGGGGGGGGGGGTCATGTGACGAGAGCTGTCACTTTGGACTGCTGTAACAGGCCTCGTTGGCGCAGTAGGCAGCGCGTCAGTCTCATAATCTGAAGGTCGTGAGTTCGAGCCTCACACGGCGCAAGCTTTTTCACTGCTATCTCCACAAAGGTGTCAATAATGATACCACTGACAGAAACACAAAGATATAAACACATACGTCTAATAGCCAAACTCAGCTGCCATTATGACATGAGTCCTAAATGAAGAAATGCTCGAGTTACGCGTGTCTCTGGAGGAGAAATTTAACATAAGAGTCTCTGAATGTTCTTCAACATCTTAGATTTTCATGTTTTTCATTCAACATATCTTCTCACACGCCATAGATCTAAAGCCACTACGCCAATTCTGGAAAACGTGTTCAAGGAAAGTCAAGAAAATTCCATCACCTAACAAAATTCTCTGATGATCCGCACAACTTTATTTGATGTTTTAAAGAACTCAAAGCTTTCAGTAAGTCCTCGTCACTGAATTTCAAAATATGATGTAACAAAAGTTTTCAAGTTCTCAAATGAACTGAGAGTATGGCTGAATGTTCTGCTCATGATTTCAGTTATTCAAACATTTCAGTGCAACATGTGATCAGTAATCAATCAGACCTTTTTAGCCATGCGATTTACGTACTAATGCAGGTCCTGGTAGCTAATGGAAAAGACGTACCTGGTGAGCCCTTGGCGAGTGTCCCAACTCGACTCCCTCGACCGTGTCCCAGAGTGCCTTGCTGTGACCCGGTCTCGGATGATGTGGATCCTGAATGTGAGTGACTCCTCTCCTTCAGGCTCCCTGAAGACCTCTGGTACCAGCACCGCAGCTCCTCGGACACCGCCGCCCTCCCCCCGCCGCCGCCTCCGCCCCCCTCTCGCCCCAGCGACGGAGTCCGTACGATCTGAGAGCGCGACGGCGTGAGTCGGCCGCTCCCCTCTCCCCCCTCCTCGCCCCCCCAGGCCTCCTTGTACAGTCCCCCGGCCGTGTAGGAGCTGGAGGTCTTGAACTGAGCCTTGACGCTGTAGTGGCCCTCCTGGTCGCTCTCCAAGCTGCGCACCACCACGGGGTTGGGGCTGCCCTCCACGTATAGCGGATACTCTTTGATGCGGTACTGGGACGAGGGCTGGCTCTGGCTGTGCAGGTAGACTCCGTGGTGTCCGCCTCCTATCCCGCCGCCGCCCGAACCTCCACCCGAGCCGTTCTTAGCTGCCAGGTTTGGCATTGAACCGGAGTTAGAGGATCCCAAATGGCCTGCAGACCTAGAAAGAAAGAGATCATTTCAGTCTGTGCAGTACAGGGTGAAAAAAATTAGCTATGCGTCCAAAAAGCCCGTCCTCTTGCATTTCCAGGTGTGTACCTGTGCCTTTGCCTCTGTCTCTGTCTGGCTTTGGAGGGTGAGTCCTCTCCCAGAGTAGAATAGTTTGGGTTGCTGCCAGGGGGTCCGCCGGAGGGGTAGTAATGCTCTGAGCTGCTTTGGCTGGTGCAGGAGGAGCAGTCGTCCAGGGGGTCGGAGCCATTGGAGCTGCGTCCAGGACCCAGGAAGAAGTCCGGGCTGCCTAGCGTGTGTGGGTGTGCGTCCGGATCGGACACCAGCAGCTTGCCCTGGGACTCCAGGCTGGAGCTGCGGTTCCTAAAGTGCTGAGCGAGACTGTGCAGACGTGTGGGACTGATGTCCACTGACCTGTGAGGACGAGGCAAAACAATAACATCACATGCTGAGGCTGAGGCTTCAAAGGTTTTCTGAAAAATCCTTCAATTCAGAAAAGCAGAACGAGAGACGGAAACTGACAGAATTCAGCTGTGAAATCCAGACAAACTGTCCTGACCTGGTGGAATGTACATAGTGTGTGTTCCTGGTTCTCAGGTCCGGGGTCGATGGCATGCTGGACTGAGAGTTCCAGTGAGGGAGACTCCTGATGGGGCTGCTCTGCAAGGAGTTGCTGCCCCCTGCTTCTGCACTGCCCGAGCTGGGGAAACGCCTGTGACTGAGCACACACATATAACCAATCTTATTATGATTTCCACGAGTTCCACGTCCATGTGTCACATTAGTTTTGAGCAGTCTCTGCCAGCTGATCCGAAGTCTCTCTTACCTGGAGTGAGAGGAGCGCTTCTTCACTTTTTCGTAGGGCTCGTCCAGCGACGATTCACTCCACATCTTGGGTTTGATTGGGGATTTATCGTAGTCGGAGCGCGTGTAGTGCAGGTGTCGCAGACCGTCCAGGGACTGCGGCGGAGGGGGCCGGCTGTGGGACGGCGGCCGCGGAGGCAGGCCCTTGTGAGGCGATGCTACCGGAGAAAAGGTTGGAGTACCTGTGACTTGAGGATCATCTGAAACAAAATTGGAAGAAATTAGACGAATTAAAATATGAATCACACATCATGAAGAACTATCTGATGAAAAGGACAAAGACTCACCGTCATCTAAGACCAGTGCATCAGACAGTGAGCTGTCTTCAGAGCAAATGTTGGCTTCTGTAGAACAGAGAAACCAAAAACTGAGAGATCACATCGAGACGCGCTAAAAGACTTGTGTTAAAGATTTTGTGGTTTTCTGTCATCTCGACAGTAGCACCTCTCATGGAAGTCAGACTGAAGAGGAAAAAAAAAAAGATCTGACAACAAGAGATTTCATTTCCTTCAGTGAATAGGAATACATTATTACCTTCTATGATAAGTGATGCCCTCTGCGTGGGTTTCTTGCCGGAGCGGACTCGGTACTCATTGATGGAGTTCTCAATTTCCTGGAGCTTCTTCAGTGCGTTTAGATAAGAAGTCTTCCTCTGCTTCTTCAGCTTCTTGCTGCTCACGTGAGGATCGCTGGCAAGACGCCGGGCTGCCTCTGTAATCTGCGACTGGATGGCAAACTCCCGCTCCAAACGCTCAAGCTCCTCTTCCTGACACACACACACACACACACACACACACACACACACACACACACACACACACACACACAAATGCGAGTGCAAACTTTTAACGGAAGTACAAAGTCACGCACAATTTTTAGCAACAGAAAAATCTGCCAACGATCCAAAAGCAACAAGTTCTGGTCTGCAGACACATTTTTCGACCAACTTTCCCATGCAACATACTCTATTTGGTTCGACACACGGGGAAGGCTTTGCCAGGGAAAACACAGTATGGAAATCATTTATCGGTGCTGTGACCAGGCATTTTCTCACCACTGGATATTCTCTCCTGTTCCCCAATAATAACACCCCTCCATCAATCCATCCTCTCCTACACTAAAGCTCTCTGCAGACTTGTGCAGCTGAAACAATCAGGTCGACCTAATAAAAAAAAAAAAAAAACTTCTGCTTAATGCAAATGTCTTGAAGAGTGCTCTCGAACACTGTGGCGCAAATTTGAGAACGTAATTACAGACCAGGAAGCAGACTCACGGCCGTTACAGGACACAGTGTGTACAGCGAGCAGGTAATTAGCTCCTCTCACGTCTGGGAGTGCGCACACACATGACTTCACTCGCCTCCAGAGAGACACAGAACGGTGATGCATTCGCTCGGGTTGCCTTCGTATTGGACGACCTCAGTTCTCAGGAATCCCTCACGCTAACGGCGGCTTCCCGCTGCTGCCGGGGCGGCTTCTGTTTCTTTGTGTGAGCTTAAGGTGCTCGGTGTAACATCTTTCTGCTTGCGGGGCACTTCTGAGACGTCGCGTCTCTGGATTCTTTTCAAAGCACACAATCCAGCAAAACACACACACACACACACACACACGCGCATATACACATGGCTTCACACAAGCACACAATCCTACTATCGCCACTTCCTGAGGCGAGAATGCTGCCAGACTATATTTAGAAGTCGGGCTCTGGAAAATCGAGCCGTGGCACAAAAAGACAGCGAGACAACGGTGCAGTACAAGTAGTTTTACAAGGTCAAGATGTTTCAAAGCGCGACTTTTAACTGTTCTCACTTTTCTTTATTACCTGAAAAATACTACTAATGGGGATCGGCTGCTCTGTAACTGTATGAATCAGCACACTCCAGGCCATTTTCAGGGTATTAAGGAGGGAGTTTTAAATAAAGCTTCCACCGAACAACCCTTGATCTCCACTGAGTATCATACAGCTTTTAAACCTCAGTTTTGATCTCCGTCCACGCTGCTCATAAACGGATCATTAACATTACCGCAGGCTTAAGTACAGATAAATTCTCCACTAATTATTACTCTACTTGACATCCTGCAGGTCGTGCATTACAGTGCCTGGCAGAGCGAATGTAGCATTATGAAATGACCTCATGTTTTTATTTGGCCTGTGTGGGTAGCGGGAGAGACTGGACAGTGAAGTAAAGAGGGAGCAAGAATGAGAGACGTTGCAGCTGTACCTCGCCCTTAGGTAGGATTTTCTGCTCGTCCAATTTGAAGGCAGTGCCGATCTTCCGTCTCACAGTAGGAGGCTCCTCTCCTGGATCTAAGGGATACTCTTTTGGAAGTTTTCCTGTCAGCTCCTTGAAAATATAAGGAAAGAAAAGACATTATTAAAATGAAAAAAAAAAGGACTTGAAGGTATTTCAGTTGTCACAATTTTTGTCTGTGTTTTCTCATACCGCCTCTCTTATGCAGATGCTCTTCAGTTCCTCTAGTCTCTGTCTTAGTGTTTCTTCCAGAGCTTCCTGTCTGGCCCTCAGCGCTGCCAGCATGTCTTTCTTAGCTGTCTGGGAGCTGTCCGATTCCTGAGAGCCTGCAGGTGGCATGAAACACATCAGGCGATGGCACGAGTCGGGAGGGGGCTTCTGAAGGGGCTTTGGAGGAGAGACCGGAACTGGCCGTGCACCTGCGGCCGTCTCAGGATGTTTACAGGGAAGTGAGTTGAACGTTTCGATAAGGAAGTCCGGCTTTGTCGGCATGTTTGTGCAAGTGTTTAGAGGAAAGGGCAGTTTAGGACAAAGTGTGTGACGCACAGCTCTCGATGGTGCCAGCCTTGTTTGAAACATGCAAAAACTCTTCTACGCACACAGTGTGGTTTACAGTTGAAGTACATTTCGGGTTATGTTTTAAGGTTATTTATCTGCATAAACTCAAGAGTTTCGCCACGACTGGAGACACTCAGTTCACATGGAAACAAGCTTCGATAACATGTTGGTGCTGCTCTGCAGTGATGGCACCCGGTCAGCACAGGATCATCAAATCAACACACACAGGACTGGAGACAAAGTAGTAAGACATAGACTCTACTGAATGGAAGGACTGACTGGACTTACACTTAATGTAACCAAGTACAGTGTTTGTGGATGTATGTTCAATACTTTCCTCTCCTCTTCACTCTAATTTTGAACATTACTTGTTCAGCACAGATAAGAATTGTTTCAAATACCCCCTGTGCCCCCTTCATTTTCTCACCCACTATATTTAGAGGAGACAGGGGCCTCTGGAGGATGAGTGTGTGTGACGTGGACGGTGGGAGTGGTGCTCCACACACACCCAAAGAAACTGGGTGGGTTGTATGTACAGTATATGTGTGAGAGCATTCAACAGAGAAACCACGGTCTCCTTGCAGTGGCAGCTGTTTCTGCCTGTCCAGCTGTCAACAGGAGTCCTCATCACTATGCACAAGTGAAAACAGAGACAAATCCACACGCTGTGAATCGTGTGTGGAAGTCCTTCATGTATCGGGCCTCCAGTTCTCTGAGAATCCCTCATGCAGGCCGTGTTCTCACCTGAGGACAGAAGACTGCCACTGCTGCCGCTGATGATCTTTCCCTTGCTGCCCATGTTGGCCAGTTTGGACGTCTTCAAAGTTCCTGTTTCCGTAAGATCTATTGCAATCTCACTTAAACTCCGTGCTGCATGGATCTTTGACTGGAGGGACATAAACAGCGAGAGGATATAAAAAGAAACGTCAACTACTTATTGATCACTTCAGATTCGGTTGGATATTTTGACTGAGACGCTTCCAGAGCAGACTGACCTTGCTTTGCTTGCGGTCCAGGTAGAACTGGTGCTGGCTGATGGCCATGGCCCAGATGGATTTGATGAGGGCGGGACAGGCGTACCAGGTATGCACGGCGATGCCGCTGTGGCCGAACGTCCTTCTCGTTACCGACGCCCTACAGTAGGAGCGGACACAAGGCCTCCTTATATACACTGAATAAAGAAGTCGGCTTCACGTTTACAAACCTGCCACGTCAAACAAAGGTCGACTAACAGGATGAAACAAAAGCGGATAGAGATACTTTAGCAGAGCCACACACGACGTTCCAAACTGTTTACTCATCTTTATTTAAACGCACATCTGTATCTGAGCAATAGGCCAGTTCCCTCTAATGAAGGCTTCTTCTAAAGAAAACACTGCTGCTCTCCGTTTCACCCTGCCTGTCTCTTCTCTCCCATTCCCTCCCTCCGTCTGTAGAATAACACTCCACATATAGAGCCGTGTTAAATAAACACAGGAGAGGTCACTTCCTCCGCAAAACCGCTATCGCGCAGCCATCTATCCTTCTGTGGTCAGCGATCAAGAGTCTGCCCTCGGTGATCGAGTGCACGTGTGAGTGTGTGTGTGTGCATGCATGAGGCTGCACAAGTCCGTTGATAATCAAGTAATCAATCAGTGCAGGAGTCCTCCAGGACATCCCCAAAATCTCCCTCTGCTGCCAAGACAATTTCTGCAGCCGTTACAGAATTAGCTTCAGTGTTTCTTTTCCGTGCTGCTCGGTTCATTTCCTGACAGATTCACATGTGCTCCAATCCTAATTTACAGTAAAATTCACAAAAGGAAAAACTGCGTTGCTGGTAAACGTTAGGTGGAGAGCAGATACTGAACAAAACAAAAGCTGAGACCAGCTTACATTTGTGATATAAATTTACCTCCTGGGGTCATGAACTTCTACTGAAAACTTCTTCTCTCTGAAGTAGAGGTTCTCCAGCTGCCGCCATTGGAACACCTAAGGTTTAAGACAAACAGACACTCTTCAGGAATGTTGACAGAAAAAAAAAGACGCTTCACATTAAATCCGCACAGCTTTCATCTTCGTGGTTTGTTCCAATTTGTCTTGAGAGAGAAAGTCCTGAGAAAGAGGATGATGGAGAGAAAAAAAGTCGATAAATAGGAGGAGTTAGAAATACAGGGGGGAGGACCGAGTCTGACGCTCTCTGATCAGGTCCAGATCAGGCGGTGTTGTCCGCAGTGGGTGCCAACTCTCGACGTACTCACTTTGGAGAAACGCAATCTAAACGACGGACGCTTTCCTTTTCTCTGCTTGGCTTCTCTTTCTTTCTCCTCTTTCCGTACACTTTATGAACCATCAGATCGTCCTCAGGAAAAAGTAAAAACCAGCTGGCCGAGAGAAGTTTCCCTCAAGAGTTACTCCACGGCATGTGTGTGTGTGTGTGTGTGTGTGTGTGTGTCTGAAATCCTGCCTGGCTCTCCGGCTCGAGGGAACAGAAAGTTTTGAGGTGGTGGGTGTTCACCATCTGTAGGCATGTGCATGTGCTGCTTGAGAGAAAGTGTGTAAAGTTTCCTCCTCTCCCGGAGCTTCGCTGGGAGGGCTGAGGGAAAGAGGGGGCGTTCGTTCCTCCCCTGCTCCTGACCCCTCCTCTCTCCCTCGGGGACTGTGCGTTCTGCTTTGGGCTGCGGTTGGGAGGTGTGTGTGTGTGTGTGTGTGTGTGTGTGTGTGTGTCTGTGTGTAACGAGGGGCTTGAAGGGAGGGGTGATAAAGGGGGGGGGGGTTGAGAAGCTTTCTGTGGCCGCGGCGATTGAAGTGCCCTCTCTTTGTTTAGTCAGACTTCTTCTGCGCGCACACAGACGTTCACCAAGTCCGAGTCTGGTTCTTGTTAGCGAGAGAGAGTGGAGGGGCAATTCTGGAGCACAAGATGTTTTACATCTATCAGCTGGAGCAGGCATGCAAACACATACACACACACACACACACACACACACACACACACACACACACACACACACACACACACACACACACACACACACACACGCATACAATCGTCAAAAACTGGAAAAAAAAAAAAAAACAAAGTAGGAAAAACAAGAAAACATAAAAGGAGTACAAGAGGTGAAAAGGAATAAAGGAAGGAATGGGTCACAGCCCAGGAATTTCACCAGCTTGAGAAAACAATGGACCGAAGGATGAGAGAAAGGAAGGAGGAGGGGACGGAGGAGGGTACGATGAAGAAAGTACATAAACACTCGAGTCTAATGCCGGCGTTTACGCACTGCGTATGTGGACATGTGAGCACGGGCCTGACAACATCAGCAGACTTATCCAAACTCTCACTGTACCGTACACTTTCAATAGAGTGTGACCTGCTAATGTAGCATGGTGCTAAATATAGGAGGCGGGGCAGATAATGAGGGGATGGATGTGTGTGTGTGTGTGTGTGTGTGTGTGTGTGTGTGTGTGTGTGTGTGTGTGTGAGCATGTGTGTTGGCCACATGTGAGCCAGAGCTGGGGAGATAGGAAAGGTGTTTATAACTGTGTTCTGGCACGAAACCACAGCTGTGCTTGATATTACATGCACAGAGTCGCCGTAACTTTAAAAGCTGACTTGATGTTCCAGGAAAAATAGGACCAACAAAATATATAACTAATTGGAAAATACTACAAAGAATCATCATATTTAGAGCTTGATATGATTATTTATGGGAAATCTAAGACTTTTTATTTGTGTGATTGGAACACACACATATTTCACAATTAACAGCTTCAGAATTTCTCAAAATAAGAAAAATACCTGAGTGGATCATCAAAAAAATGCTGCATTGTATTAAATCCGCAATAAGCAAAACATTAACTAATTCAACATGGTTTTTGTGACTGACATTTACTGAAAACTGGCTATAGAGAAGTGTGAAAGGACCAACAACGGTCACTTGCATGACACAGAGCTTAAAAGTCCCCTAATTGCTTTGTAAAAATGTTGCAGTCCTCTGAACAGATTCTTAATGGTTTAATTATCTGATAAAAATGTGCTGAAAGCTTCTTTCAGGCCTTCGTGTACAAAGCAGTGAGTGCTTCTGCTGTTAGAGGCTCGGTTGTGTGTGAGCACGCACTATAAATCATGTTCCGTCCAGTCACACACACACACACACACACACTGGCACAAATACACACAAGCGCAGGAAATAAGTCGCCATTATTCATACACCAATGGCATGCTCGTGTGCACACACCCAAGTGCGTTTCGTAATAATGTCTGGGCACCAAACACACATCCAGAGCAGATGAAAAGGTCACATCTGACAGAGGGTAAAAGGCTTTTTTTGTTGTTGCCATAGTTGGCTCCCGGGAGACTACTTGAAGAATAGAAAGTTAAAATAGCATAGGTCAGAACCACGATAAAGAGGCCAGGTATTATTCCTTTCCAGATTTGGACCCGAGGGTCCCAAAGACTATTGTTTCACCCAGAGGTGGGGTTCTTATTTGCAGCACTACATCCAGCAGTTGTCATAGAGATGAACATACACTCTGGGGGCCTTTTGCTTCCTTTACGTTAAAGGATGTTTTTAAAAATAAATCCAATCAAAACAAGGCGTATTGGGGCATTCTGCACACAAAAGCTATTAAAAATAAAGCTGCAGAATAATGACAATCATCACTGAAGATCTATGAACTGTGTAACAACTCCATTAACCTGAGAATCTCACCAAACTCCCTGTACCTTCATCACAGGAAGGACAGGTTGGCCTGAAGTTTGTGAGGTAATTAACATAATTAACTCTGTAATGTTGCCAAAACACATCTTACAACACTAAAGGGGGATCAGAACAGCATGCGGTTCCGATAAAAACCCTGAAGAAAGTGTATTATGTGTGGCGGTGTGGGGAGCACATGGGGAAGTGTTTTAAAATCCAGCTGTGGTAGACGCTCTGCATTTAGAATCAACAGGATCTCCCCTTGTAAAAAGACCAAGTAATTAAACACAACTGCATCCAGAACGGACAGCTATCAAACAGCGTGATGTGAAGTCTGAAGCTTCACAATAACGGAATAAGGGATTTGGGATGAAAACGTCTTACTGTGAAAAATACTATTCTTTTTTTAAAGTTAGCTTTTTGCCTACGTATTTGTTCGTTGAGGGAGGGGTGACGGCTCTCTGACTCACAGGTTACTGGTACTGAACTGGAACTGACTTGAGTAATCACCCAATCCACACTTCCTCCAGTTAAAAGGGTGATGACACTTCTTACTAGGATAACATCTGCTCATAATCTAGTAGCCTCCCTTCTTTCCAGACCATAGTTTTGGAAAAAAAAAAAACCCAAAAAGAAGCATGAAACACCGTCCTCTTTCTGTCTGATGAGCGAACAAACATTTTGGTGGATTCACAGAGATTTAGCTGGACTTGTGATGTTGCATTAACAAAATGTGCAGCCCACAAATCTCGTTTTCCATCAAGCTACTTACTACAGTACTATAATTAAACTTGCACTGTGAAGGGGGCAGCCTTAGTCATTGTCTGAGTTCAGATGTGCGTGTGTGTGTGTGTATGTGTGTGTAAGTTATAGAGTGGAAAAAAAGGCAAGGAATAAAGGAAAGGGTGGGGGGGTTAGTGTTGAAGCTTAACAGACCAAAGGTTCACAGACTGTTGCTCTGGCAGCTGAATGCTTGATAAGTCATTTGTAAGGGAATGCTATTAATGCCTTCTGCTCTTCTATTCTCCTGAAAAAAAAAAATGTTCCTGCTGTTTTCGTCCTTTGTTTTGGAAAACCTTATTCTATCTTTACAACTGTCAAAACGTATCACATGCAGTACCAAAAAAAAAAACCTGATTTCTCCACATGCATGGCTTTTCCACTGTTCGAGTGACTGCATGCTCATGAGTTCGATGTGAGACAGACTGATTTTTTTCCGTCGCCATGGCGATTCAACACCTAAGCAGCCAGAAGATTAAGAGATTTGAGAATGTGAATGAAAAAGCAATGAGGCCCGAGGTTGAGAGTCATTTCAACTGGAAATCACCGGTGAAAACACGCAAGGACATGTGAAAAGCAAGACACGAGCGGCAAACAGGAAAGACTCTGCGGGACAGGAAGTATTCATCAGGATGGCGAGTTCAGTGCTCAGTTCATTTCCTCAATCAGTGTGTGGATGTGTGAGAGTGTCTTGGTGGTCGGTCAGTCAGTGCGGACCGATAACCCCCTGTACGACAAGACTGAGTGCCAGAAATGAGGGTCCTGAACAGGCCCGGGTGTCAGAGGTGAAGTAAAAGGTCCTTCTGAGATAACACACACAGGGTGAGCAGACTGGGAGGCGGACACTCGCAGAAAGGCAGAAATAAATGCAGAACAGGATGTAAAACATTCCAAGACTGAATGTCTCCAGACAGTAATAATTGTACATCATTGTTGTACTTATTTGCAAACACAATGTCCTGACTCACTGGATGGAAATGTGGACAATGGAGACCAGTCAAACAGACACAGACAGGGATGAGAGGTTTGCTATAAATGCAAGGCATTATTGACATAAAACTAATAGCATTAAATAAAAAAAAGGATATTAAACAGTAAAAGATATCAAAGACATTCCATTTTGTGAGCTGCTTTACACAGATATTGAATGAAACTACTGGTTTTAATGCTATTTATTGCCTGTTTTTATGTTTTTCATTTTATGTGAAGTCATGAGTGAGCTTCAGTTTACATATGGTGTTTATTATATAAATTAAGACGTGAATAGTGAATCTTTAAGTCGCTGACAGTGGTTGCCATGGTGACTTCCTTACAATTTTGAGTAAATTATCAAATTTCGCAAATACCTATAAAAAGACAAATCATTATTTCAAAGTTTTTGATACTTTCAAAAGTGTGTCATTAATAGTTTAGCCTCGTTTGAGCAAATGTTTCTTGCCATTCTGACAAACAATCCAAAGTGGGAGACTCTGCCAAGACAGAATTCCCGCCGTGAGTTTATGAGTTTTGTGACACCGGACGCCATGAAGAAAAAGCACCGCAACTCCTTTAAAGAGAAATCAATCACTGAGAAGAATGGTGACAGTGCAGACAGAGCAGATGGAGCATTCATCTCACCTTCCTGGGTTTAACTTTGTCCTGGTGGTCATACTGAAAGATGCCTTTATAGCTCAGTCCTAACCACCACGGGATCCCCTGTTTGTCCTAGAACACACATACACACACACACACACAAAAAGAACCTTAGAAAAGAAAGGAAGAGGCCTTAGAGGCTGAGAAACAGACACATCTGCAAGTGTAGCAGTTCAAATTTTATCATATCAGCGTGCTTATAGGGACAAAAATGTGCGTGGTGTGTGGCGCGTGTGTGAGAAAAACAGAAAAGGCAAAGTAGTAAAACTGTACCTTTACAGCGTAGTAATGCACTCCATATGTGGGCAGAGACTCCACAATGCTCATATAACTGTGAGGAGCACAGAGACAGACATGTCAGGAGATGGTCTTACACACACGCGCACGCACACACACACACACACACACACAGTCTCGTATTTCTATCCTTGTGGGGACCTTCCATTGACTCCCATTCATGTCTAGCCCCTAACCCTGACCCTTACCCTAACCCTAACCCACACCACAACAAAGCCTAACCCTAAAGAAATGTTTTTGCACTTTTACTTTTTTCAGTAACAACAACACGGTCAAGAAAACACTGTTTCTCCTACTTAGGACCGGAAAAAGGTCCCCACAAGGCACGTCGTTTCACGTTTTGCTATCCTTGTGGGGACATTTGGCCCCAACAAGGATAGAAATACGAGAACACACACACACACACACACACACACACACACACACACACACACACACACACACACACACACGCTCAGTCTTGTATTTCTATCCTTGTGGGGACCGTCCATTGACACCCATTCATGTCTAGCCCCTAACCCTGACCCTTACCCTAACCCTAACCCACACCACAACAAAGCCTCACCCTAAAGAAATGTTTTTGCACTTTTACTTTTTTCAGTAACAACAACATGGTCAAGAAAACACTGTTTCTCCTACTTAGGACCGGAAAAAGGTCCCCACAAGGCACGTCGTTCCACGTTTTGCTATCCTTGTGGGGACATTTGGCCCCAACAAGGATAGAAATACGAGAACACACACACACACACACACACACACACTTACTTTACAATAGCCTGGCCTCTGGACTGCCCACTGAGCTTCTTGTAATGCTCTATGACTCTGTCTTCACTGGGATAGAGCAGTGAAAGAAGAAAAAAACATATAAGAAACACAGCAGGAGACGCAACAAATGGATTTGTGGACAAGTCACTCACCAGTAGGCCAGAGACGGGTGTTCCTTTAGGGCCTGGGTGGGCAGAGCAGGCAACTTTTTCAGGTCAGACCTGGTTGCATCGTTACTGAGAAAGAAAAGCCACAGGAAGAGGTCAGCACCACTTCAGCAAGAACTGCTACTTTCGGCTGTGGCCCAAACAGATTAGCGCGAAAAACTAAAAGGCACCGCTTCACGTTGAAGAGAAACTCTTAAGTGCACATGAAAGTTTTCAGTCAGAGCTAAATTATGTATTTCCCAGAGAGGCCACAAAATCAACTTTAAGGAAATGTGCACAGAAAAAAGACTTCATTTAGTCCAGAGAGAGGAATAAATCCTGATGCTGTGAGACTGGGCGCGGCGGATCCCAGAGCAGCTGCAGAGACACTGACAGTCTGAACTATAGGAGAGAAGGAAATGACACAAACAGAAACAACAGAGATACAAAAAGAAAACCCCACATAAAACAGGATATAAAACAGGAATGAGGCAGGAAAAGATTAAGACTGAGATAAAGCGAATGAGACAGGGAGCCACACAGAGAGCTAAAGGGACTTGGCCTCGGATTCAGTTTTCAGACCTTCAGTGGCAGCAGGTCTTAATACCCAACTCTAATCCCCTTGCCTCACTGCAGCCTCCACCAAGGCCCTGGAAGACTGGGGAAAGCCCTGGGAACATGACAACCTATGAGCTCAAGCCCCTGGAAGAGATCCCATCCTCCCTTCCCGTCTGTTCTTCCAACGTGTGAATGCAGCTGTGTGTCTGGATTTTCTGATATCTGTCCGTGTAAATACTCCTCAAGTGCATGGGTCTCTACATGAACGTTCTATGAAGAATCTTATATTTTAACCAGATGATTGGGATAAAAAAGTATGCAAGTCATTATCTAGACTGAACTGATGGGTGTATAACTGAGAAAAGTGGGGGTAAAGTGAGTGGCCGTGAAGCAACATGAGGAGAGCCGCATTAATGAATCTTTACAGAATCGAGATATGTATGCTTGTGAGAGTGAGTGGGAGGAAGGGGTAAAAAAAAAAAAAAAAAGAGAGAAAAAAAAGAGGAGAATGTCTTCAGAGTGAGTCACATTCCAGGCCTCGACAGGATGTTGTGTTTATTTACTCCTTTCACCGACGGAAATGAGGTCAGAGGTTGGTAGCTGCTGTACTCTGTTATCCTCGCCACAACAAAGGGGTTGAGGGATGACACACGTTTAGGCCACCATCGTACAGACATACATCTGAAGAGCCACAAGGGGTGTATCGTTTCTATGAATCATGGCCGCGTCTGGCAGGCTCCACACGGTTTAAGTGATGGAAGTGCAAAAGGAAAAGTGAAAGTGGAAAAGGGAATTGATCTCTGTGCTATGTCTAACCCTGTCCTTAACTTTTGACTCATTTTTGTTATATTCTGCCTACATTTTGCTCTGACCTCACTTACTCTCCTTTCAAACTGCTAAAAGGAACCTGTGGTACTGGTGTGCTTACCTGGTGAAATCGCCTTTCGCCTCCTGTCGTGCAGAAAGGAACAGATAAAAGAAGATAGGTCAGTTTATTTACATGCACGTGTGATCAATGCGCAGTGTTTATGTAGTGACTGTATAAGTGGATGTGTAATAAAGTCTGCACAGCTGGAGTCAGAGAGAAACATTAGACCTCTATCTGCAGTAAAACCTCTGAAGCTCCACTGAGCAGACACCTGATACTGTACATCTGCACCTGCGCACACACACACACACACACACCACTCTGCTATGTGTAACACGACCTTGTAGGATTGCGGCTAATGGACTGACCTACTCTGAGAGAGAGACGGGGGAAGCGGAGGGCTGGAGCGAGGTTTTGTGAAGTGGAAGGGTTTCCCTGGAGTTCTGTGATCTTTGAAACTACACGAGCTGCTGTCTGCCATTTCGCTGGTAGGCAAGAGTTTCTCTACCCAGTTGAAACATTTGAGGTTTTTTAGGATGCAAATTCTCCGAGCATCGCCGCGTATTAGTGACAGATTGATGACTGCAGTAGATAACGCAGGTTTAATCACTGACAATTACGGCTGCAGTAGATAGTGCGAGTTTAATCTTCGTCAATTAGGATCAACGGCTAATGGAAATATTTTGGAGGGAAACTTCAGCCCTTGGTTTCAGAATCGTTTGATGGCAGGACAACATCTCCTGGATTAGCTGGTGTGTCTGGGGTTCGTGTACTACAAACTGATTAAAGGATACACACCGGCATGAACATTCACACACGTAAATACACATCCAAATAAAACTATTCAGCTTACTTGTAGAATGTAGGAGGCCAATTCGAAGACAACCTCACTGTCTACTTCGATGAGTTCCTGTGAAAAGAAGAGAAAATTTAAGTACGGGTATCACTGAGAGCAAGAAAGTATACAAGCTCACCGTGTTGTGAGTAAAAGTGGATCCGCGTCAGATCAAACCCCGTTGAATCGTTCAAAATGAGCTGTAAACTTCTATCATCTCCATACTAACCCTCCCATGTTCCCTCCCTTCCTTCTCAAATGTCAAGAGGGCT
Source organism: Salarias fasciatus (assembly GCF_902148845.1). Lineage (NCBI taxonomy): Eukaryota > Metazoa > Chordata > Actinopteri > Blenniiformes > Blenniidae > Salarias > Salarias fasciatus. The sequence continues at coordinate 16,632,109 of NC_043751.1, forward strand.
TCATGGAAAAAGGACCCAGAGATTAGAGGCAAAGCGAAGGGGGTTGTATGAGGGGGTTCAGAGGTTAAAAGCCACGCTGGTCTGATTACTCAGTCTATTTAAAAAAAAAAGTGTTTTACAGTAACATTTTTCTTCAGGGTTATTTACCAAGAGAGTGGATCTGTAACTTACATGCTCTGTTTACATCATTCAGAGAGAGGATTTGGGTTAGTGGGCAGTGAGTAGCAGGTCATGTATGCAAGGAATGCTCCCTTTACAATCCAGGGCTTAATTGGTTGGAAGATCAGACAGTCGGGACGAAACACTAGACAGAACAAACCCACCCTGAGCGTACCACCCAACACGACTACCAATGGTCACACACTGTGTCGTTTTGTACGGGGCTTACAGCCGAAAACGTTCAGAGACAGTGACTGAAGAAAAGGACTACACAGTGTACCCTGATCAGGTATGTCCCATCTGTGTTAAATATCTAACGTGCACATTGAAAATACTGCACTCCTGTGACTTCTACTGGTTTTAATTCCATTTTTATAACCCACATGCCCTCATCTGGGAATAAAACCTTACTGCTTTAGTGCAAGTGTCAACAAATGCACTTTAGACTGACCAGCACACACAAACCCTGCACAAAGCACAACACTGTCAACTGAAACTCTACACAAATTTATGCAAACCTTTTTTAATTGTTCTTTTGAGGTGGTCATCTTAATCACAATTTACACAGTTTTCATAAAGATGCTTCTGCAACTGACAGATGGCACTGAATGTGTCAAACTATTTGCTAGTTGCAGGAATGTAGGGCGGCGCATAACATGATGGCGAACAGCTGATGAAAGTGGTTCACATTTTCTGCCTCACCAAATCAGCGAGCAGGACTGAGGTCCAAGCTTTCCTCTAGTGGCGTCTCTTCATTTAGAAGCAGAAATAGGCTAATGAAGTGGCGCGCTGCTCCGAACAACATAAAGCACTCCTCTCACATTTGTTTATCCATGAGTACGTTTGCTGAACACCCTGAACCTCATTACAAATGATTGAGGACATAATCTCAAAGGCTTCCTATCACACATATCTGGAGGTACGAGGACAGTAATAGGCTTACCTTGTAGATGATGGACTTGGCATTAAGAAAGAACAGCTCAATGGTTGCATTGTCCTTCAGGTAGGATATACTTTCAATGTAGAACCTAAAAAAAACAGAGAAATGTTTATTTATTTTAGAGGTATAAGTAGCATAAATAACATAGGTGCGAAAAATTGCCATCCAGATTATGATAAACTAATATGGAGTTGTGAGAAAGAGAATGAAATGACAAAAGTGACCAGAAGAGGGCGCATCAGACCAGAGGCTGACTTTGTTATCAACATCTTTTCACTTCCCTTTACACCCAATCTTTCTCTCCCCATGCTGGCTGGCAACGATCCATGATTAAGTTTGTGAGTGTGTGCACATTCCACGTATTGAACACACACACACACACACACACACACACACACACACACACACACACACACACACACACACACACACACACACACAGACTGAATGTGCACATGATGCACTTCGCACATTGTCTGTCTCTGTGCATGATCAGCAGTGTGTGGTAATTCCAAACACACACACACACACACACACACACACACACACACACACACACACACACACACACACACACACACACACACATGCTGTCATATACTGGAGAGAGAAGCACAGTAACCCACTTCTGGCAGAGCAGTGAGCAGCGAACTAACATAATAATGCAGTCTATATTTAGCTCATGAATACATGCAGAGCCAGAGGGTAGCTGGGATGGTGTGTGTTAGGAAGCTACTCATTGTTGGCGCCCCTGTTCAATAAAACAGACATCAAGAAAAGTCCAAAGGGTTTGGATACTCTCATGTGTCCCCTTACATATTTCCTAACATGTGATGTTTCTCATCAAAACACTACTTTATTAGAAGAAATGGGTGTGATGCATACTCATTAAACACAAGCACGTACGCATATTGCGACCCACACTCATGTTCAGACGCACACACGAGAATGCTCATGTTGATTTGCACACATACGACTGTGCAAAGGTATTGAGTGAGAGAGACTCTGGGAGGATCAATACTGAAGGGTTTAAATCGCATTACCAATTGAGCTGCGCGGGAGAATGAGAGGACCCTTGTCAATATTCAGTGTGAACATTTAATTAAAGCCACCGTGTTGATGAGACATACACACACTGTCAGCACAGCGGCAGGCACGCAGAAAGGCATCCAGTGAACCAGCAGGGGGTATTCATCTGCTTAACATTTAATGGGAACGAGCACATCACACAAATGCCACATGAACTTGCAAAAATATGACATGCAGACACGAATAGGGTTACACGCACAAAACAAAAACAAGTCCTAATATTGTACAAATAAAATCAACACATTCAGATGCAATAGATTCCTGTCTTACATTTGGGCAGACAGTTGTGAATGTTCAGTTCAGAGTGACTGTACAGTATATATATGTGTAAGAAACAGGGTGGGATGTGTTTTAGAGGGGGTGTATCCAACACGGCATTTGTAGAGATTGAGGTTAGAGATTGGACTGAACTGCTTGAGAGGAATGGGGGGAGATAAATCCTCAAAATGGTGTCAGAGGCCACAGTGTCACATCGCCGCTACCGCATCGTCAAACACCTATTAGTCTATGTAAATACACAGTCAGTGACCCTCACCTTGCACAACACACCACCACAGCCACACACACAGAGCTACAGCTGACTTGAGATAAAGACAAGGCCATCGGTTAATGCCGGTGGTTATCAATGAAGTCAGCACATTGTGATCATAACACTGCAACACAGCATCTGTTCACTAAATAGCCAAGACCGCTAAGTTTCTGTGCTAAAAATACATTTTTGGTACATAGTCAGCTCTTTGTCATATTGTGTGTTGTAAATGTCACTCTGGAAATGACTGCTTAGCGACATTGTTTGCGGGGATTGATGTGAGTTACTATGTGTGTTGCTAACAAAGACGCGGTCCCCCGGGTCTGCATGACATCATTGCAACATGGGGACAGACGAGACCACTGGACCCACAAAGCCCTGGTTTTCCCTTTCAGGTTCTCCCTGAGGGTGTGTGTGTGTGTGTGTGTGTGTGTGTATGTGTGTGTGTGTGTGAATGTGTGTGTGCGCATGCGTTTGGCTGAGATTAGAGGGGAGCTTCATTTGGCTTTAAAATTACTTAAGGCATATGCTATATGTTATGCTATATTTACACCCCCAAAAAATCCCAGATATGCATACTTTTTCATACACACTCATATGATTCAGTGCCTGTGATTTGGTTTGGAGTATTCTGTATGAAAGTGGCCATTGTATGAGCGACACAAAGGGCTTCACAAATGGAGTGTAGTGCAGCAGCATAATTTCATAACCCTGTCAGAGCAGGTCAAATCGGAGCCAGCTCCCAACACAGCATCAACGGGAAACACTCAAAGCACATGTGAATCATCAATAAATGACACTAGTAACACAAAACTTGCCTCACTGTGTTTAATGTTATAAGTAATGCTTCTATTAATTAGTTTCCCAGTTCTTGCTGAACTGTTTTAAGAGACACCGATCCAGCACTGATGTATGGAAGAATTGTTGACGCTTATCTCCTGTAGAAATACTTTGTGCTGTTGTGTTTGGTGTACTCCTGCTGTCAGTGTGGATCTGGTTGATGGGATTTGCATGCAGTGCATACAGATGAGGTCTAAGAGGCTCATGATTGGATGAGAGGCCCTGTGGCGGGAGTTAAACACAGGGGTGAGAGCAATTTCATCGGGGTCTTAATGACTAATCGAACTAATCAGCTTCTATTAACACATGATTGGATGTGAATACACAAATACAGACAGACCCACTTCACTGTCTCCGCTCCGAGAGAGGCATGCGTATCACGAGGCGTTTACAGTGTTGATAAACACTCACCTGACGCAGAAATAGAGGACAATAGGGCCGGACTTCTTGGGGAATTCATGTTCTAATACCCGGCGGTCCAGCTGCAGCCAGCTAAAATGGCCCCTGATGAGGAAAAACAGCCAGTTAGTGTTAAGAGTTATTTAAAGATGTCTGAACACTCAACATGCAGAAGTTGATCACGTGACGCTTGAGTGTTTTCTTCCTAAGCCTCCCTGTTTTTCTATTCCTAGTAAAATCTTGTTCCCTCTCCCCACCCCGCCACCCTTACCCTCTTTTCTCTCCCTGTTTCCAACAGAGAGAAAAAACTGCAGAGACAGCTTGTCACCCTGGTTACTCTCTACAGTCTCCCAAGCAACTAAGCAACATCTCCCAATCATTCCTCAGTCTCCTCTCTCCCTTCCTCTCCTCGCCTTCCTTCCCCCCCCCATGCAGACATCCTGTGACCGGCAAGTCGTCGGAGCTGGGGCGTCTGCTCTACCCAGGCACACAGAACAAATCTCCACATCACAGTATTCGCCCAGGGGGACGAGGACTGGAGAGCGGATGCTGCTCTGCTGGACTGACACAGGCGACAACGCGCATCACAGACGTATAGACGTCAGGCAGCAGAGGGACAACAGTTTGAGCATGAGAGAAAACAAGGAAAGAGAGAGCCGTGTTTGCCTGTATGTAAATCGCTGACATGGTTGCATGACTCTCCTACTGTGGTGCTTCTGTCTTTCTAGGTCACCAAACACAATAAAACTAATTTGAATGTCGTTTTTTTTTTTTTTTTGCATTTCAAGCACGGCTCTTGTAACAAGCCTCCTGGAGAACACAGACTTGTCATCTGTGTTCGGCCTCAGAAAGATAATAATAACTTCGTCATAGCATCAAACCCTATTGTGGCTCTTACACGTCACTTGACGTTTCAGACTAAAATAAATTATGATTATTATTCTTTGTTTCGCCGACAATGACATCAGTAACGGCTGATAAATAAACGGTTTCGTTTGTAAGTGGAAGACAAGTAGAAACTGTGCTTCAGATATCTGGGATAAGTGTTTTTTCTTTGACTCGGTGCACTATTTCATAGTTAAGCTACACAAAACAAAGACCAAACAGTCGAGCTTAAAAAAAGCACACTGGAAATTCCTCAAGGGAGAAAACATGCCAAAACCAACAACCGCATTTTAAAAGCGGTGCTTTTCGTACACTGTGCAGCATCTAACATTAACTCTAAAGTTCACAATGACCAAAGCTTTTTCAAGGGCTTTCGGATTGCTTCACTACAAAGTTCAATTAGTGGGTACACAGTGGGAAAGCAGTTGTGTGGAAATTCACTGGCAGCACAAACATTTGAAATTATAAATCCACAATCCAATGCCATTCAGTGTGGTCTGTTTGTTCTTAAGTAATTGTAAAACCATACCTGCTACTATGCATCAGGCCAATAGGCCTTTCAACCTCTGTTGAGGCTAAAACACACTGGCATCAATTCAAGCAACCAGGAAGTCAATTTCCCCTGCACACCACTTTTTTAGGAATCTGCACAAGACCCAAGTAAAGAAACTCCAGAAACTGTGGGTACAGTAACCAAGTGTTTCTATTTTACTGCTTCCCACCTGCTGTTCGGTGTTACTGAGCACCGTCATTATCTCTGCAGCTGTTTACTGGATTTGGTTACGCAGGTTGCATGGGCAGAGGTGACCTCAACATTAAACCAGTGAGACTGGGACTGGAAACCTGGGGTTTACATCCCACTTCCCCTGATTCACACTGAGGGTTGAGACATCTGACTGTAGATCACAATCCACTGAGGGAACCTAAGAAAGGAGTAGCCAAAAGGCTATAATCGCTTCAGTACACATTTTTGTGCACTTCCATGCAAATATTTGTACTTTCTGTACCTTACACTCACAAAACTGCTGGTCACTTGTTTTATCCTAATGATGACTTGAAAAGATAACTTAAGAGAAACAGCAACACAAAGAACTGAAGTTAACCATGGAGAAAAGACACTGGGTCCATCGGATGTACAGTCTGTGACACTGAGAAAAAAACCCCAGACGGCAGCTTCCTGTGTTTCACAATAAAAGACAGCGGTTTAAACTAGATATGAAATGTCAAGGCAATCAAGATGATGTTATAACCCTTACCCTTTGAAAGGGTGGGTAATTCTATATTTATTACTTATCTTATCTGTTACAATTATGGTTTACCGCAAAGTCTATTTTATAGCTTTGGACCAGTCCTCACTTAGTTTTATGAAAATCAAATAACAGTACCAGTGTTTCAAAAACTTAAGGTTCAAATCTATTATGCATATTTAATTGATCAGTGTTGCCACTAAAGATTGTACCTATGAATATCTATGCCTTTTTGCATCGTTTTGTTTTTTGTCTTGGTACTTTTGAGGTGACCTAAAGGTTAGAAAAGAAAATTTGTAACTAAAGTATTGATGGTTCAAATCCCACTAGTCTGCCTTAATCCCCAATTCCTTAGATTGTGTCAAGTAGGGCATCTGGCCTAAAAACTTGTGCCAAATCAAACATCCAGGTCACATGATCTACTATGGAAACTTTCAAAGAGAGCAGCTGAAACTTTAGCACTTTGGTACATTATTGCATTTATTTTAGTAAAGCTGACAGCTTATTTGACAGCTCCCTTTGCACAGGTCCTGTCACAGCCAGTCATTTTCCCTTGCCCTGCAGTCTCGATGAGTTTTTATGCTGAATGCTATTCCTGCTGCAGCCACGAGTTGAACTTGGGTCTCTCACAGTTTTGGTCAAGACCTAGTCAGATGTACTACCAGAGATAATGAATCTCTATTAAGGAAACTGCCTTATCTAGTGGTTTCTTTAAATCAGTTTTTGTACTTCTGAAGCAGAGAAATAGAGAATCTGAGTCCTTCTGCAGCATTTAACCATGACACACTATAATTATTAGAGGTAATAACTGCTGAATGTGACTTACGTTTCATCCGTGTATGCGATTCCAAAGTACTCCTTCTCCTTTAGGTTGAAGTGAGAGGCTACTAGGTCCAGCAAATCCTTTGCCATCAGCTTGGGCTGCAAAGAAGCACAGACATAAGGTTGGGTTAGATTGCAATTATCTGTTCAACTCTACTTTATGCATGAATGTTCATCACACTGTTTGTTGAGCTGGAAAAGGTACATGTGGTAAAGCTTTATGTTAATGTGCTATATCAGCTATTGATTTTGTGCAGTGACTAAGCATTCTGACAAACACGGGGGAAAAGAGGAAAAGAACAAGAGAGGTGGAGATAAATGAGATAGGGAGAGTTCGAGAAAGATGGATGGAGTGTATGGATGTTGCTGACAGTGCAGGTACGCTGCCCTTCCCCTCCCTCCTCTCTCCTTTCTGCCTTTCTGACCCACACCGCCACTGCAGAGTCATGGCTCCGGGCTGAACCACTGTACTGCAGGGAGACGGCTGCAGCTAGCAACAACACCTTGCTGGCTAATGCTGTGGAGCAATGCCTGAGCTGAGTGTGACGAGAGATCCTATTCATTATAGCACATTATGAGAGCAGGCACATCATCTTGAAACCAAGCAAAGGCCACGGACTGCTGCCATATGCTGCTGGTTTGTCACATCCTGAGCAACAGTACGCCCGACCCTGAGGTTAACCATGGGTGTGACTCGCTGCCTACACACACACACACACACACAACATCCAGTCCACATGATGTGCACTCCCAGTTTTCAACGGGAACACTTCGGCAGTAAAGGATAAAGGCAGACATGATGAAACAGGCGCAGTGTGAAAAGTGCAGACACACACGACACAGTTACATTACAGCGCACTGCCATACTACGCACATTCTCATCCTCGTGTCCAGCGGCTCCTCACCGCACAGCTACAACTCGAGTGTCACAATCTACTGGGAGCTATTTAAAGACAGGGACAGCACACACACGCGCGCGCACACACACACACACACACACACACACACACACACACACACACACACACACACACACACATCTTCAATGACCTAGATCCCATATAAGTACGATGCCTACAGTAATTCTGCTACACATAAAGGCTCTGGAGAAATCAGACGTGAAAGAGAGAGCATCGAGTGAACATGCAGGTTCAGGTTCTGCCATATTTTCTTATGTTTTACAACAGTCAATCCAAAAACAAAAAAAAAAAAAACAATGTTTCTTCTCTAGATAACTGAGCCTTTGAGCCTTTCCACAAGACCCCGAAGGCTGTTGTACTAAAATGTGACAGCACATTGAGGTTATCATTGAAAGCAGCCATTTGAATGTAAAACAACATAAAGCAAGTATCAAAAAATGCGCTGAAATGGTGTCTACTCTGTCTTTTATGTAACACATGCACTTGACCTTCTTTATGTTCAAGCGCTGATTTGTGTGGCTGGACATAAATTGGTACTCTCATCGACAGCAGCTCAGTTTGGCTCTGTTATTTCCCTAAATAGGAGAGTAATACCCCACCAGATCAACACGAGAACCCCTTTGAAGCCCTCAACACATGTTAGATGTGGAAATTTTAGGTTTAAAGGGAGACTATCTTTATAGTATTAGCAGTAATGCATGTTTTGGTTGTGAGTCTGAGAGGCAGACTGCGCTGGCCTTTCATTACCACACAGCAATCTACTGCCTTGGCAACAATATCAATTAAACAGCATCCATTCCACCACAGGGGAACAAAGAATGAGTGGGCGACAGGGACACATGGCCACATGCAGTAAACCATTGGAAAGATGATATGAGGATAAAACAGGCCCAGGATACACAGTCAAACATCAGAAGAGCATAACTGATGATGAAAAACAACATGGAAAGCGTTCCAGCAAGGTTGCATTGGGCTTCTTTCATCAAACTTGTTATGAATACCAAGTAGCTTGTGGAGTCACACTGGGAGCATCGGATAGTATAATTAAGTTTGCTTCCCTCTTCAAGTGACGATACCCTCCCTTTGCACAAGCATGTACTACAGCGCATCTGTGAGATTGCAGAAACCAGTTCTGTGATATTGTTGTGGAAGATACCAAAAGTGATACACACAGTGACTGGCAGGCAATTTACTCAGTGATATGTTACGATAAACATGAAAACAGTCAGACCCAACAGACATAGACAGCCAGCGCAGACACATTTTACAAACACACACACCACGGAGCCATCCATCAGAGAGCAGCACTCTCTGCTAGCTTAGACAGTAATACTTTTAAGAGACGTTTAGCCTGTGCCTCCTCAGCAGCACAGGTTATTAAAAGTGCACGAATTACAGGGAGGTTGAAGTGAGGAGGAGACACCCAAAAGCTAACCCACAGACAAGTGGCAAACACAACAGTGGCTCACTTGGCTGCCTGGCTGGCGGCAAGGCAGAGCTCGGTCTCTGGAGGAAGCTGACCAGACCCTCTGCGCTTTCAGAAATGCTTAGATTTATAAGGTGCTAACTGATTTATCCGAGGCCGTCTCAGGCTGTGTAAGGACAAGGCTGTGGCTACACGTCGTGCGTTAATTCAATTCTATAACCTGATAATGTGAAGACTAATAAGACTAATAAGTGCAGTTATCTTTAGACACAGATTGCATCGATTTAACTATAAAATACCAATCACCCTTCATTCAAGAAATTGGAAAATAAAGTTGGTCAACATGTCGTTTCTCGCAGTGCTTTATTCGCTGGTTAGTTTTTATCTTTATAACACGGCCGATAGGTGAGCTGTCCCTCCGGCACATAGTTCTCTACCAATGAGGCATTGCTCCATAAACAAACCACAGAGGACACGCCGTCAAATGTAGGAGTAAGCGGATAAGGAAGAGGGAAAGGGTGAATGACACTTTTGGGATTAAACAGCTGGCCAGCGTTACAGTCAGTGACAGAAGTCAGATCCAACCCTTTAGGAGACGAGCTGAGTTGGCGTAATGACTAAACCTCATCACACACTGAACCCAATCGCTGCTGCATGATCAAGTGAAGACTTTCATAGCATTATTATGTCTGAAATATACAACTGCTGTCACTGCTTATGAACAAGGTGCATGGCTCATAACAATCCTTTCTAGTGGAGGTGGGAGACAAACTACTTCTAAGAAAAACAGTGTAATTCTCTATGGTCCTGCTCACAACTCACTGACCTACAGAACGTCTGCCCAACAGAGAAGAGGACGGACGGACAGCAATAGGGAAAAAGAAACGGCAGTGTCACGATTTATGCTTGTTAATAAACAAACACTTTTCTGGCCTTTGTCTCACGCTCTTTTGTTAATACAATTGTCAAACTGTCAGGAGAACGTTACTGTGTACATTAGTTGATACACAATTTCTGTGCTGTCCCTGTAAAACTCCTTCAATAAACGCAGCGTAAAGCCGAGAGTCTTTGCATTCAAGGCCGCGGCTGTCTGTGTTTATGTCCTCGTTATAACCTCAATCGGCCACCGAGAGGATGAGGAACGAATCAAAGGAGAGAATGGATGGATGAGATACGGAGCAGCAGCAGATGTGTTTGGAGATTTGCCGCAAAGGGAGGCAGAGCATTGAAAAAGCAGGTGGATGAATCAGAAAAGACAATAAAGAGGGTGAGGAGCTGCGAGCCAACGACATAGAGAGGAGAAAAGTGGGAGAGAACCAGAAAGAGGCACCAATTTTAAAGAGAGGATCAGTTCTGGCAGAGTAATCAAATCAGAAAGTCAGCAGACCTATCCCTGGCAGTCTCCTCCATTTTCTCCTCTCTATTCCCATCCATTCATTGTCATCTCCTCTCTCTCCACTGCTGAGCTCTCATCTCACTTTTCTCTCTCGCTCTCAACCTACTGAGTTTTTGCGTCAATCTTTCTATTCTCTGCTCCGTCCTCTTCTCCTGTTCCAGGGCAATTACTGTCTTTTTGTCTTTCTATTCTTCCAGAGGAATCAAGTAATGGTCAGACCAAAGGGAGCTGGGGGAGGTTAGGAGGAGGCTAAGGGGCTCTTCATGGAAGATTCAATTGTTTTTAAATGCTTCATTTGGTGAAAACGTAAGTACAGAAAAGATTGTATGTAAACAGAAAGATTTTGTTATCATTACTAATCTGTTTTTGTGTTCAAATAATTGTGGAGAGGCCTGGCAGACACAGTGAAAACCCAGAAACAGGGTAGTTTGGACCAAGTAAATCCTGGTACCGTTGACTGATTAGATCTGAAATCACTGTCGGGAGGCATTGCTTGAACAAGGACAGAAAATCAGAGTTACAAGCGTTATGCCTGCTTGTGTTTTTCACAAAGTGTGGAGAAAGATCAAGTAAGCAGCACAAAAGCACAACATCACCTACTGCTGTAGAATTTCCCTTTGTCAGCATGAATCAAATCCCGGAGGACAGTAAACATCACGTCTACCTGGCTCTAAGAGACAGAAATCTGCAAAGAAGGAGGGGAGGAGGAAAAGGAAATGCTGGAAGGAGCGAGGGAGAGGTCTTTACCTGTACGAGGAGCTCCAGCTTCCTGTCGTCCAGGAGATGGACCTGACATCGCCTTCCCTCTGTCATCTGAGAAAAACAGCAAAGAGAAATGTTTCTTATTACATTTGTTTCACTAAACCACCTTAATACATTGAGTCATGCTGATATGCATCAAAATCCCAACATTTGTTTGGGTTTCCACACACAAACAGGATTTCTTCAATGTCACAGAAAAAATTACTATTCCGGTTTATCGCATGAAACAAGAAAAATGTGAATCCCAGCATCAATTGGTGCACTGTGTGAGCCATGTGGTGTATGCCAAACTTGGATTTACATGCCTGTGCATTATCTCAATAATATCATAACAAGGTTAGCGGAGCTAACTGCACACAATGGGCCAATAGAGACAACATCCCGCTCTCTGTTCCTCACGGACATTTCTCACATTCCTCCTTTAGCAGGAAATCCATTTACCATCAATGAACTAGTGACCACAACAAGCAAAGATGGCTGTTGACAATGTTCTCTGTAATATATTTTCCTGTGTTGCTGAGTAGAACCACGGAAGAAAAACAAGACTGATAGTATTCATCTGTCAATTTCTGGCATAAACACTGAAGCAGGTGCATTGGGGAGGCAGCCAACTGCGGGAAAGCAAAAGTTTGAACAAACAATTCATGTGACAGACACAACCGCCCGTCACTACAAATGTGCCTGAGAATATGAGGTACAGCAAACAAATAGGGCTACAACTTTAACATATAGTCAGATACTTCAAAACAAGGTCCAGAGGCCAGAGTGTCCTGGTGTTTTTCAGCACATGTTGAGTTTCTCCCACATTGTAACAGGATGTGAGCACCCCGATAAGCACAAACACCCTGTGGCTCCTCCTACACTTCCCTCACATCTGGGAGATGGGGACCGGAGGAGGTGACAGCATGTGGGGGTGTGTGAAGCAGCTGAGTAATATAGGAAAAACTATAAGACGCTCTCAGTCTCAACCAACTCATGAGAATTCACTCCCAAAAAAAAACGCAGTTGACACAAACATGAACACAAGCGTAACCGGTTTGTAACTTATCACCGTGAGGATCATATTGGCCTCTCGAGGCTATTCCGAGTTGGTATGGGTGTGTCTGCAACAGGGTTTGGGTTTAACGGGCGCTTACTTTCTCACCATTTGTGCCAGCTTGCATTAAAGCGGGAGCCTGGATGTGAGAGTTTAGCAAAGAGATGAAGATACCAGAAAAAGGAGAGGAAGAGAAATGACATAGCTGTGCCTTTATGCTCGTCTCTATGTGAACGATCCTAAACGGGGACTGACATGTGTGTGTGGCTTCTGGTGGCTTTGCAGAGTTGGCATTGCCTTCCCACACACCATTGATCTCCTGTGGTTTGAGGGTTTGGATTGGGTGCACCTGTGCACACAGTCTGTGACATACACACCCCTGCATTTTCCAGCGTTGCCTTTTTGTTTTCATCTCAAACCCTCCTGACTTTGAGTTACATTACCCTTCCAAAACTTCTCCATGTTTATGCTGTATACAGTAAATTTTAATTACTAGCAATAACAACTGAGTGGTAGGTTAATGGTGAATATGACCTCTGATATTGGCAAATACATTTAGAATATTTTCACTAATCTGAAGTGCAAGTGAATCCAAAGTTGCTGCTAAACAAAGAGGGTGAAAGTACAATATACTGACTTCGTTTAAAAAGAACAAATGCTTTAAACTGCAATGCAGAGTCAGTGTACAAACACATAGATTAGTTCACACTGGCATTCTACTCGAGGCACCTGGGAATACTGGTAAAGCCTTACCGTCAAGGTAACAAATCACTACCCTGAGGCTAAAATTAGGCAGCCCAATCTGGCAGGAACAGACACTTATTGGTTTTAGTCATAAAATTCACTTTGTGGTCTTGGCCACATGCTACTGAGCTTCAATCCATCGCTAAACCAAATGTAATAAAGTCTCTATGAATAGCTCAGTGCCATTAAACATGACTGAAAAGCTTGAAAATGATGACTATTTCAACTTAATGTAATGTCGAGCCACATCTCAGGCAGACAGTTCAAATCACTGGAAGTATTTGCTGCATTTATGAGTAACAGAAGTGGGAAAAGTCCCACCTCCCAGTGTCAAAAATACTTCGGAATTCTTTCATAGTGGGAACTTCCAATCAAAGAAGTGAGAAGCATATCAGAGCTCTCAAAACCTAATGTAGTCTCACTCAATACCACAACCTTTAATTATTTACTATGTAATAAACAAGCTTTGCTGAATTTCTGGTGAAAACAGACAGATTTTTGTTAGCCTAGCCTTTGTTGCTTGTGAACCAGCAGTGATTCTGTAGATTTCCCTGGAGTAATCTGGTTGGCTATAAAAAACACTTCTAGGAAATGGTACTTTCCCAACTGGTAACTTCACAATTTCCCAGCTGCACGGACACATTTTGACAAGCATCCTGACACTATAGGTCCCTGAAACATGTCCACATTAATGAAGCTGAAAGTAACACATGTGAGGGCTCATCTTCATCACCTGGCTCCGGTGGCGTGTGATTCATGCTGCATGTAATCCACCAACATTTCTCAGCCATTACTTGTCAGGTCTGAATTGGCTAACATGGATCCTCTGGCCTGAGTCACTGAACAGAAACACTGAGATCAGAAAGGACCTGGCATGAAAATGAAGGGACATAAAGCACCTATGTTTCATTATTTCGGTGGAGCTGACAGCTAAATTACACACACACACACAGACACACACACGCAGTAACAGTGATGCTCGGTCAGCGCCTGCAGTAAACATTATCATCAGTACCTTGCTAACAAATGCTCCCACACGGTGACCGGCTCCAGGAGGGAGGGGAAAAGAGAATTAAAAAAAAAATCGTTTAATCCCAAAAAGATACCAGTCGAGTCAAAAAACCATCAAAAAACAGCCCAGTCCCCGGCTGGCCTAGAGGAAGCGGCACATCAGCATCCATGTTTGTGACCATGAGTTAACGTCAGTTAAGCGTCGCAGCTGGCTGGAGGTCCGCGGAGCCTGGAGACACTACGGCGTCTCATCTCTCCGCCGAAAAAAAAAAAATTACGGTTTTCGGAAGCGGCTCGTCTGTCCTCCCCCTCTCCTCTCTCTCTCTCTCTCCGTCTCTCATCCCTCCTCTACGGAAGGCAGGAGAGAGAAGAGAGTCGCGGCGGTGCTCCAGTCCCGGTCCGCCGATCCCCCTCCCGCCCCCACTACGCACCCACCCCCCTCCCTCCTCCTCTTTTCGCTACCGGCACCGTGCTCGCAAACGGCGCGTGGACGTGCGGGGTGGCGGGAGACCGTACCACCGGTCAGCAGCCGCAGGGGGACCACCGGAGGACGGCTACGGGCTGTCCGCCTTTACTCGCGCGGCCGCGCCGCTCGCTGTCACCGGAGTTGCTCTCGAAAACACGGGAATAATGGAGGCAAGATGTGGGGGCGGGGAGGAGAGGAGGAGATGAGGGGGAATTTTCTGCTGCAGCTCACAACCATGAGAAACTGCAGATCTCTCTATCCGTGTGTGTTCTACACACACACACACACACACACACACACACACACACACACACACACACACACACACACACACAAAGTCTGCTTTTGCAACAAATGATAAATAAGAATGAGCTGCATACTTTTCAGGAATGCTCTGTTTGTGTGGGAGTCAGGGTTCCCTATCCCCATATGACTGATCACTTTCATACCTCATGTATTTTGACAGGTTTCCACAGGCCTAAAATTGTTGGATTCATATCTCCTCTGCATGTGAGGGATTCACTCTTCCTCTCTCCGTGCAGTTTGTGGCCTCTCTCTCGTTTGCGCCGTTAAACACTAACCTACTTGCTCTCAGGTTTGGCTGGAATAAATTTTGGACTTCGGGTCCAGTGCAGCCGTTGGGCTGACACTCTGTTTTTTGTATGACCTAAATTGGGCGCTTGTGTTCATTTTACACAGCTGGAAAAGCAGCCGTTGAAACCACAAGTTGTTAACATAACAAAATCAATCCGGTTTATGGTACCATAAATAGATACTAATGTCTGCGCCAAAGGCATGGCTGAGCCTATAGGGCACCTATGTTTGAATGACTCAGCTGCTGTGTCTTCTGTTGTATTACAGCAAACATAGTTCCTGTATTACAAAAACTGAGATGTCATTTATGCAAGATGCCAACCCCTGACTATCTGAAATTCAAAGATCAACTTAGTTTTTTTAAAGGTTTGAGAGAAACACAGCTGCAGCAAGTCTGACAAATAGCTGCAGTCTTATTTTGCAAGAATTATTTAGTTTTCAGACACGAAGCCAGCACCAAGATGTGATTGAATATATTGTGCTTAACAAGAGCAGTTTTGTTTCAATGAGGACATGAGCTTCTATCCAAAATTTCAGCTTAGTTTGCTAAAAGCACAGGGTCACAAGAGAAAGGAGGACGTGTATCCTTTCCCTTCCTGCTTGAGTTTTTTTCTGTTTCTGGATATTTTTGGCCTGCTCCAGACACCGGAAACTGCCCTGTCCAACTTAAACATCTCCAGATGACTCTTTCTTTGGCTTTAATACACACATCCGTCCCTCGCTCCCTTTCGCCGGTCAAATACATATCTCCCTTTATTGGTGGCTTCCTCAGTTTGCTATCACAAGGGCCCCGTTGTTTGACCGTTGCAAGGGAGAGAGAATAAAAGGGACAAAGCAATCGATGGGGGATTGAGAAAACCCGGTGAAGACAGAATAGGAGAACGAGAGGGGGAAAAAAAAACTGTAAAGAAAGATCCTAAACACTTGTACTTCATAAATTTCTGACCTATTGTTCCTGTTTGGAATAAACCTGAGCAGCTCCAGATTTGCTGAAAGAGAGTGGGGGCAGGTTGACAATATAAGACTGAGTGGAGAGGGAAGGAAGAAAGGAAGCAAGGCAGGAAGGGACAATAACAAGCAGCTGTGATTTAGTGAGACACTATCCAGCACTCATACCCCTTATCTCCTCTATACATGCTCACCTTTCTATGACCTACAGCAGAAAATATTGCCAAGAAGCACAAGGTGAGAAACACTTGTAGGTGCAACATATCTGGGGCCCTAAGTGAGTCTTGTTATGAAGTGAGCGGGTATCTATTCTCGGCTGTGGCGTGGTCATAATGAGGCACTGATCCGGTGAATTTGGGTCCGAAAAGGGGAAAGATACCAAAAGGGTGAGGCAGGTTTACCAAGGGGTGGACACTGGAGTCGGGTTTTAGGGTCGTGTGGGGAAACGGGGTGGATGGTATGCGCTAGGAAAGGTAACCTATATTGGGTGAGTGTGATATAAACACTGCTGGACGGTTAATTGAAGCAAGATGGAGAATCTCTTTAACCCTGACGCTGGGACGCTGCGGTAGGCAGTTCAGACTGACACACACCCGGTCCGCGCTCCCCTCTCTGTCTTCCACCGTCTGCCGTCGTCTGCTTCTCCCTCGTATTTATTGAGACTAAATAAACACGCGCTCTTAAACGCGTCACTTTGAGAGCAAGCATCGTCTGACATAAGCAGTTCTATGGTGATTTATGATGCTGAGATCATTATATCTGAATAGGCTTTATGACTCGTCTGCACTTTTAATGTAACAGCATCTACATATGGTGCAGATTAGCTTACGACATAAGAGTCGGGGGGTGGGGGGGGCTCTCTCAGTAGACTACAGTTTCAGCTCAGTTCAATGGGTTATTGAAAACCTGATGGAGAAATAATAGCAGGGCTAAATCCTGTCTTTTCCCACATCTAGTGCTTCACGTAGTGGCAGAGTGAGATGGAGCAGGGAGGGTCAGGCAAAGGCAGCCAGGAATGTCTAGAGAGAAGACTGACCCGGAGAGATCTGTTTTGTTTGTTCAAGTGTGTGTATGTGCGCAAGTGTGAGCGTGTGTGTGTGTGTGTGCATATGTTTTTGTGTGTGGGTGAGTGCTCCACCCTCCCTGCCCGTGAGTGACTTTGGGACCAAAATGTGGTTCCAGTTAGGGCGTTTTTAAAATCAGAAACATACTGGCACTTCAAACAAACTGGAGATATTTTTGTAGCCAGTTTTGCTTTGTTCTCGTTTCTCACTATAAAGCACAGTTCCCAGACTTTCACCAAAAAGCACTTTTCCCATTTTTTTTGTAACACAGGATTACAACCTAGATTAAAACTGACAGCATGCTTTGCACAGACACATTGCTGTGAGGTGTTTCAGCAGACACAGCAAAGTTATCAAGTTTTGGGAGATCCAAACCTCTGTTATGATAAAACCACATGGATACCGCAGACCTGTCTTCACATCTTAAAGTGAGCTTTGTTTCCGTGACAGAATCAAAGAACATGCTTAGACACACACACACACACACACACCTGTCAAAAAAAGCCCTGAAAATATTATGCAAACCATGAGCCAACGGTTTGCATGGTGTATATGTTATGTGAAAGTGAAAGGAAAATAAAGGGAGTGCAGATAACACAGGAGGACAGACTATTTTGTATTGGTACAGTAGATTTGAATATCCCTCCTAGTCATAACATTAGAAACCTCAGCTTGTACTTGTGCTGATTTTCTGATGGTCTGACAAACTCGTGTTACTTCTTTACAAAGATTCACTGTTAAAATCTAATCCGACCATAATCAAGAACTTTACTGAAAGCTGCTATTTTGTACCAGTAAGACTGAGCTCTGAAGTTTTAATTCAGATCTGCAAAATGTGATAGCCTATCTCCTGTAATCGATAATTAGTAAAACTCAAAGAGACTGCTCATCTGTGTTCACCCATATATTTCATGCTCACATTATCCTAAAGCTTTTCCACATTTTTTCCCTATTTTGCTCTCTTAATCCATTATAGGCTTGATCTTTGCATCACTGAAAGCATTGCATTGCTCTTAGTAATGCATAGACCATGAGGCTGCTTAAACTGGGTCACGTGTACACGTGTGCATGGGCTCTTGTATAGAGAATAAAGTTGTTTAAAACAGAAATCTACATCAAGGTTACAGCAAATGTCTCCTTCAATGACATCAAGTAAAAAATAAAGGTCCCTCATGAGCACGGTGCAATGTTGCAGCGCCACAGTGTGTCAGTCTGCATGCAAATCACCACTGGCCACCGTAGATGTCGTGCAGGCAGTTCCACCATTCTACTTTCTACCACTAATTTCAGTGTGTTCTTTCACTGTGTGGTTGTTTTCTGTCTTTTTTCTTTTCTTGGGATGAGCTGTATGAAAATAGTCAAAAAGGAATTATTTCACTTCGCTTATTTCCCAAAGGAGGGACAAGCCACCTTTTATTCCGCAGTTCATGAGTCCCTCTCTCCCGGTGTCCGCTCTCACTTTCAGATTAGCGGACATTCCTTGAATTCCTCTCCAAAGAGAGCACTTTTGATAAAGCCGTTGTAAGTCTTGTGGAGGTCTCCCTGCTTGTATTTTGGTTAGCGTGCCATACATCTGCTCTGTGTTTTGGATGAAATGGATCTGAGTAATTCAGTAACTTGAGCAGCTTCCAAGGAAGGACAGAGAACAAAGCAGCCGGGAAAGGGGGATGAAACCGTGCTGGCAAATTAAAAAGAGGAGCGCAGCCTTTTGGGACAAATAGGTGCAGGTGATGTCATGTCTTCAGGACTTTTATCTCAATGAAACACAGTCTTGGAGATCGTGGGGGTTGATCTGGACTGTGAATGTGAGTCACTCACAGGGGAAGGATCTTTTACCCCAACACCTCCTCTCTTCATCTATAATTCACGCAGTGAGAAATCACTGTAGACCCCGATGACCCCGTGTTCACTGATACTGCTGCTGCAGAGAGACAGAGTGACGTAGATGTGGGGATTTGGTTCTTTGCTGGTAACAGACCCCATACATAAATGTATAAAAAGTACCTGTGTGTCTGTGTGTGTGCACGCGGGTGCGAGTGCGTGTGCGTGCAGATGTGTGAGCATGAAACTTTGATTGATCTTCCTTTTTATATCTTTCTACTGGTTTCTTGCCAGTGTAAAACACGTGCACAGTAGAACACACACAAACACAAACACACATTTACACACTTTTTATACTTTTGCGAGGACACACATGCTCGCAGCTTAAAACTCAAGGGCACTGTATGCTGCATAACAGCTGAACTCTGGTGGCCTCTATACCCCGTCCTGTGACTGGCTAGAATACCAAGCACTTTAATCGTTAAGCATGCTGAATATTAAACAGTGCTGTCTGCAAACCCGTGTGTGTGTGTGCGTGTGTGTGTGTGTGTGTGTGTGTGTGTGTGTGTGTGTGTGTGTGTGTGTGTGTGTGTGTGTGTGTGTGTGTGTGTGTGTGTGTCACGGTAATAATGTATTCTTCTTGCCTATTAAACATGTACCCTGAGAACAGAACAGCAGGGGAGAGGTGAGTTTGGAATAAAAAAAATCCACTATTTTGCATGTGTGTGTGTGTGTGTGTGTGTGTGTGTGTGTGTGTGTGTGTGTGTCCTGGTTCTGCGACCCTCAAGGCTAATTAGAGAGACAGCTAAACAACAGCATCACTCACGAACATTGGCGCGAGCTCCCTTCCACATAAAAACACAGAACTTTTCAACTGTCGTACTTCTCCAGCTGAGTGACATGGAAACATCCTGTAGTGTCAAGTACTCACATGCACATAAATGTTTGACCAGCCTCCTTGCCCTGTGTGCGAGCGAGTGAGACACAAACAAAAGTTGTCATGACGACTTTCTAGGAGATGTGCCTGTCTAGAAATGTAGGGCGCGTTAAGGAGGAGGCATTGTCACACAGGACACTGAAACAGGCAGTAACAGATGTACAAAGAGTGAACTTACGGTACAAAGAACTGAAGGCTTCCCTTGCAGAGAAAATCCACGACAGTATAGAAAATCCTCTGTCTTTGTAAGATATGTGATGATATACAATGAATACCCATCCTTCAGTTTAGCTGACCCAGATATACGTCAGGCTGTACGGGCTCATTTGATGTTAGCACACAGAGGATGAACACAAACACACGAGGATAAAAAAGGATCAAGCAGACATCTTGGACAATAACTGAGAATAAACAGGAGATGATGCAGGAAGACAAACCGAGATAAAAACAAAAATTGAAGCACTTGAATGATGAGTGTTGCTAGAATGATACAGCACAGACTAAGAGTGCTTTGTCATGTTCCTCTAAGACCCACTTTGAGGTATTCTAATTCTAAAAGTGAGTTAAAAAAATACCCATCAATCTCCTCACAGACTGTCCTGCAGCGTGTCGGCTCTGCCACCGCTCTGCTCTACAGGCAGGATTTATCAATCTACAGCTTTGGTTCTATGTGACTGTGCCCCATTACTGCACACTTGATTCCTCTGAGTCAGGGTAATGAAAAATGACCCTGCTCATCTGCAGGGAGAGCCCTTTGGCAGGTGTGTGTGGTCTCGGTGTATATGTGGGTGTGGGTGCCATTCCTCTTGTCCAAAGGGAATCCCGTCTGGGTAAACGTATTGAATGTCTTCCATTTGGCCTTTTCGCCTCAAGGAGAGTCAGAATCTGAAGGTAGGAGTTGGATGGCTTGTACTCAACAAATAAAAATACCAGATCAATCACATGGTGGCCACAGTTACACAGAGGAACTGGGTTATTTATTTTAGGTTAAGTGGTGGTATTTGTTTTCAAGCTCATGATCCCTAAAAGCCTTGAAATAGGAAAAAAAAACAACGAAAAAATCTGAGGCTGCTAACTAGAGATTGTACTTGATATAGGCAAAGGTATGCAGCTTTTTTTTAATATATATATTAAATGATCTGAGAATGACGATAGCTGATATAACTCCTGATATTCTACAGCTGGAGTTTTTAAAGTGTGTTATGTCATGTCTCAAGTCAGTTAGCAATATTCCTTTTCACATTATAAGATATGATTGTTGCCAGCTGGTAGGAGAAATGGGCAAATATAGCTCCCCTCCTGCTCGTTCGATGTATTTAATTTAAAATGTCTGCTAAGTCTCTGTACATAACCTGCCACGACACAGCAGTTACATTTCTAGCTTTGCAGTAAAGCTCATTATAGCTTTTTAGTTTTCCTCCATAACTTTCCCAATAAATTCAGTTCTAAAAACGAATGTTTCAATTCAATAATTGAAACACTTAACAGAATGGAAGCTGACAGTAGATGATAGTTGGGAATATGTGCTTCTTATTTCCACCTTTCACTCAAATCCAATGTGACTGATATGTGAAGCATTTGTTATGAATATGTTTAGCTCATCGAAATAATGTTATGTCATCTCACAGTACCAGAAAACTTTAAACCTCTGTTCGGTAAACACATGTGGACACACTTTTAAAGGATATAATATCCATACAAATAGAGGATCTGAAAGTCCCTCGGAGGGATTTCCTCAGATATTTACCAGATTCTCGTGGTAATCCCGTGGGATTACCATTCTATACAGAGGCCCTAACCTCTGAACTTAAAACATCATAAGCTCTTACATCCCCAACACTAATGCTACAGTTAAACCTATCACTTCTCTCAACAGAGGAGGACCACCTCCAAAAACCTGAGATCATGTCCGTTCTGGACACTCAGTTGGAGCTCTGGCCACAGTTCAGACACACTTACAGGATTTAAAGGGATGCCGGCCAGATTTATCAAGTAGGCCATTCACCCTTTGGCCTAATAAAACACAGGCCAGATATTACATGGTTTACCATGTACAACATCTGAATAGTCTCCAAAATGGCAGCTGATATCTGGGAAACAGCTCCTTTTTGGCCGTCTTTTGAACATGAAGTCAAAAATTCTTTCAGTAAATGTTTATATCATCCCCGTTTTTGTGCACCACGCAAGAAACAGATGATTTCCCTTGAACGGAGACAACACAACACCCGGTTTTCATTGAATGGCATGCTTTAAACCAGAGAATCAGATTAGTCCTCTGGGACGGCTGCACGGTCCGCGTGTGAGGAAGTGAGACTGCAGACATGCAAACGTCTGTAATTAATCAAGTGAGCGGCCATCCTATCAAGTAGTGTGACATATTCTCGCATTACCGGAGAAATCAGATTCTGGCGTGGCGAAGACGCTTAAAGTGCACACGGCTCCAGAATGATAACATCACACCCTGGCACATCAGCGGAGAGGGGGCGTCAGGTCTTAAATATTTATCACGTAACAAGACTGAAGATCACCAGATTACTCATCAAACACATCTGAATCAACAGCATTTTGGTGGCAGATTAAACATTGATCACGATTTATGATTTATGCATTGGTGAGAAAATTGTTCAATTTGCTGATAAATCCACAGCCTTTGTCCCATCGCCCTTTTTCCACTTCTCACACATATGCACTCACATACGGAGTATTTGATAAACCTGGGAAGGGAGCAGTGGAAATGTTTTCCAGACCAACTATGCAAATAAGACTTTCTCCCCAGGGAGACACACTAAACGACTTCAACCACCAACACAATCTAGGGACGCTTGTTTATATGTGTGTGTTCGTGCATCCGTACGCCTTTGCAGGGATATCAAGCACAAGCATGCCTGCGGCTAAATGCCGACAAATTATAAAATTACAAAAAGAAACAAACAAAGCACTGGAAAAAAATCTGGGGCAATATCCGTGCTGGCCTTGTACCCCTCACATCTCCAGACCTTGCTCTGTCGGTTCTGGGAAAAGAATTTTTCTCACATGCAGTTCCTGACTTTGAGAGCAAACACTGCTGCCAGACAGAAATAGTGATCAACATTCTTCAGTAGGAAGTCACTAGTTCAACTTCATCCTCTATCCAATAACTGTTTGGCTGGAAAACAGGGAAAAGAGGAGAGGGTTTGGAATTAGTGCGGACACGAAGAATTCCCGTTCTGGATGCTTTCCTGAGGTCATTTATTGACATGTGTTTCAGTGGCGCATGAGAACAAACGGTGGATGAATTGAACACGAGAGAGAGTGAGACTTAATCAACTGAGCTGAGAACAATCATGACCTGATTCTGCCGAGAAATATGAAACATCACGGTTTGACTGAGTGCCCATAACTTATCAAGTCACAAACAAAAGACGGAGCTGAACAGATTTGAACAAAACAAAGTCCTGAACAGCAAAAGAAAAGCTGTGTGTCTTAGCAATGTTAAGGCTTTGCCATGTTTCTGGTTTTCATCGCTGAGAATGGGGACTCTTGGGGAAGAAAATACAAAAGGAATATGATTCATGACGGCACTTTTCTCACAGGAAACGGGACCAGATGAGTTCAGTGGGATTAAACATAACTGTGTTCCGATCATTCCAAGTATGATGCTGTGAAGCCGACAAGCAAACACTGCAGCAATGGATAGTAAATATGTATCACAGATGTGACATAATGTCGGCTTTAAAATATGTATAAAACTTTTCCCTGATGTGGTGTTGCTAGGAGACGGCCGGGATTGAAGTTTTATTTTGCCATTGAGGAGAACCATCCTCCTGTCAGCTGTTATTAGCGAGTGCAGTAAAAGGAAATAACTCAGTTTATCTGCAATGTTTATCTTGTCATGTCTTGAAAGATCTACAGGGATGCTGAACATGCTCGCTGAGGATGAGATTTGCAGTGCGAGTCACTTCAAACTCCTCAGAACAAAATGATCGCTTGCAGTAAAATCTTGTGAACTGCATTCACAGTCATGACTGCAGGTAAACACAGAAGGAAGTCCAACCACCTGTGTTTTCCCTGTGCAGGATAACCTGTCTGTGGTAAGGGTTTGGGAGGCATCTAGACTAGTAGGACAAAATAAATGATGTTTTAAAAACAAACAAACAACATAATGCACACTGTTGAATTCATTACAAATGGAAAGAAGCATGAGAAATGACAAAATAATTACCGGAGACGCTTAACAGTACAGCAGGGCTCTGCCCTCAATCGCCTGTTGGTACTAACCCTGTTCAAAGGGTCGTGCCACCAGAGGAAAATGTGTGACTGCAGGCTGTTGAGTCAATACTACTCAGCCTGATGTGTGAGTGTGAACACACTCCTGTGATTCCCTCGTGAGAGAGCGTGAGCGCGCACGTCGGTGCAAGCAAACACTTCGCACAAATGTTGCAGTCTGCTGGTTAAAGTAGCGCCGCAGCTCAATCACAGCGTGCTGCATGCAGAGTGCGTGAAAAGGTCACCTTAAAGTACAGCATGTATCACACGTGTCAGTGTCCGATATGTGTCTTTCTGAGTTTCAACCAGAGAAAAAATGATTTGCATCTGAAATTAGCGCCATTCAGTTGTTTGAACTTGGAATTTGTTTGTTGTTTTCTGAGCTAAAGTTGAACAGGACCAGGTTGTGGGTGAACTTGTAAAACTACACAGAGTTTAGATTTAAATGCAGAAATAAAATGTAAAATAAAAATTTCAATGTAGACTCAGTTCAGAACAACTGAGTGAAAAAGCTTTTTTTTTTTTTTTTTGGCAGAAAAGAGACATTTTCAGTCAGTCTTTCTCTTCCTCTCCTCTCCGGTTGTGTGAGTCTGGGTATCTCATTAACAGTAATAGAGGAAGCCAGGCATGGAGGCAGAGCGGCAGAGCAGGCAGCCAGGGATATCCCCATCCTGCAGCATGACACACTGACCCCTCCTCCTCTGCTTTTGCAACTCCCTCCACTATTAACTGCTCCACCTTGGACTGTGCCACTCAATCTGGCTGGGTGTATTGTTTAGAGCTCAACAAAGGCCTTATGCGGGAGATCTCTGGGAAAGCACTAAAAGAAGCCAGCCTGTGGTACCAGGAGGGTGTGTTTAGGATGGGTTTCACTTTAAGAGGCCTGGTGAATAATTTCGGCTTCCTCTGATTGTGTTACCCTCCCTCAGGATGCTTAAACTTCGGAGTTACATAAAACCCTTTTTGAAGACAAAAGTTACAAAACAATCCAGTTCATTTCTATCCTGAGATTAAAGGAATCAGGAGGAAAAAGGCAGGAAAATGCACATGCTGTGTATTTCTGATTGTTTTTCATTTTGAATTTGTGTAATGCAATAGAGTTTGTGTTGTTGGTGATCCTGCAGCAGGCCTGGGTTTTTCTGTATGAGGCTTTTGGTTGGTGTGGGTACTGCCAGCTGCATACAGGGCAGGTGATATGCCTGGGGAATACTAATAGCTCCATGAAAGCCCTGAGTACCAATTCAAACATGGTGAAGTGAATACTGATCAACCATTTTGCTGAATCACAGCGAGACAGACACAGGGCACCAAAGACTGACACTTTAATAACAAATCGGATATGATGCAGAGACGGAACAAGTTGAGACTGAAGCAAAGAGAGACATTTAGTGTGTCGAAAGTTATGAAGGTTAGAATAAATGTGAAAAGTTAGTGACTGGAAATTCTGTAAAAAAAAAACAAAAAGAGTCTGTGTGTGTTTTGAATGGAAGAGAACCGTTTAGTCTCGCTATCTTTTCTCTCGATCTCTCGATCACAGTCTCTCGATCATAACATTCTTGTTAGAACAGCATCCTTGGCACAACAATCGTAAAATTCACACTCACAGAGTTACAGCAACGAATGGCAATGAATGCTTTACAGGTTAGAGGAGTTTGCTGTCAATGCTGCCACATCTTCTAACCCAGTTCTGTCCTTCATGCTTAATGACACAAATCAGTCAAGTTTCACCCGACTGCTGCTATGTTGCCTGAAGGATATACCTGACTTCCAGCGCATCATCTGCTCCTTCTATGACTTCTTGTCTCAAGCTTCACACTTTCCCGAGCCAGATGGCGCAGCATGTAAACACACAATAGGTAGCGGCAAAATGCAGTCACTGCATAATTATCTCCTAACAGGCGAACATTCATTTAGGCGCAGATTGGCAATAAAACCTGCTCAAACATCTGAATGCAGCCTACCTGGTAAAGTGGCCTTGAAACACACCTGGGAGTGTGTATAAGATGCAGAGGCCTGGGAAGGTTTCTAGCCTGCACGCGGAGCCGTCGGATGGCCGTGGAGGTGAGGGTCCACAGCAGACCCTGCCGGGTGCAGACCGCCTCATCCAGACCCAACAGTACAGCTTCCATCACTGAACTAACAAGCTGTCACAAGCTCCAGAGGTAAGACGATTTGACTTTTTCTCAGCTCAAAATCCACAGGTATCAAATTTTTTTTTTTTTTTTTTTTACAGGTGAGATATTACAGGTAACATCCACGGAGACTTAGGTAATGAGATGGTCTGATTATCCTTTATTGTCCTCTTGATACCATTGAGCTCCACTAGATTATAAATAGGTCATCTCTTGAGGTAAGCCACAGAGATGCAGGTTGACACCGTGAGCGCCTATTCCTGTGCCTCTGTCCCTCCTGGGTCCTCAGCCTGTCTCTCTGGGATTCACCAGTGTGATGTCCCGTCAAGGTCAAACCCCGCTAGTCCTTCTGTCCCAGTCCCACACAGCTTGTGGTCTCTGCCGGCTGTTCCCCGCTTCCTGCTCCTCTCCTCTTCTCCTCTTTCTTCTCACCACAGCAATGCACCCTCTATCCGCGAGTCTGAGCGCCACAAACACAAACATTCCCACTGAAGAAACGCAGCCCGTCGCTCAGTCTCCCTGAATGGAAGTTGTTTTTAAAGTGGTATGCACTCTCACACTGCAGCTCTTATATGGGGAGCAACCAGTCCCTCTCTCTCTCTTGCTCTCTCTCCCTCTCTCTCCCTCGCTCTCTCTCTCTCTTTCTCTCTTTGTTTGTATGTCTCAATTTCCAAGTTGAGAGGTGTTTGCTTACAGGTTATACACCTGATCAGAGTGCACATTTAGTCCTGTAAGATGAGCATTATACTATTCGATTACATGCTTAATAACCTCTACATGTTTAATAATGTATTAAAACGACACAAACATTCAATCAATCAAACAAGCGTAAAATTACAATACAGGTAGGTAAGAATACATATGTCTCTAGAGTCATGAGCAAACTCACGAACAAACTAGCAAATCACACTTTATTAAGCCTCTTTGGGAAATTCCTTTTCTGCATCGACCAGTCCTGTTTGTAAGGTGTGGAGGTGCAGCGGCATTATGGTGCTCCTGGAGGCTGATGGGCATCAAAGGTTTTGCTCAGGGGCACATCAGCTGAGGGATTCAAACCAGCAAACCCCCAACCCCAAGTCTGCTTCTCTAGGCTCTAGGACACTGCATCCCCACTGTACAACAGCCCAACAGTTCTTGCCAAAAAGCCCATAAAAAGATAGACATTTTTTCCCCTGAGCAATTTTCCCAGGCTGCAGTATCCTGGCCTGACCTAACTCCAAAAAAAAAAAAAAAAAAAAAAAAAAAAAGCCAATGAATATTCAACCCGTCTGCTACTCCCTGAAAACTCTATCCTTACTGCTGGAAGCATAATTAAGTCAAACTTGTTTGTTTGAGATACATATCCACAATCAATCTTGTCT
Organism: Salarias fasciatus; assembly: GCF_902148845.1. NCBI lineage: Eukaryota > Metazoa > Chordata > Actinopteri > Blenniiformes > Blenniidae > Salarias > Salarias fasciatus. The sequence goes on from NC_043751.1 coordinate 16,659,882, forward strand.
TAAATTTGCTTACAACGCTCATGTGCAACAATGGCCACATGGAGGCAATACAAACCCCATGCAGGCGCCGTGCCTGCCTGTCTGCCTGCATCCCTGCCAGTCTGTTGTTACAAACTCTGGTTCAGCAGCACAGCTGAAACAACACAGCTTGAGCATCATGGGTTTCTGGTGTTGCATTCAATACAAATGTCAAAATAATGCAGAAATTGAATACAGATGCACCTTCTGCACCACCGGCAGGCTGTCCCAGACCTCTTCGGTCACAGAAGCTATTGAAATGTCACTCCTCACATTGAAAAAAGAAAGAAAAACATTGGTTGGTTTTACGCAGCCAAGCAGCTTTATTTCCTCCCCCCCCCCCCCAACTTTCTCCTTAGTCTTTCCTCAGAGAGACTTGATCAATACAGAATTCAATAACTTGGTCGTACAGTATACAGTAATTCTCTGTCTTTCTCCCAAACTCAATCTGACTGCGGGTGGATTAAATAGCCTTTCGTGGCTCACTTTGATTCATGGTGAGGTTTATCGATGCGAGAGGTCACCCCTGCTCTACTGAGTTTGTGTGTGTGTGTGTGTGTGTGTGTGTGTGTGTGTGTATGTGTGAGCGTGCGCGTGTGTGTGTGTGAGAGAGAGTTTCTGCACTTACAAATTATTCAGCTCCCAATACAGCAGTGGTGAATCATTACAGTGTTACAATGAAATCTCCCCCTAGTGGCTGAAGTAATTATGATGAAAGCAAGAGAGGCTGTCCGTTAAGATCGGAGAACAAACAAATGAATTTCCATACCCATAAAAGGAGGTAGTTTGTGTGAGGATGAATGGACTGGGTACAGGAATTCTACCCAATAATCAAAACTGAATGGGAAGGCATGCTGAATATGTAACAAAAGGCGTATACAAAACATAATTCTTATCATCACTGTATCATTTTTAAACTGAAAAAATGGTGAATAAATTGCACGTAATCCCTGTTTTTTCACTGTTTCACATGATCAAACATACAACCCTCAAACTGAATGACAACCTGCATCTCCGACTGAACCACAGCCACCCCAGAGTTCAAATATGTGATTTACAATTCCAGGAACAACCTCAGGAGTGATATTCAATGACAATCTTGTGCTAATTGGTGGCACTCTTCAGTGGACAAACATAATTGTTAAATAGTAAAGAGGTGTTGCTCCCATGGAGGGTGTTAAACTCACCCCACTGAGGGTGCTTTCACACTTATTTACACTGCTCTGTCTGGTGTTCTGCGCCACCGCTTCTAATGCCATTAAAAACAATTCACTTTAATGCAATTAGGTTTTTTTCTTGTTTTTTTTTTTTTTTTTTAAATTTTACACACTGACACCTTTTCAGACCGGTCTCAGTGTGGCCGCTTGATTGAGTACGGAACTTGGGACTTTAAGTCTTTTGGGTGTGAGCTTGTTAAATGTTCAAATCCCACAATGCTAAAAATAAACTTCGAAGCATCCTAAATTTATCAGCCAAATCATCCAAGGTCCGTTATTTTGCAAGTTTCCCATTCCTCTTTCTCAGGGCCTCACAGAGTTCTTGCACTGGAGCCTTGAGAAACGCATGAGGAATGTGTGGCATTCAGGCGGTGTGAATTTTCCAAAATGAATCAGGGGTCGGCTGGAGACGCACACCTCACCTCTCAGCTACTGTAATTTACGACGGGCGTAAATATTTTCTGTAGTAAGGATAGAGGAGTTTAGGTATGTCCGTGCGCCGTTCCCATGATTTTATGTGTTTGCAATGTCCTGCTGAATCCTGGGAAAGGTCACGCAGGCCACGTGATGTAAACAGACATGAGCGGCGAATCAGCCGGACAGCTATTGCCACAGGAATAAGACGGGAAGGAAGCAATTTGAAACAGATGCCACTGACAGCCAAACAGGTAGTCAACTTAATCAGCCACATAACGACAAATAATAAAAGTCACATGCACAGATTTGAGGGCATGTCCAAACAAACAAGACAGAAGAAAATCAGAAGTGAGCTGTCTCACTTTCTCAACTCTGCCTCCTACATGGGGGATTTACTTCCAGCCCGCTACTTTCACCTATCTATCGCAATCTCGCTCTTCCACTTTCATCTCTCTCTATCTCTCAGTCTGCGTCTTGCTCTCTGATCTCCACTCAGGCGTGTTGCACTCGAGTGCAGGCAGACCAGAGAGAGAGAGAGAGAGAGAGAGAGCGAGCAGTGGAGGGAAATGGGTCATCGAAACTATAAATTCACAAGAACCTTCTCAGCTGAGGCACTCTGGTGCACAAATTGCCTAAAACAGTTGTGTACAAGAGTGGAGAGAGCAGCTGACACAGGTATAAGTAATACATGTCCCTGTTAACATGATGGTCGTTCTGGCATCTGGTGTCACACGTAATCACACACACACAGAGCTCCAGCAAAGAAGACAAAAACACATTGATTTATGTCCGTAACTATAACTATAACCTAGCCTAATCTCATCCATCCATCTTCAATACCCCTTTGTCCAATTCAGGGTCGAAGGCACTGTGGACCAGTCACCACTTTATCACTGGACAAACAAAGAGACACAGACAACGGCGCAGTGTCGAATTCGCACCAATGAGCAATTTAAAGCGATCGCTTAACGTCAACTGCAACTCCAGGCAGTCAAGACCGTCACAAAACCGAGAATTTTCTCACTGCAGTGTGAGATTGCTCGTCACTGCTTCCCAAGTGCACCCCGAGTAAGGCATTAAACAAAGAGTGGCCTCAAAATTTCTGATTTATGTTCTAAAGATGTGATTATTTCCATCTATAGTTGAAACAAGCCTCTATAATGTGCAGGTGGCAACAGACTAAGACACAAACACAAACACTGATTGTAAGTGACATATGTGTATAGACCGGGTCTGAAACTCAATTCTGATCATTCTACTTTAATGTGATTGTATTAGAGGTGCAAGCAGGAAAATCAATAACATAACGTAATGTGACTCAAGAGAGGCATCAAAGCGGAGGAGCTTCTATATGTCTCAACGTGAGCAGAAATATTATATCTCACTGCCACGAGCCGGGGTTTTCTCCAGTCCTATGGGTGTTTGGAATAACTCAAATAAAAAGGCAGAACACGCGGGCACCCATGACGACATAAAACCTTTGAAGTTACTGAGGCTTGTTCGTCTCTTAAGTGTAGAAGTTGACCTAGTTCATGTGTTATATGCTCTAATATACTACACACATGCACAAAAGGGTTTTCACTCCAAAAAACATCCACATGAACTCTCTCTCTCTCTCTCTCTCTCTCTCTCTCTCTCTCTCTCTCTTTCTCTCTCTCTCTCTCTCGTTAATCATTCTCTCCACTTTGCCTGGCAGATAAATATTAATGAGGATTACTATGTTACTGCGGTACACCCATGGGAAAACAAGCGACTGCATCTTTCTCTCTCTCTCTCTCTCTCTCTCTCTCTCTCTCTCTCTCTTTCTAACCCTTTACCGCTCTGTCTCTTTTTGTCACTTGTGATACCAGCCACCCACCCACTCACACACACACTGTCTCACACATACACACACACATGCACCACACTCACTGGTTCCAACATCTTCAAGAAAGTCGTTAACACTTTTTTTTTTAAATGTCTTCCCTCCAACTCTTTTTTTTTTTCCTGTTACTGCAGAATCCACACACACCAACAGACAAAAACACACACACACACGGACTATGAATAACCCCCTTCATATGAGTGAGTCAGAGACAGTGCCTCCGTTCTCACTGAGACGTGTTATCTCTGTCTAACAAAGAGCCCAGATTGTGCTGGGATATTAAAAGAACATTTCGGGGGTCTCCACATCCTGTTTTGTGGGAGCTGGAATTCAACAAACGCCTCCCCATCAGCCCATGCTCGCTCCTCTTTTTTTATTTTCGTCCGCTCTGTCTGCCGATATCATGCAGTCATTTTGGAATAAAAGGCGAGCGGATATAATAATGAGATGGTTCTGGGCTCTGCATGAAGGTGGCAGAGGATGGGAACACACCAGCGCACGTCCATCCATCGCCGGGATGTTTTGGCAGAGGACGGAGTCCAGTCTCACCATGGCTACCCCGCCAGCAGTCTGTCTCCATAGAGAAAACACATTATCGGTAGCTCACTGCCTTCGGCCTTCGCTCACAGTCAATAGGCGATCATCTCTTCATTGTTTGATCACGCTCTGCGCAGATTTACTTTGAACTTGCGCGCAGCTGTGTCTATAGGTCTTTGGGTTGATTTTGGATGGGAGGGGAAAAGAGGGAGGAAAAAAAAAAATCATAGCACAGGGTGATGAAAGAGGCAGGGTGGAGGGGAGGGTGGGAGTCTCGTGTGTGCCCCCCCCCTTCCCTCGCTTGCTCAATAACATTCTTCCTTCTGAGCTGCCTTGGGGAGAATGGGGGTCCCCCCTTTCATGGCGATCAGGGTGTGGTGTAGAAAGGGGCCTTCAGGAGCCCTTTAGCTCCAGTTAGTCCCATCTCTTCTCCTTTTCCCCTCTTTCCCCTTCTCTTTGTCTCATTAATTGAGCGGACTGACCGCAGCTTTCTCACCTGCTGTCCTGGGGGCAGGTTAACATCCCCGGGAATCAATACTGCAGCGAGGCAAAGAAGCACCGAAGGGGCAAAAAAAAAAAAAAAAACTCCAAGCGCTGAACACGTATTTGCCAACAGGGGGATGATAAACAAGTTAAACAAGAAACTTTTTTTTCTTCTTCGGTTTAGTTTTCACATCCATTTCACAACTGCCTCAATGAATCCTGACTCTAATGTGCGGAGAATTAGATCAGTCTGATGAGAAACAAGCGGCGCATCAGCCTGACCCGCAGAGCGCCGGGGTCCAGCGCTGACCTTCTCTGCGATTGGTGCAGACGAGACGTTTAAAGGTAACAAGGATTGATTAGTATTCCGGCCTCATCACCTGCCTGTCTGCTCCCAGGCTTTCGGGCCCACAATTGTAAATTACAGTTGTGGGTTGTTGTTGTTTTTTTGTTTGCATTCCTATTCTGCTCATGAATGTGTTTTGAACATGTGTATATGTGCGCGCCTGTGTGAACTTCTCTCTCTCTGACAGTGATCCACCCCTCCCACCTCCGTGCCCTCGCACCCCCGCGGCGCCCCTGACAACAACATGTTTCCTTGGAGAGCAGTTCATCCTCTTTAAAATCCTCCGAAAAACACCACAGCCCAAACACGAACAACACTTAAATGCACACATAAACACATATGCCGGTGTTCCTCACACCCCGTGTTCTCTTTGTTTTTTTGTTCTAATTTTCACATAAAAGAGCTCATCAGCTTAACAGGATAGCGGAATAACAAGGGCCGGAGATAATCCTAATTCGGTCTGCTCAAAGAGGTAATCTAAACGGTAAACACCCCCTTAAAGAAGCTGCTCAAACCTGTCAACAGCTACTCTGCATTTCACCGTTTATTTACACTGTAAGCACTTTATGTCTGACAAGGAAACAGCTACCTGCTCATGTTCTACATGTCTTTTTTCCTTTTTCTGACAACGTCTCACAACAGAATGATGTGTTTTAAAGCAACAACGAAGAGGAGAAAATATAAGGTACAAAAAAGACATAATTCATAGATGAAACGTTGATCCCCATGTCCATTGTGTCATAGTTACTGAGGCATGTGTCACAGCTGGGGCTTTTTTCGTGAACAAGGACAGCTATCTTCTCCTTGTAGATATTTCTCAATTAACTATGATGGGAGCCCATATCCATCAGAAATGGACAATTTATCTGTGTTACATAAATGACAGGGTGCAGACGGGCTGTCTTCAATCAGCAAGTTGAAAAGCAATCAGAAGAGTCCAGTTTCAGGATATCTTTCAAACACATTAACTGGATACTAATGGGTCTGAAATAAAGTATTTAACTTGTGTGGATGTGCAATCATTAACCTCTAGACTCACTGCGAAATGCTGAAGGGCATGAAAAAACTGAAGTTCAAAGTGTGTAAAGTACATTTAACTGGATATAAGCTTGAAGCTGTGTATTTCCTGCTATTTTATTTTCCTGCTGTTCCTCCTTGACAGCTCCAGACATTGCATAAGGCAGAGATTGGATTTGAATGCAATGAGTTATCTAACGTGACAAGTCAGAGCAAGACAAAGCTGCAGCTTGGTATAGAAGTGAAAGTATTCCAGGGGGTGTCAGTCAGGACATGGAGAGAAAAGGTGCAGCCTTCACTGGGTTGTGTTCACAGATCAGCAGAAAAGACAGGAACAACTCAATCCGTCCAGCAATTTCAAATCTGTTTATTGCTTTTCTACGCTTTGGTCGATTTATTGCAGAATTCTCAGCCTGTGCGGTTTGATAGATCCCTATCCTAAAAATATGATGAATTGGTCACCTCACAGCAAACTGATGCACATCTTTCTCGTCATTATTCCCCCACAGCGATAGAATGATGGGGGCGAGTTTATGTAAATCGCAAACAAGTAATCCCCCTTCAGTCTGACTGCACACAGCTGGTGGAAAGAAAAATGACGGGGAGAGGAAAGAGAAAGCAATCAGGAGCGAGCGAGAGAGAGAGAGAGAGAGAGAGAGAGAGAGAGAGAGAGAGAGAGAGAGAGAGAGATTTGATGTGTGTGTGTGTGTGTGTGTGTGTGTGTGTGTGTGCATCAGCTTTTCCGCATTAATTACGGTGATTTGAGCCTGTATGTGTGTGTATATTCATGGCTCCAGCCAATCAGCCAGGAGCAATTACTTCTCTCAAAAGGACAGTGAATATTCAGTTTCCTCCAATTAAAGATGATTATAACAGCCAGAAGGACTCTGTCGGGTCACAGTTCATCTTTCTTTTTTTTTTTTCTAGCTTTGTTGGGATTAACAATACTAAACCTGAAATCCTTGAATAGTGAGACCTGAAACAAATCTGACTGAAATGAGACTTAGATCTTCTAACATGCTTCTTCCTCTGTGATCTCCCAGTTCAGTGCAGCGCAGCCAAAACACCCAGGCTGTGTTTATTGTGTTTCTTTAGATGCAATGTGTTGAATCTGTCTTAGCTTATTAAGGTGAAAGCTGTTTTCATCCCATATACAGTCTCTCTCTATAATTTATGGTAGCATGTGTACGGTGTGTGCGTGCGGCTGTGTGGACTATTGTATCGTGTGTGTACACATTCCATCAAAGGGAGAACTACAAAGAGACCAGCGGTCCTCAGACGAGCTGCTGGCATCGGCCACGAAGAGAGTTTCTGTTAATGAAACCAAAGTCACGCTACAACAGGAGGGAGGACTAAGATTTTAAACCTGGGGATGAAATTCGCTTTGGTGCGATCCAGTAAGTACTCCATGATTTTGGGGGTATTGCAGCTGAGAGCCCGACTCGCCCATCACCTGAACACACACTCTACTTAAGTCTGATTCACCTAAAACCGGTGCATTAACAACATGAAAGGGCGCTGACGCGCGCCGCAGAAGGAGCGCAGGAGGGGAAAACACACGCACATAAATACAGTCGCAGCAGCAAACTTTTTCAGAGTTTTTTTTTTTTTTTCTTTTAATACCCATGCGGATTCCTCGTGGCAAAAAACATTTCTGCTGGAGCCCAGAGGAGCTACGTCAATCATCTGGCAGGTCAGAGCCTGTCTTTACAGTTGACAAGAGAGTTAAACTTGCAACACACGTTCCTCATCTTAGCTGGAAACAATTATTTTTCAGCAAACGCCCACCAGCTTTCCAAACACATAAACACGAGAGGAAAGCATGGGAGGCGAGACCACCGCATCATACTTTGTGTGGTTTTAGTTGATCAAAAAAAAAAAAAAAAAAGATAGCTAATTCATGTCAGGATTGCAGTTTATTTGTCCTGACAGTGACTCTGAGACAGCTCTCCCACACTCAAGACTTCCCTGTAACCTTGAGAGTGAGGACAGCAGTGGAATACATTAGCAGTGACACAGACAGACTGAGCATTGCGGAGATTGACAGACTCGGGCTGACAGTAGAGACACACACAGAGAAGAATTGTCCACTGTAGAGATTAAAAGCTTTGCTCTTGACTTGCCTTCCACCAACTCAAATCTAATACGGTTCCCTGGATTAGCCAAGAACCTTTTTAAATCCCACTTACACACACACACACATACGCACAAGAGCACAACGAAACACAGCTGACCAGAGAGGGAGTCGAAGAAGAGGAGAGAAAGTGAGGGAGAGGAATGGAGGGAAGCTTGTCTCTTACCCTCTCTCCACTGTTCCTCCGGAGAGTTCCCACCGGCAGCTTAAGCATCAGCCGGCGGGTTCTCCCGGGCGTCACTGCTCCCTGGACCACCATAGTACGCTCCACCACAGTGTGTGTGTCCGTGGGCGTGCGAGCATGTGTGTGAGAGTGCGAAGTGGGTGTCCTCGCCGTCCCGTCCAGCCTGACAGCCGTGGTTCGCGCGGGCTCGCGCGTGGGTGTGTAACGAGTAGGGAGGAAGTGTGCGATGTGAGAGCTGGAGGAGAGAAGGAATCCCACACACACACACACGCGCGTGTGCGCACACACACCGGTCCTACGCTCCTCTCTTCTCTGCGTCTGTTCTCCGACGTGGTGAAACCCTACCCATCCTGCTCCGCTCCGCTACGCAACCCACTCCGCCGCTCATGAGGTGAATGAGTGTGTGAGAGTGTTCGGGGAGGGAGAGGGAGAGGGAGTGGGCTTTGTCTCTCCTCTCTCTCCTCCAGCTCTGGCGGCTTCCCCTCCCTCTCCCCTCAGACTCACTTCCTTCAGTTGGGGGGGCTTAAACAGGTCACTGGATTAATGTGACGTTTCAGCTCTTATTAGCATACGCACTTGTGTCACGTGATCCAATAATAATTGCGCGCATGAGGCTTCCACCACCCACATGCACACCCACACACCCACACACACACACACACACACACACACACACCCCTTACAGGGCGTCACGTGGGGGACCTCAAAAGGAATATGGGATGTTTTGCCATCTGGTAGGGAGATTATCTTTGAAATCCCACATCCAGCTTTCTCTCCCCTTCACTGTCTGGTTGAGCACACAAAGGAGGAACACACACACACGCGCGCGCGCGCACACGCACACATGCGCACACGCACACACACAAGGATGCATGCATCCATTCAGTCAAGCATGCACATTGCTCATGCATGCAGATATTGATCACACTGCATCATGTGTACGAGGGAAGTGTTAAAGTCGGCCTGAATGTTTTTCTCCCACAAACCAGTGACAGTAGTGGACTTACAGTCGCCGGGCTCTGACCCCGGCGGAAACATTTTAGAGTAAGTGCAGCTACGGAGAAGAGCTTCATTCAGCACGCTGCAGGCCTTTTCAGCTGAGTCAGTGCTGCGGACCCACCGCGGTGGTCTTTACATGTCCATTAAAGCTATTGGATTCATGAGTTACAGCTGCACCGAGTGACTTACTGTCATATTCCCATCATCACTCACTGGTGAGCGTGTTTGTTTCTGCACATCAATACGCAACCGTCAGCTGATTAACTGTAGTGAGCAGACAGGCAAAAGCAGGGTTTGTGAAATTGCACATATGCACACGTGTACAATATGTTCAGACATACACTGCATGCATTTTGAGACGGATAGGTATCAAAGGATTATGGGATGTGAAATCAGATTTAAACCACCCGTCAAAATGAGCAGTCAAACGTGGACCTCTCATCCCCCATATTGTTTCCTTAAGTGTGAACTCCTAACAGCTTTAGGTCAATGATACAGTACTTATATGTCACACATAAACATGCACGACCACGTACGCAACCACACACACACACACACACACACACACATTGTGTTAAAGTCAGGCGACAAGCATACAGGAGGAAATCATCCGCAGTGGTAATCCCCAGCAAGCATTATTTATTTAGTGCGCTGGCCCACATCAGTGTGTGAGTGACTGTGGCCTACATGAGGAATATCAAAGAGCTATTTATAAACTTTGTCTGCGGACATTCTGGCTTGACAGACGACACACCGGAGGACCCGAAAAAAGGGACCACAAGACACAATTCATAGGTTTCACACACTGCGTGAGCCTCTACTGAAAACAGCAGGCGCGGGGAGAAAGGATGGATGAATGGAAAATGCGACTCATTCCTCTGTCTCTGCAGCCCGACTGCTGCGCCCTGTGATGTATGTGCTTGATGTTAATTCAGACGGCGATGACAGAGATTAACTGCCACTGCTGATTCGGGAGACAAAACCACTCGGCTTCCACGGGGATCTCACATGACACCTTGACAGGGAGATGACAACACACACCCCTAATTGAACAGTTTAGGTATGGTTTGTGTTCCTTTCTTCTCTTTCCACAGCTCAAATAGTTTTACTTTTTAGATTTTTGTAATAAAAAAAAAAAAAAAAAAAAAAAAAAATCCACTGACTCAAATCCACTGAGGTGATATGTCCTTGTCTTGACAGAAGGAAAAAAAAAAATAACAAAGAAACAACACGTTACTATTCTTAATGCCTCGGGCTGGATGCACGATGACCCATTTCAGTCAGCAACCAAGACGAAAATAAAGGCAAATGGGATTTACATTTGCTGATACCACTGTGTGAAATACAAACCTGTGTACAAAAGAAGCCACGGACATTTCAGATAAGCCAGGGGGAAAAAAAAACAGATGAATTCTGGTGTTTACTTTGCTTCTTTAAACCCAGCTATCCTTAAAATGAACCAACACCTACGAAAACACTCCAGAGGAAAAAAAAAAACCTGCAGGTAAGAAGAGGATAAAAGAAAAGAAGGGAATTTCACAAGGTGGTTGTGAGAGGTGCTAATGAGGGAAACACAGCAGCTGGATTGTCTTAGTTGTATTTGTGTTGTGTGTGTGTGTGTGTGCTTGTCTTTGTGGTAAGAATAAGAAGCAATGGTTCTCGATTGTGGCGTCCCGGCATTGTTTTGCATTAATTTACCCTGATAACCCAGCCAGTCTCTGCCCACGGCCGTCTGACTCATCCCTATGGTCCTGCTCCTCACTGTGTGTGTATGTGAGCGCGTGTGGGAGTGTGTGTTTATGGAAATGCCCTCTAGCTGGACTCACATCCTATTCCAAGCCAGCAGGGAGGGGGCTGAATGTTTATGTTTCACGACTCCAAAAATTACAGAGGCTTCGGTTACAGTAACAATGTAAGAAACACAGATAAACGACAAGAAAAACAGAACCACCCTGATCGTGTAATTCAATTCGGTCCTCTGTGTGTATTCCTGTCTATAGGTGTATGTTAGTGTTGTTTTTCTTGAACCTCTTCAGAGTGAAACATGCAGAACGTGGCGCCTCCCAGCCTTCATCAGGCCAGAACCAATCACTATGACTTCTCCACAGGGGAGCATCCACTTCAATTATCATCCCCTCAGCAGTGTCTGTGTCAGACGGCCTGGGAAACCCTTTTTTACAAGCTGGAGGAGATAACGGATCCGCTGTGAGGTTTCATTTCTAAAATAAAGTGGGACGTTTGTGTGACTCACGGTGAAAACTGGGACATATCTGTGTTTTTTTTTTCTGAGAGATTTGGTGCGGCGCTAGAACAGGTTGTCCCGATCAAATCGTGTCGCTCAGCTCACATCTGCTCAAGCAGCTGCAAGGTGACAGAGTTAGCATGCGCGCGCGTCCTGTTTGTGGGTCTTTCGGTGCGATTAACGTTTTTAGACAAAGGCACTAAGGTAGTACATTATGACGGATGATGGTCGTAACAGGGCAGACTTGGACTTGAATAAAAATCTCCGTCTGGGCGCAGTCCACAGCCGTTCTCGTACGCTATTGTTATAATACAGCCATCTCTGCATTCGTGGAATTAGAATACATCATCCCAAAAGGCCAATCAGCAGTAGCCACAGCCTTGAATGGGGTGCTAGATTTGCAATTTGCCACTGCGAATTTCATTGAAAGCTCCTGAATTATTCACCCAAGTCTGCTGGAAAGCCCTTGTGAGTATTGGGGTCGGTGACGTCTGAACCGTGCATGCAATGGAGACTGGTGCAGGATGAAAGCCCATTCAGTCACGAGAGATTAAAAATGAAAGTTTAATGATCAAGTTCAAGATAATTGTCTTTCTTTCATTTATTTGGGTAATTCTGAGGCCAGGGAAGAGTAATGGCTGAAGCCAGTGAGATACAGCTAATTGCTAAAGCTAACTCAATCAGCGTGCACGGTGGAGTAGTGGTTTACACTCACGGCCTACAGTGATAATATCTCTGTCTGAATTTAGGCATTTTGTTGTGAATTTGATGTTGTCCATTTGAGTACATGAGTTTTCTTTGAGTGCTAAGATTTCCTCCTACAGTTCAAAACGTACACTGGATTTAACTAGTAGTAGGTCTAACCGTCCCGTAAGGCCGAATGCAAGCGTACAATTTTCTGTCTGTCTGTGTTTGCCGTAATGGACTTGTAACCTCTCCATGGCGTACCAGCCTCCATCTGGTCAGGTACGGACTCCAGTGCTTCGTGACCCTGAGTTGTATAACAAAGAAGAAAAATGGACGGATGGATGGATTCAGGGCAGATGTCCTCAAATTTCATTCTCTGCTTCTAGACTCTTTTTCAAAAACAAATTTAATGGAATACTCAAGCACAGCAATCACAAATGTCACTGTAACTTTTCATTTTAACTTTGCTGTTGTCCAAACGTTAAGTGTTTTGTTTGTTTTCCAATCCATCATCACAAATAATTTCCAACAAATGGCCTTATGGCTCCTTTCTATTTCGTGGCAGCAGTCATAACAGGGCTGAGTGATGCGGTCAGTGCAGGGAACTCAAAATAAAAGAAAAAAACATTGAGAGATGAGATGAAACATTGGTTTCTGACTTTTTAGATAAGATATGTAAGACATGGAGTTTTTATCTCATAGGAAAATCTTTCAAAGCTTTGCCTTGGTTCTGACAGGACGCTATGTTTTCAGCTGCTGCTCAAATTGATTCAAAGTGGAAGACGGATGTTCGGTGGAGTGAAAGGAAAAAAAGGGAGGAGGTCAGTTGGCTCTAAATGAACTGGTTTGTCACTGGGCAGGGAACACACCCATTACATAACACAATATTCTCCACATAATGCACTCGGTCAATAGTCTTTATCTGAATCCAAACATCTACAGCGGCAGAGTCGAAGGAGAACAATAGGCGGCTACAGACGTTACGTGCGTGCACACACTGAGGGACACACACACACAGCGTGAAATGTCATGACACAGTTCCAGCTATTAGGAGGCAGCTCTTGGTATCAGTAAGTCGCAGTATTTGTGCTTCTGGCAGGCTGAATGCTCCCAGAGACCACAGGGCCTTTGTGACAGACAAGCTCTCCCAAAGATATAAACTAGTGCTTTATGGCCGCTGGAAGGAGAGGAGACGCCGCTGAAAAGAGCAAAGCCGAGCAGTGCCGTACAGCTGTGGTGGAAACAATCCCATCCAGCTGAGGTCTTTCTCTGCCAGGGGAGGCTGAGGGGGGGCGGGGGAAGGAAGGGATCTGGGAGGAAGAAGAGCGAGAGAAGAGACGTTCAGCTTTGCCTCCAGGCCTGCATCGTGGAAGAGATGTTAGGGGAGCGGTCTGGGGTGGGGGGGAGTAGAGACATTTGTGGGGTGCACGAGGAGGAGATTCAATTAAACTACACAAGGACTGAATGCATTTTTAATCACTCTGCTTCATTTCCTGATGTGACTGCTGTCAGCCTTTGTGGAAGACTGTGAGGTTTCATCTGGAGAAGCTGGCGCGCCTTCCCTCACAGCCCAGCAGGGCAGAACCGAGACGCACAGCAGCTTCAGCAGAAACTAATATTTTACTACAAAAAACAAAAAGAAATCAGAAAAAATACATCATGTTATTTTTACATCTACCTGATTACAATTATTCTAAAAATATAGCATTGTTTTAACGGTGTTTCTGTTCTTCCTTCGTATATTTCTGAATTTAAACCGATACAACCAACTCAGCGACTTCTGCTGCCAGTCAAGTGCCTTAAATGTGTCTTCGTCGTGGTGAATGCCGAAGACATGAAAGTGTTGACCTGAAAAAATCCACAGTCTGCAAATGACTCTGTGTTCACTTGAGCTTCAAGCAAGGCAACAAAACACTGACCTCCTTTTCTTGTCGTAAAAGAGGCTGTAAAGGAAGTTGACTGCCTTGGATCCTCTCGACTTTCTTGAATCATTCATATGTGCGGCTCTGCTAATGAAAATCGCTGTGCTCCATTGAATATAGCCAAGCTCTCCGCTGCTGCTGCTGCTCTGAGCCAATGAGCAGCACAGATGAAGCTCAGGAATTCCTTCTCCATGGAGGATGGAGAAATACTGTCATTATTCTAATGACCCTAATGACCCTTAATATTTCCCCGGTCCCTGGGTTCAGCTTGCATGTGGGTAAAATCACACATACCACATTGAAGCGGACAGTATACGGCATAAAAAAGTTAAAGCTGGAACACAAAAACAATTCTAAATTCTCAAAGTAATACAACCCTATTAAAATTCTCATAAAATACCTTAATTCCTCCTGCCTTTATTTGATGGTTCACTGACATGAGACTGATCTTTGCTCATGCCTGCATGTCTGCGCGCACATATGCGCGAGTCTGTTCATTGTAGGCATGCACTGCCATGTGCACATATGTCAGGCAGCCAGATTGGAAAGGGTGCGGGGAATTTGAATATTTCTCATTTGAGTATGCAAAGTGACCAGATAACCCTCTGTTTCCCAGCCTCTTGCAGCAATTAGTGAAAAAAAAAATAAACACTCTAATTAGGATGCTGAGAGGAAACATAGAAGGAGGCATTTTTCTACCTCCCGCTTATTTTTTTTTTTTCCATCCCACATGCAGAGCATGAATAATCCAAATCCTGTTCCGGCCATAAACACTAATCTTTATTGCTTCGGTCATAAATCATCTATTGGATATACGGAAAAGACCAAATCTCCAAAATAGGCTGATGGATTCCAGCATCAAATCTATGCATATATATGAGTGACGCCGCTGCCCTGCAGCAACGGACTGAGTGCTGATGGCGTTGATTGGAAGCACAGTATATATCAGGAAAGGACAGATTACGCGTCCCCATAACAGATGCCTGTGCCTGTAAACAATGTTAAAGGCAAACAGAGGCTTAACGACCAAACTCATTACGGCAGCCGGCAGATCAAAGCGGCCGGGGACTCGGAAGTCACATTTACTAAATGTGTGTCTGTCTGCAGTCCGCACGCTGCTGCATTGAGATATGAGTCTACACCTGAATTTCTGCAGATTTCTGCATCTATATATGTGCGTGTATGAAAGATTGAGCAATGAGCGTTTTTTTCTTTTTTTCATTCCCAGAGCCCAAATGCTTTAGAAACCACAGGGGCCTGAGTAATCTACCTCTAACCAAGCGACGCGGGCAATAGAAACATGACTATCACATCCATCAGACTTCTCTTCTCATTCCCGATCCTCTTTCATCCCTCATTTCCTCCTCCCTCTATCCACACTTCCTTTACGTGGAGATTCTATTCATTTCTAATCAAGTGATTTATGGCTATCGGCAGATGAAAATGAAGGATGCAGACCACAGAAAGCAAAAATAAGCCCCCGTTCTGAGATTTTATCCGCTGGAGATGTACGCCGGCCGGCTACCCACACACTGATTTCCCAAAGTCTGCATTCACTGGGCAGACTGGGCTGTTGAGTCATATATTAGGTCATGCAGTGTGGGTTTGACTCCCGGTCAGCCAGTTTATTCCTTAAATCTTCCTGAGCACTAAATCTGATGCTCAATCAGCACAATTTTTAAGAGCTAATTAATGAGAGAGCATCTGGAAAGAGGCATGAACATGTGGTATCCTCTAAACCACAGCTGCAATTAAGCACGGAAGAGGTCAACGTGATAAAAAAAAAAGCATTGAAATAAAGAGAAAATGCTATTTATAGAAGAAGAATTCAATGCTGTACAGTTTGGAGAAACTTACGAAGACATCCATGAGCATATGTTCCAGGGTCACCTCCAAGTCCTCCAGTCGAGCTGCAAGAGTCATTGTGAGCTTGAAGGTGATGAAAAAAAAAAAAGAAAGAATCTGAGCTTTTGTTTTGTCTTCTTCTCACTTCGTGTGATGATGTGATACTGCAAAAGAACTTAAGCCAAGTCAGCTTTCAGATATCCCACTTCTCCATCAAATCGTGCCATGATAGCCTCTAACGGTCCCACTTCGTTTTTCTCCACCCTGTTTTCATCCCGTGTCCCAGGCAGCTTTCCAAATCACCAGCTGCAGTCCAAATCTGAACCAGACCTCACGTTTATCTCCGGTAAACGTGGCCCTGAAACTCGTCTACGCTCTTATCGGTGCTCCAGAGCTTCCCGGGAGGAGTCCAGCGTCCCGTCAAAGTGCCTCCCTCAGTCTCTTCAGCAAGAACTAACGGGGATCTGAGACAGACCAGAGTCTTGTAGTCAGTCCCCTCTTCAGATTTGACTTATGATCCATGAGAAAGATGAAAACACTGACAGCTGCCCGGCCGAGGGAGGGTCCCGCTGCTCCTAGAAGGATGCAGTAAAAGAGGAGGAGGCTTGATGGGAGCGCTAACAGCCCGAGAGCCAATTACTGTATGATGAAGTAATTCCCCTTCTATTTCTCGATAACTCTCTGTATTACATTTTGTAAGTTGTCTGACTTGTTATCTCCTCCCTCTTTTCCACTTTCTCTTTGTCCTCTTCCTCTGTGCCTTTTCGGGTCTCTGCCCACAGTGGACGCCTTTGTGCGGCGGCGGCGGTGGCAGAGCCCGGGGCCGCCGCCGCACAGTTCTGGGTGCTCTTGGCCGGGGTCATCCTCTCTCACACTGGGCCCCTCATCAATGGGCCTTTGTGGCAGCCTCATTAAGGCTTGGCCCTGGATGCTGAGGCTCCCGGAGACACGCAGGAGGGGGAGACAACAGTGATACGGCCCCGGTCTCTGACTGGAAGCTTATGTAACAGTTGCAGGGGTGGAGGGGGTCGGGGGGTGGGGGCAGTTGTAGAGGACAGGGTAGAGGGCTGATTGAGGGAGGGAGGGTAAGAGAGCACAACAGAGGGGTAATGATTCACTGAGGAGGGAAGGGAAGCGGAGTAGAAGATGGGAAGTGGGGGAGACGGAGAGCGCTGGTGGGAAGTCCAGGCAGAGCGGCTGTTTTTGTTTTTCTGGCAAGCGCTACAAGAATGTACCCCCCATCCAGTTAACAAAGAGACGGAAAGAGAAAGACCGAAGAGAGTTCTGCGGCACTGTACTAACTAAGAGGATATGATCTGGTACAATATTAAACTGCAAAACACAAAGTGGCAGAATTCAGGTTGGAAAACAGAAACTAGCTGTATTATTTCTGAGTCAAGGCTGGTTCGTATTAGACTTATTTTTGTGTTCAAAGTCTTTTTGTTCATGTCATAACGCTGTTTATATCAATTTTTGTAACCAATGACCCCAGTGACCTCAGTGATAAACATAGATTATTTCTGTAAAAAAACATGAAGTCAATGAATTGATCTTTTTTGCAACATCAAATCTCCACATCTGGACACTGGATGGTGAAAGATGACAATTTTGTAATAAATGGCAGCAACTAGCAATGTCCGCTATTTTAGTATTTAGTATTTTTTTAATAGCTTAAACAATATAGACAGTTTCTGCACAGTGCTGATTCCCAGAAAAAGCTGCTAATTTTCACATAGTCTAGACTCTAGAGCATCTTAATATGGCAGCGGATCACATGTTCACCAACAACATACTTGGAATCTTCCAAAGTCAAACAAGATTTAATTTTGATTTAATTTTCTTTGAAAATATGTTGTTGATCAAAAGCTTTTATCACGCAGAAGAGAGCAGAAGATGAAAAAAAAAAAATCAGATAATATTGAGTATTAAAAATTAACACTTTCTTGATGTGTGTAAATTTATATTTTATTTTTTAAATAATGCTTTTTCATTATGTAGAAATCTTTTGATATACCGAACATCAAAAGAAGATGTGCTGTATTCATAAAAAATAGCATTATTTTTGAACTTTTAGAGATAAGGTTTTGTAAAGATTCTCAAATGAAAGTAACTATGTAGAATTATGGAAAACATTCCTAAATGCAAGCGAATAGACCTAAGTGACATGGTTGCAGAAATATCTATATGTGCAGAAGCAATCAGCAAAATCAGTTCATAATCAGATTTTGTATTTGCTTCTTTGATTATATGTTGTTTACAGTGGTAATAAAACAAAAATGACTTACGTTAAGTGAACACAAAGCACAAGAAGAGCTTCCTCGGTAGTGTCGATGCACTCTCACTGAACTGAAAACGCTGCAATCTTTGAACTTTGCATCTAATCTTTTGGCTGTTGCTTTTACTTTATCACTCCCTCATGATCATAGCACGACCTCCTTCCATCCTCCTCAAGTCTGTCTTCAAAAGTCATTTCGACTCCATTGCCCTTTGATCTTTGCACAGAAACTATTAGACATATATCACACACAAACACACACACAGAGTGCTCATCCTCTTGGTTTTGTTGGCCTCAGGAGGATTTCCCAGCCCTCCTGAATTCGTTTCTAATGCAGCCGGCTGTAAATATGGAATTCTGAACCATTAATAACTCTGAAATCTCCCTAATTCTCATCTGCACGCTGCTCATGTATTATAAATACCCGCTCATTACGGCGGAGATGGACAGTATACGGCCAGTAAGACTTGTGTAGGGGATTCTGAATGCAGCCAGGAGTTTAGAGAGCGGCAGGTAGCCTATTAAGACCAGCATTTATCATTAGTAAAGAGCTTAACCCCCAACAGAGAGGCAGTGCGGGACAGCATGTGCCAGCCTGACTCTGCCATGGCACTGCGAGGGTTAAAACCCAGATTTCTGAGTGTAATCCGATGTGTGTGTGTGTGTGTGTGTGTGTGGTAAGAAAAAATATAGAGGAATGAATGGAATGAACTGTTAGTGTAATTTTAACAGCGGCCTTCGGACAGAAGACTGAATATAACTTTAGCTATTTGCATAAAACAAAGAATACATTATGGCCCACAACTCTTCACTTCTGAAGCACGCCGACATAATAGCTTTTGATTTACATAAAAAAAAGGAGTCTGAACTGCCAGCTACCGTTTCTGCACAGATAAGAGTTCAATTTAAGACTCCCTAGTGAATCCAAGTTCAATCGTCCTCATATGCATTGCCATGTTTATGTAGAGTAATAGTAATTACTTGTGAATGTAAATAAGGTGATAATTCAACAAATGAACAAAAATAAAACTCCTGAATGATAAAAAACAACTCGACTCGGTACCTTGAGATGAATTATGCTGCAGCAGTCAAGGTCCAGTGTGTTCTCCCATCTCCCGCTGCCACCAGGTTCATTTCTGAAGACGTCTGTTCCAGTAATCCAGTAAGCAGAAAGAACGCCCGAGCGCTGGCCGCTGCGGCCGTTCAGTCTGTGCATCACAAAATTAGCACTAACAAGCCGCCGTGATTCTGATTCATCTTGAAAAAATAAATCTCAGAGGGCATTCTTCTTCTTTACATTTCATTTCCAGCAGGAGAACAGACTGTTCGCGTTTGGCGCCACGATGACGTCCCCTTGATGTGGAAAACTGGGATATGTGCTAATCGAACTCCTGGCTATCTTCCAGGCGGCTTCATGTTTTACCTCACACACACACACACACACACACACACACACACACACGCAGACACTCAAAAATAGTATCTATTCCAGACATGTTGGCAAAGCCTCTTAGGCACCTGTTTGCGTCTCACTGTCTAAAGGGTTTAGGGCCGGTCTTTACACTACAGGCCGAGGTGTCGAAGTCTGTCGACACACTGCACCTCACTCGCTCACGTGTCTGGTCGACTGACCTCAACTGGTTATATTGATCCAGTGGATGTCACGTGGTGAGTTGTTGTTGCTTTCTGATGAGATTTTTGTGTTTCCAGTTCAGCCTGAAAACTTCATCGTATCTTTATATAATGTTTGTGCAAGAAGTTGATAGAAAACAGCCGGATTTGATAGATTAGATCTCTACAATGAAAGCACTCTGTACAAATTTAAAAATAAAAAGTCAATAAAAGCACATACTGTCAAAACCAATCATTTAAAGGGAAGGGAAGTTCTGTCTTTTCTTGCACATTTTTACTGTATTATTCATTTGTTATGCTTTCAGCTGTGGGAGACAGACGGTGCGAGTGAAAGGGATTCTGCTGAGTCACTCTGCATCCCCAAATCTGTTCTCCACATGATACTGAAAGTCTTTGTGTTACTGGGTGCAGGAATGTATGACTTATGAGAAAAAGGCCCGTGAGGAGAGAGGCCTGTGGACTCCTCCGTCATTCATTCGCAGCAAAGTCACCTTGAATTTCAGCGAAGCCCGTTCAATAGATGTTCCTCGAAAAATGTGTCGGAAAAAAAAAAAGATGTGGAATGAGAAGAAAAGATGACAGCGACACAAATACATAGCACACCTTCTCCGTCGGTCTTCCTTGTCCTCATACGAGCCTCTCAACAGAGTAAGAGCACGTCTGAGAGGCGCTGAGCAGACTGAATGCGACACAGGCATATTTTAAAGACTGGTTGTATGGAGGCGCTGGATTGAGTCACGCTCCAGCATTTTCTGCCCCAGTAAACTCAGCCCACTTTACCCAGCGCCAAGGAGGCTTCCCAGCCGAACGCCGCGCACGGAAATAGACGCAGGGAGAAGCACGCATGACAACAACACCATTAAGTAGATAAGAAACCAATGTTTCCCTAACACTGATTCACCAATTAAGACACTTAAAGAGGGCATGCTTGTCTGCCTGCAAGTCCGCACAACTTTTATGAATTACTCGAGCGTGCAAAGCAGCCCAGTCACATCCACTGAGGATCCAACGCACACGTGACTCTCCATCCCCAAACTCCGCACGCACAATTAGGAATCTTATTCGATGCAACGTGACTGTTAAATGTTTGATGATTCCGCTACATATTTAATCTTTACAGACCAGATCATGCGGGGAAATGGATTATACATGATCGCATTCCTGGTGGGAAACACTGGGATCCTGGGAAAAGAGGGGAAACACGGACTTACATGGTTTTATGAGTTCACTCCGAAATGCAATGTGGGTTAACACCGAGGGCCGAGGTTCTTCCAGATAAATATCAAATGCTGCTTTATAAATTACATGTTCTATTGCTCTTAAACAAAATTCAGAGCTCATAACAGCTGTCAACAGGAATAAGGTACATCAAAAATTGACACAAGTTACATATTTCACTAACATAGCCATCATTTACAATGTCTATAGTGTTTATATGAGTAATAAATTGCATAAAACAAGTGTTCTTTAAGATGATGTAAGCAATGAATGTTGGTCATTCTGCTTTAATACTCTAACTTGTTAATGTTCAACATGGAATTCAATGAGTAATTGAGTAGTCAGTTCACAAGGAAAGATTACTCTGGGACTTGTAAACTGATGCAAGTTTTCCTGTATTGTTCACGCTCACCCCGGAGAGTTTTCATTCGGTGTACCTTTTCCTCAGACACATTTGTCTACATGCAGGATGCAGCTGTGCTTATGACTCTCGTAAACCTCTCGGCCCGGCGTAACAACACAACTCTCCGTCTTTATAGACAATGAATCACTCCCATCTCTCGGGAACAAGAGCCGTGGAGCAAGTATGTGCATAAACAACGTGTAAAGAACAAAGAGGATGCACCTGTGCAACGTCCCCCCCCCCCAAAAAAAACCTTGCATTTCCTCATTCTTCTAATGAGCCAACAGAAAGTACTTATTTCTATAACCCTGAAGGTGCATGCATGCTTTCTCCCTGGAGTGCAGTAACTCAAGCCAGACCCTGCCAGCTCCGCCTCCTGCTGCAGGCGTGGGGGGGCTAAGCTGCTTGTTACTGTACAGATGGGGCCCACACCTCTGACAGGTGTGCCGACTCCTTCTGCTACCGGGAGAACGAACGGCGAACGCTGGCCCAACGACTCAGGCAGATTGTCTTTGTTAGCGTGCGGAGAAGGAAGGGGAGGAGCGCCCCCCGGGCTTCGGGGACAGAGAGACGTAATTTGAGGAGATCGTCTCCACCTCCTGACATGACTTCAGGCTTGTTGTCATAATTTTGGAAGGGCAAAACGTAAAATCACAGCTTGTGGTTATAGTTTTACATGCGTTGGTCCATATAAAGTAGACTATTAGATACTCGGTTTATGTGTCTGAGTTTCCCATGAGTAATGAAAGGGATCGAAGAAAGATCCAGAGAATCAGTGGTCTCACAAGAAGAAGTGGGGGGGACTGATTCCCTGGGGTCACAGCGAGACAGACCATTCACCTCCTGCCCTCCTCCTGTCTTTGTCCTTGCTGCACCTCTGCTTGCTTTTGACAGACAGGCCTCGCAGGCTCCCAGGTTTCCCTTGAAGCCAAGGTCCCGTCCCTTGATATTGCCCGCTTATTTACATTCTGCTCTCTTTATCGCCATGGGAACACAAGCGCTGTGCAAAAGCAGCCACTAAAAGGAAGCGAAAAAACAAAGAAAAGAGTAGAGGTTGGGCACGGATAAAAAAAATGAAGGGACATCAAAAATTAAGATGGGGGATTTATTGGAGAGGAATCGAGGGGGGGTAAATCCCACGTAATTGCCCCTCCAGTAGACAGCAGGGGTAATGGGATGGCCACTCGGTCACTGACACAACTCATAATTATTAATCAAGCCTTCGCCTTTAACATATGCTTCCCTCTTTCAATCTCCCAGTCACTTGCGGCCCCCCGTTCCCTCCTTCTTGTCATTTTCTCTCATTTGATTTCACCGGGTTTCCTTGCGTTTCGTCTCCTGCAGGCTCATTGTCTCCGTCCGGGACAGCTGGAGGAGTGAGATGGGGTCATTAATTATATACCTAACAGTTTCTTGGTCACTACACACACATTTACTCTTCTCCTTTTCCACCTGGTCCCCTCTGTGAGCACTTGTGCCTTTGTGAAAGTTGCGATGATGAATGAGAGGAGATGTCGAACTCCAGGACCAGACAGCCTGCACTCTCTCTCTCACACACACACACACACACACACACACACACACACAGCAGCAGCAGCAGACTTCTGCTTGTGACAGACAATGGCTCCATACATTAGATGGGACAGAGTAAAAAGAATTGTGGTCCAACCAAAGGTGAAGAGACATACTGTCAAACTCACTCAGCCAATTCGGAGACAGCAACTAATCTAAAACCCATGTTTTCTGAATGCAGGAAGGAATCGGAGTTCACGGAGGAAAACCCAGACGTGCCAAGAGACTCAGCGAGGAAAGGCCGAGGCCAGACTCAAAACAGGGTTTTGTTGTGTAGGCAAGCATGGACACATCAAGGAATCCCATCACACAGCGCCCTCTAGTGGTTAGAGAGTACAGCACCCCTCACAGATGAGAAGATTTGTTGGAGACATGAACAGAATATTACTGCAAACTTCTTGACACTGAACTGAAATAGTAATTTACCAGGACACATTTTTTTTTGTCTCAACAAAAACTGTCTTGGTTTTCAAAGCTGGGGTTGAGGCAACACTATCATCTTGAAGCCACTTTTACTTGTAAAAGTGTATTCTACTTGTCTTGCATTCAAAGACTCAACATCCACCTGCAGCCGCTTTGAAACTTTGATAACAACATTCCACAAAAGATCTGTGAGGTATTGACAAGAGGAAGTCAACCTCATCTTTATTATCTATGTTTTATCACTGAGAGAAAAGCTACTTCCTTGTTTTGTTCAGCTTCTACGCAGGTGTCGACTTGTCTTTGAAGGTGTGTACTATGCAAGAGGAAATTAGCAATCAGCAGCCAATGAAGTTCCTTGGCCACACAAAAGCAAATATTCACTTTTTCAATGTAACTCAGACACTATTGTTGTAGCTTGAGTGTGTGGTTTGTGTGCTGTCTGTTCCTGTGATTGCACACAAACCAAAGCACAAAATCATGAGCCAAAACAGTCTTTCCCTGAGTGCAACACTGTCAGAAAAATAGAGATGCACTGTATATTCAACAACAGATACGCGAGACAACTTCCAAAGATGCACGCACAAACAGAACAGTGCGGTAAATAACAACAGCTGCTGCTGAAAACCAGACACATCCACATACAAACACCTCTAGACATGTATTAATGGCCTAAACTGCAGGCGCAGATGCTCACATCTGCTCAAAATAAAGCACACGCACACATACATGAACAGACAAAAATACACACGGGGGCGAGTTATAAATCTGACACGTGTCACCTTTAATTGTTCTAACAAGCCATAATGAGAGCATCGAGGGTCAGCGAGACACTTAGGATGATGTAAGTATTCCTGGGAGGATTGACGCGCATCAATCTGGCAACCTTGACTTCATATTTGGGTTTAATTCACCGTAATGACAGCTGTCTGCACATGGGAGAAGGGTGGTAATGGGATACCTGGCAAGCACTGCGCAGTTTTCATAGAGACAGAAATTGATTGGCGATGAAAGAGAAGAAATGGCAAGATGAGTCCAATAAAACAAGAGCAGCACTGCCTGTAATTTAGTGGTGAGAAACAGCGAAAACCTTATTATAGACTAAATCTACTCTGAAATGACCCCAATAATTAAGTGCGCACACATACTGGAAGCAATCCAGTGCAGCGGTTTATTGTGGACATCTTCAGGCGCTGCAGTGGTGCGTTTTTCTTATGAAAAGAGCCGACAAGCATTATAAAGGCAGATTCATGAATTTAGTCTGGTGGAACCACAAGTTTACATTACTAGGAAGCTAAAAAAAATTTCTAAAAAATACATTTGCCCAAACCTACTGACCCCTTAAGCTGGATTTTGTCACTATAAACACATTTACTCCACTTTCCATCCATCCATCCATCCATCCATCCATCCATCCATCCATCCATCCAATCAACCCCAGCAGTGATGCTCGCAGGCCGACGAGCCAAGCCAACATTATATTAACAGTTTGATGGAAGCATATGGGACCATATGTCTGAAGCTGTGCACATAGATGTTGTGAGGCATACTAATTGACCAGGGTATAGGCATGTGTTGGTAGTTTTGCACGTTTGTAGCCTTCAAGCAGGAGAGTGTTTGGTGTATTTTGTCTTTTTAGAAGCAGTCATGTATGTAAACTATGAATCACTCATTAGTTTACTAGAGCATAAAAAGAGCTCATTTAAAACTGGCACATGCTATTTGCAAGAATGCCTGAGATCTGAAAAAGAAGAAGGTCGTTTCTGAAGACATTCCGAGGACAAATATGAAGACACATTTCTTCTGAAGATAAAACAAAATTGCTTGAAGATTTGTAAATTGTGTCACTGTGCTCTACAAGGACAAGGGTTATTTCCAGCAGGTTAATGTTACATGGCAAAGTAGCTGCTGGAAGCAGCACTCTCAGAACTTGCAATTTCTATTTGTTATATCCTCTTGCAATTTTGGAATGTTTGATGTCTCTCTGCACTGTTTTCCATGCAGTTACCTCCCTCTGCAGACCTGAAGAGGCTCCATCATGTATGGAGTTTGCAATTTGCTTCTTTTCATCTGTCAGCAATCACGCCATAACTGAGTGCTGCAGCCAGCTTGCAGTAGCCATCAGCATAAAAGCCTGGTCCTTGCAGCTTCATATCGGCTGCTTTTGCCAATTATGCTCAAATGAGCACCCACGCCAGGAGCCAGGAAAGCCACAGCCAGGGACTGAACCTGCGTCTCAGCAGAGGTGGGGGAGTTACTGCAACCTTGAGCTCCAGGCTGCATTCGTAATTGTAATGGAGCCAGTTTCCCTCAGTGCATGTGAGCAGGTCAGAACTGGAACGGTGCAGTTGTCACCGGAGACCGCCGGCAAGCATTAAACGTTGAGTTGTTTTTCCATCGCGTCTGCTGCTGGTGATGTCGACGCGCTCAGCACCTTAGAAGATATCTTCTCAGATACGAACAGAGCCTTTGCCTTTATTCCGTCTTCCTCGTGGAACAAATCACCCCTCTCTCCCCCCTCAGCATCGTGTTGACAGCGGTAAAGTGTTTTTTCAGCCAATGGAATCTGAGGAGAGCTGCTTCTGCCCGTTGCGAGCCGACTCTCTGCTCATGTGAAGGGTCAGAGTTCAGAGCCCAGGGGAAGACATCAGGCAGTGGAGGTAAGATGACTTGAAAGAAGAAATCGAGGCAACGGGTTACAAACGGTGTCTCTCTGGTGAGGGTGAGGTGAAAATGATCGAATAAAGACTGAGAGAAATGCCAGAGTGTATACGACCGGAGAAGATAAGAGAACGGGTAATGAGGTGAGGTAAAGAGAGGAAGTCCTATTTCCTGTGTAGGAGTGTCTGTGTGTATTTGCGTATGCATGGAATGGCCAGCGCTCCGTAGATCTACTGATAGGGTGATGAATGATACCTGTTAAATGCGGGGTCACCCTTTGTAGCAGAGGTGACACCACTAATCCTCTGCTCGTTCATCAAACGTGTCCGCCTTGGTGTGTCTGCGTATGTGCCAGTAATCACCACCATATTCAAATATAGGAATTTATTTTTTATTTTTTCGCAAATGCCATACTGATCCTCTCATGGCTAAAAGCCGTAAATGAAACAGTCTCTTGAGACAATCTATTCGATACAATTACCCAGATAGAGTCAATACACATAATAGGGACGGCTGGAGGCACTTTAATTTAAACTGCATGGTTTTAACACCGACACACAAAAACGAATGCATTAATTGAAGTATGGCGGAACAATGAAATTTCCATTACGACTGCTTTGTGTCTCGCAGTGTGTTGTACCCATCTATGTGAACACTAATTTTCCCCTCCCATCTTCCAATTGGCTTTCTTGGAAAATTATTTGAAAATGCCTGTAGACTGATAGCAGCCAACGAAGCGGAAAATCTGCACCCTGTGTTTCCATGACAACACATAACATTAAGTGAATCACTGGTTTGCTTCTCTGATTGTTCAATTGCGCTCTGATTGATCTCATCATTTGGGCCTCTTCAAGGGGACAAGAGCGCGTTTGACATGCTTGACACAGCAGGGCACGGACACACACACACACATACACACACACACATGCACGCAGACTGATGTGGACATGGTCGGAGATGGCGAACAGCCAACAGGCCACATCTTCAAACAGAGGAAAGTGGAGATGTGCCGCAGAGAGAAAAGGCTTCAAACAGGGAACAGTGGGAGGGTCTCTCTCTGTACATGGCAACCCACTGATCCCATCTTATACTGTAAAGTAACAGTTCAGCCTCTATTTATCTTTCTCTGCCTCACGAAGCTGTTACAGATGGGACGAGATTGCGTCACAGGGGGAGTGCAGTTAAAGTCTAGAATAGTATTTTCTTTGTACGAAGGCAGGAAGTAAAGAAAAAAATGAATAACTTGCTTTGTGATATATTGACCATTTGAAGTTTCCATTCACCGAATTTAATAAGCTGCATTAGTATAGATAAAAACTTTTTTTTTCTTTGTAAAATATCTATTTTAAATTGAACAGGAAAGGTATTGTCAAACATCACAGTAAGTGATAATGTGGAGCCGAAAATCTATCATTGTGGCTCTAATTGAGACTATCCTTGACAGTGCACTTGGTGGGCCAAGATGACAGCTGGGATATGTGGCCCTTCATTGACTGATCGTGTGTGTGTGTGTGTGTGTGTGTGTGTGTGTGTGTGTGTGTGTGTGTGTGTGTGCCCCATGTGGTTCCAGCGACCAGACAACCCTCAGCTGCTTACTTTGGCCTTTAAATGCTGCCAGCTAACCTGCTGTGCACTGAGAAACTGGTGGTGTGTGTGTGTGTGTGTGTGTGTGTGTGTGTGTGTGTGTGTCCATGTATCTGAGCAGACCGACAAAGGCAAACCCACCTTGTGTGGCAGGCCTAAGCCCCCCCCAGCTCTGCCTTTCCTTTCTAATTATTCTCATCCACACGTCTAGCCTGTGGCCGGGGGTCTGGCTGCCTCTTTTGGCCACTTTGTTCTTTTCCCCAAATCAGCCAGGTCTGTAATTCTTGTGACGGCCACCTGCCTGCAAATGAACACGGGATGGGGAAGGATTTGGGTTCATCTTTGATAAGAGAAAATAGTTGGAATCTCGCATGTATAGACGACGGATGCGCCGCAGCGATATTGTACCAGCGCAGAACAGGAAGTGTGAACTGCACGTTAAATTGGCCATTTTTTAATAGAATAAACAGAGTAAATATATGAATGTGGGTGACTGTGCATCTATGGCCAAGCCCTTGGCCATTTCTGTAATGGCTCCATCTGTCATGGGCAGCTGGACACACACACACACACACACACACACACACACACACACACACACACACACACACACCCACACCCCCCCTCCCAACACACTCACACCAACAAACATAACCGGTAGGCGAAAGAGGACAAGACGCTGTACCGAAAGAGAGAGTGAGTGGACAGATAAACCGGGAATGAGCAGAGGAGCGTCTGACCGGACTGATGAAGCTTTGACAGGGTTAATCTCCTGGTAACTACTCCTCATTGATCTACTAACAAACAGGAGGAGCTCATTAGAGAGAAGATACACACAAAAAAACACACTTCTGATGTGTAAATAAAATATGCAATATCAAAACAAACATGTTTTCAAGAAAAAAATATTTTGAAGTTGAGCTCCTTGTTCTACTGACCTATATACATATATTAGAAAAGAAAAATATGAGGGTTACACCAATTTTAAGCTTGGTCGTTCATTAGTGGACCCAGGGATGTCTCATTGACTGACTCTCACCATCACACAGGAAAAAATGCCGTCTGGCAATTGCAGCCAAGAGAATTTGGAATTTTCTTGAGTAAATATCAACTGTATTAAACTCATGTAGAATATAGACCAGTACAGACAATGCAGGGGGAGTGAAGTTTATGGACAAAGAGGAGAAAATGAGGCTCCATTTTCATATTCCCCTCAGGATTATTTTGCTCACTCCATGCACTTCGTGTCTGTGTGTTGACCTGTTTTTCAGTTGGATGTAACTATACAACGGCAGCAGACGCCCAGCTCACTGATGCTTATTTTACTTCATTTTTGTGCTTCAGTGCCCATTACTGTCATCCTGAATAAAGAAACACAGGGCAGAAGATACAAAGTGCAGGGAAAGAAAAAGTGAAATAGAGAAATAAAGGGAAGAAAAGGGAGCTTTGAGGAGATGTGAGTACAACTCTATCAAAGTCCACTAGACAGCCCATACAGCCATTTCAGTCCTTTTTTTTTCCAATTTGGTGAGCTGAGGATTAGAAGTGGTGCAGCTTTTACAGGCTACCGATGATCCGTGTCTCTTATTTTGGTGAAGGTCACCTTTTGTCAGTCCCTGATGCAACATGCCCCACAGAAAGACCAGAAGAAAGAGATTCCTTCGGCAGCAGATAAAGCGTACAGAGCTGGTTAAAAGCCACTAATCAGACCATTCAACTACTTTATGATCATTTCATTCTCTTCTCTTTCTATTATTCACTTTGGTTTCACTCATTGGTTGTAAGAGGATCTCATCAACTTCCAAAAACAGCCTGAACTATAATTGAATGAATGAGTGAATGGAGAATAAAATAACACAGAAGAAAAAGAGAGGAAAGTCAGCGTTATTACATCTACTGTCCTGCTGGGAAATATAGGTAATAAACCTGGGACAAGACCAAAAAAAAAAAAAAAAACCATCAAATATTTAGTTTTTGGCAGATAACCTTCTTTTATCTCCAAGTGTGAGAGAAAGTGTATTAAAGCAACAAGATGTGGTGTCCGCGGCGAAGACTCCCAATCTAATTCATCATGCTGCGATTCAGAAAGCTGCTGAAGTGACTTTGATGCCAAAACTGCAACACGCAGATCAACTGTGGGGCATGTGACGCTCAATGTGTCTGATGAAGATAAATGCAAAAAGTCGTTCCGTGATTGAAAACGATTCCCACAAGCTTTCGGGGAAAAGCTGGCCAGGGTGACAGACAGCACAGATAGACTTGATTCCTCGCCATATCTTTGAAGCCAAGTCTATCTCCAAAACAGCCCGCTAACACTCCTCTTTGGATTTGATCGTGGGCAGATCTGCAAATACAAATTGCGGCGGCTCCCCATTAGCTGCCACCGGCGTGACAAGGGCAGACAGAGGGGAGGACAGGTGGCCGGACAAATGGAGCAAAGAGGTAGGAAGGAAGGAGTCGCACACACCCACGGGTCGAATCCAAAAAGAAGTCTGGATGGAAAAAAAAAAAAAAATGGCACACAGACCAAAATAAAGTGAATAAGGAGGGTGACTTGTAAAGATGAGGGAGTAGTGGTGAGCAGACGGGAGTACTCATGTGTGACGACGCCATCAGGTCATCCCAGCAGCTTAAACCTTTCAGCATCCTCGAGCTGAGGTTTGTGTGGGAGGCATCCTGTGGTTTCCAGCTAAACCTGGACGTTGGAATACAATCAAACTGGCCGTATATGTAAATTTTCACGTGCATAGTTCGTGGAAAGCGCATCGAGAAATTTATATTTGGATATACAGGACAGTGCCAGTGGTGATAAAATAAGAAGGGGGATGGGAGGGATGCAAGAAAATAGTCAGGCAGCTAAATCATTTCTGTCCTCTTGTGGGGAGAGAGAAAGAGAGAGAAGCAGACTGAAGGAAAAGAAGGAGTAGAGACCAAAGGGATATTATTTTAAGGTGAAAATGTGACATTCAACTGGTGCTGCTGTGTTTTCATCCAGATCCTGCGGATATACTGTGAGTTCTATCAGAAAGCAGCCATAAAATCACTCCTCTCTTTCAAGGGAATGCAATAACTCCTTTATAAATATTAATAACACATTGCAGTTCTCATATCACATACAATAACTATTCCTCACCTCATACATACACCCACAAACTCTCACTATAATTTCTGTGAAAAAAAAAAAACATCCAGGAAAACCTGACTTCTATAAAAACCCTCCCCAGAAGGGAACCACCTCTCAGAGTCAATTATTGTTCACACAGTTGTGCTCGGTGTCAAACAAATATCCTAGTGTGCTCTAAAGTATTGCACAAATCCCTCACACAGCCAGAAAACACACATATAATTTACTTCTTTTCAGTGATTTACACACAGTGACTGTCAAACAGCTGTGGAGCGCAGCGCACAAACGACAAAGACCCACGCAGGACAGAGGCATTAGTATCTGACACAGAAGGTCGTGTCTTACAGGAACAATGGTGAATTGCCATTTTCAGACATTCATTCAATTCACTTCACAAACTGAAGACAGTTCCTTCCTTGCACCTCTTTCTCTTTCCTGAATCAAAAGGCTTGTACCGGACAGAGATGGGCACCGCTGTGAAACACTGTGTCATTCTTTCAAGTCAAACAGTTGTTAATCAGAGCAAACACACACACACTCTGAAATTCAAACTTCAGTCTAGTATTCCAGTTTCCTGCGATGCTTTAACATTATTACACACGGTCAGAGACGTGTCTTGTCTCCCACATTCCTGCACCGCGGTGACGGCAGCACTCACTGATTTACTCCAGCGGTCCTGCGGTTTGCGAGACAGGATTCCTCCCTGTAAAACGCCGTTCTGGTGACGGATACCTGCAGAGGATGGGATGCGCTATGATCCACATGGCAACTCACCCGCGTCCTCATCGGAGACAGCAGTCCCTCCATGGCTGATGCGGTTGGTTCCGGTGGGCTCGGGCCCCCTCGGCTGTGTCAGTGTATTATCCCAGTTCGCAAATAAGATCCCGTTAGAAATGCTGTCTCATCCTCAGAGCGCACATCTCTCTCTACAACACGGCTCCCTACCCACCCGGAGAGCCCGGCGCTCTGACAGGCTCACAGAGAGAGAGTGTGTGAGTCTCTGTGTGTGTGTGTGTGTGTGTGTGTGCAGGCATACAGGCACGCCACACAGCGGGGAGCAGGCGGAGACAGGGCAGCGCCAAACTCCCTGAGCTTCTCCTCCTTCCGCCAACCTGTCAGTTGGTGTGTAATCTTCTCCCACGATGCACTGTGGCTTTAATGTGCAATGTCCATGGAAGGTCTCTCTCTCTCTCCCTCTCCCTCCCTCTCTCTCTCTCTCTCTCTGCCTGTCCCCTTCTCTCTCACTCTCCCTCACTGCCCCCAGCTACATTTGTTCCCTTCAATGTGGCAAATGATTGCAGGTTTCTTTTTTTTTTTTTTTTTTTTCCGTGGTACAGCTCTGCTGGTCTCCCTCTGCTTGCACTCTCATCTCCATCCCTCTCTCGCCTCCCCGCTCTCTCCTTCTGTCCCTTCTCACCCTCTCAGCTCCCCATAATGCTTCTTTGTCGATCCTCCCGCTGACTGTCATCTCCTTGTTCCCGCCCAAGCTGGGGGGGTCAGACAAAATGTACATTTCATTTATAGTGTGTGTGTGTGTGCGTGTATGTGCATGCTTGTGTGTGTGAAAGAGATGGTAGAAGCGACAGAAAAAAGAGAGGGCACTCTCGGGTCTGCTATTGTCCCTCCAGACAATAGTGGCTCTTAATCGCCTAGCAACCTGATCACCGTCTATTCTCTTAATAGACAAGGCATGAGTCACACTCTCATACAACACACAAATACACACAAGCCTCGTCCCTCTTTTCTTCGAACGCTCACGCTCATCCCACGACACCTGCACTGTAACCTCGTGCAGATATTCATGGCGTGTGACGGGTCATCTAACATAATGTGGGCCGAGACGAGAGCGACTGGGTGTCATGTTTTTGGGGACTTCCTGGCTTCCTGCCATTAAAAAAAACACATAGGGGTTGATGGATGAGCTTAAATTAACTTTCGTGCATGTGTCTGAGACTGGTGTGTGTGTGTGTTTGCATTAAGTCAGTGCTACTTCCCCTTAAATGGATGAAAACACGAACAAATCATCACCTCTGCTCTGAGCTGCATCCCGCCGTTGCCGTGGAAACAATGTCCGTTAGGGCAAGAGCACAGAGAAGCAGTGAGACCATTAAAAAAAAAAAAAAAAACCTGAAATAAATAAATAAAATCTGTGCATTCCTGCACCTGCTGCCTTTCTCAGCCTCAGCAGCTGGATGTAAGTACGCGATGAGGAGACAGCGGTGGTTCAGGTTGCTTCCTGCTGACTTTGACAAGCCTTTCGGCCTGGACTGCATGACACCGCGCGAAGCCTCTTCTCTCTGCCTCCCACACTTTCTCTCAATTATTTTTAGCCGGCGTTCCTTCTATTGACCCACATAGGGAGCCAAAAAAGAAAAAAAAGAAAAAATTCAATTAACTAGAAGGTACATTATCCTTGAGGGGCCCTCGACAGATTATGCTATGTCTAACATGTCCTTATCGTGTGCCACAGACGCTTAACGCAAAGCTACACTCCAATACAAATTTCCAATTTTATGACAATTTATTATCATTAAGAAGAATTTCCTCTAATGATCATAAGTGAAAAGAAAAACTGTGCTAAAGTACTGGTGTGCAGAACATTATTGCCAGTCACGATGGAATTACTGGGCAGTAAAGTGGCAATAAACCGAATAAATATATATTATATACATTACCCCTAACTATAGGGCAATCCATTCTACGAAAACACCCCCTTGTCCGTTATATAACACATCTTTTCTTCAGTGTATACTTGTGTGTTTAGATACAATTAAATAACACCATAGATGGTGGCCGATAGCAATGTGATCGATTTGTGCCAAGGAGCTGAAAACGTATGGCGAGCATTAAGCCATCACACAACCATCACAACGATGAAAAAAAAAAAAAAAAAAAGCAGACGGACTGGACCCTGCTGTCACATTTCAGCATTGATCACAGGCTAGCCCAGACACCGCCGAGATTTCAGCACAACAATGTGAGGACATGATCAATAACAGTCAACCTGCAGGTGCCACGGCCACTGAGGACATATACGTCGGTAGTATGTGCTAACGCAGTGAAGCCAGAGACAACATAAAAAGAATGACTATATTTAAAGTCGTATGCTGTAAATGTCACTGACTGAGGAATGAGAAAGTGCAACTTTATTGCATCCTTTGATTGTACATTTGAATTTATGTCAGTTGAAAAGCTCAACGTCTTTGTGTTGGAAGTCTCTAAACTCTCCTGAACCGGTGCAGTATCAGGAAATATGAAAAAAAATGTGCTGATGACTGTTTTATTAGTGGCAAAGTTCATCGACCCAGAAGGTGACATCTGATGCAATATTAACTGCGATCAAGCTAATTAACATCTAATTGAAAAGAGCCGACATGAAAAGGGCACATGGCTGCGCCTGCATTTCTGAGGCATATTTAAAAAGTGGAGATTTCCCCCGAGGAAAACACTGCTTGGTTCAGTTCACTTCAGACAATTTACCACTTCAAATGGAACATCGCCATCAGACCATATGACTGTATCACAGCACATGCTGACACACGCTCACACACACATGCATCAACGACACAGAATAGACACAGACGGATAAAAACGCCCAACGCAGCAGAAACCCTTGATCCTCTCGTGCAGTCATAGTGATGATTTTAAAAATGCTGCGGAGGTGTCTAAAGGGAGGCACCGGGATGAGCTCAGATCTCATTAATCAGCTGACCTCTGTCCCCGGAGTAGTGCTGGACCCACACCGCTCTCCTGAGTGTAAGATTATAAATAAAGCAAGTGCAAATATACCTTTGACAATTCCCAGATGCTCGCATGCTTTTTTGGTGCATTTGTTCCACTTTGTATTTTAGTTACTTCCTCTTTTCTCTTTGAAGATAAATTGCTGCTTGTGCTTGGCTTAAAGCATGTGTTTATGTGAGGGATTATATTTTCAGGCAGAGCTGTAATTTTTTTTGTTTGTTTGTTTGTTTTTTTGGCCAGTACAGGAATATCATTTTGGGGGTGCTTTTCTTCACCAGACTGTATGAGGTTGTGTCTGCCAAGCCACACAGTGACATACAGCACTATATATCACCATCACACATTACTGCTGACAGTGAATGTTAACCTGTCAGCAAATCCCACACACACACACACACACACACACACACACACACACACACAGTCACACACACACCTCGTCCCCGCCCCCAGCCATTCCCAGTCAATATTAAACCTGTACGGACATACCGGACAGAATGGGCGGATGGGATATAGCAGGTGATAAACATTACAATCACAGGACAATGCCACAGAGTGCACCGCACATTGCAATATACTGCATATTGTGCTTCAACCCAGCCTGCTCTCCCTCCCCATCCCCCTCTCCTGCTCCTCAGTCTGGTTCCCGTTGTCCCAGCTGGACCCCAAAATTAATCCCTGGTGAGTTTTTTCCATCACATGGATGTGAGCAGACACACCTCGGTCAGAGTGGATGGGTGATTTATGGCTGTGGTACCTCGCGGTTGTTGGCTTTTATCTTTTCGGCTCTTTTTGTAGTGTGCGGTGACGAAATTTGACTGCAAATATAACATACAAACAAAAGCATTTGCAGAGAGCGAGCGTGTGAGAGTCACATCATGGACAAATGTGAAAATGGTGTGTAATTTTATCTGATTGCTTGTGTTTCTACTGAGAGCTGCAATTACACTGCAAAAAGCAGACGTCCAATGGGCTGAGGTAATTAGCCGCTGCTAAACACACTGCAACTTCACGGGGAAACAAAGGAAATAATTGCAATGATTATCAATTAAACTGCATCACAACAGGAGGAGGAGCATTAGAGGTTCTCCGATTTCTTTTTGAGGCAGTCCAACTTCACGCTTCGACCTGATGTCTTTTTGTCTTTTAATCTGTTGTCCCATCTGTCATCTCTGGCCGTTCCAGCACTGCTGCTTTTATTGCCTGGCACCAGTTGAGGGTTTCATTATTTAGTTTGCTTTTTGATATTCAACAGATTAAAATTTACCTTGGGAATATCGACTTGCAAGTGCATTTTTAAAAACAAACAAACAAGAGCATCCCGGCATGATCACGACAGGTCAGAGCCGAAGGGATAAAGGCGGAAAAGAGGGAAGAAAAGGGGAAAGAAGCAACGTCATATTCATCTTTATTCACTGTGTGTGCCCGGGCGTCTGGTCGGGAAAAAAGAGGGACCCACAAGTCAATGCCTGACCCTGTGACAGCGTTACAGCTAAATCAATGACAGCAGCGAGGGAAGTGCTGCTGACTCTCGCACGGCCGACTGGGACTTCTCAACGCAGACCAACAGCATCGACTCAGGAGGGAGTTGGAGAAACATGATGTGTCCCTGTTAACAATCACTGTCGATACTGTGGGTGGTCCGATGGAAACACCGATAGACTCGAAACCCGCTGCTGCAAGTTCGGATGCAGATCTTATCTTGCGGCATCCACTTTCAAACCAGGAACTGTAATTTATAGTTCATTTAGTTCGAGACTTTGGATGTCAGGGACATTCTCGTTCTTTAACTAAAACCTTTCCTTTCATCATTTCAGTGAAACCCTCTCATCTACAAACGCTGGTAAATTGATATTGGCAGCTCTTTGTGGTAAGTGTCTGTGGGATTAAAGCAGTAATCCAAACAAAATGTCTAATTCAATTAGCCACATTACTGTCATCTAATATTCGGAAAGGTCATTCCTGGTGGACACATTAAGAAAGCTGCTGTACAGTGAATGGGTGAATGGCAAGAACATTTAAGCTGTGATAAAAAAAAAAGGTGATATGTTAGCAAAATTGCGTGACTACCCAAGACATTTCACCACAATCGGTTGCTGCTGTTTGCTGTCAGAGTTGTGGCCAAGGTTGAGATTTACAGTGATATATTGGAGTGTGAAACTACTTCAGTCCATTCCCAGAGCCAGGGGTCCTGGCCATGTTCTAGAGAGCCGGCCTGATTGTTGCCAGAGGGAATTTGTCTGACATCTAATCTAAAGTTCATTAAACAGCAATCCCAGGAAACATGCTGCACATGCACATTGATACGTATACCATCGCACGCATGTGTGTGGACACACACACACACACACACACACACACACACACACACACACACACACACACACACACACACAAACAAACACACACATGCACACACCAGTATTGCACAGAAATTTACATTTGCTGTGAGTGTTTGCCCTCTTTGGTTAGCAGGCTTGGATCTGGTTAAAGGAAGAGAGGGAAAGCCCTCTTCTCCCACACCTCACCACAGCTCAGAGAGAGAGAGAGAGAGAGAGGAGCATCTTATCTCACTCCTGCAGAGAGAGGGAGAATTAAGAGAGGAAAAGATGGATGGGAGCTGGAAATGTGAGCAAGAAAGAGAGTGGGCAAGAGAGGACTGCAATAACAAAAACACAAAGCGAGAGATAAAGGATAGAGAGAGAGAGAGGGGAGAGAGAGAGAGAGAGAGATTATTTCATCAGCTTCCTTTCTGCAAGTTTCATGTGCCACAGGAACAGCCTTTGTTGTCCCACTGACTGTAAAAGTGTCATTCAAGCCGGATACAACCAAAACATCAGACTGACTACCTTTCAGCACATCCCGTAGCAGCTGAGCGGCTTCAGCTACACGTATCTATGGCAACCAGTCAGGACAAACAAAATCACTTCTGAGCGCATGCACATGTGCTAAACATTTCCTCTATTTGAATACATGTGTCATGAAGAAAGCAAATTTATTTTATTCATTGTGAACGGCGGCACGAACACGCTCGATGCTATGAGGTCATTCCAAAATGGTCTCCTAGCAACTGTCGTCAGGGGCAACCAGCATTCTCTGCAGACAGCACACCGAAGCCTCGCCGAGCGAGAGGCAGGGGAGACGTGCGGGGAGTGACAGCGTGGTGGCGAGCTGACCGTGGTTAAATGATGTGTTTGTGCATCTCCGTGCCGTCAACACCGACACAATCTTCACATCCCTGATCCCACATTCATCATCATGTGTCATCACTCGCACAATGGCTCGCGAGAAGCATGTTCCCACTCCGGAGTCACCGGCTTTGTACGTTTAGAGCATGACGATTTTGTCAGTGGGCAAAGACACCCACTGAAAAATGACCTATTTCTAAAAATTCTGACACAAGCTGCACACTCACACACACTCACACACTGCATATCCATGAGCATGGCCAGACTTTCACTGTGACATGAGCCATCCTGACGTGTCAGCCACGAGCATTCACATACTGCCCTCTGCTGAGATACCTTCAGTAAAACATGCAAGTGATTCATAGAAAAACCTTCATGAAGTTAACTGTGTATTATCAAACAGTCTTGTGATTTGTGAGCTGTCAAATCAATTTGCATAATGCCAGCTCAAAGATGAGCTCTGTTAAACCCTCACTGGTTATGAATAATGTAAAAATGCAATGAGGATATGATAGATGATAAAAATCCTCTTTCTCCATATTGATAAGATATGGATTCCCATATCTTTCTAGAATATTAATGTAGACTAACACATTTCTTATTCATCACATCCATGCCTTTGTTGTCTTGTTTGTTTGATACTTGAATTCTTGACAGTCTGTTAGGTCTCAGACGTGTCCGTTGACATGTTCTCAGTTGATTGATGTGAATTATCAGTCAAATTTCCCCTGTTTCAGGATGTGAGAGAAAATATTGAAATTTAAAGCTGAAAGAAGTCAAACACTCATTGTGTGTGTTATTTTCAGGTAAAATCGAGGGTTTTTTTTTCTCCCCCAAACTGTTTTTAAATGAAACAGTTAAACACTAAAAGACAAAAATAAATGACATCATATTGTTATAGAGATTCTATCTAAGCTATCCAGTGAAAAGATTTTGTGGTGCAAAGACTTTAAAGGCATATTCCATCAATGCACATAATAAATGTATGGATTATTGATTTCTTCTGATTGAAAAGTTTTCTTTGCATTTAACCACTAGTGGCAACAGAGCTTCAAAGCAAAGTGATTGCGCTGCAACACAGGTCTTGCCCAAGGACATTTTTGCATAATTTGGAGGAACAGACTGCTATAATACTGTGCAATCTCAACAGATATTCAATTAAAAACAACAACAACAACAACAACAACAACATCACAAACTTAAATATATGGTGCCTTTCCACAACAGATGCAAAATAACTGATAATTGATCATAATCACTTGGTTAATATTCACTGCTGTCTGAACTCACAGATCGAATTACTCAGGTTATAAATGGCTGAGAGGTATGAGCAGTGAGTGACTCTCCATCAGCACATACCCCAAGTTGTAAACGTATTGTGAACTGGTTCTTTCTTTTTCAAGGATAAGTCCACAGAAGATAAGTGACTGATAAAAACTCTGAGCAACAATGACAAATATCCTCAAGGTACTTTAATATAAATGTGAAAATGAAGACAGTCTCTATGACTGCCATATGTTCACACAAAATTATTTGAGATATTTTATTTATTTGCATGTGTGTATTCCTCGATTCGATTCTATTCTGTTCTGTTCTACTGGATGACAAGTGCATTTTCAAAAGTATATAGTGACTTCAAAAATACACTTCATAGGCTGTGTGCATGCTGAACAACATAATACTACGAGACAATTCCTTTTGTTCAATTTCATGATGATCAAAATCAGCAACCTTAAATCAGCAGGGCTCAACAGGAACTAATTACACAGAAGTCAGTACATTTTGAGGTGGACACATGCTGTGTGTGTGTGTGTGTGTGTGTGTGTGTGTGTGTGTGTGTGTGTGTGTGTGTGTGTGTGTGTGTACAGACTCACGTGGTGATGCCATTTACAGCAGCATGCTGGGATGTGGCATTCACTGTTGACCTACAGCTCTCTGACCTACTCAGACCTGCTGGGTCTGCACAACTGAAGACCAGCTGAACAAATAACAAATCACGCTACACTTTCCAGGTATCTCCAGGCAGTCCAGCGGTTCTGCAAAATTCATGGTACATCATTATAACAACAAAACGAGCGTACTTGCTTTGGCAATGGCGAAAGTCGCTGTGAGGATTTCTTTTTGCAGGCTTCATCTCCCTCTAGCGGCAGAAAAAGAAATTGCAGTAAACTGTTTACTGCTGTTCTCGCTGTCCTCCTATATCGTCTTTATTTGGCTTCATGCTGAATTATCTGAAAAGTGTGTGATGGTAAGATCTCAGATACATTTTTCAAATCCTACCCACATCTATGTTTCACACACTTTAAGCACTTTATTGTCAGCTACACAGTAGAAAGGAGACAGTTTTATACCATGCATTTAAGTTCTTACTTTACCTGTCTTTCTCCGCTGCATTTTCATGGTCACCATTGATCTCCATTGTTTCGAGGATGTATTGGTCCACTCCTTATAAATGTATTTACTTGTATGGCTCTGAATACTTGTATGTGCTTGTGCACTCATATGTACGGATGCCGTCATGTTGCGTTGTCTGAAAGGTGATCAATAGCTTAAGATTCACTGATTGATTGAAATATAGCAACAACTATGAGGCGTCCCAGTGCTGATTATGCTGAATATCACTCCTAATGCAATGTATTTCATCCAGCCAGGCTCAGTCTGAACTAAGTGTTGTGTAATTTAAAACATCTAGACCTGGTTGATTGAGAGTCTCCACATATTTTCTAGCAGATTTTGTGCAGAACACTGGAGTGAGAGTTGTTACTAGGACAACCAAGGTTCTTGCTTTGTTTGCACAAGTGAGGGTTTGAAAGAAAAGACAGTGCAAAAGCTGTGCTGATTCAGACACCCCCCTGTTGGTTTAACTTCACATCAGCTGGTCAGGGAAATTATTTTGCTGCAAACATCAATTTTTGAAAAATTAAAAAAAAAACAGCACAAATTCTTAGAGATGCTAACAGGACTCAGAGAACAAAAAAAAATTGCTCAATTTTTTGCTTTACCGCATAGAAACTTCATTTTATTTAAAGTGTTTCCTGTTAGAGACAGGACGCTGGATTGTTCTTCATTCTTCTTCTGTTCATGACAATGGCTTTTATATTGCAAAACATGAATACAGCAGGTAAATAAAGCCCCTGCATTTGTGTCGTAATCTCAGCCAAGCCAGTGTGACATTTTCAGCACATAAACAGACTTGTCAACTCCCACTGTGTCTTCATCTGGAGCAAAAAGGACTTTGGCATAAACACAGAAATGCAAAATATAGCGGTTTTGAGGATGTGCATTTAGTCTTTGAATATGTAGGACAGTAATTTGTAAAGCATCTCCAGAAAAATAAAGTTTAAACATGAAAATAAAATATAATTAA
Source organism: Salarias fasciatus (assembly GCF_902148845.1). Classification (NCBI taxonomy): domain Eukaryota; kingdom Metazoa; phylum Chordata; class Actinopteri; order Blenniiformes; family Blenniidae; genus Salarias; species Salarias fasciatus. The sequence continues at coordinate 16,700,979 of NC_043751.1, forward strand.
ACTAATATTAATTAAAGGCCAATTTTAAAAGATGTTAAATAATCCTGGTGGATCTTTGACTTCTGATGAAGTTTCGTTGGGAGGGCCAGTCAATCTTATTTCATATTTTCTAATTATCATCTCCAGTTGGTTATCTTTAGTGTCAGGAATCATGTGGCACATACACGGTGCAAGTGCAGAGTCATTCACCTGTCAGGTTTCCTCTTGTAAATGCTGCTAACAGGACAGCTCTTCATTATGACGCCGACTTGTTCTGTGTTAACTCTCCATATGGAATCAGCCCCACTGGGACCAGTGTCAAGCAGAGTGTGAAATGTCAGATGTACGCACGTGACAGCACACACACAAATATACATGTCCATGTCCAAGTGAGCGCGCGCACACACACACACACACACACACACACACACACACACACACACACACACTACACACACAAAACGGGGGGAGAAAGTGAACTTGGAAGCAAGCGGAGGTTGGTCTTCCTACTCAGACATCTGTTCAGTCCCAGAGACAGATGGTGAACCAATCAGACCGCCTGGCGCCTCTGCTACTCCCCGCCTCTCGTGCCACCCTGCAGCCCCTCCCCTGAAACCTGCATCCTGGCACACATGACAGGTGGCACCTTGCAAATGTGACACTGGAAAATTATTGATGTATTCACCACATTAAAGCCAGGATGCAGCGCATAAGGAGAAGACCAAAGATGTGCGCCCAAACCAAAACACTTAATCTAATTCATAATAAAATCAAAATGAATGAACTGCCTCCTGTGAGCGTCGACCATCCATAAAAGCATACTTTAGCTCCTGCTGTGATTGATTAACCTGGAATACACTGAGCTTATTTCATCTTGATGCTCCAGTGCCAAGCGCAAAGGTCTCATTTATCTGACCTGAAAGGTTTATTTCCACGGCAGCTTGACCTTCTAAATGGGACAAGCATCAGATAAATGTCAGATGTGGTCCTCGTTGAGGGCAAAATCCTGCGGAACAACCGGAAGATTGTCTCACGCTGCTGCAGGAATTGTATGTAAACGTTCCGTTTGCTCTAAAAACTGTGACCCGCTGCACCACATGGTAGGATGTGTGTGAGAATATGGGAAATGTGAACGTCGGAGGGTGTGTGGGCGAGGAAGAGATCTTCTTTGTTATCCTGCTCTGCAATCAATGAAATGATCAGTGTGGTGCAATGAATGCAATTACACATCTCATCCCACGTTTATCCACAAAATTACTCCCTGCGTCATTTCAGGATTTGCACAATGTACTTTAATGCCATTTAATTTCAGAGCACGTAAAATCACCTGCAGAGGAGGCCGGGACAGAGATGGAGGGCGTCAATAAAGACCGGGAGGAATGCAGAGAGACGGGGTGCGGGGAAGCAGTGACAGAGTGTGATGAACATCTGCCAGGGTGCACATGCTTGTTAACGGCGCCTCCAGTCACCCCTTTCCTCGCGAGCTGCCGATGACCTGGCTCGCAAGCCGGTCGGCCATTACACCCACAACACTTCGCTCAGAAGGCTGCAGCGAACATTAACATGCAGGGGGTGACGCTGCGCGCGCGCGCAAACACCGCAGCACTGCAAACACTTTGCTCGGTCACACCTGAGACCCTCCGGCAGCGACGCTAAGCCACTGGCAACTCGGCTGAAGTCAATTAGAATCCGGGCCCCTTCACCTCTGCAGCTCATCAATACTCCTTAAACAGGCTGCAGTGTAAACAGCCCCCAAGATTTAATGAGATGCTTTACGCTCTCTCCCTCTCACAAATGTACACCCACACAAACACACACCACACCTTATACATTTATGCATGGTGTGAGGTTCAATACAATGGTCCTTGTCTTCTTTTTTTTTTTTTTTTTTTTTTTGTACACAGACTGCAAACCAAAGCTATTCTTTAAAAACAAAATGAATACAGAGAAATAAAAACGTTCAAGAAACATCTATGAGGTATTAATCCCACAAAGATTACAGCCAAATCCACCTTGGAGCATGATTTCTTGATGTAGACAGGTCGATCAATACTGTGATTACGGACAACTTTTGAAGCTGGACGGCCGAGAGTCGAAGCTAAAATCAATTCTAGACCTGTGCTTCGAACATGTGGACTGTACCAAATGGAAACTTTAGTTCATCAGCGGTTTTCTTAAAACCTTTCATGTTTAGTTGCATTTCACATCTCCGGTTCAGACCGATCAGTCTGACAGATCTGTCCTGTACAGATGGTCCTCATTAGAAAGTGGATAACGCTTGCTGCTAAATGAGGTGAGTGGATTTAGCTCAAGACGCATTTTATTAACAAGAGGATTTGATGAAAGGAAAGGGGGGAAAAAAAAGCTGCCTGGAAATATCAACCTTGAGATTGGTAGAAATACATCTAGTGATGTGTGTACTTTCTGAATATATCTTTTAATACGCTAGCCTTCAGCTGAGACAGCGTATCACAAATAGCAGTAATAACATGTCTCATAACAGCTCACTGGATCGGCTTTGCCTTTGGGAATAACTGATATGAGGTTTTCAGCAGACTACTTTGTTTAGTGAAAAACATGGTTGTTACACGTGATGGAAATGTCTTACAAAGAAAAATAAATGTATTCTGCTGTGACACACTATATGAGGTAATTTGTTGCTTCATATGATAGTTTTACATAAACACAGCCTGTCTAACATTGTGTCTGTGTACTTGTTTCTTTTAAATCAATTTAAACCATGACATGTGCAATTTGGAATTCAAATTAGCTTTGAATGTAAAGGTTTACCTCTCTTCAAAATTCAGCAGCATTCTTTTTCTTTTGAAAGAGAAAACAGCAGAATGTGTTCACTGAGCTTTTCATCAGACGTAAAATAAAAGTGTTTCTTTCTCTCCTGCGGCAACTCCAGAGCTTCAGATAGCTGACCTCAGCAGTACTGGCTCCCAACATCAGTCAAGCATGACCGTTCTGCAGGAGGACTGCAGCTTTGTGGAAATGATAAACTGCAGAATGATTACTTTTTGCATCAATATGAAGAAAAATAAATGTCGCTGGATAAAATAAGTTAAAAGAAACTGGAGAGGTAGAAGAAAAGGAGAATAGAGGAAAGATTGTCAGTGAGATGAGGCAAACAAATAGATAAATGTTACTGGTGTACTTAAAAGTACAAACACACAGTTCCATCCACACGGTGGGATATCTGCCTCTCCTCCTCCATTGTTGCGGGGAAGTAATCAATTATCTTAGTATGAGGTCATTCTGCGAACCCTCCCCCACGGCGTTCAGCCCTCCATCCGTTCACTGGCTGCTCTGCTACCTCTGTGTGCACTAAATCAAAAATAGAAACAACAACCCAATTGTGTTTTTGCTGGAGAAGATCCTTCACAAAAAAAACCCCGAATCACTCATGCTTCATTGCTTCAACTTTTTTTGTTTTTAGGGAGAAACTCGTAGCGTGAGGTTAACTGTAACAGCCACGTGCATTTACACAACATAAGCACATCATAGAGCGGTGATTACATTAGTGCTGAATTAGTGCAGCAGTTTGATCACACAGAGTCATTACGCCTCTACCCTCCGTGAGGAGTTAACTGAATGAGAGACACTAATAAGAAACATGGAAGCTGATATGAAGGGCAACAGGACGTCTTTATTTTGGAGTGGACTCTCTTCCAGTGTTCTGTTTTTTTGGCTGAGTCTTTACCTGAATGTCAATAACACCTCCTCCCGAGGCTGTCAGCATGACTCCACACAAGTCAAAGTGTAACCCAGAAACAAACGATACTGTCGACCGTGCCAGATCTGCTCTGTGCAGAAAATAGACAGAAGTAATCTAATGCAGGCTGCTGTAACTCTGAAGAATAAAGAAGCTGTAAGCTGCCCTACTCTTGCTGTATGCAGAACAGATCCCTCCAGCATTATGAAGATAATCCACTTAGCTTCAGTGTGTGTCAAGATACCAATTTATCCTGCTTTCTCTCAGCTCTGCCTGCAGAGCCCAATGTAACTGATAGCAAAATGAATATTGATCAGCTGCACACATTAAAATACACAACCAGTCTGACGAGAGATTCGTAAAATGTAAAAATGTGAGGTATACTGCAGAGCGCTGTGTGCTCCAATTTCCACCAGTCCCATTCCCCTCTCTAATTATTATTCCATGTGACATGTTATCAGCATGTCCTGAATTCATGATAAATCCTGGATTAGTTACTTCAAAAAAAGCTAAACCTCGCGGCTGTGAGATGTTGTGGGATTTAGTTTGTAATCACTGCTGTTGTTTACCTCTGAGGCTCATTAAAAGCCAAAGAATTAAAGCAGCTTTTACCCCCCCAAAAATTAGCTTTGTTTGATATTTGTTCTGTACTTTTCCTTCTTGGAAATAAGAGCAGTGAAGAGCAAAGTGATTCAGTTCCGCAGTGAGCACCAGACAGGTGCTGCACAAATTCTCATTTAAAATACCAAGAAACCTCTGCAATCATGACTACATGTCAGTTTCATCAACAAAGAAAAAGAAAACGATCAGCATACATCTCGAATCGGGTGCAAGTCTCCTCAGCAAGAGTCACTCATTGTCATTTGGCTGAAGGATAAAGCTATCATGTCTCTATGAGCGAGATCTCAGCAGGAATGCCATTGAAGTAAAGTGATAGCATCTAGTTTGTGGTCTGTTCCTGTATAGGATGGCAGCGCGTCTCCGTGTGTCTCAGACTGAGTATTGATCTTATTATTCTTCTCTAAAACTGAGCCTGGGTGTCCATTAGAGAGAAAGAGAGAGAGAGAGAGAGCAATGAACAATCAAGAGCAATGAAGGACCGAAGACTCATTCATCAATTTCTCTTTGGTCATTGTATGTCAGTGGTTCAGTCTATCTATGTATCTATGTATCTATGTATCTATCTATCTATCTATCTATCTATCTATCTATCTATCTATCGTTTGTCAGTTTTTGACATGGACTACTTGTTGTGCTGTCATTTCAAATGATTTAAAGCTGTCCCTTTAATTACTGCGGGAGATAATCGCTTATTCACCTGAAATATTAATACACACAGAGGCAGGAAGCATGATCAATATTAATCTTGGCTCAAACAAGCGCACGCACGCACACACACACAGACAAACTCCCATTAATAATTTAGTTGGGTTCAAGCTAACGTGTCAGTGTGAATGCAAATGCCATGGATTTGGGGGCCAAATCACTGAGCTCTGAAATTAGTTCTGCAATGCCAGTTTAGTTGGGCGAAAAAATTAGAGGGAACAAATTGCAGAAAGTTTCAAACATGTTAGTGTTTTGATTTAATCAGTTGAGGAAACTGAGGCGATTGCAAGGTCTCACTGTAACTGTGATATAAATATGGCCCTGTATGCTCAGCACCAAGCCCTATCATGAGGCAGAGGTATTTATAGCCTGCTTTTTGTTTTTTTTTAAATTGAGGTTTAATGTCAAATCTGTTGAAAAGTGAAGACATATAACCTTTAGAATGATGAAGAACAGGTGAGAATGCAAAACACGGAAGCTCAATCCAGATATGGTCAGTCCAGGTTGTATGAGGTTTTACAATCTGAGTGGACGTACAACAAGGTGCTTCACTTTATTGATCAGGAAGCTTGCAAGACTGGCAGTTAAAAAAAAAAATCAATTATTTGAATCACACAGATTTTTCTTTCAGCATACAAATCCATCCATCTCCTGCACTAATTTTTGATAAAACTTTGGAATTGTAAGCTGATTCCCACCTGACTGTGGGTCAAGACAGAGCCAATCACGCCGGTCAATCACGCCGCAAGCACAGAGAGATGGACAATGTCAGATATGCACATTCACACCAATGGCCAATAAAGACTCACCAATTAACCTGAAACGCATGTTTTGAACTGTTTGAAGAGCACCAGAAGAACATGCAACCTCTGCATAGACGGACCTCAAACTTAACCTGAAGTTGAACCAAAGAGATCCAAGACTCCCGATGAGGTGAGAAGGACCACGACATCTCTGTGGTGCCTTCAGGATAGAAATGCGTCCATGATAAGCCTAACTTGCCCCTTCTGATTGCACATCTCTGCTTTGGGTCATGTTTCAAAACCAGGACTCTGACTGTAAAACTGGGCTGTCAGGTTTGAAATTAAGGGTCCTTGTACATAACCACCCTCTACGCTAATGCTCTTATGCACAGTCTACAAGTAAAATGGTTTTAAAATGAATTGTTACTGAAGGTTAGCAGACATATGAAATTATGCAATCACTAAATGTCAGGCAGGGTAAAAGTATTTCCTCATAATCACTCTATTTCAGTGATATTTGCACTAAAAAAATGTTTTAATGCATTCTCGAGAGATAAAAGCTCCAGTTCCTTATTATTTTCCTTTCTGTCCCCACATTCATTGCACTTCCTTTTTCACCTTTCTCTTCTTGTTCTGTCCATCATCCCTTCCACTTTTCTGCTGCCCTGCTCCTTTTACCACTGCCTCTCCCTCAAGTGGACTGCATGGCCTATCGCCATAGTAACAGACAGCCATGACAGGTGGAGATAGCAGGTCGTGCGGCGATGCATGACTCCCCCTGGGACTGCAGAATGCCGGCACTATAGAATGAAAATGAGCAGAACATGCTCTCGTAGACAGCCGACCCGCTAACCTCGCTTTATGCCCAGTTCATTGAAGGTCATCCTGGATTGGGCCCATTCCTCATCTGTATTCTACACATGCAGCAGAGCCAAACGGCCATTGTTTCAATGTGAAGCTGGATATAAGAGTAAAAGGAGTTCACTGGATCCCGTGTGCGTTGTGCTTCTATTTCATTACTCTCGATGATCAGGTCTGAACCATGGCAAGCAAAGCCGATCTGTTTTTTGTCAACGACAGACACTAATAAGATCCCGGGCCATGTGCTGGAGGCAAACTGGCTCCTCTTTATAGAGAAACAGGTAATTGATTTGATTCTGTCCTACATTACTCACAAGCTGCCCCGACACAATACAAAGAAAGATTCACCAGCACTGAAGAAAGCAGCAAAGGTCTTAATCCGTCATGCACAAGTCATAAAAGACTCATTATTAAATAATATCCATCTTCAACATGCACACACACCATGATCACTACTGCAGCCTCATGTCTGCAATAGCCACGTCTCTCACACAGCACCACTGCAGCAGTTGAACACGTGGAGGACAAAAGCAAGAGTTGTTTTAGTTGTATTGCAAAATTATTATTTTTTCTTTAGAAATCAGAAAGTAGCTTTCTGATTCTCACCATAAAAGTTATTGAAAATATTGCTGTTCAGGAAGAGGATCAGCAAACAAATCACATTACTTTTAATGTTGTGACAGCTCACCCTCTGCTTTCGAGGCTGCCTGGCCGCTCGCCATGAGACAAGAGCGAAGAGTGAAAAACATGGGAGAAAAGAAACAAAGGCAAACAGTGGAAAGCTCCCACAATTAAACCTCTGAGACTCACCATCAGCAAACACACGGCTGATTCAGGCATGAGTTGGACCGCCATCCTTCTAAAGAATTGTGTCAAACAGGAATGTTGTCAGTTTCCAAAGGGGCGTCCTTCTTCGTTTTCTCCTTCGGTTCTCTTATTTTGAGTCTTCACTGGAGCTAACCTCTAATCAGGGGAAGACCTGAAGAGGTCTGAGTGGTCGTCCCACTCAGTGTCCTTATGACCAGCCCACTCTGTCTCTCAGTCAGTGCAGCTGACTGCCGCTAAGCTGTGATTGTAATTCCACAGTCTCTGGAGAGTGTGTGACAGCCCAGCCTCGATGTGATTCTTCAGGCTGTGCGCAAAGCAATCCTCCTTCTTCCAGGTCTTTGATCTGAGACCAGAGTAGACCCCCCCCCCCCCCCCCCCCCTCCCCCTTTCACTTTTAAACCACTCCCTGCGGACCCCACACCCTCCTCCCCCAAACCTCTGTCACTCTGGTGCCTCTTGCTAAATGTGCTCCCCTCCTTCTGTTGCTGCCTTCTGCCTGCTGTTTTTCCGGTCTGCAGTCCTCACAACACAAAGCACATCCAGACTTCCACGTGGGTCTTCAGTCTCACAGTGCCGTACCAAGGCTGTCCTGTCGCAGCTCCAAAGGATGTAACCTGTCTGCATCAGTGATGCTCCCCAGTCCGACAGCACTCTTCCACTGTGATGGAAAGATGAACGTTCACCTCAGCTATCCGGCGCAGAGAGCTCCCCTTCACATTGTTTCCCAACCTCATAGATCATCAGCATGAGACAAAAGCAAAGAAAAATAAGCAGGATATATGAGACAGTTTGAGAAGGATAGATTGAGCCAAAGGCAGGAATGAAGAGGGAGATGTAGCACAGAGAGAACCCACTGGTGAGAGAGGTCCACGCTGAGATGAGCGTAAATGAAGGTGGGTGGGGAAGAGGGAGGGGAAAGGGGAATGGAAATGCAGAGAGCCAGAGCAGACCGCGCCTATCGATGCCGGCTGTAACAGCAAAGCAGCATGGGATATGAGAGAATTCCCACCTAATGAAAGGGGTGTGTGGTGGTGCATCTACAGTGGTATATTGACAAGCACTTACGTTCCACACACAGAAAAATATTTTTGATTGTATGTTTTCAAAGCAGAGTGAATTATTTAATAATCTGCAAAGATAATGTGAAAATTACTGCTTTTGTCTTGGATTTTTGCACAAGTGCAGCAGCCGCAAAATGTAAAGCCAAATAATTATTAGCACATAATTGAAAATTAAATAATGAAGGAGATGTAAAGTGCTCCCAGGAATCATTTTGCTTTAAATAAGATGAAATTGTTATTATCTCCCGTGCTTTCAAAATAAAAAAAAAATTTTTTTTAAAAAACCCAGAATAAATTAACAATAGCATGTATAGTACAGTGGTTTTCTTTTCTTTTTCTTGTTTAAATTTGCATGCTGGGTTGATATTTAAAAAACAATTAAAATTGCAATTTTTTGAACAATCAAATCTGGATCTTTCATCAATTCTAATGCAGTAAAAGTAATATCCATCCATCCATTTTCTTTGCCGCTTCTCCCTTTCGGGGTCACGGGTGGCTGGAGCCAATCCCAGCTGCTGCGGGCGAGGGCAGGGTACACCCTGGACAGGTCGCCAGTCTGTCACAGGGCTGACATAGACAGACAGACAACCATGCACACTCACATTCACACCTAGGGGCAATTTAGGGTGATCAATTAACCTGACATTCATGGTTAATTGGGAGGAAGCCGGAGTACCCGGAGGGAACCCACGCGCACACGGGGAGAATATGCAAACTCCACACAGAAAGGCCCCGAGCCCCGGCCGGTATTTGAACCCAGGACCTTCTTGCTGTGAGGCAAGAGCGCTAACCACCGCGCCACCGTGCGGCCAAAAAAAAAAAAAGTAATATTTATTTTATTTAAAAAAAAATAATTGATGACTTAAATTGATAGTTCGGGATTTTTGACATGCATCTGTATGGCATCCCCATCAGCAGTGTTGTTCATTCACACAGACTTACCCCTGACAGCGTCCAGTGAGCAGAGATCCTGTCCGGTTTCGGTCCAGAGGAAAGTAGTCCGGCAAGTTTGCTGGGGTCATGAAAATAAAGCGTTTTTCTACTCAAACCAATATGTGTTCAAAAGAGTGATATATTTGCATCACAAACCATTGTCGACGAAAAAGTCAGACCTCGTAAACGCTTGGCACTATTTTCTCTCCCTTCATATCACTCCGCGCCACCTCCAGCTGGAGCTAACTTTACTAGCAAACCAATAAAGTGAAACCAGCGCGGCTGCCAGCTGGAGGCGGCGCGGAGTGATGTTGGATGGGGTGACAGCTTCAGCACGTCACAACTGAAAACAGTTGAACCCAAGACTGAAAAACCTCCTTAATCACAGTCACCCGCACCAAATCTACTTGACTTAACTTGAGGTCAACCAAGTGTTAACAGACCTGGCAAATCAGCAGACAGTCTTCAGCCAGACTGAGCACCAGAATGGACCAGCTCCAATGGAAGGCATTCATTTATTTTTCAAGCAATCCTTTTTTGTCCTTTTCAGGGTTGCGGGGGGCTGGAGCCAATCCCAGTTACTTTGGGTGTGTGTTTGGGGTTAGGGTTACCCCACCATAGACAGTTCGCAGGGACAGACAATCATGCACACTTGCATTCACACCTTGGGGCAATTTAGGGTCACCAATTAACCTGACATATATTTTTGGACCATGGGAGGACGTCAGAGTACCCGGAGGGAACCTGTGCACACACGGGGAGAACATGCAAACAGCATGAGGAAAAAGCGCGAGTCACTGCGCCACTGTGCAGCTCAATGGAAGACATCCTTTTTTGAAAAATAATGGACACGAAGGTCTGCAGAGATGACTCTCACAAGTGGGTTTCCCCCTTACCTTTCAAAGAACCACACCAGCACTTACCAAATAACAAAGAGCAGTTGGTCAATCACTTCATATCCCTGCAATGAAACATCTAAAGGAAACCTGAGAGGCATGGCCAATACGTATCATTTATGGAGAAGACTTTTGCTAGTGGTCAGGCAGAGGTTGCACCCCCACTGGACCAGGACAAAGTGTCCTGGTGTTTACAGTCATTTGAGGTATACCACGCACAAAAGCCCAATCAAATCAGGGTAGTTTTTGATTCCAATGGTCAGTACTCAAGTGTCGCCCTGAATTACGTGCTTCTCACAGACCCTGACCTTAATAATTCCCTTCTCAACATCCTCCTAAATTTCAGGAAGGAGAGTGCTGCAATCCCGGCAGACATTCAGCAGATGTTCCACTGTTTTTTGGTACACAAAAACCACTGCAAATTTTGATCTCAGTCCAGTTATTGAGTACCGGATGAAGGTTCACGTTTTTGGCAATGCTATTTCAATCTGTGGGCTGCAAAGAACCATTGAAGAAGGTGCACAGAGGCATGGCTATGACATGGTGGAGCTTCTCAAAACACACATTTAAGTAGATGATGGCTTGGTATCTTTGCCGTCTGAAGAAGAGACTATTGACCTACTCCAGCGTACATAGGCCTCACTTGCAGAGTCCAACCTCCACTTGCAAAAATTTGTGGCAGATTGTCAGGCAGTGACTGAAGCCTTCCCACCAGAAAATGGGTTCACGTTATTAAGGACCAAGATGTTAAAGGAATACTCCAAAGATTTTGGACCCACGTCCTATCCCGATCATTTACACAGTGAGATAAGCTCATAAATACCTTTATTGTGTCCGTTCCTCCAGCCGCGGGCTCCCAGCTGTTAGCATCGTAGTTAGCTTAGCTCAACTGTGGGAGGTGAAGAGGAAACAGAGCTGGACTGACGAAAGTGGACAAAATCCTCCTTCCAGTGGTCCAGGGGACGGCGTATTAGCACGTGAAATAAATCCGAATGGTTATGAAACATTTTAAAAGACGTTTTTTCCTTTTCAATCCATTAAAATAACGTGTTGATACACACAGATATGCACAAGCATAGTGCTCTGCAGAAGGCTATACCGGCGCACAGCGGCTGAGTCTATGCTTCTACTGCTGTGCTCCGGTATATCCTTCCGCGGAGCACTGCGCATGCGCAGGTCTGTGTGTATCAAAATGTTATTTTAACGGAATGAAAAGGAAAAAACGTCTGTTAAAATGTTTCATAACCATTCGGATTTACTTCACGTGCTAAAACGCCATCCCCTGGACCACTGGAAGGAGTGTTTTGTCCACTTCTGTCAGTCCAGCTTTGTTTCCTCTTCACCTCCCACAGTTGAGCTAAGCTAACTACGATGCTAACAGCTGGGAGCCCGCGGCTGGAAGAACGGACACAATAAAGGTATTTATGAGCTTATCTCACTGTGTAAATGATCGGGATAGGGCGTGGGTCCAAAATCTTCAGAGTATTCCTTTAATGGAGAAATAACACGCACACAGAGGAGTTTTGGTTTATTCTGGAAGATCACATTAGACACCTTGACTTACACAACATCAATTGAAGTCAAACCATTTAATCAATGATTAGTTCTCTTCACTAACAACAGTGTTTTCCATCTCCTGGGTCTGATGACTCCCATCACGATCTAGGGCAGAGTCCCTCTGAGAGAACTGACCTCTCAACAATCTGAGTGGGATGCACAGGTTGTCCGAGACCTTAAACAGCTTCATATGGCTCACACATACACACCAACCTCACTGAGCAGAGCAGTGTATGGAGAATTGTGCATATTCTCAGGTGCCTCAACCAAGGCTTTTGGTGCCATGGCTTATCTGAAAGTAGTTCAAGAGGATGGAAAAGTGGAAGTAGGATTTGTAATGGGCAAAGCCAAACTGACACCATAGTCTGAATCTACCATCCCACAACTTGAGGTCTGCACTGCTGTTCTTGCTGGAGAGATGGCAGATCTCATCCAGCAGAAACTTGATCTGACGTTGGCTGCTGTCAGGTTCGACCAAGCAGAAACTACGGGTTGTCTTTGACTGCGGAGCAAGCTTTCAGAGCAAGAGATACAGCGATATCTCCATGTCTTCACATAACAGCGATGCATCTAGAGATTGCCTCTTCACTTGACACTGGTGCATGTCTCAATGCAATCAGAAGGTCTATTGCCAGAAGAGGACAAGTAAGAGAGGTGCATTCAGATAATGGAACCGACTTCAGGTCAGCAGACAGTGAGTTGAAAAGGGCAATCAAAGATTGCAACATTACCAAGATTGAGAAACACTTGCAACAGAAAGGTCTTCAGTGGCATTCCAACCCACCAACAGGTTCTCACCACGGAGGAAGCTGGGAGCGATTAGTCCGTTCGGTGAGGAAAATCCTGAACATCACAGTCAAGAAGTAGCTTTTTGATGAGGAAGGTTACCACACCTTACTTCGTGAAGCAGAGGCAGTGATCACAAAGGAACAGCAGGCCCATCGCAAAGGCATCATCAGACCTCAATGATTTGGAGGCCTTAACACCCAATCATCTGTTGTTGATGAAGGTTGAACCTGATTCACCACCAGGAGTATGTCAGAAGGATGATTAGCATACTAATCGCCGCTGGAGACAGGTCCAATACCTTGCATTTGTCTTCTGTCAACGCTGGTGCGAGGAATATCTCACACAGCTCTAAGAACATCAGCTATGGTCTACACAGAGAAGAAACTTTTATGTGGGTGATTTGGTTCTGATCGTAGATGACACTTCTCCCAGAAATTCATGGCCACCTGGAAGAATCGTGGAGACTTTTCCTGACAGAAATGGCCTTGTTCGTCAGGTGAAAGTAAAAACCAAGACTGGCGAGCTTTGTCACCTGCATATATCAAAGCTATCTTTTTTAGGAATCAGAAGATAACTGATGGACTGTTCTGAAATCAATAAGAACAATGGACTTGAGTTACATAGTGAAGGTAATACTATTGAAGCTCATTTAATTTATGTTTACACATTTTGAGTAATTGTTTCAAAGATATTGATAACAGTTGGGGGCCGGTAGTGTAGGAGGTTAAATACAGTTTGAGTTTATCCATGTGAAAATTGTGATTTCATATTTAAATTATTATTTGTGATTGAGATACAAAGGGATTATTTACAGGTTAAAATATTTACAGATGCATATGTACAGGATAATAACTTATGCTGAACAAAAAACAAAAAAACAAAAACGTAGGTTTCGTTGTAAACTTCTGCTTCATGTGGAGTAAAGGATAAGTTTGGTTTAAACAGTTTTCACGTTGTTTATAGAAAGATGTATAACAATATACTCACTCAGAAGGGTTTTCTGATCCGAAAAGTGGTCCGGGAGAAGGTTAGATCCATAGTCGAGCTGCAGACCTCCATACACTGTTAGCTAATGGGGCATCCATGGCGCCGGCTCCCAAAACGGCTTTAATCGTCCAAAAACTCATTAGTTTCACCAATATTTCCTCCTGGTTTGCTCACGCCACTCCTCCACCACAGCCCGGTGTCCCATTCCAGCCAGGAGGAGGTTTCCCTACAGACTGGTGGGATCACTCTTTCCACACATTCCACTGGATATGAGCTCCATCGCTTTCCATCAAATATAAGTGCAAGCTTGCCTTAAACAACACCGAGTGCACTCCCAAAAACAAAACTTCATGAAACTTGAATTTAATTCTTTGCTGCAGTACTTTGTTTTGAACATTACTTTAATACAAAGAGTAATCTAAAATTGCATGATTGCACGGTTTCCTTTTTTTCTTATACAAGCAGGATTAACATAGTTATTTTGATGTATTTACTCATTTTGAATTCTGGGAGAACTTTTTGTTAGGCATAGTTTTTTTTTTTTTATTAGAATGTCTCTTTTACCAAAGTATTTATGTTGAGCAGGAAGTAACGTGCACCTATTCATAAATTACTTCCTTATTATAACAAGCCGAATGGTGGGTTACATAAAAAAAGTCCATTGCTGTCACTGTCTGCCTGTGGCTGTTATGAATTATTTTGTTGTGCTTAAAAAGAGTTGAAGAGACAGGAACTGCACAGATTACAGATTACTGGCAGATGCTTACTCAATATCTTATCTTCACTTGTCCTCACATGTCTGAAGTTCTCTTGCACTGACACTCACAACACTTGTCTGACTACTCTGAACATGTTGTTGAGAATTCAAGGAAGTTCACATAATATACCCCCCCCCCCCCCCCCCCCCCCCCGTGTGTGTGTGTGTGTGTGTGTGTGTGTGTGTGTGTGTGTGTGTGTGTGTGTGTGTTACCAGCCTGGTCCCTCCCCTTTAATAGGCGAAGTGCGTCTGAGAAACAGAAAGTGTAGACACAAAGTGTCTCGGACATTTAGTAGCAGAACAGATACAGCTGAGCTCTTCGGTCGTCCTTCAGGAGTGTGTGGTGAGTATCAACAACAGCTGGCGGTGATTCCTGCTGGAAAATGTGTGAGATAGTGAGATAGCAGAGGTTTGTGTTGCTCCACCGCTGTTTCAGAGTGCGAGTGCGGCTCAGGCACTGTCTGCTCTGTGGTGGAAATGGAGTAGATCTAAAAATACTAAACCATATTTCATGTTTCTCTTGCCTTTTTCAGTAATCACGTGTCTTTTATCAGTCTGTGATGTTTGAAGCTGCGTTTCATTTACCAGGAGATGGCGCTGCAGAGGCAGGAGCTTGTGTCGGGAAATGAAGCGCTGGAGAGGTGGACGAAGCTTGGCCAAGGGGGATTTGGATCTGTCTACAAGGCCATAGTTAAGGACTGGGGATTTAGTGTGGCCATTAAACTATTTCGCAATGTTGATAGGTAAATTTACCACCATTGCTTTTTGAACCCCTTGATTTGTACACGTGAAGTCATATCTAAATGTATTTTCTTTTCAGCCCTCCCAGCAGTCTGCTGTCTAAAAACAGCCGGTCCATATGCAAACCGCTGCGTGACGAGGCTGGTCACATGGATAAAGCTTCCAGTGATTTTGTTTTGAAGGTTTATGGATTTTATGAGGGAACCCCACGAATTGAAGGAGTCGTCATGCCATATCAGGGAATAGTCATGGAGCTGATGGAGATGGATTCTGTTCTGAAGCTGCTGGAGAAACTGACAGAGTCTCCACAGAGGCCGCTGGCCTTCCGCATCGTCCATGAAGTGGCTTTGGGGATGAACTTTCTTCATTCAAAGGATATTGTGCACCGGGACCTCAAGCCAAGCAATGTGCTGCTGACTGACGACCTGAGGGTGAAGGTATGTGCCATCCATTTTTAATTCAAGGTGCATTTATATTTAACTGCTACTTTATTTTTGTCCTTCTTATTACTGTTTTGAAGCTTGCAGACTTTGGTCTGTCCACCAGTGTTTTGATGACCAGCGAAAAAACAGCAGAGCCAGGAGGGACACTTGCATACATGCCTCCAGAGGCTTTTGATCCACAATATGAACCTGTCTGGGCTTTTGACATATACAGGTAAAGACTGGGAGGATAGAGTGTGATTAAATCTAAAACTTCTAATATACAAAAATGGAAAACCTTTTCTGTACCTGTGTCAGCTATGGGATCCTTCTCTGGTCAATATTTAATGGGAAAGAGCCTTATGAAGGTACGCATAACTCCACTGCCATGCTTTTTATGCTCCTTTGTTTTTTTTTTAACCTGTTCCTTCAAGACGTTACTTAACAAATTTGTACACATCTTGAACTTCAGGCAGACCCAGTGTTCTTGTGAAGCACTGGGTCAAAAATGATCTAAAACTCCCTCTTGATGAAATAAAAAATCCAGAGGAGTTGGGAGAGATGATTGAACTGATGGAGAGATGCTGGAATTCGACACCAGAGATGAGGCCACCCTTCAAAGGTATGTGCTTGTTAACGTGATGCTCATTTTTACTGTATCACTTTTTATACTTGCAAATGGACACGCTCTTCCATGAGATTCTTAATAGTGCATCACTGCACATTTTACTCTCCTTGTTTCAGACTGCCTGAAAACAACTGAGGAGGTATTCTCAAGGTACAAGAGCGGCATTCGTGCTGCAGTCGATGGCATCCTGAATCCACTGGTACAAATAAAAATGCAATTGCAGAAAGTCCAGTACCACAATCAGTCAGTTATATCTAGCTGGTGTGATATTTCTTTTGCAATTTCCTGTGTTTCTCATGTTATTGTTTCCATTTTTAAGGACTCAACAAGCAGTGGTAAACCGCCAGGTAAACTGTCCCTCGAACACAGGGTCATAATTGCTGATTCCTGTTATTTTCTTGTATGCTACAGTACAGTTTTTTTTTCTTTTTTTCCAGTGTCAGAAGCAGACTCGCAAGACACTATAGATCATTCTGCAGTCACTGAACAGGTATTCCGTATTTGTTATATTCCATATCGTGGCGCAGGAGCAATGACTCACGGCAACGGCTAGGAACGAGGACAACAGCAATCCTTTTGCTTGACCAGTGCTTTTATTGTTACAACTATTTATGCATAGTAGGAGCATTTCACACACACTCACAATGCTTGCAGACAGGCCAGGTCACTCTCTTACTAACCCTTCTCACTCCTGGTCTGACATAACGTAAATAAATCTTAACATAAAAATAACCAAAAAACAGCAACAACACATAGAGAAACCAATACTTTACACATCTAAAACAAAAGGAAGCACAATGAAACACAATTTCACACAAAAACACGGCCTGAGCGGCCTGATCGGCCCGAACGATCCCCTGCCTTGCGTCACCAGACACAGCCCAGCTGCGCCCGCCACTGTTACAATATTTTACACTTTGCGAGGTCATCTGGCAGGTCGGCTCGGATGCTTGATGGAACAGTTTTGACCTCTGCCTCATATGCTTGATACCCGTTCACCTTGCATGGGTTGCCCTGCAACTATTTAAATTGATGTACTTGTTGTTTCATATAGAGTGCTCCATCACTGTTTCAGAGTGCGAGTGCGGCTCAGGCACTGTCTGCTCTGCGGTGGAAATGAAGGAGATCTAATAATACTCAACCATATTGATGTTTCTCTTGCTTTTCCAACTGTCACACATTGGCCGGATTCACACGCTCCCACGCCACATCCTCCATTTCTCCCGCTGAAATGTCTTTTCAGGGACTTTGTTTTCGATTTCGGCTCAAAAGTGATCTGTGATCTACCTGTTCAGCCTGTGAACTCGCGATCGTTTAGTTTCGTCTCAGACGCCGTGCAGAGATGAACTGACGCCGTCAGGTATGTGGGTTTTCAGTATTTATGCTCTTAAAGTTATAATTACATTTTCTTATTAGTTTATGTCTGTTGTGAGAACATTTTAAGGCGTTTTGAGCGCTTTGTGGGCCCTATTCGGAGGGTTACATGCTTAATTAGTGAAGCTGCTTCACTCTGTCCTCACAGCCGCTGCTCCTTGTGACCATCTGGTCTGTATCGATGCTGATCAATCAGGGACTCCAGAGCAGGATTCACTATTGTTTATCAGTTTTGGGATACACCTGTTGTTCTTATGAGTTCGTTTGCAAGCTGAAATGTGATCAAATAAAACTAAACAGACATATCTCTACAGTTACTATGCATTCAATAATTCCTGTCTACAGGACTGTCTCAGAAAATTAGAATATTGTGATAAAGTTCTTTATTTTCTGAAATGCAATTAAAAAAACAAAAATGTCATACATTTTGGATTCATTACAAATCAACTGAAATATTTCAAGCCTTTTATTATTTTAATATTGCTGATTATGGCTTACAGCTTAAGAAAACTCAAAAATCCTGTCTCAAAATATTAGAATATCATGAAAAAGTATACTAGTAGGCTATTTAACTAATCACTTGAATCGTCTAAATAACTCGAAACACCTGCAAGTGTTTCCTGAGCCTTGAAAAACACTCAGCTTGGTTCAGTAAACTAAATCACAAGTATGGGGAAGACTGCTGATCTGACTGCTGTCCAGAGGACCATCATTGACACCCTCCATCAGGAGGGTAAGACACAAAAAGACATTTCTCAAAGAGCAGGCTGTTCACAGAGTGCAGTTTGAAAGCACATTCATTTCTTAAGCTGTAAGCCATAATCAGCAATATTACAATAATAAAAGGCTTGAAATATCTCAGTTAATTTGTAATGAATCCAGAATGTATGACATTTTTGTTTTTTTAATTGCATTTCAGAAAATAAAGAACTTTATCACAATATTCTAATTTTCTGAGACAGTCCTGTATGTGTAGAACTTAAGAACAGTTTTATGGTCACTTGTTAACGATTTGTTTTCACATGTTAAAAAAGGGGAATTACAATACACTTGTTTGTGATATTAACCTGTTCGGAGACAGTCACTGGTTCACTCCTGTAGGTTTAATAAACCAACATGAGGTTTGATAAGACAGGGCCAGTGGCAGGAGGGAAGAGGGAACAGGTTTTATCAAGATCAAAATCGCCTCAGGACGACAGAACTCGAACAGCTTTGTTGTTTGCTGATTCAGTGAAAGGAAAACAAGAAAACAGTAACATTTAAGAGCTGATTCCCTCTGTTCTTTGTCCAGTCTTCATAGATGATGGGGCTAAATCTGTCCCAGAAGTTTGTCACCATCACAGGGCTGGTCCTGGTCCTGCCCCACTCCGGTGCAGATGCAGTGTGTTTTCTGTGGTGGGACTAAACAAGACCAAGACCAGGAACAGCTTGGCTCTGGTTGGAATCCTGGAGTCCTGGAGCCCTGCTTCAAGTGGGAGCCCTTCCCCTCCCCAGCATCTGGGCCTCAAAGACCACGACTCAGTACAAGAAGACTCAGAGCTTCAACATTTTGACTACAGCATCCTTTATCCACAACCTGAGATGGAGTAATGGGATTACAGTTTGCACATAGATACACCAGCCTTACAATACTACACTGCTAAATAATATTACATAGAAATTGAATAAGTTTTGTTATTCCTTGCTCCTTTTCAGACCTTTTTTGTTTGTATTCTGTTCTTTGTTTTTCAATTCATTTTTTAAATGTTTGAAATAAATTCCTTCTCTTATTCATACATGCAAATTACATTTTGTTGTCTGTGGATTTGTTCTCTGCACACTGGAGTTGAGTGTAATCAAATGTAATTAAAAATAACTGCAGCGACAAGACTTTTCTCTGGTCTGTGTAATAGTGTGATGTAATGAAATTACGCAACTGTTGTGTGTCAGATGTTTACTATTGAAACTGTGTTGGTGTAACATCACATCTGTCTGATAATGTACAAAGTCATAAAGTGTGGAGAGCCAGGTACCAGGCCCTGGAGAATGGGACACTGCCTGCAGGAGGACTGCAGAGGCTCAGACACTGTCCAGAGAGGCTCCATTCACCACAGGTACATTTAGCTGAACTGAAGTGTGTGTTGTGACACACAGTGAAAGCCTTCCGATTCAACAGTCTATTATGATTACATTCTTTTTAAAGCTTCTTTTCACAATTAATGTTAATAAAAGCAGATGTGCAGCCCTTGGTTTAGTCAGATAACACTGTCCACATAAAGAAAGTGATAAAACAATGTGGGTGATGTCGACAAGTATTAAATTAATCACAAGCAAAACTTTGAAATAAAAATTACTGTGTAATAAATAATTTTCATAATGTATTCCGTTGCTGAGACTGACTGAGGACGCTAATATATATTTTAGTCTTCATTTGGCATGTCCTCCCTGTGTTGTAAACTGTTTTCTTGTCTGTCTCATCTGCTGATCGTGTGCCCGTCCTGCAGAGGGAGCTCTCCTCTGTTGCTCACACTGAGTTTTCTTCCATCATTCGTGGTTGAGAGTTTTCTTGGGAGTTTTATCTCAGTGGATGTGAGGGTATAAGGGCAGAGGATGTTGCTATGAGGCTGTGTAAAGCGATTACAGACAAATTATTTGTAAAAATGGCTTTACAAATAAAATTACCTGGCTTTGTTTAACCATTTAGAGTTTAGCTTGATGGTATTTTTAATATAAGATGTTTAAATGATCATTTCTGTGTGAGATAATAGGATAAATTTATCTTTCTAAACTAGACAGACACACAGATCGTTTTTTAAGTATGTAATTTTGCTAAACTTTAAACGGACATACGCCTTAATAAAGTTTGTCCCAGTAGAGTTGCCGTAACGAGCTGTCTCGCCGTAAATCATGTCGTGATGATGAGGGCACATGCGCAGAAGCGTCTGGTACGGATCGTGTTCCGGGTACGGATCAGGTACTGACACCCTCAATTCCACTCCACTTTTAAGGATCTCGTGTCACGAGATCTCGCGAGATCGCAACGCCGCGAGATCTCGCGAGATCGAATGCCGCGAGATTAAGTACGTTTATATCAAGGCAAAAACTCTTTATTAACTGGAATATTGACGGATACATTACATGGCGCACAGCCATATAAACACGTGCAAAACCCTGAATATGCTCATATTCATATTTAAAAATCCGGTCGAAAAGGACATGAAATACTGTTCTGCGCATGTTCTATCCGCAAGGAATCTTGGTCTTTTGAGTCCACAAACTACTTGTGATACAGTTTAATTGATACGACATAAAGAAAATGTGCAGAAACGATCATTCAGTTCTTCTCTTTTATTGAAAAAACGGTGCATCGCATCAATGCACATTTTACCACGTCTTACCGGCTCACACTCTTTTTCTAACAGCATGCAGAGAGAGCCTGCAGCGGCTGCGGCGCCCTTCTTTCTCTGTGGTGTCTGTGTAAAATAAGGTTGAACATGCAAACAGCGCACCTAGTGGCATGAAGTGCAAATGCAGTCATGGCGTCGTCTGTGCGCCGCGGTTTGAATGGAAATAGGGGAACGAGGCGGCCGCCTCGGGCGCAGTGTAGAGCGGAGGGCAACGTGGCCGTACAAGGGGCACTCCGACCCGACACTCCATGCTCCGACGCTGCATGTGAGTACCGCTCTGCCCCCCCCCGGTCTCGTGTCGTCTCGATCTCGTGGACTCAATCTCGCGAGACATCTCGTCCTGTGAAATTTGTGTCTCGTCCCACCCCTAACATTTATAGACTGGAATGTGCATAAAAACACAAATGAGTTCTGAATTTGGGATAATTCTTCTCTGTAGTGTTTGTATCAAAACAATCAAGTGTTGTTTCTTTCCGATTCTCTACCATGCATTTTCCAAACTTGTCTGTCTTCCTTCATTTTAAAAACATTCCAAAAACAATAAATGGATCAAAATGAATATTTGCGGAGCAGCGCATATCTGTCGACTATTTTAACAAGTGTAGTCAGCATATACTGAAAAATAATTTTGACAATAATTACAGGTTTTTTTTGGGAAAAATTTTACTGGCTAAATAGAGGAAAATTGAAGTATTTAATAATAAAAGAACAATAGAAAAACAGATGAAGTTCTTACTGTCAAATCTGCACCTCTCTCATCTGTTTGCCATTGAGCAACCTGCCTTGCTTCGAGCCGTAAAAAAAAAACTTTTACAGCTTTTGTCGCAAAAAATGCGCTTATTTCTTTTCATTTTATAAAAAAACAGAGACTAACTGAGGACGGGGGAAGTTGTGAATTCTGTTGAACCAGTCCTTTCTTCATCTGCTCACGGAGGGCAAGCTTCAATACCAAATCCTTCATCAATTCTTCCATAAAAACGCTGTTACACCGTCTGGAAATGTTGTGCTGCTGGAAACATCTGGAGAAGCGGAGCCAGCGGTGAGGGGGCGTGGCCTCTGCAGGCCAACTTTCTTCGGCTGCAGCTGAACTTTCTTCAGCATTGCGTGGAGCTGGAGCATGAAGAGGACTCTGGACTCACCTGCATGATTTCCCACGAGTCGTTGTCCCATTCCCACCAGGAGGAGGTTTTCCCCGCAGACTGGCGGGATCACCCTTTCCGCACATTCCACTGGATATGAGCTCCAACACCCGCCATCAAATATAAGTGCAAGCTTGTGTTACAGTAAATGACGTTGAGTGCACTCTAAAAAACCAAACTGAACTTCATGAAACTTGAATTCAGTTCTGTGCTGCAATTAGTTTTGAACATTACTTTAATACAAAGAGTAATCTGCAATTGCATTATTGCACGGTTTTCATTTCTTTATACAAGCAGGATTAACACAGTTATTTTGATGCATTTGTAACCCAGATTGGGTAAACAGAACTGATTTAATTAAATATTTAAAATAAATAAAAAGCAGTTAAAAAAGTATTATTTTCATTTAAAAACACACCGCTGATTGAAGAGTAAAATTTTATTTATTTAAAAAAAGAAAAAAAAGATTAGATTCAGGATTTACACCCGGCAGCCGTGAGCCAATCACGAGCTCCGCTGGTCACATGGTAGGCCGTCACTTCCTGCTTCGCGGCAGAGACGGCAGACAGCAGAGAAGCGCCTCAATGGTTCCAGAGGGAAATTAATCCATGTTCATCTTCGGGGTAAGATTAAAAATAACCATTTTAAACTGCCATCCGTTGATCAATTACCTTATTGGTGATACGTAATTATTATATCTGGCGTTAATTTCCTCTAGAACCGTGCGGTTGATCGAATGTTCGAGCTGAACGTGGCCATGTGATTAGGGCCAGGAGAACAGAAACTGACTCAGCGGTGAGTGAGATGGAAAGATTGGATGATTGTATTGACGGAAATTGATTGTAAAATGGTTGATTTTTATGGTGAAGATATTTGATGTCTTTTTATTTTCTTTATGTGATGGAAGAGCTAAATGTTTTGTGAAATGTGGAGCAATGAAGCACACATTTGGTTTTGTAACCTCAGGTTGCCAATTATTTTACATTCATTGTGTTTTTTTATCAATTTGGTGGCTTTATATCACGTTTTCTGTTTATTTTCTATGAAAATGGATTAGTTTTGAGCTTTTGACTTCACCATACTTTCAGAATAGATGTGATTTCGTATAAAGAATGCGTGAAAGTAATTCTGATTGATCTTTTCTGGCCTGTTCATAGGTCAGGTTTTTTTTTGTGAATTGTTTCCTGTTGGATTTGAGTGGTGGATGTTCATCGCTCGGTGTGCGGGTGGAGTTTCCGACCGGGACCGGAGCCACACTCCGCCAGGGTCTGGAGCTTCGCCTGCGGGAAGCAGTGGGGCTGCACAGCCCAGGATTTTGGATTTCCCGGTGTGAACTGGGTGGCGAGCCAGGACGAAAGAACACGCACGTTGATCACAGATTCTTCTCCTTCACAGTGGTAGGATTGAACTGATCACTGACACACAGACACTGACACACTGGAGCACTGACACAGTGGAATACAAACTGAAGAACTTGATTTTGAAAGGGCCCCAACGGAACAAGGACTGCTTGGGAACTGGGTTTTCTTTTTGCCGGCTTTTATTATTTTGATTTATTATTTTCCATATATTCTTCTGCTTGCTGTGTTTGTCAATTGTTGTTGTGATTTCAAATAATACGTTTGCACTCAATCAGATTGTTGTGTGTGTCGTATTTGATATCTAATCACTGGCTCTTAAAGATCTAGAATCGCTCTGATAGTAGCCCAATTGATTTGATTTATTTGACACCCACCTGTGCCTTATTACGACTTCGCAATATTGGTTACAGATTTGGCGAGTCAGCCAGGAGCCGGTTGATTTGATATCAATACTGAAATCACATCCAGTATGGACTTCATACAGGAGTCTGGTATTAAGATCCCAAATGCAGTCATTGTTAGTGGAGCAACCCAGGTTGCAGATCAGGACGAGCAAGTCATTGATTTTTTGAAGAAGTATGGCTCTATCAAGAGAGTTGTTTTTGTTGATGATGATGCCTCTGAGTTTTACAAAAACCTGATCGTTGAGTTTTCGTACGGCACGGCCATTGAGGGATTGGCAGAGATTTTGCCGTACACATTTACAGTGAAAATTGATCCCCCTGTTGTTTATGTTGTGAAAACATTGAGCAGTGTGTACCATACCAGGATTGGTGGTAACATTACTAAGACTTACCTGACTGAGCTCAAAACACTAGCCAAGCGAAGCGGAGTTGAGTATGAGCTGGTATTGAAAGATGTCATGTCCCAGATCAGCGAGGATGTTGGTACTATGAGTCTAAATCCTGAAACAACTCCTGAAGTGCATGTCGAGGCCTCCTGGCCACATGCCACAGATGATGTCATGAATACAAAGGAAGCCAGATCTCCGTCCCTTTCAGTTGGTGATGTGAACCCACCTGAAATCCAGAAAGTCGTGGTTGAGCATATAGTCAGGAGGGAAACTGATAGCTCACATTTGCAGTCTCCAGTAAGGCTTCGCTCCTTTTCTGGAAAGACTCCCAGACCAAACAGTGAAGCTGATTATGACACTTGGCGCTCACACATTGAACTGTTGTTGAGTGATCCTGACATGGCCCCTCGGCAGATATCCAGAAGGATTGTTGAAAGTTTGCTCCCACCAGCGACTGGTGTGGTTAAAGGTCTACGGCCTGATGCTCCCCCGTTAGCCTATTTGCAACTGCTTGATTCTGCATTTGACACAGTCGAGGATGGGGAAGAACTTTATGCCCAATTCTTGAACACATTCCAGGACCCGGGTGAGAAATCTTCAAATTATCTCCATCGGTTGCAGATAGCACTAAATCAAGCTGTAAAAAGAGGAGGGGTTCCATCTAAAGAAGTTGACAAACACTTGCTGAAGCAGTTCTGTAGGGGGTGTTGGGAGAGTTCTCTGCTCACTGCCCTTCAGCTTGAACAAAAGAAAAATGATCCACCCTCATTTCCAGAGCTTCTGCTGTTGTTGCGTACTGAGGAAGATAGACAACAAGCAAAAACTAATCGCATGAGAAAACACGTAGGTGCCACAAAGCAGCGGGTCCAAATTCAGTCCCAGGATGCAGGTACATGTGTGGAACCAAAAGAGAAACCAGATGCAGTTTCTAATGCTATCAAAGACCTCGAGAGACAGGTTGCTAGCTTGCAGAGCCAGTTAACCTCTCTCATGACTCACAAAAAGAAGGAGACAGGCAAGAAGATTCCTGTAGGAAAATTCAAATCCCAAACAACAGATGAAGACAACACAAACTTCAAAAATCAAACAAAGCTGAAGCAAACAGGCAGACCTCGGCCGTGGTACTGCTTTAACTGTGGTGAAGACGGGCATATCTCCCCGTCGTGTACTGAAGCACCAAACCCCAATTTGGTAGCTGAAAAGAAAAAACAACTGGCAGAGAAGCAGCGTGCATGGGACACCAAAACCAGTCCCAGTGCACATTTAAACGAGTAACAGCACCTGTTGTGGGGCGAACAGGGGCTGCTCAGATCCAACGTCCCTCAGTTGATAATGCTGGAAATAAGTCTCAGGCATGTACCAGCCTGAAACAACTGGACAGGAACTCCCAAATTAAGCTTCCTGATGGATTGGTTGGTACTAAATGCACGGCTTGTGTGAACATAAAAAATGCAGAAGTCAGA
This sequence comes from Salarias fasciatus, assembly GCF_902148845.1. NCBI lineage: Eukaryota > Metazoa > Chordata > Actinopteri > Blenniiformes > Blenniidae > Salarias > Salarias fasciatus. The sequence continues at coordinate 16,726,721 of NC_043751.1, forward strand.
TGTCTGTTTGATACGGGTTCCCAAGTGACAACAGTCCCCCAGTCGTTTTACAACCAGCATCTTTCAGAGCAGGAGATTAAGCCGTTGATTGATCTTTTGGAAGTAGAAGGAGCAGCAGGGCAGTCTGTTCCTTATTTGGGTTTTATTGAGTTGGCTGTAACTTTCCCAAAAGAGTTTGCAGGGGCACCAATTGAGGTTAACACACTTGCTTTGGTTGTTCCCGATTTTGAAGCCATCAGAGATCCCCTTGTGCTTATAGGCACTAACACTCTTGATGTACTTTATGACTTGTGTTCCAAAACTGGAGTGATGCACCAGCCTATTCCATATGGCTACAAAGCAGTCTTCAAAGTGCTTGATGTAAGGCACAAGCAGACAGACCATTCTGAGTCCAGAGGTGTTGTGAGGTTGCAAGGGAAAAGTGCTCAGGTCATTCCGGCTGGTGAGTCTGTTGTTCTTGAAGGAGTTTGCCCAGAATGCCAGTTTCAGAATGAAAAATCTGTTCTCATCGAACATCCTTCTTCGCCTTCATTACCAGGGGGTTTGTTTGTGAGGGCTGGCTTGGTTGATCTTCCCCAACGGCAGCCTTATGTGATACCTGTTGTGATGTGTAATGAGTCTGATCACGATATTGTCATCCCTGCAAAGTGCGCAATAGCACAAATTTGCACTTACCAGACTGTCTTATTGAAGGAGCACAGTGTGACTGAATCACTTGAGTCATGTAAGAAACCAGCGCAGACAGAATCTTCACAAAAATCCACTCTGAACTTTAACTTTGGTGAGTCTGAAATTCCCCGTGAGTGGAAAGAACGCATCACTCGGCAACTTAACAGCATGCCTGATGTGTTTGCACAGCATGAATTGGATTTTGGTCGGACAGACAAAGTGACACATCACATAAAACTCTCAGACGAGACTCCCTTTAAGCAGCGAGCCCGACCAATCCACCCCCAGGATATTGAGGCAGTTCGGAGGCACATTCAGGAACTTCTCGACACAGGAGTTATCAGAGAGTCAGAATCACCTTTCTCATCACCCATTGTAGTGGTCAGGAAGAAGAGTGGCCAGGTTCGTTTGTGCATCGATTACAGGCGTTTGAATCTCCAAACCATCAAAGATGCCTATTCTCTCCCAAAGTTGGAGGATACATTCTGTGCACTCAATGGATCTGAATGGTTTTCGGTCCTTGATTTAAAATCAGGATTTTACCAGATTGAAGTTGAAGAATCAGATAAACCAAAAACCGCTTTTGTGTGCCCTCTTGGTTTTTGGGAGTTCAACCGAATGCCTCAAGGAGTGACCAATGCTCCAAGTACATTCCAAAGACTAATGGAGAAATGTATGGGGGACATGCACCTAAAAGATGTGTTGGTTTTTATTGATGACTTGATCGTGTTTTCTAAAACACTGGAGGAACATGAAGAAAAACTGATGAAAGTGCTCTCTCGTCTTAGAGAGTTTGGCTTAAAACTGTCACCGGAAAAGTGTGTTTTCTTCCAGACATCAGTTCGTTACCTTGGCCATGTGGTGTCCAGAAATGGAGTGCAGACCGATCCAGAGAAGGTCACAGCTCTCAAGACATGGCCGATCCCTCAGAACCTGAGGGAGTTGAGATCTTTTCTCGGTTTTGCAGGGTATTATCGGAGGTTTGTGACGGATTTCTCCAGCATTGTGAAGCCCCTCAATGAACTGACTTCTGGTTATCCACCTTCCCAAAAGAAAGCAAAAATGAAACAGAAATCGGAGCAGTACCGAAACCCAAAAGAGCTCTTTGGAGAGCGATGGACTCCTGCTTGTCAGCAGGCATTTGACACAGTCATCACAAAACTTACCACTGCCCCTGTTCTGGCTTTTGCAGATCCCCAGAAACCTTATGTGCTTCACACTGATGCTAGCACCACCGGGCTCGGTGCTGTGCTGTATCAGGAGCAAGAGGGTCAGCTTCGGGTCATTGCTTATGCAAGCAGAGGGCTGTCAAGAAGTGAGAGTCGCTACCCAGCACATAAGTTGGAGTTCTTGGCATTGAAATGGTCGGTTACTGAAAAATTCAGTGATTATCTGTATGGTAATGATTTCACTGTCGTCACTGACAGTAATCCATTGACATATATACTTACCTCAGCCAAGCTAGATGCAACCAGCTACAGATGGCTGGCAGCATTGTCCACATTCTCATTTAAGCTTCTTTACCGACCAGGTAAGCTGAACAATGATGCAGATGGCTTGTCTCGCAGACCACATGGGAAGTCAGAGGATGATCTCAAGTCTCAGAAAGAGAGAGAACGCATTCTTCAGTTCACCCGAGACCACCTTTCAGACCCAGAAAGCATTGATGCTGTTGATCGAGAGGTTGTACAAGCAATCTGTGAAAGGCAACTCATCTACAGTGTAGATGATGATGAACACAGGGGTCTTAACAATGCTGTCTTGGTTGAGAGTCTTGCTGTTTCTGCTGATGCTGTGCCTGACAGTTATCAACAGGAAGGTCAGCTTGGAGGGCTTCCAGATATTCCCTATTTGTCCAGAGCCGAGTTGATGGATAAACAAAGAGCTGATCAGTGCATAAGGCATGTCATTTCCCAACTTGAACATGGTGACAAACCACCCCCCACTTTACGAGATGAGATCCCCGACCTTGCATTCCTACTAAGGGAGCTGAACCGCCTTGAGCTTTTGGATAATGTTTTATACAGACGGCGTCAAGAGGGTTCTAAGGTGACTTACCAGCTTGTGCTTCCAGCTGAGCTTCGTGATGCGGTATTGACCAGCCTCCATGATGACATGGGTCACATGGGGGTGGGCCGCACAATGGATCTTGTGAGGACTAGGTTCTACTGGCCAAGGATGGCCGCAGATGTTGAAAAAAAGGTCAGAACTTGTGGTAGGTGTGTAAGAAGGAAGTCACTGCCTGAGAGAGCCGCACCACTTGTTAACATTAAAACCACAAGGCCCCTTGAGTTGCTCTGTATGGATTTTCTTTCTCTTGAACCTGACAGAAGTGGGATGAAAGACATTTTGGTGATCACAGATCATTTTACCAAATATGCTGTAGCGATCCCTACACCTAACCAGAAGGCCCGCACAGTGGCAAAGTGTTTGTGGGAGAATTTCATGGTGCATTATGGTATGCCAGAGAAGCTACATAGTGACCAAGGACCAGATTTTGAGTCCCGTTTGATCAAAGAGCTTTGTCAGATCGCCGGCATCCAAAAAGTCAGAACAACCCCATATCACCCCAGGGGTAATCCTGTCGAGCGGTTTAATCGCACTTTGCTAGACATGCTAGGCACTCTCCAGAACAAAGATAAGTCTCGCTGGCGTGACTTTGTAAAACCTTTGGTCCATGCCTACAACTGCTCTAGGAATGATGTCACAGGGTTTACGCCATACGAACTAATGTTTGGACGCCAACCTCGCCTGCCGGTTGACTTGGCGTTTGGATTGCCAGTACAGAACAGCCAGCATGTATCACATTCTGATTATGTGCGAAACCTCAAATCTCAGCTCGAGGAAAGCTATAAGATTGCAATGAAGAATGCTGCAAAGATAGCACAGAAGAACAAAACACGGTTTGACAGGCGTGTCACTGCCTCGGATTTGGAAGTTGGTGATCGAGTGTTGGTCAGAAATGTCCGGATTCGAGGAAAGCACAAGATTTCGGATAAGTGGGAGTCTATCGTTCATGTGGTCACGAGTAGGGCAGGGACGCTTCCTGTTTATACAGTCAGGCCAGAGAACAATGATGGTCCTTTGAGGACATTGCACAGAGATTTACTCCTCCCCTGTGGTTATTTACCTACAGAGAAAAGTGGAGAGTTGATTCAAAAGCCTGTTAAGCACAGACCCGCCACTCGTGCAAATCCCGCTGTGGATGCTGATCCTTCCTCGGAGGAGGAGGATGAACTCATACCAGTCTATTGGTTTAGACCACAACCAAGTACCGAGCTCCCTACAGTCCAGAGTTCAGAACAGACCCACTCAAGAACATTCATTAAGAACAGTACGCAGCATACGGAACGTCCCAATATACTTCCAGCTGAGAGCTCAGCAAATGTTCCAGAGGTTGGTTCTACTTTTGAATCAGACAGATTACTCATCTCTGACAGCACATCAGGTTGTCCTCTAAAGGTCAATGAAACCACCAGTCATCCGGATGGCATTGAGCACTTACCTGTTACAGCAGCTGTCACAGTTGAACAAACCTCTGAAGTTGCCCAGACCAGCAGTGTTGTAACAGACCGTGACCTACCTGAAGAGTTATGTTTGGTAGAGAGAGAGAACTTACCTGCTGAAGTTGATGACATTCATAACGAGCAGCTTGAGGCAGATGAACCTGTAAATAAGGAAGCTGAAGAGGAAGGAAAGGATGAGTCAGATGAGGTGGAGCCAGGTGCAAGTGAAGTGTTGGAGGGACACACTGTCAGGAGGTCAGAGAGAGTTAGCAAACCACCAAAACGGCTTGACTACGTTGACCTTGGAAATCCGTTAATAACAGTGGTGAAATCATTCTTCCATGGGCTTACTTTAGCACTGGCCGAAACACTGAACGAAGCAGAAAAGTCCTCATTCCCCCCTATACTGTCAGTTTAATATGTCTAAATATTGCCATGTACAGGGACGTACATGAGTTCAGCAGGGGAGAGTGTAACCCAGATTGGGTAAACAGAACTGATTTAATTAAATATTTAAAATAAATAAAAAGCAGTTAAAAAAGTATTATTTTCATTTAAAAACACACCGCTGATTGAAGAGTAAAATTTTATTTATTTAAAAAAAGAAAAAAAAGATTAGATTCAGGATTTACACCCGGCAGCCGTGAGCCAATCACGAGCTCCGCTGGTCACATGGTAGGCCGTCACTTCCTGCTTCGCGGCAGAGACGGCAGACAGCAGAGAAGCGCCTCAATGGTTCCAGAGGGAAATTAATCCATGTTCATCTTCGGGGTAAGATTAAAAATAACCATTTTAAACTGCCATCCGTTGATCAATTACCTTATTGGTGATACGTAATTATTATATCTGGCGTTAATTTCCTCTAGAACCGTGCGGTTGATCGAATGTTCGAGCTGAACGTGGCCATGTGATTAGGGCCAGGAGAACAGAAACTGACTCAGCGGTGAGTGAGATGGAAAGATTGGATGATTGTATTGACGGAAATTGATTGTAAAATGGTTGATTTTTATGGTGAAGATATTTGATGTCTTTTTATTTTCTTTATGTGATGGAAGAGCTAAATGTTTTGTGAAATGTGGAGCAATGAAGCACACATTTGGTTTTGTAACCTCAGGTTGCCAATTATTTTACATTCATTGTGTTTTTTTATCAATTTGGTGGCTTTATATCACGTTTTCTGTTTATTTTCTATGAAAATGGATTAGTTTTGAGCTTTTGACTTCACCATACTTTCAGAATAGATGTGATTTCGTATAAAGAATGCGTGAAAGTAATTCTGATTGATCTTTTCTGGCCTGTTCATAGGTCAGGTTTTTTTTTGTGAATTGTTTCCTGTTGGATTTGAGTGGTGGATGTTCATCGCTCGGTGTGCGGGTGGAGTTTCCGACCGGGACCGGAGCCACACTCCGCCAGGGTCTGGAGCTTCGCCTGCGGGAAGCAGTGGGGCTGCACAGCCCAGGATTTTGGATTTCCCGGTGTGAACTGGGTGGCGAGCCAGGACGAAAGAACACGCACGTTGATCACAGATTCTTCTCCTTCACAGTGGTAGGATTGAACTGATCACTGACACACAGACACTGACACACTGGAGCACTGACACAGTGGAATACAAACTGAAGAACTTGATTTTGAAAGGGCCCCAACGGAACAAGGACTGCTTGGGAACTGGGTTTTCTTTTTGCCGGCTTTTATTATTTTGATTTATTATTTTCCATATATTCTTCTGCTTGCTGTGTTTGTCAATTGTTGTTGTGATTTCAAATAATACGTTTGCACTCAATCAGATTGTTGTGTGTGTCGTATTTGATATCTAATCACTGGCTCTTAAAGATCTAGAATCGCTCTGATAGTAGCCCAATTGATTTGATTTATTTGACACCCACCTGTGCCTTATTACGACTTCGCAATATTGGTTACACATTAACCAATTCTGAATTCTGGGAAAACTTTTTGTTAGAACACGTGAGAATACTGGGCATAGTTTTTTTTTGTTTTGTTTTTTTTAGAATGTCTCTTTTACCATAGTATTTATGTTGAGCAGGAAGTCCTTATTATAACAAGCAGGCTGATAAAAGGGTTACATAAAAAAAAAAAATCAATGACTGTCTGCCTGTGGTTGGTCCAAATTATTTTGTTGTGCTTGAAAAGATTTGAGACAGGAAATACACAGCCGATGCGTACTCAGTGTGTCTCCTCTTCAAGGTTGTATAGAGGATTTTCCACGGAGGGAGAAATCCAGTGACAGTTTGTCCTTTTTGAAATGCTGCGCATGCGTGACCTACACCCCCTCCTCCCCTGCTCCCTCCGGAGGACCGCCTCCTCCTTACGCAGAAAGTAGCAAGTAGCATGTAGCAACTTAGCATCACAGTGCTAACACATAGCTACCAACGTGTCCTTTTGAACAACACAAAACACAGCGAAGATGAGTAAAATCCTGTACTTGTGCCAAATCCTGTCCCTGACCCGTCCCTGCTCTCGGGTGGATCAGAGGAGGACGGGGAGGTTTGTTTGGAGCTGAAGGACTGGAGCAGACTCACGCTCGGAGCTCACAGCTGGGCTGTGTGCGCTGCAGCCTGCAGACGTGAACAACCCCCCCCCCCCCCCCCCCCTCCTGTCACTCTCCGGACTTTTTCATACAAGTCTTGTTTTAAGATTAAACATACGTTTTCGCCAAATGGCAGCACGTTGTAGCTTTGATTAAGAAAAATTGTCTCAAGTCTACATGTGAAAAGGTGTTGATTGTGGCAGCAGAGCTTAGCATGGAGGGAGTGTTGTGCCGACACCGGGGGGGGGGGGGGGGGGGGGGGGTACGTAAAGGGCGGAGGAGCATGACAGTTACGCGAAAAATGTGGAGAGGTTGATTGACACGTTAGAGAACCACTAGATAACGAGGCTACCTCGTTATTGATTGGCTAAAGTAATATTGATTTTACAACCTCCAGAGTTGATTAATTTTTATTTTATTTTTTTGATCATGATAAAAACAAGGCTGCTGCAGCTTAGTAACGCCATTTTTTAGCTTTAATTCATTTTTGTTAGTAATAAAGATCTTCTATACAACCTTTCACTGATCCTCACATCTCTGACTTCCTCTTACACTTACACTCACTCACAACACAACACTTGTTTGATTTTGACACAAATGGAACCCCATGTGAATGTGTTGTCGAGAATTCAAGGAAGTTCATATAATCCGCACCCCCCCCCAAAAAAAAAAAAAAAAAAATTACCTGAAACATCAGAAACGCTCTTCGTGTGTGTCCGCGCACGTTTTTCCACACTTGTGGGGACCAAATGTCCCCACAAGGATAGGAAAACTTGGCACGATGTGCCTTGTGGGGACATTCTTTTGGGTCCCCATGAGGGGAAACAGTGTTTTCTTGACCATGTTGTTGTTACTGGAAAAAGTAAAAGTGCAAAAACATTTCTTTCGGGTAAGGCTTTGTTGTGGTTTGGGTTAGGGTTGGGGTAAGGGTCAGGGTTAGGAGTTAGATATGAATGGGAGTCAATGGAAGGTCCCCACGAGGATAGAAAGACAAAAGTGTGTGTGTGTGTGTGTGTGTGTGTGTGTGTGTGTTCTTGTATTTCTATCCTTGTCGGGGCCAAATGTCCCCACAAGGATAGCAAAACGTGGAACGACGTGCCTTGTGGGGACCTTTTTCCAGTCCTAAGTAGGAGAAACAGTGTTTTCTTGACCATGTTGTTGTTACTGAAAAAAGTAAAAGTGCAAAAACATTTCTTTAGGGTTAGGCTTTGTTGTGGTGTGGGTTAGGGTTAGGGTAAGGGTCAGGGTTAGGGGCTAGACATGAATGGGAGTCAATGGACGGTCCCCACAAGGATAGAAATACAAGACTGTGCGTGTGTGTGTGTGTGTGTGTGTGTGTGTGTGTGTGTGTGTGTGTGTGTGTGTGTGTGTGTGTGTGTGTGTGTGTGTGTGTGTGTGTGTGTGTGTGTGTGTGTGCGCGCGTTATCAGCCTGGCCCCTCCCCTCTACGACTGGAGGCGCGTCTGAGAAACAGAAAGTTTAACTTCTCGGACATTTTGTAGCAGAACAGATACAGCTGGGCTCTTAGGTCGTCCTTCAGGACTGTGTGGTGAGTATCAACAACAGCTGGCGGTGATTCCTGCTAGAAAATGTGTGAGATAGTGAGATAGCAGAGGTTTGTGTTGCTCCACCGCTGTTTCAGAGTGTGAGTGCGGCTCAGGCACTGTCTGCTCTGTGGTGGAAATGAAGTAGATTTAATAATTCTAAACCATATTTCATGTTTCTCTTGCCTTTTTCAGTAATCACGTGTCTTTTATCAGTCTGTGAGGTTTGAAGCTGCGTTTCATTTACCGAGGATCACCAGGAGATGGCGCTGCAGAGGCAGGAGCTTGAAGTGTTTGGAAATGAAGCGCTGGAGAAGTGGACGAAGCTTGACCGAGGGGGATTTGGAACTGTCTACAAGGCCAGACACAAGGACTGGCAATTTAGTGTGGCCATTAAGCTGCTGTCTAAAGACAGCCTGTCCATGTGCACAGCACTGCGTGAGGCTGGTTACATGGATAAAGCTTCCTGTGAGTTTGTTTTGAGGGTTTATGGATTTTATGAGGGAACCCCACCAATTGAAGGAGTCAGCAGGCCATATCAGGGAATAGTCATGGAGCTGATGGAGATGGATTCTGTTCTGAAGCTGCTGGAGAAACTGGCAGAGTCTCCACAGAGGCCGCTGGCTTTCCGCATCGTCCATGAAGTGGCTTTGGGGATGAACTTTCTTCACTCAAAGAATATTGTGCACCAGGACCTCAAGCCAAGCAATGTGCTGCTGACTGATGACCTGAGGGTGAAGGTATGTGCCATCCATTTTTAATTCAAGGTGCACTTGTATTCAACTGCTGCTTTATTTTCGTCCTTCTTATTACTGTTTTGAAGCTTGCAGACTTTGGTCTGTCCAGGGTTTCCACCAGTGATGCGAAAAACAACGAAAAAACAGCAGAGACAGGAGGGACACTTGAATACATGCCTCCAGAGGCTTTTGATCCAAAATATAAACCTGTCCGGGCTTTTGACAGATACAGGTAAAGACTGGGAGGATAGAGTGTGATTAAATGTAAAACTTTAATTGTAAAATAACGGAAAACCTTTTCTGTGCCTGTGTCAGCTATGGGATCCTTCTCTGGTCAATATTTAATGGGAAAGAGCCTTATAAAGGTACGCATGACTCTACTGCCATGCTTTTTATGCTCCTTTGTTTTTTTTTAACCTGTTCCTTCAAGACATTACTGAACAAATTTGGACACATCTTTAACTTCAGGCAGACCCAGTGTTCTTGTGAAGCACTGGGTCAAAAACGATCTAAAACTCCCTCTTGATGAAATAAAAAATCCAGAGGAGTTGGGAGAGATGATTGAACTGATGGAGAGATGCTGGAATTCAACACCAGAGATGAGGCCACCCTTCAGAGGTATGTGCTTGTTAACATTATGCTCATTTTTACTGTATCACTTTTTATACTTGCAAATGGACACGTTCTTCCATTACATTCTTAATAGTGCATCACTGCACATTTTACTCTCCTTGTTTCAGACTGCCTGAAAACAACTCAGGAGGTATTCAAAAGGCACAAGAGCGGCGTTCGTGCTGCAGTCGATGGCATCTTGAATCCACTGGTACAAATAAAAATACAATTGCAGAATCTGCAGTACCACAATCAGTCAGTTCTGTCTAATTAGTGTGATATTTCTAGTTGCAATTTCCTGTGTTTCTCATGTCTTTTTTTCCATTTTTAAGGACTCAACAAACAGTGGTAAACCGCCAGGTAAACTGTCCCTCGAACACAGGGTCATAATTGCTGATTCCTGTTATTTTCCTGTATGTTACAGTGCAGCTTTGTTTTTCTTTTTTTCCAGTGTCAGAGGCAGACTCACATGACACCATCGATCATCCTCTCGTCACTGAACAGGTATTCTGTGTCTGCAATATTCCTTATTTTACACTTTGCGAGGTCATCTGGCAGGTCGGATCGGATGCTTAATGGGACAATTTTGACCTCTGCCTCATATGCTTGATACCCATTCGCCTTGCAACTATTTAAACTGATGTACTTGTTGTTTCAAATAGAGTAAAATATGCTACTTCTTCTCCCCAACAGAACTCACCTGGTGTTCCCACAAAGATATTGACAGTTGAGAGAAAAGGTTCCTGTTTTTCTGTTATTCTTCTGCGTCAATATATTAGGCCAGTGTCATGACTGGAATTAGATTAATTTCATCAGGTTTCCACTGCTCTTTTTCCCAACAGCAAAGTTTGTGACGGACAACATTCCAGTGTTAATACAACTGGTTTCTGCAGTACTGGAAATTGCAGAAGAGCTTGGAGACATGGTCCATCCTGAAGTCCTCGCTCGGATCCAAGCAGAAAAGACAAGCCAGGACAAAATGAGGCTGTTTCATTCCAGGATATTAGCTCCGGCAGGGGGGAGAGTCAAAGCTGCTTTCTTTGACACCCTCAAAAAACATGAGCCCAGACTGGTGAAAAAACTTGGTACGACATTGACAAAGAAAAATACATTATTATTTTTAACTCTGTTCACTTGTTCTTTTAACTTTTTGACTATGCTTTCTTTTATTTCTTTTTCTCTAGGTGGATAATCCTAAAGCTTGTCTTCACGGATTGTATATACATACACAAGCTCTGATTCTCCTCTTACACTTCCATCCTCAATGAAAAACCATGAATCCTTTCAGTCACATATTTCTAATTAATCACGTTTTATGACTAAGTCATATTTTAATAGCTGTCTTCTTTTTATATCTGAGTGAGTAAAATGTTGAAAAAACTATTAGTCATCCAAAGGAGAGAGAGAGAGAGAGAGAGAGACTATGTAAGAGGCTTTTCTGGTTCAATCCCTCAGTAACTGTCACTAGCAGTCAGTCAGTCACCTGCAGATGATGGCGTCGAGGGCATCCCAGGCAACAAAGTTATCCTGTCTCGATCTGAATCACTTGTCTTTTTGTTACAGATAACATGCTGTATGAGAGTGAATGTAATACACTGATTGTAATCTAAAGAATTTTTGTGTAAATGAAGCAATTTTATTTGGAAATATTCGACCATTCGATACAACAAGCAATGTAAGTTTAAATAAAATGTTCTGAAATGACTTACATGCAGCTCCTCCTAAATGTGATTATGAATTGTTTATTTATGTTGTTTTGAAAGTTGCACCTGTCTCCACACACACACACACACACACACACACACACACACACACACACACACACACACACACACACACACACACGGGCAGCATAACAACTGCCGTTTAACCTTAGCTTCATTCACAGCTCTACCTCCCTGAGGGTTGCAAAAGAAAACACACACACCTTCACAACGTGGTAATCCTCTGGGGGAAAAGTGTTCAAGCGTCATCTTGACCCATCCTTCTCTTCCTCGGCCCTGCCCTCCGTCTCACCCCACCCCATCCTGCATTAAAGCTCCCAGTCCTCTTTGTGGGAGAGTGACGTCTGCTACTGTCAGAAACAGAGTTAAGCTCAGCGGGCTCCAGTGAGAGCAGAGAGGAGAGAAGCTCCCAGACTCGGGGAAAAACCAAGCAGCGAAACGTTCTGGGCCTCCAGGGAAACAAGTCTTGACCACCTGAGGAGGACCTGACTCTCATTCCTAGAGGCTTCCCAGGTCTCAGCTGGGAAACTTGAAGGGAATTCCGAACTTGGTTGAACAAGAAAGTTCCCTCCATCAACAGGTTAGCTGAGAAACTCTGGACTATGCCTGCAGCGTGTGTGTGCTCTGAGGATGAGAGCAGACCGACTGGAATAATTATTCTCCTGTGTGCACACCGTGCTGCTGTGAGGATTGTTTGCTGCTGCTGCTACTGCTGCTTCTTTTCTTTTTTTTTTTTTAAATTAAAAGATACATATTTTTACTTTTTTCATGCAGGTGATCCTGACCTGCAGCCTTATTGCTGAGCTTAATCAATGATACTGTGTTCTGGACCAAACAAACCCTGAGACAACATGAAGAAATTTTTAACATGGATGACAAGAAAGGCGGAGAGAGACGAAGACAGTGAGTCAAAGGAGAATTCTGGCTGAGTGTAGAGAGGCAGGATCCACTCTTCGGGCAGAGGTCTGTGGGCATTATGCTTCCTTTTGCAGCATCTTACCTTTGTGAGTCTGGCTTCTCTGCTGTTGCTGCACTGAAGACCAGGTACAGGTCCCAGCTGAACATTGAGCAGGAGCTGAGAGTTGCAGTATCATGCTTCAAACCTCAATCTGAGAAACTGTGCACTGCAGAACGTGCTCATTGTAGCCATTAATCCTGGCTTCCTCATTTTGATAAAAAAAGGAAAAAAATCAGCACAAATTGTTTTATTCGTTTTTGTTTTGTCGGTCAAAGTGTTTTATATTGTTATATTATTATATTGTGCTCCTGAGTTAATGTTGCTGAAGTGAATTTTAATTTATTATTTATTGATTTTGTTCAATTTTATTTTCCAGCAGCAAATGGTGCAATAAGTCTGTCAAAAATGTTTACAGTTTAAACAAGGATATTATTATTTTTTGAATTTCAGGCAAATTGATGCACTTAAAATCTTTTCTTTTACAGACTAATAAATAATGTTCATAAAGTCACTCTTGCAAGTTGAACTATATCTCTTTCCTTTTAGTTTTCTTTAATGTTAACAAGGATGTTTTGCAGAAGTGTACCTATAACAATTTTATAAACAAATGCTATGACTTATAGTTGCAGCGGAGAGTGGGTGGTGGGGTGGGGGGGCCCAAAATTGTTTTCTTCTTGCTGGGGGGTGGGTGGGGGGGGGGGGGGGGGGGGGGGAGGGGCATAACAGAAAATAATTGAGAAGCACTGCCTTAAATGAAGAGTTAAAGTTACAAAACTGGAACACTATTTGCAGAGAAACAGATACAGCAAAATGCTTGCAAAAAGAAGAATAACCTGTATAAATCATTTCTTAGACTAAAAACTAAAGAAGCTGAGAATAAATACAAGTTGTACAAAAATAAGTTGACAGATATAATAAGAAATTCCAAAAAGTTATATTATAAAAAACTGTTATTCGATGACAAATCAAACATGAAAAAGACATGGGACATATTGAACAATGTTATTAAACAAGGAAAAGGAAAAGATAATTATCCAGATTTTTTTGTTGACGCAAATGGTGAATATGAAAAGTGTGGTTCATAACTTCAATAACTTCCTCACAAATATTGGCCCAGAATTGGCTGCAAAAATTCCAAGCCAAAATATGGAAATGAATTTTGAAAGAACCAATAATACAGTTGTACTTTCCGCAGTAAGCGAGAGGGAAATACTGTTGTTCAAAAATTTTAAAACAAATTCTCTACAGACTGTAATTTAATTAACATGATAATAAAAAAAAAGGTAATAACTAGTATTATATCCCCTCTGACACATATTTGTAATCTGTGCTTCAAAATGGCTATGGCCCAAAGAAGATGAAAATTGCTAAACTCACCCCACTCTTTAAAAATGGATATAGACATGATTTCACCAACTACAGACCCTCTGACCCAACTACAGACGTGCCTCTGACTGTGCCGGCTTAAATTGATTTGTATATCAATGATGTTTTAAATGTTTCTCAACTGGTGAAATGTATATTATTTGCTGACGACAAACATATTTTATAGCAGTGACAGTTTAGATGAACTTATCAACAATGTGAATAATGAATTGAGAAAAATAAAGAAATGGATGGATAGTAATAAGTTGTCCTTAAATTTAAATAATACAAAAGCAATGATGTTTGGAAATTACAAGTTGAAATCTTTAAAGGTGCATTAAGGAGTTTTACAACCTTAAAAATACTTATTTTCCACCATAAATATGTTACACATTTTTTAATGATGTGTACAATGTGTATGGCGTCATTTTAGTGCCAAAATTCCGCGCGCAAAAAAATCATAATCGCGCACAGTTAACCCACTCTCTGTGCGCTCGCGGTGCCTCTCCGCGCGCGCGTGGTCTCTTTCTGCGCGCGCGCGGTCACTTTCTACGTGCGCGACATCACTTTCTGTGCGCGCGCGATCTCTTTCTGCGCGCGCGGTGACATGTCTGAGCTGTCTGCTCGCGCGGTGGTGTTGAGTTTTGGCACTCGGTGGGCGGGCTTTGAGTTAACGCCACTCAACCCCCCTCTCCTTTGTGATTGGTTCCTCTAAACGTCTACTGTCTTCAAATGGGTCTATTACTTTTGTGACTTATGAAACTTATCAACATATCACCTGCTCAAAACAAAGGAAAAAAAAAAAGCAAAAGTACTTCACTGACCCTGGCATAAAATCAAATGAAATCTGAGAGAGAGGGAAAAAGACAGAAAAAAAGGAGAAAAAATTAACTATAAATGTAGGATAGGTATAATTGAATAACAGATATAAACTAAATAACATAATTAGAGTTTAAACATTATTTTAAGACAGATATAATCAAATAACAAATATAAACTAACAGATATGAATTAGATAATTTACATATAAATCTAAGACAGATATACTTAAATAAATAACAGATATACACTAGCAGATACAAATTAAATGTAATTAAAAAAAATCTAAGACAGATTTATAATTAGATGAATAACAGATATACACTAACAGATATAAATCAAATATAATTTACATATACATTTGAGACAGATAGCCTTGATGGCTCCATGAAAACGTTTTTATTCATTATTTCTCCTCCCAGGAAACAGCCAGGTCTCCTCCACAGTAATCAAATCACTGTATGGAGGTTATGTTATGTGAATTTTACTCCTCAATTTTCCAATTCTGCCGCCAAACGATGACTACCCGCCCTACTTAACCTCTGATTGGCTCTGACCGGAAGTCAGTAGACGTTTAGAGCAACCAATCACAAAGGAGAGGGGGGTTGAGTGGCGTCAACTCAAAGCCCGCCCCCTGAGTGCCAAAACTCAACACCACCGCGCGAGCAGACAGCTCAGACATGTCACCGCGCGCGCAGAAACAGATCGCGCGCGCACAGAAAGTGATGTCGCGCACGTAGAAAGTGACCGCGCGCGCGCAGAAAGTGTCCACGCGCGCGCGGAGAGGCATCGCGAGCGCACAGAGAGTGGGTTAACTGTGCGCGATTTTGATTTTTTTGCGCGCGGAATTTTGGCACTAAAATGACGCCATAAATGTGCCCTGACATATTCATTACAAGTACCTCTAACAGCGGTAAATTGTCACTTGAAAGTTGCAGTGCCGGTCCGGCACCAGCATTTTTTTGGGGAGAATTTAAAGGAATGACGTAATGCGCACACCGGCTTGTTCAGTTTCGCTTTGTCCGCCATTACTTCGCCAGATGCTTAGTGAGCAACAACTGAGCAGGAGCTTCCAGAAAGTAAGAAAATACTGGTTTCTCGCACTGCCACAACTCCAGCACAGACTCCACCAGGTAAAAGAAACTTAAATCTTACTTGAGCGCTTCTAAACGAGCGAAGACAGAGTCCCCCTCTTCCGTGCACGCGAGCCACAGGGACGAGTTTTTCACTAAGCTGCATTACGCCCAAAGCCTACAGGGGGCGCTGTTTCGCATAACACGTGCAAGCACCTTTAAATCAAGTTGAGTTAGATGGTGTACAAATTGAAAGTGTCTCAGGAATAAAATTTTTAGGTTTATTGACAGATAATAAGTTAAGTTGGAAAGCACACATCAGACACATTAAAACTAAAATCTCAAAAAGCCTTGCGATTATAAATAGAGTCAAATATTTTCTTGACTATAATGCTCTATATACATTGTATTGTTGCTTAATTCTTATTGTGTGGAGGTGTGGGGCAACAATCACAAGAATTCGATGCAACCACTTCTTTACATCCAAAAAAGAGCAATAACAATTATTCACCAGGCAGGGTATCTTGATCATACTAATCCTTTATTTTTTCATTCTAAATTATTAAAAGTACATTGTCTTGTAAAATTATATTCTGCACAATTTATGTTTAAAACTTTTCATAAATTGTTACCAACTAACATTCAAAACATTTTCTTAAAAGAGACAAATCATATAAATTGAGAGGATTTGGGAACTTTGATGTTCCAATAATAAGAACCTCCAGGAAGCGTTTTTCTGTGTCTGTATGTGGAGTTAAGTTATGGAACAGTCTGGGGCTCCAACTAATTAATCAGGAACCTACACTATTTTTATATTACTGTAAAAATAAAATGCATATTATTTAGAGACTGGAATGTGCATACAAACACAAATGAGTTCTGAATTTGGGATAATTCTTCTCTGTAGTAAACAATCAAGTGTTGTTTCTTTCCGATTCTCTGCCATGCATTTTCCAAACTTGTCTGTCTTCCTTCATTTTAAAAATATTCCAAAAACAACAAATGGATCAAAATTAATATTTGTGGAGCAGCGCATATCTGTCGACTATTTTAACAAGTGTAGTCAGCATACACTGAAAAATAATTTTGGCAATAATTAGCCTACAGTTTTTTTCGGAAAAATATTACTGGCTAAATAGAGGAAAATTGAAGTCTTTAATAATAAAAGAAAAATAGAAAAACAGATGATGCTCTTACTGTCAAATTTGCACCTCTCTCATCTGTTTGCCATCTAGCAGCCTTGCTTCTAGCCATAAAAAAAACAAACTTTTACAGCTTTTGTCGCAAAAAATGCGCTTATTTCTTTTCATTTTCTGAAAAAACAGAGATTAACTGATCAACAATACCTGAGTGAGGACGGGTGTAAATTCTGTTGAACCAGTCCTTTCTTCATCTGCTCATGGAGGGCAAGCTTCAAGAATTAGTAGTTACTGGATGTAACTCCAGTTCTACGAGTAAGTGAGTGCCCGCCTCCGGGCTTCGCTAGTGGCACTCCCCTTGGCGCAGCCAATCAACTGAGACAACAAAAGCTCGACGCACCAATCCCCCGCCGCCCGATGGCGCGGCTCCACGCCCCCCGAGGGTATACCCCGAGCTGGAGGCAGCCATTCTCCCTTCTTCTGAATCAGCCAAGTAAGGGAAGCAGACAGCTGGGCCAGCAGGTAGGTGGGCACGCACTTACTCGTAGAACTGGAGTTACATCCAGTAACTACTCATTCTACTTCGTAAGTGCTGAGCACGCCTACGGGCTTCGCTATTGGCACACATCCAGGCGAAGGCCGTAGGTCGATGAATGTACTCCCGGCTGGCATGCTGACGGGATTGGTGCGTAAGATGGAAGTAAACAAACCGTACGTCCAGAACGGTCGCAGAACCCCCGAAGAACGAGGCGGGCATCCATGCGCCGAAGTGCCGCCCGCGACGTGAACAAACATCGCCACAGCGACACACACACGCTGGCCGGGGCAAGCCACAGCAGCAGGCGGGGAACCCTGGTCCGCGACCCACACAGGGAAGCTGCAGCCGGGCTAGAGAATCCAATACAGCGAGCGGCAGAACTCCTGTTCCCGCGAACACCGTCACTGTAACAACATCCGCACACCGTGGCAGAGCCAAGCGGCAGGAGGGGAGAAAACTCTGGCCCGTGACCCCACCCGGGACGCGGCAGCCGAGCAAGAAGACCAACACGGCAAGCGGCAGAACTCCCGTTCCCGTTAAGCACCGTCACAGGCTGCGGCAAAAACCAAGCGGCAGGCGGGAAAGCCCTGGTCCGCGACCCCACTCGGGACGCGGCAAACAGGCCAGAAGGACCAAAACGGTTAAGCGACAGAACTCGTGTTCTCGCTGAAACCGACATGGCCACAGAGTCAGTTCACATATCCAACAGATATGAACGCGGAGGCCCAGAAGGCAGCCTGGCAGATGTCACCGTGACACCCCTGCACAGGGCCGCACAGGCAGCCACACGCTGTGTGGAATGAGCATGAATCACTGCCAGCGGCGAGAGATTCTGTGCCCTGCAGGCAGCTGCAATAGCGCCCCCCACCCAGTGGACGAGACGCTGAGAGGTCGGGGGGGGGGGCCCACGCCCCCAGGCTCCAAACCCCACAAACAGCTGGTCCGTGGTGTGAAAAGCAGCTGTGCGCTGGACATAATGCAGGGCCCTAACCGGGCACAGCAACCGCAGCCGTGGGTCATCCTCAGATGAGCCAGGCCGGGAGCAAGCGTTTGGATCCGGATCACTCGCGACCGGAAGTCCGAAGTGATCACCTTGAGATTAAAGGCCAGGTTAGGCCAAAGATGCACAAGTCCCCCATCCTGGCTGGACAGCCTGCAGGATGGGCTGACCAACAAGGCGCAGAGATCCCCAACTCTCTTGGCGGATACTAGCACGAACAAGGTGGCGGCCTTGAAGGAGAGAAAGCGGACCTCCGCCTTCTCCAAAGGCTCGAAGAGGGGAGCCCCCCAAGACCCTCCAACACAACGTGGAGGTCCCACGGGGAGACCCCATGCCTGGGGGGTGGCCGTAGCCAACACGCCCCACACAGAAACCGCTTCAACAGCGGGTGACTGCGTGCAGAGAAGCGGCCAAAGCCGCCGTAACCCACTATGATGGCCGATGCAAACACCGCAGTGTGGATGCAGCGCAGCCACCATCCAGCAGGGCCTGGAGGAACTCCATGGAATCCCAGGCACCGCCCACCACATGGTG
The DNA here is from genome assembly GCF_902148845.1 of Salarias fasciatus. NCBI lineage: Eukaryota > Metazoa > Chordata > Actinopteri > Blenniiformes > Blenniidae > Salarias > Salarias fasciatus. Next base: position 16,745,483 of record NC_043751.1, read on the forward strand.
GTCCAGGGTGACTCCCCACCCTGCGAGAGACGCATCCGTGAACATCTCGACGTGATGCGATACGCAGCCCAGGGGGACTCCTAGCATAGGAGAGCAGGATCCATCCAGAGAAGGAGATCCTGGCGTGCCCGGGGGCGGGATCGAGACCTTTCTGCATCCGTCCCGCTTCCCCAAGCAGCGGAGGCGTGCAAACCACCGTAGCAGCCTGTGCATGTGCAGAAGGCCCAAATGTACCACCAGGTGGGCCACGGCCATTAAATCCAGGACGGTCCTGACCAAACAGACCCTGACCAGAGGCATGGTCACTGCAGACCTCAGGGCTGAGAGGAGGGAGGCTCGCCTGTCTGCAGAGAGGCGGGCCGTCATAGAGAGCGTGTCCAGCTCCAAACCCAGATAAGCCATGTGCTGAGCTGGGGTGAGCGCGCTCTTGTCCCGGTTCACCAAGAACCCCAGGAGCTCTCCAGGAGGTGTCTGACCGTCAGCATGCGGAACCTCCTGGTGGCTATGTGAGTGTTTAGGACCCGCTGGTCCAAAGCGGGTCTCATGCCTCCGCTCTTCTTGGAACCAAGAAGTAGGGAGAATAAAACTCCGAATGCACCTCCTCCGCGTCCAGCTCCGTAACCGCGCCCCGGCGGAGGAGCGAGGACACTCCTGCTTCGAGAGCGGCCGCCCCCACAGGGCATGCGAGCCGCGTACAAAGAACCCCATTGAAGAGAAGCAGGCGACAGGCGAAGTGCAGGGCACAGCCGCGTCTCAGCGTCCTGAACAACCAGGGAGAAAGCGGTCCCCAGCATAGCACGCCACGTCCGAAGCGGAGCGTGAGTGGCTGTACCACGGCCTGAGGGGACAGTCCACCCGTCCTCCCAGCCTCGGGAGACGGGGGACCCCCGGCGAAAGGGATGAAGGGGGCGTCCCATGAAAGAGCGCGGGCGGCTGCTTCGGGGCCGCGGACCAGTGCTTTGCTGGGGACAAACCCGGTGGAGGCGGCATGATCCCGAAGTTCTCGGGCCGCTGACCTTTGTGCCGATGCTGGGGCGCTCATCAGCGGGAACCCAGGCTGGCACAGCTCCGCCGCTCTGACGCTTCTCTGTGCTAACACAGGCGGAAGCCGGCGGATAACGCAGCTTGGAGCGTTTATAAATGATGCCAGGGCCGGGGCGCTCATCGGCGGGGACCCGGGCTGGATAGCTCCACCGCTCTGACGCTTCACCGTGCTGACACAGGCGGAAATCAGCGGAAAAAAGCAGTTTGGAGCGTTTGCGAGGTACCGGTGGGACCTCGACGGCGTTCCTCATGCGCATAGCACACGGCGGATGAGCCAGCAGCCTTAGCTCGCTGCTGTGACCCGCGTCCACGGCTGCAGCATGGCAATGAGGGGGCGTCCCATGAAGGAGCGTGGGCGGCTGCTCCACAGCCGCGGACCAGCGCTTTGTTGGGGACAAACCCGGTGGAGGCGGCATGATCCCAAAGTTTCTCGGGCTGCTGACCTCAGTGATGATGCCAGGGCCAGGACACTGCACGTAGCGCACGACGGGTGAGCCAGCGGCCTTAGCTCGCTGCTGTGACCCGCTTTCACGGCCGCAGTGCGACGAAGAGGGGGCGTCCCCTGTAAGAGTGTGGGCAGCCGCTTAGGGGCCGCGGACCAGCGCTATGTTGGGGACAAACCTGGTGGAGGCGGCGTGATCCCGAGGCTTCTCGGGCCGCTGAACCTCAGTGATGATGCCAGGACCGGGACGCTCAATAGCGGGAGCCCAGACTGGCAGAGATCCGTTGCTCTGAGGCTTCGCCGTGTCAATACAGGCGGAAGCCGGCAGAGAGACATCGCTGGAGGTGGTATGAGTGATGCCGGGGCCGGGACTCTGCGCGGCGGTAGCCCGGGGCAGCACGGCTCAGCTCCGCCGCTCTGACGCCTCGCTGTGCCAACACGAGCGGAGGCCGGCGGATAAACGCAGCTGGAAGCGTTGCGAGTGATGCCAGGAGCGGGCTGCCTTACAGCGGGGACCCGAGCCGGTGAAGTTCTGCCGCTCTGACGACTCGCTGTGCCAACACGAGCGGAGGCCAGCGGATAAAGCGTGGCGTGTGATGCCGGGAGCGGGGCGCCTTACGGCGGGGACCCGGGCCGGTGAAGTTCCGCCGCTCTGACGCGTCGCTGTGCTAACACGAGCATACGCCGGCGGAAATTACGGGTGCCGCCGGGGCCGCGATGCCCCACGGTGGAGACCCAGGCTGGCACAGCTTCGCCGCTCTGACGCTTCATCGTACTCACATGAGCCGAAGCCGGTGGATAGTGCAGCCTGGAGCGTTTGCGGGGTGCCGGCAGGACATCGGCAGCGCTCCGCTTGCGTGACACGCATGGCGGGGAAAGATAGCGGCCCCAGCTCGCTGCTGTGCCCGCATCCACAGCCGCCACGTGGCAGAGCGTGGAGGAAAAACCGGTGACAGTGCGTGCGGCCAGGCGGCTCCGTGTGCAGTCCGCTCACCGTTCTACGCCGCTTATCACATAGGGGGGCGAAGGGAGGAAGAGCCCCGCCGAGATTGATGCTCAGTCATACAAGCACGGGAAGGGGGAGGATAGCTGCTCTTGAGAGATGCAGCTGTGGAGAAGGCGTCCCATGAAGAGCGCGGGCGGTCGTTCCTGGGCTGCGGACCAGCGCTTTGTTGGGGGGCGAACCTGGCAGAGGTGGTGCGGTCCCGAAGTTTCTCGGGCCGCCGGCCGCGGTAATGCTGCCAGGGCGGGGCGCTCATCAGCGGGGACCCGGCCGGCGTGGCTCCACCGCTCTGACGCCTCGCTATGCTTTACACAGGCGGAAGCCGGCGGAAAGTAGTTTGGAGCGTTGTGAGGCACCGTGCAGGACCTCGACGGCGCTCCGTTTGCACCTCGCGCTCGGCGGGAGAGCCAGCGGTCAAGCTCGCCGCTGCGTCCCGCTTACACGGCAGCAGCACGGCGAGCGTGTGGAGGGAGAGCCCGTGATAGCGCCGTGCGTCCGGGCGCTCCGCTCGCCATTCTCTGCTTTATCACGTAGCGAGAGAAGGGAGGGAGAGAGCCCCTCCAGCTTGCGCGGGAAGAGGGGAGGCTAGCTGCTCCTGAGTGATGTATCACAAAGCCGTGCTAATGGTAGCCCCTCACCGTCCTCTTGGCAGTGAGCGGGGCGTCCCAGACACGCCGTACGCAGGCCTGGACCGGTGGCACGGCGGGACACAGCACCGCAGTCTGGGACCGAGTCCGTGACTGGGTTGCTAGCCCGAATGCTAAGCCGCGCTGCGCCGGCTCAGAGGCTACGGCGGAGGCGCGAGCCCGCGTTGAGCGGCGGAGGTGAAGAGCCCCGCGAGGTGCTCCACGTGCTTGCGGGGGGCTCAGGCAGGAGTACTGCAACAACACATCATGAGTAGAGCAAACTAACCCGTCTCACAGTGGTCTGAATAAGGTGGAGAAGGCGCCGTCGCGTTGCGTGGGCTCCATAGACGAGGGGACGCTGCTGCTGCTGCTGCTGCTGCTGCTGCCACATGCGCGGGAGCCGGTGAGACGGTGCCCATAAAGGCCGCTCGCCACTGGGTTACCTCGAGCGGCAGAGTGAGGCAGGCAGGCAGGAAGGCCGCTGGCAGTGATGCCGTCAGCCGGCGCAGACAAAGCAGCGCTTGAAATGATCTTGCTCGATGAGCAGAGTGATAGGCCCGACGCCCGATGGCGACTGGTCACGGGCAGGTCCATCCATCTTGATCCGAAGAATCTTGATCCGAAGAAACTTGTGGCTTCTTCATATCTCAAGTGATGCTGAGGAAGAAGAAGGGAGAATGGCTGCCTCCAGCTCGGGGTATACCCTCGGGGGGCGTGGAGCCGCGCCATTGGGCGGCGGGGGATTAGTGCGTTGAGCTTTTGTTGTCTCAGTTGATTGGCTGCGCCAAGGGGAGTGCCACTGGCTAAGCCCGTAGGCGGGCTAAGCACTTACGAAGTAGAACAAATCCTTCATCAATTCTTCCATAAAAACGCTGTCACACCGTCTAGAAATGTTGTGCTGCTGGAAACGTCTGGAGAAGCGGAGCCTGCGGTGAGGGGGCGTGGCCTCTGCAGGCCAACTTTCTTCGGCTGCAGCTGAACTTTGTTCAGCATTGCGTGGAGCTGGAGCATGAAGAGGATTTAAAGTGTCTGGACTCACCTGCATCATTTACCACGAGTCGTTGTTCCATTTTGAACCAAGAGGAGGTTTTCCCCACAGACTGGCGGAATCACTCTTTCCGCACATTCCACTGGATATGAGCTCCAACACCCGCCATCAAATATAAGTGCAAGCTTGTGTTACATGACGTTGAGTGCACTCTAAAAAACCAAAGTGAACTTCATGAAACTTGGATTCAGTTCTGTGCTGCAATACTTAGTTTTGAACATGACTTTAACACAAAGTAATCTGCAATTGCATTATTGCAGGGTTTTCATTTCTTTATACAAGCAGGATTAACGCAGTTATTTTGATGCATTAACCAATTCTGAATTCTGGGAAAACTTTTTGTTAGAACACGTGAGAATACTGACTCCCAGGCATAGTTTTTTTTTTTAGAATGTCTCTTTTACCATAGTATTTGTGTTGAGCAGGAAGTAACTTGGAGCTGACAAATTACTTATTATAACAAGCCGGCTGATAAAAGGGTTACATCAAAAAAGAGATAAAAAAAAATGACTGTCACTGTCTGCCTGTGGTTGGTCCAAATCATTTTGTTGTGCTTGAAAAGATTTGAGACAGGAAATACACAGATTACATACAGTATTTAGCGGATGCTTACTCAGTGTGTCATCTTCACTGATCCTCACATCTCTGACTTCCTCTTACACTTACACTCACAACACAACTCTTGTTTGATTTTGACACAAACGGAACCCCATTTGAATGTGTTGTCGAGAATTCAAGGAAGTTCACATAATCCGCACCCCCCCCCAAAAAAAAAATTACCTGAAACATCAGAAACGCTCTGCGTGTGTGTGTGTGTGTGTGTGCGCGCGCGTTTTTCTATACTTGTGGAGACCAAATGTCCCCACAAGGATAGGAAAACCTGGCACAATGTGCCTTGTGGGGATCTTTTTCCGGTCCTAATGAGGGGAAACAGTGTTTTCTTGACCATGTTGTTCTTACTGGAAAAAGTAAAAGTGCAAACACATTTCTTTCGGGTTAGGCATTGTTGTGGTTTGGGTTAGGGTTGGGGTAAGGGTCAGGGTCAGGAGTTAGATATGAATGGGAGTCAATGGAAGGTCCCCACGAGGATAGAAAGACAAAAGTAAGTGTGTGTGTGTGTGTGTGTGTGTGTGTGTGTGTGTGTGTGTGTGTGTGTGTGTGTGTGTGTGTGTGTGTGTGTGTGTGTGTGTGTGTGTGTGTGTGTGTGTGTGTGTGTGTGCGCGCACGTTATCAGCCTGGCCCCTCCCCTCTACGACTGGAGGCGCGTCTGACAAACAGAAAGTTTAACTTCTCGGACATTTTGTAGCAGAACAGATACAGCTGAGCTCTTCGGTCGTCCTTCAGGAGTGTGTGGTGAGTATTAACAACAGCTGGCGGTGATTCCTGCTGGAAAATGTGTGAGATAGTGAGATAGCAGAGGTTTGTGTTGCTCCACCGCTGTTTCAGAGTGCGAGTGCGACTCAGGCACTGTCTGCTCTGTGGTGGAAATGAAGTGGATTTAATAATACTAAACCATATTTCATGTTTCTCTTGCCTTTTTCAGTAATCACGTGTCTTTTATCAGTCTGTGAGGTTTGAAGCTGCGTTTCATTTACCGAGGATCACCAGGAGATGGCGCTGCAGAGGCAGGAGCTTGAAGTGTTTGGAAATGAAGCGCTGGAGACGTGGACGAAGCTTGGCCAAGGGGGATTTGGATCTGTCTACAAGGCCAGACACAAGGACTGGGGATTTACTGTGGCCGTTAAACTAATTAACAATGCTAATAGGTAAATTTACCACCATTGCATTTTGAATCTGTTGATTTGTACACATCAAGTCACATCTCAGCTTTCTTTAAATGTATTTCCTTCTCAGCCCTCCCAGCAGTCTGCTGTCTAAAGACAGCCTGTCCATGTGCACAGCACTGCGTGAGGCTGGTCACATGGGTAAAGCTTCCTGTGAGTTCGTTTTGAGGGTTTATGGATTTTATGAGGGAACCCCACCAATTGAAGGAGTCGGCATGCCATATCAGGGAATAGTCATGGAGCTGATGGAGATGGATTCTGTTCTGAAGCTGCTGGAGAAACTGGCAGAGTCTCCACAGAGGCCGCTGGCCTTACGCATCGTCCATGAAGTGGCTTTGGGGATGAACTTTCTTCACTCAAAGGATATTGTGCACCAGGACCTCAAGCCAAGCAATGTGCTGCTGACTGATGACCTGAGGGTGAAGGTATGTGCCATCCATTTTTAATTCAAGGTGCACTTGTATTTAACTGCTGCTTTATTTTCGTCCTTCTTATTACTGTTTTGAAGCTTGCAGACTTTGGTCTGTCCAGGGTTTCCACCAGTGTTTTGATCACCAGCGAAAAAACAGCAGAGACAGGAGGGACACTTGCATACATGCCTCCAGAGGCTTTTGATCCAAAATATGAACCTGTCCGGGCTTTTGACAGATACAGGTAAAGACTGGGAGGATAGAGTGTGATTAAATATAAAACTTTAAAAGTACAATAATGGAAAACCTTTTCTGTACCTGTGTCAGCTATGGGATCCTTCTCTGGTCAATATTTAATGGGAAAGAGCCTTATAAAGGTACACATAACTCTACTGCCATGCTTTTTATGCTCCTTTGTTTTTTTAAACCTGTTCTTTTAAGACGTTACTTAACAAATTTGTACACATCTTGAATTTCAGGCAGACCAGACGTTCTTGTGAAGCTCTGGGTCAAAAAAGATCTAAAACTCCCTCTTGATGAAATAAAAAATCCAGAGGAGTTGGGAGAGATGATTGAACTGATGGAGAGATGCTGGAATTCGACACCAGAGATGAGGCCACCCTTCAAAGGTATGTGCTTGTTAACATGATGCTCATTTTTACTGTATCACTTTTTATACTTGCAAATGGACACTTTCTTCCGTTAGATTCTTAATAGTGCATCACTGCACATTTTACTCTCCTTGTTTCAGACTGCCTGAAAACAACTGAGGAGGTATTCTTAAGGCACAAGAGCGGCATTCGTGCTGCAGTCGATGGCATCCTGAATCCACTGGTACAAATAAAAATACAATTGCAGAAACTACAGTGCCACAATCAGTCAGTTATGTCTAATTAGTGTGATATTTCTGTTGCAATTTCCTGTGTTTCTCATGTTATTGTTTCCATTTTTAAGGACTCAACAAACAGTGGTAAACCGCCAGGTAAACTGTCCCTCGAACACAGGGTCATAATTGCTGATTCCTGTTATTTTCCTGTATGTTACAGTACAGTTTTATTTTTCTTTTTTTTTCCAGAGTCAGAGGCAGACTCACATGACACCATCGATTATCCTCTCATCACTGAACAGGTATTCTGTGTCTGCAATATTCCTTATTTTACACTTTGCGAGGTCATCTGGCAGGTCGGATCGGATGCTTTAATGGGACAATTTTGACCTCTGCCTCATATGCTTGATACCCATTCGCCTTGCAACTATTTAAACTGATGTACTTGTTGTTTCAAATAGAGTAAAATATGCTACTTCTTCTCCCCAACAGAACTCACCTGGTGTTCCCACAAAGATATTGACAGTTGAGAGAAAAGGTTCCTGTTTTTCTTTTATTCTTCTGCGTCAATGTATTAAGCCAGTGTCGTGACTGGGATTAGATTAATTTCATCAGGTTTCCACTGCTCTGTTTCCCAACAGCAAAGTTTGTGACGGACAACATTCCAGTGTTAATACAACTGGTTTCTGCAGTACTGGAAATTGCAAAAGAGCTTGGAGACATGGTCCATCCTGAAGTCCTCTCTCGGATCCAAGCAGAAAAGACAAGCCAGGACAAAATGAGGCTGTTTCATTCCAGGATATTAGCTCCGGCAGGGGGGAGAGTCAAAGCTGCTTTCTTTGACGCCCTCAAAAAACATGAGCCCGCACTGGTGAAAAAACTTGGTACGACATTGATAAAGAAAAAATACATTATTATTTTTGACTCTGTTCACTAGTTCTTTTTACTTTTTGACTATGCTTTCTTTTATTTCTTTTTCTCTAGGTGGATAATCCTAAAGCTTGTCTTCATGGATTGTAGATACATACACAAGCTCTGATTCTCCTCTTACACTTCCATCCTCAATGAAAAACCTTTAATCCTTTCAGTTACATATTTCTAGTAAATCACGTTTTATGACTAAGTCATATTTTAATAGCTGTCTTCTTTTTATATCTGTGTGAGTAACGTGGAAAAAACTATTAGTAATCAAAAGGAGAGAGAGAGAGAAAGAGAGAGAGAGAGAGACTATGTAAGAGGCTTTTCTGGTTCAATCCCTCAGTAACTGTCACTAGCAGTCAGTCAGTCACCTGCAGATGATGGCGTCGAGGGCATCCCAGGCAACAAAGTTATCCGGTCTCGATCTGAATCGCTTGTCTTTTTGTTACAGATAACATGCTGTATGAGAGTGAATGTAATACACTGATTGAAAGAATTTTTGTGTAAATGAAGCAATTTTGCTCGGAAATGTTCGACCATTTGATACAACAAGCAATGTAAGCTTAAATAAAATGTTCTGAAATGACTTGCACGGAGCTCCTCCTAAATGTGATTATGAATTGTTTACTTATGTTGTTTTGAAAGTTGCACCTGTCTCCACACACACACACACACACACACACACACACACACACACACACACGGGCAGCATAACAACTGCCGTTTAACCTTAGCTTCATTCACAGCTCTACCTCCCTGAGGGTTCCAAAAGAAAACACACACACCTTCACACCGTGGTAATCCTCTGGGGGAAAAGTGTTCAAGCGTCATCTTGACCCATCCTTCTCTTCCTCGGCCCTGCTGCTTTGCTCCACCCTACACACCCGTCTCACCCCACCCCATCCTGCATTAAAGCTCCCAATCCTCTTTGTGGGAGAGTGACGTCTGCTACTGTCAGAAACAGAGTTAAGCTCAGCGGGCTCCAGTGAGAGCAGAGTGGAGAGAAGCTCCCAGACTCGGGGAAAAACCAAGCAGCGATGCGTTCTGGGCCTCCAGGGAAACAAGTCTTGGCCACCTGAGGAGGACCTGACTCTCATTCCCAGAGGCTTCCCAGGTCTCAGCTGGGAAACTTGAAGGGAATTCCGAACTTGGTTGAACAAGAAAGTTCCCTCCATCAACAGGTTAGCTGAGAAACTCTGGACTATGCCTGCAGCGTGTGTGTGCTCTGAGGATGAGAGCAGACCGACTGGAATAATTATTCTCCTGTGTGCACACCGTGCTGCTGTGAGGATTGTTTGCTGCTGCTGCTACTGCTGCTTCTTTTCTATTTTTTCTAATTAAAAGATACACATTTTTACTTTTTTCATGCAGGTGATCCTGACCTGCAGCCTCACAGCTGACCTTCATCAATGATACTGTGTTCTGGACCATTTTCTCAAACAGTTTCTCAAACAATAAAATAGATGGCAAGGCAGCTACCTCGCATGTCAGGTGTGTCTGAAAGGTTCTGTGGTGTGTACAAGCACACTGAGCACTGAGTGTTTATGAACGCTTACAAGTGAACAGCAAATTAAGAGTTGGCCTGTGTCTTCTGGGACCTGCCAAGGCCACTGTTTACGTGGTGTGTGAGTCTGTGTGTGTGAGGAGCGTTTGTGTGGAAGGTGGTGGTGGCTCTGCGGAGGAGGAAGCCCTGGATCTCTTAGAGATGGAGGGTCATGGTTATGACCGCTTTGGAGAAGGTGAGAGAGACACTTACCAGATTGACTACCGAAGGATTGTTGGGGACACGGAGCCAGCCCGGCCGCGTATCTCAAGCAGAGAAGCAGAGCAACCTCACCCCTATGGGGCCTTTGCCCACCCGACGGCACACGGACACGGGCACGAGACTGCAGCTCAGCGGTACAGCGCCACGCGTATCCAAGCTGGATATGAACCGGAGAGGTCAGTCTCATGCCGCCGCATTTGTGTGTCCACCATTCTCAAACTGCAATGTGATGAACTTCTCTGGTGAAGGATCCCAGCTGAAGAGTTGTTTTCACTTTCTCGTAGCATTGGCCGTGTACTTCCTGCAAGCCCATTTACAAGATAGCTGGGCAGCCGACCAAATCCTCTTACCTACTGTACTGCTGTCATTGACGTACAGAAGTCGTTTCCATTGACAAGGACGAATCCCTTTTGCCAGCGTTTCCTGTCTCCCCTACACCATTTGTAACAGGATCTGCCTCAAGCACGTCTGCAGGCAACACCGAGACAGTGCCAGAGAGTCGAGCATGGCGTTCAGTTTTTATTGACTGAGAAATTACGTCCTTGTGACAATAAAGCAAATTAGCACTGCTTGCACAACCTTAAGTACACAAAAAAAGTTTATCAGACATTTGAAATTCTCTTAGAAAAGCTACATGAGATGTCAATTCAAATCAAATATGTCAGCTTTTCAATTTTTTTTTAAAAAAGTCTGCATTTATGTCCATTTTTCTGATGTTTAGATGCATGATTCTTCTTCCTTTTTTTTTTCCAGCATGGCTGATTATTTGATCAGTGGAGGCACAGGTTACGTTCCTGAGGATGGACTCACAGCTCAACAACTTTTTGCCATTGGTGATGGACTCACGTACAAGTAAGATTTGCTTGGAAATCACACACAGTACTGCTGTTTTACTGAGTTTACTGTGGTAATGACAGTAAGCATAGCCAGAACATGCTCATATGAAGAAAACACACAACACACACACACACACACACACACACACAGACCAATGCAATGTTTTCATTTCAGTGTGTATTAATATCAGAGCTTGGGTTTTTTTTAATGTAGGATTATTATGAGTAATACTACTTTCAAGGATGGCTCTGAGTGCTGCCACAGGCATTAAAAGCTGTGTGTGTGTATGTGTGTCAGTGTGTGTGTACGGATGTCGGTGTAATGGAGGCTGTGTGTGGGATTTATCTGTGTACAGAGGATAAATGGAGAATATTTCTGAGGCAGATTATTATTTCTGCTCAGCGTCATTAAAAACTGTCACTTTGTAAGACCGAAGACTCTTCACATAACATTACTACTTGTCGTGGTTGTGTTTGTGTTTATTGTGGTCATTGTTTCACTGATGCCAATAGTTCATTTTCTGTATTCATATAATGTACATTTCTTTTACCTGTAATTCCAGTGACTTCTTGATCCTCCCCGGCTTCATAGATTTCACTTCTGATGAGGTGGTGAGTGTCCTCACACTGTCTGCCCCCTGATGCAAAGAGTATTTTTTCTACTTGTAATGTCAAATTTTCTTTCATCAACATTAAACAAACAAAAAAAGCTCCTGTTTCTGTGGGTGTTAAGGATGGAACAATGACTTTGGCTGACAATAAGTTCTCTCTTCTGGGCAAAAAACATGTTTTTGTGCTTAAGCTTGTTTAAAAAAATTGTCATGATTACTATCATTTATTGCTGACATGAAGATTTTACTGTGATAACCACCAGCTGTGTGAGTTAAGTGTTGATGGGCACAGGGCTGTTTATTCGCCTGGCTTTGTTTTCATCTCTTCAAGCTCTGCTGGGACATTAAATTAATTTCATGCCACACATGGGCTATTGCTATAGCAGGTGTTCAAAACATGAACAACACACACACACACACACACACACACACAGTCTCGTATTTCTATCCTCGTGGGGACCGTCCATTGACTCCCATTCATGTCTAGCCCCTAACCCTGACCCTTACCCTAACCCTAACCCACACCACAACAAAGCCTAACCCTAAAGAAATGTTTTTGCACTATTACTTTTTTCAGTAACAACAACATGGTCAAGAAAACACTGTTTCTCCTACTTAGGACCGGAAAAAGGTCCCCACAAGGCACGTCGTTCCACGTTTTGCTATCCTTGTGGGGACATTTGGCCCCAACAAGGATAGAAATACGAGAACACACACACACACACACACACACACACACACACACACACACACACACACACACACACACACACACACACACACACACACACACGCACACCCTTTAACACTCAGCAGGTGCCTTCTGCAAGTTTTTTTTTCCCTAATGCGTTAAACAAAACAGGCATCTAACTCATTACATTGCAAAATAAGAACAAACTAACATTTGTGCTGCAGAAACAACAGTGCAGAGATGTTTGTCTGTCAGTGCATCAACCTTTGGAGTAATTTCACTGTGCACTATTCTAATTATACCCAAGACAGGTTGAAAATCAGTAGCTCAGTTGATTACAGTGAGGCCATGATTATGTTTATATTTCATGTTTTGCATTTGTAAGGATCTAACCTCTGCACTGACAAGAAAGATTACCTTGAAGACGCCTCTGATTTCATCTCCGATGGATACAGTCACGGAGTCGTCTATGGCCATTGCCATGGCAGTGAGTACAGACTCTCGTGCATCATATCCAACTGTGCAGTCATCGTGTTGTTCCACAAACTGAAAAAAAGTGTGTGTTGTTTTATATCTCCATACTGACCTCATCCCTCTGTCTTTGATTGGCTCTAGCTGATGGGTGGAATTGGAATAATCCATCATAACTGTACAGCGGAGTTTCAGGCCAACGAGGTGCGCAAAGTAAAGGTATGAAAGGCAAATCTCAACAAGCATGAAGTTACAATAGATCTACTGTACAACTTTGTCGAAATCATATTTCCTCAATAGAGAAAACCGTAATTTGACACTTTCTAGAATTTATAGTGCATAAATGGGAAACTGCCCATTGCTTCATGTGTGGAGTGCTTTTGGGTGATTTGCATGATCTACTGATTGCCCTGCACAAATAATGAATCTGTTATTTGCACAAAGATCCATCTATCCCGCTGTGTAATTTAAAAGTAGCTACAGATTAACATGCAGTTGTCACAATCTATTGATTGTTTATACTTGCCCAGTCTATCAATATTCTGCCTTTTGTTTCACTGCAATAGCTTGAAAATTCAGACATGGGAGATCAGTCTGCGTCTGTCTCTGTCATCACCATCGAAGAAGGTTGGGAAATAATATCCATGTCACTTATTACTCATGTTTTGTTGTTGTTGTTGTTGTTTTTTGTCAGAAATTTGAACAGGGGTTTATCACAGATCCGGTGGTAATGAGTCCCCACCACACAGTGGGAGATGTGTTCGAGGCCAAGATACGCCACGGTTTCTCTGGGATCCCAGTTACTGAGACGGGCAAGATGGGGAGCAAGCTGGTTGGCATTGTTACCTCCAGAGATATAGATTTTCTCTCTGAAAAGGACCATGACAGACCCCTGGAAGAGGTGCGTACACAAATGTTGTGGCTTGTGTCAATGTCATATGTTTTGTTGGTTTTTCTGATAATTATCTCCTCTCTGATCCAGGCAATGACAAAAAGGGAAGATCTTGTTGTCGCACCAGCAGGAGTCACACTAAAAGAGGCTAATGATATATTACAACGCAGTAAAAAAGGTAAATCTTCAAAAAGATATCTAGTCTTTTGAGATTTCCTCTTGAACTCCTTTAACAATCTGATTTTCTCAGGTAAATTACCCATCGTGAATGACAGCGACGAGCTGGTTGCTATTATTGCTCGGACTGACTTAAAAAAGAACAGAGATTATCCACTGGCTTCTAAGGACTCTCGCAAACAACTGCTGTGTGGAGCGGCGATCGGCACCAGAGAGGACGACAAATACAGATTAGACCTCCTCATGCAGGCCGGGGTCGACGTGGTGGTCCTGGTAAGTTCTGGCTGCAGTACAGTCGGGCTTAGGGAGGATTGAGGGTTTGTTTCTGACACATAAAGTAATGTGCAATGCCGAGACAAGACTCCTCTTGTTTCCTGTCTTGAATCCAATGACAGGACTCCTCCCAGGGAAACTCAGTTTACCAGATCAACATGATCAACTACATCAAACAGAAATATCCAGAACTGCAGGTAGTTGGAGGAAATGGTGAGCTCAACTTGTTTTCTTCACAGCTCATTGCAGCATTTCCTCTCCTAAACGGTCATTTGACCGCATGCTTCCTGTCAGAGCTGCCTGACTTTTCTGTGTCTCCGGCGCCCTCTAGTGGTCACAGCCGCTCAGGCCAAAAACCTCATAGATGCTGGTGTGGATGCTCTGAGGGTGGGAATGGGCTGTGGATCTATTTGCATCACTCAGGAAGGTACAGCAACAACAATCACCATCTTTATCATCATGTGAATGTCAGATGATTGAAAATGTACACAAAAATCTTCTTAAGATGTGTAGGAAGGAAGAGGCAGTACTGAAAGCAGAAGACATAATAATAACAGGACTTGTTATAGAGGAAATATTTCATCGTCATTGTATTATTCTTTTGTTCCTAAGTGATGGCGTGCGGACGGCCTCAAGGTACGTCCGTTTACAAGGTTGCAGAGTACGCCAGGCGCTTTGGAGTGCCTGTCATAGCAGACGGAGGCATTCAGACTGTCGGCCATGTGGTGAAAGCTCTCGCTCTTGGAGCCTCCACAGGTGAATCAACACAATATTTGTTTTAAATGATGTGAGTGTTGCTACAGTCTCTCATTTCATTGAACAAACAAACTAGACGTTGAAAATAAAAGTTAGAATTGTATTATTTAGTGTGCAGTATTTCCAGCTCTGGCCTGATTGTTTAGATTAGCATCTTCTGTTCATTCATCTATTTTTCAGTGATGATGGGCTCATTGCTCGCGGCGACCACTGAGGCTCCGGGGGAGTATTTTTTCTCAGATGGCGTGCGTTTGAAAAAATACAGAGGAATGGGCTCACTGGATGCGATGGAGAAAAACAACAGCCAGAAGCGCTACTTCAGGTTGGGGCCCTGAGTAACAAGGACTCTACAAATAATGTGTCTGAAAAATGTGAGGTCAAATGAGACATCTATCCACTGCTCTTTGTAACTTTCAGTGAGGGAGACAAGGTGAAGGTGGCTCAAGGAGTCTCAGGATCGGTCCAGGATAAAGGCTCCATCCATAAGTTTGTCCCTTATCTGATTGCTGGAATCCAACATGGCTGTCAGGATATAGGAGCTAAGAGTTTGTCCATTTTAAGGTAAGGGTGAAATTATTCGAGTTCTGCTAAAAGTTCTTCCTGTTAGCCTTCCCTGTGTGAAAGATGAAGTGTGTGTATTGGTCTCAGGTCGATGATGTACTCTGGAGAGTTGAAGTTTGAGAAGAGAACCATGTCTGCCCAGATGGAGGGAGGAGTCCACGGCCTCCACTCGTAAGTCATCTTGAGTCACATCCTCAGCAGTGACCACTCGCTTCCTGTTTCTTTTTGTTTCCTCTTTCCTCCACATTTAGCAGGCAATGGTTTGTTAAACTCAGACATCCTGTTTTTACTATGTGAAGATTTGAGATTGACTTTGTAAATGCTATGAAACCAATGCATTGTGTCCTCTAGCTTCACTTGCATTAGAAGCTTTGCTAATATTTTTAAGCCTAATTCAAAATGCTATTAGGTACATCAAAATTGTCTTCTCTTTTCTTTTTTCTTCACTCATGCTATCATATTAGATATTCTTTTGTGCCATGTAAGTACATCCACCATCTATCTCAGTGCTCTCTTTTCTTTCATTCAGCCCCAGTTAAGTCAGTTATTGTAGTTCCACAAATCAATTGATCTTCTTCCTCTTGTTTTTGTTTTTTTTTTTTGTTTCAAAATCTCCAAACATAGTTACGAGAAGCGGCTTTACTGAGGCAGGAGGAAGAGGAAACCCAAGAGCGGGACCGAACGTCCCCGCCCCGGCCACTCTGAGCAGATGTGCTGGACGGACGTGATCAAGCCGGAAAACACACAGAGGCAGTTGAAGCATCAGGACGTCTGCCCTCAGACATCATTCTCCCTTTTATCATTGTTTGTATCTGACCACTCTGAAGATGGAACAACAGCCCTCAAGGATTGACGAGATCAGGATGATAACCCAGAGCTGATCACATCAGCGGATATGCGTGTGAATGAACTCTTGTGTTTCTCGTGGGTCAGTGTGTGTTGAGGAGGTCACGTCACTGACTCTTTTGAGCCTTTCTGAAAAGCAAATGCAAACAAGTAATTAAGTTAGGACAGGCTTATTGTTTCTACTATGATTGGAGCCCCATCTGCCGGGTTTCACCCTGTTAGATTATATATCAAACCTTGAAGGCAAGGAGCTCTCTGCTCCTGTGCTCTTTCATTTTATCAGAGATTTCCTCTTTACCTCAGGAGCCATGTAGTAAAATATTGCTTGCCAAGATTAGAATTATTTTGTAATGACAGTAGAAATAATATTTACGGAGCCTCTGCTGATGTATATATTTAGATTCAGGTAGATTTACCACCAGTCAGTGAATTCTGTGCTGCACTTTTGCACAAAGGACCAAAGCTTAGCTCCAGCCTTAACATCTTAAACTGTATTCCAAATCAAACAGACTCTTTTAAAGACACCTAGAATCAATTTAATCTCATTTGGAGCTCACAACACTGGATTCAAATCTTTGAAACCCAATAGAATACCCAAAGATTTATCCCTAATTAACATTTTCACTCAAACGAGGAAACTGTCTATCCAGAGTGATGTTGAGATCTACCATTGCTGAAATTTGCAACAAAAGAAAAGAGGAAAAAAGGTAAAAGACCTCTATTAAGCAGATTGTTCATGACATTTATTAAAGATGGTTGCTTGATGTTTTTTTGGCTCAGTATTTAAAGAAATAAATAATGAGTTGCAGGATTATAATTATTACAAGCAAATGGTAGGGAGCCAGTTGTTCAGTTTAGATGATCTATTTTCTTATGTTTTGATGAAGCTGTGGACAAATGCTTGTTAGATATGTTGTTTTTTGTGAGAAACTCAACAGCTTGATTAAGCTCAATCGGATTGTGTGAATAATAAAGACACTTGACATGTGCAGCTTATAAAGTTTTCATATTTTTGTCAAAGTGACGATTAAGTTTGCAAAGTTTTTAATAATACCGATGGGAAAAATGTTGAAGAGAAATTACCATAATTTTGTATATACCGTATGTACATAAACTTTACCACTGAAATGGTTGATTTCTGTCATGAACACATATGTAAATACATTTTAGCATAGAAATACACTTAAATGTCGATGTGTGCACCTTCACAGTAACACAATCCTAAAAGATGACACAGGAACATCCTTCTTCGTTTATATACATTGTAACGTCCTGGATCTTATGAACTCATTCGTGTTGCCAACTCTGTGTAGGCAGCATGTTACACTTTAGCCACATTGTAATTGATGTGTTAGATTAAATTATCCACATAGCAATAACTCATCCAACCACTTTATCAGATTCATCCCAGTCAGTATTTCAGAGAGTTGGACCCGATTGGTAGAGTGTCACCGTACCAAGCTGCTTCGGATCATCTCATGCCATTTATTGATGGTGTGCTAATTGTAGACTTTGCTTTTCATCAATATCAGATTGTTTTAAGAGCTACACAGAAAGCATAAACTAAATTATCATGTTAGCTTATTTAATTTAACTTAGTGTGACCCAACATCATGAAAAAAATAAGCAAATACACTAATAAGTATAATTAACTTTCTTTTGTCGATTTGGAGCGAACAAGTTTCTTAACTTAAAGCTTATTCTTCATCACCTACTGATATTTATGAATTTTGAAATTATCTTCGTGTTTTCACCTCTAATATAACTTTAGCTTTCACACAAAACGACACAATGGAGTTCAAATGTTTTGACAAAAAAAGAGTAATTTATTTTCAGGACATTCCATGTTGCCGTCAGTCACAGAGCGAAAAGACAAAATACAGAAAATCACAAATCCATTCACACCTAGGGTAATACTGAGACACCAGTTGACCTAAGAAGCATGTCTTTGGTGTGCGGGAGAAAACTGGAATTCCTGGAAAAAGTGTCTGCGGGCAGGAGGAGAAAAAGCAAATCCCACTGAGAAGTTAACATGG
Organism: Salarias fasciatus; assembly: GCF_902148845.1. Taxonomy (NCBI): domain Eukaryota; kingdom Metazoa; phylum Chordata; class Actinopteri; order Blenniiformes; family Blenniidae; genus Salarias; species Salarias fasciatus. The sequence goes on from NC_043751.1 coordinate 16,763,499, forward strand.
GATCTTCTTTCTGTTCCACCACCATAGTGTCATCAATCAATCAATCAATCAATCAATCAATCAATCAATCAATCAATCAATGCAGATTCAACAGTATCCCATAATTACCGGCCTGGAATATCAAAGTACCTCTCACCTGTAAGTTAACATTTTCTGAGTCCAGATTAAACCATATTTATATTCTCACTCACAGACTCTAGCATGAGTATCACTTACAAAAATCTTTCATATTCAAAACACACCTTAGTTTGATAACAATAATCTGTGTCTGTATAAACAGATAAAATATCATTAACATTCAAGATTGTTTAACTCTCGTGAACAAACTAACAAAATGTTTCAGCAATGGAAAATGAACACTTGTGCTGCCAAAACAGACCTCTGGTTCTGAGATCAAAAACCATGACTTGTATAATATCAGCTGTACAGAATTTACACAAACTGCTTTACTGTATATATAATATGAGTAATATCCATTCTCAATAACTTCAGGTGATTATTGCAGTTCATTGAGGTTTTCTGATAACTTAAATAGAGCCAGGCTAATTCTATACAAATGCAACTGAATGTCAATCACATTTGAAACTGTGCTTTACAATTCAATGGTATCACTACAAATACTCAAGGCATCAATTTGTCTGCACACATTGACAAACTCAGCTTGCACAGCCAGATCCCATTCCAGCTGTTTGCTTTCACTCAGTTGTTTGGTCCCTGCTAACCGGCCAGAGCCCTGACTGTCCTGGGAGGCTAAGCTGAGGGTTCGGTAACGCCTGTGGTAGGACAGGTGTGGGATCGCTCTTGGAAGGCTACTCTGAGCAAAGTTTTGCCCTCTGTTAGCCCAAGAGTTTGATCGCAACTTTGCTGTTACTCTTGGGTGGCTGCACAGGCCCTGGGTTGAACCAGTCACACTCCCTTTCCAGTCCAACTGCTCTGGTGAAATTGGCGCATTGCTGGGAGATGTCATCTGGCCATGAGGCTGGGAAGGTCTGGAACTGGACAGGATGTTCTGTTGATCTACATCACCACAAGAGGAGGTTCGGTAAAGAGTGTCTCCCCCCAAGCTCGGCTCTTGCTTTGATGTGCTTTGGCTAGGAGAGTTTAGGGAAAGGCTTGAAGACACATAGGACACTCTCGGCAAACCAAAGATGCTGTGGGAAAACAGGGATTCACTGAAGAGAGCTTGATCAATACTGCGAGACAAGTCTATCGGAGATGGAGGCCTTAAGTCCACAGTCGAGTCACTTTCCAGACCCCAACTATCCAGAGATGAGAGCTGAGATTTAGCTGCTTTCTTTGTTTGGAATGGCAAGCATGGAGACGTTGGTGGAGGTAGTACCGTTTTGGTTTGGATGAGCTTTGAACTATTATCTAGTCTATTTCCAGGAGACTCTACCATTGAACAAAGTTGAAGAGCCTCTGACTGCCCGTTGGTGACAACATCACAGACCACCAGCTTTTCCTGCTTACCCTGGCACAAGGAATCATGAGAGGAGAGGATGGGAGAATCTGAAACACGCATTTGGGGCAGAGTAGGTCCTCGTAGAGGGGAACTACAGGACAAGCGGGACCAAGACCCTGGACGGGAATGTGTTCTGGTCTTGATGGAGGAATTATTGTGACAGAATAGAGGGTGCGTTGCAATGAGAGACAAACCTAGACTCACTCCTATCTCACAGACTCTACATCCAACCTGATAGCCCCACCAAGGCCAGGGTTGGAACCCAAAGCCTTCCACCCCACCAAAACCAAAAGCATGCAGAATTCCATAAAGCTGAAAGCCTCCACACCCTAACAAGCACATTGAGGTTCCTACTGCAGCTCCTGCTGCCCTCTCCCAGTCCTCCACTTTGGCAAAAGGACAAATTGTGGGCTGTATTGCTTCAGAAGTTTCACCACTCTCACCATTGTCATTCAGCCTGTAAATGTGCTTCGTATTGACTTGTGCTAAGCAGTAGAAAATGAGGTAGGAACAAAAAAGAAAGATAGTGAGACAAACAAACAGACATTGAGGGAAGAGCAGAATAACAACCGGGAGTCTGTGGAAAACGTGGAGAATGCCAACACACCCAAGAGAAATTATGAAGTGTAACATGGACATGAACAGTAAAAGGCAAGGCCGCGGCAAGGCTGAACATGTGGCAGAAAGAGCTACAGGGAGTGAGAGACACATGCGAGAGCGCAAAGAAAGAAGAAAGAAGGCCAGGGAAAAGGCTGAGATCAAACAGGGGAACTGCAGTTCGTAAAGCAGCACAGAGACCAGAGGTGGAAGGCGATCCTGGTAACTGTAAGCATCATAGAGCAAACAGAAAGCCTGGATGCCGGCAAATGCAAGTATGAACAAGTGCAACAGTGTAAAGTAGGGACTTCCTGGCGGACACCGCAGAGGCAAGCCTAACAAGCAGACCACTGAGATAAGGCAAAATGCTGTGAAGATAGAACCTAAGCCATAGATGTGTGCCTCCCAGGCAAACCCCCATGTTGCCAGGGCAGAATTCCAGTCTGAATATAGAGGGACCAGAAGTACAGGACTGAGAGCTGCAAAGGGGGACAGGGACTCGCTGGAAGCCAGGTCTTCTGGGTATGTGGGAGTCCAGGACTGATTCACTGTTTTGCAGGTCGTGACAGATGTGTCCATGTGACCATCAAGCAAGCCTGAGCCACTGGTTCTTGAAACATGCAGCTCATCATTCTTATGGTCATCTGCAAAACAAGTACATCATAAACAATGAGTATTCCATGCGTAACTAGAAAGACAGCAGAAGGTTAAAATGTGTCTGAGCTTCGCAAACAGAGAACAAGGCACGCTGATGACCACAACAAGATATCACGAGTCTAGCCTTGTCACAATGATTATGTGATTATGTGAGGGGTGCAGTATTGGCCGAGAGATTTGGAAACAAAGCTTCTAACCAAACGTTTGCTGATTCCCTCTTCTGGTGAGTCACTGTTGTTCCTCCTATCTGTTCAGGTTCACTTAGGAAGGATGCCTACTGGTAAGTATCTGCTAAATCAAGCGCGCAGATCACATCATCTGCACTGGCAGATCATGCACATCAAGTATGTGGCCAAACTGCCTTCACAAAATGCGATACACTACCCAAACGAAGGGATTATTTTTGTCAGTAGTGGTATACTGAACTTCTGTTTTTAGCTAAGTTAATGTAGTTCACTGTGAACATTAAATCAGACAAAACAGATGATTTCACTGTCCATATTTTTCCAGCAAGAGAACAGGAAGGAATCTACTCCGTGTGAAGTTAATCCATAATAAAACAGACCGGGCTTGCAAATGGAATCTCTAAGTAGGTCACACAGAGAGCGACAGCATGAACAACTTGTGTGTGTGTGTGTGTGTGTGTGTGTGTGTGTGTGTGTGTGTGTGTGTGTGTGTGAATGTGTTCATGTGAAAGAGCGAAATGCGGGTTGATTAGCCAGTATTGACCTCGATGGTGCTCTCATTTTTTGAGGCTATTATTAAGCATGGTTAGTAGGTGTCATGCTATATTTTAGAGTCTGTAAAGACATCTGTGAACAACATTGACTATGAATCCAATCAATAATGTAATAATGTCTCACTCCCGAGATGAAATAATAGTTAGCTTGAGCTATATGAGGCCATTTGACTCAGAGAACCGACTGTTGGAATGTGTCCTATTTCTGGTTGTCAATTGTACATGTACTGAGGCAACTAACACGTTGTGCCAATTTCTTAATAGAGAGTTCTTTGGAGACATAATGATTTACAGTATGTGTAGTAACTGTAGATGGTTTTGTTTTGGTGATGCAGCTGTCGGACTGCTGCGTGGTAGTGAATACACAGGTGGGAGGAGGACAGTCTCTTACCCAGTTCTGTCAAAGTCCTCCTCCCCCACAGCTTGTGATCAAAACACATCATTTACTTTGACAAGCCAGTGCCAATGTGTGTGCTGTAAATACTGTATGTGTACACTAGTCAGTTGACTCTGAAGTCAGGCAGTGGACACTGACTGCAATGTGAACAAACAATGTATTTTCTTTTACTTTAGTCAGAGTTTGTGGACTGAATTAGGGAATCTATGATGAAAGAACAGAGAAAATAAGGACGTGGATATTTACTAAGTAGGGTAAAGTCAGCTTGATCTGCCAGCAGAATACATATTACAAATACTGCAGCAAAACAGATTTGTATTCTCTGAACGACATACCTGCAACAATAATTTACTCTAGAATTTCTGATCAGTGATAAGACATTTATTTTAACTCTGGTTAAATGTAGATCGTTCAAAATGCTATACATTTAACTTAAGACAGCATTCTTACCTTTGCCAGGCTGCCTGCTGACAGTTCCTTGATATAAAATATTATCTGCAGCAATGGTTATCCCATCTATTTTTCCCTTTGTGGTAAAAGAGATGCCTGTGGTCAACCCCAAACTGTCAGTGGGTTGTGCAGCAGTAGGGTGCTCTGTGCTCGGACCATGTCCAGCAGGCTGCAATGAATCCTGCTTGTTTGATTTTACTGAGCCAGACAGACGAAAAGGAAACTGGCTATCAGTCATCTTATTTTGGATGGTTGGAAATACTAGCCGACTCTCTCCCGTCTGTGGAGGATGCAAAAGCGAGGTTGCGGTGGTGGGTTCAGCTGACTGATACTTTGTTTGTTCATGATGGGAGTCAGATGGTGAAGACCTTGTCGTTTGTTTACTCCACTCAGATGTTGCGTCTTCTGTGGCTCTCTGATTGTATAGAACAGATGTCTCGGTGCTCTCCTGTAGATCACTGTATTCACCGATCACACCCTGTCCGTCATGCTCCTCTGATGATGATAAGATCCAGCTCAAAGGTTGACCCATTCTGTCACTCTCTGGTCCGGTGATGGGATTACCCATGGGGAGTGAATCAGATCTATCAGGCCTCTGCAAGCGCTGTCGGAGGAACCACACTGTTGGGCGAATGCCAGGATCTTGTGTCTTTTCAACATTTTCTCCATTTAACGCTTTGACAAGGAGTGACAGAAGCAAGGAGAGAAGAACAAGAGAATAAATATTCCACAGAGAGACCATGGTGAGGGTCTGCAAACTCCACCACAAGTCACTCGGAGTTGGAGGTCAGTCACATGTTTGATCGGTCCATGATTTTAACTGTCCAAGGATGTCATTCCTAGCACACCTGGGGAAATTAGACAAATCACAAAAACAATTAGTTCAATCCACAAATGGTATTGTAGCATATGTGCAGTAAATCAGTCATTAACAAGCAGATCTCAAGTAAAGGGACAACTAAAATGCCAAATATATGAATGAAAGCAACAATAATAATGACTATTTAAACACTGTAATGAAGCCCCAACACTGCTTTCCCTCTGAAGCACATGCACGGGTACGTAGAGCAAGCATTACAATGAAACAACATAAAAAGAAGCATTATGCAAACAGCTGCTTCGAGTGTTGCAGCCATTCTCCTTTTTTTCCCCTCCTTACCTCATTAATAGCCCACTCTGCTGCAGCCTCTTTAAACATATATGCCGCTCTGTGCTGCTGCATGTCTGCGGTCCTGTGTCTGCACTGCACTCTGTGTCCTTTCATACTCACTGCGCTGTGCCCCTCTCCTCTCCATCAGGCAGTCGACACATGGGACAGACCCCACCTCCTCTAGAATACCCCCGCTCTGCCTCATGCTGCTGCTGCTGCTGCACCGATCTGACAGTGCTGTCTGAGATCTTCCTCAATCTGAGGCGACGTGATGATGGGAACAGGGAGGAGAGGAGAAAAGGAGCGAAGAGAAGACACGAACGTATCACCGAGGAACAGAATGGAGGAAATTTTCAAAATAGCGCTTTCCACCAAACACAGATGCAGTACCCCTATGTGAACTTTACCGTGCCACAGATCAATACATGCCATTGATTATACTTTACAACCAAGAGTTAAAACCATTCCATAAAGTGCTCTGTTGGAAACAACAGCAGCATTAGGTGAAGCTGAATATTTACTGTATACATCTATTATGCATGTGAGTGGTTATTTATGGGCCTGCAGCAATTCAACAAGCCCCATTTGTCACCTTGTTCTATTGGGGTTGGAAGACGTTAATAGTGTCATGTTATTGAATTTCTTCACTACCTCCTGTTTGTAATGTTTTGGACAGTTTCACGTGAGCTGTTTTTGCCCAATGGGGGAAATCCAGTAACCTCATGGCCTAATTCAATTCCCATGGAGAGGACGGAAATAGCCGCTGATCCACATACCTAAGGATGCATTTGGAAACAGTGAGTTTAACACATATGCAGACTTTTTTTTCCCGTCAAGCTTACATAAGAACACAAAAAGTTGTTTGATAAAGTTTTCATTGACTGATTATCCCATGATTCATGAAGATTGATACTCTGTGAAAACTGACGAATACAAATAATAGTGTAACTTAAACTAGTCCGTCCAACATATATCTTAAAACATGTAAATAAGAGGTGCTTCAGCACAGCAAGGTAATTAACATGTATATAGGACTGGTTGTATGAAGAGTTGTGTGTACAAACAGCATTCAAAATGTTGTTTTGCAGTCATTCAGTAACCTCCCAATGTATGGAAATCCATCTTTTTTTCTCATAAAACTATGATTAAAAAATATCAGTGCAGCCTGTGGAACAGTGAGGGCTCATTCAGATCAGTCAGTCACACCAGGGTGTGATAAAACCAGTGACTGGTGAGGACACAGGAAAACATCAACCCATCCGTAACTAAAGGGACTAGATGAGCAACAATGGCAGGGCAAACAAATGAGCTCAGTCCGGGACATGGCCACATTATTGCCGCCTCATACATATTCTAACTGAAGTCATTGAGCAACACATTTCTGTTTTCACAAATTATCCTCCAACAAGACAATGTCAGCAGGGGATGGGCTTCCAACAGGGATGGGGCACGCTCGGGACAAGACTCAGAAACAAAGCTGCGTAAGCAAAGAAGAGGATAAAAGCAAGTAATGCCAATGGTCAGGATAATGGATGTGAGCAAGATAAATGTTTATGCTGCACATTGAGTCCCATTAAACATGACCTGGGAAAAAAGGAAAAAAAAAAAACATGTCTCGTGAAGTGATGCAGTGCATGTGTGTGTGTGTGTGTGTGTGTGTGTGTGTGTGTGTGTGTGTGTGTGTGTGTGTGTGTGTGTGTGTGTGTGTGTGTGTCCTTAAAAAGATAAGAAAATTTAGCTCAAGAAGATAAGGGGGAGGGGAAAAACACAAGACAGTGAGTGAGACAATGTTTTACAATAGAGAGCGACTATGTCTGTCCCCATTCATGCTTATCCTGAGCATACCTCCCACCTCCTTTGCCTCCACATGCCCAGATGTCTTGCAAAACGATACAAACAAAGCTTCTGAATCTGCACAGTTAGAGAAACATTCCACTGCATCATCTCTGCACTCCCTCAGGTGCCTCTTGCCTTGGACTTCCACAGTGACTAGAAACACTGCTTCCTCAACAAATGTGTTTGTTGTTGTTTTGTTTTAATATATCATGATGAGCCATCCAGACTTCTCAGATAACCTTACTTATATGGCTAGTGTTGGAACTAAGCATGCAAAACTGCTTTAATATTGCATTCAGCAAACATTGCAGGAGCTTTTCAATAACTAAAGCATTTTTTATGCTGCAGTGTATATTCAACTAAGATACAATTTTATTTTGTTGCTTTTATGTTTTTATCCTTGTCTGCTTTGTTTTAATTTAATGTTTCAAATCTGTTTCCTTGTTCTTAATCTTCTTGTTTCCCAGTTCTGTTCTCTTCATGTTGATCGGTGTGAATTGCCTCATTACTGAAGCATAAAAAAAAGTGGCCCATGGTCTGACCCCGGTTGACCGGAAGAGGGCAGCAGTCTGCCTTCAGACATGAAACTCGACGTGCAGACAGCAGGGTAGAAGAAGAAGAAGAGCGCTTATAAAACTTCAGAACAGCTCGACTTGTTGTTTTCTCTGAAGCTCGAAAGTGAAACCCGCAGGTGAGTGAATCACTGTACGTCACGGCGCGGCGCGGCGCGGCGCCGCTCGGTGTGCGCGTGCGCCTGCAGCTCGTTCAAAGTGCTTCCTGAGAGGCGCCGGAGACAAAACACACACACACACACACACACACACACCGGGACACGGCGGCGTGTGTGTGGATGTGCCGGGTGTGACGACCCGTCCCTCCTCTCTTTCACAGCGGCTCTGATGCTCGCCCGGGCAGCCATGGGCTCCACCGGCGTTATAACCCATCGCCTGGGGAAAAACGTCACGCTCTACGTGAATGAATTGACCTCCTGCGCTGCGGGACGCCTCCGTCCAGCCCCGGAGGAGTCGAAGCCCATCCTGCTCATGCTGCCCTGGCTGTTCTCACATCCACAAGCTCAAGCCAAGTATTGTGACATCTACTTTCAGTCCGGTTTTGATGTCCTGGTGGTGGACAGTGAGGTAAGAGACGTTCCCCCGTGATCTTTAATCTTTTGATGTTTTGTGTTTTTGTTTTCAAATTGCTAATCTAATCTAGGTTGTTGTAAAATTTATAAGGATAGACATAAAAGAAAGCCACAGGCTCCAGTTCCTTTACTTGGCCATTTAAAGTTAACAGTATTTATTAATGTTTGGATTTTTGAACCAGAAATAAATCATCCATTTAACTTAGTATTGGTTCTATTATGTAAACCAAAAAAAAAAACAAAAAAAAAAACAAACAAAACAAAAACAATATTGTGTAGATGTATATATCTTACTCTCAGTTTTCATAATCTTTTTCTTCCCTGTTTTGAGTTTTCCCGGTGATCTCAGAGAAGTAAATATGTTTTACCAAAGCAAAGCTGAACATAATCATGACACTAATGTGCACTCTCAAATTAAGAACAGCAGCTGTTCCTCAGTGTTTAGCATGATTACATTATCTGTTATCAATTCACAGGTAAAGTTTAGGAAATGCCAAGAAATGAGAACCTCATCAGACCGATAATAGGTTAAATTTATTGTACATCATGACATTTGCTCCACTGGGCAGCAAGGTGGTTTAATTATCAGCTGCCTCACCTTACAATTAACAGGCTTGCTTTCTTTCTTTGTGCATGGGTTTTCCCTAATTTCCTCCTACAGTACGTAACTTGGGTTTGAATGTGAGCCTCTCTGTGTTTAACGTTGAGAGACTGGATGGTGATCCTGTCTTTGCCAGGAATCCAAGCGGATAAAGTAGTCCTGGAAAAATAATGAATTGATGAAGTCAGTAATCTTCCTTGGATTTGATGCAATCTTCACTTTTTGAAATGTGTACTTTAGGTGTACATTTGTTGACCGTAGGAGCAAACCTAGAATGTAGGTGTTGCTACTCTCATTTTATTTTTTTCCTGTGTTCATTGTTCTTTTTCTTTACATCATGTTCTATTCTGGTTATATTTTGTGTTCCTAGTATATTTCCACTATAGACCCACGGTCCTATATGGTGGTTATGGACTCTATGCACAACTTCACCACTTCCTGAACTTCAGGATTTTCCTTGTTTCATGTCTTTCATGACAGGACGAGCTGATTAATGCAGGTGTGTCTGACCTCTGTAACAACTTCAGACACACCTGCATTAATCAGCTCATCCTATCACGAAAGACAGGAAACAAGGAGCCTCCTGAAGTTCAGGAAGTGGTTGAGTTGTGCATAGAGCCCATAGTTTGCGTTAGCATATACCTTATCTCCTTGTGTCTGTGTCCTTATATTACCTTTTGTGCTGCTTTACCCTTATCACCCCCGAGTGTTGCCTCATTTAAAGCCCACCCTCAGTATATATACATGTGCTGTCCTCAGCCTTGTGTGTGTGTGTGTTGCGCTAATTTCTGTCCTAGCTTTTTGTCTAGACCCGTTTTCTGACCATATTTGTGTCATTCCTGCACGTAGCTCTGTTTGCTTGACATACTGTACTGTTTGATTCCTGCAACAGTTTGTGTCAAAATGTGTCTATTTCCCTCAGGCACATTGATCGAAATGCATACTCTGTGTATTGTAAAGATAACCAATACTGGAGTAATTTGAATGGTGGCCTAAAGGTTTTGGAAACAAGCTCGTGACCTTGCTGGTTCAAATCCCAATGCTGAGAGGTCACCACTGTAGGCCCCTGAGCCAGCTCTTTAATCCCATACTGCTTTTGCTTCAGGAAGGGCAAAGGTACAACATGTCAAATCGAACGATCAACTGCATAAATACTTGGAGTATTTATTTAATGGTAAATGGTAAATGGTCTACACTTATATAGCGCTTTTACACTGCATTGACAGAGCCCAAAGCGCTTTACACTGCATTAACACATTCACCCATTCACACACATTTAATAACATATTTACGTGTAACTGAGTACAATTTAAGCAACGTGGACATTGTTGTATTTCCATTGGTCTTCCCATCTGTCATTTTTAGGATTTTTATTAGTACTGAAAAGGTACCTCAAAGGAAAATGAGTCTGCGAAAGTAACGGTTGATAATTTCCCATTTAAGTTCACAGCATAAGTTTTGATTGCTCTTTTAGGATCAGAGTTAATATTTAAAAATAACTTTTGGGCTGCTTTCATATTAAGGCCTGACCTTTGGAGTTATTTTGTAACTTTTGATTTAGGTCAGTCTGTCCCCTAACTTTTATCAGAATTGGAATCGGGAACTGGTTTATTGCCAAATACAGTAAAGTGCTCAGGGAGTTTGTTTTGGTGGTGGTGCGGACGTAGGGAAAAAGGACAAATTTAAAAGGCACAAGTATAAAATATGGAGGGAATAAAAGAAATAACGGTAAATCACACCATAATTATGGATTTATCTCCCCTCCATTTAAATTTTATACATTTAAAGGGGCTGTATCATGCTTGTTTAGCTCGTCCAAACCCTAGAAATGGCATTAACATGGTAATAGTTTATTTTTGGCACTAAGGAAAAGTCATTTTGTGTGAAATAAAAGATTTTCTGGGGCTAATTCTGAAACCCGGAAGAGAAAACGTTTATCTCCGTAATCGGAGATACAAAAAGCGGCAACGCTGATTACCGAGGTCCTGCGGGAGGGCGGCGTGGGGGGGGGGGCTCAGGGGAGCCATCTTCTCCGTGTGACGTCAACATGGGCAAGCAGACCATTTTCACGGGTGCGGGAGGGGCTGCCTCTCTGAGCAGCACAAAAACGAGGAAAGCTCAAACACACAGGCACGAAGGAAAAAAATGCTTTGGGGGTGTTTTTGGTGAGTACATAACTAACATGAGGTTAAAACATACAAAAAGTGAATTTTGCATGATACAGCCCCTTTAAATCATTCTTTCAAGTTTTTTTTTTTTTTTTAATTCAAATTTTTTTCTGTTGATTGTGACTTTTATGCACGGCTCCCTGACCGCTCGAATTCCCTCCCACTCTGTCACTGTCACCTTGCCTCCCTCTGCCTGCTGGCCCTCGGAGAGAAAGATTTGAGATAAGAGGACAGGGAGCGTAGATGCAAATGGCACAGAGGCCGAACAGGATGAGTTTTTCTTCCTTTCCATAAATGGAAGATTTTCAAACGTATGTTGTGTAGTTTTTACCAAAGATCTTTGAAGGGCACCCTGAATGAAATCCACATGCTCTCTGCAGTTCTCAGTTTTGTTTATCTGAATTTTTCTTATTCTAAGTGACTATGAAATGTTTGCATTTTTTTTTTTTTTTACCAGACAAATGCTGAACCTCAGAGGTAGAACACTGGTGTAACCTACATATAAACTGCAAACAAACCAATGGCAGAATGAACAGGGCAAAGGTCAAACAGTTGCCCTGCAGTTATATCTGGAACGCGATAACATTACGACTACATGCCTGCTTATTATTAAAGACAAAGACTATTCTAATACCAACAAGACCCAACATACCATGTATTGTCACATTATACATGCATTAAAGGTCGCAAGCTTGTTTCTGTCTGTAAGGTCAGGGTTGACGTCAGACTCCCCTCGTGCCCCCCAGAGAAGGACATCAGCCATAAATCCTGTGCCAAGCCAAACATGTGGGCAATCACGTGATCTGCTCTTGCAACCTCATCCTACACTGTTTAATTCCATTGAAAGGCCCTGTGAGAATTTTCTTCAAACGCTGTTGTGTTTGCTTTTGTTTGTTATGCTGTACTTTGTACCGCTGGTATCGGTGTTCTGTGTAAGGGAATTCAGTGATTGTTATACTTCTTTAAATATCTTTCTCTCAAAGGCCAAAATACATGCAGCAATACAGTAAAACAGAAATGGAAAGTTACTGAAAGTCATTCTTGTCTTTTGTTTAGAGAATTTTAAACTATAATGTCACATTGATATTAGCTCATGATCCAAAGACTTCAGTTGAAATCATTATATTCATCACTATCCATTTAATTTTTATTCTTTAATTCTATTTGTCTCACTTTATGGATTGTGGTCAACCCAGAATAACATTCTCTTGCATATTTTCTCAGCGATACTCCAGCATGCAGCGTTGCTGTGGCATTGTGAAAGGTTAATAACTAAACAGACTGAACATTGTGTTTCCCAGGTGAAGGATTTCCTGTGGCCTCGGTGGGGTCTGGATCGCGGACAGAGACTGCTGGAGTTGCTCCACACCGAGCGCTTCGTGTCCCGCCCGCTACTCGTGCACGCCTTCTCCATCGGAGGCTACACGTTCGCCCAGCTGCTGGTGCACATGTCGAAGGACGTGCAGAAGTATGAAGAGTTCACCAAGAGGATCAGAGGCCAGGTCTTTGACAGCTTGGTGCTGGGCACTGTGGAGCAGATGGCCGCAGGTTGGTCGGCATTCACGCAGTTCAACACATCCAGTCATCAGTGAAACCTGTAAAACAAAACTAACACGCCCTATTAAAGAATCCTGCTGTAAACCAGTTAAACTACTGTCTGGAAAAACTGGTATGAAAGGCATGGAGACCTGGTACAGGAGTCTGCCTCCACCCACTGCAGCAACCGGTAGTTAGACTCAAATGTGAGGACACGTCACTTTATTCTGAGTCAAAGTTCATCCCCAGAAATCTCCTAAACTTTTCTTTTTTTGGGCACATGCTGAGGATACTGGATGATCGTCTACACTTGATGCCTGCAGAGGGCACATGTGGCCAAGACCAGTCACCACAGTCTTGGTCAATTCACATTTTTCCACATTTCTAGTCAGGCGTGTCCAAACTGAACGGTTCACTCCAGTCCAAGCCTCCAGATCAAACTGGGGTGTTGCTGCTGCGTCACACAATCCCATTTTGCAACGGACAACAATATTGATGTGGCTGTGTAACATATAATCAACCGCGGTGACGCCTGCACGTTAAATTGGTTTTTCATTGTGACCAATTCTTTTCCTCCTCTCTTCTCAGGTCTCGGTAAAACGGTACTTCCTCGTTGGGACACATTGTTGAAAAAAGCCAGCTTGCTTTACTTCAATACTTTCCGACAACAGACGGTCGACTACTACAACTTAGGAATCGATACGTTTTGGAACACTCCAGTCAAAGCTCCCGCGCTGTTCTTCTTCTGCGACAACGACGTGATGAGTGACTCCGAAGTTGTGACGGAACTGATCGCTTACTGGAGGAAGCGTGGGATTGATGTCACAGCAAAGCAGTGGAAGGAATCCGTACACGCGGGTCACCTAAAGAAACACCCGCAGGAGTATCTGACTACCCTGAATATGTTCCTGCACTCCATCTACATCGGCCAGCCCAAGGCTAAGATGTAAGATTTCACAAAATCAAGTACTGAAGGGGGAAATCTCAGGCTTCTTTCAGTCTGGTTTGTTACAAATGTACGTGAAGGAAAGTAGCTTTGATGCACATTTTCAAGACTTGCACAACTTTTTAAAGACTGACACAGTTGAAGCGTCGTAAGACCCGATTTTCAACCTCTGAATGTTGAAGCACCCGCCACAAACCCCCCAAAGCTTTTATGTCTGTCCTGAGAGGTTCCCTCCTAACTTCTTAAAAACCTTTTACAAATATTAATCTAAATGTTAGTCTTGATATTTAGTTTTTCCCAAAGCACAACTATGTCTTTGTTGACATAGGCGTTAAAATGTTTGAGGTTTTTACCAACATAACTTTTAATGGTTCTTTAAAATATTTGATTTATGAAGTTGTTATTGTTGCAGTGGGATTAAAATCTGCAAACTTACAGTTTTAAGTGTGCTTCTCCAACCGCTAGGCTACCATTGCCATTTCAAGCCTCACCAGCGACTGACGGTGGGGGAAAACTATATGAAGTCAAACCGCCCGCCTGCTGACGGGGCAACAGATGGTACAGCTTGGCGTTGGAGATAAGCGTTTGGGATCCACTGCCGCGCTTTTTTGCCACCCCAGGATGAGACCTCCCACCAGCAGGGTGACTAACAAGAAAAGGAGAAGTAATACGGTGTGGTAGTCTGGCAATGTGAAAATGTGTGCACTCCATTTACGTGGCATACCACTAGGAAAAATAAATTAATCCTAAATCGGTTGTTTGGCGTGAACGTGAAATGTTTGGGGTGTGGCTCTCTAACTTAAATAAGGAAGGGAAGTGGATGGCGTCGTCTTCAGATTGTGTGTGCTCACATTCACACCAACAATCATCAGTTACCTCAATTTATTGGACTGTGGATTAAACTGGACTACCGGGGTGCTGATGAGGAAGACGAGGGACAGACGCTTCCATCAGTCGGTCATTCACTTCACTTCAAGAATGGACTACAAGTCCGTCCTCAGGGCAATGCCCTGTTCTGACATGGAGCGACTCAACAACCGTCTTCAATCTTCTCAGGAAAAAAAGAGTCGCAGCATGAATGTCGGTCTTTCTAGTCTGCAGACCCTCGTCTGTGAAACGCACCTCCTGAGAGTGCAACAGACTCTGGAAAGCATCAAAAGTGGACTTAAAACGTTCCTGTTTACCAGACTGGATGACCTGTAAGTGTGTTTGTGTTGGACTATAGGATCTTGGTCTTTCTTTGTCTTTCATTAACCGTTGCCTTTCACGTTATTTTACAAGCAATGCTGAGATATTTTACAGAATGCAGAACGTCTCGTATCTGACATGTATCACTTCCTGGATAAAACTTGTGTATCACCTACCCTTGTCGATAGTTACGTTGCTATCTGAGGAATGGAATATTTAGCTGTTAGTGCGACTGGTACTAGTGGGTAATCTATATATTTGTGTTTGGGATACAACATTGTAACACTGTAAAAGAATTCCCCTCTGGGAATCATGTACTTTATTATTCTGAAGGTCAACACATGAAACTTTTTAAAGATAATATACATAATACAGAAGAATATCTAGCCTAAAAGATTCATTTGTGGATGGGCTCCAATATTCTCTTGAAATCATAACATTTCTACAGGTATTCAATACATGTAATTCAGAAATGTCAATTTCTCTCAAATTAGTGTGTTGAGAAGTCACATGAAGTATACTTTACTGATCCATTTCAAAAATTTACTCCTGTATTTAACCTGAACTGGACATATAGGGCCTTGTGACCAAAACGGTCTTCTGTCAGCAGAGGGATTTGAACCTGCAAGCCGCTGCTGCCAAATAGAACATAAAACTGAAAAATGACAATATTGTGAGTTTTCTCGAAAGCCAGAGATTTTCTTTTTATATAATCCACTAATTGAGAACAAAAAGGGCTTTGCTTCTATATTTCTTGAAGGATAATTCTTTGAATAAGCTGTAATTTGATCGTTTGAAACGCATAATATGTTTTTGGAGGTAATTTGGGAACTATCTTCTGACTAAATAAAATCTCAAGTCATTCTTGACTCTTTATATAACGGATTAAAAAATTTTCAACGGAGGGCTTTTTTTCTAATCAAAGGTGGTCAGAACTAGACTGGGAAAAAGAAATTGGTGAAAAATAACTGGGATAGCAAGGTGTTGCGGCTATAGACTCACCTCAGCAACAGATGTTCGTTTAAAAAATGCAAATTGCAAAACTTTATGTTCTGAATATCTTCAATCCCACATATACGGTTAAATAAGTTAATAACTGGTTTTATTTTTTTCTGTGGTGTTCAGATTTTTAACAATTTTTTAAAATTTACTTATTGTACAGCCCCACAATTTTTATGTGCGAATACATAGATATGTACATCATTCATCACATAAAGGCTAGAAACGTGTCCATTTAAAAGAAACGGATTTGAATCGTGATTGTTTGAAATGAAGTGAAACTGCAACCTGTGTCAAGCTTTGTGCTTCATGACTTGAACATTTTAAACATGCAAATGTATCATGACTGCTTCGTTTTTTTAAGCATTGTTTGTTTTTTATTAAATAAATGAGAACATAACTACTGTGATGTGTATTTTTTTTTTATCAGTTATGAGCTAACATGGATGTAAAAAGTCTTCAGTTTTAAAGCCAACACCTTTTTTTCAGATTGTGTTTATAATTTCTTATTCTTTGAAATGTGATTTATCCCACCTAAAGCACCACCTGCTGGTGGAAAACATGCAACACAGTCCTCATTGTGACAAATACAAGGATTTAAGTTGAAATGTCAATGATTATATTCTGCTGTATTCAATTTAGAAACAGACACTTAATTTTTGGGAAGGAAAGTGGAATGTCTGGAGAAAACCAATACACAGGGAGAACATGAAAACTCACCCAATCTGGACCCGAAATAATGTACAAATCGAACCAACAACTCTCCAGAAGGAACATAAATATCACATTAACAATTAGGACCCAACAAGAAAGCATAATGCACTTGGAAATTAGTACATTGTGATATCACATTGAAGAATCCACAACACTGAATCGTAGAAGAATCGCATAACTCAGAGTTTTAGTCAAAATCACTTAATCCGAGACTCAGCCAAGGTGAATACAAGACGGGAGCATCCCAAGACTGTGACAGGGGCTGAAATCGAGTCAAGCTCAAGACCTTGACAATATGGTTGAGATTCAAGCTGCTATTGAGTCCTGCAACACCAACTAAATACGGTGAACTTCAGCTTGGCCAGTTGGCAATTTAAACCAGTGATTTAGGAAAATGGACTCTTTATAAGCTCTTGAACTGACTCCAAAGAGAAACAAGCTTATTCAGTTCTCACAGGGAATAAAACTGAAGTTTTTGCAGTTGGAGATTTTGCACAAGAATCAACATCATTATGGAAGTAGTGATGAATTGTGGGTAGACAGTGACAACTGTTGTGACTGTTGAGACAATGTATTAATTTAATTTAATTTAATTTAATTTAATTTAATTTAATTTAATTTAATTTAATTTAATTTAAATATGGCCCTCTGGCAGACCCCCTCCGGGACAGTAGGGGGCGCCACAGATAAACCTCCTGCGAATAAAGAGCTTCCGCCACATTTCGAAGATGGCGGCTCCCACATGTAAACATGCGACTGGATTCGGTAGCTTTTGCCATTCGGGATAAACCGTCATCTGACCGCTCTACGTGCCTCTGATTTGTAGTTTGACTTTAATTCAAAGTGCGGTTCACTTGTCGGAGTCGTGCGGAGGTCGAGGGCGGAGAGAGAAGGGAGAGTTTAGCGCCATGGCATCGCCGACCGTCTTCGTCGGTTCTCTTCCAGCTTCGGCTTCAAATGAACGGCTGGAGGAAATATTTTCAGAGATCGGTCCCGTGAAGCAGTGCTTCGTCGTTAAAAAGAAAGGTAAGGCTGCCAGAGTCGAACCAGAGCTTCCTGAATGTGAACTGTTTGTGTAGTGATTAAACACGTGCACTGCAGGTTAAATTCAATGCTATTTTTTTTTCTCCAGGCGCTGAAAAATGTCAGGGCTACGGGTTTGTCACCTTCTCCATGTTGGAAGATGCCCAGCGAGCTTTGAAAGAAGTCAAAGATTATGATGGACATAAGCTGTTTTTGTCTGTGGCGAAGAAGAAGATGAGAGACAAGAAGAAGAAAGCAGGTCTGTGCTCGAGCATCACCCTGAGGAGAATCCCACAGCATGTCCACCTGATAACCTCACCTCATCTCCCTTCAGCAGGAGAAGAGTCCGGTGAAGCTCCAGAAGACAGCGAGCAGAAACCCAAAGCCAGCAGGAAGAAAGCAGTGAAAGCCAGGTTAATCATCAGGAACCTCAGTTTTAAGGTAAGTATATGTTGTGACACTGATAATGGACAGAAACACACTTCAAATATAAACGTTTGCTTGTGGTGCGTTGTGTTACAGTGCACAGAAGATGAGCTCAAAGAAATATTTGGCAAGTTTGGAACTGTTGTTGATGCCTACATTCCTCTTAAACCAGGTAAAAACTCGTCCATCTGGGCGACGAATAACTCATGTTTTGATCGAGTTAATTTTCAACAGAAATGCTTTCTCACAGATGGAAAGATGCGTGGATTCGGTTTCGTCCTGTTTAAAACTGTATCTGGTGCTGCAAAAGCACTCAGCGAAATGAACCTGAAGGAGATTAAAGGTCAGTGAGCGGCACGTCTTTTTGTTCAGGTCACAGTATGGGATTGTGCGTCACTTTGTTTGTGGAATGTTTTTACGAACAGGTCGTCAGGTTGCGGTCGACTGGGCTGTAACGAAAGAGAAGTATGTCGCTACGCAGCAACCTTCAACTTCAGGTACCTTTTATTGTTAGACTTAAACAATGACAGGTGTTTAATGTTTTAGATATTGCAAGCTGATAGTGCTCTGTGCTGTCCTTTTCATGTGATAGACAAAAATAAAACAGAGGAGACCACTGCAAAGTCCAAAAGTGACTCTGGAGATGATGATGATGGTAATGACGATGATGATAATGATGATAATGACGATAGTGATGATGATGATGGAGAAGACGGGGAACAAAAGACCCAAGCAACATCTGAGAAGAAAAAGTATGCATCTTTACTCCGTCTACCCCTGTTGACAACAAACAAACGGTTGAATAAAATGTTAAATCTGTTAAAAAACCTTTCCAGGGTCAGTTTGAAACCAGCTGTGAAGCAGGACGAAGAATCATCAGAGGATGAAGATGATGGCATGGAAGAAGATAGCGAGGAGGAGGAAGATGATGAGGGAAAGGAGAAAGATGATGATGATGATGAGAGTGACTTTGATGCAAATGATGATGAAGATGACAGTGAGGAAGAGGACGGAAATGATGAAGATGAATCAGGTAGATGTACTTCTCATATTTCCGTAATTTCTTTGCATTGAGTGGTATCGGCCTCCTCGGTGCTCCTCTGGAGGCGTCATGTCCGTCTGTTTCCTCTCCAGCTCAGAAGAAAACTGTGAAGAAGCAGCTTCCTTCAGATGTGAAGGAGGGAAGAACAGTTTTCATCAGGTTGGCGAATCTTTTCTTCTCTTAAACCCGCTGTTCGCTGACGTCGCCCTCTTCTCACAGCTGCTCCTGTTACTTTTGACTTATGATCATTTTTTTAATTGTGACCGATGCAGGAACCTCTCCTTTGACACAGAGGAGGAGGGTCTCGAGGAGGTCCTCCTGCGATTTGGAGAACTGAACTACATCAAGATTGTTCTCCATCCAGACACAGATCATTCAAAAGGTATGAGTCTGCTCAGTCTGAACACTCTTCTTACTTTGTTTGATTTCTGATATTTTCACTCAGTGCAGGGTTAGTGTGGACATATTTATCGGTTTCTGTGTGATCGTCCTGTTTGACTTTGCTGTATTTGTTTTCTGTTTGTCCAGGTTGTGCGTTTGCCCAGTTTAAGACTAAAGAGGCAGCTGATAGCTGCATAGCTGCAGCTCAAGATGCAGCAGAGGTAATAGAATTAACCACAAATGGTCTTTCATGTTTGCCTGTTTTGTGTGACAAATTGACGGCGCCGTCTTGTCGTAACCCTGGTTTCTTTCACATAGAACGGCGGCGTCCGTGCTGATGGCAGGAAGCTGCTGATTGTTGCAGCGGTGAGCAGAGACGATGCCGTCAAGCTGAAAGTTAATAAAACCAAAGTAGAAACGGGCAGCAGGAACCTCTACCTGGCCAGAGAAGGACGTGAGTAAAAGCTTTTCTTTTATTTATGTCATCAGGTGTAGGGGCAGAAAGACAGTGGAATAAAAAAAACAACAACAACAAAAAAACAGTGCAGCTTTCTAAAATCAGGATCTGACGCATCAGCTCTAAGATATTGTTTTATTACTTGCATTTATGATGCTTTAATGTGCACAATTCACAATTTTCACAGTCTATTCAGCAAATTTTAGGAAAGCCACATTTCTTCAGTGCAATAGAAGTAGTTTTTTTTTTCTTTTAGTTTTGCATCATATAATATAGTTTATTCTGCTTTGACCTCAATACCCAGTGATCCGTGCTGGAACCAAGGCTGCAGAGGGCGTTTCTGAGGCCGACATGATCAAAAGAACCAGAGTAAGTAGATTTCAATCCCCGAATGCATCATACTTCAAATGCTGTGTTGTCTTTTTATGTTTTTTTTTTTTTTTTTTTTTTCCAGTTCGAAGAAGTGAAAAGGACCAAACTTCGGGACCTAAACGTGTTTGTGTCAAAGACTCGTCTGTGCATCCACAACCTGCCCAAGTCTGTCGACAGCAAGAAACTCCGAACGCTCTGCCTTCAAGCTTTTAAAGGGGTGAAGGGAGTCCGCATATCAGAGGTGATCATGCTGCGATGACTGACATCCGCAGATAAACCAAGACAGGAGCTGGATAGTTGTGTTTGTTGTTGAGATTGTTACGTCTGGGCACCTGTATCCAGTCGGGAGAATTTGTGTTTCTCGTTTTCCTCATGTTTTTTGTGTGTGTGTCTTTTTAGTGTCGGGTCATGTACGACAAGAAGCCCGAGAAAGGTCAGGTCATGGGCCAGTCGCTGGGCTACGCCTTCGCTCAGTTCGGGGACCATGAACACGCTCTCGCCGTGCTTCGCCACCTCAACAACAATCCCGACATCTTCGGGCCCCATAAGGTAAAATAGCAGTATAATTCAAAGATAACTGATCCTGCGTTATGAAAACATCTTCCCTTTATGTCTTTTATCACGTGTTCATTTCATTGTTCATTTGTTTTCTACGCTGCAGTTGTTCAGATTTTTTTGGTGCTGTATCTCATTTTTACAGAGACCCATAGTTGAGTTCTCGCTGGAGGATTTAAGGAAACTCAAAGTAAAAGAAATGCGACAGAACAGAAACAAGGTGTGTTTTCTCTCATTTCTGTGGCAGTTTCTCAGAAACAAAAAACATCCTTTTCTCAAACTAACTTACATTTGAACTGACTTGTTTGTGTTTGTTTTTACTTGATATTTATCAGGAGATGGCCAGAAATCCACAATTTAAAGGAGGACAAAAGCCCGATGGCCAGAAATTTGGAGCTGGAAAAGGATCAACGCAGGGAGGAAATAAAGCACAGTCTTCTCCACAGCAGGCTGGAAGGCAGAAAGGTTGAATGTTATTAATGTTTCTTCTGCATTTTCTTTTTCTAAATCAGACCGAATATGATAAACATAGATGTCACTGTTGTTATTAATGTCCTGTTCCCCATTTTTCCAGGAGCACCTGTTCATTCAGGACCTCAGAGGAAACGTGGAGGTTATTCCGGCTTCCACACCAACCCCGAGGTCGAGCACGTAGATTTGGAAAATGGGAAAAAACGACGAAAAGTCTTGCCTCTGCCTTCTCATCGGGGACCTAAGATCAGGTAGTGGGTTTGTTTATTCGTTTGTGTTTTGCTCTTTTGCATTTGTGAATGGCAGTTTTCATTTTTGCAAAATCTACACATCATTCGATTGACAGCAATAACTTTATTGATGCATTGTAGTTTTTTTTTTTTTATTATTATTGAATATAAGATAAAATTTCAGATAAATAGACACAGTGAGAATGTTTTCTCTCAGGTGACGACTCCCATTTCATCCAGTGAGATTGATTGGTTGTCTGTAAGGCGCATCAGGCCCAAATGACTGATTCTGGCCTGTAATTTGCAGAATGCGCGACAAAGGCAAGCAGCAGGCCGCGCCGCCCAAGAAAGGAAGACCTGGACCCAACAGGAACCAGCGTCAGAGGCGACAGATGGGAAAACCCACACACTTCAGAAATCAGGTACGTCTGAGACGGAGACGCATGTTTTCAATGCTCCCCTGCCACAACACTCATCCTCTCATAGCCCTCAGTTAGATGAAGAATTTATAAAGGTGACTCTTTTGTTTGCCGGTTTTTCAGGCGGTCAAGACGCCTAAGAAGCAATTCAAGAAGCGGGAGGGAGACCGCTTTGACAGCCTGGTGGAGAAGTACAAGAGCAAACTGATGGGCGGCAGCAAAGACTTCGCTGCCAAGAGAAACAAATGGTTTGATAACTAATGCTGGTATTGAGTGAGTGTGTGTGAGTGAGAGAGACAGAATTGTGGTTCTGTAAAGTTGAGACCACAAGGTTTTCAATGAACATTTTAATTTCACATCAGTTTTGTGTCACAGTGTACAGTAAATGAGCGAAACTTCATCCAGAGCGTCTCCGTTCCTCTATTCTGAATAAATGTTTTAAATATGTAAGGATCGACTTGTCTTGTATACATGTTTTATTTAGTTTTTTTTTAATGAAAATAATGACATTTAACCCTTCCTTGGGCAAGTTATCTTATTTCACATCCCTGTTTCCTTCTAAACTAAATGAAGTTAATAGAAGACATGTTTGTTGTCTCCTTTTCTCAGTTTCTTCAGCTGATTAATGCAGTAATTTGAAAAAAAACTTCTTGAACGTCTTCCTACTCCTGTACCCTGAGCACACAAATGGTATAAAAACGAACTCATTGTGTAATATATCCACCTGGTCAGGCTGCCTCTTTATGTGTTTATTTCCAACTCTTCTTCTTTATCTCCCAAAAACAGACATTTCAACAAAAAGCTTTTATTGACATTTGTAAAAAAAAAAAAAAACAATATTACAGTTGGAAAATATACATTATATTACATACAGATAGAAATAGCTGTCTCGGAAGAGCTGCTGATATTGCACTAAAGTTCCCCTTTATTTTTTTGGTTTTTACACAAATGTCAGTCTTTCTTGGCGAGGTTTCAGTCTGGTTCTGGAGTTTCCAGGGATGATGGGACGGCGCATTGTGACATTTCTTTTGGCAGCACTTTGCATTACACAGATTTTCGACACAGCAGCGGTGTCGTAAAACAAACTGAAAGCCGTTCGGTTTACAAACAAACATACATTTATGCTTCATATGTGCATATAAAAGACGATCCTTACAATAGACTTGTTTACTGTATAGAAATAAATACAAGGTGTGTATAAATAAATGCATTTTTGAAAATACATTTTTGCAGTAATATAAAATCACTTTACAAATATAACAATCAGGGCGAGTAACTCACAAAGTCTGCTGGCAGTCTGCTGTTCAGCAGGTTTTCAGTGTGTCCAGGTTCTTCAGCAGCAGATTGAGGAACGCCTCCACCCTCATGAGCGCCTCCAGGCTCACGGTGTCGATGAACTCCTTCTGCCTCTGGAGCTCCTGCAGCGCCCCGGGCAGCGGCGGCTTGGGCCGCTGCTCGCTGCAGTGCCTCTGCCCCCACTGGCCCAGGTAGCCCGCCAGCGAGGAGATGTCGTACTTGATCTGAGAGACGCCGTCGAGGGCGTCGGAGATCAGGCTGTTGTACCCCTCCAGGACGGCCACCACGGAGGAGAGGCCGTCCAGGTCGTTCACCGGGGGGCTGAGCGTCAGGCCGGGAGGGACCTGCAACCAGACCGACGACACCTTGAAGTCAAAAGTGCACCGACTTGTTGAAACTCTCTCCGCAGAGTGCAGCACGGTCACTACCTTGAAGTCTTTGTTGAGGCGGACCACCAGCTGCTCTGCCATCCACTTCACTTTCGAAGTCATGGTCACAACTTCTGCTGGCAGAGGAGCTGCTGTGCCGGTGCTCAAAACGTGGAGCAGAGAGAGCAGGAGGACCAGGGAGACGTCCATGATTCCAGTACTTCAGTATCTACTGCAGCGCTGATGTTCCTGAAAGACATAGACACAGATTAGTAGAATTTATACAAATGCTTTTAGTGTTGCGTCTTTCCAGTTTACCGTTATATATCAATTATTAAATATTTGTGATGGAGACTCCTGCGACTGTAAAAGGTACAAAGTCTATTGGACTGACACTCCATGCTTTATGAAGATAAAAGAGAAAACAACTTTGCTCAATTTCTCAAAAATCAAGAGTTAAGTGGTCACTTAGTTTACACACACAAACGTATACATGCACGTATATGTAGCAGGCAAGTTGGAAGAGTTGACTCCCAGATGCACAGAGACGGAGAGGAGAGTTGACCTTACCTCGGTTGGTGTCGGAGTGTCTGCCACTGTTGGGCTCCATCAGGACATCTTATAGTGGAGGACTGTTGACTCATCTCTTACTCACCTCTCCCCGATCCCCCACCCTCCCCCGCCCCACCGCCCCCTCCCTGTCTCATACCCCCGAGTCCCCCGGTGGTGCTGCAGGAGTCAGTGTGCAGGTTAAATATACATATAAGTTCACTTTTAGTTACTGCTGGAAGACAGTTTAGTTACCGGACGGTTTGCCTCGTTTTACCTCATGTTGATTCACGACTGGGGATGAATTTCATTTCCTTTGCAAATAGATCAAAATCATTAAACATGACTTGATCAATCACACTGCAACTAAAGTGACTCATAAAAGATAAACACGATGGAAGTCATGGAAAAGAAGTACAAAGAAGCAGTAAAATCTCACGAATAAGATGTTAAGTGGCTCGACTGGATCATCTGCAGATCTGGTGTTTTCTCAGAAGCAGCCCCTCAATATTTCATCATGGACTGACATTTAAAAAAACAACACTACATTTCAGCAGAATACTTGTATGATGCACAGAATGGACAGATGTGACACATTTTTCTTTATATATAACCTCAATGTCTGACAAAAAGGAAACGTCTCATACCACAAAAATGTAAATGTTGAACAACAAGTTGAATTTTGTGATTGGATTTATAATTTCAAGCTGCCTATTAAAGTCGACTAATGGATAGTTTAAGCATATATAGGTGCATAAAGAGTTATCAGTGTTTTCAGGGTAGATTTACTTAACTATACAAAAAATAAATAAATTTCAGCCATGTAAGGCTTAATGAAGATGTAATAATAAAGAAAAAAAGCCTTTATTATTGCGCAAAAGTGGGATTTTCTCTCTCTCTCAACCTTTACTGGACAGCTGTAAGTCCTCAGATCTTTGTAAACATCATTGCCTAACGATGCCACCTGCCAAGACCAGTCAGGTTTGTGTTTATCCGGGATTCAAGGTCACAGTGTGACTTTGTGCACGTCCATCTAATGAACAAACAACCAAAATGACTCTCAGTTGTTTTAGCTTCCATACTCAAATCTCTGCAATTGCTTGTGTGATACTTTCCAGTTTAAAAAAAAAAAGTAAGTCTGTCATTATGGTGTTATTTAGATTTACATTGTTTTGGTGGCACTGAATACATTTCAGCCCTGACATTCATGGTCAAACACAGGTTTCAGCTTGTCTCCAGTCCATCACAGGACTAATGCAGGGAGGAGGTGGTACACACACACACACACACGCACATATGGCAATTCACAGTCAGCAACCTAACATGTATGTCTTCGGATTGTGGAAGGAAGCGAATCAAACACACCTGCTGACACCGAGAACATGTAAACTCCACACAAACAAGACTCATCAGGTACGTCAAGTACAAACCAGAAACTGAACATTTGAATGGAGGAAATGAACGGTGAAATTGTTGAGGGGAAATGGGAATTACATCGATCTTTTACCAAAAACGTCTCACTCACATACTGCACACATTAAGAATGCAGATTACATAGTTCCTTCTAAGTCTTTCTGTGCTCTTCTTGGAATATCTATTATTGAAACCCTTTTTTCTCCTAAATGCTGCTATTTTTGGAAACAGATGTTTGTTGTTGCTCCACGCTGAACCAGGGGAGTGGCAGCACGCAGCAAGTTTCCGTTTCTCTGAAGGGAAAAGTTCAGCGGGGCCAAGAATCTCTGCACGTTCAGTCCAGACCAACACAAGGCCATGATGGTAATTTCAGTTTTCTCTCAAGGTAACTTACAGTAAACCCCACTAACTGTTGTTTCTTTATGCACACCAGGGCTCATAAAGCAGTTAACACATGGTCATTGCCCCACGCTGAGCAGGATGAACACATGTGATTGGAACAAATCTTGGAAAACATTCAAAGGACATATTTCTGGGAAGAAAAGTAAATGTGCGACTGTGTCCCACTGATAATTTCAACGGGAATTGTCTGGTATTCATGACCTTAAACTCAGACGGATCACGTAAATGATATCATTGGTTTATGGTTATTGGAAGCTAATCGCTTCCAAATATTGTTCTTTTCAGGGAGGCTTTTGGACAATTTTGGAGGCTCTCGTGTCAACAAGAGGGTCGATTTCATTGCAAGAAATGTTCCTTATACATCTGGGATGAATAATGGCTGCTTGTTTTTTGATTCTGGGATTTGCCTGCAAGTATGTGACGCCTCAGTGTACAGGAAACACTCAGAGAAAGTGATCAGCAAGTGAAAAGCAGCTAATGCATTATTTGGAAAACACTTGGCTGTATCTCATTTTCTGGTTCGGAGATGAAAATAGCTGCGGTGGTGTTTATTATTAATATCTGAGATGGATCTGTGGTATCAGTGGTGTTACCGATTAGTCAAGATGTTTATTTTCTCTGCTGAAAAAACCCCCAAAAACAATTCATATAAAGGATGAGTCAAAGGTATTTCCTCTTTTCCAGACAGTTTCTAAATGTGTTTATTCACCCTGTGGCTCTCTGCATGAGCCAATTAGTTCCGAAAAACAGACACACACACTTTTGTTCTTCTGAAACGGAAAAAAAGCATCACTACTTTTGCGTTTTGCTGTCTGTGATCATAAAGGATCAATCCAACTGCATCCCTGCAGGACCAGAAGTCACCTCTCAGAGTGACAGAAGGACGCTGCTGCAAGGCCTCATTAACAATTCATGAGGGGTTTGTGTCACATGACTTATGGGAGCATATGAGTCACGTCCTTAGAAGAAGTGTGTGCCTCTTTTTTTTTTTGTCAAACTTCACACTCTTGCACAGCCAGGCTTAGGAGAAGGTATGCAATTACTTTTACCAGTAAATCACACGCGGGACAGAAGGTTTCCGAAGTGTGGCACTTGCCGGGCCGCGCTAATGGGAATCGCGCGGTGTCATGTTACTTGTCCAGATGCAGATGAAAACCAGGAATTCCACTCAGCAGGATCTGCCTCCTGTGAGTCACAGGAATGACGGGAATTCAAATTCATTGATCCTCCCTGCGCTGCCGCTCAGGTCTCTGTTCTGTTCTGTTCTCACCCCCCAGACGCCTTGAGTGACGCTAGCGCCATAAAACCTGCCTGAAAAGGCCTGAATCAGCATCTGCTCCGGGACGGAGTGAGGCTCATGCAGAAATCCGGTCACAGCAAGAAACGTTTTCAAAGTAAATGAAACATTCAGCAACAAAAAAAGCAGCAGAGGTTGTTTTACATGACAAAACAATACAAACATCACAAGTCCTGTTGAGGATTAAGAGAGGCGAAGGATTTAACACTTGACTGAATTCATGCAGATTATGACTTGTGACATGTTATGCAATATCCCAAACGGTCGGGTTCACTGGTCGCTGAAGCTTTTTCCCATCAGCATATTATCAAGAGACCTCTTTCTTCTGTGGTATTTAAATAATACACTGGAAACACAGTTCGGGTCGTCTGTATCCTGCAGGGAGAAAATGTTCTCTTAAAAATCACAGAATGCAGAGAAACAAACAAGTTAATGTCGCTGTTTACCAGAAATATGTTAGGATTATTGTTTATTTGAAAACATTTTGTTCACTTTTATGTGCTGAGTTAATTAGAAATAAATACATCTGCTTGCATTCTTCTCAAATTCATGACAGACTTACAGTACAACTGGGAAAAGCTGAAAAACAGAAAATAAAGCTTTCACAATGGAAGAAACTCAAATTAAGAATCAATCAAGGAGACGTGGCAAAATCAGATGCAACAATAAAACTAGATTTAATTCTACCTCACAGGGTAAAAAACAACTTTATTTTATTTATGCTGTTGTTGCACAATTGCATTCATTGGGATTGGTTGGACTTTACCTCCGCCCCATTTCTCCCCTTCCCTTCATCTCCAAAATCTTAGAGAAAAGTGTTGCCTCTCTACTCCACTCCCATCTCACCCACAACAGTCTTTATGAACAGTTCCAGTCTGGTTTCCGTCCCCGCTACAGCACCGAAACAGCACTAATAAAGATCAAAGATGACCTTCTAATGGCAGCTGACTCTGGTTTGATATCCATCATTTAAAATGATACATTGTTACAAACTTCTCAGTCAGGAAAGTTCTAAATGACATCTTCATACAGAAAGACGGACAGAAGACAGAAAGAAGAACTTTCAATCAATGCAAATCATCTAAATTACTCAAATGTCGCTGTGTGATAACATGAGACGAGGCACCAATCATATTTGATTTGTAAATGTAGCATAATAGCATTTCTGCATTTGCAAAAGAATGACGAAACACAATAGATGTATGAAAACAGATATCTGTACTTCTATTTAAAAGCTGCCTTTGACTCTATGGCTGCAGCTCTGTCACTTCACCTGACTCACTTTGCACCAATATGGTTCCTTCTTTCTGTATGAAGAACCTTCCTGACTGAGGAGTTTGCAACAATGTATCGTTTTAAATGACGTCATCATCAAATTTGACCTAGATATGCAAATGAGCCTCTACACAAATTAGAAGATGACGCCATTTAGAACTTTCCTATGTGTCAGTATTAAACCTTTTTTTTTTTTTTTTTTTTTTGCAAAATGCAATAAAGTGCATCATATTTAATTTAACCACTAGCATTTAATGTAAATATTAACATAATTTTATTATTATGATGGCAGAGCATAGCAGAGCATTCAGCCGCTCCGCTCCCCAACCCTGGACTTCTCTACCACCAGACATCTGAAACATTGATTCTCTGCCTCAATTCAAATCCACTCAAAACTCATCTGTTTCAATCTGCCTATCATCTGCAATTTCACTCTTTCTTTTTAATTCTCTGTGTTACGTTGTCTGTTGTTTTATTTATTTGTAATGTGTTTTTAATCTTTATTGTGAAGTGTCCTTGAGTGTTTAGAAAGTCACTGTGAAATATGAAATAAAATGTATAACTATTATTATTATACTGTTGGACTTTACTGAAATTACTAATGCTAAGGATTGTTTTAGATACCAGCATCAAGATATTTAAGATGAAATAAAATAAGTACAATATCTTGTTTATTGGAAGGCCTGAGCTGCTGATAGTGTTTCCGTTTGTCTTCCCTCAGTGTGTGATTATCTGGCTCCGCCCTAACGTGGTTCACCTGTGTCCTCCCTCCTCAGTGGATATAAGTTCCCTTCCTTCGTGTTTCTGTTGCCAGATTGCCTTCTCTGTGTCTGGACATCCTGGGTTCTTCTTGTGTTTACCTTGTGTACTGATCGCTTTCATTCTCGGTGACCTACCCTTTCAATGATTCTCCCAACACCTTTGTTTGGATCTCGTTTTTCTTTTGAACTCTACTTTCATATGCAATTCTGCATTTGGGCTCTGCCTGTATTTGTAACACCTTGAAACTAAAAGCTTCTTCACTTCATTTGCTCCTGACTCTGGGAACAAACCTCTTCCTAAGGACCTGGATGCTTAATATTCTACCAGTAAATCTAAAATATATTTTTGCCTGAGACCATTGAAAGCTTTACAGACCAGAAGAATGATTTTGAAGTCAATCCTTTGACACACAGGCAGCCAGTGCAGAGATTTAAGCTCAGGTGTAATGAGCTCCACTCTGTGTTGTGAAGACTCTGGATGAGCTGCAGCTGTCTGAAACACATGGCAATAATAATCCAGCCGAGTGGAAATAAATGCATGAACAAGCTTTTCTTATTCTTGTTTCGTTGCAACTTATTTATTTCTTACAATATTTTTGAACTAGTACTAAACTGATTTCGTTATTATCCGAATGTGGTTGTTGAATTTCAGTTCTGAGTTACTTCCGGTTTAAGCTGTAAAAATTTTTAGCATATCCGCTCATTTAATTTATGCGCTTACTCGGCAGGTATCAGAGTCATTCTCTGTCTCAAAACTGCAGTCATATTAGATAAACTGTGTTTATTCTTGCTGCAGGCCAGCGACTCTATGCTAAGCGAAGCAGCATGGGGGTTTTCTCATCTCTGATGGATGCTGCCTATGACCTTATGACCTTCGGTGTTTGACTGAGCTTCAGTGTCGCTTGCTCTAACGATCGCCCTCGCAGCTGAGGTTTGGGAAGGCAACAGAAAGATTCAGTCCCCTCCTCAGAATGTCAAATGTCAAAGGAGCCTGTGTGGAAGATGATGTTCGCATTACTGGGATGTGTAGAAAAAACACGAGACAGCATCAGCGTTAGCTCTCTCACTGCTGCAAACCCAAACTAGACCAGAGTCATTTCTGTTATTGGGTAAGAGTGCTCACCGTTTAACCTGAATCTCCTCTGAGACCAGAGGACAGCAATCGCAGCACAGAGACGATATCATGAATATTTTAAGCAACAGTTTCTGTAAACGAGAGAACATACAAACTTAAAAAAAAAAAGTCCATACAACATGGATGTATTAGGCCTTAGCATTTTTTAGTTTTAAACTGAATTTGGTAATCAGTTGCTTCCATCTCATAAAATCCCCAGATTGACATATTGCACTCTATACTACACACAAAAGGTTAATATTTCGCAATTTGATGCAATTTACTGCAATTTATAGAAAATGTAATGCGTTAATATATCATGAAAGCAGGGGTGTTTACCAGGATTAATGATGTTATACAGGTAGTATCGACTGGTCACAGAGAACCTTTCACTAGGCGCATCGACTAAATACACCTGTTCAAACTGTAACACCGCCTCCAAAAGCTCTTCTGGCCACAGGGGCTGATGTACACTGTTTTCCTTGATGCTTGTAAGAGATCGGTGGCCTTCATGACTGCTCAGTGTGAATCAGCTCTCATCAGAGAGTCCGTGGCTCTGTCTGCAGTCAGGAGCTCTAACAGGTCATATAACACACAGGCGGTGAAGTGAATAGTCTCATCATAGTCTAATCATTATAGTCTGTGTATTAAACTTTGAACAACAGCATTTAAAGCTGTGTTTTGAACAATCCAATGGATTAGACTGTTGATTATTTAAAAATGGCAGGACAATAACAGATTTTCGTTGAAAGGATCTTATGAGTTGAGCTGTTTTTATTGCAGCTTATTATTTGAGATTATTTGAGGTAAACCTTTGACAGCTGAAATTCTGGGAGAAACCACATCTTAGAAAAAACAAATTCCTACTTTGTAAGAATTTCTACACATCTCAATTTCACATTTCCTCACTATGTTATCTCAGTGCAGAAATGATAATTCACCCATTCATTCATTCATCTTCTGTTTTTCTTCTCGTGTTCAGGGTTGGGCTGCTGGAGCCAGTCCCAGCAAACTTTTAGACGAGGGGTACACTGAGCAGGTCACCATCCATCGCAGGGCAAACACACACACTCACATTCACACGTATGTGCAATCTAGGCTCACCAATTAGACTCACATGCTTGTTTTTGGACCATGGGAGTAAGCCTACGCACACACGGGGAGAAAGTGCAAACTCCTCACAGAGATGTAGGTCAGTATTGAACTGAGGACCAAACCAAACGAACACCCCAGGATCCAACAAACTGTCAATTTAAAATGTTTATTAAATATATTTACATTACAACTGATCAGTCAAATTAATGACCGTGAATGAAATGTGGGTTCGTGCGTTCTACAAAACATTGCATTTTGGCTTTTTGCCTGCATTTCACACACTGCTCCAATATTTTCGAAATTGAGGAGATAGAAAATATAACTGTGTTTTGTCATAATTACAGCCATGATATGGTATATTCATCTAATTTGTGACAAAACAGATGCCACGTTCATGTACAAAGTGAACGCAACAGAGTGGATCCATGATGCTGTGAGATGATTTAAATCAAATTTCACAGCAGACAGGAATCTTGAAAAATGCTGCCACCTGCTGGTTAATAATTGTGGTGCTTTCGACACAGAATTAGAGCGACGTTACAGAAGGTACTTTGGGATACAGAAGTGTGTTAGTCTTTATTCGTGGCAGATAATTATGGGCATCTCAGACAAAAGCTGAAACTGGCGGGAATATTGGGTAGAAAAACTGAAATTACTGAGGAAAATGATGAACAGGTGAATCAAGCACAAATATTTATCATGGCAACTTTAAATTTTTTCATTGGTAATGGTCGTTACACATGATAAATGTTTCTCTGTAGCTCCTTCACATGAAACCACACTATTCCCCTGTGTCTGGCCCATCAGTGACTAATATGCTACTTCACTGTTACACTCTTCTATTCCAGAGATGAGACTGAGAAAAGGTGCTGATAAATTAAACCCAGGAGTCCGGATAGCTCTGTGTGTGCTGGTTTCTCATGATGCGAGGATCCCCTGCAGATGCTTTTTGGGGTAAGGGCTTCCTGGATTGTCATTTGACAGCAAGCCCAGACCGCAAAAAGACCTGAAGGAAACAAGACTGCTCAGGCCAAGGTCACACACAGCTGGTCTAGTGCCTGAAACACACAGTTACAGATAATTAGACAACAAAATAAGTTACATATAGGGATAATGATATTTTTTTAATTGAATGTCTTTGTGTTAAAATTTCTACCCAATTAGAAAGTTTAAACAAACTGTCAACTTGACACCACAGTCAAACTTTAAAGAAGAACAGTGATAGAGTTCAAGTTATATTTTCTATCGTCACGATCAGCTCAGCCTGTGAACATTAACTTTTGCTGAAGGTGGATTAAATACGCATCTGACTCAGTGTGGTTCAAGGAAGTAAATTCCTGTTTAGTGACCTTGAGTCTCTACACTCTGACTTGTTATTAATAAGCCGTTTCTTAGACATGTTTTAAAGGTGTAACAAACTGAAATGAAAATAAAATAAAATTCGAAAAACCAACAAAGACATTAATAAAATCCATGAGCATTTGGTAAATCACCGCTTCACTCCTGTGAACACTCTAACAGCACACACATCTCTTCTTTTGTGTCAGTGATTACCTGACCAGCACCAGTTTATACAAACTGACATCATCCGAATATCACCATGCTCCTAGATCACCCTGACACATGAGTCCTGTTGTGTGATTGAGGCTCGATTTTATCAAATGACTCAATGTCTGAGCATAAATAGATTTTCTTTGTGAATACAATTTGATTGTCTATGAATTTGACATTTTACGCTAAATTTATTTCAGCTTCAGGAGAGAGTACGTCAATTAGCGTGTGACAATGCACAGATGTCACTGGTCACAAAGCAGCTGTTTATCCATTACATTCGGGACTGAAGAGGAAAACATTTTACATGCAACCAAACAACACATGGACAAAATCACACCATCAAACCTATCAGCTGAACACTGTTGTTCATAATAGAATAACTAATTTGTTTGGCAAAACAAATATAGGAATTGCAAGGTTTGATATCCTCTTAAAGGAAACTGGTGCACCTGTGAATAAGACTGAAAGGTCCCAGAGCACCATCAAGTCCTTCATGAGTCCAGGCTGAAGAAAATAATGTTTTACTGCTTGTGCATAAGAGAAGGAAAGGCACATTTTTAGTGTAGATGTTTAAGTTAAAATCATCTCAATATTGTTTAAACAAGAGAAAAATCTGTATTTGAGATGACAGAATTAAATTGTGGATACACACTTGCTGTGAGGGATGCCGGCTTACGGAAGAAGTGGTGTATAATTAAAGATGTCTTTCATCCAAATGAATATTACTTAGATGACATTATATGTATGTTTTTCTCCAACCCATCTATTTCCTGAGCAGAGGATAACTGACATCATTTCACATGAGTGCACATTTAGCAGAAACTTGACGACTGCTTAGAGGACAGAAAAAAAAAGAAAAGATTATTTCTCCATAACTGAAAACATATCCATTACTATTTGAAAAAAAAAAAATCTGGTCTTTTAAAGCAGTAAGAGGCAGAGCCATTTGACCAGTCTTATCATGTGTCAGTGATGTAACTGTGTGTGTGTGACAGGAGAAAGTATAGATCTCAGTGGATAAGCTTCACGTGAGCTGTCCATGGTGCTGAACGCCTTACACCAGCCGGTAAACGCCCTAACCCCCCCTCCCACCCCCACCACACCCCCTCTCACGACACTGTGTGTGTGTGTGTGTGTGTGTGTGTGTGTGTGTGTGTGTTTCTGGTTAGGCAGGAATACCACCTCAGTGCTGCATGCAACATAGCCCTCTCTTGGTTTTTTTTTTTTTTTTTTTGCAGCAAGGGGGGGGGATGCACTGTCAACTCATCCAGTCTCTACCCACGTCACCTAGACACAAGCCTGCTTACTACCCACTGAAAAATAGCCCTCCTCCAACAACACTGTGCCTGGAATAAGTGGGAAACACACACACACACACACACACACACACACACACACACACACACACACACACACACACACACACACACACTTTAAACTTTCACCACGAAGAGATGATCCACAGGCGAATTCAAAGTTTTTGGAAAACACTAAAAAAAAAAATCTCCACTCATCAGCAGCGTTTGGTCGCGCGCGTCGGCGGGTCGCCGAGCCGCGAGCGACCATGACGTGCACAATCTTCAGCTTGAATCGCCGATATTCCTCCTATAATGCCATGCAAATCCTGACCGACAATTCAAAGGCGAAATGTGACCGAGGAACAGAACCGGGCACAAAACACCGCAATAAATGGGAAATATATGTGTTATTTCTGACTGAACGTGTGGTGAGGGAGAAGGTGCTCGTTACCTCTGTGCGTCTCGATGCGAGCGCTTGCAATGGGTCGGGACTGTGTAAAAGCCCTTGGGAGAAAAAAAGGGAAGAAAAAAAAAACAAAACAAAAAAACTAAATGCAACGAAGACAGAGTTTAATCACAATGTAGCAAATGCCAGATAAAGACAGCACACGGCGTTACGCAGGGAAAGAAACTGCACAATACGTACAAACAAGGATCACACGAAGAACAAACAGCCGGAGCTGTGCACAATAAAATCAAAACAACACGCAGAAATATTCTCAAAAAAAAAAAAAAAATGTTATTCCAAAAGGGCTAGTCACTGGAAGACATCAACCCACAGATGCGCTGTGGACGAGGAGGAAAAAAAAAAGCATCCATATATACACACCTCCCTTACTATCGCTGATGCTCGAAGGGTTGGGGCGACGTGCTGCCACTGTGATCATTTTCACTTCTGCATTTTGATTCACCTCTATTTTCGATGCATTTTGGAGGGAAATATACTTCCATTTTGTACCCGTTTCCATCCTTTCTGTAGGAAATACTGCAAAAGCCCCAAATGGAAGCCACTCAATTCCTCCAGTCTGCGATTGACCCGCATTGACGTCATTGCGTCATTAGGTCTCCCCTGGAAACACGGGGCTCCCAAAAATAGCAACACATTAATTCAGCCTGCGCTGGGGTTGGCTTGGCGGGGGTGACTATTTGTATCAATCCATAACCCCTCCTCTGATTCTAAGCAATAATACAGTCCTCTCTCCCTCTCCCTCTCTCTGCCTCTCTCTCTCTCAAGGACGAGCTGATCACGACTCACGGCTATTTTTGGAAAGAGAGAGAGAGAGAGAGAGAGAGAGAGAGAGAGAGAGAGAGAGAGAGAGAGAGAGAGAGAGAGAGAGAGAGAGAGAGAGAGAGAGAAGTGGGTGTGATGAGAGACGCCCGCACCTCTGCTCTCCTCTCTGCTGGCTGGCTGGGAAACAGAAACAGCACCGCGGGGATAAAAATAGCAAAAGAGCGGTCAGCCAGCAGCGGGGTGTGGGAGGAGAGGCGAGACCCGAAACCTGCTTAACGGGCCGCCAGGAGGCCCTCCCCGGCCCGGCCTGACGCTCTCAGGGGGGAGTCGGGGGGCCTGGCGACCGATATAAGCACTACAGATGCAGTGTGTGGCTTTTTCATTCATTCATTCATTCATTCATTCATTCATTCAAGGTAGGTTCAGACAAATCATATTTCTTTCTGCATGTAAAGCACTTTATATGACAACTTGAGAACTTTATCAAAATACAGTGTGATTGATTCCCCCCTCTTTTTTTTAATGATTCATTGATTTATTGAAGACAAGGTGAAGTAAAACAAATTTACTTGCATAGCACATTATGTCTGTCAAGCAACATGCTTTATTTCCTCAATAGAAAGAAAGCCACAAGGACATAAACACTATTTAAACCCAATAACATTCAACACATATGCTCCAGGGGTCCCCAGTCAGGATGATTTCCAAACATGACAACCATCCATTAAAACTAGAATCATCTTGTTAGTCTGTTGAAGCTTTGAAAAGTTTTTTCACAGAAAATAGTCTGAAAGAAAACACTCAAATGTTCTTATTAAAGATCTTTAATGTTTTCCCTCACATTATTCAAGTCCCCTTTCCGTAATGACCTGTCCCTGCACCGAGACATGTAACAGAGAGAATCAAACCATGACTCCCCATTTACAAAATCATATTCATGGGCTGAGTAATACACCTGTGACTCCTATAATGTCACAAATCCTTCTCCTACAAATAAGAAAATACCAACAAAACCACATTTTCCCTCTAGGAGATGAAAGAAAAGACAGAGAAGTAAATATGACATTGGTTTTGATGTATTCATGCCGTCTCACATGAGAGAAAATTGTCGAGATCTAATGCAGAAATGTTTTATTACACTCCATTGTAAACCCACGTGTTAATCTTGAAATACTGATGCCATCTACTGGTTAAATAAAAGACCTGCATAAAGCAGAGAGCGTGGTTGCATCATCCAAACAGCACAGGGTGAGAGGGGGCTTTCTTCATCTGCAAAACCTGGCGGTGTGATGTGGTATTACACGGGATTTGGATGGGTTGGAAATGTTGGAAATGTTGGATTGGGAACTTAACCTGCTCCTTTGCTCGCTCACCTTCCCTCCTGGTGAAAGTTGGGTATGGATTAGTGGGGACCTTTTTGGGCTTCCTGGTCTCCATCCTGTCCTGCTGGTGGCTGAATGTCGGCTTTCCTCTGACAAGCACGGGTCAGTAGCCACCTGGAACAGAAGACAGCTGAATCAGATGAGGGGTGAGTGACATTTCAGATGCTGCAGTAGGCCCCACAGACAGCAGGTGGCAGGAAGGAACGCTGTCTGGAGGGCCAACCTGTTGCAATGTCTATAAAGTGTAATGTGGCTTATGTAAGCCTTTTATCTGATGAGCTGCCATGCAGGGGCCCCTGCAAGATGTAAATAACTCACTTTGTCAACATGCATGCTCAATGCTTCCTGGTTCTAGACGACCAGCGGACTGCCAGCCCAACACGAGCCATGGGCATCTTGCTAGATAGGCCTGCAGTTTGGCACAGACAGTATTTTTTGGTGTAAGCGTAGGGAAGTGAAACGGGTAGGGAGATTTCTTCCCTTTTGATATCTCTCTCTCAAAGGAACACATCCTGTTTTATCCCATCTCTAATTAAAACTTCTTTTATGAGCATCTTTATTTTTTTTCTGGTCAGAATTTTCAAGCTCATCTTCTTCCCTCCACTCCGGGGACTCATCATGAGATTCAAGGTATGAAAACAATAGAGGTTTCAGATATTGCAATGCTTACTGAAACCCAAAATTGCCTGTCTCAGTGATCAATT
Organism: Salarias fasciatus; assembly: GCF_902148845.1. Classification (NCBI taxonomy): domain Eukaryota; kingdom Metazoa; phylum Chordata; class Actinopteri; order Blenniiformes; family Blenniidae; genus Salarias; species Salarias fasciatus. The sequence continues at coordinate 16,801,198 of NC_043751.1, forward strand.
TCAGTGGCTTCCCGTGTAATTTTAATTGCACCATTTTGCACCCATATGGTTCAAGTATAACACAGTGGGGTGCCTTGGGAAAAATCAGTGAAATCACCTTTGGAGAAAATAATAGCAGCAATATCCATCCCCAGCCACAGAAATTAAGAGCAGACGCTGGCATCCATTACAGCTCCTGACGGTAAGCAGTTTAGTTCAGCCTGCTGTAAATCACTGCCACTGGAGACGCGGGCTCTGCGCTGGCTTTATGTGTGGTTTTATCTCCACATATTCCTGATTTATCATGTGCCCCTTTTTGGCAAGAAATAATAGTAGCACAGCTTCACCTGGTGGAGTGCCTCTGCACTAAAGAATTTATTGATTTATTTGAGACAGCAACGCACTCTTATACAGTTTGAGATTTCTGATGCTGGTTCTGCAGCCAAAGGGTGTGTGTGTGTGTGTGTGTGTGTGTGTGTGTGTGTGTGTGTGTGTGTGTGTGTGTGTGCGCGCGCGCCTTTAACAGCTTTATAAAGGCACTGCAGGGAGACATAGACTAGTTCATTTTCAATTAGCCAGAGACTCACATTAACTGAAGATATTAAAGAGCAGAGTAATGCTGTTGTACAAGCCAATAGTCTGTGAAGGCGAGGATCTGCTGAGTCTGCACTGTGTGTGTTCATGCATTGCACAGATTCAAGCACACACACGCACACACACATATTCAGGCTTAGCTGGTTAGAAACCCAGAACTGCATGCTCTCATGCATCTTCAGTTTAGGTCACATTGCTGATCTGCCCTGGCGTTGCATTTGATGGCGCGTGTTTTGCTCCCTGCGTCGCTCCCAGCAGGATTCCAGGTTGGCTGCTTGCTGCCAATTCACCAGGGAGCACCATCAGCTGCATGGAGAATAGATCTCCAAAGACTTAAACGTGAGGTATACCGAATCCACCAGACATACCTAAAGATTAAATAATACCAGCCCGGGCTGTAATGTCAATGGAACTGGGGGAAATAACGTCCACCCTGTTGACACATGCATCGTTTGGTCAGTGACATAAAGATATGAGTGGCATAACTCATGCCCATAAAGCTACACTGCGGCCACTTAAACATTTTACAGCACATCAGCCTGCGTATGGCTAGCACGGACAGGATAATTCATTTGTCTTTAATTTAAAATTCATGCATTCTAATTTATCTTTATAACCCTGAGCAGTCTTTTGCAGCTCCCTGCTTCATGCATCATATTTGTGCATCGGTACTTAAGTCCTTGTGTACCGCCGCAGATGGGGACATCAGTGTATCTCACAATGACAAGTCACTGCAGTTAAGCCTAATAGAAAAACTGAGACACCCACCGAGACAATTGTTTAATCTTTCTACTTATCTGTAGTAAGCAATGTAAACAACAAAAATGTCTTTGTAACGGTCGAGTTACTATTCGATGATGGTTTAGAGAAGAACTAGACTGACTAGATTTCATGAGCATTTGAGTGTTTGGAGCTTTGTAATCAGGGTGGAGTTACAGATAGTCTTGTTAATATGTTGACCAGCCCAACGCACTGATCCAGAGTGAAATTATTTAACAGTTTGGAATGATTGCCATGGTATTTTTTAGACATATGTCTGTGGTCCCAGAAACTGAATCCTTCTATTTTTTCATAAACCATATTTTTTTTTTACTTTACTTTTACAAGTACGTCCCTCCATTCCGATTCAGAGCTAAAACTACATTGTGCCTCTCATGACTCTCAAAATGTTTTTTTCTCACACCAGGTGTAGTTTTGCTGATTGAACTCCAGACTTTATGACATTTTTCACATCATATGATGTTACTGTTATGGCTGATGGGAATCCAGAGGCATGAAAGGATAAACATGAAATATTTAGTAGTTTTTGTACTTCACTGACCCTTACACCTAAATATGTGTGAAGCTTCTTTCTCTTTGTCATGATTTCTTCAAAAACATTCAGTTTCTTCACTGTTGGTCCAGGCCTTCATGGATTAATCACTTTGTTTAATCACTGACATTTCACCTGAAGCTGTCACAGAGTCAGCATTTCTAATTGTGAGTGTGTTTTTGACCAGTTGTATTTAAGACCAATGATACTGCATTTTGAAAAGTGATGAAAACAAAATACATAATTGAAGGTATTTTCTGTAAGTTGTTTCTGTAGGTGCAACATTGCCCTCGTGTGACATGTAACTTTGTGTATTTATGGTGTTGTAAAAGCACAGGGTGGATTTCAGTGTTGCATCAATGAAAGAGGGAGGTCGGAGGTCATGAACCCACTCACCATGAATGAATAGTATTTCAGTTCAAAAATGAATTTAAAAATTGTGGGAAATTGTGAATACCATAGTCAGAATAAAGCTGCAGACCTTCTCAAGGCAAACCACACACTTCAGTCACTTTATGGTGGCAGAATTGGTGTTTGAAACTGGATTGATTTTTTAAAATAAAGTCATTATTTAGTACTTAAATCATATGCATAGTTCTTGAATCCTGTTTTCTGCTTTTCTCAAAGAGACAGTAGTCATGTCTTGATCACATTTATGTTCCAAATCACTGTGAATACGATCGCTTCAGAGAGGTGAGCAGTGGTTAACAGTGAACCCAGCGCAGCACAAGATCAGCAGCCCACAGCTCCAGGTTAAGAGCAAATGTTTTAACCTCAAACTGTGCCAGTGTCTGCAGTTAAAACTTAACTGCTCCTGCAGGTATTGCCACATTAAGCAGCTAATATAGACCTGCGGTGCAGTTCTCTATCGGTGAGCAGGTGTATGCATTTAAATTTTCACTACTACATGTCTGGATTTGTAAAAGATCTGGAGGACTGACTCCTTTTGGAGCTCTGAGTGATATTTTTGCTGATGTTTATATCGATGCAGTTAAATCATTTCTACCTTCTGCAGCAACGCAGGATAAGCCAGATTCAATGAATCTCGATGAGCACTGTTTCATTATCGCCTAGAGGGGAGTCAAATGAGCTGAGTGTTTCTAAAATAAATTAACAGAGTGGCTATTGACTAGCGATTGCTCCAACAATGACTTGATTCTGAGAATAGGATTTCAGACATGAGATGAAGCTCCAGTCAGGTTTTGTCTGCAGCATCTTGTAGCTGAATTGCCGGCTTCCTGCTGAGCTTTAGAGGAAGAAAAGGTCCACAGAGGGAGCGTAATTCACTTCTCAGCAATATTAGAACAGTGTCATATATCACGGCTCGTATGAGTGTTGATTGCACCATTGTTTGGAAAATATTGATAAAGTTACATCATTCAGCGGATAGAGAGTGACAGTCAAACGGCGGACGGGGTGATTTTATACTCCGCTAAGTAGCGTGATGGATGATGAAATACTGGCCTAAAAAGCAAAAGTGAGCAAACAAAACAAAACAGCAAACTTGACTGTAATACTCCAAGGACAGCCACGGGAGAAGGAAAAAAGCAGATTGATATTCTATCGACGCAGTTTGTTTGTTTTGCTGTAAATCTATTGAGATTATGCCAACTCATATTAATAGAAGTGAAAGCTTTATGTGGATGCTGTCAGCAGTATGGGGACCCAGAACCCACTCCTGTGTGATCTGCTCATGAGAAAGTCAAATATTTTTATTTCATCCCTGCTTCAGGACACGTAACTGTAGTACATATGACTTATTGCTCAGGCATCATGTAAAATCACATTTGTCTAAAAAGTCCTATATATGATGCTATATTTTTAGGTACAAAGGGTCCCACTAAATAATGATGTCTCCTCTTTTTTCACTTTGGATGCTAACAGGTAGAGCCGGTTGTCTTCCAGTTCAGTAGTTGGTGGTTTAATTCCTTGCTGTCAATGTGTCTCTGAGCAAGACACTGAACTCTAAAGTCTATCTTGACTTGAACATATTACATGACAACAGTCTGTGACTGCTGAAGCAGTGAGGACATGTCGTATAACTGAATCACATTTACATCCGATTTTGCGTCATGTTATGAAAATTGTGTTTTTCCACCCTTTGCATCCTGCTGAATGACACGAGGTGAACATGTGACGGCGATAATTCTGTAAACAATTGCCATCACTGATTCATTTACAATAACTCCAATCACTTAACTGTATGATGAGGATGTCATCTTCATAACGGTCTTTCCCCCAAGTAAAGACCAGCTGATTGGATCGTCTTGTTTTAGATTTTTTTCACGTGCCTCTACAGTCGACCTCTTTGTTTATGGTTTTTCTTCTCGATTGACTTTTTTTTTTTTTTTTTTCGTTGATCACAGTTTGGGTGCGATATTTTGGAATAATACCACTTTTCTTTCATATTTAAAATTCTGTCAGTCTGAGCTGACAGCATAAATGAACAGTGCACTGAAAAGCAATCAAGTGCAGTTCAGTCAGTCTTTTATGATGTGTATGTTAAAATTGTGACAGATTTGTGATATGCCTTTCACTTCTATTTGAAACCTTCTTTCACTCTTGCCTAAACATGCTTGTACAGTGCTATCTGTCCTACGCTATCACTTTCATCTGATTTTCATAGGCTGATTTACTCAGGGCCTTTGAACTGTCTGAGATCGAAGACTGATTGAAGACAAAGTGAAGACTTTTTTTTTTAAGTTGAAGTAATCTTTGTACAGATCATAGCCAGCTGTTATATATTGTAATGTAACATAACACAACACAAAAACAGCCTCGGACATTCTCTTAACACAGTGGATATAACTGAAAATAGATAAATTGAGTTTAAATCAACATTTGGAAGTCTCAAATTGAAACAAGAAACTTGAGCAGGATTTTTTTCATAGATTAAGTGCTGGCAGGTCACTGGAGAATAGACGGAACTAAAATTACCAATTTGAGTCGGTCACTGAAATGAAAACTTGGTAGAATTTAGTCATTAATTCCTTAAAAAAGTGATGGAGTCACTCAGAAACGGAGTCACTTTGCTATTTTCACTTCGGCAGAACTTTTTATTGGCTTTTTTCAATTAACATATCTTAATAATGGGCACATAGTGGTAATATTGTAGTGCTGCTGTGCCACATTAGTCAGCACTGTGTGGGTTAGTCCCATCACTGATTCACTTATTGGGTTCAGCTGAAGTCGCATCAGTTAATTTAGACTAAAATGGCGGCGTATGCGTGTTATTTTGGTCTGTTTTGAATTAATCAGATACTAATAAAGTCTGGTGTTTTGAGCTGTAAGCAATCCACAGCACACATTCAAGCACTGGGGACAGCAGCGATGCAGAACTCTCCATCGCTGCTGCGCTTTAAAGAACTGGGATTTATGAACTGAGAAGAAGCAGCAACAAAAAAACTGAGACAAACCACCAACATGTGGACAACTCTTAAAAAGATAAGTTAAAATGTGGGCCTGCAAATACGTCTAGTGTGAAAAAAAAAAAAAAAAAAGCTTTGGCTTGAATAAGCAGAGCATGAAGAGGCTGCAGCCCTGCCAATGTTTTCATCTATGGAAAAATAAAAGTAATGAGCTCATGGAATCTTCAGTGATTGTAACTGCATCATTAGTTTCACAATAGTCATTAGTTACTGGCGTGTTACTGCCAAAAGTGGTGGCGTTGGAGAATCGTGTTACTCTTTAACACACTAATCGAAACACTGCTGGACAGATCTGATCAGACAACATCCTCCCAGGATCCCGCTCCCTTTTTGTGCTTTAACTAGATCTTGATTCCGAAGGCGACTGAATAAAAATTGTGATGTGATTTGTTATTTTAATGCGTTGTTTTGTTTGTTTGAAACCGGAAAAAAATGTGAGTCAAAGAAATGCTTTTTTGCTGAGAATCTCTTTCTGCCTAACGTTGCGTTATGTAATCATTTGATATGATAATAAGTGTACTGCACATCACAAAAATAGCCATGAATGTTAAATTCTCGTCTTTGTAATTAGCATCACAGACCCAGTTGCACACACTCCTCTCTTTTTCTTTCTCTAAACTACCAACATTTCCATGAAATTAATATCTGTATTATCCTCGTTGTTATATCATCACTGCATTCTGTTGTTTTTGTCGCTGAGCTTTGCTCTCTGGTGAAAAAAGTAGCTGCTCAGAGACGATTCCTGCTTCTTATGCTCCAAGGTTACATCAAATGCATAAAGGCTTCTCATCTCTTTTGGGCAAAACATGGGAAAACTCCTGCGTTCAGCATTTTGCAGCTGCGTTTGTTAGCATATGACATGGATTTTACCAGAGTATAACATCCGGCATGACATTTCTGTCAAATAGGTTAAATTGTGCAAGCAGTAGTCAGTTGCTTTTGTGAAAAGTATCATATACAGTTGACTAACTACTGGAAAAAATCAACTTCTTTGGAAAGTAGCTTTGTGTGTTCACTTTTCAGCGATGTGCTGCGTCGCTGCACTGTTGCTGTGACACATTTGTTGAGTTGTCACCAGCGTGTGAATGGCAATTTGTCATTCCGCATTATTTGGCTATGAATAAAGTCCAGTATTTTCATCTACAAGATCTCCAACACTCCCACGAGGAGAATCCAGTTTTCAGTAGTCATGCAGGAAAATTTTTACAGGAAATATTTTACTATCCAGTGACAACAACACAGTTGAGAAAAACCACCAAATTGCAGACAAGCCAACTTTTACTTTTGAATAGAAAGTTCAATTTTAGTTACTTTGCTACTGATTTCATGATCGTTTGTGCCAAAAGTAGCGGTGAAGTAGAAGCATTACGATAATGCATCACTTTATCGAACATTATTCCGAACACTGTGGTCAGTAATGCCTGGTTTACACACAGCTGCTTTTGTTCAGCGGTTATATAAGAAAGCGTGATACTTCAGGCTTTCTTGGATAATAGATCTTGTTCACTGAGACGTTTTGCCTTGTTCAGTTTCAAGGTCCGGTGATGGATGTCCGTTTATTGAGGCTTGCACAAAGAGCTGAGCTCTTGTTTATGTATTTGATAATATTTACTTGGTCCCTCTGTGACAGCTTGAAAAGATTGCTGTGAAAGAAAAGACCGGCGGCCTGGAAACACATCAGCCGCTCAGCAGCCAACCTGACTCCTCCGGCAGTCTGGTGCGTTGACCGGCTCTAAACGCCACCTTGCCTACAGTCTGAACAGCATCACGCCGCTGAAGGGGTCAGCGAGAGGCTCGGGCAGCAGTCTGTTCACAGCACTTTATCACTGCAGTGGGGGAGAAAAACACCTCACATAGCCGCCGAATTGATCCGAAATTGATTCAGAATCCCAAAATGATTCTCGCCGCTGATCGTATTTACCTCAGTCTACAAAGCTCCGTCTCTCCCGTCAGGCTACCAGCAGAATTTTAAGCCTGATGGTTGGATGCCTTTTACTGCAGCGTTCCTTCAGGCAGCGGCTTCTTGAAGCTCACCTTTAAAAATGCATCAATGACTTTACAGCGTTGTGCTCCGTAGCTTGTTGTGACTGTTTATCCAGGAGTATGAAATATTCCCATTGATGATGACCGAACACCGGTGGCCTATTTGCATAATTATTCAATTCTATACACCTTTTCTACTCTCCTCTTTCTGTTTTACTTACCCTTTCCTCCCTCGATGTATATATGCATCACAGCAGTGACCCGACTGGGACTGCCTGGAGAGAAAATGTCAGTGTGATCCACTCATTCCCCACCTTCACAGCAGGGAGTCTGGAGGCTGTGTTCCAGCCTGTTTATCTGTGTGCGTGCGTGTGAGTGTGTGTGTGTGTGTGTGTGTGTGTGTGTGTGTGTGTGTGTGTGTGTTTGTGTGTGTGTGTGAGAGTGTGCTCGGATGGCTGCTTCTCAGGGTTCGCGCGTAGCCCGTGTGAGCGAAGACGCAGCTGGAGTCAGCACGCTGTTATCAGCCTTCCGTGGGGACCGGGAAGGACGCCGGAGATCTGTAAAAGATCCATCCTTACATGTGTTCGAGGTGTGATGGACGACGTGAGACCGCCTGCGGTTGCAGACTTTGTCCTGTGTGGGGCAGCAGAGATACAGCTCTCGCCCTCTCCCCATGATGCTCTGGGTGACTGGCATTGCCGCAGCACTGACACACATGACAGCCCTCAAACACACACACATACACACACACACACACACACACATGTTCACACACTCAGTGAGGCCAACATGCTGGACACAGACCTCAGGCTGACCGCTGCAGACCACCGGTCCCCTCGTTTCAGGCTGACACAGATGGTGATGGTGTATAAAGTATGTGAAGAGGGAGGAGGAGTAGGCGGTGACGGACGGAGAATTGTTATAAATCTTCGTCTTGTATGGAACAAAAAAGATTTCATCCCACACCAACAGGCGAAAGCCGCTTGTGACACCTTTTTAAGACAGTGGGGACAAGACGTGTGTGGTTGATTGATGGCGATGTTTTGCTTTAGGAATTGGAAATGGAGTTAGAAATGCATCGAGGCAACACGGAGTGGGCACTCTGCTTCTCAAAAACCACACTTTAAAGGATAAATACGGTTTTGTCCTTGAGGAGGAAAGGGGGAAGAAAGACAGGGTGGGGGTATTGTCCTGGTGAATGGAGGCTATTCTGTGAAACTGTTCATACACGGAGTGATTCTTCAAGCGTTTATCACAGAATGATTGACTGTCGAGACATTTTCGCTTGATTTTCGATCCTTCCTCGTCCCCTCCATTATGAGTGACGGGCCACACATTGCTTTACCCCCCCCTTAGCCCAAACAGGTGGCGCATAATGATGTGTTTTGGCCAAACATGAACTCACAAATGTGCGTATGCACAAACTAAGGGCATGTAATCAAAAACACCTGCAACCTTGACAGCCGACACTTAAGTGATAAATATTAAATGGTAATTTGGGTATGCTTAACATGCAGCATGCTGCTCATCCGAAGCAGAAGTTGTGCCTGTGACAGTGAAACTCATCGGGTTAGTGGTTTAGTGGTCTCATAAATAGATTCATGAGGCAACATTAAGTGGTCTGCTCAAGGTCTGGTGGAAATTTATATTAAAAAAAAAAAAAAAAAATCCGATGTGGAGTTTTTTTCTGTGGGAGCGAAACGTGGAGCCAAATTTAAGGGAGACTGAAGAATATGAGCCGCAGTTTGTGTTATTCTGCTCAATTAGTTTATGTACATCGATGGCTTGAATGCACATTCGCGCTTGTATGTGCGTGTAAATCGCAGCGCCAAGCTTTATAATAAGTTGGTGATTAATGGCCGCGGTGCTCAGAGGGCATCTCGTTGTCCCGTGGCTTCGTACAGGGACTCAACCCAGCCTGCGCATGAGACACACACACACACACACACACACACACACACACACACACACACACACACACACACACACATCTATAGACACAGATTCTCTCCAACGCTTTCTCTTTAGTCTCCCATTTCTCTGTTTAATTATGTCCATTAACCTTGGCTAGTTTAACTACCAGCCTACAGGCCATTTTGAAAAGAAAGAAAGAAAGAAAAAAAAGAAATGTTTGTGACATGCAGTGTCCCAGTGAGCCGGCGACGGTGAAATAGTGAGCAAACGTGCTCAGGAAGAGGACATCCGCACTGAGGAAACAACATAGAATTCAGCCACACTTCAAAAAGTTACTTGCATCTCTGCTTTGCTGCTCTGAGTTGTCAAGCTGTCTGGAAAAAGGCGATTCTGAAAGCTAACCTCCGTTGCACTCTGTGCTTGAGTCTCGCCTCCCGTTTCTTCTCCTCAAATGAAGCAACATATTGCAATGCTGGTATAATTCAGGCAGGAAGTAAATAAGACGACTGAATTCCTCCCTGGCTGCATAGTTTACTCTACCAGAAACCTTTGCTGGACTTTGTAATGAAACCACAAAGGAAAAAAAAAAAGATCCTGTTGGTTTGGATGATGCAGAAGCACATAGCTGTGCAATTATGTTGTGGAAGTTTGCCAGATTGTTTGTATTTGTTTGTGTCTCGTGTGTCTGTGACACTTTTCAGCCGAAATCTGTGACACCACACTTCACAGAAGCTCAGCAATCAGCTCTTGGAAATCTAAATGGCGAGCCATTGGCAGCGCTCCTCATGCTCTGACTTGTGAGATGTTAAGTGGCTTACCAGCTTCCCCAGTCTCTGTCATCTGCGGTCTAACTTCGAGCCCTGGGATTCAAGATGGCATCCCATTATTGAAGACAGCAAGTGACTGAGCTGTGAGGGATTACCAAGAACACTCCAAAGGCAAAGCATCTTCATCAAATATAATTAACATGGTTTCTACTTTTGCCAAGCTGCAGATAAGGGCTATGATTAAAAAAGACTGCTTCTAATGTCAAATCTGCAAAGGGTTCCTAAGCTCTCGAAATGCATTATTAATTCACTGTGGCATTTTAATTTCCACAGCTCAAATCCCTATTTGGCACACATATTGTAGTGTGACATTTAGTGTCATGATCAATGTATGGAGTTTCGGAGATGCACCTCATCACTGGAGGTTCTTGCGCCCGTCGGAAACATATGAACCGTTTAGTGAAAACCCCAGCAGTACCCGTGTCACTTCTCTCTTCAGCCAACCTCCAAAAGGAGCTATCAGAGAGCTACAGCGAGTATATCTTTGCAAAGGATCACTCCTCTTCAGACAAATAAACAGAAACATAGCTACAAATATGGAAAATGAGGACAGTGAACATTTGAGCATGATTCTGTGTTTTGCAGGAACAAAGTGAAAAGCAAACCAACAATCGTATCTGGAAGTCAGCTGAGCCCAGCAGCAGAAATCTGGATCAATGTCTGCTCCACAGGCTGCAGATTACCCTCCTGTTGGCACTCTGCGCTCTGACTCTCCAACAGCTCCGAGTCACTTTTCAAACAGTAATCAGGTTTGTAACATAGCCGCTTCCGAGAAAAACAAACACGCTTTGCTTTTAACTTGCCCTCGTTCAGGATGTTTTATCGGTGCGCCTGCAGTCGCGTTGCTTTGACAGACTCGCTGAGCTGTCAGTGCTGAGCGGGTCACTCTAATGATGGAGTCCCTCATTATGTTCACCTGCTGCCACATTACACCAGTTAGTGGGAAATTGCATGTTTCTTACACACACGCTTTTCTTCCCTGTTTCGATGTATCAGTCATTAAAGTTTAATATTTCCAACTCCACACTTCCCCAATGGGGATACAAACTGCACCTGTTCTTAAAAAAAAAAAAAAAAAAAAAAATTAATAAGGATGGACTGAGGAAGAAGCAGCATGAACAGCTGATATACACTCCCAACATGTCAGCAGCAGCAGACAGCTCCTTTAAAGGTAAAATATTGATTATGTAGCTTCAGGGGGTCTTTTTTTCATTAATGTTTTTACTTCTTTTAAATTCACAAAAATATCCAACACTGGTAACAGATTATTGGCTTTATATTCAAACTAGTACTCTACTACTTTTTTATGTATGACATAAACTCAGTAAGCTTGAAGTATAAAGTGCAGTATTTAAAACATTGCAAAGTGTCCTCTTTTCTGGTTGCCCAATGTTCCAGCAGCGCATCACCCTACAACACTTTATTTCAAACACTACTCTTCACTTTGTTCTGCAAGTGAAGAATCTCTTTACAGAAAAAAAAAAAAACAGACTTGATGTAAATTCCGTGCAGTTTTAACCGGCAACTAGCAACCAATTCTGGCAGCTGTTTATCATTAAGCAGAAGCTTGTTATGTAAATCGTCATGGAACACATGTTGTTTTCTTGTGTTATTTTGAGATTCTGACTCAGTCTGTAGTTTCAGTCTTGATTTCCCTTCTTCATGTCTGATTGCCGCTGCTGCCCTGATGTCTTTCACCTGTGTCCGAGTGTGTGATTGGCTTCACCTGGTGGCTTTGACAGATATATTGGGTGTCTTCTGTGTGTTCTGGTGTTTGGTTCGTCTGTGTTTCGAGCTCTCCAGTTTGTGTCTTGTGCCAAATGTGTTTTTTTTTTTTTTTTAGTCTGAATTTTTGTGGTAGGAGTCTGTGTTTAATCAGGAGAAAGGTGGAAGTGTCATTCATCTATATTTCTCCCCACCTGAAATGCCGTCCTTCCCTCTCATGAGCTGCTCAGACTAAAATGAGTAGAGTCTGTCGTGTCCTCCTGCTAACTTGTAACTAAAATTCAAAAAAACTGCTGTCGCGCATAATTACAGTGCTGAAACTACCTCTTAAGAGTTTGAAGTTACAAAAAAAAAGAGTGACTGAGGCTTTTGTTCTTCGGTTGTCTGTTCTTAACAAATTTCTGTTCAATGTTGCCAGAACAAAATAATTGAAGAAAGTGGTCTGGCTTTGTGATACTAATTAAAAAGTATCGCATGTCATGAAAAAAAAAAAAAAAACCATTGCAAAGGATGACTTTTTTACACTTGAACGATTGATTTCAAGGTTGGAAACAAAGTGAGACATCCTCAGCCCTTTCAGCACTATAATTGTGGAAAAAAAAATGTTTTATTGAATAATATGAAGATTTCATTTTACAGACGGGTCACGAAACTGAAAAAAACCCCCACATTTACAACTAAACTCTAACAAGAAAAGGTCAGCATCTTAGGGAGAAAGGTGAATGGATAACTTATTTACAGACCGACTGAAAAATCATTAGAGGACATAACACTGAAATATTTACGCATACATTAAACCACAAATCTAAAGCAATGAATCCAGGAGCTTTAAACTGCTCTTGACAGATACAAAATTAGATTTTCTGGGTGGCAATTTGAGCCAAGACGTGTCTGAGCGTTTACAACCAGATATGGGTGAGGTCAAAGAGAACAAGCTTCTTATTTTGGTTACTTTGAACTGGGGCGCAATCCATCATCCCCTCAGGTGCCGACGCCTGCATGCGAATTGTTCACAATGTGCCTTTTATATTTATGGGATAATGATGGAGACAGGCTGCAGGAAGTTGTCACCACAGGCTCTGATAAGCGGGCCTATACAAAGTGGATGTTTTCACAATGCAAAACTCAAGTTAGTTCAGTACACACACACACACACACATGGGCTGGTGTGCAGTGTCACAGGCAAATGATCAAAAAGGAAATTACAGTGTGCTTTGGGAACCCTGATGGGAAGGGGATAAAATTACAGAAGGTGCTTAATTCAACGCGACACATCCATTTACACAAAGTAAATGGCTATTACTCAAGTGTACATAGACTTTTACACTCACCACGGGATATATGGAGCGGGTGCACGGAGATGGAGTTTAACATTGACATGTGATGTGTAGCATGCAGTACAGGTTACAATTTATTCAATCCCAACATTATCAAGCGGAGAAGAGGAAGAAGTCTCACTTGATCAAATCCAATCCCCAGTGTGGCTTTGGAACACGCTTTCATAAAAAGATCACATTTATATTCAGTTACTATGCACATATAAAACTCTGGGAGAATGCCTCCCTATTTCACCGTCAACTAATGTGTTGTGAAACCCCATATTTTCCCATGCAAATCTGAATCAAGAGCAATGAATTTCTAGGCAGGTGACGGCGAATCCTCTTTCTCTATGTATACAGCCGCATGTGTAGAACGAAATGGGCTGAAAATTACACTGTGAACGTTTCTCTTTGCCTGCGCTGGAATCAAACCGGGGCGCTGAAGTGTGAGAAAATGTCAGTGCGGAGTGCACAATATCTGAGGAGTTGAAAGGGAAGCTCCAGTAACAGTGGAATTGTTGTGGAGCAGCTATTTGAGGCCTGATTTACCGCCGTTGTGTGTTCTGGTTTTGCCGTAGATGGCCTCCGGCTCTCGAGCCCACCGTGTCTTTGGGGAGGCAGAACATCTGTCACCGAGGACAGAGTGATATGAAACACATATTTCCCAGAGAGTGACTGGTTATTGTATGCGGGGCATGGAGGGAAGAAAAGCTGTGTGTGGGGGAAACTAACTGAATACGCAGAATTAATTGTAACAATGACTCCGTGGATGTAAAGGTCCTTTTCGTTAGTCCATCCAAAGTGCTGCCAGGCCACGTTACTCTGACACCCCCTTAAAGATGCTCAGTGTGTTTGGAAAGAAACTGAAAATTGCTGATGCAACACTCAATGAAATATATTGGCTGCATGGTGGTGCAGTGGTTTGCTGCTCCCCCAGCATGAGTTTCATTCCCCCCCCCTGTGCAAAAACATGTGCTTGAGGTTAACTGGAGGCTCTAAAAAGCCTGTCGGCATGGATTTGAAGGTGTGTTTGATTTCAGCCCCTGTGGTTTGTGGGCAACCTGTTCAAGGTGTACTCTGCCTTCGTCGGCCGGGATCATCTCCAACACTCCGATCCTGAGTGGGATAGAAAACCAATGGATTGAGTGTTCAGTGTCTGCTGTGTATCACCATGTCCACACTGGGATCCCTGTGCGCCTTATTATCAAAGGTCAAGCTCCCATCAGTCCTGGGCTCCTCCAGCTTTCTGACCCAAAGGATGGCAGCATCTCAAAACCTGTAGAAGATATGATCAAAGATACACCATACTGATCAACTCTCAAACCGCCTCGTCTGACTACTATCATAGTGAAAGAATTGCATTTCTGCTTTCTTCTTATGTTTTTCTATTTAAACTTAGTAATCTGTGTCAAAGTCACTTATTGAAGTCACTTCTATTGTCAAACGCATGACGTTTGAGTAGAGGAGTTCCTGTTTTCTCTACCAGACAGTTCTGTCAGTTTAGGTCAGGAGTTATTCCACCCGGCTGAGCAGTGTAAAGTCAGTGTAGCTTTTATCCCCCGAAGTCAGTTCTCTACAACCTCCTGGAGCTGCTCCCTCAGCCAGGAGCACGACCGCCGCAGCTGCAGCCCGTCTGCTGCGTCTGCTGGCAGCCGCGCTCCACCAGCTCACCCTCACTGCACTTTCGGGTTTACCAAGTCTCCCCGCCATCTGATCCAGCTTATCAACAGATGGAGATCAGTTGATAACTATACTCCAAGCATGATTTGATTGATCCAAAACTCTATTTTTGAACACAGTTTTTGTCACTGGAACTTCACCTCCGGTAAAGAGCTTGATTAATGAAGCATTCTCACCTCCTTAAAGTTTCTCCGCTCTCCTCCCTCGTGAACTATGAAGACTTTTAGCAGCGCTATCCATTTGCTTGGCAGGATCATTCGAGGAAGTCCTGTGAACGCTGGGCGCTCTGACCGTCATAGTACACAAAGTCTTCCTCTCATCAACGCTCCGTCAGCTCGCGGCGGGATTTTCCCTTGAAGTTCACTTTGGACTTGTGGGTATCTGAACACCTGCCAGGTACTTCCTCCCCTGGGCAACTTTGATAGCAGAGAGGTCCAGTCTTCCTGTAGGAGCTTCATTTATGAGCTGTTGCTGCGTCTGAGAATAAGCGTCAGTCTATCCCGTGCACCTCAGTTTTAAACGCCGTTTCGGGAGAGGTGATTGGATTCCTCTCAGTCTTAATGCTTACAAATTGTGAATTAAATTTGCGCAAAGAGAACCAAAACAGGATTCTCTCTTGGAGCAACATCAGGCTGAATAAACTGCGTTTATTTTTAACGCTCCTGCTTTTGTGTGCCTGTGTGAGTGGGCTTCTCCACCAGCGTTTGGCTTTGATGCCACCGCAGAAATCAGACGGTGTCCACAGGACTCCAGGAAAAGGGTTTGGTTTTTTTTTTTTTTTTTTTTGTTTATAAAATACAGCAGTACTTCTGAAAAGATTTCAAACATTTACGCTAACAATATGTGTTTTTGCCGTCTGGGAACATTGCTTTGAATTCTATTTTCTGCAGATTTACTTGCAACAAAAATCTAACTACTTCTTCCCTGACTTGAAATTTAACTACACCTCAACCAAAGTCTAAACTTTAAACACCGTTGCCTCCAAATTCCTTCTGATTTTTGTCCAATTTTTGTCATTGAAATGTATCTGCATTGGTCGGCCTGCAGTCTGATGGACTTCCGCGGCAGTAATAAGGAGCAATGCCTCGCCCACATGCATCTAATGGCCTCATGCCTTCTGGAGACGCTGCATTTATTTACATGATTAGTCCACCCTAACAGCGAGCCTCTCCGTCTGAAACCTTTTCCTCACCTGTTTACGCCGCTTCCATCCACCAATTAGCACAAGTGCTGTCCTTGTATTTTTTGTTCATATCTGAATATAATTTACACACACACACACACACACACACACACACACACACACACACACACACACACACACACACACACACACACACACACACACCCTTCTGGGCTGTCTTTCTACTTTCTAACTCACTCTGTTTCTCCCTCCTAATCCCCTGTTCAGTGTGAGGTGTTTTATTCCGTGCCTGTCAGCAGTTTGATACAGCAGTCTCATATCCATTCATGGCATTGTGTTGTACAATTACACTGACAAATGCTTGAGTGATTTTCTTGGCGGTGTTTCATTAAAAAAAAAAGAGAGAAAAAAAAAAGAGTCCATACAAGGGGGTAAAAGAAATAGCCGGAGAATAAAACTATGTTTTTCCACTCCGGGGTCCTTCTCATAAATATTGTAATTGTCCAGTGATAGAAAGAGAAAAGGCACCCACAGATATTTCCAGTTTTCTGGTTAGTACAGGACGTCTTAACTTCTCTGCAAGCTGAGCTCGGGAGATAATGCGAGAATATCTAAACAGTATCTTCATAATTATGCTGTCCCATAAAGGATGACAGCCCAGTGTAAAACATGCAGATTTTGCAGACAGAGCTCCATGAGGAGAATAATAATTTTATGGTGATTTGTGCCATATTTTATCTGAAAGCTCGCAGTGACAAACATAGAATCTACTGCAGAGTCAAAAAAAAAAAAGTGTGAAGATTAGTTTCTGTGTTGTGTCAGCTATATACTTTGAATTAAACACATAGTGACAGCGCAGCTGGTCAGAATAGTTCCTTATGTTCCATTCAGCATGCATTAAATCATTTCCGTCATTATTACAGCGACGATAAGGTAATGGTTAGCTACCAGATCATTACTGTTAGTTGTAGCCGTTGCTCCTTTTGCGTGCGTGTGTGTGTGTGTGTGTGTGTGTGTGTGTGTGTGTGATCCAGTTGGTGCTGCAGGGAACTGTCATTTCTGAAATATATGAAATAAATGAAACGGTGAGGTGAGATGCGGGGCAATTTCAAAGATAACACATTCAGCCGAGAGGTGCTAGGCTTCTGTTAACCTTTAAGCAAATTTTAATGGCTGTTACCCACGATGCATGAGAGTGTCGGTGTAATATCTACGCTTACACATTCAGACTCCAGCTCTGCAGCAGCTGACATCTCATAATACGACAATGGGCAGAGAGGCAGTTCGGATTATTTTAATAATTCCAGAGTTATTGCGATGCAGAACATTGGAATGCACCGCTACATCCCACCGTTGTAACGTGATTAATTGAGATGCCAGTTGGAAGGTTATTGTGGTTTGGGCTGATTAGTAGGGTCATAAGCATCAACCCTGCACTATTGAACCAGACACTGTTAGCAAAGCATCAGACCGGCAAGAGTGCAGAAGCCACACACACACACACACACACACACACACACAGTACACACATGTAGACACGCACACACACACGCACGCACACAAGCAAACGTAAACAGACAAATAGAGACAAAAACACAGGCGAACAGCTCTGTGGACAGACTGGTTGACAAATGCATAAATGCACCGCTGGAATGGCAGAAACATTACTTTTCATGCTAATTAGCTGTCTGATCAAGTGGCAGAGACAAATATAGGTAACGCCATAGTGGAGGCTCTTTTGTGGTGAATCACAATTTGCAGTGTGCTGCAGAGGAGAGAATAACACAGCTTTAAACTAATGGTGTTTTGTGTTCTGCAGAAGTGCTGATGCTTTTTGTTCTCACTGTGCTTGAAACTTCTCTGAACAACAAAGTCAGTCAAGAATACAACTTTTTTTTTATTTTATTCATCTTTCAATCTTTCACCCAATTTGAGTTTGATAGCCTCCATTCAATCCTCTGTAATTTCTTTTATTACTCTTGAAGGGAGAGTGCAGCATTGTGGGAAATCTTTTTTTTTTTCTTTCTTTCTTTTTTTTGCCAGGAGTCAGATAAGAAAATTAATATCACGCTCTCATAGGAAAGTGGCATCAATCTTCTCATCTAACTCTCAGCAAAACGTCAAATACGCAGAGCTGCGGTTTGTTCAGTTTGCTGTGTAAAAACAGAACAATAGCAAAGCGAGTAAACTTGTAAATCGGTGTATTTTGACTCTTCTGTCCTCGTAACTGTTCACTACAATCAAAAGCCTGATTTCATTGTTGAATATATGATTCAGTCCATAACAGAATGTTTGAACGTAGACTCAGTGCTTTGTGGCACACATGTTCCCATCGGTGTTACAAAACAAATGACCTGGTGTAGCGCTACTCTGATCCTCTGAGGGAACACGGTCTGTCTCACACAAGTGTGTGTGTTCATGCTCCCATTTTTTTTTTTTTTTTTGAATCGCTCACTTGTTCTTTCTCTCCCTCCATCCATCCCTCCATCACTGGCTCTTCAGCAATTTTTGTTCCCGGGGGGGTGGGGGTGTATGTGTGTGTGTGTGTGTGTGTGGAGAGGGGTGCGATGGAGGGGTGGAATCTAGGACACATGAAAAATTGAAATCCTTCTTGGGAAGTCCTCGTCATCAGCATATGTTGCTCTCATCTCTGGTTCACTGTCTCTGTTTCTACTTCAGCAGCTCCTCTTACTATTCCTCCCACTCACAGTGTCAGACTTCCTGCCATGTTATGTCAGACTTCTCTCATTCATTCATTCCTTCACTCATTCATTCATTCTGAAGTGGAGAGAGAAGTAGCTCACCTTGAATGACTCTCTTTCCAACAAAGTGCATTGTGTGTTGGAGTGGTATTATTCCCTGAAGATCTATTTGGCTCCATTAAGCATTTGGCCTATTTAGCGATTCCGCCCCCTCGCTGGCATATATGTCTACGCATATATCCTAATATCTCATAATTACTTTATATTTATACAATAATTGCTGTGTTTTTCCTTTTAAAATCAAATATGCTTCGCAGTGTTAAATATTAAAAAAAAAACCTAAGGGCAATAATAGTAATTAGTGTTCTAGTGATATTACAAGACGCAGAATCAAACTGATTAATATTTTTTTTTCTGCAACATCATTAGACCTGTCATCGTTTCTTCTATCATGCATGTCGACTCTTTTCCTCACAACTCTGGACTCCTCACTCGGTCCTTATCCATGCCGGCTTGTTATTTTCAGGTGGTTCCAAGAGTGAAAAATGTTCTGCTGCTTCAAGGTACTGAATCACCCACTTGGGAAATGAAAAAGAGATGAGAGAGAAAGAGAGATGAGAGTGAGAGATGGCCCATAAAGGTAAACTGGGCAAACGGCCAGACGTTTAAAACCCTCCTTTACAGGGAAATAGCTTCATCAGATAAACAGGTGTGCTGATGTGGAATCCCAATAAGCAAAAAAACATCAGACCAGAGGGATTTATAGAGAGAAGACACTCGCTTCAAGTGTTCCTTGACCTTCAGGAGCAATCTGACACTGTGTTAAGCCGGCCCCACTCCGTTTCATTCGGCTGTAATTGCCTTAATGGCTGGTAGACAAACTTTTGTACTCGAAGCGGAGTTATTCACGCTGGGCCTGCTGCACCGCAGAGAGAGGATCCTCACACGCCGGAGTTCGTAGCTCTGTGTTTGTTTGGGACAAAAAAGGGGTAAAAAAAGTGATTTTCTCTCCTGGGGCAAAGCAGTTTCCTAAACACATTTGGAGTGTTTTTCTCAAGTGGCTCAGCAGCAGTGTGTGTGTGTGTGTGTGTGTGTGTGTGTGTGTATGCCTGTGGTGTGACTGTGTATATGTGTGTGGTGCAGCTACATTTTGTTGATGATGCTGTCACTGCTGCTGGCATCTTGGATGCATCCCAAAGTCTCTGCAGGCAAAAGAAGAAGGTGGGGGGGGGGGAGCGATATATTTCTTCTTGCATCAGACGCGCGCGCTCACACCTCCTCCAGCCTCCTCCACCCTCTCGTCTCCCATGTGTGGCCTCGGTGGGCTGCCGGGGCTGTAGTAGGAACAGAGAGTGTGTAACTAAGCACATCCTGTCAGACAGTCATGCTGCCTTCCCCTGCTCCAGACCCAGCCTTCCCTTCATGGTCCGTTTGCCTGCTATTCTCAAGGGGCGGCTGCTCTGAATAAGAGGCCCCGCAGTGAGGGAGCCGGCTGTGTTATATCACACTCGCATAGATCAGCCGAGTCTGGTCAGGTCTCAAGGTGAATTGTGTTGATAAGGATAATATGTGTTTTTATTTTATGTCAAATAGTGAAGAAGTCTTTTTATTTTTTTTTGTACAGCCTTGCGAACACTAGAAAAACGGTATTTCAGCAGCACACATGCCCGATAAAATGAAACACAATGATACCATTTCATTTCTCTATGATATTTGGTTCTGATGTCAGGCTACTGTTTTACATATTCATTTAGTTCCCAGAATGCAATGCTGAAATGATGATGGATATTAGGATAGTGCTGCTGACACACCAGAAGACTAATGTGGGAACATTTTCAGGACCAACCCACTAATCATGACCTTTGTATACACCTGTTACCTCCGTATTTATCTCAATTTACCCACGGTAGTCTTGTGCAAACACACACACACACACACACACACACACACACACACACACACACATACTGCCTTATGTCCTCTTTGGGGGCGCACATCAAAACACCCTACTTTTGGGAACACCACTTTCTGAATGGTTTAGAGAGATGCCGGTAAGTGGGATGTATCACCGGGAATACCCAGATGATGAAAATCACCTGGGATTTTAGTTTAAAACAACTTTTGTCCAACTTGAATTTTTACCTTGAGATTGGGGACAAATAATTTTAATGTCCATTTTGAGGACTTCAACTGTACACAGATACACAAACTCATAAAAGTCACTTTTAGGTGCCTCAAATTCCTTTGGGGACAAAAGTCCATAAAAGTAATTCTAGCATGTATTTTTGTTATGTTTGAGTTATGAGAATATTCAACCATCAAATTCAGTCTCAACACTGCTCCTGAGTAGCTCTTGGCATCTACAGAAATGCACTAACTTTTTTCTTATTTAACTTTTTCAATAGAAACCAAAACAACTGAAGGACAATGGCTTAAGTAATGGCCAGTCCTTGCCATATTAGCAATTTTTATGTTGTAAGGACTATTAACAACAGTTGAGCCTCAGGTCATCTGATCGGAACCTTCTGAGAGTTCCCCATACTTGTTTTAAAACCAGGGGTGAATACTCTTTTACATCCACTGTGCCGCGCCTCTGGAACGAGCTTCCTCCGGACCTGCTCCCTGGACTCAGTGGATGCTTTCAAGGAACTCTTAAAAACATATCTGTTTCAGAAGGCATTCTAGACCCCCGGTCAGCGCTGTCTCGTCAGTAACACATACTCTAATCTCCTTGTTTTTATGTACTGTGTAATGTCTTTGACCTCTTTGTGATTTTTACACTGTGAAGCACTTTGTGACGGATGATCTGTGAAAAGCGCCTTATAAATAAATTTTACTTACCGACTTACTTGAGAGTCAATAAAATTCTACAGGAAACACTTTGTTCTAAATAAGATTTAGACTGAATATCTTAGCCACATTGGAACCAGAATCAAATTTGCATGAAAATAAACATCACCCAACAAACTAAGGTATGCTGTCAAAATGTGTTTTACTGAAACAATGTGTGAACATTAAAGCTCAGAACAACAATTTATGTGGTTCCAAACATACAGGTAGTGTGTAACAAGTCGATTTCTTCCAAAAGATAACGATGAGCTGATGAATTACTGAAAACTAACAAAAACTGGCTCTTATTTCTGTGGGTAGAAACATATAAGGGGCGGCTGTGGATCAGTGGGGAGAGCAGTTGCCTGACAATCGGGAGGTTGTTCGTTCGATTCTCGTCTCCCCCTGTGAGAGACCGCAACTGGACTGGTGTAAAAAATTATGTCAGAAATCGAATCACTGCTATGAAGAAAAAGGCTTGTGCTAAACAATAAGAGCCAGTATTTGATACTTTACAGATCATTCATCAAATCATCCTTTTCTCTTTTGAAATAAATGGACTTCTTACCTGTCACTTATAAATGGTAAATGGACTACACTTATATAGCGCTTTTTCATCTGCATTTTGCAGAGACCAAAGCGCTTTACACTGCAGGATCACATTCACCCATTCACGCACACATTCACACACCGGTGGAGGCGGCTGCCATGCAAGGCACTCAGTCCATCCACCGGAGGCAGTTCAGGGTTCAGTGTCTTGCCCAAGGACACTTCGACATGCAGACAGGGTCAGTGTGTCGGGCTCTGCCCTGATACACTGCAGACAGTCCATCTTGCGTGGTACCTTGCAAGTATGTCTGAAGTCCGTCATGTGTCTTTCCACAGCACGTACCTCAGTGTCATCCCACTTACGTTTAGAGTTGTCTCTTTTAAGATGGATCTGTGAAATCTCTATAAAGAAAAGAGAAAAGGTGATGTCAAGTTACAGAACAGGCTGTTTCTGAGCCTGCTTTCTGATATGCACTTGAACAGCAGGGTAAATCTGCTCATTTCAGGATAAGCAGACCAAACTCAAACTCAACCGCTTCAGAAGGGATTTTCTAAAAGAAATGTGATGTGGCAAGACAGGGAGGAAATGATTATACTTAAATAACCAAATACAGCATCAAGAGTATGTTACAGTTAAATGGCAGTGATGATGCATTTCTCATGAGATATTAGCCATGGCATACATCTAACCTTAATTATACTAACATACACACATCCATACCTTCAGGGTCAATCTCAATGTCGTCAAGGGCCTGGCCTTTACACTGTGAGAGGGTCCCCTTCTCCACTGTCAAAAGCACTTTGCCCAGTTTGGCAAGCTGTAGTGTTCCCTGTGGCAGGCAGTAATACAAAGCAAACATGATATTCTATTCAAGTACAATAACAAAACTTTCCGTAATTTTAAACGTATTATTAAAGGAATACTCTGAAGATTTTGGACCCACGCCCTATCCCGATCATTGACAAAGTGAGATAAGCTCATAAATACCTTTTTAGTGTCCAGTGCCTGGTTAACAGCTGTTAGCATCGTAGTTAGCTTAGCTCAACTACGGCAGGTGAAGAGGAGACGGAGCCGGACTGAGAAAGTGGACAAAATCCTCCTTCCAGTGGTCCAGCGGACTGCGTATTAGCACGTGAAGTAAATCCGAATGGTTATAAAGCATTTTAAAAGACGTGCTTTTTTTTCAATCCGTTAAAATAATGTTTTGATCCACACAGACCTGCACATGCGCAGTGCTCTGCGGAAGGATATACCAGAGCACAGCAGTGGCAGCATAGACTCAGCCGCTGTGCGCCTGGTATATCCTTCCACAGCGCACTATGCTTGTGCAGATCTGTGTGTATCAAAACGCTATTTTAAGGGATTGAAAAGAAAACACGTCTTTTAAGAAGTTTTATAACCATTCGGATTTACTTCACGTGCTAATACGCCGTCCCCTGGACCACCGGAAGGAGGATTTTGTCCACTTTCTCAGTCTGGCTCTGTCTCCTCTTCACCTGCCGTAGTTGAGCTAAGCTAACTACGATGCTAACAGCTGTTAGCCAGGCACTGGACGAACGGACACAAAAAAGGTATTTATGAGCTTATCTCACTCTGTAAATGATTGGGATAGGGCGTGGGTCCAAAATCTTCAGAGTATTCCTTTAAAAGTCTAAATTTTGATAATGCCCTACTCTAATGTGTAAAAGTCAGCAAGTCATAAAAGAAGGCACAGTATCCAGTCTCTTTTATTCTGTATTTCTATAGCTGATGTAGCTATAAACACACATTGCATGAAGTGAGGAAGCTGCATTGCATTTACAGCCTTGATTTTCAAAACCATGCATCTGCCAAAACACTTTGGTGGACACGTTATAATCTGCACCTTCACTACGCTGTGAAATATTAATGCAAAATTACCAGATTGAGTTGTTTATGCGAAGATTGCTAAGACGGAACTACTTACTAAATATGGCATCTGGGCACAGTGATTTCAAAATAAAAAGTAGTTCCCAGTATTTGCTTCAGTGTCGTAACGCCCCAATATCATTTGTTGGTGTTCCACAGCGTAGTGAATGTGCAGATTATAACGTGTCCACCAAAGTGTTTTGGGGTTGTTGGATTTTGTATTTGATGAGTTTGACGAGGGGAAGCAAAAATACCATTCACTTCCATTGTGTCCTTCCTGAAAACCATCCCCGACTCACCTCTGAATAAACAATATCTCGCCCTCACTAAAAAAGTAAGTATGCTGTTCAAAATGATGAAGGAATTGCGCTAAATGGGCCAATTTGCCAAAATGTTGAAGTATCCCTTTAACGTTTGAACTTAGGTGTGTGAGGATGAAGGCGGCTCCATTTTTGTCAAGCCTGGGAACATTTTACCTGCTCAGTGTTAACAGATGTTGAACCAAGTTAAATTTAGTTTCGTTGGTCAGTCTAACCATACTTTTGGGGTCATTAAGAACACACACACACTTGCTACCCAAACCTAATTGGGGACGGCTGTTAGATGAAACCTTTAGACACCAGTTTGAGAATCGAGCTATACTTTTGGGGTCATTCAAAACACACACACACTTGCTACTTGAACCTAATTGGGGACGTCCCGTTAGATGAAACCTTTACACACCAGTTTGTCAGTCCAACCAAACTTGTAGTCTGGTAATTAACAGACAGAGTGATCACAACAGCAGACATGAGAAGTACTTGTAGACATAGCCGACTTGGACTGATTTAAGACAGTGCTGGGAGGTCATTTATACTCACTGGCTGTGTTCGAAACCGCATACTGTTTACTACATCCTTACATACTCATACTATCCATCCTGCATCCTGCATCCTCAGTCCATCAAACAGTATGCGAAGCGTTTACACTCCAGCATACTACATAATAACCCACAATGCATTGCACTTCTTCCATGAGCAGAAATCGATCTGCTAAAGCTGATTTCACTTTAGCTCTAAACTCGTCAAATGTATAACTTCATCGAGATGTTTTTTTAAATTAGGCGACAAAGTGGTGGTTTAGAGCTCGAGTGTGTCGTTTATTTGTCCGAATACCAGCCGTCTATGATTTTGTTAGGACGAATTCGGCGAAATTCAAGCCAGCCGCAGTGAGCAACGCACTTCCGGTTATTTTCACCAAAATAAAGCACCCCTTTCCCTTTCTCATGCAAAAAAACCTCAGTGATAAATCTGTGCCTTTACTTTGAAAACAAGAAGGCAATCTTTCAGCAATATATCACGCTTAACGTCGCCGTTTGGACCGGTGTCCCGTTAACGGACCACTTATTATGCCAATTATGATGCTTTACCGACGGAGAGTTTTTTCGGCTCTTCAACAAAGATCGGCTCGCCGCCTTCGGTACATCATGGTCGCTTTCAGCATGGAGTTGTTCTCAGATGTAAGGGTTTTTTTTTTTTTGTTTTTGTTTTTACTATTTTTAATAATTGTCAATCCAATCAGAAATCTCGTAACATAACATACCTACGAGCACAAACAATGGAGGGAAGATTAAATCTAGAACCATACTCAGCTTGCTAAATGTACATCATGAAGAAACGGTCATTGTGAACTGAATAAAGTTTATTCAAATGTCCGTCGTGTTGCATCTTGGGCAATTTCAGTATGAGTAGTGAACACACGATGTATACTCAACATTTCTGGCTAATGCAGTATGCATCCGGGAACTTCTCGCATACTCAAAATCGCATACTGCCAGTGTAAACACACTGCATACTCAATAAGTTAGTATGAGTAGTACGTAAGTATGCGGTTTCGAACACAGCCACTGACCCACTATATACATAACACAGACAACCAATATTGTCCAATCTCTAAGAGATTAAGTCATGTATTATAATCTGGCTCCTACCTGAGAACTGTCACTCTCATCCACAGTCTGCTCGCTGACTTCAGGTGATGACTTCTGCTGGAAACAGAAACAAGACACAATTTAAGAAACCAAAAACACTTAACGTTTGTACTTAGGTGTGTGAGGATGGAGGTGGCTCCATTTATGTCAAGCCTGGGAACATTTTACCTGCTCAGTGTTAACAGATGTTGAACCAAGTTAAACTTAATTTCGTTGGTCAGTCTAACCATACTTTTGGGGTCATTAAGAACACACACACACTTGCTACCCAAAGCCAATTGGGGACGGCTGTTAGATGAAACCTTTAGACACCAGTTTTAGAGTCGAGCTATACTTTTGGGGTCGTTCATAGCACACACACACACACTTGCTACTTGAACCTAATTGGGGACGTCCCGTTAGATGAAACCTGAACACACCAGTTTGTCAGTCCAACCAAACTTGTAGTGTGGTAACTAACAGACAGAGTGATCACAACAGCAGACATGAGAAGTACTTATACACACAGCCGACTTGGACCGATTTGAAACTGTGCTGGGATGTCAATTCATGCTCACTGACCCACTATATACAACACAGACAACCAATACTGTCCAATCTCTAAGAAAGTAAAGGATAAGTTTGGTTTAAACAGTTTTCACGTTGTTGATGGAATGAAGTACAACAATATACTCACTCAGAAGTCTTTTCTGATCCCAACAGTGCTTCGAGAGAAAGTTAGATCCAAAATCGAGCGGCGCACATCCCTATACTGTTAGCAGGTAGGGCATGTGTAGCGCCGCTCACTAAACAACTTCAATAATCCAAAAACTCATTCGTTTCACCAATATTTCATCATGGTCCGCTCACGCCACTCCTCCATGACAGCCTGGTGTTGCCAGATATGTCATATATGCAGATATATGTCCGATTTGAATGTACTACTTGGCGTCCACGTGTATCTAGACACCTACATCTAGATATCTATGTCTATATGTCTAGGCAGTAGTGTGAGGAGAGCTACGGAAGCCGCAGTGTTGTTGTATGTGTGTTTTTTCGACTGCCAGTGCTAATGCTGCTTTTGCTTAAGAGAAAATCATTCAAAGTTCTCATCCACAACAACTTCATCCGACAGATATTCATCCATTTTACACTGCACTGGAAAAAAAGCACCGCGTGCAGCCTCAGGTTGCCCCGGAAACAATGAGTCGTACTACACATGCGTGCGGCGCCGTAAACAAAGCTTTCAGTTCAGAGGTCAACGAAACAACAAAAACATTAATCTTTGTAATATGCTTGAAAGAAGTCCAGAGTTGTTTGGCAGCGTGAGGAGGTATATTCCAAGAGCACGGATCAGAAACATGCGTTCGGATCGGCAGTCGAAAAAACACATACAAAACAAAACTGGGGCTTCCTTAGCTCTTGTCACACTACCGCGTAGACATATAGACATAGATATCTAGATGTAGGTGCATAGATACACGTGGACACCAAGTAGTACATTCAAATCAAACATATCTGCATATATGACATATCTCGCGACACTGGGCTGTCATGGAGAAGAGGCTGAGCGGACCATGATGAAATATTGGTGAAACTAACAAGTTTTTGGATGATTAAAGCCATTTTGCTAGCGGCACAATACATGCCCCATCTGCTAACAGTATAGGGATGTGCACTGCTCGATTTTGGATCTAACTTTCTCCTAAAGCACTGCTTGGATCAGAAAAGCCTTCTGGGTGAGAATATTGTTGTACTTCATTCCATGAACAACGTGCAAACTGTTCAAACCGGACCTATCCTTTAAGTCATGTATTATAATCTGGCTCCTACCTGAGATCTGTCACTCTCATCCACAGTCTGCTCACTGATTTCAGGTGATGACATCTGCTAGAAACAGAAACAAGACACAATTTAAGAAACCAAAAACACTTAACGTTTGTACTTAGGTGTGTGAGGATGGAGGTGGCTCCGTTTATGCCAAGCCTGGGAACATTTTACCTGCTCAGTGTTCACAGATGTTGAACCAAGTTAAACTTAGTTTCGTTGGTCAGTCTAACCATACTTTTGGGGTCATTAAGAACACACACACACTTGCTACCCAAAGCTAATTGGGGACGGCTGTTAGATGAAACCTTTAGACACCAGTTTGAGAGTCAAGCTATACTTTTGGGGTCATTCATAGCACACACACACACTTGCTACTTGAACCTAATTGGGGATGTCCCGTTAGATGAAACCTGAACACACCAGTTTGTCAGTCCAACCAAACTTGTAGTGTGGTAACTAACAGACAGAGTGATCACAACAGCAGACAATGAGAATTACTTATACACACAGCCTACTCGGACTGATTTAAGACTGTGCTGGGACGTCAATTCATACGCACTGACCCACTATATACAACACAGACAACCAATACTGTCCAATCTCTAAGAAAGTAAAGGATAAGTTTGGTTTAAACAGTTTTCACGTTGTTGATGGAATGAAGTACAACAATATACTCACTCAGAAGTCTTTTCTGATCCCAACAGTGCTTCGGGAGAAAGTTAGATCCAAAATCGAGCGGCGCACATCCCTATACTGTTAGCACGTAGGGCATGTGTAGCGGCGCTCACTAAACAACTTCAATAATCCAAAAACTCATTCGTTTCACCAATATTTCATCATGGTCCGCTCACGCCACTCCTCCATGACAGCCTGGTGTTGCCAGATATGTCATATATGCAGATATATGTCCGATTTGAATGTACTACTTGGCGTCCACGTGTATCTAGACACCTACATCTAGATATCTATGTCTATATGTCTAGGCGGTAGTGTGAGGAGAGCTACGGAAGCCGCAGTGTTGTTGTATGTGTGTTTTTTCGACTGCCAGTGCTAATGCTGCTTTTGCTTAAGAGAAAATCATTCAAAGTTCTCGTCCACAACAACTTCGTCCGACAGATATTCATCCATTTTACACTGCACTGGAACAAAAGCACCGCGTGCAGCCTCAGGTTGCCCCGGAAACAATGAGTCGTACTACACATGCGTGCGGCGCCGTAAACAAAGCTTTCAGTTCAGAGGTCAACGAAACAACAAAAACAATCTTTGTAATATGCTTGAAAGAAGTCCAGAGTTGTTTGGCAGCGTGAGGATGTATATTCCAAGAGCACGGATCAGAAACATGCGTTCGGATCGGCAGTCGAAAAAACACATACAAAACAAAACTGGGGCTTCCGTAGCTCTTGTCACACTACCGCTTAGACATATAGACGTAGATATCTAGATGTAGGTGTATAGATACGCGTGGACACCAAGTAGTACATTCAAATCAAACATATCTGCATATATGACATATCTCACGACACTGGGCTGTCATGGAGAAGAGGCTGAGCGGACCATGATGAAATATTGGTGAAACTAACAAGTTTTTGGATGATTAAAGCCATTTTGCTAGCGGCACAATACATGCCCCATCTGCTAACAGTATAGGGATGTGCACTGCTCGATTTTGGATCTAACTTTCTCCCAAAGCACTGCTTGGATCAGAAAAGCCATCTGGGTGAGAATATTGTTGTACTTCATTCCATGAACAATGTGCAAATTGTTCAAACCGAACCTATCCTTTAAGTCATGTATTATAATCTGGCTCCTACCTGAGATCTGTCACTCTCATCCACAGTCTGCTCACTGATTTCAGGTGATGACATCTGCTAGAAACAGAAACAAGACACAATTTAAGAAACCAACAACACTTAACGTTTGTACTTAGGTGTGTGAGGATGGAGGTGGCTCCGTTTATGCCAAGCCTGGGAACATTTTACCTGCTCAGTGTTAACAGATGTTGAACCAAGTTAAACTTAGTTTCGTTGACCAGTTGACCAGTTTGTCAGTCCAACCAAACTTGAAGTGTGGTAACTAACAGACAGAGTGATCACAACAGCAGACATGAGAAGTACTTATACACACAGCCTACTCGGACTGATTTTAGACTGTGCTGGGACGTCAATTCATACTCACTGAACCACTATATACAACACAGACAACCAATACTGTCCAATCTCTGAGAGATTAAGTCGTGTATTATAATCTGGCTCCTACCTGAGATCTGTCACTCTCATCCACAGTCTGCTCGCTGACTTCAGGTGATGACATCTGCTGGAAACAGAAACAAGACAGTTTAAAAAACCAACAAGACTTAAAGGGAACATATTGTGCTATTTGTCAGTCACATCATATTGGTCTTAGAAGCCCAAAAACATAGTATTTAATTTTGTTCGCCCCAAATTCATCCTTTGTTCGAAGTTTGAGCAGTCTAAAAAGTCGCTCTGACGAGCCCTCCTCAGAACAGGCTCTTTCTCAGCCTGCAGCCTGCACTTGAACGCATCTGTCCACGCCCACTCTCACACACATGCATGGTGGGGGCACAGTCAGGAGGAGAAAAATCTCCTTATTTAATGGCCGAGTTTGAGTTTGGTCCGTTTATCCTGAAATAAGTAAATGAATGTTGTCATTTATAGAACCTCTTCAAAATCTGATGATGTGCAGTCCTGGAACACAATTTTTAATTTAATGTTTTGAACAATGTGTTTTCATTACAATACACTAAACACATTATCTTATATCAAAGTTTAAGCTTTAACTGATTGAAAATCTCAGTGCAAATCTCAGTGTCAATGCAATCAGCAAAATCTACTCACTCTTCAATGAGTCATCCCCTTCTTCAAAGACTATCATTACTTTTTATCATAAATTGTAAAAGCATTCACAAAAAAAAGTTCACCAAGACCTGTGCTAATCTGTGTAGCGCACCCCTCAACTCACCTGCCCCCAAAACTAATTAGCAGAGGTGGGACCAAGTCACTGATTTGCAAGTCACAAGTCAGTCTCAAGTCTTTTCAATCAAGTCCCGAGTCAAGTCTCAAGTCGAGACTAATAAGTCTCAAGTCAAGTCACAAGTTATATACTTTCAGTTTCGAGTCTTTTCAAGTGATTTAAACAACAAAGCAATGACGCATCGAATTTAGACAGTTTATATATACTTTTAAAATCTATAATCATTAAAACAAACTCATTGTGTGTGTTTGAGAGAGTGAAAGTGTGTGTATGTGTTTGAGAGAGTGAAACAGTACATGAACAGGGTTGTGTATTTTCTGTTATTTAAGGTAAATATGAAGTTTAATGAAACTTCTCAACCATGGGCAGTTTTTGCTGTGGGGCATGTGAGCAACTGCTCAGAACATTCAATGAATCAGGTGCAGGATGGGACTTGGGGGAGCTCCAGCTGTATAGACAGGTTCACTATATGTTGTCCTACAGCAGGGGTGTCCAACCTTTTTTGGGCCAAGATCTACTTTTCAAGTAGTACCTGAAGGTAACGCGATACTTGTTCTAAAATAAGTGATTCCAAAATAAAATCTGTATCGTGTTTTTCCCTTAATATTCTATTTTTTTTACTTCCTCTGGTAGAAAACAGAACAAACAACGTGATGTAGTGATTATACGCATTAGAAGAATGAATGGTTTTGTACTTTGTCACTGCAGGAAAGTCAAACGGCTCCAAAATTAAATGAAACAGCTCTATGAACGGAGGGGCTCTGTGTTCTCAAATTGGGCAGGTTTTTGCCAAGTCAAGCTTCTTTTTTGAACACGTTGGACGGGTTGATGAAATGATTGTGTTTATGACGTGTTCTTTTATTACACAAGTACAGTTTTAATATGCATTTCTTAACCGAGATGGCCGTTTGGGCTGCTTTCTATTGAGTTAAACGGGTTTCGTATTGTTTACAGGGGAGAGCGACAGATCTGTCAACCTCCTCCAGTGGACTGCAGAGACACTGCAGGCAGTGATGCGGTGATTCCGTTCCGTAGGTGGAACGCAGCCGTTTCGCAGCCGGACCCCATCCAGTGTGCATCAGGCATGATTGTCATTCATGGAGAGTGCTGCATGCGCACACACGCACTCGCTCGCTAACGTGCGCACACACTTGTTGCTTTCTTCTTTTTTTTTTAACCGCACAAACTTTTTTTTTTCCCCCTGCACCTCGCGGTCTACCTGGGGACACTCGATCGCGATCTACTGGTTGGGCACCCCTGTCCTACAGTATACAGTGCCCACGGGGGGGGGGGGGGGGGACTGCACTGCTGCATAGAGCACAATCCGTGTCAGTGACCACGGTTACATGGAAGTTCAGAATTATTTAATTCCAAATTACATTTGTTAGCTTGGCGTTTACATGGAAAAGACAAAGGATTAAATCCACTTTAATGCCGAGAGTTGAAGCGATCTGCTTGGACAGTGGGCAGATGTGACATACTCCCATCTACCCATCTCAAACAACAAGTTTTGTTTATGATCATCAAACGTTGTTTGTGTGTGCGTTTGATAGCCTCCTCCAGTTGCCTTATATCGCTGTTAAATCGTGGGTGCTCGTTGGTGATTCTAATCTGGCTTGTATTTACGCTAATAAAGATATGTGTCACTGAGGTGTTCTATGTGTTCTTTTTTTCTGCATCAAAATTACTAAATCGCTCAACAGAGTCATTTGGTCCCAAGCAGTGCTTTGCACGGTTTGAAAATTGACTAAAGGCTGGTCCATGCTTCACATGTACGCGTTTCCGCGTCCGCTTTGGAAGGTCCGCGCACCACCGATGCGGACGCGCTTTCTCTCATACTACATTTTGAGCTCAGCTGTGTGCGTCTCATGCAGGCGCGGTGATCCACGCAGCCTCGACAAGCTTTTCCGGCACTACAGACTGTTTATCTGCTCCTTTATTACGGATTATTTAGAGAAATTTAAGCACATACATTGCCAGTACATTATCTTTAAATATTAAAGTTTATTTAGCCTTTTTTTTCTGTTTCTGAATTGCGGGGGCGGCGCCGGAGCGATTACTTACTTTTTCACTTCTGTCTGCAGACCTTCTCCTCCCTCCAGACAGTCTCTCTCTCTTTCCACGAGTTTTTCACTCTTTCGGTGTCTTTAAGTGGAGCCATCAGGCTGGAGCTCCGTCTACTTTCACTTTTACCGTCATGTTTTGTTTGCTATGGCGCTCTGGCGCAGGCGCACACTTCCGCGACCTGCGCGCACTGCGCAACGCGGTCTCAAATTCTGGCTGCTGCGCGGACGTCCGCAGATCGGTCCGCGCGGACCCTAGCGGACGGGAATTCATGACGATTTTTACGTCACGCGGACCAACGCGCAACGCGCACCCACGTGGACATGTGAAGCATGGACGGGCCTTAAAGGGCTATCACAGTGTCAAAATCAGCTTACTTCACCTGCCACAAACTGATTCATGCCTCTAGTATTATACATAGAGGGATATTTTGCCCCAAAATAAGTTAATATAACACAGCAGAGTCAGATTTACCCCATTTGAACACAACCAGTACTTTTTACTACTGGGAACATGACTAAAGGGCCATCACAGTGTAAAAATCTGCTTTTTTGCTTACCAAAAAATTATTCATGTCTCTAGTATTGTATGTAGATGGATATTTTGCTAATTACATGTATTGATGGCATGATACCAAGTCATTTTTTGCAAAAAATATGCAGGTCTGTGAAGTAAAAGGGGGATGAAACACCAACAAGCCTATTTGACAGCGAGATAAGGCAACTGTACAGACAGGAGGTTATCAAACACACACACAAATAAACATCATTCAATGATCATAAACAAACTGGTTGTTTGAGACTGATGAAGACTTTCACAGAGTCACAGAAGCTGCACTTTTCAGCTGTGTGCGCTCCTGCGGACCAGAAATCAGTTTCTGGCAGAAATCAACACTTGTCTTATCGGCACTGAGGAGCAGCGTCTCGCCCTGCCGTCACTCTGCGTCCCCACCGCCCGACCTGGGCTACGGCGAGCGGTGGGGTTTAATGTTAGCTCAATGTAAAGTGCATGCTGTACATAATAAACCACTTTATTGCAGAATGCAGTACGTCCAGTCGTGTCATGCATGCACGCGCACATCACATACACACGTTCTCAGAGAGAGAGAGAGAGAGAGAGAGAGAGAGAGCGAGAGCGAGCACTGCAGAGCGTCAATTAGCATACCTTTTTTAAAAAAAAAAATCTGTTTGGTTGAAAGCAGAAAGTCAGATCAACTCAGAAGGCTCAAGCCCAAGTAAAGACTCGAGTCTCAAGTGGAAGTCGATTCAGACTGAGTCCACATCTCTGCTAATTAGTGCACCTGCGTCTGTCACTCATGTTAGCCTCGTTAGCATCAGGGCTAAAAGGTCCGACCATCTGCACCAATTCATCAGAAACCCGGAAGCGGCACGTTTTCACTACACAACTGGATGTTGGCACACAGCACAAAACCCTGCTATTCCAATAAAAAGTTTTGCCTACCTTTAAAGGTGACTCCATCAGGCGTCCTGCTGTCGTTCCCTCCAACACTGACTGACGCGCATGCGCAGAGCTGCCAGGAAGACACGCTTCCTGTCGGGAGTGGGGGATGGGCTGTGGTGCCCGATTAAATGAGTGTTTCACACTTTAGTCAATGGTGACTATTATTTATTGTGCAAGTCACCTGAGTACACACCTTGTAATAATTAATTGCTTAATAAAACAATTATTATTAGAAATAGGTAGCAGCAGTATTAATTTCAACTACATTCACAAATACTGTTCACCTAAAATGCAGTATTGTTTACAATTTTCATAATACTGAAACTGATCCAGCAGTGCTATATACACTGTATGGCATGTTGATAATTAGTTCCTAAGTTGTTTATTAGAACAGTGATCAAAGCAGTTGGCTAGATTTGTAATATAGAGGTCAATAAAAATGTGTCTCACCTCCATTAACCTTTGGTTAAATCAAGATTAGAGTAATTCTGCTGAGGAAAGACAAAAACGAAGGATGCATGGTTTGAAAACTTATTACCTCTATCCCAGAACATTTTGATCCATGTGAATCTCTCCAAACCTTAGTGACCTGTTTCACATCAACAACAGCTTTTTTTTTCCCACATCAACCACAGCTTTTTTTTCCCACATCAACCACAGCGAATAAGCTCTTCACATTTAGGTATAAAATGATCTATTTCTATACACTACATCTAGATTGAGTTTTTTGAGTTTTGAGGCTTTATTGCTGTCAGTCATACAGTGTGCATCTTTAATTTTTTGGTTCCCTCAAATTAATACTACTGACATATGACGTGTTTCCACCTACCCCACTCTACTAGACTCGACTCTGCCCCGCTGTACTTGACTCGGTTTTGTGGTGTCTCCACTGGCCTTGTTTGTCTCCATGGATACTGTTCTCAGTGGGCGGGGAAATCAGATGGTAAACATTCCGCCCCTCAGCAGACATAAACAAGCTGAACAAAGGACATAGGCCATCATGTTTCTTTCTGCTGTTTTGGCGCTTTTCATTGTAAGAAGAGAGTCATAAAATGTTACAAACAGTGAGAAATAATGTGAAAGAAAAGTAGGGAAGAGTCTGGGAGGCCCTGCAGCGGAATCAAGCTGAAGATGAGATGTTAAGAGCTGTGAGGAGATGACTGCTCAGGGTGAGTTACCAATCTGCAACTGCAGTTATTAAGACAAGTTTGTGATTTAAATTGTTTTATTTGCGTTATTCTAGCGATCCGGTCACAATATGCAAACAGTCCTTAAAGCAACACAGTCAGTGATTAACATTAGATTCAGTAATTAAAGTGCATTTCTGTTCTGTACTTTTGTCGGCAGCTCAGAGGAGTTTTAAGGGAACATA
Source organism: Salarias fasciatus (assembly GCF_902148845.1). Taxonomy (NCBI): domain Eukaryota; kingdom Metazoa; phylum Chordata; class Actinopteri; order Blenniiformes; family Blenniidae; genus Salarias; species Salarias fasciatus. Next base: position 16,836,737 of record NC_043751.1, read on the forward strand.
TTTTTCAGTCACGTCATATAGGTCTCAGAAGCCCAAAAACATAGTATTTAAGTTTGTTCACCCCAAATTCATCCTTTGTTCGGAGTTTCAGTGGTCTAAAAAGTGGCTCTGAGGAGCCCTCCTCAGAACAGGCTGTTTCTGAGCCTGCCTCCAGGTATGCACTTGAACGTGTCTGTCCAGGCCTACTCTCACACACACACACACATGGTGCGGGCACAGTCAGGGGGATGAGTTGAACCCGCTTATTTCAGGATAAGCGGACCAAACTCAAACTTGACCATTTCAGCTTCCCTTTCATTTTCACAAAATGTGGTGCAGCAACACACGGTGGAAACAGACACTTTTCACATTTGAACGTCATAATGAGGCTACGGCGACACATAATACTATAAGAAACTCTTCACAAAGTGAAAAAAGCGTATGCCCCCTTTAAATGCCGAGATCAAATTTCAGATCCACGGTTGAACATCTATTTAGTGCAAACAACAACCCCAGGAAAAGTAATAAGAATTTGAAACGACACTCACGGAGTGACGTCGTTGAAGCTGAAAATGCGTGTCCAGACCACGCCACGGATTCCAATTGACTTTCAGTGGAGACTGAAAGTCTCCACACGCAATTTCAGCATATTGCGTGACAGGAGCACGTAATCTGGGACCCTCTGGTACTAACAATGCATGCTCATTTCATGCATTTCTGTGGGATCAGTTTGGAAAACACAGAGGTGAGGTGAGGTAACCCTAATCGGGATTCCCCCAGAGGATGAAAACAACGCATTGAGTTAGAGACAGAAAACTTCAGATTATATCTTGGGAATGCCGCCCCATCCCCCGTGTGAAATATCAGCCCTCTGGGACCCCCCCCCCCCCCCCCCCCGGGTTGTGCCGAGACCAAAGGTCAAAGGTCATAGGTCAACCTCAACAGGACTCTGCCACACTTTCGGCGAGGGAGATGAAACGCTAGATCCTGCATGGGGGCTGCCAGGACATCCACTGTGTGAATTTTCAGCTCTCTAGAAGATTTTACTGAAAAAATCCATCAGTTTCCACTTGCACAGTGAGAGGCCCGAACTGCAGCCTGATAGACAGGAGAATGCCTCAACGCTTTGAGCTAGGGAGCTGAAAATCTAGATCCTGAATGAGGGCTGCCAGGACATCCATTGTGTGTATCAGCCCTCTGGGACCCTCCTAACCCCAAAGGTCAAAGGTCAACGTGGCGAGAATTCCCTCAACGCTTTGAGCTAGAGACATGAAGCTTAAGATTATGCCTCGGGAATGCCACCCCATCCCCTGTGTGAAATCTCAGTCCTCCAGCCCCACCGGAAGCCTTTCTAGGGAGCTGGAAGGAGCAGATTTCAAAAACACCTTAACGGAGTATATTTTGTGCGCCGTTTTTGAAATACTCCGCCAAACGAGCTCAAACCAGCATGAAATCACCCTCTCCACACCGCGCTCATGTGTGCCGGCTGTGGTGGTTACAGCTCAAACGGAAGTACCCATAAAAAGCAAATTTCGATATTTTGCGTTTTCACGTTTTTATTTTCTAAAAAAAAATGGTGATAGGTGGGGGGCTGAAACCTTCAGGGATTCCTTGTTGTCCCATCACACATCTATGGTGCGATTTTCAGCCCTCCGGGACATGTAGAAATATGCAAATGAGGCAAATGCTAGCATTTTGTGGCTAAAAAAGAAGCTAATTTAGCTGTTTCCATTAATAGCTCCCAAACAGTGATAGCTAGCTGGCTCAAACCTTCACACCTGGTCTGTGGAGACCTTACACATCCGTGGGCATGAGTCAGCCCCGCCCACCTTGTAGAAATACTGCACAAAGTGGGCGTGAGCTGTGATTAGCTGTTCGCTGCTAATCCCAACTTCCAGCTTGAATAACTCCTAAACGGTTGAGGCTAGGGAGATGGGGGTTGGATGTGTGTGTCCCTGAGGGGGTCCCTGACATCTCTGTGAGAGGCAATCCCCCTAGCACCTGAGGAACATGTGCAGTTAATGGATGTAGCCGTTAGCTGCCGTTACCGACTTCGGCGGTGAATAACTCTGAAAGGGGCGGGGCTAGGGAGATGGGGGTGCAATATGTGTCTCCCGGGGTGGGGGGTCCTTGACACCTGTGTGCGATCTCATCCCTCTAGCACCTGCGGACCGCTGCCCTTTGACCTACACCGCACGTTTCATTGAATAGCTCTGAAAGTGGCGGTGAATAACTCTGAAAGGGACTTGGATGAGGCTTCAAGATGTGTCTCCTGCCCAAAGAGTCCCACCACAGCTTGCACACACAAATGGGGTGTAGAGACAGTGATTCCCTTCTGCTTTGAGCTATCTTGGTGCAGTATTTTAAAAGTTATGAGCAAAAGATGCTCCGTTAAGCAATTTTTGGAATTTCCCGTGAGAATGGACTCAGAAGACCCCCCGAAAGGGATCCACTGGGGCTAGACGGCAGCAATTTGACAGAGGGAATATGGACACATGTAAAACTAACAAAATGTGAATTTCACCTTCCTAGGTGAAAGTGTGGAGGAGTTTTGATGAGGTTGACCTTTGACCTGTGGCCTTAGCATCATTCCAGTGTGTCCCAGAGGGCTGAAATTACACACAGAGGATGTACCAGTAGCCATGAAACATAATCTAGAGCTCCAAGCATGGAAGAGTTTCCCTGTAATAAGAGTACAGAATGGGAAAGCAAATTCACAAGTGGAAACAACTGAACTTTTTCAGAAAAAAAAACATCAGAAGGAGCTGAAATTTCAGATGTAGTAGTAGCTCTGAAACATAATCTAGAGTTTGAAGATCCCAGACGGAGGTGTTCCCCCTTTTTTCACAGCTCGATGCCTTGACCTCTGTCTGAGGACCCCGTTTCAGCGTCCTTCAACCTGCCGTTGAAGGACGGAGGCAGGGTCAACGGTGTTGTGCAGGGCAGGAGGGGCTCTACCGGGCGGTGTGGAAACTCGGTCTTGGGTCGGGACCCCCCAGGCCCAAAAAAGGGGGGCGTGAGGTGAAACCCTTTCACCCACTTGATTTCCTGAGCCGGGGTCAGACACCGGTTTTAAATTTTGGAGCCACGCCCTAAAAAAGAGCACTGTTAGAAAAGCTCGGGTCACCCTGAACGAGAATCCACCCGACTCGGCCCCGTGGGGCATAAGGGGGTGGAGCTAGAGGGACGTAAATTTTGGGAAAAGGTCTTACGTTTGGGACCGTAGCTCCGTCCCCTACTTTTCAAACACAAAATGTAGCCCAAAATAAAGACTTCAATTTCAGGACTTCCCCATCTCTGCCTCTCCCCCTCTTATACTCCTGACATGAATGCACATAAGGATGAGCGTCTGAACATATCCTTTTTGGTCCTGTGTCAACCATGTCGAATTAAAAAAAAAAACTGTTGTTTCTCTATCGGTGTTGGCATCATCGCTCTCCCATAGCTAACTTCTTTTATCTACTCTACTTCCCCACACCCTCTTCAAGTGCAGGGATGCAAACCCCCAGTACCTCTCGTCAGTGACTGGCTGGTTGTTGCAGCCTCGGCTGTTCAAACAGACTGAATTTTTTCAGAGCATATTCAGAGGACAGTCAGCTCGCAGATTGTAAGATGTTTGCTGTAGGTGACCAGCTTAGAAACTGCATGACAGGACTTAGAATACCTTCAATTTTGGGAAGGTTATAGATAGGCACAGGTTCGTGATGGAGGGGTAATGCAAATAAACAAGATGATGTATCAGTCAGGACACAGTGAAGGGGAGATGAGGATGGTGTACTGAATTTGTTGAGATTATCACAAGGGGGGTCACAGCAAGGCTACGAAACAAAGGAAGGAACAAAACAAGGAAATATGATGAAGTCTTTGGCTAATGAAGACAGATTGTGGTGTGCTGTGTGTCTCAAAAGTCAAAATATTAGATTCTGACAGTGTGAGGTAGAATAAGTAGACATCTGAGACATAAAAAAGAGCCTGTTGATATTTGAGAGAAATAATTGTTGTGTACAAGTAAATTTACCAAATTAATCATGCACATAAAAGGTTTACAGTTTGCAAAGAAAATTGTTCTTTAAGTTTTTTTTTAGTTGCGATGTCACACTGAAGTTGCAGTTCTGTATTGGTGAGACAATGTTTACGAAACAAGTCTTAAGACGTTTTCAAGAAGAAGATGTGTATATGCATTCACAAGGGTGGTGGGGCTTGAAAATATTTTTAACTACAAAGGGGGGGCCACAAGAAAAAGTTTAGGAACCACTGACATAGCTAATGTTGCCAAACCGGCTTCAAGTGATTGCAACTTGAAAGTTTGCAAAAAGAATCAGGTTTCTCAATATTACAAAGTGTGACTCACAACTGTACTTAAAGGTATACTGGTGGATTCTCTGCCGATTTCGTACAACATGGCCGATTTGCCATTTTTGGAGCACTGCGCATGCGAGGCTCCCTCCGCATGAGGACTGTGGGAGCGCGCACGTCAGCCGCATGTCAGTTTGTTTACATCTGCGCGGCTGGAGCATCGTCTTTCCGCATAGGATTAAAACACATTTGTAATCATGTCGGACTCTTCTTCAAATCATACATAAGAATACGATCCGTAAAGTAGTGTCTTACGTGTTTATGCAACAGAAACACATTTGAATGGGATAATAAGCATGTTACCTGTCCAGCAGAAACTTCCCCATGTCGTGATCAGTCCTAAATCCTGTTTGTGCTTTGAATGTCCGCCACCTCATAAAGGAATCTCCGAGTAAAACACGCGTTTTGTCCTTCTTTTCTATGGCCTTTCTTCTATCCTCTGCCATCTCAAACAATGTTCTTTTTTGTGGCTGGCCATCTTCGGAGGTGTTCGCGGGAGGAACAAGCCGCTTCTGCGACTTCTGCTTCTGCGATGGTCGCTCCCGCTGCATGCCACTTCCTAAACAATGCTCTGCGCATGCGCGGCTCGAAACAAGAGCGCACACAGAGGAGGCGACTCGCCATGATACGTCATCACGCAAACGCGTTCCCACATTGATTGGCATTATGACTGTCCAATCATAAGTTGGAACCATACAATTCTGATTGTTCTAAGGATCCTCCAGTATACCTTTAACTTTAAGCAAGTTAGGTTTATTTAAAGTTAAGCAAATCCATTGACTTGAGCAGATAGCACTGGTATACGCATGCTACTGCAGTGCCAGCTACATTTCTAGCTATGGATAGCAGTAGATGAAAATGTATTATTTAAATATATTATATATATATCAGTCAGACTTTATTTTTGCTAAATTATCATTAACTGTGTATCCGTTCTATTACCCTACCTTTGGGGTCGTGCAGTACCACACACATCCATTAGGGGCAATGTAGAGTTATACACAGATTGGGGGGGGGGGTCCACACACACACACAAAATATCTGAAAAAAACTATTTTTGGGGACAATGGAGATTTTAAGGAAGAAACCCATTTTAGAGCATGCTGAATGCAACTACAATGCAATCTAATTGGGGACCGTGGTTTTGGTCCCCAAAGGCAATGGTGTCCCCAATCAACTGGTGTGTGAGCTGATGAAAATCCCCAATTTGGACATAAGTAAGAACACACACACACACACACACACACACACACACACCTTATCGATCCAACCTGCAGGTATGCAGGTATATTCCACAAATACAAGGCTTGTCATTGGCTGTTGTAATTCAGTTAAAAATAGATTTTTGCAATAGGGTTTTTGCAGAAAAGTTCATGGTTTTGTATGTATGGTTTATAGTTAAGGACAGAAAAAACCACTTCCCAAGATTTCTAAAGAAACTTCAGTGCTGCAAAAAATACCAAGCGTTCAGTTGTTTTTCAAATATTCAGTTAGAATGATCACTTTTTTTTCTGAAGAAAAAAGCATATTCTTCCAAAATATCAGGTTTTATGTAGAATTAGATTTAAAATGTGCAACACTCTTAAGTGATTAAGAACAAAAATCCATTTATCAACATATTTCTTTATTATTTGTGTATTTGTAAGTTTTCTCATTTTTTGGGTTACAAAAATATAGACTGATAAAAAAAAAAAAATCATAAAGCAGTAAAATGGGAGTGGACGTTTTTGTAGCTAAAGACTTCAGATGATGGTACATTTGTTCACAATATAGAGGAAATCCCACTAACAGCCAAAGTGGTGGACAGATGAAGAGAGAGAGAGAGAGAGAGAGAGAGAGAGAGAGGAAAAAGAAAAAACAACTCAAATGGACAAAAATGATCCTTAATGATGCTTCGGGGTAAAATCAGTTTGACTAAGTCCTAAAATGACAGAGTATCAGGATGAGCTTTCCCTGCTCTGAAGCTGGCATCGTAAAATCTGCACAAGCCAAACAAAACCATGAAAAGACACTTCAGAAAATCTGCTACAGAAACTGTTTCATGCTCCTATTTTGAATTTTCATTTCGTTTCATTCAGTTCTTTGTCATGGCAATACTGATGAGGACTGAATACATACAAATGCAAGACATTAAAATGATCATATATTAATAAAAAATGTCCATTGTGCATTACTGCATTGAGTTCATGTCGCTGAAGTTGTTGAACTTGTATTTTATTCACATCATTTCGTCATTAAGTAAGCTCAGTGTTTCCAGTCCCTCGCTTCCACTGAAGACGATGACGCTGGGTTAGTGCGAACGGATTGACTTCCACATTTCAGCAGCAGCACCCACAAAGACAGGCTTGATTGTTTTGCACATTACAAATAACAAATACCACCAGCAGCTGGCGCCTGCAGAGATGTTTGAATGAGATCATGTCAATCAAGAAAATGAACCTGCCAGAACTGAAAACTTTGCTTTTCTATTTCTTATTTGATGCATTAATCTATGTCAGTGTTTCAGACTGGAATACTAACAGGTGGGATTCCAGGGAAACGTTGGCATCAGCAGGAAGAAAGTAAAAATAAACCTACAAATGTGACGCAGATACAAAGAAACAGATTCTTTATTGACTGAGTTTCTATTGGATTTTCTTTATTGTGTGCTCTATAACAAAGAGCTAACAGAGTTAAGCTGAAAAGGTATAATCAGATTTTGATAATTACAGAAATCTGCAATGATTCGTCATGTCAATATTCAGATTATCTTCTCTGATGAAGCAGAACTTACTGCAGAGTGGCTGAACATACGGGAGCAGAGAGCTGGGAGTATTTTTGGAGACTTCTTCGACTTTCTCACCTCGGAGGAGGTCTGACATTATAGGTCCATAGAGGAGATATCTTCCCCAGGAGGTCTCATCTTATCTAATTCTGTCTCATAATCTCATTCTGACCTCTATGATCAGGTTAGCTTTCAGAGGAGTTTCTACTACCCAGTGAAAGGAAACATCCTAAGATTTCATATCTGTGGACAGTGGAAGAAAATCCGGCAGAGAGAACATGCAAACTCCAGACAGAAGCCACCAGATAAACTGTGAATAACTATTCTAACTACAACAAGCAGCTCCGCTCACACATCCTAATTATCCGAGCACGTTAAATTGTCATATTTCTTTGAGTGCTGCTTCTTATTTCGGGAGTATCGGTGTGAGGCGTAGCTTCAAACATTTGTCAGCATATGCTTATCCACGTTATAATTTTACATGCTATTACCTTCCTATCTGTCGTCGGTAATTGATTTGATGTCCGCGAAATCTCCTCCTCATGTCAGTGGCATTCCTCAGCAGGAGATAGGGCCGGATTCATTAATGAGGACAACTGTGCGCACACACACACACACACACACACACACACACACACACACACACACACACACACACACACACACACACACACACGGAGCGGGGTTCCTTTACCTCTCTGTGGCTTCGTTTGCATTCGGCGTGTTACCTTCAGACACATTAACGTGACTGTGTCTGAGCGCTTCGCTCATCATTAGCAGAATTACTCATTACCCAGGGATATCAGGGCCACAGTAGCTGATGTAACACAGGTTTCAGTGTCGCACTGAATAAATGTGACTAATGATGACAGTGTCACAGAACACATTCAGAGACATATTTGGCTCCCAATGAGGGAAAAAAAAAAAAATCTAAGGGATTCATTCACCAGCAAGGGCGTCGTTCCTCTAAACAGCTCAGTGAATACAGGGATGTGTTTCAGTAAACAAGTGATAAAAACAGAGGCACATAGAAACATGCAAACACTCGCTATTTGTTTAAACACATATTCACAAGTGTCAGAAACCTGTGTGGAATTGACTGAAACTCATGTTTATGTACTCCTTGTTTTTTGTGTTTCCCCTCTGGATAAATTATTGTCCTCCTCTACTTTGGATGCTTAAAAATAAAATAAATGCATTTTGGATGCCCCACTTACCCTTGGTCACAATCTTTGAACAGTAACTATGATTTGAATCAAATGAAAACTTCAAAATAAGCAGCTCGTCTCACCCTGAGCGACATTCTGTTTATATATATAAGCCCAACAGGAGCTGGACGGTAAAATGCTGTTTGTTTGCATCAAAAGCAGGTAGTTCATGCAAATGAATAGGATGTCTCTGATACGCCTCTCTGTGGAGGTATTCTGGGCATGTACAAATTGGGAGGAAACCCTAGATAGACAGAACATGCCAGCGGGCTTACAGATCCCATCTGGCCTAAATAGCTTGGGATTCCCTGAGAGAAACTGGAAGACGGAGCCCATTTTTCTACCATTGTGAGTCGAATCCAGATACCTAGCCAAATGTAAAAGAATGAGAGTGTGGGTGATGTGTTTTCTTTTCCTTTTTTTCCCCCCACTTTTTTGGCTCTTTTTGAGGACAGCAGCATAAAAACCACAAGCCGAGTCGCAATTCATACCCAGGAAACTGCCCGTCCTGCCTCCACACAGAGACAGAAGCCACACGGGAGGGGAGGCAAAGTCAATTTGAGACGGTTTATGAGTAGATAAGGACAGAAGTCTGTTACGATCAGTCCAACAGTCAATATTCAAACAGTTATTCACCACAGGCTGTATCAAGCATACAAGAACTTTCTTTTTTTTTTTTGTCTTGTCTTGCCACAGATACAGATAACTCTGTTATTCCTAATTCAGAACAGTGACTCCTGGACTGTTTCTGACGTGGAGGAAATTCAAAAACTAACAGAAATAAGTGAGAGAGAGCTCCCAGACAATACGGTGGACTCACAGGCACGACTGAACACTTAAACCGTGAGCTCCTCAGCAAAAATGGAAGAAACGGCAGATTTCGAAGGTTGAAGTTATCTCGAGAGAAGCGGCAGGAGCACACTCTTATTACACGTTTTTGGACAATTCTACAGCCATGAAATCAAAATAAATCAGAGCGTCCGGCTCGTCACAAAGAGCGTCAGTTCCTGCTGGTGTTCCTCCTCACCTCGTCTTTCACAGTCTTGCTTGTCCGGATCCTCCACCGGCAGCATGGCAAACAAGCCTCAATCACGCAGCAAAGTGAAAGTCAATACATTCGTGAATGAATTTGAGCGAGATGCCCAAGGCCTATAAAAATAATGGAGTGTGTAACATTATTCCCAGCACCCCCCGAATGGAAACAGCCTTGAGGGGGAAATATCCGGCATAAGACAGCTCCACTCATCTGTGCGCAGCAGGGAGTGCAGGGGAAACAGGGTGCAGTGTGAACACTTACCTGTGTCGGGAGACCTGCAACCAAATTTAGAATATTACAAAGCTTCGCCTCATTACAATTCTCTTCCCCACGATAAGCCTCCCCCGTTGCTGCGTGCGTTCCTCGTGCGCGTCTGTTTGCGTGTGCGTTGAAATATGGTTTTTACTTCTCCCCCGGTGAACCCGCGCTCGCGCCGCGCTCTCTATTTGCATGCATTAGGATTGCTCAAACACAGAGGGGGTTTCAGTGCTTATATCCAAAGATAGAACAGAGGAACAGTGTGTACAGTGTTAGCAAAGCAGCACTCCAAACCTCAATGTGATTGCCTGCGTTTTTATATGTATGAGTCTCGGTGCAGTCCGCGGAACGCTTGTTTTCCCAAACACCGTGTTCAAGCCGAAATAGATGAATTGACAAATATGTGTAAATAAATAAATATTTCAAAAAAAAAAAAAAAAAGTTGAGAGGCTTTTTATGGCACCTAGTTGGAGAACTCACAGTGCAATCAAATGTTCTCAGTTTAGAGACAGGCTTGACTTCTCTGTGCAGCGCAGCATGCTATCAAACCCTGGTCTCTTGAGCAAGGCTGTCTTTCGGAGTCAGTGTCAGGAAGGCCAAGGATGACAGAGTTGTCACAAAAAGAAATTCAGTCACACGTTGTCGGCGCCACAAGGACACTCTCTGTCTTCATCTGTCTCGTTTTAACAAAGTTTATTTTCTTTTCCTCCTTGCTTTTGTTGACGTGTGTTTTTCTCGTTCACCTTCCTTGAACTTCTCCGTCCTGTCGGCTTAGAAGTGAAAACTTGAGTTATTCGTCGGCGCTCACAGCCGAAATACTGAGTAACCACAAAACATGCTGGATCTCGATGGCTTAACATTTTTAGGCTTTTTTTTCTCTCTATTTTTTGTTCCCTTCCAGAAACGTTGTCCGATTCAGTCAGATTTTCTTATGGAAACTTCTGAACGTACAATAGATTCACTTCAACATTTCATGCTGCCACTAGAACATGAAACCACTCGACAAATACCAATGTGATGCAAAGGTCATTACATGAACATTTGGAATATATATTATCATTCTTTAGAGCTTATCTTCTAATTTCCACAAAAACTATTAGAATCCTGTTGAATTGAAGTGCTGTTAGTTTACTATATGATGTGGGAAACTATCAGTGAAGTCTTCTTCTCAGCGTCTGACTTTTTTTACGTTTTAATTCAGTATTCTGAAGCCGAGGTCTTTTGAAACCAATCTGTAATTCAAATTCCTAACATACAACCAGGAAACTCAAAAAATGCCGTCATAATTGCAACACAAATGTGGATATGAGCTCATTTGTCTCCGCTTCTCCCTCCACCGCTCGCTTGAGCTTGTCGTCTTGCCTCCCTCCCTCTGCGTTCACATGACACTCTTTTCTAACTAGGTCATCTCACCCCAATAATTCAGCTCAAGCCAAATCACCAGCTATCTGCTTCCCCCCGTTTCACAAGACGGCTGACTTGATGTTATTTCATGGTTCGCACTCAACTTTGTGTTTCCTGGAGCCTGAGCCTGGCTCGTGGTTTCCACCAGAGTGAATCAGCAGTGGCGAGCGACTCTGAGGAGCACCGGGAGATGTAGTGCTTTCCCAGCATGCTAATAACCCAACATTGCTGCTCATTGCGGGTTTTTTTTTTTTTTTTGCACAACCCACTCCACCCTCATACATACTTTTTCCAGATATTTTCTTCTTCTTCCTCCACATTGTAATACCCTGGTCGTGCTTCAGTCTGAGAATATCTTAACTCCTTTTTTTTTTCCCATTGTGCCTCCTCTGCGTTCCCCTCCTCCTCAACTTTCACACTTCCTCCTCCCCTCTTACAGCTTAATCGTTTTGATCAATGTGCTCCATGGCAGAGCCACCTTGCTTTTACCACTCTCTACCCACTTTTTATCACTCCATCTTCTCCCTTTTTTTTTTTTTTTATGGTGTCTCCTGCCATGTGTCCAGAGACGGCGGAATCGTCTTCACTAACAAACAACAAAGGAAAGCTCAGAAAGACGGAGAGATATCGGCCGAAAAGAAGAAAGTATATCAACCCCCCACGGGGCAGCAGTGAGCGATGGGCTCCCCCGCTCAGTCAGGTTCTGGGGTTGCTTGTTACCACTCAGGAAAACATATCATGAAAAAACATCATTCATACAGTACCAACAATGAAGCATCAGTTTGCAGTTGTTGAGCCGACCGTTGGCAGATGGAATACAGAGTTCTCTCACTTATTGCTTCTTAGTCTTGTGTGCAAAAAAAAACCACGTGACTCTTTTGTGAAACAGCTGAGTGGGTTTGACTTTGACCTTTTAAATACGCGCTCTCTCCGCCGTCCAGCAATCAAAATGGTCGTCAGATGTCAAGGCGAGCGGAGGTCGTGGAAGAATCTGGCTTGTATTCTGCAAAGCGAATCATTTCGTCTTTGAAACTCCAGCGAGACGCGCTGCTGTTCTCGGCGAGCGTTTGACGTTCATGGCAGCCTCGAGAAAAACTGCAAATGCACTTTGTGTTTTCGAACCACCTGCAGAATTCCCACTATGACTTCTACTGAGTTGTTTTGCTGATTAAATTCGAAGTGATAGATGAGCTTTTAGAAGTGCGTTACATGCATGTGAATTTTATAAATGTTCCCACAGAGGGAAAGACAGCCAGGATGGAGAATTTGGAGATAATGACTGCAGATGAAACGGAGCAGCACCAACACATCGGCTTTAGAAGCTACTTAAAATAAACTCAACACCACTGAAAAGTGCTGGAATTCCAGCCGATAAGCGCTTCCTGCCCTCAGCAGTTTGAAAGAGAACTTAAAATTTCACATCAAGCACATATACTGTTGCACTGAATTGTACTAAATTAAAAATAGTTTTTCCCAGACCACATCCTTACTGTATTATACTCATATATAGTGTACTGCTGCGTGTATACTAGATAAAAAATACAATCAGTCAATTTGTTTGAGAAAATCATACATTAATTGTAAAAAAATAAAGTGGATGACGCACCTTTTTTTAACATATATATCAGTTATAATCAAAAGTGAATAGATTACATTGTGTGTATAAGTATGACTGAAAGTACACAATAATAAGAGGTAAGAATAACAAAGAAAGACTAAACTCAAGAAATTGCAAGTAGCCAAAAATAACACTTTACCTCGATATTAGTATGTTTAATTCAGTACTTCACAACAGATTTATCGACAGCCTTCTAGGAAATCTACATTTTAGAGAAAGCCTGTTCAATACAGTTTTAAAGATAAGTACTAATCTATTGTGACTTTCTGAGAATTTCAAAAGTTGTACTGTAACCGTTCACACTAATAAATCTACTTTGCAGGTTGATCAAAAGGCTGCTGCGTGTTATAAAAACACTCACAGCAGCTCGCTGGTGTCCAGGAAGAGACTGTTTTAACACAGATGGGAATGAATTCTAACATACAACTCTCTCGACTTCCCCGATTATCTGTTAAAGGGCAACTAAATGTAAAAACTCAATATGGAGATGAAGCATTTGATTAATGTAGTTCACAGTATTCTGATTATAGATCCCGGAGACACATTTTAGCTCTGCGATGCCCTTTACTGAACATAAAATATTTCTAAATATGTGTTTGAGGAGGTTTCTAATGTCTTTTAAATTCATGACATAAAGCGCTACAAATTGCTTGTGTTGATAACATACGCCACACAAATAAACTTGCCTCACAGTGTGTCTTTCTCTCACTTCTTTCCTTTGATGTCTCAGCCCTAAATGGGATTGCAGCTCCTTATTTAATTTGGTGAAAGTGCATAATTTAGCACAATGCGTGTCTATGGATTTATTTTAAACCGCCATATCCTGCGCTATTGTCAGGTGTTTTGTTTGGACTTTGCTTTTCTTATTACCTCCTCATTTCCCATTTTGTAATATGCATGGAGTAGCTCATTCTGTGGATTTCCATTGTGGTTTTGTAATTGCTGTTACTTGAATCACTTGTCTGGTCTATTGTTGCGAGATGTTTTTCATACAATGTCTGTGTGATCCGCCGCTTTGGTCCAACATGTAGTTTAATTAATTTAATTTAAATCGTACACGATTGTAGTGGAGAGCGGCTTTCAAGCAGGACTTCAACGCCGCTTCCCGCCGTCTCCCACCTATCCGCTACGTCTACCGACGGCCCGGCGACGAGCAGAAAGGCTTCAGAGACATTTCCTTGGAGGGACTTTGTGCCCTCCGCACTTATTTTGCCAGCCGAGCACTTCCAAACAGTGGCTGTTACCGCTCCGGAAATACAGTGCAGTTCTTTGTCGTATTGCCTTGGTCAGCTCATCGATGTCAATAGTGGAGGTTTAGTACAGTGATACTTTTTAATTAACTTTGTTTACATTCGTCTTTCATCCGTCTTAAATTGATCTTGCAAACAAAGCGGCTATTTGCCGAGAAGAGGAGACAATTCCCCGTCCCCTAAAACTAAAAGCAACGTATCGACCTTCACATCCCTTATCAGTCTACTTTGTGCGCACGTACGAAACCCCGGCTCTCGTCTCCAACACACACACACACGCACACACATACATGCGAGCACCTCCCTCCTGACCCATCTAATCCTTAATTACCATGTGTAATTAGGCCCTGACAGCAGAGGTCAATCAACTAATTACAGAATCACAAGATGAAAGGAAGAGTGAGGAGAGGAGCCGCCAGTCAGAGACCTCGCGACCGCCATCGCAACCTGAGCATCAGCTCCAGATCGTGATGCACTGTCGGCGTGTTGACTCTGTACCTGGACGCCTGAGTTTGAAGGTTCATTTCATTTAAATGAGAGATCCGGGGTTTTCAAAGTGTGAGGCAGGCTTCAGGGCAGGATTAGAAGAATATGAGGTCAGGGATCCCGCCATTTTGATTAAACAGAAACAAGTCAAGACTGTTAGATATTTTATTAAAACAGCGTTCTTCAAATTGAATGTAATATAAACAAATGAAATTAGAAAATCAGTGAATTTTTGCTCTCAAGCTGATCACACAGAGATGGCAGCCTTGTTTCGACTCTATAGTAGCCTCTCTGCAGTGGTTCACTGAAGGATAGCTTTTTTATGTTATTCTTCCGACGTATTTACCCACCAGATTATATTTAAATAATTCTTATCTTGAAATTCAAGGTGAAAAATATGACATTTAACCCAAACAACGGTTCAATAGTTTGTCAAGTAAAATATGCGTACCATGTTTCTGTTCAAATGGAGCAACGTACACAGATCCATTTCTGTTGTGTGTTATTTATGTGATGTAAAGTGTTGAATATGAGTGAAACAGCTGAAAATTAAATCAACAAGTTAAAAAAGTTTAAAAGATCAGCCATTAAAAAGGACTATATTATGCAAAACACCTAAAAGAGTCACATGGATGCAGGTCATCATGGTCAATAGACAAGACTCCATATGCATGTTATTAAACCTTAACATCACTCTACCCATTCATGGACACGCTCGTATTTAACTATTACATTACATAAAACTATTAATTATGTCATTTAAACTTGAACTATACACTGTGATGCTGCTCTAGAGCGTGATTTTCTTGGTGGAGAGAGATAGACCTTCTCTTCTGGTCATCAGAGTTGTGGATCTCTGTGTTACAGTCGAGCTGTGGCTCGCACTGCCAGATAACTGTCAGATGACCCGCTTTCACTTTAAAAATGAGACTTTACTGTCTTCCTGAGCCTCTCTGGGTTTTCTCTGGGTTTTCCAGCTTCCTCCCGCAAGCCGAGCTTATGTCTGTTAGACTGACTGACAGTTAATGCAAATTCACAGTTTGTGTTCATATGCATGTTTGTGTATGAGGCAGGTATGTATACAATATGGATAAATAGACAGATGCATGTTCGTATGGCTGCAGGTTGCAGACATATGCAAGTTTCATGTGCAGGGTCTATTCCTTCTTATACCTACTTACATATTCATATCGTGCGCCCAAACATGTGACATGTGCATGTAGAGTAAAAGCCACAGGCGACTCTCCACCTGGAGATCGCTCCATCATGCAGCACTCCTCCAGGCCTCTCACTCACAGCTGTCAATTCCAGCCTCGTCTCTTATCGATCCACAGCTGGAAGTCCATGCCCCGTACAGCTCAACTCCATCTACTGGACGTGTATGTTTGTGTGTGTGTGAGAGTATGTGTGTATGTATGTGTGCGTGGCGGTTGAGATAATCCTATACGTTCTTTTCAAGTGAGTTGCATATTTAAGTACATGAGTTTATGCATGTGTAAGCATCTGTGTATATGTGTAGCGTACATACCGAGTATATGCCTGAAAGTGTGTGTGTGTGTGTGTGTGTGTGTGTGTGTGTGTGTGTGTGTGTGTGTGTGTGTGTGTGTGTGTGTGTGTGTGTGTGTGTGTGTGTGTGTGTGTGTGTGTGTGTGTGTGTGTGTGTGTGTGTGTGTGTGTGTGGGTGTCTTGTGTTAGGTCAGGCCCTGAATCAATATGTGTTGAAGTGTCTTGTATTTTATAGCTGCATCAATACCAGGATCAGTGTCTTAATCAGCAATGTGTATCTGGCCTGGAAACGGCGTCCCCGGGGAGAAGCTGTTTGGAACACCAGAACAGCACTGACGTAGGCCGTCCCACCATCTTCCCACCTCCCGCCCTCAGGGTTTTTGCTACAGGATGCAGCTTTTTCCAGACTAATGAAGGCCGATGTTATTATTTTTCCGTCTTTGGAAATTCCGTCTACATGCTATAAGTTTCACAGATACGTGTTCTGTTTATGACGAATTAATAATTTCATCATCGGTGCCGTGTTTCGCTCCAACAAGCTTGTTGGCATCCGTGTCGTTTTGCGAGCGTGTCATGAGCACATTAGAGAAGGGCTGTGGATCAAAAGCTGGGAAAAACAGAGAGCAGAATGGTTTGCAAAATAACATTTAGTGGATAGACTGGGAGAGCCAGCTCCCCAGTTGTTGATATGTTTTTAGTGACAACAAATCCCATGAAAACCGCACTAAACCTAGAGTTGTTGGAATCAGACTTTTTAATACTTTCTGACTTCCCTACTTTTTCTGTGCCTCTCAGCCCCAAGAAACAAGATGCAAATCTTTTGAAATGGGTCACAAAAATACATTTGCATGTTTTAGAAAGGCTCAATAGAGTCCCTTAACAGCGGGCAATGTAGTTTTTGGCAAATGTTATTCTAACAAGAACAAAGTACATTTGTTCAGGACTGTATTCAGCTGCAGCTTTGGTGTGCAAGTGACTTTTCACAGCAGCAGGATGCTGAGATGGTGTTCAGAATTAACTAAAGTACCCCTGTTCGTTACAAGGGAGCATGTCTCTGTAATCACTACAAAGAAAAAATTTTAGGCTTTTGCTATCAGTCAAATTTGCTTGAATATTTAGTTTCGTTTTGGGCTCAATTAAAGAGTTGAATCAGACGTTTAAGCACTTTAAAAAAAAAAATCCAAAACCCCTTCAGATTGTACTGGTAGTGATGGCTTGCTGGTATCACTGAAAGTAAAGTTTTGGGCTGGAGCTTTTGCTAAAACTATTTTATCACATCAAGTTAAAGAAACTCACATATATGTGGAAACTCCACAGCTGGCATCACTTTCATCATTGCCGGTCACTTTATCAGTATTTTTAAATAATATTCTGTCACATCTATGTGAGCTATGGTTTTACAGTTTCAATGATCTTATCCATTTTACTTGACACCAGTATGCAGTAGTTATTTTTTCAAAGGTTGTTGGTGCCAGCTGCTCGCCAGGACCCTGCAGGCTGAAGAAAACCTGGATCGCGTGTTTGATTTTGAAGTAGAAGGTCCCTCTTTAATTAGGCACTGACTAACAAAAAATATGACAGACATCCACATGACTGAGTAACACCGTTACTGTGTTGTGTTGCTTCAGGTTTTGGCCTGTTATCAGTGTCTTTGAGCACGTTTGTGAAAGACTGATAACAGTTGATTAATCACCAGAGGATGAATTGACAATAAATTGATTTTATTGCTGTGCCATGTCTTCTCACAGCTCTCCTCACAGCCTTCCTTGCAGGGGAAATGTGCATTAGGGGAGATTAATAGAAGCTAGTCGGTTTACAAATAATCTGCTGTGTACTTCCCTATTCATCCTCCACCCTTTGATTACTCCTTATCTATCTATACACTTCCCTCACCTCTCTCTCTCTCTCTCTTATTCTCTTCATTTCTCTCATCATCTCTCTCTCTCTTTTCATTATTGCTTCTCTTCTCTCATGAACAAAGTGGTTGGACTGCAGACCAACCTGAAGGAGCAGACCATTTATCCCACTCCGAATACTGGAAACTTGCCACAAGTGCAGCGAGGCATAATGAGTATTTTTCTTACAAATACTCATATCTTTCCCTGCTACAGATCCAAGTGTGTGTTTGTGTGTGTGTGAGGTATACGTGTGTGTGTGTGTGTGTGTGTGTGTGTGTGTGTGTGTGTGTGTGTGTGTGTGTGTGTGTGTGTGTGTGTGTGTGTGTGTGTGTGTGTGTGTGTGTGTGTGTGTGTGTGTGTGTGAGCACCTGCCATCACTTGGATGTCGGGGAGATAAATTGTGATGCTGGGCAACCTTTTAAACTAGCTCTGTGGATGCTCCTAATTCAACACACACCCCTTCAGGTGTAGAGCCAACTGGATCTGTTTTTTCTCTCTCCAACACACACACACTCGCTCTCATCCACGCGCTCTTGTCTTTCTTTTTGTCTTTCACCAGCGCCTTCCTCTGCTCATCTCGCCATTTGTACAATGCCTTTCTCCCTCCACCTTTTCCATTCTTCCCGCCTTCAAACCCATCTCCGCCTCCTTTCTTTGCGCTCTTTTGACGGCCCGCTGTCTCGTATTTGTCGTCTTCGCAGCCGTCCTCGGCGGGGGTTTTGTATTGGCTGTAATAATGCTCCGTGCCACCTGTGTCAGCTGGCACTCCCCTCCATCCGCCTGGCGTCACACACTGAGCCTTTAATGCATTTACATCTCAACCGCTGGGAGGCAAGTAGGTGTTTGCTCTGATGTGTGCGTGCTCGCGCACGCTCGCGCCGGGCGTCTTTGTGCAAAGTGTGTCTGCGGACGCGCCCGCACACATGCGACGGAATTTCTTTTTCCCCACATTCAGTCAGTCTCTATGAATTTCAATGCGATGCTATCAGCAGCAGGTGGTGACAGTTGTTGATATGACTCCGGTGCTCCGTCACCTCCAGATGAACACTGACATCCAAGATTACCTGCTAATCTGGCGCCGTGACTCCAGCTTTCTCTCTGCTGAGAATCCGCCGCATATCTTGGTCAATTCATCTGTTTCTACCAATAACTAATTAGAGTCTTTGGTTTGCCTGAATATTAAAGATGATTAAAAAATGTTTTGAGTCATCTGCAATCATTTTGGATATTTGAATCTTTAGTACAAACACTTAGACTGGGAGCTTTCAGCTGGTTTTACAAGGCCTAATTAGTTGGCAATTCAAAAAGAGATTTACTACAAAAAGAAAGTCTTAATGATTGTTCACATTAGATAAGTTTACTCCAAAGTCTGCATTGGTTTTCATATGTTTTGAAAAGATTTTATCAAGGTTGCATGTGCTGTGATCGGTTTTTCAGGTCCCTCAACACAGACCTCAATCAATAATGTAACACTGACCATTAATGTAAGAATTTTGTCCGTTCTGAATGTAATAATTTGTTGATAATGTGTTATTTTTTGGCAACCATAACTGAGAAAGACTTCTGCAGCAATTATTCTCAATGAATGATTGTGTCTGCTATATTCTACGGTGCCAATTTCACATGAGCAATCAAAACCAGCAAAAACACCAATTATAAATGGTCATTGTGATAAGGGATCAAATACCTTACACTATTTTCAAGTAACGTACATTGAAGTAGGCCAAAATGATTACATTTTTGGCAGTTGGTCTTTTGACAAAAGAACAGATCTGCCTAAATTCAAGAGGTTGAAAAAAACCCTACAGGTCGCACCTGTTGCTCTCTTATCAGGCTTTGATAATTTCCACCTAATCAGGGAGCCCTGGTCCCCTTTTGTAAACTTCAAAGTGTGAAAGCTGGCTTTCATCTGCCTGTTTGGCTTGATGATTTAAATATTGAAAATAAATCCCAAATCTAATGTGTCATTTGTTTAATAAGGTCACTTTTAATGATAGTTATGTTTCTAAAAGAATCACATGGATTTAATGAAAACGTCCTCCAAAAAAAAAGCCTTGGGCTGAACTGCTTTTCATACCTGCCTCTTTATATGTATTGACCTTAAGAAGATGATGCAAAAAGTTGTTTTTCAGAAGCTTTGATACCAGATCGGCTTCCAATGGGTTTAAAAAAAAAAAAAAAAAACTGTCGTTAATCTGGTCCAGGGGGTTTGGTTGGACTTTGATCCAGTTGTGTTCAGCAGGTGGCTGTCAGTGTAGCTGTGGTTTCTGGGGTGAATCCTCGGCAGCAGTGCATCTGAAAAACTGTCTGGCTGATGAAAGGATGTGATGAAATGATGTGATATCTCTTCAGTTGATGAACTCATCGTTAAATTATGACCTGATGCAACCAGCCTGTTTCTCTCTGACTGAATGATTGACAGGCGGGACGTACCATTTCTTATCGCTTTGCACACCCTGACAGTGAGGGACACTCTGAGACCGCATCGCCCGAGACATACAGTGCGTCAACGCTTCTGTCTGGAAGTGCACTTATGTTTTCATTTTCTCCACGAAAAGTGACTTTGTTTGCTTTAAGAATAAATTGTTTGCTGCAAAAAAGACAAAAATACAAGTGTAGCTGTTAAGAGCAGTCGTGTATCCACACGAGTTTGGCGTGATGGTGTAGTAGTTGGTATTCTGTGAGAAAAGCAAGGTTCAATCCAACACCCTGGGCTTTTTCTGCATGTTTATTCTTGGTAGTTTGGTTTCCTCCCTCAGTTGAAGAACATACATAGATGAGCGTGTGAGGGGACTTTCTTTCTTTTTCTCTCTGCATTTCTCTCCCTGTATTATTTGTTTTTTTTTTGTGTCGAGCACTTTGGCTCCCTGTGGTTGTTTGTAAGCGCTTCATAAATAAAGATGGATGGGATTGGATTGGCGAGGTGTCCGGGTTGAACCCGTTACTCCGCCGGAGTCATGTTCACTGCCTGCAACCCCAACTTGCATGACGTGCGGCGGAAGATGGATTGATGAATGGATGAATAATCACATCATCTGACGGGCTGTGAAAATGAAACATGGAAAATAGAATGGATGGAAAAAAAAAAAAAAACTGGAATGGAGAACACATGGTAAGACTGAGTGTATGTTTACATTCGTGATTTACCAGCAGGCATACAGTGCATGCAATATGCTGCATTTCACAGTTGATATGAAAGAGCAGCATGCAATAGAAAACACACAGAGAGCTAAAGGGGGATTCCCTCGCTGGAGTCAAACTATAAATGTACGTTGAAACATGTGATTATTTTATTTTCAACTTTCAGCAGCATTTTCAGTCGGCTCTTAAATCCGTTAAAATCAGGAGTGTTAACATCGTCTGCAGGTCCCGGTCTCGCACACCTCCATGCTCCAACAGTTGCAGACTCACTAAACTTGTTACGACGGAGTCGGGCTATCCGCACATTGTAACAGTGCCGGTGTCGCGCTAATGGTTTCTCACATTAAGAGAGGAACTTGACTGAGAGCGGGTCGGCTCTGCGCCAACTCAAGGACACAGAATTAGATAACTGCTGCTAACTTGAGCAGGCGTGTTCAATGGAGTGATGCTGTACCGATGTAAGGTCAACATGTAGGGCTGTCACTATGCAGGCGGGTGGTAATGGCTAGAGTGGAGCAGACATCCACCACAGAGAGGGATTCCCCAGCAGTGGCTGGTAAAACACATAGCACAGTGGAGGGGATTGTTTCATCGAGGTTATTTTATAGTGTTGAAAGGAATAAAGAGGTTACAGTTTTTCCAAAATGTCCTAAAACATGTCTCTGGACTTATTCAGTCACTTTAGTGGCAGGCTGAAGTTTTTCAAAGATTCAAGTGAAGAAAACGTCATTGCCATGGCTCATATGTGTCATTTGAATGAATTCATTTGGACTTGGTTAAAGAAACAAATACCCAGCATATGGGTGGCTTCAACATCTGTGCAATAAATCATAACTTGCTTTACTTATAGAACTTAAACTGAGATTCACAGCAGTAGAAGCAAATGTTGTTGACTGACTTTGTGAGAATTCACCTACAACTGCTACATCCATTAGCTTGATGAATATACCTACTGTGATTTAAAGCTAAGACGATCATCAAACAAACGTTATGATACCACTAAGAAGATGCCTTGTTCGTCTTTCAGCTGGTCCTTTCAGAGGACACCACCTTCATCTGCCACCCTCTGACTTTGCCTCCTCTAACGTTACACCAATCTTCATTTCTCAGGCCTTCTTTTTCACCTTGTGTCTGACAGCTGCAGCAACATCACTTCTCTGATTCATCCATTTTCTCTCACCAAACCAAACCAAACAAAATTATCTTAACCTGGCTTCCAACATTTATCTCCTGAAATAGGCTCATTTTGCAGGATTATGAACAGAGGATCAGCTACTTTATCCTGACAAAGAACAAAACATGTTTTAGCAAGTCAGTAAGGTTTTATCTTGAAATGATTTTTCCTTTTTTCTTATATCCCTTTGAATGTGTTGATGACACTTCCTGTATCTTGGGCCTTCCAGAACAAATCCTTGATTTACTCTTAGTTCTGGAGGTAACACAAGTTGATATCCTGCTTTCTCACCCTCTGTGTGCGTCAAAGCTTCCCTTTGAAACACTGAACACCAAGTTTGTCAAAGTCTAAGCATCTTGTAGGGAAACTGTCACCATTGGTGGGTAAGTGTATTAATTACTGAGTGTGTGAATGAGTGAAGGTGTCTGGTCATGTAAAGACTGTCTACACTACTCAAGCCGTCAAATGTGCAAAATAAGGAACTTTCCTGTCACGAAAAGTGTCTTTTTCTTATATTATGTTGGTCCAGCTTCTGTATGAGTAAGACTGACTTTCTAGGGTGAGCCAGTGGCAGCTTTGCCAAATTTCTCTCAGAGTCGGAGTTTCAGTATTTGTAGTGGAAACTTTCTCACTCATCTGAATGACGTATCAGGCTTCTGCTGAGCCACCTGATAAAACGTCCTTTGAATCAAATGTGTTCGAGGAGGCAGGTTCTTTAACCATGAAAGGCACTTATTCTCCAGGACTAGGACTCGTCTGATTTCTGTTTTCTGAAAAAGTAACGCGATTCATGTGGAGACGCAACATCACTGCTGCACTGAGCAGATGTAGGACAGAGATGTTTTATCTACTACTGGAAAACAAACTGCAGTCCATAAGTAGACCCTGACATCAGTTTCACTGGTGTATATGATTTTAAACGACTAATAAACCAATTTCCAAGCAGATCCTTCATTGCCTCGCTGTTCAGTGTTTACTGTTGATATCAGGCATAGTATGCAAAATTATCTGCCCAAAACAATTGGCCAAAAATAATATTTGGACGCGGGAAATCTCGAGTGTGCAGCAGTATGAAAAACATTTTCAAAATCTTTCTGGCAATTATGGTTCTTTGTGTGCATTTGTGAGGGAGAAAGTCAGAGAGAAATGCAAAAAAACACCAAAAATTTGGGACAAACAACAAAACAAACCGCTTTATTACAACAAGAATATACATTCAAGAATCTTTTGAGGTGGAGTCCAGAAGTTCAGGAGCTTCTCTTAGGAGCAAAATGAGACACAAGGTGACCGCGGACACGCCATGTTTAATACCACATGCATGTGCACACTTGAAGTTTTACCCATATTTGTCACAATGCTGGAGTCAAGCCTATATTTTTAAAAAAAATCCTCCTCAGTGAGGAGAGATCTTCAGCATACCAAACAGCAGTATGTGCAGTAATCATCAGCCACGTCAAGGTCAGGTGTACATCCATGGTCATTTTGCTTCCCCATTTTCAGGGTTATGCACCATGCAATCATCTCCCAGGGTTTGGACTCAGAGTCTCACTGGGTTATTGTGATGCATCTGATGGAAAGCATCTGCACAGATGACTATCACTGTGGCAGGATGGCAGTGCGGCCTTCCATCATTACACCACTGCCACAGTGAGTTGGCAAGCGCATTTTTCCGGCTGAAATAATATGATTGTCACCCCCCACCTCCAGTTCTCACTGGAGTTGACTCCCCATGACTTCGTCTTCCACCCCAAGACGAAGTTCAAGTTGAAGGGTTGCTGTTTTGACACAGCGGAGGAGATCCGGTGCATATCACAGACGTAACAGATGGTGCCTGACGTTTCTGTGGAATGGGGCTTTCTAAGCATGTCAGGGACACTGGGAGCAGCGTGTTACACAGAGGGTGACAACTTCCAAGGGCTCGGTGGCTGGGTTTAAATCAGGTATGGTTTCTTTGGATGCAGTCACGGAACATTTCTGTAAATCATGACATTTTATACAGTCTGCATGTTACGCATTTACCTGCTTACTGAACAACATCTCATTAACCAATGGCAAATCAGATGAGAAATGCTGTATGTTTGTTATTTTCTGCAATTACTTCAGGCTTCTCCTCCAGTTGTGGCTGTTTTTTTTTTTTTTTTTTTTTTTTTACAGCAGGTATAACTAAACAATAGCACCCATGGAGCTCGTAGGCAGCATGTCTATCGCCAATTGTTTCTACTTACAGGCATCAAACACTCTGCCTGAGTTGGTGTGCCTGTTTCCAAGCGTTAGTCACACTGCATGACTGAAGAAGGAAAAAAAAAAAAAATCTCAAACTCTATACAAAGTTGACTCACTCACACTCAAACACTCGATCTGTCGCTGCAGTCTAAAAAGCAGTGGAAAATAGACACTGGCAGCTTGAGGGCCAATCTGTTTTTAGATTGAGATTATAACTTACATGTTTTCCCTTTGGAGTTTTTCCTGGTATTATGGTGAGTTATTTAATCACTTCAAATGATTGGTACATTATCATTAGTCTCAATGTGAGAATGCAGAAAATACGGCTTCATGTTAATTAATCTGTTATTTTCTGACTCATATTGTTTGTTTATGGCCTGTGTTGCAGGCTGAAGCAGCTTTGAGTGATTACCGTGTAGAGAAAGAGTACAGGCTTTCTTACCACAACAAATTAAGCCAGAGTGCCATCCCCAAGGGGGAAACTGTTCATCAGACGACCAAGGAGAAGATAAAAGAGGGCTACAACTCAATCACTATCTGGTCACAGGCTTTACACAGGAGACCAAACTCAGTGTGACACATGCAATGCATCTAATTACACCAAACACAGGTGGAAGCAGGACAATGAATGCAAAAAAAACCCTAAAATGGGTGTCATAGAAAGAGTTATAGAAAGGTATTCTTTACTATATCCAGCAGAAATTATATGAAATATTGTAAAGAAGGACAGAAGGACAGCACAGATCCACAGTTTTTTCTCTCTCGTGACACAAACTCCCCAAGAACCTCATCCGCTCATTTCTACCTACTGTCACAAAGTCAAGCTGGTTAATCAGACGGTCATCCCAGCAGACGCCGTTTCCCAAAGGACATTAAAAGCCTGGACAGCCAGCGTGCCGCCAAGCCCACAGTGCCCTCCCAACCCCACTGCAAGGACCTTTGCTGGGAATCGCTGTGGGAGACTCTCCCTTTGGGCCAGAGCCCCTACGGAGATGTACACTCAGCAGCGGCAAAGAATCAAAGCCTGGTGGAGAAAATAGAAGTGATTAATGAAACCAAGCTGTTTCTTGAGCTCAGAGACGGGATGATGACCAGAATGGCTCATTGCGCTCCAACGGATTTTGCAATTTCTTTTCTTTCTTTCTTTTTTTTTTTAATTAAGCTTTTTTTGCTTCTTTTTGTTTGGGATCTTAAATTTGGAAGTCCCGAAAGAACAAAATGTAACTTTTGTTCCGAGCATAATGATATAATTTAAACATTCTACTTGGATATGATCACCTGAATGTCATCCAGTTTCCTCTTGTCTACACCATTGTTTCTCAAAGTTTTCTCTTGGATCGTCCTCAGATTCCCTTCATGAAAGACGGGAGAGCCAGTCCCTGATTTGCCAAAGCACTGAAGGAAAGCCAAACATCAGCAGGATACGCTCACTCCAACAAACATGCTCTATTTAGAGCCCCTGAAATAAAAGCAATGGGTATTAAGGCTTTTCTGTGGTTTCTAGAAAGTCTTATCAGGTTTTTCTTTGACACATTTTGAGATTTGAATAACCTCAAATAAGGTCTCACACCCCAGGGACTGCGCCGACCATTGCTCACTATATTTGGTGTGCAAAAGATGTTTCCCTTCAATTACCCTGATCTCACCCACCCATTGTGTTGAACATGCATTTTTCCTGCATGACAGAAAAAGGAAAAAAAGCATTAAGGGTGCATCCAATCATCTTTAGATTAAATAAATAAATAAATAAATAAATAAATGAAATGTGGCCTTAGAAGGACATTTGTGAGGTTCCTTCCTGCTACGAGCTTTCCGCCCGTTGTTTGTGTTTCGCAGTAGTTTAAACACGCTGCCTGTTAACCCCTCACTAGAGTAACCACACACTGCGCTTTACCTACTTGAGGCTGAAATGCTCAATCAGTTCTTTTCACCTCACATCTCTGCCACTCCTTCCATTTCCCACTCACTGTTGATCCTGCATGGAGAAGCGATGCTGTGGTTGGTCGCCACCTACTGAAATCACAGCATCTTTGGAATCCCTCCATTCATCTTCAGTCGCGGCTCAAACCTGCTCCCTCAACATTATCTACTTATCTTACAATCAGTATGAAGCTGCTTAGCTCATGTTACCTTTATCTGTTTACCAGCTTACATATCAGAATCAGTGTTTTTGTTGGCTTTTGTATTTCCCTCGTGCACCCAAAGCGTACGTGCACATCCATCAAATGTATCCGTCTTGCCGTCTCTGCATTTCAGACCTTCACCTTCATGGGGAGAGTCCCATGCTGTGCTGCTGAATAAACAACTCGGCCAGATTCTTCGTCGGTTTCAAACTCATTAATTTCTATAAACAGATGCTGCTTGTAGGTGCAGAATCAGTGCTGGCAGCAACGGGACCGGAGTTTGGCAAATGCAGTATTCCAGTTTTGTTTGTACTTTCAGTTGTATGGAAGATGAACACTGGAACCAAGTTTGATTACATGCTTGAAAATCTTTTGTAGATTTTCTTTAGCCTTTTACCTGAGCTCATAGTTTCCTGGGATGTTGGACAAAACAGACGTGTATTGAAGGCATCGACTGTTCAGTCCACAGTTTAACACCATTCAGTCAAACTCGCTGAATCCAAAAATGGTTCTGAATGCTGATAAAAACTAAAGTCATGCTGCAGTTGTCACAAATAAATGTTTCCTTCCGTAGAGACACGCTCCTGGAGTTTGCGGATGTATATCAAAGCCTTGACATTGCAAACAATGACAAGTCGCATCTAAAACCACATATTGGTCATGACCAAGGAAACTGAGGGGAAAAAAAAATGTGTTCTTCAGAAACACATCGTCCTTTTTTATTCAGTACAGGAAGAAAACAACTTGTTTCAACCTCTGCTGAACATTAGTGCTGCTTATGTGAAGGCCTCTGCCTGCACTTTACACATGTTAGATGTTATTTAACATGGAGGAGTATGATTCATAACAGGACATGAGTTCCTGACTCACCCTTTACTCTCTGGCTATCTTCATTATTTATCATCTTCTCCTGCTACATGCCTTCTTTGGACTGCTTCCATCACATATATCCTCCTGCATGTCATACTGGCCGTGCAGTCACAACCTGTAATCTCCTTTAATTTGAAATTACCTACATACACTTCAGAAAAAAAAGAAAATCATATATTTTCTCACTTGGCTCCACCAACCAGCAGCAGATTGGAAACTGTCTGTCTTGATCTCACAAGCTGATTTGAAAGAATTTGGAAAAATAACGGCTGAAACATGCTAGTTAGAAACTGTCTGGTCTGCTGAGACTCAGGCCTCAGTGAGGTAAACTATGAAAACTAAGGTCAAATAACAAATCTGGAAAACTGGCTGGCTGTACTAAAATATGCACACAGGTACAATAGAAGGCAGTTGCTTCTAGAAAATAAATGCTTGTCAGAGCAATATACAATGGAATATATTAACATACGGTTCTGCTGTTGCTGTTGACACATAATGACAAATACCGTGCAGCTGCATTGGCTCCCTGTTGTGTAACTGCGTCATAAAAAATGTACTGAGAAAATGTGAAATATGTTCTGTCTGTGATACTCTGAGGTAGTACTGAATTTTCTCAACAGTGCTAAATAGGTTTGATTGTGATTGTGAACACACGTTCTGCATTCAGAGTCTGATCTTATAAAAAGGGTTGTGTTTATAGAAAGTGCTGTATAGCATTCACACAGTGGAGGCTGATCTACTGACAAGCGCTCAGGATCCGTTGGGTGTGTGTTCCACACGGAGGAGTCTGCAGATTGATTAATGTACAGCGCGCACTGTGATTTACTCCCTCTTAAAATGCATGAATTCTTTATTATTGAGGGCTTTTTTGTTTGTTGTTGTCTCATTTGAAAAGGAGGTAACATCTGACCCAGCTTTTATCAGAAAGGAGAAACATTTCTTCTACTGATTTTTGTGATTATTAATGTTATTTAATGATATTTTCTGTTGTACCTCATATTTTGACACACACTTTAAGAAAATTATGACTAACATTTAAAATTGAATTCACACAATGCCTCTTTCATTGCTTTTATAAATGCATAGCCAATCTGAATCACAAGGCTTTGGTACAGTGCGTTTAAGAAGGAGCAGTCAGTTTCCTGAAGGGGAGAAAGTGCTGCGGTTCAATGGCCAGTGCTGAGGAGGCAGTGACAAAGCATGCCGGCGTGAAAGCGTCTAAGCCTGCTGCACATGCACTTCCTCAGCTGTGCAAACTGAAATAGCGACTACATTTATTAGAACTACATAAACCATGCTGCCCTGTCAATCACATGATCTATATTTCCACTGGCGGGAAGTTGCACCAGGTAAAACATGGTGATTGGAGTTCAACACGCAGCAGTGACAGGCAGGGGAAATGAAGCGGAATGATAGATCAGAGTGAGGAGGAAGCCCTCTGAAGGACAGATCTGTCAAGCATCCCTCGACCCACATGCAGATAGATTGGAGGCAGTCTCATTAAAAATAATTGTCCTTGAAACGTATGGCCATCCAAACCCTGAGGAATACCTCTGGCTCTCAGGTTGGTAATTGAAGTTGACCACAGTAAATCAGCCCCGACGGTTGTTGTGTTGACAGCCTGGGAGAAGATTAAGTTGGTATCTCGGCATCAGGAGAAACCTGGATTTACTGCAGAAAATAACACAGTCACAGACCACATAAGTCAAGCTAAGTGGATGTGTGTGAGTGTGTGTGTGTGTACGTGTGCGTGTGTGTGTTATAAAGAATGGTGCACTGATCAGTATGACTGCACACTGCACACTGGGTAGGAAGTCAACACATTAACCTTTACAATGAAGGTCAAATGTTGGGAGTTATTTTTATATAAATGTTTTGAATGCAAACGTGCTGTGACTTTTCACTGGGGTGTCAACGCAGCCCCATTTCTACGACCGGCTGACAGCTGAAACTTTTCAAGCTCTCTCGAGGGCATGTCAGCATGAAAAGCAAGCTAACATTTCTGGGACATAACAGCATAAGATCTTACTGTGCCCCATGAAGGTTTGAGAGATGATAGTTCGACTCTAACTTCTGTCTCGTTCCAGACACTGATTACCCTCTGTGCAGTTAACTTGGAGCTCCAGCTAATTAGCATCAATGGTAATTAGTGAAGTCGTTAAGAGCCTTATAATCAACTTTTCTGCTTTACTCATTTGACTCCCTGGGGCTGTCAGGTCTGTCTGCGTCAGTTCCTTTTTCTCAGCAGGCAACATACATTATACATGCTGTGTTACAGATCTTATTTTTGCGAAATGGTGACGCCGAGTTGCTTTGAAATTCACTCAACAGCAGCTCCGCTCCGCTCTGCAGTGAGGTGCACTGCACGGCGTGGGGAAGCGGCTGTCCGTGGTGCTGAACGGTGACAGGGAGGCAGCGCCGCTGACCCACAGCAGCGACGCATGGGACGCCACAGAGCTGTGCTGTAATGATGTATGAAGTCATTTTAGCATTGCCTATAAAGTAAAACTGTAACCCTCTTTTGTGTGATTTATGTGTCATCATTATTCATACTGACTGAAAAAAAGGACTGAGCACAGGATACATGTCTGCTCCAAGAACAGAGGAACTGGCAAGTGACAGAGAGGCATGCTGCTTATGCTTCTAATTTGAGTTGAGTTACTCTCAGATAGAAGAAGTATAAATGCAAAATAAAGCTGGGTCGGTTATTTTTTTAATTCATTTCTGATGTGCTCTGGTGTAACTAGAGTTCCTTATTTATGAAAACACTTTTTCTAAAGCCTTACACAGAGGGAGGTTTTGACAATCTTATAAGTTTATTACATGCTCCACTGTCTGACACGCACCTCGTAAACCTGGAGACATCAACTTCGACTGAATGCTTTCAACTTCCACTAAATCAGAAATGACAACCACTACATCTTATTTCAGTGAGCAAGAATAACTACGCCATCCTGTAGCTGTGTCATCAATGTGCTCCCCTCGTGCTGTTATTGAAATAATGAATGAAGCAAACCAAGAATAGTGTCACTGCTTCCAAAGGCTCAGAAGAAGAGGAAACGGAAAACAAGGATGAGGCTCATGGGGAATTACAAATGTAACGGAGTACTTCACATATATAAAACAATTAAAAAAAAGAATAACAGGAAGAGTTAAAACCTCTGAGCTTATGAGACACAGACTTCTAATGTGCTTTATTGGTGCAGGTGTTTGGTAAATACTTCGTCACCAAAAATGTCCTCAGGATGCCCGGCAGAGCTTCATTCACTCATCCATGTGGTGCTTTTCAAATCAATTGTAAATTCAAGTCGGTGTAAGGAAGGTCAGCCTTCGGCTCTGTTTGTTAAAACGGTTCACCGTATTTCAGTCACTCTTCCAGGAATTAATCTCATATCTTTAAAAATACCCTTCAATTTGTTGTTATTGCAATTGTCTGTTTCTCCACCGGAAGGGAATTTGCTCTCCTTTTTTGGCATCAGGTTGTTTTAGAAACTCTTACTCTGAATTAGTAATTATGTAAATAACTGTTATTAAATCCTTTATAAATCAGTTTCAGATGCTTTTCCTTAGTTTTGCGCTGACATAATCGGCTGTGTGAAAAGTCATCAGTAGACATCGCTTAATAAAAACATCCACATTTTTGGCAGCTGAGACATTTCTTTACTGCCATTGAGCACAAACACAACAACTGGAAACTTTTAAACCAATAGGATGTCATAACTCGACAAATTTTTCCTTTTTTATTTTTTAAATCTCCACAGAGAGGTCAGCTTTTCCTCATCATGTAATGGGAGGCAGCAGATAGCTGCTATTCAGGCAATTACTTTACAGAGAGTGGGTGTAGGTGAGAAGTAGCTAAGCCCCTCTGGGGACATTTGGCAAAACCGTGTGTGTGTCTGCGCGCGCACGCGCGCTTGCACGTGTCTGTGCGTTTCTGCGTGCGGCTATGTTTGTGTGCGCGCGTGCTTTGACTGCACGGCACCTAATGTGTTGGCGTGTATTCATCCCCAACTAATCATCAAAACACAAACACCTACACACTCTCCACACTGAGAATCGCAGAGTTCACGCAGACTGTGGTCACACCTGTTGCTCACGGTGAATATGGAGGAAACTGTGCATGAGTGTGAGCATGTGCACACTCGGTTAGGGTTTCTTGTGAGTCAGTGGAGATCGAGGATTTCTAGTTTGTAACAAAACAAGGCAAAGGATTACCGAGCTATTACCTAGTCTGATGAACTGTGAATCTGATGTAACTTAGAGAAAGAAGGTCGAGTGGATATTACAGATTTAGGAGTTGAGCCGCATATTGCAACAGTCTAAAAATAGCATTCAGTTATTTCAGTTCTCCTAAAAGTTTTTTTTTTTTTTTTTTTTTTTTACTGTTCGGTCAGTTTGAATATAATCTAACCTTTCAGACTCATAAAACCATCACAAATCTTATTTGATAGTACAAGAACAAATGACGGGGAAACCTGGATTTATTTTGATTTCATGGTTTTGCAAATTGAGCGATGAGCCAGTGCTTCTGACCCTTTTTTTTCCCAAGATGATTTCAACTTAAAATATTATTTCTTTTTTGCCATGAACTATTTGGAAGCTCGTGATATAAATGTGTGACATGATGGTGAATCTCGCCTGCGATTGGACAGTTGCATGGCCGGAGTCCAACTTAGCAAAGTGACTAATGGATACAAAACTCTGTTTCGTTACTCTGAGGTAGTTTGGGAATTTTCTGGATTCCATTAACAGCTCAGACGTTGAAATGATGAGAAATATACAAATCCTATGAAATCCTGACAGTAACAAAAGGAGAGGTTAATCTTGAAATGATCCCCGCTTTATAAGTTCGACAACTGAAGAAAAACAGTGCTGCCAGAACCTTGAGCCAAGATCAATCTCAATAATGCCTAAACTAATTTTTGTCTTTTTTTTTTTTCCAAACAACATATTGTTTCATGAGGACGACAAAGCAGTAAGCTGAAACCGGGCCCAGAAAAGCACTTGTTTTCTGTCAATTGAATTATCATTGCCGGATACTTCCAGCACTTACAGAAAACTTCACAGGGAAGGATCGCTGCTGTAATTTTGCTAAAGATTGCGTACATATTCACTCATATTTCCTTCAATCTACCTGTCCTCGTGCTAATTTGACTGTGACGGCTTCATCAATGCAGAGCTGTTGCTTGGATACAGAAGACCGGCCTGTTATTAAACTGACCTTCAAAAAATAATGGAAGAAGAAAAAGTTAGCAGCATGTTCTTTACACGCATTATCGGCCATCAACAGCAGCGCGACTGAAATTCTGAAGCATTTCAACAAGACGATCATCGCGGCAGTGGGGTGGGATTTCACTGCTGATTTAAAGAATGCAGTACTTCTGTTTCTGGTGTTTAATTTTTTCATTTTTTTTTTTTGTTATGAGCGAATTAAGGTGAGATCAATTTATGATGTCCTGTAGAGGCTGTGTGTGTCTCTCACACAGTGGGGATTCCTTCTGGCACAGCGTCACTTGAAGCCAAATTCTGCACACCCATCTCATGACGCTGAGATGACGTTGAGATAGGTGTGGCAGCGCACCAGTTAGAGGTGTCGACAGATTAACAGAGTCCAGGATGGTCTTGGACTGTTTTCCGGGAGAAGAAGCTTTACCCCCCTGCAGGTAGTTTCTCTTGGATGAGGAAGAACCCAGAGTCTTACTCATGACGATTCGCTCGTAATAAAGGTCCAACCTTGTCCAGCACTGTGAGTAAGCTCATGTTTGCGCTTGTTTAAATTGTTTAGATTGGCAGTCGGAGTATCGATAGCGCTGTTTGTTTGCGTGTTCGATTGCAGCATCACTCGGAATCACTCTGCGCATGTCCTGACATCCGTCCTCGTCTGGCGGCGTCCAGCTTCCAGGGCCGGGCCTGGATGCTGTGTGCTTCACTGGGCGTGCTGGTGGGTCTGAGTGAAATGAAACGGCTTCACCCGTGAATCTGCTGTGCCCATCGCTCCCTGGACTGATGCAACCAGATACAACCGTCACCCTTCACTGAACCTGCCAGCCAAGGCCATTTGTTTGCATAAGGGACCTGCCAGTAAAACCATGTTAGTGTGGCCACGGAATTACTGAAACTGCAATAGCAAAAATATATATCCAGTGGCATGCAGTCGCGCACACACACACACACACACACACACACACACACACACACACACACACACACACACACACACACACACACACACACACACAAAGTGTGACACCAAACAGTGCAGGGCAATGGGGTCTAGTCAAGGAGCCACTTTACCATCAGCCCAGGTGATAATGATGATGCTCCATCAATGCCACAGGGCTGGAGCTGAGGCAATATAAAGCATACACATAGAGGGAGACACTCACACACACACACACACACACACACACACAGACACACACACACACACACACACGCTGCACATGCATGCACACACACCATAAAAACGATCTCTAGTCTGTCTGAATATATGGTTCTTTAATGGGGGTAATTAACTAGAGTATATTAGTCTCTATTTCTCTCTTACTACTCCCTTTTTTTCCCCTCTCTGTTAATTTTCTACGGCATTTTGCACTTTTTAAACCTAAAACATGCAAACGCCAAAAGTAATTATAATGCTGGCGGTAGAGACATGGGGGTCCTAAAGTGTTATTCACTGCAGAGTGGAAGGAAGGAACAAACAACGAGAAAATAAGGTAATTCAAAGCTTATGAAGAGACATCAGTCAATGTGGTGAGCTCCTGATATGCGTCTGCCATTAGTTTGTGTCACTGGCGAAGGGATGTTTGTACCTTCAGGTGCAGTGAATGATCATTCACAATACCTGGGCTGAATGAGTCACAAGTGTTAGATATGATAAACAGCTTTTTGAACTCCGAATGCAAAGTTATTCAGGGAGAGATTAGCCGACACAAATGCCTGCCCTCTTTTCTGTGGGGGTGTTTTGGCTGCAGCTTTATGTCCAATAAGATCCGTTGACTTACATTCACTTGGAGATGCACAGTGCGCTTTTCTTTTCTTTTCTTTTTTTTTTAAAAAAGAAAAACCTCAAGTCTTTTGTCTTTGTGTGAGTGTGTATGTGAGTGTGTGTGTGTGTGCCTCACTTTGCATTTCAGTGGCACTTTACTAAATTGATTTCACATAGACGCAGCTCTAAGCTTTCAGCCATCACTCAATGCTTCAGACAGGAGGCGGTTATGTTTCTGTCCCAACTTTCCTTCGCGAAATATGTGTTGCTCTGTGTGCTGCTCCGTGGCGCACAGTTCTAGTTTATATCAGTATGATAATCTTCTTTTCCATTGGGGAACTGTAAATAAAATCTGAGGATCTAATGCAAATTAATAAATGCTGCATTGCAGTCCGCTGCATAAATCTTTCAAATCTATTGAATTAGACCCCGTCCAATATTCTGCTCAAACTGATAATATGCTATGCATTAAACTCTGCACTCCTGCACACATTACAGCTATACTAGCTGGCAGGGGGAAAAAAAAGGAGGACTTTGAAGTTCTAATATGTTCGAGACAAAAATGGGTGTAAGTGAGACATTACCAGCGCTTAGTGGAGAGAAGAGCTGAAGCAAGAAAATGGGACTTTCTTGAAATCTCTCATTCTCTAAATGGGTTGAATTATGGCTGTCAACACATGCATTACCTCCCACCCCGCATTCCATCACACACAAACACAATCGCATACCCTTGGAGGCTTGCAGTGCTTGTTGGGAAATAAATCAAAATCAATGTGAGGTCTAACAGCGCAATATGATGCTGAATGGCCACTGTGTCAGGAAGGCAAGGACGGCGGCAGCTAATGGCGCCTGAGCCGTAACCAAGCCATATGCTTAATTCTGCATTATCCAAAAGGGGGGGGGGGGGGGGTCAGTGTTTTACTTTGGGAAATATTTTCCATGAAAATAAGCCCATTCAAACTCATCGCGCTTCGGATTAGACAGGAATGGGAGAGTCAGCTCCGACTCTGCTGGCTCTCTTCAGATGTCTGATGTGGATTTTCCGCTCATCCCTCCTGCTAATGTGGACAAAGAAGAACCAAACTTGTAAAGAAGTGAGAAATTGAGAAAACACACAATGTTAAATATTTGCACTTATATTCATGAAGACGCATACATACATACATGAAAACACACACACTCTCTCTCACACACACACACACACACACACACACAGAGTCACCCATCGTCCCTCACATGTCTCGCCCACAACCCTTCTGGGCTTGTCTCCATGGTAACAACAGCAGGGATGGTGTCCTTGGCAGAGATAGAGAGATAGAAAAAGGGAGAAAGAGGGAGAGTGACTGGAGGTGCAGACACTTGTTGAATGGCTTAAATGACACCAGTGTAATCTGAGTTTTAATCTCCTTTATGTGATGCCTCTCACATCCGGCGTCCATTGTCCAGGAAGCTGCCTTCCTGTTTCCCACTCACCGCATCTCCGATGCAGAACTCTGATGCAACAGACTTTTCTCCTCCTCAAGGGACACCTTGACATTTTTACTTTCATTAATTATTTTTTTTATTTCACAAGTAGCTTCAGCATCAAGAACAACATCACTGCATTTGTCACCAGCGAAGAAAACACTACTTCGCGTGTGTTTTGCTTACACTTCCCGCTCTCTATACAAACCATCAGTCCTTACCTTTGACCTGTGAGTGTTTGCAGTGGTTGCACATGAAAAATTTACATTATGTGCCAGACTGTGCTCACAGATGCTTGAACAGAGGGCTTTAGTGTTGGTTCCGGCCTGTATTGACAGATAAGATCGCGGCACAATGTCATCATGTCCTGTAGGTAGAATATCCAAACCACGCTCCGTTCTTGCAGTAACTAGCAGCAGAATGTCATTAATAATCATAAAGCTCCACTTGCCATTCCCACAGGCAGAGTAATTAAAAAAAAAAAAATCAGAGCTGTGAAGAGTCCTTTTTAAAATCCCTTTTCAGTTATCAAAAAGAAATTCTTGGAATAAATGACATTTCAACTCTGCGTTAACTTAATTCTAAGGAATGCCCTTTGAGGCACATTCACCAGCAAGTAATGTCAGTCATGTTCCCCACAAATACACGACAGCACAGCTCTGTGGAGACGCTTCAGTGAGGCCCTGATAGCTCCATTAACAAGTCGCTGCAAAAGCTGCTGTGACTGTGTCTTTGTTGTCTCTGATTTCTACCGGGAAACGGTTTGTTTCAGTGTGTTTAGAATAACGCCAAATGCAATTTCCTCTTACGCCCCTGTCTGGAGTTCATCTGTCATCTGTTTAAATAGCGAGAAGCTCCACGCCACAGTTTATAAGCGATACATGTTCGCTGAAATAATTGCACTGCTGCTTTTTGGCAAGTGTTCCGCTAGCAAGTCACTTTCTTTGAAATACCAACAATTTTTTTGAGGCTCTCAAATTGATAGTAGCAGCATCTGTGCAATATATGTGTGTGGCCATGAAATGAACTAAAATTTTAATAAATTGTGTTTATTGTTTTGCTCTGGACTGAAGGGAATCGGTTCTATCTGGTTATGCTTTATGACTGATATTAAAGGCTGATTTTTTGCAGAAGATCCAAAAAATTATCAATTTATTAAAACATGCATGCAAATTTTTTCCAAACGAGAGGTGATAAATGAAACCTTCTCATGGCGTGTTCCAAAGCTTAATGCGTTGGAGTAGACGGAGATCTGAGCGTCCGGAGTCAAAAGGCCTCCGGGGTCAGAGAGGACAGGACAGAAAATGTTGACCTTGCTCCTAATCATCATCTGTTACTGCAGGATGACTGATGTCAGTCAGTCGGCGCTCTGGCAGATGTCTCAATAACAAGCCCCTTGTATCCTGTTGCGGTGGTGTGTGAATGTGTGTGTGTGTGTGCGTGTGTGTAGCAGACAGGAGAGAGACAGATTGAAAGAGACAGAAAGACAAAGGAGGAAAGAGGGTTCTCCCCAGGTGTAGACACTACCTGTCTTGATAGCAGATGGGGCAGATCAGATGGAGAGGTCCTTATGGTGTACAGGTCTTTCAATAGGGGCACAGTAGGTCACACACACACACACACACACACACACACACACACACACACACACACACACACACACACTGATACAGCATCCTGTGACTGTGGCATGGAGGTGGGAGCGGACAAAAAAGATGAGTAGGAAAGATAAAGAATAAATAAATAGATAAAGCACTTTGCATACTGTATATGTAAACAGGGCATCTGCAGGCCTGGACAGGAACTTTGGGTTCAATCCAGGTTCATATACCATAAAATGCTGGCATGCTTAATTTTAATTTTTTTTTTTACTATGCTAATTATGTAAATAGGCATATAAATAAAATAAATATGTAAATATGCAAAGCCGGGAGTCATGCTGTGGAAGTAGATGACACTAAGGCTAAAGACAAAGACCTTAAAAATGAAACATCATTTTATCTCCCCCTTTCCTTTCATCTCTTTTTCCTCTAATCCCCTATTTCTTTCCCCTCTCGCCTCGTTCTGCATCCACCTGAGTTTCCCTCTGAGAGGCACTACGGCGAGCCTTTGTGTTGACTTCCGTGTGATTAAGAACTAACTGTTCTTTTCTCCCGACCTCGCCAGGCAGCATGTATTAACTATATCCTTGTCAGCATCCATTCCCCTCCTGAGTGTTGTCTCCGTGGCTCAGATCTGTCAGCGCTGTGCGAAGGGGGGGAAAATAAATAAATAAAAAAAAACACAATCAAGGAAAACAACGCTGTCAGCTCCCACAGCTTATGGTTTGCTTTGATTCGTATAAAGTTATCGCTTTCATGTCTGCCTTTGCTGCCTTTATTGCCCCCGCTCACCTAAATGCTCTTTTTCAGAAAGCACATAGAGGATACAGGGCACATAGCATGCGGTGCAGTGAAATTATGGCTCATGACTCCAATTACAATAATCACTGCCTCTTTCTGACTAATATTTTCTAAAATCATATTTATAATAATTTGTACAAATGTCCTTTGACATAACCTTTTTCACTTTGCAATTACAGCGAGCAGGTTATAGCACCATCTTTTCTTAAATGGAGCTTCAAAACACTTTCTAATGGCTCGTCGACCTGATGCTCATTTATTAATGTTAGTGATCTTCTGACTCTTAAAGCAGGTCCGGGTTGAGTGGAGCTGAGTCCTCAGTAAATTTGTTTTGCTTTATGGTTCGTGCTCAACATAAACAAGTCGGGGAAGTCTGTGAACCTCAGCACAATGTCATAGTTGTTTTTCATGCTATCCAGTAATTTACAATTGATAAGATATATTTCTTCACGAGACGTAAAACAGATTTTTTTTTTTTTTTTTTTTTTTTTTTTTTTTTTACTGCGGTCCAGCACAATGGCTTCTTTAATAGGCAAAATGCAGTGATAGAGCTGAACTTGAGATACGTCTCAGGATGTGGCAACACTCGTCTGCCCATAGTAACACTTTGTCGCTGTTATTTATTTATCTACTGTCACACGGGATTTCAGTTCAGTAAAGTGAACGCTTGATTCAAACAACCCTGACACCGAATCCTCCATGTTTCAGTTATTAAACAAAATGCTGATACAAGTGTTTCTTTTAAGTCCCTCATTACTGCAATGCAACTACATTTTGAGAGTAATAAGGCTATTAACTGATTACTATTATGAAATTAATAATATTGTTGCAGTTACCGAAGTTTCATGAACTTGTTACCTTTGTCGTGCATGCAAACCGTTGCAAGGCTGCTGTCTCTCTGTCTGTGATCTGATGTTAGCCTGTTTCCACAGAGCTGTGACTTTAGCCTAACTTTGTAAGAAACAAAGGAACATGTTAGAAACATGTCTGGAACTGTTTCCCATCAAACACTTCCTTTGTGTATTTTTTAAAGTTACTCTCCTGTTGAAGCAGATTTCAGGGCTTTGAGTATAAATGAACAATAATGTCAAAATTATTCATCTTCTTCTTTATCACCATGTGGATTTCTGTTCAATGGATTTTAAGCCAGTTTGTTAAGATTTAAATAAAAACCATCTGAGAATTTAATGAGGGGATTAAATAAAACCAACAGGAAGATTTTCACTGCTCAAGATGCAAATTTACCAAACTACAACTAACAGGACATCAAGATTGCCTGAGAGTGAGGTGAGGAAAGCTGCAGAACAAATCAGGCAAACTGGGACATTTGTGATTCGTGTTTCACAAAAACCTTTTTTATTTGAGGCGGGAGAGATCTCCGTATGTGGCTGCTTGAAGCTCTGCCCAGAAACACATCAAGTGTTTCTCATGTTGACAACTGGAGGACCTGCAGGTGAACGGCGAGCAGTGAAGGAAAATGTCAACATGAAGGTGGAGGGACTGATATTTAAAAGAACTCCCTGAATGAGCATACATGTATCGTCAAGCAACAAGAGGCGAGAAGCATCGGGACGCGAAAGAGAAAACTCGAGTTATGTAAGGACACTGGTCTCAGTTTGCCTCAGAGGACTGACTCAGGAAGGCAGAGCCCGGCGCAGTCTGCGGACGTAATGCACGGAACATCCGAAGAAACTCAAGAAAGACAAAATCTAATTTGCTCGAGTCAAAAAAAAAAATCAATTCACCTTTTTCCAACTCCCTCATGATCCTATGCCTACAGTTCATTTCAGCCTATTTACGCGGGTGAGGGAGAATTGTACGGATATATACACATCTGGCCACAGACTACCTCGATACGGCGTGGAGCTTTGAAGAGAAGTGAAGTGAACCAAGTCAGATTACATTTGTTAGACACCTCAGACAAGCTTTTGAAGACTGTGCCAGAGGCAAGTTTCCAAATGGAGAAATAGCCACTAACGCGGGGCTGCATGCAGATGTGTTTTCCATTTAGATGTGATTGCAGCTTTCTGATGGGAAAAAAAAAAGAAAAACTAATGGAAAGTTTGATTCCAACCAAAAAGCAGGTGTGAACTAATTTGTAACAGAATTGAAACTCATTTGATACGATAAAAAATAGTAAACGGGGATTGGAAAACTCTTTGTCAACTTGCAGTTAGGTCATCCTCTGTGTCTCTTTTTATTCAGAGAGGATCTACATCGGTTTGGTTTGCTCACAAATGTAAAACTCTTTGGTTTAAAGAGCTGTTAACACACAATACACCTAAAACAAGAGAAGAAGGATGTGAACTGAATATAAATATACAGCGTCTGCAAAGGCTTTCAAATCTAAATCAGCAAAGACAAATGGAGGAAAAACGCTCAGTTGAAGATGCTCATGAACCTCATAAGAAAAAAAAACCGACTGGATTTGAATAATTTAAATCGAAACAGAGTCTACCATTTGCTGGTGCCAAGAGTAATTATGATATGTATGCTGTATATGTTGGCACCAATGTGCAAATGCATGTGCAGTGTTTGTGTGTTTTTCAATAGTTGACATTTGACTGAGGGAATCTGTTGTTTTCATTGAAGTTCCTCCCTTTCCCTAAGCGCGGAGTTAGTAATGGGCTGAACTGATTGTAGCGGTAATTACCCCGTATTGAAGAGTATACAGTGTCCTGGCAGCAATTTGTTCCCTCTGGCTATCCTGCTCAGTGCTTAGAAACAGAATAAAACAGCTGAAGGTTAGAACGTGCCTCAGCTTTAAAGGATAAAACCCCTATTTAGAAACAGATGCTTGAGGGAAATTAAAGAAACACAGGGAGAGTTCACTGCTTGAGATTGCATCATCGGCAGCCCGACAGCACGATACACAATCGGCTTATCTTGCCAGAGTTGGCCTACTCCTCTCGAGGCACTTTAAAATAAAGCATCCAAAATAGTTCTACCTGTTCCCATCTGCCTGGATTCAGGCCAGGTGCCAGTGTTTCTGACAGATAATGCCCTTGCTGTGCGATCAGGATGTGTAACTGTGGGTCAAACTGTTGACTTAAAAATGCCAAGACCCGATTGATCATAATGGATTAAATATTGTCATGAAGCTGAGAGGAAGGGACGGGCCGAGCCCGATTCATCTTCACTTGGAAATTAGACAGTGGGGAGCCTTAGTTTGTGATTGCATTGGAGAGAAAGTATCTACCATTGCTTTGCATGAAAGCTCTGAGGATTTCCTCTGCAACCCACACTATACACATCCCCTCAACCCAGAAATTGCAGTCCCAGTAATTACAGAACTCTAATTAAGCCAGGAGTGGCAGAGAATGGGAAAGGCATGCTCCCATGACATTTCTTCAACAAGAAAAATGATATTCCATATTTAGCCGGGGTTTGGAGAAAATGTGGCAGGATAATGGATATGGTGGTTTGGAGAGGCTGAAGTCCGCGCGTGAGCATCCTCTGATAAATACTGCTTTAAATTTTGTGAGACCACGATTGCCCGTGAAGAAAAATGTCCTCTCGGTTCATAGTTTACCCCTGCAATGATATTAATCTAACTAAAAACGGAGCGACTACATGGCCCGATGATAATAAAAGTGCCAGCGAGTGTCACGATGGTTTTATGAAAGGGACTCAAAACGTCCATCAACCAAGTGTTACAAATCAGCCGATTGTATAAAAACAATGAGGCGAGAACAGTCGTGCCAGAATGCGGCTTTATTCGGAAATAAACAAATATAATCTAATTACAAATGATGAACGTGGAGTGCAAGAGTTAGTTACATCAGTGATTTGGGTAATGAGTTTTTAAAGCAACAAAAACAAACCAGGCTGATTGTGAAAAACTACATTGTTGTTGTAACTGTTCATATTTAGTTATTTCTTTACTTATTATCAATATTTTTATTTTTTTTAATATAATAAATTAATGTATTTTTTCTTGTTCGCTGTGTTTTGTATTGCTTATGTTAATTTTTTTTTGTATGTAATTGTTGTTATCCAGGTTGTAGTTATTTATTCACATCTGCAGCTGTTTTATGTCTTTGGATATTTATATCATTGACAGTAATGTCGATACAGTTTGTTGTGTTGTACCATCTCTTTGCTTGTCCTGAAACCAGAAGTGATCTCAGTCTCATCTTGTATATTCAGCTAAACAGGGGAGAAAAAAAGCTATAAAACAATTAATTGAAGTTATGATGGTTGCATATTATATGGAAAGGCGTGTCGGGTTTGTCAGTTCTTTGAGAGGCTCTCCTCCTCACACGCTGTGAGAACTGCATTAGACTGAAAATAAACATTCCTGGATGCAAGTTGACAAAGTGTGCAGAAAGGGAGGAGGGTTTATGACAAATGTAAATCAAACTGTGAGCAGAGTGTGCAGCTCTTACTTTTTCTTTTTTTTTTTTTTTCCTTTTTTTTTAACTGCTCTACACAGCAAGGATTTTCAAACATCCCACAGAAGTCCTGCTGCATCCCTCTAATAACTCTGGTTCTCCTCTTGTCATCAGCTTCCAGTGATTCACACAGAATCAAGCTGTGACCGCCCGGTGTGTGACTTACAGCAGTCAGCAGCCTCCAGTGTGTGTGTCTCTGTCACGTCACATCAGAGGTGTGTGCTTGTGTGTGTATCCAACCTACGTTTCAACATTTTACCTGGCCTGTCTCAGATGAAAGACAACGGTGAGAATAAAATTAGTCTTGACTTAAAATCTGAGGACCTGTGCCAGTGGATCTATGAGAAGCGTCATATTTTTGTTCAGTGGATACGGTGATTTGCGTACTTTATATAACATTAGTGTTCAATGAGAGTAGTTGAACACACACACACACACGCACACACACGTGAGTCATGCTTCAAACAACCACTGAAGCAGATATAATGAGGCTTCTTCAGTGTTTCTCGGTTCTGCCGCCGTCACAATGATCCCCACATATTTCAGTTTTGGAAGAAACAGATTTATGGACTAAATTAGTCAACAGTCCGCCGGGGATGAGACGGCACACAAGCAAACTGGGACAGACTGAGGAAAGCACCACCCTGCACAGGTAATGGGACAGTATCAGCTGCTGTGGATGAGGCTGGAGTGCTTCAGTTCTAGATCACCGCTTTGAGTTTGGACATGAAACAGTACGAGCAGCACAAAAAGATCAGCTGTTTGTGTGGAATTCTGGGGATTTTGTTATGAAAGACACAGACTGTCGCATTACATCCTGTATTGCTCCTTTAAAAACAATTACGAAAGGTCACAATAAACATAATAGCTGTTTTTAATGACCACATTTGACGACTGTTGTTTTTGTTATGGAAGCTGGAGCCAGAATTACCATCAACAAAGAACTCCCTGGGTATTTTTTTCCACTTTTATATTTACCCTGATTCTCAACAATAATAATAATAATAAAAAAAAATCACTGCAAAGTAAATGGATTAATAAATTAGGACAGTTTTTTTTTAACTTGTTTGCGTGAGTGTGCATGCTTTGATTTAAAGGAAACACGTATTTGTAATTTCTTTGACTTTCAGCTGAGTCACATTCGACTTGGAGGATTACAGATGGACTGGCTACGATGAAAGAGGCACGACTGGAAGTGATTATTTCATGGGAGAAAATGCAGATATAGACATGCTGATTCGGAAACTACCCAGACTGGCAGATGTTACAACCAGGGCAGTGAGTCCCGATCGAATTACACTACAGGCGAAACAGCAGCCACACTTATCACTCTTGTGCTTTGCGCTATTTCATTGCCAGTTTTTTGGACACAATAAATCTGTGATAATCGTATCTGAAGCAGCTTTACATTTTCACTGCCTGACTGTGACATCTGCTCTTAGAATCTGCATCTGATAAATTATACTTTCCGTGTTAATATTAGTCATTTTCTTTTGTTGAAGCAATCAGAGGTCATTGTCTGAGATTGAGAACATATTTATAAAATGTTATTGCAGCTTGAGCGGGTTGTTTTACCTCCCACTGCTTCCATTTCACTGTGATTGCAGCCGTAATAAGCTTTGATACCTATTATGATACATTTTAATTGACTTTATAAATAATAAAGTGACCACATCATGGGAGTCAGACTGTAAGCTCTGATCTCCAGCATCCTGAGCCTTATCCGCCATCCACGCTAAAGTAATTACACTTTTGGTGCAGAGCAAAAATCATAATATCTTAGAATATTAGACACATCCAACACGTACCACCAAGTGATTATTTTTTCCCCCAGAACACACAGGATTGTGCTTGTAGATCACATCTTCGATTCATCAGTGCAGCACGACCTTTTAACTTGTCACACATTTTGTTTCTTAGCGCAGTGAAAGCATACAGCTGGAATCACAAACGGTCTCATAAGCTAGTGATCATTGTCGAAAATCGTCATGTTGAAAATCATCAACCAAGCAACACTTAAGTGCCCCGGATCTCTCGAGGCCCGAACGCCCTCGTGAATAGCGCTGCGATTGCTTAATTTGTCAGTAAACCAGCTTTGTGTTTGTGATGATAACTTCATTTTGTCTAAAGAGTCTGTCTCCAAATCGTCTTCACAAAGCAAACACTTTAGTTAAGCTCGAATCACTTAAATTAACACACAATAAGCCGCGTCCCAGAAGGACATGTGTAGAAAACACAGTTTTGTTCCGTCAAGACAAAGATATCCCTGCACCTCCTCGCAGCCGTTTCAAGGCTTCAGTCAACACATCATCTGGCAGCAGAAGGCAAGTCTGTGAAGGTTAGCATCTTTCCAGAGAAGG
This sequence comes from Salarias fasciatus, assembly GCF_902148845.1. Lineage (NCBI taxonomy): Eukaryota > Metazoa > Chordata > Actinopteri > Blenniiformes > Blenniidae > Salarias > Salarias fasciatus. The sequence goes on from NC_043751.1 coordinate 16,881,639, forward strand.
AATGTCTGGCGATGTAATAGATGGATATTCTTTGCATATTCTGCATAAATTGTGTGTCACTGAGTGTGTTCCCGTGCCTGATCAGATGATCTGCATAGTGATCTGACACCACTGATTAATTTCCCCCTTCCTGGCAGCCAGCTGTAATCAACAGGAGCTGACTGGCAGATGAGAAAACACAGCGAGCATCCTGCATAGCGACAATGCGCCGTCGTCGGCCCACACAGCTTTTGTTCTAACCGCCCCGCCCCAACGACTGGAGGACTCGCAAACTGAAAACTTCCAGCTGTATTGCGTTTTCTAACACTTGTTTCCCTTGAAAGTGTCATAATTGTGCTCCTCGCGCAGGAATCACAGATTCTAATGGGCGCAGTGATTTCATTTGAAATGTCAGAGGATGTTTGAAGTCGTAAAAGGCCAAATTTAGATAAACAAATCATTAAGTTCCTGTTTTAGAATCCTTTTCATTTGGTAATCAGACTTCAGTTTGCACACTTTCACTTTCATCTTAATGAGACGTCCTTGAATCCTTGATGTGCTTACCTGCGCAGCACCTTTTAAGAAATCAAGAAGTATCACTCCTGTAACAAAGAGGCAGTTGTTCTTTGTATGCAACCACGTCCTTTCCTTGTTCTTGTATCAGAACTGTCATGTATTTCACATCCACCTTTGTTTTATAGACAAAAGACCTAAGATCTTCCTCGTCTTGGCTGTGGGTGTGTCAGGCTGAGTCCTGCTGAGCTTCACTTTAATCCATCCTGACACTGGAGAACATTAAGTGAGATATCCAGATTCAGCTTTAAAATTCCCCTTTGCCGACTGTATGTTCGTGTGTGTGTGTGTGTGTGTGTGTGTGTGTGTGTGTGTGTGTGTGTGTGTGTTTCGTACAGGCTAAGAGAAACAAGGAGAAAGAGAGACGTGTGATTGGAAACAATACCATCTATCAGGGTAAGAGCATTTGCTATTGCGAGGAAGGAGGAGAGGAGGAGGAGAAATTGCGCTGCCTTGTCAGGGAAAATGTGCTTTTCAGTAACAATGGCATTCTTGGTACACAATCTATCTCACTGGGCCCTGTGGGGAATCTGGTTGTCTCTCCCCCCCAACTGGCAGGGGACAAAATCAATCATGACTTATTGTTGGACTTGCCTTTACAGTGTCTCTCACGTACACGTCCTCAGTCTACCTCAGCCGTCAGGAAGGACAAACACAGACGGTTACACCGCGCCAAAAAAGAGCAATGACTGATGTTTGGCAAACCATCGATCAGTCCGGAGGAACATTTTGAGAGGTATTGTTTGTCTTTTGAATGCACCGCTCATTTGAATGACTCCCTTTGTTGGAAAATCTTATGAGACATTGACAAGAAAAAGCACAATATGTCACTCCTAATTTCTGCCATGCTTTAAATCTCTCTTTTTTTTCTTCTTCCATGGTCTAATTTATCCCTGTTCTGTCTGATACCTCTCTTCGGCCGGATACCAGGCTCTGACTAACATCCTAATGAAGGTGAAATAATGCATGAGGCTGGCGGAGGGGGGATCCTCTCCATGTCTCATTATACAATATTAGGAGACAAGAAGCAAGACCATAGATTTTTTTTTTTCTCGATGTATCATTCTCATTTTACCGATGTCCTTGTAACTGTCAGGAGGTTTTCACACGGGCCAATTACAATTCCCTCCCAGTCTACATGGGATTACACTCAGTGATATAGCCTATAAAGGATACTGAATGCAAACACGCATTTCATGTTGTGCAAACGTGTTGCTGTGAGCATGTGACATATGGATTCATTATGTTAGATCATATTATCCATGCATTACGCATTAATTACGAGAATGTAATTTTTCTCTGATGAACAACAGCTAATAGAAACAGATTGCTTTCATTTAACCTTGACATGCCTTTCACCCTCTCACAGTTTCTGTCACATCCTCACTTGTTTTCTCTCTCTCCTTTGTTCTCTTGAACACACGTTGTCAGAATGGGCGGGGGTTTATCAGAGATTGTATGTTTGTCACGTCATAAAATACAATCCCAAAGCAACAAGAAGGTTGGAGGCAGTGCTTCATGTGCACCTACACCCTACATCAATAGACCTGATATTCCCTTCGTTGGACATTTTCCACTACAGCTGATGAACCAACTGTAACGTAGCCCACATCTATTAGACAGAGGGTAATGGAGGAGAAGAGGATAGAGCAGAGGCAAAGAGCAACCAAACAACTTGACATCTGACAGCAAGGCAACCCGCTCCATGCAGGCTTGATGGTGGCAGGAGGCACCCATCACCAGCTTTCAGTTCCACAGTGAGAGATCCTGCAGGAAGAAACAGAAGGGAGAGAGCGCAGGCAGTTACACTGAATTTTTAGTCACATGTGGATTAAAGTGAGAAAAGGGAGAAGGTCTAAACCTAACGGTTTAACCAGAACAGGGTCCAGACTGGCCTGATCTGTCCCTAATAGTACATTTTATCTAACTGCAAGATCTAAGCCTGATCTCAAAGTAGAGATGGTGTTAGAGTCACTAACCAACACTGGGACCTGGTTCCACATGGGACTGTGATATAGCTGAAAACTCTGTCTCTCATTTTACTTTCCAAAACTGTTGGAAACGCCAGAGAGCAGCACGCTGAGAAGAATTGGATCTGATGTGATACTTTGGGACGAACATCTCTGTGTGACATTTGATGGAGCCAGGGTGTTTGGAGCTTTTGATTTAAATGAAGAATATTAAATTCTACTCAGATTTCACAGGACGCCAATGAAGAAAACTCAGAGAAATGCGATATCACTTGCCAATAGTACCGCTGCAGCATTTTTTTTTTTTTTTTTCAATCAATAGTGGACTTTTTAAAGTTATTTGGACACGCTGGTAAGAGGGAAACACAGTAACCTAGAGGTAACCAATGCATGGAAGAATGTCTCAGTGTCACTCTGAACCAACATTGACCTCTTCCTGGTAACATTATGCAGGTGAATATGGGAATTGAAAAATAAGTTTTGGTCAAAAACCAGAGAAAAGGAACTCTCTGCAAACTCTTTGCAAACACAATGAACTCGGCTGACAACAGGATGATAAAGAAAGACATACTTTTACTGAATAATTAAAAAGTTTATGTCAAGTTAGACTGTTTCAGTTGTATAGCTCTGCTCTGTCTGCCTCTCCATCCTGAGCTGCAGCGTTATATTCATATAGTTCAGCTGCAGCTTCAATGAACTCACTCTCTTAGGCTGGCAGCGTTTAACCTGCTCAGGTCTTGGTTCTCATGGGACATGGTGTTTGTTGCAGTTCTGTGCTGTTGCAGAAATGAAATGAAATTTTTGCTGATATAAATCTTGAATTCTTTTTTTTTTTTTTTTTTTTTTTCCCCTGCTGGTGAGACTGGGCCCTCAGGGTAAAAACAAGAGAATTGAAAATGTCTACCATGGGGGAAGTAACACTCAATGTGCTGAGAGATGAGAAAAACCGATGTGATGAAAGGTGATATGAGGGTGAGTAGTAGCAGTGTAAAATAAAATTAAGATGAGAACAAGGGAAGTAAGAGAGAAAGGCAAGCGATGGAGCGTAGTAGCAACACTTTTTGATCTGGTGTAGGGGAGAGCCTGCAAATAAAATTGGTGGTGATGCAAAGAAAAAAAAGTGAAAGAGAAAGAGAAAACATGTGGGATGGAAAAGAGCATGATGGGAAAAGTGCACTTTGAAAGTAATGAGAGGTGACAGTGTGAATTACAGCGCTGCTAATTAATCCACCGTTGACCACATGCAGTAACAAGAGCACAGATACACACTCCGCAAAGTACTTAATATTCAGTAGGTGGAACACACACCTTGGCACACACATCACAGCCCTCAAGCTCACACATAAGGCACATCGAAATGTGGTCTTACTGAGGACCAGGCAGGAAAGACGCAGGAGAAAAAAATGTGCCATTTTTAAGTATGATGCTGAGATGATGACTTGATTTCAGGACAATTTCTCAATTTATCTGTGGCTCAAAACCACTTTAACAAACCTGCAGACTTTGCATGAAGAAGTGCAACTATGGAAATAATGGGCAAAGTTGAGTCAAAACCCCATCTAGACCAAATTCGTCTTAATGTCTCCTATATGGAACCATACTCCTGAAGCATTTTCCACAAGAAATCTCAGAGGAGCACAATGGTCAGTCCTTCACCAACTCCATAAGACACATATTGACTGGATTCTCACACTCCATGTCCCTTCAGTGTTCTCTCAGTTTTAACTTGGAGTGATCATCACCTCAGGGTTTAATAAAATCAATAACAATAGAAACCATGAAAAATGTAACGTGCACCAGAGAAGAAGAAACGTGTTGTCTTTCTGCACAAACCCAACACTGAACGCCAATATAAAAAATTGTCACCTGTGGAAAAGTAGGCAAAGGTAAATGGAAATGAGCAGTGGAAGAAACTGGAAGAGTACCTTCCCACCCACATCTCCTCCACATTGGTTTTTGGTCGTACAAGATCATTCCTCCTGTAAGTGTCTTATTTCTTAGAAAAATTCTCATTATTCACATGACTACAAAAGACTAATTGTCATTAAAACATTTTTTGCCTTCCATCAATATATTGACAATATCTTGGATCATTCTCAGTCCTTCACTTGTTATTCAAACACTGGTTACATTGTGGAGGCAGATGAGCTGTCAACCGATTTCAGTGCTTTTATAACCTGTTTGTTTACATCAACAGCTAACAAATGTCAAGATCAGTCTTTCATATTGCACAACCTCATCAGCTTCAGGTTAAACAATAAAAATGTCACTCTCGCTCATTGTGCACTACATGGCTTTCAAACTTGGATCCAATTTGGGGTTTTATTTAAGGCCAGTGGGTTCTTTGGCTCTTAATTGAATAATAGACTGTGTCTAGCCTAAAAGGCCAAACCCACAGACAACACACATTGTCTGTGGCATTTATTCTGGCATTTGGTCTGTCCAGAGTGCTGAGCTGAGAACATGTCCCCCAACACATCGCCGTAAGACTCCATAAATGCCTCCTTTCTGTTTATTTATCCTTGTGTGTGTGTGTTTGCATTGGTTTTCCTGAGAAATGCCCAATGCCTGTTTACATTGTCTTCTGTCAACAGAAAACAGACGCAAACACGATGCCCGTTGCTCCACCCACGCACATCACCACCTCCCCTCTCAAACTGCGTTTGACTGTGAGTGACATTCAAGCCCGCTGCTCCGGAGGGAAACTCATTATAGAATGCTAAACACTGCCGTCCAAAGGGCCACGCAGTGTTAATGAGTGTTGGCGGACGATGGGACGCGTGTGTTCTGTCAGCTCACTATAGCACCGGCGTACAACTCTGACCTCTCAACTTCAGGCTGTGTCCCAGACACACACACACACACACATACACACACCATACCAGCAAAACACAAAAAAAGCAGACCTGCTTGCAGTTCCATCACAGGTTAATGTAAATTATCAAAGGAAAAATAATGAAAACATCCTGGAGCACAAAAATTCCAGTGTGTGTTTCTTTTATAATATAATGCCATTGTGTCAAAAAGTCATATTTCAAGTACATTTTTACAAAGGTGTCTCATATACAGCAGTAGAGCAGGTGGCCTCGTCATGGCGCTACCGTTATCCATCAGTACCATTTAGTAAACGCATCCAAATTCAAAATTTCTACACCTGAAATAACGAATTGTGTCTTTGTTGAATGCCTTTTGGACAGAATTATTTTTATATAATTTGGTCCACAAAGGTGTTTTTCAAAGAATCTGGCTTTGTAACTTCAAACTTCCAAGTATTTTATTTTGTTTGTCCCACATATGGAAATTTACAAAGTCACAGTAGCAAAATGACAGAATAATTATATAAAAAAAGGAAAACACTGCAATATATAATAAATGTGAATTCAATTTTTAAAAAGACGGAGACATATTTACAATATAAATAGAAAAAATGAAGAGCACAAATTATACGCACAAGGTGGGATTATTGCACATGACACCATGCAGGTTGTCATTTTGGCAAACGTATGTGTGTGTCTGTATGTGTGTGTGGAGTGCCACATACTAGTGAGTAGGAAGGACCTGTGGTAACGCTCCTTCACAAACCGGGGGTGACGCAGTCTGTCACTCAGGGAACTCTCCGGAGCCCTCAGAGCGTCATGCATGGGATGGGAGACCCTCCCACCTCCAGCGGGTCCAGAGGGCTCCCCAGGACAGAGCTGGCCTTCTCCATCAGCCGATCAAGCTTCCTTTTGTCAGCAGCTGAGATGCTGCTGCCCCAGCACCACTCCATAAAAAACCTGTCACAGTGAAAAGAGTAGACTGCTTCTGGCATACAAACAAAACGAGTTGATTTTAACGATCAAAATGCCTACTATGCAAAGAAAACAAATGAAGAACCCCCTTTGGTCACAATAATCTCCGAACCATCATTTTTGCAACGTTCAGCTATCATTTTCTGAGATCCTCCCTCCCCTTGGTTTATTTCATTCTTTGGTAGAGCATTGCTCTGTCAGTGCTCTGCTGCATATGTAACCTGTGTTTAGAGCGACTGCCACCTGAGAGAAACTCTCCCCATGTCTCTTACATACTCGAGCTGTCAGCGCAGATCGCTGTGCTGCATGACACCCTGCTCATTTATTCGCTCTGCTGAGCCTGAGTGCTGGGAAATGCTGCTGTGATGGGCCACAGGCGCGCACGGAACGAGGCGCGCACAAAAACATGGCGACGGGGGCAAACGTGAATGACATGCGAAATAATAGTGGTCATAAAAAATAATTAAAAGCTAAAACTGAAGTGGAAACCCAAGGAAGTCTACAAAGTCAGCCACATTTCACCCGTGGTGGAGGCGAACGCCGTGCAAAACACTCGCTCCATCCACGAGGAGCTACAAGCCCATTCTACCAGCTCAGCCACCCTGGGTTTGGTTCAGTCAGATCTCCTGTCACGCCACTCGCCACCTCAGTCACTCACCCTCTCGCTCACTCGCTCACCGGCTGACTTGCTCGCTCACTCAGGCCTCCAGTCATTTATCTGTGGGACTTGAGATTCTGCACTTTTGCAAATAAAAGCAATAAATTCGCTCTGTCTTCTGTTGGACACAGTCACTCACTCTCCTCACACACACACACACACACACACACACACACACACACACACACACACACACACACACACACACACATTTAAATGCTCTCAGATGTATACCATCCAGACTATTTTTAGACCGACTGCTGGCTTGTACTGAAAATCCTCGGCGTCATCCCTTTCTCCAGTGCTAAACTGTCTTCGCTGCTTTGCGTTGTCCCACGCCTCCATCTCTGCCTCCACCACTCTCTCTGCTTGTTTTCCCACCTTCACTTCTTCGCACCACATTTGACCCTTTCCTGAAAGCATCTTACCTTTCACCTTGACGAGCCATCAGCCTCTCCCCCCTACTGCACTGCTGCCCATGTCCCCCCCCCCCCCCCCCACCCTCGTCCTCCTGATGTCTCCCGCGGGGAGGTGACTGTTGAGTTAGGCGGCGGCTGCACTGCAATGTGGCAGAATTGTAAAAAGAGGTCTCGTCTGCGACACATTCATAAAGTTGTGCAGGTAGCTTCCAGGAAATTGATTTCTTTTTTTCCATTTCGATGGGTGATTATGAAGAATATTATATGGCTAAACATGATATTAAGGCTTCTCTCCTGTAAATTAAGGGTTTCTGATGCTGATGCCACACTCACACTCACACACACACACACACACTCGTCTGTCCTATCTTTGTCTTTCTGCGTCTGTCTTTTCCTGTTGCGCATGACAGAGTTTTATATGTGCCTCTAAATCACAGCAATGCTCACACTTAGCCCAAGGCTACAAAAAGCTGAGAAGGAGGAGGGTAAATGGTCCAGGATGAGGGCATGGCAGGATTTAAAAAAAAAGAAGAACAAATGGCAAGGACCTTCTAAGAAACAGCTTCCCCATTTTTACCTTCATTAAAAGAGGCTTGGCTTCCACTCATCAGAAGAGGACTGACATTTTCTGAGGAAAGAATGATTAAGGAAAATTTCTTTAATAATCAGGGAGCTTGCACTTACACACATCGACTCCCACATAAGGCAAATCCTCTTTAGTCTGTCCTGAGACAGCTAATGTGCCTTCCTCCCACCCCTGGTTTTTTATATTTCACATTACCATAAAATATTGGTGGCAGCAGAAAGATGTCAAGGAGGTGAGACTGCACTGTCTGGATTTCAAGATTAAAATAATTTGATTTTGGTATAAAATAAATCAGTCCAGAACCAAACTCTAGTATCTTTGTTGGGTGGCATCTTGTCCTGCTAGTGACAACCTTGACCCTACGCTTCATCATTACTGATTGATCAGTGACAGCTGAAATGATAAATTCCTTTACAGCAGCTGATTATATCTGTCATGGCGATGTCATGCAAAAAAATACAAGCTTTTATAGTGTACTGTGAAAAAACAATGATAAAAGTAAACAGTACATATTTGAAATCTTTTGTTCTCAGTTTGAAAGAAGCAGAACTAGTGGTCACTGTGCTGCTGTACTGTGTGTAATAAAAGTGTGTGTGTGTGTGTTCACGAATGAGCAAATGCAAAAATTCTTCATCAGTCCTATTTGCTCCTTTGGCAGTTTTTTTTTTTTTTTTTTGTTTCATCCTTTTTTTCAAAAGCTCGACTGTGGTTTCAGCCAAACGTTCAGCCTAAGCGTAAATCTATTTGTGGGATAATTTTCGTTCTCACTGGAGGTGAAAATAAATTGCTGGAGGCGTGAATAGAGACCAAAAGGGATGGAAGAGGAGGGGAGACCTCCACCATCTTCCAGTCAAATCTCTTCTTTGTGATTGTTTGACATTTTATTCCAGCAGTCGTGTGTCTCCTGACTGGGAGGCTCACTGAGTTGTGAAGGCGTCTTTATCAAATTAGTAACTGATGGTTGAATATGTGAGATTCGGAGAGTTTGAGCTACATATGCAGCAGGATTTCTACCTCAGAAACTACAGCACATATTTGTCTTCACGCTCACACTCCTATGTGCCGTAGGCTTTACCTCAGAGGCATATCCTTTCATTCGAAGATCCAGGGCTTAATGGAACCCCTGTTTACGTGCTGAGCACATCTGATCCACACACAGCACAACTGACTGACTCATAGAATTTCAAAATTCTGCAAAAATCCTTTTTTTTTTTTATATGCCACGCTTACGGAGGGCGGCGGGGTCGCGATGCTGTCACCGCTTCATAAATATCCTAAATGAAATATTCACAACTGTCTAGAAATTTTAATCGTAATAAATGAGGCAGCACTTCTTAAATGAAGTGAGCCAAAATCACTACTGCAGTTTCTTTGTAAAATATTTAATGGATGGAGGACTGGGGCCCGCACGGTAACACTGTGAATCCAGAGCGTTCTCTGTCCAAGTTGGGAAAGTCCAAACATCAGTGTGCTTGTTTGATTGTCCGTTTCTCTGTGTTTGACCTGTGATGGACTGACTTTAGTGCACCAGGACCCTGAGTTAGATACAGTGTTGTAATCGGGTATTATGTCGTTATATAAGAGCTCACAGAGCGTCAGAATTACATATGAAGGCACTAAAAAGCATCATAAAGGTGATAGTGTTGGTTGTGACTTTGCTTCTCTTTGACTCAGACTAATTTCTCTCACCAGCTAACTTTAAATTGGGCTATAAGGTTGAACCATCAACCTGCTGTCAATTTACTTCGCATTAATAAAAGGGTAATTTATTAGTACTAAATTGCTGCACTCATTTCAAAATTGACCTTGAGATAAAGTTCGGTGCCACTCTGCAAGTAAAGGACAAACAAAAAGCACAATATGAGAACAACGAGTGGAGGAGCAGGCTCCCGACGTAAACAGCTCTGCCTTTTACGGCAGCATTGAACGATGAATTGTCATTTGGTTGTTTAACAGCAGAGTACTCCAGGATTACTGTAATAATGTCCAAGCAGTCTCCATTCTCAGTCTGTTATCATCCCAAATTCAATATATTTATTGTAGATACATTAAATGCCTTTCACTATTTGCTGTTTGGAAATATCATAATAATACTGAGCACAAAAGCACTGGCCTGCCATCAGATAGCTTGAATTTTTGTCGCTAAAATTGATATCATGTAACAAAAAAAGCCTACGCCTTGACGAGAAGATATTGAATGAATTGGGTGCAGAGCCACTCGCCATCTCTTTATCCATGTAGCGTCATTTCCCCCCCCTCATCCATCGTCCCTCGTTGTCAGTATTGACGCTAAAAGGGCACACGGTGTTTATTGTGGACTGCTGGGTTCAAAAAAAAAAAAAAAATGTGTGAAGTTGCTTCACACAGCAACATAAAGACACAGCAATCATCTGAAAGTGGATTGTTTGTGAACTCCTCCTTATTCTTTTGGGAACCATTGAAACACAATGAAAGCTATTTGCCCTGTATTGACTCCAAGGTTCAGCTCAGTAGCTTGGGATGATGATAGTATAAACTGAATGGCCCTCTATTGCTCTTTAAACTCCCCAGAGGAGAGGCTTTGTGCCTGACAGAGCAACATACTGTATGAGACTCTTTAAGGTATCGATTTGCAAACACAATTTACTTTTGCACGTCTTAAATAACCCAAGAATCACACACACAAACGGGACAATAAAACACGAAAAAAGTCTCTTTTTATTTTCAACAAACACAATAAGATTTTCTCATGCATGATAGAAATGAATATGCATTGTGGATCATGAAATACTAAAGAAGGAAGCTGAAAAGTTCTCATAGGAAAATATATCAAAAACCATTTTCTGTTCATGTCTCATAAAAAAATTGCCTTGCTGTAACTTTGCTGAACCTGTGTTATATTAACACATTTTGTCCACAAAAGTAATACTGAAAGTGTTTTCAGTTGCCTGACAGGCTTCCCTGGTCTGTTACTCTGAAGTGACAAAAGCAGAGATAACTCTATAGATCCTTTAAGGCTAGCTCTCTGTTTTTCACTCTCTCATTCCGTCTCTTTTCCTCCCTTATGTCTTGAAATACACACAGTACTCTGAATTGGCTCAAAGACAGCAACATAAATAGTCATGAAATGCAAAACTTTGTTTTCACTATACCCACTCAAGGTTTGGTAGTAAAGCACCCTGAGGTCATTAAAAATGTAAAACTCTCCTGTTCTTCTGCTGTTCCCTATGAAATATTAAGATTATCGGGATGTTTCAGTGACCTTCCTTAAGTCAGTGTTTGTAGGTATTTATTACTACTGTGAATTTCTACTTAGACAGCTTTGATTTAACCTCGCAGGGTAATTTCAGATTCACGTAACATAAAATGTATTGATTTGGAAATTGATTTATTTACGTTGACATAAATCAACAAAGTGGTTGTGGTCTGAGCTCATTTGCAGCATTGGAGGAAAATCGACCTTTTACTTACATGCATGAAACTCTTGTTTCTTTCTTGATGTTGCTGAGAGCGACACACAGTATGACGAGCGAGACGAAGAACCGTGTTTCTTCCACATACATGGCTGCAGTTTCATAAGAAATGCATGGAATTCGTACTTGCATTTGTATGCATTTGAAAAGATACACGAACACTGTAATAAAGACCGCTGTGTTCCGTTACAGGGTCGTGAGCACACATCACCATGAGCAGCTGGGATAGTCCGGAACCAGGCACAGACTAACATCCTCTACTAAACCAGATGAGCATTTTAAACATTTCATATCAGTGTTTCAGTTTCAGCTACTATTAATCAGCTGGTAAATAATGCCAAAAAATGTAAAAAGGAATAGTACTCTAATCCCGTTCTGCATTCATACGTTTGTTTCAATTTCATCAAACCATTCTGTTTTCCACTGGTTTCTGCTGAAATTGTCTGTCAAGCTACAGTGAAAAATACGTCCTTTGTCACCGACTGAAAAGGAGACATGTGAAATATGCATCATGTTTACCTTCTGACTGTCTGCATAACTGGCATCCTCTGTACTAATTCCTGTCTCTCTTTCACACTTTTCCCCAGACTGATCACGTACAGTATATTTTGAAAGAAGGAAGCCTGCCATGCATCATTCATCTGGTCACATCCTCAACACTCTATCCATGGCCTGTCGTGTGTGTGTGTGTGTGCGTGTGTGTGTATGCGCACAAGCATACAGAAGCATATGTAAAAGCTTGCAGTTGTGCTGTACCTGCTGCATCAAACCAGGTTTTCTCTGTTACGTCAGCAATACCCTGAGGAAACAGCTGAAGCTGCATGTGTGTGTTTGCATCGATGATGGTTGCGTCAGAGTTTTAAAACCGATGGAGTGTGTGTTGAAGGAAGTGACAGTAAGAATACCTGAATGCCGGGTCAAAAGCTGAGTGTATGGAATGAAGAAGCGCTTCACCCAATGTGTGCAGAGATTTTACCTGAAATGAATAAGCACTGCGCAAACGTCTGTCAGAAACTGGGAAAAAAAGCTCAGAAATGTGAAAGTCAGAAGAAAACAACGGTCAAAACAAATAGCTGTTTCTGGTGCAAATCCCAATTAATGCATTTACTGCAAAGACAAAGTAGAGGTTAAATTGTAAGTTGTGTAAAGAGATGATCATAGTCCTGCTGATTCATTCAAACAATCCCCTGAGGCATGAAAATGATTGAAGAGCCTTTTTTTTCTGGGCTCTTTCTGGACAATTTTTTCATGTTGCAAGAATATTAAAGACAGCTGAATGTCTGAGAATATCTGTTATTCATACGCATGTGTCAGTTCAGTCTATTAAACATTTAATATGCTTACAATGTAACTCTTCATCATATATCCAGTCACAGAGAATTAATAAAAGATGGCTTCAGTAAAATTCCACACTGAATTCAGTTTAATGATAAAGCTTAAGTTTCAGAAAGTGCAAGACTTTATGTGATCTGCATTTCTTGGAAAGCAGTGAAGATGTGGCACGCTTCTTTTTGTTTACTTGCATGCCAGTCTTCAGAGGTTGCTAACGGTTGGTAAATCAGTTGTTTTACCACAGGATGATCGGCAGATTTACATCAAACTTTCAAATATTTTCAGAGATATTTTTTTTTGTGAAATCAAGGAGACTTCTGTTCCAGATACCATCATACTGTGATAGTATGTGTTTATTGCTGTCCCATCTCAGTCAGGCAGAACCTGAGTTAAATCTGGTGGTACTTTTGGGATTTGCATGTTTTACCTGAACATGCAGGGATTTTCCAGGGTGCGTCTGACCAAACCTCCAGTATGCTACTATACTGTCTGGATGAAGTGGGTTCAAATCATCAATGATCCTCTGATCTGATGATCCAGTTTTTTTATCCTTTAATATAAATGTTTAATTTCTTGAACTAGCCTTTACATTCAGCAGCTTATAGTTCAAATATTACATACTGCATAGTACCATCCCTTTTATATACTCCGTCACCACCCTGGTCACTATTTTGTTACAAATAGCAAACTTCTGTGTCACAGACACACATGAAATATCACCGTTTTACTCCAGTTGAATGCTTTACCCAGTCGTATGCTTCACCCAGCTAAAACACAATTACAAAGTGTAGAAAAGGTTAAAAGCAACGGTGAATTCGTTGGAGAAAAAAGCAAGCTTTTTCAGTCTTGATTTACTTTCTCCACCAGAAGTGCCGTTTACTCCCTTTAAAAAAAAAGTGCTGGAGAAAGGAATAGAAATGGGAAAAGGTTCGACACTTAACTGACGCAGTTAAAAGCACAACACGTTGGGACTTGGCTTTTCTTCGTATTTACCTTAAATTTGTAAGTTGTGGAAAATAAAGTCAAGTCAGGTTTGATGTGTTTCAAATACGTCTCAGTAAAATACTGTGAGTCAACATCAACTGATGTTTTTCAGGTCATTCATTCATCCATTCATTCGTTCATTCATTCATCTTCTCTACTGCTTACTCAGGGTTGCAGGGATGCTGGAGCCAATCCCAGCTGGCTTAAGGGTGAAGGCGGGGTCCACCCTGGACATGTCGCCAGTCTGTTGCAGGGCAAACACACAGACAAACAGCACACACTCACACTGATTCCAGTTTGAAATGTGGTTATTTTTTAATGACAGTTTCTGCACAAAGTTGCCTGGATTGATTTGTGTGTGATTCTCAAGGACAGATTCATGTTACATCAACAGAGAGGGAGTCATTCTGCCGCAAAATAAGGCTTTTTCTCCACTGGAAGTACTTCTCCTCCTCCAAACACACCCTGGTATTCTTTCCTCTGTTTTCCCTCCACACTCTCTCGGGCAACATCTTGACGTCACAACATCAGAGACAGACACAAAGACATCTGGACCACTGCAACACACAGACACACACACACATGCATATTGCAACACATGCATGCACAACTTTTGACTCTCGCACACTCACAAACAATTTCACTTCCTCCTACTGTTCCCTGTGGCCTGTGATGGAACTGACACACTGTCTCATTTGATCAGCGTGAAGCCATTGTGTGACAACTTTAGTGGAGATGGGGGCTTCAGGGTGTGAGGCTGGGGGGGGGGGGGGGTTGCAATATGTGTGGAGAAGTGGGCAGCAGTAGAAGGGAAGGAGATAGTGACCCAGAAGTCCTGGAGATTTCTCAATGGAGCTCAGACGTTGACTGAAATGGGGGAACACTTTGAGTGGTGAATAAAGTCTGTCTACCTATCTATCTATCTATCTGTCTATCTATCTATCTATCTATCTATCTATCTATCTATCTATCTATCTATCTATCTGCACAGTCAAACCCACAAACACATGACCTGCAGCACAAAGATCACGGAAATGAGACATGGCTTCAAGCCGTTCTAGAATCCGCTCACACATATCCACCTCCTAAGGCGTGTGAGTGTGTGTGTACGTAACTCCGCGCTCGTACATTTGTGCAGCACAATGAGCAGTTTGCCCGGCATTATGCCACACTCTGGATAGGATGTCAAGAACACTTGACTGTGACGTGTTACCATGTTGACCAGAGCCCAGCTGTGGCGGGGATTTAGCTGGTTGCCATCACGTTAATTAGTGTTGTCATGATAATTTAAGTCTCCGCTGCCGCGGCCGCAGATTGCATAACAGGCCTGCAGTCTTCGGGACACATCTGGAAGGCCTGATTGCCTTACAATTAGAATAAATAGAAGTAACACTGTCATCCAGCTTGGATTGCTATGTATAAATAACATCTCTGCTGTCATTTTGAGATATGAGGTGAAATTAGTATACCGTGTTGCATGTGTGGCTCAGTGTCCAGGTGTGTGTTTGCGTGTGGAGGTGTATTTAATATATACGTGTTCCAAGCTGGCATATGAAGAGTGATGTGACGGGTAGTAAACACATTTTAGTGACTCTGGCTCCATTAAGAAACATGATAACCTGTTATTTCTTTTTCATTTCTGCTGTTGCCAAGTGTACTCAATGCATAACGCCATCTATGGTGACGCTAATAACATGTTGTCAGTAAAAGTCTTTCTTTTTTTTTTCATTTTTCCATCTTAGATTTTGGGAACCCAGCATTGCTCCTCCTAAATTTTCCTCATACTGGACCCTACACTTCAAACCCAAAAGCATCTGTTTGTAAGCAGCAGGTGAGAATTGCCGTCATGGTCCGGAGAGCAAGGCAAATAACTCCAGGACGTCATGTCACACATTGTGTATGAAAGAGAAGAAAAGGGAGATTTCTTTAATTCCTCCACCAACGGGTCGATGGTCCATCCACCCGTGTAATGAGGTCTGTTAGCCAAATGAGCAGCCCTTCAAGTGTAAGTGCATGTGTGAGTGAAAAAAATGTGTGAGCAGAGAGAGAGAGAGAGAGAGAGAGAGGGGAGCACAGGAAGACATGTGCACGAGTGCTTTTAAGTGCATGCTAATTGTACTGTCTGCACACATGTTTGTCATGTTGGCGTCTCCGGCAGCACCGCGTCCCGCACAGGTGTTCTCCACAGCGATTGTGTGAATCAATCAGGCTTTCATATGCTGCGCTCATGAATAAAGAGCAAATGTTGAACTTGTCAGATGGAACTAACCATCTGCAGCTATTCTTCTCAATAGATATAGACATCATTAGTCACAGCGCTCTGCGAACATGCTGGATGCATGCTCTCATGTGGAGCCATCAGCTCTAATCAGGTAGATGCAGTCAGACTTGCATCAAGCCAACACGTCTAATGTTTTGTGTTTTTTTTTTTTTTTCCTTTTTTTTAGTAGAATTTAATCACTGGTAAATTTTTGCAGCTCTGGACTTTTTTAAATATTTAATAAAAGTGACTTTTCGCTGCGTGCTGCACCCTGCGCGTGTGGATCGTACCTCGGTAACTCTGCAGGATCTTTGTTGATTTTAGTCTATAATCCCTCATGGTAATGGGGTAATAAATATGTTTTCACTCAAGCGTCAATTAACCAACAACATTTCACATTAATTAGATGAAAAGTCACAGTGAAACTGTTCCCCACTGCCAAGGTATGTGAGAAATGGCAAGAAAAGTAAATAAATCCGCCGTTGTTGTTTTAATGAAGCATAGACATTAAAGACTAAACAATTAGGTAAATGGGTAGACTTTCCACACGTTGCATAAGCTTGAAGGGACTGAGAAACAATTACATGCTGAGCAGAATCACAAAAAGTCCTGTCACAGTGCACTCAGTGAAATAAGTGTGAACTGAAAATGGCAACACTAAGGAAATGGATTTCTATACTTAAAGCTTTAAAGTCAGTATACAACATCACATACCAATTATAATAACAAGCCTCCATTAAGTCTTGAAACATTAACCATGATCAGGCATATTTAGTTAAAACATTTTCTTAATGCCCATTATCTCTTTTAAAGGCTCACTATATACATTATCAACTATTTAAGTCCCTCAGATGCAATGTGTTACTTTCACAAATTTGCAGCAATTATGACTCACTTTGTTGGAAGACTATAGGAGATTTTGGCACTTGTCGGGTTTCTGTGAATTATGCTCAGGCACAGTTTATTGATCGTTGTGTCAATCAGATGCAATATCTGAGACGAGGAGATGCTTTGCTGGAGCAAATGAGTCAAACATTATGTTGATGATATTATGAGACGCACTCCAAGATAAAACATATCTTATGAAATAGCACAACATGTGTTTCCTTCAATTTGCCATTGCGAGCATTAATTAAATATTAAATGTTACCAAATATGTTCACTTGCCTCTTTGAATGAAAACAGAGCCAACATAAAATCCCTTTTTGTATGTGGAATAATTTCATTTTGACAGGATGTCAGCATACTTTTTTTTTTTTTTTTTTCATACTTGGCCTCTTGATTCCCACTTTTAAGCCCCTCGAGACTTTTCACTGTGATTATCATAATGCTTTTGGTTTGCTCTCATTTTGTGGTATCTCAAAAATGAGGCTGCATTTTAACTGATGCGTGTGGAGTCGTTCGCAGAAGTCGGAACATGTCTCATCTCGCGCTCGCTAAGACGGTGAACCTAATATCACTTGGCGGTGTTCACAACTCTCGGTGTCCTGCCTCCTGTTTCAAGTTTCTAATTGTACAAATGGTGAAGAAAGATGCTCACTGGTTAATGCCAGTATCATACAGTACTTGTTTCACACCCCCACTACCACTCAATTTGTACATACTGCACGGCGGAGGCCCCCTAAAATAGCACACGATGCAGAAGCACCAGATCTTGTTTTTTGAAAAATGGCAGGAGAGTTATCAACAGCACAACATTTTAAACGGTGCTGTTGAGACTGGAATGATGGATTTAACATAGAAAACGACAGTTTTCTTGAGTGTGTTCTATATGGAGTTTTCTTGTCTGCACGTTTTGAATTTTTTTTATTAATTTAGTTTTGCTTTTGTGGGCAAAGTTATTTCTTTCTCTTTTAAAACGGTGCACACTTCATTTTCAACTATCACAATTATTATTGGGTTGGACATATCTTCTCTGTTGCATTAATCTCTTCAGCATCTGTGTCTTCAGTAGTTAATAAGCTACCGAAGCTTAGTCAGTTATCATGTAGTGTTACTTTTACGATTTTTACTTACTTATATCTTTTTATAGGAATGTTAGTAATAAACTTCAAAGACATGTGTCTACGGGTCCTGTTTATATTTACGATACAGTCATTACTGGCAATTTGGGCTGCACATGATATTGTGAGTTTATCATCACAATATCAACATGTACAAAAGACAGATTTAATTACAATAAATAGCGTTTTCACTTTGCACTTTGCAATCATGTTCCGTAAAACTTAAAGTGAGAAAACTTCAAATGTGAAAGAAAAGTGTGATGAATCACAGTTAATCACAAGAATTGTGTGACTAACTTAAAAAAGCCTCAGTTAAACGACAGCTCTAATTATTTCCTACGTTGCCAAAAGGCAGAAGTCAGTAGGACAAAAATTAAGGATTGAGTGGCTAAAAACAACAAAATCAACAAACTGCTCCTTTTCTTAAACTGAACTGCAGACGAGTGAAGGGAAAACGACAACAGAGCACAGTGATTAGTCGGGGGCAAGAGAATTAGCTCCGCTAATAAGAGCAAGTCACAAGGTATAAAAATATAGGGCTATTTGTTTGCATTTATCACAGCTGATGATCGCAATCATACTCAACAATATGACTGCATTTGACATATTTGCCTAAAATAATGCAGCTTTAGTGGCAGCTTTACACACCTGACATCACTTGATACTAAAGACAATAGGAGCAAGTGATGGACAATCTGATTACAAATCACAATTCTGTGCCTTTATCCCATCTCCACCTCTGCAGCTGCTTGAATACTTCATTTCCCAAATGTCTGCGAATCATTCTGCAATCAAATGTTAGCTATTGCATTCCTTACCTCACTGATGTGAAGAAAAATAAGTGTATTTACCGTCATTGTCATCCTCCAGGCAAATGCCACAACGCAAGAACACTTATTACTTATATCAGTATCATCAACCTGCAGGATGTAAGAGCACTTATGGATAGACGAGAATGCCCCTTTGCTTTATATTAGACTCTCCTTATTGCTTGGTCCGTGTGCAGCTGTGTGCGTTTGTGTTTGCCAGGATTCTGTTGAGGTAAGCAGTTTGTAGTGAGACAGCAGCAGGGATGCTCACACCTACACTGAGTCCTAATGAGGATTTTACTAAACCCACAGAGTCTACTATATAACTATACCAGCCCCCGTGGAAAGCCTGACACTGCAACTACTGCTTTGTGAGTGTGTGTGTGTGTGTGTGTGTGCGTGCATAGTTTTGCGTGTGTGTGTGTGTTGCAAGCAAGAGTTATTGACACTTAAAGGGAAAAAGGGTGTAGACACAAAACAAAAAATAGGATGGAGCGCAAGATAGGGAGGGATTACAGGAGATGGAGAGAAAGAGGTAGGATCTGCAGAAGAAGAGATGCTAGACGGATGGAGGAGGGTTTATTAATATCCATTTTGATGGTGGTGGGGGTGGTGGTGGTGGTGGGGGGTGGGGGGTGGGGGGGGGGCGGGGGGACTGGAGGGTCCGCTAATGCTTTTGTTGGCAATGCCACAGTTTGGCAATCTCTCTGTAAAAAGACTTAGAAAGTGCTTTGAGTAACCCTAAAACACCAACCAAACAGTTCCGACTGAGACGCAGAACATCACACTTACAGTTTTTAATGTTCCCACTTATTTATTTATTTCACTAAAACCCTACTTTAAGAACTGGATGCTACAATGTCAGAAACACTGCAGCGTCGAAAGTGAAGCGAAAAACAACAAAACAGCTGTATTATGTATTAAACATTAACTGTTTTGGACACGGACAATTAAGTGCAAGTATCGTTTCCCAAAATAGCCCGATTCTGCTTGTGAGTGAAGCCTCTGATTGTATATCCACTAACCAGTAATGGCACGGACTGAGCCAGAGGCATGGCGAAGTTAAAGACTGTAATTTGTATGCAGCGAAAAGAGCATCTGGTCAGCCAATTACCATCTAATGGTCGCTCTTCATCCAGTGTTAACAATCTTCTTATCTGCATCCTGTCTGAGCAGCGCACACAAACATACACAGCCACATGCGCGAACACTTCTGATCTCTGCCGGTGCCTCGCGGCGAGAAGAAGCGGCCTCCTCTCGCCATGTGCGGTGCCACTGTACAATGAACCCGTTTGTTCCCCGAATCAGCTGGAGGTAAAGATTCACATCCTCGTTCTGTCTCTTCAGTTAACCTTGTCCTAACCGAGCGTTCTCTTCATCTGACGTCTCTTTAAAAATCCCCTTCCCTGTTTATGTAAGTGGGCAATTTGAGTTACCCCGCTCTGAAGAATCTTCCTAAATAAAGACACCACACAGGGGAGGAGTAAAAGAAAGGGAAAGAAGCAAAAGGGAGGGGTGGAGAGGGAGCAGATTGCTTGCAAACTAATGACTTATTCCTGAAGATCAAAAAGAAAAGACTAAACAGATCATTCCCGACCAAAGATACTTAACACGGCGTAGCCGGTCTCCTATTCCTCAGCTAATTCGCAAGGGGGGTAATTAAAAGAAAAGCTATGAAAAACACTCAAACGTAGGCACACGCACACACTGGCACACACGCATAGTCCTGCGTGGTGGGAGGCCTGCCACACGTGGCTTTGATAGCATGAGTCTTTTATCCCTTGGCAGCCGATTGCCTGGGTAAAACACATTTACAATGTCAATAAAAAACATTTCCAGTCATTTGCCGGGCAACTGAAAATGTGTTGCCTGAGGTCCTGTGACTAACACATTTCCCTTGTCTTTCCTGCTACTTCTCAGCTCTTTTTGCATACGCAAAAAGCGGCGCGTATGAAAACACAAACGCGCACACCTAAAGGTGCTCGCAACAAAAAAAATAAAAAAAATAAAAAAAGAGAGAGAATGGAGCAAATATAAAGCCTCTAAAATCCGCCTCTAGGTAGCGGCCGCTCATTGTGTTTGTGCCGTTAATGTGTCTCGTGTCTTTTACAGAGACATGGATGGAGGTCTTTATTGCTGATTTAATCCGTCCAAGCCTGATGGGGGTGTAATGTAGGTGGGAAAGCAAAGATAACACTGGTGAGAAAAAAAAAACAATCCTGCAGCATATTGATATTTTCCCTCTCCACAAACACCTACACAAAAAAAAAAAACCTCATGCAGACAGGATAGACCCACCTAAGCACGTACGTACGCACGCACGCCGTTCATCCCGCACCTCTGCCGCTCCTAATATCGTGAAATTGATCACTAAGTGGTCGCACAAGTGTGTGCTTGATGAAAATTCACTTAAGTTCGGATCTGTTCTAATCCCACTCGATAGAGACGATGCCACACCTCGGGGTCACGAGCAGCTGCTGCTTGTTGAGCGTGCTTGTGTTTGTGCGCGCATGAGTGCGTGCACGTGCAGCTCTGAACGTCGTTCCGCTCGTCATTTACAGGAGAGGGAGGCCGGTCGAGAGACGGTGCCAGTCCCCCTCCTCACCCGGAGGTCTACTGGGCCTCGGTCTGAAAGCCAAACAGAACCTCAGCAGGGGTGCTAATGGGCCTCAGTGACAGGTGTGTGTGGGTGTGAATGGGTGCATGAGAGAACGAGAGAGAGGGAGAGGGAGGGAGGGAGGAAAAACCCTGAAAAAGGAGGGAGAGGCTGTGTGTGCTATAACCTTTGAAAGGCTCAGAATTGTTCATGGTCTAGTAACCATAATGCCATGGCACATTTACTTAAGCCAGTAATTTCAACATCACCCTCCTTTTTTTTTTTTCTCTCTCAGCACAGCTTGTTGAGGTACACTGTAGCATACACACAATACATCTGAGTGTGTGACCTATGCAATTCCCTCATCTGAAAAGGACCTGTGGGTTATTCACAATGGATGTTAGTGTAATGGGGTTTTAAATGTGGTGGGGAGAAAAGTGGCTCCCATCAAATTAGCCCTCCATTCATTCCCACTTAGAGCTACAATAGCGAATGCTTCGTATCCTCGGCCAGGATTGCCTCTCACGGCGCCACCACAGGCTTTGCATCACTCCGTGCAGAGCAAGCCAACAATCACCACACAAATGCGTATGGATTTCAAGCTTCAAAAAGCCAGAGATAACTTGCAAAAAGAAAAAAAAAAACAACAACAACAGAAAAATAGGACTTTTAACTCGAGTGTATCGGCTTGTAGACAGTCTGGGTTTGATTCTGTTTGATTACAGCTGATGAAACTCTTCAAAATCAAACTGATCAACTTCAGCATGATCTCCAATCCTTCACTAATTTATATGATCAGAAGATAAGCTGCTTTGAAATATTCAGTCTGCACCCGACACGTGTTGAAAGGTGAACACTTGTGACAGCACATCAGATGTTTCTAAACAAATGATTGCTCACAAGTCAGATCCAGTGTATTTCTCACTTTATGTCAAGGATTTTTGTTTTTTCCCCTGTTAAGAAAATTACTGAAAACCAAGTCAACATTAGCTTCAATATCCCTCACATGTTTTCAGCTTATGTCTCACATCTCACACTGACTGCTGCACAAAGTCTCATGCCTAAAGTTCAGAGCGCCTTTATTTTGTGTTTTCTTTTGGACCTTGGAAAATGCAAATATCAAAAAGATAACTACTCTTACGACAGTGATTAATAGATTGAATATTTAAGGTATTTTACAGTTAAGTTTAACATGAAATAAATCAGTGAGACATTCTTTTTATCAAATAATACTGATTGTTTATATTAGAACACAGTGGTTCAGCAGTCAACAGTGTTAGAATGTTCATTACAGACTGTTCCACAAGGTTCGCCGAGGGAGGGAGAAACCAATAACTAGTTAAATATGGATCAGTGGAAACTTGGCTTGAAGGTCTCCACAGACTAAACTACATCAACAGGCTCTGCAGGTTTATTGAAAGGATTCAAACAGAATCTGTAAAGGACTGTAAAGCACACATGCAGATGCAAGCAATACACCCCAAAATCAATTAATGCACGAGACATTTCTCATGCTGTGGTTTTCAATGGAGCCATCGCTGCTGTTAATGATTAATTGTCAGCAGTTTGCAAAGATTGTCTTCATCTCTGTTTATCGTACGACAGCATATGGCCGTAAACACTCGTAAAGGGCGTTGTTGTAAGTGTGTCACAGCTGAGTTCACAAAAGCCGCACAATACTGACGGATCAAGTATCCTTCTCTTCTCAGAAGAGGGAACTGTTCACTTTCTATATTGACCGGACCTGCACTGAATGAACTGTAACAGCATAGTTATTAAAATCAATAGCAATAACTACAATTCCTCAATTTCAGATTGGCTCTTGACTCAATCAATGGATATCAAATTACCCTGCCTCCAGAGCGTGTAATCCCCATAACAAAGAGCAGGGTCAGGCCCTGAATATAGATCAGTGTAGAACATGAATACCTCTCATAATGAAAGTTTTCAATGAGAAACTGCACAAAGAAATGAAACTGTACTTTTGCAAAGGCTCAAATCTTTGGAATTTAGTCATATAATCAATTGTCTTTTTTATTTATTTACATATGGTTTATTATTCCTGTATGACAGTTTGAAGTCTTTAATCAGAGGAACACTTATTCAACCCCCCCCCAGCAAAAAAAAATCCTGTTTTCATTTCAATCATTTATTCCTATTTACCTGCACATTTTGTTTTTCTCTTTGCATTTTTGCTTTCCGACAGCTCCAGCATGACAGCTGTGTTACTATTCATTTGGGTAAACATCATGCAGAAATTGAGCCAACGGCCCCCGGGGGAGAAAGGCAGGCGATCACAGACACTCATACAGTTGGAGATATTTTCAAAAACAATGATGAAATGAAGTGAACAGTACAAAAGAAAATTAAATGAATCATATAGAGAATACCAAACGGCTGCCAAGCATCGGCTGACAAATGCAGGAGGCAGGAAGTCTTTCATCTACATTTCGGGAATCTGATGATAGTCTGCCACTTTCACTGCAATATGGTCGCACTCGCAACATAGCTCAACAGTATGCTGCCAAAATACAAACATTATAGCTCATACTTTGAAGTCATCAGTAATTTCATTCGGAAAAAATATATACTTTTGCTAGACAAGGACAGATACCGTAGTCATGCTGTTGTCCTTTCTTCTTTTCAGCCTTCTGCTGTTTATGAATGTTACTATGGACCGTCTATTTATTCAGGTCCTGACATTTTTCCCCTCATAAATAACATCCACCCTGCTCGGATTTTGTTTAGTCACAATGTGACTCATGTCACGACCCTTATTTTGTTTTGATACAAAAAGATGTACTGAAAATCTCGTATGCTTTATGAATGACAAAACAGTATTTCAGCATAAACAAAAATAAATATTTCATAACGGCTGTCATTTATGCATTAATTCAATTATTTGTTCACATGGAGAGAAACAAGCTCGCAACAGGTTGTCCCTCCAATGAGGGACACTGATACAGAGGATAGTATATAATAAACTTTATTGTTAAAAAGAATAGTCATGCAAATACTGTAGGAAATCTACTCTACCGAATCTATGTTCTATACCTACCTGTGGAGACCACCAGTTGTCTCTCGCATGTCTCCAGTTCGTCCACAAAGCAACTGGACAACTACGAACTGGAACACTGAAGAGGAAACACTTAATTCCTGTTCTGGCTTCTCTTGTGTGGATGATGATTTAGAGATCCTGTTTCTTTATTCACTTTAAGATTGCTATTTTGTTTATAAGTCTCTAAATAGTCTCACTGAGCCCCTAGACTTCTCCTCCTTTAACTCAGCCTGAGACTCTGCTCCTGTTTTTGTCATTGCATTTTCCTTGTTTTTCATTGCATTTTCCTTGTTTTTATTTTCTTTATAGTATTGTACCCTGCACCTTATATTCTTAGCTTTTCATGTCCATTTATCTACAGCACTAAAGTGTTGTATAAAGTTGAGTTAAGCTGAGTTGAGGGTCTGTCTCATGGTACAATTAACCCAACTGCTGAAAATCATGACATTCAGCGGAAATTTGAAAACTATTTTTTCATATTTTGGTTCTACTGCACTTGAAAAAAAAAATCATAGTTGAAACAGTAAAAGGCCCCTGAATCCCTGTATCACTCAAACAATGTATTTAATTTTCAACACCAATTTAAATCAGGTACTGCTAAGATTGTGAAGCCTAATTTTGCATATATGCTTGGATCTACTGTTTCATTTTAAGTACATGATAATGTTCCTAATCTTTACTATTTCAAACTAATAGTGAAAGCGAATGCATCAAAAAAACGTATAAAAAAAAAACTGAATCCTTCATAGCAATTAGATTTCCGTTGCCGCATCCATATGGTTGACTTACCAGGAGTAAAAGTGTAATCATCCAATATCAAACTAAATTTTAAAAAATTAAATGAAAAACACATGAAAAGCCAACTGAATTTTGTCCCAATCATTTTTTTCAAGCATTTGAATGAAGTATTACAGAGCTGTGTTCAATACATATACAAACCATAGTTTGCACTGGAGCAAACAAACTACGTGTTTGACAATCACTATGGTTCAATGCAGCCAGAATAAGAAAAAAAAAGGGGGGGGGGGGGAATCATGATGACTCAACGTCTTCGGGATATTTAGAATTTAAATAAAGTATGAAAGCTGACAGATGCTGTATACATATGGCCCTTTGTTGTTGTACTTCTCATAGTCTGTAAAATTCAAGGGTGAAGAGAAGTAATGAGTTTCTGTATTTCTAAATCCTCTTGTTTCGAAAGAACCAATTCCCATCCTGAAAAACTTGGCCCTGCGAACATGATGCAAACAAACCAAGATTCAATAGTCTTTTAGAGACTGGGCAATATTTGAATGAGTTAGGATTAAGAAAATGAGTTTCATTTTGGGATTATTGTTTGCTGTAAATCAATTTTCCTGCCTCTGGATGGAAAAGTCAGCTTTGTGTGTGTGCATGTGAGAGTACTTGTGCACCCATGCGCTTTTAGATGCCCTTACCATCGGGTGCTTGTAGATAAATGGCCAATTGGTATCGACTTCAATTTAGAAAATGCTGCCTTACACTTTTCTCTGTGCAAGGCCCAGGGGCACCTGGGGGGAAATCCAGAAGTGCTCTGCCAAAGGAAATGCTTTACTGAGGGTCACAAGCTCCAGTTTAAGGGATTTACTGTACCCTCAGACACACAAACAAACACACACCTACTGCTGCACACCTGCATATACATGCAGCAGAGAGGCCCGTGTCTTCACAGACCCTATGATCTGTGCTGAGAACACACTGCTCACGCTGTCATTGCTGAAATACGGCGGTGACAGAGCGACTTAGAGTGACAACTGGTGACTGAAGGCTGGCCACAGGCGAACATGTCACAGCTAGTTTAGGCTTCACGTCACAACCCTGTGCACGGCTTAGTCTGGCTTGTCTTAGTCAACTGAAGATGCTGGTTGTTTACAACCACAGACCTTCCTGGCAGCGGCCCAGACCGAAACGGATGAAAAGCAAGAGGTTAATATTGTGACTTGACAGCATCCACAAGCCAAACCTGCGCTTAGACCTCCAGAGTGGAGAGGAAGGAAGGACCCTGCTGCACAGTTGGCTATTCTACAGAGATAGCACAAACTGGGCGTTCATAGAGAGAATTTTATTGCAATCATATTCAGAAGGAGATAGCCACTTCCTCCTCAATCTGATGTCAGTGGGGAATAGTCTCTCCTGCTGCCTGAATTTGAATCTCCTTGGAACACACACACACACACACACACACACACACACACACACACACACACACACACACACTGCATCACTTCACGAGACATCAAACATTGACAAAGTCCCTTTTTAGTGCTGCCTGTTGGCACAGTAACTCCAGGCTAACGAAGTCACACACCGGCAGAATATTAATAACAGCAAGCCAATCACAGAGCTGCATGGGGGAAAGTTATTTGCATATGAGAGGTGAGGGAGTCCATCCAACACACTGCCTTCATACATCTCCAGCATAGTGGGATGTGTTTTTGTGAGTATGCTGGAGTGTACGTTGGCCACAAGGAGGGACTGAGAGAGAGAGAGAGAGAGAGAGAGAGAAAAGCCAGCTCTAAATCATTTGTAAAAGTGTCCTTTCTTCTCATGTTTGGCCGTTGAAATTCTACAGGAGGGAACCGACTGCATGTTTGCACATCACTACAAATATTTTTCAGAGAGTGCTGAGCTGGTAAATCTTTTAAGATGAACAAATTCAATTTGCCAATTGGTGAGCAGCAGCTTTGGGTTCAAGGTTACGGACCAGAATATGGGAGGATTTGAAGTCTAAATGGAAAACGGGCCTTCCTGTGAGTTTTGTGTAAAACGCAGTACTGCAGTTGACAGCTGTCTTAATCTGTGATCGTTATGATCCGATTGGATTTTTATAAACATGTCAAACACATACATACTGTCTCACATGTGTTTTTATATAAGAATGAAGGAGGAGAGTCTGCAAACAACGTGAGGTCTGTCCAGAAATGTGCTCTTTCATTCAAATCACATAAAATCAATCACGACACTAATGAATACACAAATTAACAGGGCTGTGGGAAAAAAAGATAAATAGCACAACCTGTTGCAAGCTAATTTCCTGGTGAGTGCGGGATGAGGGTGTTATTTATTTTTTTAACAGAAGTGCGATGCTCTGATTTATGGTGTTTACTGTCACAATCTCAAAAAATGTTAGAGCTGCAAAGGACATTAAATGCTAATAGTTTTTTTTAAACAAAAGGATCCCAGGGGTTGATTCTGCTCATATTTATTGAAAACTGTGAAATGTCAGTTTATTGTGTTGTTTTGAGTCTTCAAGCAGCTTTTTTCACACATGCAAATTCTAAACCACTGATCCTCCCTCCTGTCATAAAAACTCATACATATTCTCATTTATCCTTGTCTGCGTTTCCCACCTACATTACGGTTGGAGCCCCTGCTGCGCGAGAGGCAAGAGATTAGGAAATTACCCCATTCAGTGGCTGTTTGTGTCCCAACAACCAAACACCTACTGTGTTCTCAGCACAGTGAAATCAATAAAATCCATGGAGCTACGCTGCTCCCGCTTAGAGCCCGTTTGTTAGACAAGATGTGACTTTTGTGTGATGGATTTTTAAAACAAAGTGGTCATCTGGGTAAAGTTTATCACTCAGATTATCAACACAATACAGGGACACAAATGGGGTTTTAATTGAAGCATAAACCCATTAGCACTGACGGAATTCACATTTATGCTCATTCGTTCCTCCATTAGATCAGTCACAAATGTCCATTTGTCCCATGCTCAGTAACAAATCCTAATTTATTTATTCTGACCGTATCTATAGCTTTTCCTAAATAAATTGATTATTATTTGGCTTGTCTTAAGCAGAAAAGAGCAATTATTATATACTACAACATGGAACTGGACATAACCGGATTTGTTCGACGGTGCCCGGATAGACTTCTGAGAAACACGTTGGCTATTGAAGCTTGTCTCCATCATTCTCACTCACAAGTCATTTCAAATTAAAACCAAGTCAGTTTGAGTTGAAGCACATATTCCCATATGCCTCCGTTAAAGTTTGCAAACAGAAAGAAATATATTGGGGTCATCTGACTTTTTCCTCTGCGGTTCCTCTTTCTGTGGCGTCGGGTCCCTGAGTGAGTTCCGCCCACGGTGTGGGAATCAGTATATCCTGGTGTGAGTCAACTCCCCTCAGATTGTGGGTCGATGGTGCTGACTGAGCCGGGACAGCTAATAAATCACCTCCTGCTGTCCTAAAATGGCGGAGTTGTGATTGGGAAGGGAAGGCAGCAGTGAGCGAGGGTTAATGAATACAGACCACATCGATCTACTTCCAGTGGTCTCCTCTCTCACACCATCCACTCTCCTATTCGGAGGCCAAATGCTGCTCCAGCATTTTGCTGACCCGCCATGCTAAGTGCACGCCGACTTGCAGGGGGATCCAGATGGGCCAGACGACATCTGGCACGAGCAGAGGCAAGTTAATGGCTAACGTTAGCGGCTAATTATATCCGTCAGTCCTAACTACAGCTGGGGTGAGGATGCATCGGTCAAGCCGTCACTTAGAGCTTACAGTAACTAAGCAGGAGGGATTGTTGCTCCTCCTCGCAGCTGAGCCGCTGAAGGAATGCTATCATCAGGTAAGAGTGCCGAACGTGTTAACCCGACTGTGGCACTGATAGCTTCAGCTGCTGGGAGCAGCACTGTTAGTCCAGCTATCACACACTCGACTTTTACAGCTTACAAACACGTGTCTGGTCGTTGACCACAGGGTCATTTGGCGAAGGCTGACTCTGGCATTTAACCCTTGTAACTGCTTCCTTTCATGTGTCAGAACCCAGCAGACGGCGGTAAAAATGAGGAGTGTCATAAACATTAAGGTAGTAGAACGTGTAAGTTATGGGCCATCAGCGTGAGGAGCAGCAGACTGGTGGAGTGACGGTGTCACTGCAGATGAATTGTAGCTGTCTCGGAGACGTTTAGTGTCATAACGTGAACCTTCAGTGGTTGTCAAAACTCTCACAGACTAATTGGTCCTCTCAAAAACACACACGCATACACACACGCGCGCACGCAGTTATTGCTGCAACATATAATTTCCCCCTTCAAACTCAACTCAATTTTGTTAATCAGGATGTCACTTGTGCACATCTGCCACACTCCAGCCTCAAATCGCACTTGCCTGTTCTCTGCGCTAACGTGCGCTCCGGCACATAATCGTTAACCCTCTGGTGCAATACACGAGGCTCACATGTGATGTATCAAATAAGAACTTACCACAATATTTAACAATACACAAAAACCCAAATACACAATAGCAGGTGGAGAAAAGAACTAAGACGCAGCTTCAGAGACGATATGTGTGCACCCAGCTGTGACCGCACACATCCGGGCATAGTTCAACATTTGTTTTGAGCTGATTAGGCATAGTCATCTGTGTACTAAAGACAACAAAGGTACTCAGACAGTACATCTTAGGTGCAACATGCCAGTATGATTTTTCCCTCCATTTAGAAACAATCGCTTTCATATCAACGTTCAGTGAAAAGTGAAGTTTATCCCCCAAAGGTGCAGTTTTAACATATGGTTTCTCCTCGTAACCGGTGTCGAAGAGATCAAACAGTAATTAATGTTTTCCTTTCCAGTTGTGCTACTCTTATTAACACCTGGATGATTTAGTTTTTCTTCTGTTTTTCTGTGAGATGTAAATTCACAGCCTTTTTTTTTTTTGTTGTTAGATGTTCTGAATGTCAGTTCAGGGGCATTAAACAATGAATAAAAATAAAGAAGGTATGCTAATCAGCGTAACTGAGCAGATGGCATCTCAGGTATGGTAAGACTTTAAAGCAATAATGCGTGAGTGAAAAGAAATTATGAAATAACATATACTTATATAACAGAAAATGTACAAGCAGTCACATCGAGATTTAAGTGTAATTCTAGTAGATGTATAGCCTAAAGTTCTTCTGTTCAAACTGTTTACCATCTCTTGACATGTGTGATGCATCATGGACGTGCACGTGCAAGAAGATGAACTTTCACGAAAGCCGTGAAGGATCTGAATGACCTGCAGCTTCTTCTTTTTTTCATAGGATTCTTTCTCATTCTGTGATTCAAGAAATTATCCTGAAAACGTGACGCCTCATTTCTCGCATTTGTCTGAGGATCAAGACACGCATTTAAGATTATGGAAGTTTTTTTGTGACAGAGGAAAGTTGTGATGGTTTTTAAAGAAGCCAAATCTTTGCAATCAGGCAGAAACAACTTCTTTCACCCCTCTTTAGTAGCGTGAACTGCAGCTGTACGAAAGTACTGCAGATGCATTATGATTATCCAGTCAGACTGAGATGCATCTTCTGAGTGGAAAAACACAAAACCACTCATGTGTGGAGCCGGCTCAGCTCTGACAACTGGAACACTATGTGAAACATGTTGTGTATATTATTATTAGAACACAATGTGATATAGCTATAACATAGAATACCTTGTTTTTAGACATCTTTTCTGAGAACATAATCTCCAGGGCAGATCCAGAGAACAGGGGCATTGGGAGTCGGAGCAGTTAAACTTGACGTGCATCCAAATGTGATGAAACAGAAAGTGACTACAGGAAAATGTATACAGCCTTTAAGTCCAAACAAGCAAACTAACAAAAAAGTAAATGCACAGTTGTGTTTTTATTTATTCACATTTCATCTTGCCAATGTCTACATCAGGGTGGAAACAAGGATGGACATCCTCTGTGTGTCATTACTAAATCATCAGAACATATAACAATAACATCAAGTATTTTTATTACAAAAATAAATTATATTTATACACCCTCTGGAAAATCAAAAACATAAAAAAAGAGTTCTTTACAGTTGATCAGTTACTGGTGTTGTGTCAATATTGACAACAGCAGTTTCTTTGTTCTTAGTATTGATCAAAATGAATTGCATTACTGCCCCTGGTAGATATTGATATATGGATTGATATTAGATTCACACAGAGCTACAGCAATGTGCACATCAAGTGGCTCCTCTAAAACAGAATCATGTTATTAGTATAACAAATACTTCAGGGGCATATTATCTGCTTTACAAGATATATAAGTTAAAATCTGAAGAAGCCAAACCCACGACATTATCCTAAACAAATAACCCATCCACCTTAAAACAGGAAATTTGCAACAACAAGACAGTTTCTTGAAATTTATTAATGTTGTCATTGACACACCATAACACAAGATGTTATATCTTGCCATCGAGTAATTCCATAAAACTGTGCATGATTTACTACACACAATAAATTTATTTTCAGAAGGTCATAAATCCTCTCGCTGAACCTCATTTCACATATTTATAGGGAGAACTGGCCTTCGGCAGCTGTGCCAGACATACCTTCCTCCAATATCCTTACTGTGAAACCATGTAAACAGACAGAGACAGAGAGGTGGCGAGGGACGGAGACAGACATAAAAACAGCGGGAGGAGGTGTTATATATTCAGTGTGCTAACTGACCTTTTCATGCTCATGCCCCCTGTAATAGCATTAACACAGCGGCTACCACCATGGCCATCAATTATCTGACCAGCCCTGCCTGCTCCACCTTAACTAATAGTTATCTCTCCTTCATCCTCCCCTCATCCCCCCTGCTGTGCTCTCCCTCACTCCGAATTTGCTTCTCACCTCCAGTCTTCACTTTAAAGCCCCAATTTCTGATGAAAACAGAAAATGTACATGCAATTCCTTTCAATCGCATCTTGCATGTAACCTCCACACATAGAAGTGTATTGTTTTTCTTCTTTCTTTGTTTTTTTTTTTTCGCCAGTTATTTTCCTTCTCTCAAAGTCATTCTTTGATGCACAAGACACAGTGAGATATAAGTTTCATTTATTCCCTTTGTTCCTCACACAATGGCTTCTCTCCAAAATATTGTAGGTCGATGAAGGACGGAGCTGATGGTTTTGATGATTGCGTTGCCCTTACTTGGCAGATCTGTGTAATTTGGAGTCAATGAGCGTGCACTGTAAAGAAAAATGTCTCTATAAATACAATTAACACTCCCCCACCGTACCATTTTTGTGGAAAGATGTGCTATTAATTCCATTTGTAACAGAACTATTCAGCTGAATGCAGGCAGAGAAACAAAAGAATGCCCTGTGTACAGTGAATGTGCACATGAATTTAATTTGAACATTCAGCAGAAAGGCATTATGTATAATATATTGCACGCATGCATTCTGTGTTATAGTCATGTTTCCTCCATTTTCTGACATTAAAAGATGACTGTTTCTGACTGGTCCCATTAAAACTGCACGATTAAAACTAATGCATTCGGAATAAAATGCCTTTACAAGATTATCATCATTTACTATTTTATTTATAAGCACTGAGAAAGATAACACTGAGCATTATAGATTTGAAGTGATATTTTATTCATGTTTATGTACGGTGATGCAAACGGCGGATCACAGCCAGAAGCCCGCATGCATTAAACCTTCTGTTGTGCTCCTATAAACCGCATCACGTGCACATTTAAATTAGCCTCTTACCTCTTTATGGTCCAGTGTGGACACAGCATAAATTTCTCAATAATGTCATTACACGGTGGGTGTAAATATTCAGTCATGTCGTTTTCATCTTTATAACTGGAATTAAACATAAATTTCACGGTGAGGCATTTATTTATTTATTTATTTATTTATTTATTTATTTATTTATTTGTCAGGCTTTTTTAATCCCTTTATTTCTGTAGATATCTACGTCAGCCTTCAGCAGCAGTACATAAATACGGAATGGACAGAAGAGGAAGAGAGGGTTAGAGTGGTCATTAACAGACAGGCAGAGCGGGGAGGCTCCTTCTTCTGCATTCAAATGATGCTTAATCCAACACTATCAACACTCCTCTCATCCCTCCTACTCCTCACCCTTTTTTCTCTATCTTTCTGTGCCATTTCACAGAGGAGACTACCATGCAATAGGTTCCCTCATCTGTCTCCCTCATTCTTCTCCTCTATCCATATTTATCTCATTTTTCTCCCCTCTCCATAGGCTCCTTCCCCCCTATTTCACCAAGGACGTGGATATATCTCCTCCCACCCGGCCCCCATCTCTCTCCCCCCACTCTCGTGGTGAGTCTCTTTTCCTCCATCCCTCTGTCTTTCTCTCAGCTTTTTCAAGAGATAACTGTGTGCAGGCTCTTTTCATCTTCTCCTCCCTGAAGAGACGACTTGCCCAGTGGACGCCGAGAAGCAGAGTCAGCATTTCATCCCTCCGTGATGTCAGGGAACCCTCGACCCAACCCCACAACCTCCAAAACACTCACAAACACAGGAAATTCAGCAGAAGTTCCAAAGCAGGAAAGGCAAACACCACATGCAGCTTTGCCTATTTGTCCCGTACACTGTCGAGGCGCGAGGGAAGCACTCGCCAAACTGTGCCTTACAAGAGGTGAGGAATAGCAGCAAGCTGCATCTCCACTGGAGAACTCTGGCGCACTGCTGCGCTCGGGAGAAAGAGAGAGAGAGAGAGAGAGAGAGAGACGGAGCAAGAGAGAGAGAGAGAGAGAGAGGGAGCAAACACAAAAACACTCTGGAGTTGGAGTGGGAAAGTCTGACCTTTTTGTCTGTGATTGATACGTCGGAATCGGAGGTTTTTAATTTGAGCGATTGGTTGTGGGGAGGCAGCGTCTAGACAGATGGCGGGAGAGCGGGGAAGGAACGGCACAGGTGAAGTGATCTGGAGAGGGAGTTAAGAAACAAGGCAAAGGGGGCAGGACACGTGAGAAACGGGGGAGAGACGGAGCGGGAGAGGAAGAGAAGGAGAAGATACTCACGCTGAAGAGAGGGAGGGAGGGGAAGAGAAAGAGGGATGGGGAGGAGGGGAGGTTGAATGTGTTAATACACAGGAACACTGCATCAAACCAATGCACTGCTCTGAGGCTGGCTGAGCAGCTGAGAGGAGTGCGTCAGCAGTACATTCACGTTCCCACTGAAGGACAAAGGGAGGGGGCAGAGCGAGCATCTTAGCTGCCTGCAACACCGACACACATCGGAGGGGGGAACAGAGAAAAGAGAGATTGGAGAATAAACAAGAAGAGGAGATGTGGATTAGAATGCCGCTCCTGCTGTTTCTGTGACGGTGGGCTGCCTGTTAGAGTGCTCTCGTACCTCTCTATCTCTCCCTCACACACTCTCTTCTTCGCACACTCTATCTTTCTCCTGCTCTTGATCTGTCAGTGGTCTTCTCTCTCTCCTTTTCCTTCAGTCTCTCTCTCTCCCTCTCTCTCTCTCTCTCCCTCTCTCTCTCTCTCCCTCGCTCTCTCTCTCTTCTACTCTGGCTACTGCAGTAGTCCACCAGCCAGCCGCAAGTCTGACAGCCACACACATGGCTAACTGCCACAACTTACTACCTCAGCCCCGGAGAAAAAACTAACAACTAAGCAAGCAGGAGACCACTGCAGGATACAGCCCAGGGAGCAAACAGCCGGCGGAGAGAAGGATCCTCAACACGTTTCGCTGCTTTATGGATACAGATCCGGAGCCCACTTCCACACTCGTCATCCTCTTTTCTCTCATCGCAGAAGAGGACAAGAGTGCGCTCTCTCTCATCCGACAGCCTTTTGCGATGCTCCAACAGTGCAGCGCGTCCCCTTCTCCACCCCCCACGCAGCGCCACCATCTCTCCCACCACCCCCACCCCCCCTCCCCCCAGGAGGAATAGACGGATTACTGCTAACTGTGCACACGGCAGCCTGCAGCTGCTCTGACCAGGGCCAGCCCCAACGTTGGGAGGAAGCAAGAGGAGCACAGAGGAGGAGAGGAGAGAGGGATGACTGTGCCGGGAGTTTTTTTGCCTTTTTCTGTCTCTCAGTCTCTGTCACAACAGGGCTAATCAGCGACCGACAAGCCCTTGGCAAAGTCACAGTGAGGGAGGTCTCTCCCCCAAACAGGCGACCAGCCACCGAGCCAACACATGTATCTGGAGCCGACAGAACACTGGATTTTTTTATTTATTTGACTTGGTCACTTCTTCTCTCCTCCTCTGTCGTGGTTCACTGTGCTATGGATCATTGTGATTTATCCACAGTGGAACTGCATTTTGGAGCCCGCAGCCCGGCAGGGGGGCAGTTACTGGGAGCAGAAGGGACCCGGGCACCTGCTAAGTCTCCATGGCCTTACCTCTGCCTGTGAGTGTTTTCCATGCTGCTCTCAGTCTCTAATATCAGGAGCCATTTTGTACCCTTGGCTAATCGAGGGCCACTTTACTTTCTCAAAAAGGGAAAACAAGCAAGCATCTATTTCATGTCAATTCCGTGGAAGGGAATTATAAATGAATGCGATGCATGACTGCTGCTTTTAACACTTGGAAAGGAAAAAAAGGAGCCTTTTCAAACTAATGAGGTACGTCACTGACACTGTTACTCAACATTTTTTTTCCTCACATTGCTGCACTGCTTTTCATTTGCCACTTATCCTGTATTAATCTCTCTCATTCTATCTGTCCCTCTTTTTTTCCTCCTTCATTCTCTCACACAATTACCATGCAGCATCCCTCTGCACTGTCGATGGAACTCGGGAGCCTTGAGTCGCTCCAGCCAGGCTAGAGTGGTCTGTCCTTTGGTGTGTGCCGTCTCCCCCCAACATGCAGAATAATGCGCCCTCCACACCATGAGTCCTCTGGGCCAGGTTAGTGTGCAGCCTACCTGGAACGCAGCCCTGCTCGCCGTGCTCTCACTCATGGTGCCTGCCCTCAGTATGTGCCAGTCCACAGGCCCTGAGTTGGGCTCAGCTAACCCACAGAACTGTCCAGGTGTGTGCTCCTGCACTAACCAGCTCAGCAAGGTGGTATGTACACGCAGAGGCCTGATCAGGGTTCCTCCCAACATCCCAGCCAACACCAGGTACCTAAACTTGATGGA
This sequence comes from Salarias fasciatus, assembly GCF_902148845.1. Classification (NCBI taxonomy): domain Eukaryota; kingdom Metazoa; phylum Chordata; class Actinopteri; order Blenniiformes; family Blenniidae; genus Salarias; species Salarias fasciatus. The sequence goes on from NC_043751.1 coordinate 16,917,973, forward strand.
GAATAGCATAGAGACTATACAGGCGGACACCTTCAGACACCTGCACCACCTGGAGGTCCTTCAGCTGGGCAGGAATGCTATCAGGCAGATTGAAGTGGGGGCATTCAATGGCCTGACCAGTCTGAACACGCTGGAGCTGTTTGACAACAGACTGACAGTCATACCCAGTGGAGCGTTTGAGTATCTGTCCAAGTTGAGAGAATTATGGCTTCGAAACAATCCCATTGAGAGCATCCCTTCTTATGCCTTTAACCGTGTACCCTCACTCATGAGACTGGACTTGGGAGAGCTGAGGAAGCTGGAGTACATCTCCGATGGAGCATTCGAGGGCCTTCAGAATCTCAAGTACCTGAACCTGGGGATGTGCAATCTGAGGGAATTTCCTCATTTGTCCCCTCTGGTGGGACTGGAGGAACTAGAGATCTCTGAGAATGTTTTCCCTGAGCTGAAGCCCTGGGCCTTCCGTGGACTCAAGAATTTACGTAAACTGTGGATTATGAACTCTGCAATCACCACCATTGAAAGGAATGCATTTGATGACATTACGGCCTTGGTGGAGCTCAACTTAGCTCATAATAACTTGTCCTCCCTCCCTCACAACCTCTTCACCCCGCTTCAGTACCTGGTGGAGTTACACTTGCACCACAACCCCTGGCGATGCGACTGTGATGTGGTGTGGCTCTCATGGTGGCTCAGAGAATACATTCCCACAAATTCCACCTGTTGTGGACGCTGCCACACCCCAGTCCACATGAGAGGACGATACCTGGTGGAAGTTGATCAGACAACCTTTCAGTGTTCGGCACCTTTCATACTCGACGCTCCGAGAGACCTGAACATTTCTGCAGCCAGGGTGGCCGAGCTGAAGTGTCGCACAGCTGCTATGAGCTCAGTCCGGTGGCTTCTCCCCAATGGGACTGTGCTGACCCATGGCTCGGCTCACCCAAGGATATCTGTTCTTAACGACGGAACGCTCAACTTCTCCAATGTTCTCCCATCAGACACTGGAGTCTATACCTGTATGGTGAGCAACATGGCGGGAAATTCCAATGCGTCAGCCTACCTGAACGTCAGCAACGCCGAACTCAACACGTCTAATCTCTCCTACTTCACCACAGTTACAGTGGAGATCTTGGAGCCCACAGTGGAGGAAACCCCCAAGCCCAAGCCTACTGTCCCTGCTTCACCCTCCGTCTTTCAACCTGTCTTTATCTCCACACCTACTGTGCTGTTCCCAAACACTCAGACTCCAAGGCAGGTGTCAGTTCCTACTGCCAGAATCCCTAGTGGGCCAGCTGCCAGTCTGGATGAGGTGATGAAAACCACCAAAATCATCATTGGCTGTTTTGTTGCTGTTACTTTGCTGGCAGCTGCCATGTTAATAGCATTCTATAAGTTGCGTAAGAGGCATCAACAGAGGAGCACGGTGGCAGCAGCCAGGACCATAGAAATCATACAGATGGAGGAAGAGGTTCCTCCTGTTCCTCCACCAACGTCTGGATCTAGTGGGTCCGATGACACAGGCCTGGTACTGCCTACATTAGTGGAACACAACAGCAACACCTTTAAACCTGGGTATGTGTCCTCTTCTTCCTCATCCCGCCAAGGGGGCTACGGAGCCCACTGGAGCCATAACAACTCTCTTCATCGCTCAGTCAGACAGCACCACAGCCACATCAGCACCATTGCTGATCCCTACGTCATTAAGACTACTCATGGCAAGGAGAAGGTTCAAGAGACCCAAATCTGAGTAATGCGCCCTGTGGATCTATCGCTGACTCTGTCCAAACCTGTCTCCTCTCCTGTCTGCTCACCAGTCCATGCAATAGAATGCACAAAGAACAAAACGGTAACTTTCTTTTGTACAGAAGTGCAAAACAGAGACTTTTTTTCTTGTACATGCATATACATAAGTATATAAATATTAAAAAAAAAAGAAAAAACAAATATATATAAATGAAACTACCATCAGGCAGTGGTGAGACATGCAGATTATAATAGAAAAGAAAGTAATTTGAAACTATTTTCTAATAACTGGTGACTTCTATTTAAAAAAAAAAATAAAAAGATGATAAAGAATATGTTTTTTTTTGTTTGTTTGTTTGAAAATAGAAGATGATACTGTCTATCGTAGGAAAAGAAGCATTTAGTTTGTTTTTGACCATATTTAGGAGGCAGTAAAACCTCTTTATAAAGGCACCAGTTTCTAAATACAGCCCCAAATGTAAGCTACAGTTTTTACTGTGCCAAATATTATATGCAATAAAATGGTATTCAAGACTAAGGAAGACAAAAAGACACTCACACAAATTCTACATAGATATAAACATTTGTCCAATAGCAGCATAATGGCACAGATAGATTGTGCTGTTCAGTAGCTATCAGCCAAATGCTTTTGGACTGCAGTGAATTTCTGCAGCTAAGGTTTAACCCTCTGTTTGCTGGAGCTAAGCTGCATTTATTTGACAGTGCCAGTGCTTCTTAGTTGTAGCGTATCTAAACATGTTTATTTAGTGTGCTCATGATTCCCCATTCGTTCAACTGGCAAAGGTGAAATGCAGGCTAACAACAGTTGTTGCAAATATGTTGTTCTGTTATTGGTTGCATATTGTATCATTTTTTTTTTCCTTTAGGTTTTGACATGCTTCTTAATAGCTTGTGTAGTGTTTAGGGCTAATTTAGTAATGCATTACAGCAGTTGCCTGACTTGTCTCCGCAAGGGCTCATTCCGATGCTAATTTTTCAAAAGGAACAGACATGTGGTGCAGTGATACAGGGCTTTGCTGACCGTTCTGCTTTTGGAGAAAAACACAGAGGATTGAAGTGAATCATAATGAATGTCTGATACCGGGGCTTTTCCATGGACTACATTGAAACATTACCTTGTGTTTCTTTTTCTTTAACATTTTATTTTTAGCAACACTATTTTTATGGAGAGAAAAGGAGGCTATGAAAAATAAAAAAACCTTTGGTTTGTATTTCTCTAATCAGAAACACTTTCATCTGATGTTTTTTTCCTCTCTGAATATATTTCCATTTGTGTGTAAGTTGTTTAATCGTAAAGGCTGGAGGCAGTATTGTAAATCGTATCCTACCCCAAACCCCCATCTTACGGTCCTATGCATTTATTTAGTGTCTGCATGAATGGGTCTTTAAGTAACTGGTGTACAATGCTGCATTATACCCCACAGTGGGGCTCTATGCAGGTCAGATAGGCTGTTGGTCTTTGATGCCTCAGCTTAGTTCTTAACATTGATTTCTCAGTGACTGTGATGGGGAAAAATACATGTATCCCACAGTTCTAGAGTTTGTGGGTTTCTTTTCCTTATGTGCTCTTCTACAGGTTGTAGGTTTGAATCTGTCATTCATCAAATTAAACAAAACGTTTTTTTTTTATAATGCCCAAAAAAAAAAAAAAAAAACATTTTATTAAGGTGTGTGGTTTAACACAATCCTTCTTTCGCAAAGCAAGTACTGCCAGAATGCAATCTCGATGCGCCACTCTACAACTGAAAATCAGACAGATTTTTACTGTTGCTGCATGTACCATCGCATCTCTCAACAATATGACAGATATGGAAGTCCTGCAGCTGAAAGACCAGCTACCATAAAGGAGCGTGGCTGGTCTTTATCATGGCTGAATCACCCTGCCTGTGACATTATACTGGTGCCCTTCAGACCAACACCATCAGTCCTCTGCTGGAACGATTCTGACTGATTGTCAACCCTGCCGGTTTTCGGTCATTTGAAAGGTTTATGTTGCCATGCAAAGGTGTTGCAGCTCAGGCTATTTGGGGTAAACATGACATTAAAGTATGACTTCTTTTGATAATTATAAAGTGTGGTGGAGTGACGGGAACACCATGGCGTCTTTTAAAACATCCTCCCTGTATATTTATTAACATCAAGACGCTATTCAGAATTGGATCTTTCTGGTATTTTTTTCATGCATCCATATAAGATGATTTTCATGACATATTCAATAAGATGGCTGCTTTATGCAGTGTGACAAAACAAGGACAGGAGTTGCCTAACATTTGAAAGAGTCAGTAAGAGTCGCCGAACTACCAGCTGAAACAAAATGTAATGGTTGTATAGTGTGAACTGCATAACCTTCATAAAAAGACAGTATATATATATAGATTTTTTACAAGCATTTTTGCAACACATTTTGCAACTTCATTTTGAAATCTGTAAATAGATGAATGGAAAGTTTCAGGTGTTTTCTGGCAACTTGTGAGTCCAGGTAGGCCTCAGCAAGCAGCTGCAACTCAAGTGTTTCTTCATCCTCTTCTAAAGAAATATGAGAGTGATGCATTGCTGAATATTCAATCACCAACAGACTGCGATGGCTTCTCTTTGCTTTGGCAAAACAGAATGTTCTTGGTTGTTACAGTATGTGTGGGTTGAAAAAGAGCAGACTCTTATTATTTCCCCGGCGCAGCGTGGCTCTGGCCATGCTTGTGACTTCATAAGAGGCTACTGGCTGTTTGTAAAGCCTTTAATGTGCCTGATAACCAGCGACATACAAACACTCACAGCTACTTCCTTTTTTCTTTCCCATGTCCTCCTCCTCCTCTTCAGTGTTAACAGCAAAAGGGGAGGAAAGTCTGGAATTAACATAATACTATCAACCTTTCAGTCGATTTAAGTCCGCCACGCCAGTGTCGGGGGTGAGAGAGTGAGGGGCGGAGTGGAGTGGCCAGTGTGTTCACGGCTGAAAAGAAGGACCCAGACAATAGTCCTTCCCTGACAACATCAGCAGGGTTAATATGAATCTATTCTCTGGGGTGGCTGCTGTCTTATCTCCTGCAGCTGAGTCAGTCCTATTCTTTGAATTTGGCTGGATGTTGCCTTGTTGCAAATGAGCTGTGAAGATGTTCCGTCATAGCTGCTGTCGTCCTCCTTTCTCTGCCCCCCACCTTTCATCATTTGCTAATTGACTTAAAGTCATCAACTAGCTTTCCCCCACCACCAAATCATATATTTCCCTCTTATTAGCAGTGTGGGACAAAGATTTGCATACTGTTTCAGAGTGTGTTCACGAACACTCAACCATTTTGCCCCTCCGATTGATTTTCAGCCAATGGGTTACTGATAAATCTAAAGCCAGAGATGCAGTGCATCTATTTGAAGCAAGCAGTGTGTCAGAAGCTCCCGCTATTCATATTGGCAAGCGACGGAAGAGGTGAGGGAAATGGCTAAGCTGCCGCCATATATTCCGCCTTGTTCCGTTCTGATAGGATCTGCAGAGAAACAACAGGAAACGGACTGGGATAAGGCTCTATGGCACACACTCTGTGAGGTTAAGGGTTTGCTGGGAACAAGTCCTTGAGCCTCTAGATCCATATCTGTTAATGAAGTCTCCAGCAGTAAGAGGTGCCGGTCAGGTAGAAATGCCACAGAAATTCTTTCACAGTTTCTCCACTGACTGATGCCTTCCTGTGGCCATGGAGGCATTGCAAGACATGATCCAGGCTACGGTTAGACGCGGAAAATGGCCTCAACTCCCGATCAACACTTGATTAGACAGCCCAGCTGCTCTCTTTCCCATACTGCTTTCTACCAAACTTTGCACTGGATTGAGTTTATTAAACAATAAATGTTAACCTCAGTTTTAAACTACAATAACAAGGGTAGATACACATGTCCAAAGAAATAAGGAAAATATTAAGACATTTACAAGCTGGAATGAAAATGTTGACACATTTTGTTTTTCTTTTTTTCTTTTTTTTTTTTTGCATCAAGGCATAACAAGGTGACAAAAGAGCTAAAAGACTAACAGACACACACAGCATTCACATACAAACACACCCTCATCTACTAATAATCTCCAGTAAAACTGAGTCATTTTCAGTCTTTAGCGAGGCGAGCAAAGCTTTTTCCTGTTGATGCTGCTCCACCAGATCCTTCTTTAAATAATTTACTGGAACATGGCACATCAGGCAACTTCACCGAGAATCTATGAGTATTGGGCCTTTGCTTGTGTGCGTAAGCTGTGAGGTCTTCCTTTCAGAAAACAAACTTCAGAATATTATTACCTCCGCAATCTAAAGTAGTCATAGCTGATCTAATGTGTTTTGTGACATGTAATTGACCTGACACAACCAGGGTGCTAATCTGGCAGGGGGGAGATTGAAAGACTAAATCCCCGTTTTTATTCCCCTTTTCTTCTGAATTACTTTATTGCAGGGACAAATAAAATCCATCTGCTTCTTTCTCATGAATTAGAGTCAGTTCATTAGCTAAAAGAACAAAACATTTGTTGGTGTAAAATCTCACAAAACTAGAGCTGCCAGGTTCTTTTCATGTCAAGCGTAAAAGTCACACTTTCCACGCTCATCGAATCTACTAAAGCTTTTGCAGAAAGAAACACTGGTTCAAAATGAATATTGCAAAGTTTATCAACTAATAGGCCGCACCATGGAAAGCATCTGACGTGCAAAATAAAACACAGTCCTCATGTTTGTGCTGTGGGGATTCTGCACTGCATACAACTGAAAGTACAATCTATGAGCCTAAGCATGCAATTTCCCAGCTTTTACCGCAGGATAACAGCAGATCAGTAACCAGGGACAACATTTCTGTAGATTTCGGATTTCATAAGGAATGTAAAAAGTCTGAAGTTTTTTTTTTGTTTTTTTTTTAGATATTATTATTATTTGTGTGTGTGTGGGAACAAGTCCTTGATCCTCTTCAAATCCAAACGCTATTATGATTATTCCAGTTAAAGGGTTTTTGTTTCGTAAGTGGGTGTAGGCATTTTTGAGACTCTTCAACTGTTCCCCTTCTTCCATTTAAATGTGTTCACGGTAGCTTCTTGAATTTGTCTTTATTACACTTACATTACATAGATTTTTTTTAAAGTGTTTTTTTTTTATTAAGACAATTGTTAGTTCTGTACCATAATTATCCCTTTTGTTCATGTTTAAAGTTCATTGTGGAAAAAAAATGACAGGAAATAAGACAAGTTTACAAAATTAGACATTCTTAAAGAACATGTCATAATAAAGAAAAAACATGTAAATTACTTAAAGTCTTATGAAAGAAAAATGAAATAAGACACTATCATTACTGTTACACACACACACACACACACACACCCCAGACACCAGACAAACACACAGTACTGTATATGTCACTGTCATTGTAATGTAGGCCGCTGTTCTCTCTTTGAACCGGTGCATCTTTGGATCGGGGTTGGCAACTGCAAGTTGTTCCTGGTTGTTTCTCCCTCCGTCAGTCAGCCTGTGTTATATCTCATGTGTGTGGGAGCGTCTGTGTGTAAAGGAAGAGCGTGTCCTCTGCGGCAGTGACAGCCACTCTTCTGCTGCTTTAACCTCTCCCGTTTGTGACTGTTGAAGGTAAAAGTGAACGCGGGGACGTGAACACGACTTGACGGCTAGACAAACAAACAAGCGGATAATGAGAAAGAAAAAAAAAAAAAAAACGAAATGCAGGAGCGCTGCAGTCAGTTTATCTGCGATGCATTTTCTTTATTTTCCAGCGATGATCATACACCTGTGCAGGGGTTCAAACTAGAACAGAGCATTATTGCCTGTAATAAATTCAATCTTCACATTCAGTTTTTAAAAGCGCTGAAAACATCTGTTACTTAATCACTCTTTTGTAGTCCTAGATGAATGCACCATTATCCGCCTATGTTAGAGGTCCTCTGGCTGTTTCATGAGGGAGATTTATGCATTTGGCTTTGTCTGAGATCACTCCCACTTCTAGTCGTTCATTATTACTCTCTAATACTGGGTTCGTCCATAGTGACCTCTGAAACGAGATTTTGAAAACTTATTACTTATCAGCATGCTGCATGATCACTAGAGATTTATTTGCCCCCAGAAAACAACGTGAAAATATTACCAGAAAGCAGCATAAAGGCCAGAAACAGAGAATTTTCTTACCTAATTGACGTTTTGTAGAACATCTTTAAACTTATAACTCAGAAAAATAAAATTATCAACAGTCAACAAAATCCACTATGTAGCAATAAGGAGCCATTTTGGACCGTTTATCTTCTGTAAGTGGTGGGAACTGCCAGATTGACTCTTTTAAAAAGCCTGTTTATTGCACATCCAATTTCATCCGTTCATGTATGAATGCATGAATGCATTTTCATACACTGGATTTTATCTCAGGCCTGCGCTTTGTCACTTTGCATGTTCATATGTGGACCTTCTCCAGGTTGACCAGTTTCCACCAACAGTCCAAAAACATGCATTTAGGATGCATCGGTGTCTCTAAATTATCTTCAGGTGGGAATCTGAGTGTGAGTCACCACATTTCTTTACTTCACTAGTTTGACTTCAGGACAAACTGTCTACCAACCAACTCAAGAAAAGAATTAAACTTTTGCAGTATTTTGAGTTACATTACTGTAAAGCAGTGATGCAGTGTTCAAATCAAATATTATAGTTTTGCACTTTTTGTCACGGCTGGCTGAGAATCTCTGCTTTACCTGATGGATGGATGTTTTGTGATATGTCAGGGACTTTATGATTGTTTCTTTATGTCTCTACGATAGCTAAGCTCACAACTAGATTCAGTTATAAACAACACCCTGAAGGTCTTAACAGTTGAATTTGCTGAACTTAAATTTTAAGTTTACTAAAAGCTCAATTTCACTTGGCACAAGACACAAACGCAACTACAAAGCCAGCGTTTCTTTTTAGCATCGCAGGTATTACAAACTCGCTGACATACCTGGCACCAGTCTCCCGTTCTTTGTGTGCGTGAAAGAAGAATGCAAACACAGGAGCGAGGCGTTCATAAAGATTTTTTTCGTGCGCTGCTTCACACCAATAAGCCTCGGAAACAGCTCGAATCTGAGCTCATAGGTTCATCAACAGACTCGCTGTCGGATCGCCACGGCTCCGCAACAGTTTTGGCAGATGAATGGATTTAGTTGTTTCTCGCTTCTTCTTTTTTTTTTTTTTTCCACTTTCTTTCTTTAAACTTGACTTCCGTCTCTTTTCTCTTTCATTTTATCGACCCTGCCAATAACATCCAAGGCCTCGGGGTTGCTATGGTTTCCCTGGATTCCAGTGCAATGGTGATTGGCTGTTGAGGAAATTGCGGTAGACACGGAGCGATGTGAATAGGGAGCTGACTGTGACCCTGACAGAATGTACTGTATTCATATTTACTTTGAGGACCTTGGTGAGACAGCCACTCCAAATAAAACTCAATGGGTCTATTCACTGGCTGGTGTGTGTTGGATTCGTGATGTGTCAGATAGCTAAGGGTGATGGGGGAAATAAAGCGATCATTTACACTGTTTCACAAAACGACATAAACAGAGCTCTAATGAACATTCATCGTTACGAGGCAGTTAATTCAAGATCGCGTTTATAAGATTTAAGCGTTTATTGAAGTCACTTAAGAGGGACGCAAATTACCAGGCATCAGAATAGGGTGTGAGTGTGGATGCAGCTCTCTTGACTCGGATTATTCTCTTCTTTTTGTACACACACATCTTTGAAACCATCCAAGAAACACTGTGGTCAACAGCTCTGGAGTGTGTGGTGGACTCAGTGCAATGGTAAGACTGTTCTCTGGGCAATCTGATTTGTGGTTCACACTTTGTCGTTGTGTTATTTTGTTATTATGTTTTGTTATTATTCAAATTAGATGCTAAAAGCTCGCAAATTCAAGCATGACCTTCAATCTTTTGCCGACTTTTTCCCAATTGCGATGCTGATCCTGGATGCCTGTTTTAACTTCAATAGTGGTGATTGATCTTTTTCATTGATTGTATTAGTGATATTCTACAGCTTACAAAATTGGTGACAATAGATGTGAATTCTTTTAAAGAACTGAGGCTTTTGGTGTGAATCAACAGGAAAGTGTCCATTTTCCTTTGACCGTAAGTCTTTTTCTTACCTTACTTCACTTTTGAGCAGCAAAACGCTTCTAAATTTACAGCCAGACAACAAACTTTGTTTTTCCGCCATGTGATGAGCTTGGTGAGGCTGTAAATGACCGTGAAGTGAAGCAGATGTGTCTGTCAGACAGCTTAACAATCACTGTTTGCTCAAAATGTCCGTGTGTGAATCATCTGCAGCTTTGCCTTGATCAGTAAAAAACATGGAAGGGGGAAAAAAAAAAAAAAAGCGGCTTCAGTGACCGCAGGTAAACTCTTGGATTCTGGTGAAAGATTTTGTTCCAGTAGAATATTCTAACAAACAATAAGTGTATGGAGGGTAAAAATCATTTTATGAAGATAATTTTTCACTGGCTGTCTTATAGGTGACCCACGATTAACAGCTGCACATTATAAGAGTTAGCAGGGTGTGACTTCTGATTTTCAATTCCTATGAAGAACAACAGTCATCTGACAATGTGGGAAATACTCGGACGTCCAACTTTCTAACAAACTTTACCAAGAAGCTTGTGAGCCATGACAGTTAAGGGTGGTTGGGACAAACTCCCTCCTCACATGGAAAACCCACATCCTGGACCGGTGATGTCTGTAATTCAAAACAACGGAAAATAATTTGTTCATCACACTGCAGTCAAGACCAAACATGAATTCTGCAATATTAACTCTTAGCTTTGTTAATGTTTTCTTCCTGCCGGCAGCAGCTTTGTTAAATGCCGCTACAGGGCATTGCACACCTCTGACCTTCAGCAAACAATTTCAATAAACTAGTGAAAGGATGTCAGATAATTTGTTGTGACAGAGGCGGTTGTTGGATCCGGTGCGCGGCGCTGACAATGGATCGCTCCTGAATGGCGCTGAAGGACTCGTTCAGAGCGCGAGGCGACATGCGATATCTGTGCGGGGGTGACTCCGCGGCACAGGTCAGTGCCGTCCGCTCTGTCATCTGCTTTCAGTCACGGCGGCGGATTCTTCACGTAGACAAAGTAAGTCACAACACACAATGAGCCGACTCAGTCGGTATGGCAACAGGACGGCTCGCTGTACGTGTGTTTCTGTGCATATTTGTACATATCGGCCAAACCTGCATTGTTCATTTTTCTCAGTGAACTCAGTCACACAGTCTGTTCGCAAATGAAAGCGTGATAAATGGCAATTATGTCGGTTGCATAACTGACTACAGAACCAAGCTCAATTTGTTTACGATGCTAAAAAAAAAAAAAAAAAAAAAAAAAAAAATATCAATGAGAGGTTACGAGCACAGGTTTTATGCTGTATGGGGGATAATTATGTGTTCTTAAGAGAAGCATTTATCTTAATACACAGGAGATTACCCTCCAAATCACTCTCACAAATTCAAACCATCACCCTGGAAATAACCTGCTGACAAACAAGGGGGGCATAAATGTGTTTTTATTTTCAACACTAATTTTGTTGTGTTTGAATTACGCAGACCATTAGCAAGAGCAAATGTGCTCCAAGCCAGCATGTGTGTGTGTGTGTGTGTGTGTGTGTGTGTGTGTGTGTGCGTCTGTATATATTTGCTTAGAAATGACTATGTGCGAAAACGGGCGTGTTCAATGGTGTGTTAGTGGAATTAATAGGGGGATGAGGAGATGCAGTTGTTTCAGCCTTCTGGATGTGCGGCACGTTCACTACCTTATCACTTCCAAACACTCAGGCTTTGCTCTGTCAACTCAAATGGGCTAATTGCTTTAGTCTTCCACTCGTAGGTATTTTCTTGTTGGCTCCCCGCTCCTTTTTCTCTCGCTCTCCCTTTGCCCACACACAGTGGACACTGACTCGCTCGCTCTGTTCTCGTCATCCCCTGCTCTCTCTCTCTCTCTCTCTCTCGCTCACTCCGTTTCTAAATGCCTCTCTGTAATTTGGATTCTGTCTAAGAATTGCACCTTGTCCTAATTGCCTATGCAGCTGAGTCATAGCCCTTGCTTCAAGCTGTTTTCTTTTAGTGACTCCCTCTCAGCAAAGCTTCCTCTCTTCTAAATTCAATATCACTCGGTTACCTAACCTTACCATCGACTGGTCAGCCATAACCACAGATCTGGCAAATATGTATGAAATATACACATATATACCTATTTCTTCCTTCTCTATCCTTGTCCCCCTTGCTCTCTCTCTCTTTCTCTCTCTCTCTCTCTGTCTATTTCTGAATTTCTTGGCCTCTCAGCGAGTGAAGAAGGATTATACTGTGACAAAGAGCCATGGTGCAGTAGAGAGGGATTTGGGAACGCCAGGCTCTCTGTCATCTCAGGACTCACTCATATGCCTCTGCGCTCCATTATTGTCCCACTGACGCATCTGTCTAACACAGAGCAAGGAGAGAGTGAGAATTAAGTCAGAAATGATGTGTGTGTGTGTCTGTGTGTGCGAGGGTTGCTGGGCATCGGCTATAATTGACAGAACAGTCTCGGTGTTTCTGAGTGCCTTTGACAGTACGGATAGGAAACTTTGTGGAGTGAGAAGACAGTGATGGGAATTGTTCAAACCGCTTTACCTGGATATTTAAAATGCATCGGACTAAAATGAAATTAATCACAGCGCGTGCTCATGCGTTATTATGCACATTATCTCATTTTTAGTCACATAATGAGATAAAAGAAGTCTCTGGTTGGTAAGTGTTGAGTAAATTGCATTAATCACACTCATCTCTGGTGGATAAATACAATACTACCATTTTCTGCTGCGCAAACGCCATGGACAGTTACACACACAGGAATATGCATCCTGGTGTTTGTGTGTACACAAATGATTGTCTTGACACAAACTTGTCCATGAATTACAGTGCATCCAGAAAGTGCTTCACTTTTTCCACATTTTATGATATTACAGCTTTATTCCAAACTGGATTACATTTTTTCCCCCTCAAAATTCTACACACGATGTGAGAAAGTTTTATGGTCAAAATTATTAATCTTTTGTAATGTTATTTTTATTATCAAAATTATAAGACTTAGAAATCACATTACATATGTATTTACAGAATTTACATCCAGTTTCCATTGATCATCCTTTAGAATCCTCGACAGCTTAACTGCTATCAGCCTGTGTTAAAGTGATCAGGCATGATTGGGAAAAGCACACACCGTCTATGTGAGGTGTCACAGATGACAGATCTGCTCAGAGCACAAACTAAATACGAAGTAAAGGGACTTGTCTGTAGACCTCAGTGACTAGATTGTTTCAAGGCACAAATGCAGAGAAAATTACATTAAAAAAAAATCTGTTGCTTTGAAAGTAACATTGAGAAAAGTGGCCTTCATCATTCATAAAGAGAAGAAGATGGGAACCACCAGGACTCTTCCCAGAGCTATCCAAGCTGAGTGATCGAGGAGAAGGGCGGACAGAGGAGAAAAAGCAATGTGCAGAGACATTCTGTATGATTCAGTGAAAGGACCAGATGCTCCCTGGTATTTGCACCTCTACTGATTCCACAGGGAGTTCTTGGTAATGGCTGCTATAGGCCTTAAACACCAGGACACATCGTCAGGTGTGTATCTCAGCATCACAGGGTGTTTCAGCAATTCATTACAAGACGCCCTCTGCTGAGACAGACTGACTACAGGTTGATCAGAACAGTTCCTCTTTCAGGACAACAACCCGAAGCACACAGCCGAGATATCAAAGTAGTGTCTTCATTACAGCCCTGTGGTGGTCCTTGACTGGCCCAGCCAGAGTCCAGACGTGAATCCGCTTGAACACTTCTGAAGAGATCTGAAGAGAGAATTCTTTCCAGATGCACTGTGAGTAGTTAAAGGTGCTGTAGGCAAGATTTTGCTAGTCAATGCTAATTTTTCTGTGTTTTCTTTGGATTAAATGTTAGAGTATCCATTGATAATCCTTTAGGAGTGTAGCATAATTGCACTACTGCGAGGGCGCAGCGTTTCCATCTGTCTCTGTTCTGAGCTGAAAAGGAATCTCGACAGCTCCAGGTATCTTTGACAAATCAGAAGAGCCCCTGAGGCTCTAGCCGTGATTGGTCGAGGGGCCTTCGTCGCACGTTCTTGTGGGAGGGGCTTAACTTGTGTAAGGGCGTGATGTCAGAGAAAACAGGACAGGATTGGCTGTGCTGGGTTTCAAATCGCCATCTTAGATTGGTCAAATCGCCATCTTGCTCAGGTAACCCTAAGCAAGATGGCGGAGATGCGGAATCCTGCCTACAGCACCTTTAACAGTTACATTTTTACTAGCCCTCCACTTTCTGCAGCGCTTTCAGTATTTGAGAAATCAAGTAAAAACAGTCCAACTGCACCTGAACTACTAAAGTGTACAATACTTTAACATGAAAGCAATGCAATTATTCAATCAGCCGGTTGATTTAGCCATGTAAACTACTGAAAATAAATAATAATCTTTTCATGACTCTAAGTTGCCTTGATTGTTCAAGCTCAACATGTGGTTTGAGTATTTCTTAAACTGCAGCTCCATGGGTTTCTTTACGAATAACCATCTTTGTGGTTTACTGCAGTATTCTTGAAAGGAGAAAATATTCCGAGTATCCGTTCGCTTGGGAAAAGATGTCTTTGATGCAAGAAATCATTGAAAATTGGCCAAACTAGTTTGAACTGACAAAAATGCAACAGTGACACAAATACCACCTCGTACATGAGGCATGCACTCTAGAATATTTACAAAAGAAAATTGAAAAATTGTGTACAGTGAGACATAACTCACAAGTCCTCCTTCAGCCAGTGAATAGCTGAAAAAGCATTTCTTCATTTGCATGTTTTTGCTTTGCATGTCACCAGATCACCAGGTCTCACTATAGTCGGTGGAATATTGTCCTTGCCAGGGTTTTCACTCATTGTTTCCAAACTGTGGTCCTGCACAAAGTGTGCTGCATTGCATGTTCAGGCAAACCAGCTTTCTCTCAGCGTGCAGCATCAGTTTCATCAATAAGAGTTTTGTGTGCTTTTGAACATGAGAGAACGACCTGCTGGTCTCCTCCATCAGCACAGTATCACTTCCTTGTTAGATTTTTCTTTTTTTTTTGTGCAAACCGCAGTGACTGGAGGGAGCACTGAGTCTCCACAAGCACAATGTCACAGCACACGCACGACAAATAGAGGACTATGGGAAATGATCAGCTACAAACTCCTAATTTGAGGCCAAACACAGAAACTGTGTTGAGCTGGCTGAGGGAGTGTGTCAGAAACATCTCCCAGTACACACAGACTGGAAGACACACTCCGTTAGTCCATAAATGAAATGTGTGGGTTATCATGCGGTCACACACTCATGATCTCGTGTGATGTTTGGTGGAGCAGCGTCCAAATGCGTGTGCGAAATCTCATTTGTGTCCTTTTTCATACATGCAAAATATTGTCAGACTCTACAATTGGTGTGAATTGTCATTTTTAACCATATGGAGCACGTCATGATCAAAGTTTTTCATTATGAGGGCGACTTACAGCAGGGATTTCTCAACACGACAGTTTGTCAACTGTACTCAAATGGCGTTCACACTCAGCAGATTTCAACTCAATATAGCATATTTAGGATGGCAAAGCAAGAAGCTGCCATCATGAATGTGCAGACTACAAATCTGTAGCTGTTTGGTGATGCCAAGTCAAAACGGGCCAGAATCTCCGCCTTTACTGTTTATCATGACGAGTCAAGGCAGCAGGAGAGAGAAAAGACAGCAGACTCTTATAGACAAATTCTTCATCTGCATTTAACCAATTCTCTCCATAGATATATTCTATAGGTGTGAATCTGAGTGTTATGATCGTCTCTGTGTTTGGTCTGCGCTGGATTAGTGTGCAGGGTGTATTCGGCCTCTGTCCATCGCTTTAGCCCCCTGCAGCCCTGAGTTGGATCGCGATGTAGAAGATGGCTGGATGGCGTACATCCTCTCGACTGTTCTGCATCTTTGTTTCCATCTCTTGGTGTGGTGTCGAAAACAGAGAGAAAATTAAGACTAAAAGACTTTTTAACTTTAAGAGGAAATTATGAGCCACAAAATCTTCAAGCCAGCTCGTTGTTGGTAACATTGCATTATTTTTTTCTCCAGTTTAACTGCACAGAGGAGCCTTACAGCTGTCTGTATATTGCTCCTGTGTAACATGGTGTCTTGCTGAGAGAGCGTCACATTATGGTAAACTGTGTGGGTGGGACATCAAAAAAAATCTAAACATCTACACAGGAGATTTAGGTTTGCATCCTGAGTCCTGTGGTATAATTAGGAAACTAATCAAACTCTCTTGGTAGCTTAATGTAAAACACTCACAAACAACAACAAAAACAACAACAATAACAATCAAGCTCCATTGCCATATTTCTGGCATATTTCCTCAGGTTATTCCATATTTGCCCTGCAGCACTCCAACTCTTTTGATTGAAGATTTGTTATGCCCTCGCTGCTAAATGGAGATTTTGAATTAAGTTGAAAACACGTCAAGTGTCACCACATACATACTGATCCTCTCACTAAGCCGGTGTAACTGAGCTGCGGTGGCAGCAGTGAATCATAGCACAGCGTGCCACAGAGGGTAACTCTCACTTATGCTCTCATGCGCTGGTCAGGTCTCCCTTGAGAAATACTGGCTTAAACTTAGACTGGAGATTGGGCCAAATGCATCACTTTAGAGACTGTTATAAATTTATACCATATGTCCTGCTTTCAGTGTCGTCGCTCCGTGCTGCATGTGGGCTGGAGGTTAGATCTTATAGCAGGTTATTTCACGATGACTGCTGAGATGTAAATAACTGTATCAGCAGATGAAGACACTCATCTGCAAGACAGTGTTGTTCTGTGATGTGAATGTCTGATAAACAGATAAAGACAAATTGAATGAATCACAAAACGCAGCTCATTTAGTTAACCTTTAATTAAGTGGCTGCGTTTGGTTCATATTTTGCAGTTTCTTCCAGCCGCACTATGATTGATGACAGTCACAAAATATATCATGAAAAAGTTCTGTTAAATCACTTTTGCTCCGAACTTCTTGGAATCCCACAAATTTCGTTTTTTTATTGCCTTAACTTTTATTACCACCAGTCAATGAACATGACTGATACGCTCAGCATAGATTATGGGAAATCGCATGATTAAACTACTGTGAACATTATCCCACGGTTCATGACAGCATGTCAGGTTTTATTTTAATGTCCAGTTCATCCAGTTCAGGGAAACTTTTTTATTAATACCACTTCATGTTGTTCAACGATAATACTGAAAGACATGAAAGAAGTGGTGAGAACAGTGTGCAACATTTTCAAAAATCTGGTAAGAAGTGTATTTTATTTAAGGGAATTTTCAAGTCGCAAACAGTCAATTATATTTGATTTTGGTCAGTTAGACATTTTGTCAAAGTAACATCGCCTATAACATACAGAACAATCCATCAGTTTTCATTTCCACTGTCTTTCAAGACAGTAGTCTCTGAAGTCTTAAAGTTTTAAAGGAAGAATGAAGTTTTCTAATTACTTAAGAACATAGGCAGAACAGATGCATTAAATTTGAAATAAGAAATAAGTCTTTGTTTTTAGCCTATATCTCGATTTCTTCTCCAAGAACAACATCCAAAACACGGCCTCATACCGACCCTCAGATTCCCGCTCCTCCACTGCCTTCCCTGAAGCCCTCCCGTCTCTCCCAGGGGTCTCTAAACACACAAACTGTCACCAAGTGTAGAGCCGACACACACCAAAGGTGTCACACATCACATGCTTGATACGAGTATTAATCATTATCGTGGCCATGCAGGCACACACACAAGCACAGTCACCAGTTTGTTTAGCTCTTTCCTCAAACAGCGCATGAATCACAGCCTGGAAGATTCCAGAAAACACACACTGGTGTGTGTTGGTGCTGCGTGCGTTGGGAGAGCAGAGGCTGAGGTGGGAGGGTTGGGCTTGGGAAGCTTTCTTATAAGCAGGTTAGGACTCCCAGTGGCATCAATCCTGCTACAAACTGCTTTGATCAGTTTGTAGTCTCAATCCAATTTAAGAGCTCGCCCAGAGCAAGTGTGTGCGTGTGCGTGTGTGTGTGTGTGTGTGTGTGTGTGTGTGTGTAATTTTGTTTATAAACTGTAAACTGGTGTTTGGCCCATGGCAGGCAGCTGGGCAGAGACTGCAGGCTGGAGCTGAATAATGTACTGTATACACACACACACACACACACATGCACACGAGCACGCACACACACATATATACATATACATACACACACACACACATACACACACACCAACTCAGTCTCTTTGCGGTCTTTGCTGTGGGGAATCAAGAGTCATTGATATTCTAAGTTGCTGCTTGCCACATTCAGGAAATAAGGACCTGCCCATGAAACACAGCCAGTCCTTTGTACCCGCTTCTGTCTGCGGCTATCTCTCTCATTCACACGTGCCACACGCACGCACGCACACACGCACGCACGCACGCACGCACATGACACTACATTCATAAAACTCACACACAACTCCGCCACTTATTCTGAATGAGTTGCTACGTTCAATATTTATTGTTCCAAAACTGCCGCTGATCAGATTTGCATTTTGCTCGCCTAAAAAAAAAAAAAAAAAAAAAAAAGAAAAACCACAGTATAAAATATTCAGCCTCTGAAAGTAAGAGTCATGGGAGCCCTGAGAGTGTTTATTCATGTCGTACCCTGGGAAAGCACACGGGAGCGCGTTGGAGAGAACACTTTACAGTGCACAGCCCAGCTCATCAGCTGAATATATTACTCTGCTCCTGAAGGCAACGCTGTTCGCTCTGGACTCCTACAGAGTGAACACTGCTGATCAGCAGGACACACACACACACACACACACACACACACACACACACACACACACACCCAGACACAGCGGCTCTCGCTCCCGTTTCACACACTCCTCACCCTCTCTTCCCCTGAGCTGCCCTTTCTTCCAATGGCGTTCCCTGGCCCATAATGGGGAGGAGGAGAGGATCTTAATAGGCAGGAAAAGGTCAAGGACAGCCGCTGATGTCCTGCTTAGGCTACCAGACATCTGTTAACAGGAGACAGGGACCAGGAGGATATTGGTAAGACAGAGCAGCACAAGCGAAAGTCCAGCAGATGCAAAAATAGATGGTCGTCTTGAGACCGGAGCTGCGTGTTTCAGCCGGCGCACGCCGCATCGCAAAGTGCCAGCGCAGAGTTTTGCTTCGTTAATGAAAAGTGCTGATACATGTCAGACGTCTCCTGATCCATGAATCAAAGCGCACACCTAACTTATTAAAGTCAGTCTGGAGGAGCTCTTATCTTATCTCCCCTGCAGTTTTCCCTTTTCCGCCCTGCTTTTATCCCTCATTGTCTGGCTGAACGATCATGTGAAGAAATGTTGACGCAGAGAGCAGAGGCAGACCCGGCTAACAAGGTTTGTCTGTCTCAATCACCACAAACAATATCACTCTCAGCTAAAATATGCAAGGGAACGCGGCTCACAATAAGAATGCCAGAGGCCACGGTGACTGGCATTTCCTGACAAATAGACTTAATTTAGACGTAACTCTGTTTTTGTGTTGTTAATTTCCCCGCGCACCTGCTTACACTGCACATGCACCAACATCTTCCATTTCTCTTTCTTTTTTTTTAAGGGGGGGGGGTGATAAGGTTTGAGAGCTGACTGACAGCCGACCCAGCTTCCCAGCATCCTCTACCCCCCCCCTCGTCTTCCTCCTCTGCTCTCCTTGTCTCTCATTTTCGAAGCTTCCCTCTGCTCTCATTCTGCCCGTCAGCATTATAAAGCCCCATACCATGTACGCACACTCAGACGCATTTCCTACACAGAAGCAGGGAGGGAGAAGTCAGAAAGAAATGAGATCAGAGAAGAGAAACGGGAAAAAAAGAACCCACTGTGAATCTTAGCTGACACAATGTGAGCTGGAGATTCTCTGGTTCATAATGTGGACTTCAACCTGGATTCACTGCTGACTGTACAAATGATGACTCCTGCAATTATGTTCTCTCTCTCTCTTTCTCTCGCTCTCTCTCTCTTTCTCTCGCTCTCTCCCTAGGAGACCGAAGCTCCCACATGTTTGACAAGAGTCTAAAATTAAACTGATAAAGCACTGCTAGGTATGTCGGCCAAGGGGACAGGACATAGATGAAGTAATGGGGTGAATCACAGCGTGCAGCATTAACAGCATCGGATTAATGCTCTGTTTCATTGAGCTGCTGTTTACCAACATCGTGTGCATTATTTTCCAGTAAAAGCTGCTTTCTTCCATGCAGGCATCCCTGCATACATTCACGGCTGCCACTGAAATAAACTGAAAACCTGAGAAAATGCTAAATAGGACATTTAGATTCCTCGTCACTGCACATGATCATAAGACTCGTGTGGCTGAATTTAAGAGCCACGCAGTCGTCGTTTCATGCTGTTTATAGCAGGTAATTTAACAGAGCCATATTGTAAGCTTTCTTGCAAAGTGTGAGAGAAAACAGTGCGTTTAGCAGGGACTTTTACACAACAAGGGTTTATGTGCAGAGTGTCCTGTGTGGATAGATGGTCAGACAATAATCAATAGGTCAAACCCTGTGAGGCTGGTTCAGGAGGACAATTATAACTCTTTTCTCATGCAACAATTATATCAATTGTTGGAATCAGCACTGCACACTCTGCTTTAAGTCAATTGATATGGTATCATTTATTTTCAGCACACTTCCCTTCAATAATTGCTAACTTCCCCAAATGCTTGACTGCTGTGGCTTCCTGTTCTTCATTCCAAATCAGTTAAATTCATCTTAATTCTTGTATTTTTTTATGCAACCAACGCATGACATCACAATTATCTTTCTATCCAGCTGCACCCTCTCTGTAGCTCAGAGCCAAAGTATGCATAACAATCAGACCACAGCAAAACACTA
This sequence comes from Salarias fasciatus, assembly GCF_902148845.1. Lineage (NCBI taxonomy): Eukaryota > Metazoa > Chordata > Actinopteri > Blenniiformes > Blenniidae > Salarias > Salarias fasciatus. The sequence continues at coordinate 16,938,717 of NC_043751.1, forward strand.
TTAGTGGTCCATGCACACCGTCTGTCTGTCACAAGCATTTACTCCAAAGCAGCTTGAAAACCCACTCAAAGCATCAAGCCATTGTTTGGTCGTCTGAAAGTCATTACAGCAAGTTTGGAACATCTTGACCATCAAAATGAAACAAACAAATATGAGTTAATGAACCTCTCAGAGATACACCAGGCATGATGCTCTAACTGTGTGTTAGTCTAGGCATGTTCAGGAATGATGTTGAGTCGCCTACATGTTTTAAAGGTTCTAATAGCTCTGAGAGGCGAGGAGGCAAGCAGGCTTCTTTTTGCAATGCATCACAGCTTGGTATCAAAGAAAATTGGGAAACACAAAGAAAATAAAATATGTGACATCCCATTAATGTGAGGCGTCACTGAGATGAACCGCACTACTGTGAAGTAAGTTAAGTATTCTATTCTATTCTATTCTATTCTATTCTGGCTGAACTTGCTGCTTAATGGAACCTTTCTCTGTGGAGTTTCCATGTTCTCCCTATAAGAGCCCAAATGACTGGTTTAAAGTTTAAGCTTATGTATTTCTGAGTCTTTTGCTTCTTGTTTTAGGATCTCCATTACTTGCCACAACTGTTCCTCCTGGAATCCTGAACAATCCTATAAATACTAATAAATCACAAACACAACATAAGCAGCAGGACGTACTGAGGGTTGCACCTGACAGATGAACAAAATTACAATTTCTGAAAACATTTCTTGTTTTACGTTGACAGGTTTGAAAAAGCAGATGCAAGTCGACGCAACCTTTAGTAGAGATGCAGCTGTTAATGTTATGAAGAGAATTTCTCACGCTGGCCTCTCACAAATGTTATTTATGGACTTTGTGATCAGATATTTTCTGTGTTTTAACCAGTCTCAGGTCTTGAAATATCTTCTGAATCACTTGGCTGCTTTATATCATATATTCTATTTATCTTTTTTCTGAGTTAAGTTCTGAATTATTTGTCATAGCAATCATTAGAATTTCCACCAAATTGTTGTCTTGTAAAGCGAACTGAACGCGCGCAAAACTCCCATTCGGCTCTTTATGTCACTGATGGCGTATAAGAAGTTGATCACTGGCAAAACGTGAGCAGCTTAGCATGCTTTGTACGTAATCTCAGTAAATCAGTGACTGAGTCTCAAGATTTTCACAAATCCAGGCCGGTTGAATTCTAATGTTTTCATCATTTGAGACTAGTCATAACCCCGGTCGGGTTGACCTCAAGGGCCTGTGAGCTTTCTGGAAAAGACATCTAGGGACATCAAGTGTGGCTGTGTGGATGTTCCCATTTCATCGAAAACCAAAGGTTATATGACGCCAAGTGTCTGAACGCTTTTCAGGGGGAATGAGTAATTAGAGTGGTGGGTTTGTGCATCTTGTTTCAAATCCCTGGAAAGAAAGGGAAAAAAAAAAAAAGATCAGGAATTGACTCCCGCCAAGCTGCCCTTTTCGCAGAGTCACTCATAATTGCTCTTATGTGCCACTCCATTTTTTTTTTTTTTTTTGTTGGATAAATATATTTATCTGCTGTCCTGTGTATTTGTCAGTTTTGTTTGGCTTCACTCTTGTGTAATAGCACTCCCTCCAGATACACAGTGAACATCGAGTGTTTACTCTAGGTCCGCTTCTCACTCTGATTTCCAAGTGACTTGACTTGTTGATGGCAGGCGGCAAACAGCTCCAGCCACAGCGAAGCCCGCCGCCTACCCACAACACAGAGCTGTTGAGTGTGTGTGTTATATTTCCTCAGGTGTGAGAGGAGGGGGGGGGGGGGGGGGGGGGGGGGGGGGGTTTGGAGAGAACTGTGTGATTGTGTGTATCATGATGACTGATGCTGTGTGTGCCGTCACTCCAAGTTCAGGCTCGTGCTGCTGTTTTTCTGCTGCACTGCAGAGGCCTGCGCTGCCTCTTGCTCACAACTTTAGACCGGTTTCCCCGGCAACCAGGGTGTCTGCACATGGAGAGCAACCATCTTCCCCAGATGAGAGCTTTTGTCAGTACAGTCACGATCACTAGGAAAGAGAGAGAGAAGGAGGAGAGAGAGAGAGAGAGAGAGAGAGAGAGAGAGAGAGAGAGAGGGAGAGAGAGAGAGAGATGGGCGAGTGCAACCAATATATCACTTATATATTTTGGCGAGGCATAAATTGCTATTTGTCTAACCAAGTGGACAACCTTCTCAAGTTAGAGTGGTATAGCATTTCTCATATATAGTTTTTTTTTTTTTTTTTGCTCATACACACAAATATACCGTGGTCATACACAAGCGAGTTTTCCTGGGATATTCTGACTCTTCTACCCTCCGCGGTAAAGTGGATGTCAAGTTTAACTCACAAAATAAAGTAATATTTCTGTCCGAGATGAGAAATACCTCAGGTTGTCGGAGTTAAATTGCAACTGTGCCCCTGTGTGTGAAAATAAGCGGACTCAAGACTTTGTGGAGGCTGGCAGGGAAAAGTAGCAGAAAAGTAATGTAGATCAGAGTTTTGAAACTGCACTGTAATTTCTTTTGAGGAAAGAAAAAAAAACAGTATGGTGTATTGTGTGCTTAAAAGAGGTTCAAGGAAGGAAAGAGTTGCTGATATATATATAAAAAAAAAATCAAATCAAATAAATAAAAAACGCTATAGATCATGATTTCCCTGTGCGAGCCTGCTCTGCTGGAAGTATTGTTTTTGTTTTAATGACATAAAGTGAATTTTAAAGTTTCGGTGATTAGAATAGGCAGGATGAAGAAACATCAGAAGGGGATGACCCAGATGAGGCAACAAGACAGATAGGACCATAAAGAGTCTAGACACTGGTGGAGAAGGGTGGGAGTGTGTGGGAGAGAGAGACTTGGACCAGATTTAAGGATGAGGTGGTGAAGGGAAAGACAAAAAGTAAAAGCCATAGGTTCATGAATTTTTCACTGATTCATCTTCTATACTGTTTCATCCTGTTCTCCATAAAGATCACTTAAATTGAGTCTTCATATACTATTTTGAGCAAACTTTAGGTCTTATAATGTTGTGCTAACACTGAAGATCCAGTCAGGTCTCCTGTGTCTCAGTCAAGTCTGTGTCCTGCCTGTCTCGTCCCTTCCCGTTTCATTTTGAAACTCACCTGTCTCATCTTTGTCGCTGCACATTTGCTCTTCCTGCCTGTAGATCTATTTGGGGAGCATGAAGGGAAAAAAAAAAAAAAAAACTCAAAAAACTCTTGAACCAGCAAACTGCAGCTGTTCATACCTTGAAAACGACAGTCTGTTCTCCCTTTTAAGGGTGTTTTTCCACCTGCTGCTTTTAAACTGACCTGGTTCAGTTTAGGCACCACGTGCAGAGCAAGGGGGTATTTATGAACCTGACACTCTGATGCTCTCCAAAAGCTGAAGGAACTGTCACAGAGCGGCTCTGGCCACACAAATGCGAGTGTGAGTGTGAGTGCAGACGCACCAGGCTGGAACAGCACTACGGTGCAAACCGGAAAGGGAAAAGCCCCATGATGCATATTGTGAGGGCAACCGCACCGCGGTGCACAGTGATTGCGTGCATACTCAGCTAAACTATGTGATTTTTTTTTTTTTTTTTTTTTTTAACATTATTGTCTATGTTTTGGAGTGCCACTTTCAGTGCTTCTTCATCATGTTTTACTTCAAGTGCAATAAAGTTTGGATGTTTGTGTCAAAATAAGATTTTTTTGGAACAATGAATTTTTTTTAAACAAATGAAGCCGAACAAATGACCCTGATCTAATACAGTCAGACACATGAACATCTTTATTAGCTCACAGAATACTACACCATGCCTTCATGTGACCTTAATAAGACTGTTACTGTAAAAACCTTCTGTCAGATAATCTAAACAAAACCATACAAAGTTAAACAGTAAAGTTTACAATTCAGGTCTATAACACACCAGGAAGGGTAAGCTCCATATTCTTGCACTGCTGAATTACGTTATTCAATACCAAGACTTGTTTCTTCTCTGAGAATCTTTGGTACATGAATAACTTACATCACAAGTTATTAAGCTCCTACATTCTATTCTTGTTATTTCTGCTCAAAGTAAAAAATTCATACCTCCATTACATGATTTAAAACAACACTGCAGTTTGTGAAAAGCATTGCACAATCAGTGTGTGAGTGCATCATTTACTGCACACACACTGCACCCCTCATTTCTGCTGTGCATTGATGAAAGGTTATCAAGGGAACTGATATTGTCTTTTTCTTTTTCTTTTTATCTTTTGCATTTGCTTTCATCCATCACATATATTTTGTTAGTAGTGTGTTTTGGGAATAGCTATAATCAAAAACAATTTGATTGCAAACAGTCCATCAGAAGTCAGTCACATTTATTTTACTTATTCTGTTAATTGCTAAAAGGCTTATTTTTTGTTATAATTTAAAATATAATATTCAGGTGACATTGCTCTTTTCAATCAATCAATCAATCAGTATATCTATCGATCTATCTATCTATCTATCTATCTATCTATCTATCTATCTATCTATCACACTCAGGCACACACACGATGGAACCAAGTGATCTATCTTCTGTTGGTGATTACTTTATTTGATTACATATTTAAAAACTATTTCCCCATTTCATATAATTGTAGCATGCTGACAAAATTCACTGAAGCTGAGCGAGTAAAAAAAAAAAAAAAAAAGCATTTATCCATCACATGGTCACATGAACACTGCACACTGCTTCTTAGTAGCTGATTGGATGAAGCTTCAGTTTGAACCAGGAAGTCTGGAAACACACAGACCACCAGCTACAGGTAGGAAACTTGGAAGTAAATGAAACTTTGCTCAGATCAACATGTGTCCGCTGTTGGCAGGTGAAACTGAATCGTATTTACTGCAGTCTAAGTGTGAAGGCAACTAAATGAGCTGTGTGTGTGTGTGTGTGTGTGTGTGTGTGTGTGTGTGTGTGTGTGTGTGTGTGTGTGTGTGTGTGTGTGTGTGTGTGTGTGTGTGTGTGTGTGTGTGTGTGTGTGTGTGTGTGTGTGAGTTTCTCTCAGTGCTCCCAGCATTGGGAGCTGCTTTGTGTCAGGTGTGGCATGTCGTTGTCATTTTCTTGCCTCTGCTTTTGCTCTGCTGTTTTTGTTTGTTGGACAAGTGAACTCATTTTGGTAAGAGCTGCTTTTTGTCATGACTTGCAGCCACTTCAGCTTTCAGAGGTCAGGGGGCTGCTTTGCAATTATATGCTGAAGAGAAAAGTGAAACAAAGAAGCTGACTCTTGTCAAATGAATTCGTTTTGGTACTTGAAGTTTGGAGACTGGATAAATCAAGGGAGGGCTGTCCGTGAACTTTTCCTCTCTGGAACTGTTTATCTGTTACTACTCACCTGTCTGAAGCAAAACATTCACAGCATATCCTTTCACATCCTGAAGTTTACAATAAGTAGATAATGAAAGCATCAATTATTGATGCTGTAGGTGCAAATCCAACTCTATAAATCCTTGACTTTTAAGTAGAATTCATAGTTGTATATAAAGTACGTTCATGATGAAAGCATTTTCAAACCTTTTTGTAAATGGATGTTATTTGGAAACTGTTTTCCCAGTGATTCACAGCTTCAATACAAGTTAGTTCATGATCAGTGTTGGTAAAAAGTGACTATATAACTAATGTTAATGATGACTTTGGTAAATCTGTGCCAACAAACAGCACAGCAATTAATTGGTGTGTATTACTGGTGCTTTTTTTTAACTGTAGATCAGTTAAGTAAAAAGTTAAAATTTACCTTTGTACCTGAGTAACTTTCAGACACTGTCCTTCTACTTATAGTTTCACTGAGCAAGTGACCACATGTCACTCCTCATTTCTTCATGTTTCTTCAACACAACACAAATATTTAGTCCAGTTGAACACTGACAACGGAGATGTTATGATTTTTTTTCCTCTCAGTGAGAGCTTCTTATTGATGCTTGTATTGGAAATATGAAGTATAAATAATATACAGTATAAATCTGTGCAGCCAGTGTTATAATCTTTAGAAATTAGAGCCATTTTCTTTTTGTGCATAGAATACTGGGAATAAAATGGGATTCAGTTGTGTGTCAAAGAAGACTTCCAAAAAGAGAAATGGTAAAATATGGACATATTTGGTCAATGAAATGCTATTTTTTTAAATTTTTTTCTGCATTTAATTGGCATGTAATTAATACATGTATTTGGATCTAATATTAGAATCAGAAAACAGTGCCACTGAAAGGGTTAAACAAAGAATGTGACTATTTTGTTAAAGCAGAAAATAGACCAAACCAGCAGTGAGGGTGTATATACCCTGATGTGTTTGCGCCTCAGGAACTGTGTGCAAAGTGTTCATACATAGACACAGACCAAGATAACGCTGTGCCCTCGCCTGGTGGTTTCAAACCCTTTTTGTTTGACCTCGACCGTGGTGACTGTAAAGTGGATTGTCGCTGGTCCAGTGCGTCCCGATTCCTTTTTGATGGAATCACACTGAACAACTTCTCATGTTCGTCTGGTCTGGAATTGAGAGTTATTAGTTACTCCTCCACTTTGATAAATCTCGCTGCTCGGTCAGAGCCGCACAAGGGAAAGAGCTCTAACGATCTTGACAAAGCCTCATGTCTGATCCTTTGATCCATAAAACAGTTGATGAGTGCAGTGAGCTTTTTTTAAATAAAAAAAAAAAAGGGAAGGAAGTTATATCTGCCAATTATTGCTATCCATCAAATGAGAATAAAAACCTTTCTGCACTGTTATGATCACTTTCTCTTGTAACATATGAGCTTCTAAGTTTTTCAGTTTGTAAAATATAGCGGTCATGAATTTCAGTGTGAACATTAGAAAAAAAACAAAAATATGTTTTCCACTTACCTAAAAAATACACAATTTGGATAGAAGTCCTCGCCATGTATTGGTGTTGTGCTGCCATTTTTTTTTTTTTCACTAAATTGTTTTGGCTCGACTTCTCAGTTTGGTTTGTGAAAGAATCCGGCTGAGCTGCTCAGGGGAAAAAAAAACCTGTACCTGCATTTCTGAAACATGCAGATGGTGCGTTCCTCTTCCAAACCGCCGTCACTCCAACACCCGACTCCTCTCTCCTTTGCACGCCCATCGTCTTACCTCTGTGGTCATTTTACTCCGGCTCTGTTTGTCTGAATGTGTGAGTCATAAGGCTCAGTCATAATTTAACTTTTCTACTTTATTCTAAACATTCTCTTCCTCAATGTATTTATTAGTGTTGCCCTCTAAGCTGATCTTTTCCCATAATTCCTTTCCCCCTGCTCTCTCTGGTCACTGAGATGCAGTCAGAGGTCACTTCATGAAGAATGGACACCTTCCTCATCGCTGTCCTATAGCTGTAGTATAATTATTATAACACTGTAGCAACAAGAGCCTGATAGGTGTGTTTGCATTCGCATTAAACTTGGTCATTTGTTGGTCTAATAGCACATCAGTGTTTGTAGGCTGGTCATTACCGCCGTTCACACACTCATAACTCTTCATTACTGCTAACAATGACATGAGAACTCTTGCATCAAACACACAGGCACACCTCCAACAACAGAGGGCTGGTTTTGTGATTAGGCTGTGGATGGTGTGTGTATGTGTTTGTGTGTGTGTGTGTGTGTGTGTGTGTGTGTGTGTGTGTGTCTGGGAACAACTCTTCCATCTTACAGAACCGTCAATGTTCTGATGAACTGTCTGAACCGTTAAATCAGCTAAAATGTTTCTTTCTGCCCTCGGCCCTGATTTTTGTCATGTCAGACATAACAAGGTTAAACATGAGCTTACATAAATTTGTAAATCTTGATAAATCTAACGTGTCCTCCGTTCCCTGATCTACGAGCACAGCTTGGGCCACATCGCGTTCTTCTGCTCCGATAGGCGCTATCTTGAGTTGTGACACAGAAACGGTGCCGAGCGGACACCATCAGGCGGACGCACAGGCAGATAAAGATCACCTCCCTGACATGACCTCTGTCAATGACATCGTATACACACACACACACACACGCACTGTAGCGACCTCAAACACAAACGTATCCACAGCTACAAATATTGAAGATTGGAGTGTTTACACCATGACACAAACTCAATGTCACGTATATGCACACGAAAAAACCTAAACAGAGTGAAGGACACCAGAAGGCTGACCTTAAAAAGGGTTCCTGGACGAACTAACTGCTGTCTCTTCAACATCTGAAAGTTTGTTTTGCGAAAGTTGAATTCTAACTTTGATCTATGGTCTAAAGCTGTTGAGTCTATAAAGACAAAGACTGGTCTGAATGTTTCAGGAACAGCTGATCTCAGGTTTTCACACCAAACAATTTCCTGGGATTACAGAGAATGGTCTTTAAAGAAGAAAAAAAAGAGAGAGAGAACAAAAAGAAAATAGTTTTGGTAATGCTAGAGATCAGGGGAGAATGGCCAGACTGGGTTGAATAATACAGCAGGAAACCACATGTTGTGTAACACTGAGAGTTGACGCAAGTTCACCAAAACTGAATAATGGAGGATACGTCGCTTTCTGCGATGAGCCTCAGTTGTTGAAAACATTCAGAATTTGGCATAAACAACATAAACGCATGATTCCATCCTGCTTTCTTTTGTTTTGGTGTTGCGTATATTTTCTTCAAGGGGGGCATGAAAATCTTAATATTGAGTGTAGCTGACTTTGGCAGGCTTAGAAACGCATGATACGGCTCCTTTAAGGCAATTTGGAGTCCTCAGCATATCTGGTTGTGATTGTTGTCCATCCCTTTATGGCCATATTGTACGTTCTTCTGATGCCTTTTTCCTGTGGGAAAACGCACCATGTCACAACGCTCCAAGCCATCTAAAAAAAAATATTTTTTAATTATTTAAGCCAGATTTCAGTTCAACATAGCACCTTTGAGAAATGGTGAAAGAAGAGATTAGCCACATGGATGCTCAGCCAAAGAATCTAGAGCAAATGTGTGATGCTGGCATGTCAATATGGACCGAAATCTCTGAGGAACACTTTCAGCACCTTGTTGAATCTATTTGAGCAAGAATAAAGACAGGTCTGATGGTAAAAGGGGTCAAACATGAAAGAAGCAAAAGGTGTGTTTAATGGTTTGGCCAGTGTGGGTGTAGCTCTCATACATTTTCAGTCTCTGAAAGAGACTTCATAGAAAAATCTCTTTGATCCAATGATGGACTCTTTTTTTTTTTTTTCTCCGCAAACAAAAAAAAAACAGGAAAAAAAATTATATCTTGATGGTGCAGGATACCAAGAAGATGATTTAGTTTGATTTACAATGAAAACGGGGTGAATATATACCTGTACATCAACTTTGATCCCTGCGGTGGAACGTTTTGGAGATGGAGAATCTGGCGGCGGTAAACTGAAACCAGATTCATCTCATGCATTTAATGTCATCACATATCAGACTTATAGATCCACATAATCATAAACACCCGAGCCTGCAGCCTTATAGATGTGTTCCTTTTGCGTCACTATGTTCATATGTTATACTTTCATCTTCAAGTGATATAGAGGCGGGGGAGAGCCGTGATTGATTATTAATTGTGACAAGCTGTGGAGCAATCAGTCTAGTTGCTGAGTAAGCACATAAACAGCGCGGAGACGGCCGTGCGTGATGCTGCGCAATTGATACGCTGGCGCTGCTCGAAGACTACGCCAATAGCAGGATCAGGGTGGAGAGAGTTTTTTTGGGACCGTGAAGATTTCCAGGCCCCTCATGGTGACTGTCTAATAAGCCGATTTAGATTCCTCAGAGTCGTCCTCTTAGTCTGTACGCTGAACTGGATCCGGTGTCAGACACACCAGCTACATACACACTATTTGGACTTCATAAATCAGATGGTCAAGTAAGTAATGCCCTAGTTTTTGCAAGTATGCCTCATAAAGATTGCATTCAAATATGAAATTCTAGTAACAGTGTCAAATATTGCTCATCAGATTCCACGATGCAGTCTCTCTCTCTCTTTTTTTTGTGACACATCTGGAAAAAAAAAAAAAAAAAATCACCATTGCTGTAACACTCAGAGGGTTTCAGGTGGAAATGGGAGGGTTATTGTACCATCAGTCATACCGTGTGTTCTACGAGCTGTTAGGAGCAGAAGTGCGGGTTAGAAGAGAAATTTCTGAGCCCCAGATGGCATTGTCATCATCCTCTCTACTCTCCCCGCGATGAGAGGCTTCATTCAGCTAAATGTGGGATGGGAGTCACAGCTAAACACACACAGTCCCCGGCCTCTCTCTGCTATTCAATGATGCTGTGCAATTTTCATTGTGTTGCTATCCAACGAGTGCGGGGGGGGGGGACGTCACTGTGAGGGGAACATGATGCCAGAAGTGTGGTGAATCCAGCTCCAGTGTTTGGCATCAGCAAATGGACACCAAAGAT